>NC_080090.1:6566250-7767500 GCF_950005125.1 Chionomys nivalis
CCAAAGCTACAGAGAAACCCTGTCTCGAAAAAACCAAAAAAAAAAAAAAAAAAGAGCAATGCTGGAGTTCAGGAGTCCAGGAGCAACAGGGTACAAAGAATGCAACTCAGGGTGCTGAATATGAAACCGTTTTCAAAATGAAATTATGGCTTTTAATATCTCCATCACTGACACAGAAATCAACACAGGGGTAAAATGTGTCTTAATACAGACACAAACACACACACACACACACACACACACACACAGTCCCTAGCTTTACCTATTAAGGATAACAGTACCCAGAAACACTCCCAATGGCAAGGTGAACGTACTAAAAGGAAAAAAGGCTCCTTGGAGAAATGGATGGTTAGAAAACTGGAATACTTTGTTTTTGTCAGAGGAGTTGTGTCTTTTTTTTTTCTTTGTAATTTTTTTATTAATTAATTTATTTAATTATTAAAGATTTCTGCCTCTTCCCCGCCACCACCTCCCATTTCCCCCTCCTCCCCCAATCAAGTCTTCCTCCCTCCTCAGTCCAAAGAGCAAGCAGGTTTCCCTGCCCTGTGGGAGGTCCAAGGACCACCCACCTCCATCCAGGTCTATTAAGGTGAGCATCCAAACTACCTAGGCTCCCACAAAGCCATTACGTGCAATAGGATCAAGAACCCATTGCCATTGTTCTTCAGAACACAGCAGAAAGTATAACATGGTTCTCATTGGCCAAAGGCCAGCATTAAAATAAGGGGAAGAAAGGACTCACTAAGACAGAAGTATGAGCACACATTGATAATACATAAGTCTACAGATGGATGAGGAATAGGAAATACAGTTTCCAAGTACCTGCTTTAAAGCACCCTCTTTAATTGAAAAGGAAAGAGATTATTCTAGTGGGAGATCCCTTAGTCATCTCCTTTGTCAGGTGGCAGAAATGAATAAACCTCCAGTGACAGAATAGCTCCAGACTGTACAGAATCTGGTCACTACAGTGAGATGATCACAGCATCACTCCTATGCCAATCCTCCCCAAAAGATGTGCCCTCATTCAAGGGAAAAAACCCAGAGAATACAAGACAACTAACCTGTAATAATCAAGAGGGTAAAGAAAAATCATAAAAACCAGAGAAAATATGCCACATTCAAGATAACTAAGAAAGATGGGACAAATGGGATCCTTTAACATTTTTCTTTAACATACATACATGTAAACGTTTTCATACATGTATACAATTTTGATCACTTTCACTTCCCTCTACTCTCCCCGACTCCCTCCCCTTTACCATAGATACCCTTCTTCTTCCCAAACAATTAAAAACAAACAAAACCATGGCATTTAATTGGGCTTGCTTACACAATCATGGGTTGGGTTATTTGCTACAGCATAGGTAAATTATCAGTGGCTGCTACCCTAAGGAGGAAAATGGTACTACCTCCCACAGCAACTATAAAAAAACCATTGTACTTCTGGAGGGGTGGGCACATAGGATCCTTTAGCTGTAACATTGTGAGGATATGCTATAGTTTTGTTTCAGGATGGCATAAATCTTTCAAAAATTATGAACAAAACTGACAAAGTTGGAGGTTCACAGTGAAACAGAAGTAAGTATAAGCCAACACTCATTTTCTGATGTTGACGCTTGGAATATGGTTATATAGAGGGTTTGGTATGGGAAGAATTTGTGCAGTGATGGGCCATCAGGCAGGACTTTCCACTATTTCCAATGAGAGAAAGAGAGAGAGAAAGAGAGAGAGAGAGAGAGAGAGAGAGAGAGAGAGAGAGAGAGAGAGAGAGAGAGAGAGAGAGAGAGGAGATTCTGGCAAATTTTAATTTCAAATACTGTTTTAATTTCTAAAAGTTTTATTGTCACTTCTCCTAAAGTTGTTACATGCATGCTTTCCTCTTGATTTCTAAACTCACTGGAAGAGAGACTTTAAAGGCCTTATCTAGCTGCACCATTTTACATGCCAGCGCTTGTTTCCACTGATGGAAAGTCTTCACTCCTGCTTAGAGGTGAGAGTCTGCTACCTGTCTGCTTCCCCGGGACTTAATGAACAGACACCAGATACTACACATGCGCCACTTTGAAGAGGTCAGAATTTTACCATAAATCACATCCAGGCAAAAACAAACAAATGGCTAGGGCAATTATCTTATAATCTCATGTGTTTGCTTCTTTGAGATCAAATCCTACATTGGTTACTACACTGTGCTTAAAAATAATTTAAAAAGAACGTTTTCTTAATCTAGTTTGTCAAGGTTAGGGCCAACATTTTGATTAGCAATGTTTTTATGCACAATTTAATTTTGGTTTCAAAACAAAACTTTTGTCTTAAAACATATTTTCATATTGCTTATTTCACAAATAGTTTATGATTACTTAATTCTAAACATAAAAATGTAACTAAAACAGAAAAATAACCAAGACTCTAATCTCCTCCATCCCCCGATTTTCAATTTAAATCCTTAAAGATTGCTTTATTTCCAGATCCATACTTTAGGAATCTATAAATTCCTACACTCTAAAATTCACTAAATACATTTTTACCTTAATTTGTTTCAAGGATATTTTTTCATGTCATGACGTACAAATGCACACATGTGAAACTTACATTTGTGTGTGCATGTGCACATCCTGAGAAGGATGTGGAGAGCAGAGGACAGCTCCTAGGAGTCAGTTATCTTCTCCACCATGTGGGACCTAGGAATCAAGCTCAGGTAATGGTTTTTGGAAGTGGGAGCCTTTACCAGCTAAGACATCTTAACAACCCAATTTAACCCCTTTTTACACTGCTGTGTATATATCATATGTATACAGAGGTACAAATCGATCCCAGTTTTTTCTTACAAAAATAGTTTTTTAAAGACCACCTTTGCATGAAAAACATCATACATAAAATTATCTTATACACAAATTGTATACCTACAAGTTCATTATTATATGGACAATAGAAAAAGTGACATTTTTGAGTCAAATTACATGATTTTGGTGCTATGAAAATGATACTGTTGTATTTTAAAATAATAATTTATATTACCTAATTGTTCATTGATGTGGGACTCCCCTCTGCATATGATGAATATGTTTTATTACCACTGGTTAATAAAGAAACTGCTTTGGTCTATGGTATGGCAGAATATAGGTAAGTAGGAAAACTAAAGGGAATACAGAGAGAAAGAAGGCAGAATCAGAAGACATCACATAGTTGCAGAAAGATGCCAGAACCTTACCGGTAATCCACAGCTTCATGGTAATACACAGATCAATAAAAATGGGTTATTTAAGATGTAAGATGTAGTCAAAAGTGCACCTGAGCCACTGGCCAAACAGTGTTGCAATTAATATAATTTTTGTGTGATTAATCAGGTCTGGGTGGCTGGGAAACGAAAGAACAGTCTCTGTTTACAGTGCATTTCCCTCTTTTCTGCAATATTATTCATTTTTATTTCTCCCCTTTTTGAGGGGGTGGTGGTTGTCATTTAGCCACACTAATCTCAGATTCCATACCTGTCTGAAGATAGCCTTCACCTCCATATCACCACACTTCTGCCTTCCCAGTTTTGGGTTCCAGGTGTGTGTCACCAACCCTGGCCTCACTTCACATTTCCAAATCCCTTTCTGTGAGTGCTTTATGGAATGATCAGGACATGGATAATTTTAGTAATTATTTTGAAAGTTTTGCTTCTTTACTTTGATGCTGATCTCAAATTCATAGCAACCCTCCTGCCTCATCTTCTTAAGTAGAGGGATTATAGGTGTGAGCCACCATATCTGTCTTCCCTTACAACCTGTGTGCTTTTGCTTTACTATTTGCAATATTTAATAACTATTAAGGACAGGACAGTCTATTCCTTAAATGCTATTGAGACATTTATATTTTGATTCATCTCAAACAACACATATACATAAATGTAGTCAGAAGACAAAGCAAGAATACAGCAAAACTTTAATCGAATGAGAGTTCTTTTAAAATTGTTGGTTGGGGAAGACTATTCCAAGAAAGACTAAAATCCTTAAAGCTAGGAGAACACCTTCACTAATTTGACTACCAAAAATTTAAACGAGACCTTAGATGTAGTGGTAAGTGCATTCTCACACTCTACAGGCCCTGGGTTCCATTCCCAGTACAAACAGAAAATATAATAAGTTAAAAATAACTAACAAACTGGCATATCACTGCATCAAAGTCAAATCATCCCACCCTGCTGCTGGTTTAGGTCTGGGCAATGGCGGCAGGCTGGGAAGTGCTGAGAGTGTATTGAGAGATCCTTCTCCTGGGCTGAGGCAGGCTGGAGGAAACTGACATTAGAGGCTGGAGAAAGGACCTAATATGGGGTTTGGATAGGAAAGGTCCTCATTTGCTCATTGTCTGAATGCTTAGGATGCTGCTATATGTGCTGTTTGTGGAAACTTTAGGAGCTGGGACCTGACAGAACATTAGCCCGCCTGAACATGTTGTCCCTCTCCCCATTCCCTCTGCCTTGCTAAAAAACTGTTAGATTACATTACTAAAGCTAGCCACAATGGTCTATTCCCTTATTTGGTCACTTCCTCCTGAGGCTGACTACTAAGGTCCAGCAATCAGAAGCTCCCTTTAGTTCTATAATTAACATGTCCAATTAAAATTAGACAACTCATCCTAACATGGGGTTTTCCCCTATACCTTTATAAACCGCCATTTGCCTATGTGGCACATCTGTCTTCTCTCTATCCAGAGGCAGTAACACTGTCCCTCCTGGACAAATATCTCTGTCCCTTTCCCTTGCAGTCTCCCCTTTCTCCCTGTCCCCATGTCCTTTATCACCATACTCTAGCCCATTCTGAGATAGACCTCCCCTTTTTCTTTTTAGAAGAATGACACCTGTAATGTCATTTGCTGATGTTTTTCTGTCAGAATTAAAAAGCAGTCACTTGAAGGGTTTTCTTCCCCACTTAATAAAGGATTTGTCTGAGAAAACAGATGTGTGAGTGTGCTTTGTACCTAATCTGGGGTCCGGAAAGGAGCTTGTGCTGTGCGAGAGTCCCCTTCAGGACATAGCTTGGAGGATGTTGGCCACAGGGACCCCTTCTCATTATAATCCTTGTTTTCTGTTATACTTTCTGCTTCCTGCCCGCGTGAAGTGAAGAATCCCTTCTGCCATATGCTCTGGCTGGCCAGGGGCATAAAGTCAAGTGACCAGACTGTCCCCTCTGAAACCAAGAGCCAAAAAGGTCATTCACCCATTAGTTAGTTTATCTCAGGCACTAGATCACAGTAATAAAAGACAAACTGCAACATATACTGGCGCAACAATCCTCAAGACTATTGCCTGGCATTCCTCAGAAGACTGAAAAGGAACTTTTCAATTTGCCCAGAGATGTCTAGAAAGAACATGTACGGTGCCGTATGAATTCCCCTGAGAACATACCAGAAGGTATCTTCGGAGTCCTAGTAATGTGATGCTCATTACAGTTAAAATGTTAAGTGCTCCAGCTGACATGCTCACTGCTGGTTAAACCCTTTTGTCTGTCTCCCCTATCCTTCTTTAGGTTTCTTCCCGATTATACTTTCACTTGATTACAGATGAACAATCTATTGTCTGTTTCTTTGGAAGAGTGCTCACAGATGGCATACTCGGTGTGTTTAGATGTCAGAAATGTCTTTCGCCTCCTCATTACAGCAAGAAACTTTGCTAGGATTCTTAAATTGTTTTGAATAGTGAGCAATTACTAATTTTTCTGTCTTCTAAGTTCATACGTTGAAGAGGCGAAGTATCCTATGGCAGTCTTTCTTTAGTAAATACTTCTTCACTTTCGATCTAGACCAAAAATTGTGAGAAACTTTTTCCTTAGTATTCTTAAAATTATGCTGGATAATATGTTAATGAATGTGTGGTGGATTGAATGAAAATGGCTCCCATAAAGTCATATGTTTGAATATTTGGTACTCAGTTGGTAGAACAGCTTGGGAAGGGTTAAGGAGATGCGGCCTTGTTGGAGGAGGTGTGTCACTAGTGTCAGGCTTTTAGGTTTCTAAAGACTCATACTTGCTCTTGCTCTCTCTGACTCCTGCTTGTGGGTCAAGATGAAAATGCTCAGCTACTCTACCAGCACCCGTCTGCCTCAGAGAAATCAGCAGCAAGGAGTGCTGCAGGCAGGGAGTGGAAGCAGTCCAAGAGAGAAATGTGTTTCTGTCAGCCAAGTTTCAAGGAGTAGTCTAAATCCTTTAACATTAGATATGGGACCATAGGATTTGGACTTTGTCCTGCTGGGTTTTGGCCACACTTTGGTCCAGTATTTCCTCACTAAGCCCCCTACTTATCTTTAGGAATGGCAATGTATAGTCTGTGTAATTGTATGTTCAAAGTATGTAATTTGCTTTTTGCTTTTGATTTTAAAGGGGTTTATAGTTAAGAGATTACCTTGAGTCTCAGAAGAGACTTCAGAGTTTTAAACTGTGTTGAGGTTGTGAGAAACTGTAGGAAGTTTTGAAGTTGGACTAAATACATTTTGTGTTATGATGCGGGCATGAACTTATGGAAGTCAGGGATGGGAATGTGGTGGTTTGAATGAGAATGACCTCATAGGCTCATAGATTTAAAAACTTGGGTTTCCAGTTGGTGGACCTGATTGGAGGAGATTTAGGAAGTATGGCCTTGTTAGAGATGCTTTGTCACTGGGGGTGGACTTGCTGTTCTCTGCCTTGAGCTCATGGATCAAGATGTAAGCTCTCAGCCAGTCATCGCTGGAGCACCATGCCTCTGTCATGCTTCTTACTATGATGATCATGGATTCACCCTTTGGAACCCCGCCACTCTGTTTTCTAGAAATTGCTTATCCAAACAAGAGAAAAGTAGCTAAGACAGTGTGTGTTTTGAAGACATTTCATGTAGGACTCATTCAGAGTTACATTCTTCCTTTGGCTTAGTAAATTCTACTGCTAGTGTTCCTTTGTCATTGACAGATAGCTTTTCAATTCACACTCTAAATCCTGCGGTGCCTATCACTTATGAAGCACACTGACATATCTGACAGGTAATTCTTATCACATTATTTTTAGTTATTAATAGTTTTAATCTATTTATGGATTCTTCCCTCGTTCACTATCCTAAAACAATTTCTTTTCAGGAGCACTTAATCTGTTTTTAAATTCATCTATTACTTAATCAATTAAAAAGTTTTAAAAATTGGTTATAGTACTCCTTCCCCCTCTAATTATTATCTTTGTAAATGCTGTTAATATATTTTTATTAAAGCTGATATTATTAGTTCCAACCTCTCAGTTGTTCTTGTTCTGGTATCTTAATATTTATATTTCAAACTAATATTTTCTTAAATGGTTTATGAGGTTTTTCCTCAGTACACTGATAGCCAATCACTCATTAACTATGCAGTATTACATGCAGCTTACCTGGGTAGCCTTTTCATACCTTGTGAAAATTAGTCATCTTTTTTTATAAGAATTAATAGAGAGGAGATTGGCAAGCTGAGAACTGTCTTTAAGAGCACCAGGAATAGGCAGGATTAATTATTTTTCTCTTGAAATTGAGTCATCTCTTTTATGTCACCAATATGTCTGATACTAACTGTTGGTTTTAGGAATATATTCCTTATTACTAGTAACCTTTTAAAAAATAAAATTTTAGATCAAATATTGAATTATTTTGCCTGAATGAATTTTACACAGGCATTTCATGAAACTATCCAAAGTGTTTGAGCTGAACATTTATAATCATATACTTTATTACAGATGCATCTATTCTATAAACACATCAATGAAGATTTTAACTAATTTATAAATAAAATTTTAAAATTGACAGTGAACAAAGAGAACAACCTGGAGTACGTAGTGAAGTCATTAACTGCCTTTTTATCCATTCCCTTTATACTTCATTCTCCTCAATTCCTGTAATTATAAACTTGCACATGCTTAGAAGATCATTTCTCCTTCCCAGTCAACATACAGGCATTGTCTCTTTTATAGATGACAGAGCTTATATCTATAGAGTTTGTCAAGAGCAAAAGTACAAGAGTTTATACAAAGTTAGAATAACAGAGTAAGGATTGGAATTGAGTCTGCACCTCCACACAGAATATTTCTATTGACTTGAAAAAATTATACTTTTTCATTAAAATCAAGGTGTGACAGAAAATTCTGTAAAGAACTGAGAGTCAAAGGAGCAGATTCATATCTACCCAACTGAGCTGCTATTTATTTATGCTAATAGAACTTGAATAATTTTCCAAACCGAAGGCACTGAAGCACTGAATCATCTTAATCACACTAGAAATTGGCTATGTGGAGTTAGAAGCAAATTCCTACAGTGATGGAAATAGCAGGGAAATATTCACAACAGTGCACTGAAGGTTGGTGCAGAGCACCGACCCATGAGTCACTATCAGTCTCTTCTGGATAGCATTATAACCACCAATTCTGTTTCTCAAACTGACCCAAGAAAGGCAGGGGAGACTCATATATTTGAGGTACTTACTTTAATGCAAGAATTTAAGCATTTACGTATTGCTTATACCAAGTACAAATGTGCACAGAAAAAGATCAAACTACTACATCTTTGATTCTTCTCTTTGGCAAATGATTTAGACTAACCTTGATTTTCCTCAGCTTAATCTATGAATAATAAAAGCTACTACATAAGGGAACTATAATTACATTAAAAATATTTGTGCGTGATGTGTATGATGCAATGTGATGTGTATGTGCGTGTGTGTGTTGTACTTATACACACTATCATACATGTGGAAACCACAGGACAATATCAGGTTGCATGTCTTCCACTTTTTTTTTGAGGCCATGCTAGGTAGACCACAAGTCTTATGATATTCTTTGTCTCTGATATCACTAGAAAAGCTCTAATAGCATACCCAGCTTTCCATGGGTTTGAACTAAGGTCCCAATGCTTGCATGGCAAGCAGTTTACATACTGAATTATCTTCAGACCATACATTACATTGTGTTTGGAAACATCAGCGAGCTTTTCACATAGCAGGTATTATTAATAATTAGATCTCTCAGTCTGCTCCCTTATCTATGAATCCACCAGTCTCTCTTAAAGGTGTTAAGAGATCTGGGTACTTCTGTTGAGCATCTGATTCCTAAGGCTGTCAATATACATTTTCAAGCCCTCTTCCTCAGAAACTGTTTTTTTTTTTTTCATGTCCACATACATATATTTTTCTCTTAGGCAAAACTGTGTTACGACTTTTGTGCAGATCATGAATATTTTTGTGTATTTATGATATACACTTCAAAATTGTTTAAAATATTAATTTAACTTATTGAAATAGATTTGACTTAATTTTTTTTTGAGATACAGTCTTTAAGCTTTCTGATCTTTGGCAAATGATTTAGACTAACTAAACCTGACTTTCTTCAGCTATAATACATGAATAATAAAAGACATCACATAAGGTAACTATAATTAGCTTATAAATGTAGCTTTGGCTGTCTGGAACTCACAATGTAGACCAGAATGGGTTTGAACTAATAAATATCTGCCGCCTCTGCCTCCTAAATGCTGGGATTAAAAGTCACTACATCAGTAACTTAAAAATTTTTAAGAATCAAAAGTCAAGCCACAAAATGTTAAGCTAATAAAATATGGGAGTAGAGTGGGCAATAAAAAAGGGAAAACAGAAGCAAAATTACTTATTCAATTTAAAAATAAATCAGACATTATTTTACTACCTATTATTTTTATAGACAGAAATTATGCAGTGCCAGCGCTTATTGAAAATCCCCATGGTTCCCTGTCTCATTAAGGACGCCGAGGCTCTGGCCCAGCCTGCCCTTCTGAATTGTAGGCATCTTTTCAGAACACTGGTTTCTGTCCTACTTTACTGTTCTGCTGCTGTGATAAAACTGATTAAAAACAACTTAAGGAAGGAAGAGTTTATTCAGTTTACAGCCTCAAGTGCATCTTCTGAGAAGCCAAGGCAGGAACTCAAGGCAATAACCTGAAGGCAGGAACTGGAGCAGAGACCTTGCACGACCATTGCTTGTTGGCTTGTTCAGCTATCTGTCTTAGACAGTTCAGGTCCACCTAGAATTGGTACTGCCCATAGTTGGGTGGGCCTTCCTGTTTCAATTAGCAAATAACAAATGCCCTACAGACATGCGTATAGGCAAATCCGATGGAGATAGTTCCTCAATTGAGGCTCTCCCTTTTTCTTTGTGTCAAGTTGACAATGAGACTAACCAGGCTGAATTTATTATCTTCTTGACTCTTCCTAGCCACAGGGTATTGGCACTTGGTACTCCAGATGCAGACTGCTCTTGCCTAACAAGGCTACCTCGTATCTCCAATAGTTCTTTCTGACGGTTCTCAGATATCCCAAACATCCCCCAGTCTCTTCTAAGCAGATCAGCATGTCTAGGAACAGGTGTCCACCTTGCCTGGTTCTGGCCTGCCACCCTTATCCCAGGATGACGCTACGTCTGTCCATGCTCTGTTTCCCTCATGACTTTCTGTGGACTGTGGTACTCTCCATATTTAGAACAGCAACAGTTAGATGCCCACAAAGTGTTTTAATTAATGACTCTTTTAGTCACAGCTACAGTAGTAGCTAATTAGTATTAAGTTCTGATGAGAATAAAAAATTAAGTTAATTAAAAACCTAAAATAAATACAAATCAGAATCTTTGAAGAGCAGGCAGTGCTCTTAACCGCTGAGCCATCTCTCTAACCCACAATAATGAATGGGAAGCTATTAAATCAACCCATCATGAATTTTCTTAGTTATGATTTAAAGCATTCCAAATGTGCCTCAATAATGAGAAATATGGGAATATATAATTCCTATGAGATAAAAAGAATCTTTTTTTTTAAAAAAAAACAAAACGATAGTATTTCATGCACTAGTTCAGGCTGACATTGAACACATTATTTAGCCCAAGTGTTGGGGTTATAACACTAAGCCAAAATGCCTAGCAAGATCAACATTAATATTACAAATACAATTTTAAAGAAAAGTTGCCGGGCAGTGGTGGCGCACGCCTTTAATCCCAGCACTCGGGAGGCAGAGGCAGGCGGATCTCTGTGAGTTCGAGGCCAGCCTGGTCTACAAGAGTTAGTTCCAGGACAGGAACCAAAAAGCTATGGAGAAACCCTGTCTCGAAAATCCCCCCCCCCCCAAAAAAAAAAGTTAACATGTGGAAACGACAAACCTTGTGACTTAGTGATATATTTTCTCAACAAAATCATCTTTCTACTTCAGCATTATTCTAGTGCCAGTAATGTGGTAGAGACAATATTGTCCCTACCTTGTTACGGACATAGAAGCATGGCATGAACATAGGACTGGTCCCTTCCTGTGAATGGATTCTCAGCAGCAGCTTTCTCAAGCCATTTAGACTAGCAGAGCTTGGTGCTTCCTCCTACTTCGCCAGCCAGACCACTATGATCGAAAGAGAAATTCGTCCAGGGCAAGTGTACAGCATTAGGTGACCTTGTACCAAGTGTGCACGCAAAGAGATGTTCCCTTCCCTTTCCTTGTAAGAGCAGGGAAGAAATGTAGAACTCAGAAGAACGCTGAAGAAGTGCAGATAAAGTGCTACAGCTCTTTCCCTCTGGTCGGTCTCCCTTTTAAATGTGAAATAGAGCCCTGCAGGAGTTCCTGCCAGCGGTGCAGATTTTCTGTCTTTGAGACACACTGGATCAGAACCTAGATATTTAGCAAAATTCCCAGATGATTCTGGAGCACATTAAAGTTCAAGAAGAACTAACATACCCAGTCACCATTGGGAAACATCAGTTTTTCAAGGAATTTACCTTTAATTTTAAACACATTAATTCAAAATTTTAATGCATTTTATTTATTATTTCTAATTTATAGTATGTATATGCCTGAAGAGGTCAGAGGACACCTCGCAGGAGTCTGTTTTCTCTCTCCATCATGTGGGTCCTGGGGATCACTCAGGTCACAGGCTTGGCAGCAGGAGCACTATCTTCTCAGCAATATCTCTAGCCCACGTTTATGTTTTATGTGCTCACCTTTCTCCTGTGACCTCCCTTGACAAGCTTTTGTTCTTCTCTACAATTTCAGGTATGTATTCCTTCTAATTCTCTAATCCAGTCAGGAAGTGGTTGGTCACCCTCAGAATATCTACACACCGACTGCACTAGTGGACAAGTCTTCCCAGAAGTTCAGTATTTAAGTACACAGGATCTGCAGCTGAGCATGATCCCTAATGACTTGTTTCCTCCAACAGCTTGCATAGCGCGGCCCGGCACTGTAAATGCTAGCTAGCAGAAAGAAACTGACAGCTCGCTTTTGACCTAAGAGTGCCATCCCTATTCCTCTTTAAACAACATGGCTCCATAACTGGCTGCTATAAGGATGGGATTGTTTCAATTATATATCGATGCCGTAAACAAAAACAAGACTGCCACATAACTCTAAGTGGATGTTAAAAGAATTTCTGAATGCTAAACACAAGAATCCAGCTGTTGTATGCTTATCTAAAGATGATTATTTGAGAGTTTCAGTAATTAACTGGCAAATAATTATCATGGTTATTATATTTCAGGAAGTAGAAAAGACACTAGAGACTGAAATAACAGTTAAGGTCGGGAGGCAGAGGCAGGTGGTTCTCTGGGAGTTTGAGGCCAGCCTGGTCTACAAGAGCTAGTTCCGGGACGGGCACCAAAGCTACAGAGAAACCCTGTCTCGAAAAAAAAAAAAAAAAAAAAAAAGCAACACTCCTAGCATGAGGAAGATCCATTCTGTCTCACAAAAGCTATGATACTGAATCTCTGCCCTTGGTAGTCGTTAGTGGTACATGATGAAACAACAAGAGCACAGGTGAGATGTAGTTATGGTAAGGGTTGCTCAGCAGGACTCTCTCACATTGACATCTTTTCCCACTGGTCTGCTAGACCATTGCATTTTATCACAATGTAATATTCTTTTCGTGGTTTTTTCTAAGTTAGAAAAACTGCTGGCCCATTGCTTCCTGTTTAAAGGACCCTTTCCATGGACAGGACATTTGGGTGTGTTTGGCAGGGTGGAGAATGCTGTCTTGGCGCTTGCTCACTTACAGGCACTAATGATTTTGTCACAGTGGTTTAGAAACGTTCACTTCAAGACAGATGAATCCCAGAACAATTGAATTCCATGTCTGTGAGATAACAGAAGCTAAAATTCCGTTTTGGATACTGACATTCTGCACTCGTGGAACTTATTGGGTAGCCCGGGTAACATCAATTGGGCCGCTAAACCTTTAACATGGAAAATAAGTTTAACCAAACCAAATTGTTCAGGGATGATTTTTAAATAAAGAAAAAACAGTGTTTGGAGAAAGACTCCCATATAAAGTCTTGAATTCTCTATGTAGCCAAGGCTGGACCAGACACAGTGATTCACTTGCCTCAGTTTCCCCAGTAAGGGGCTTCACTTTATAGTCATATCTATGCTGGACTTCTCCTTAGAGCATAAAAGCCTATTAGTGACCTCTCTCTCTCTCTCTCTCTCTCTCTCTCTCTCTCTCTCTCTCTCTCTCTCTCTCTCTCTCTCATATATATATATATATATATATATATACACACTATATTATTATATATTATGATACAACATATTATGCAATATATACATGCAGTATTTATTGCATGTGTATTGTAATATATATGGTATGATATATAATATATATATACACACATAAAAATATCCACCTGTGTAATATATACTTCCTATCACATTTGAGTCCCCATGGGGAAAACTGTGAGGATATTTCCTGAATTAAATAATTTGCTAACAGTAAATTTCTTTTGCAACCCCTCTTTCCACTACTCACCGGTTCCTAAAGTAGTACTGAGTTTCTAGAAAGCACGACCGAGCCTGAAGCTTAGCTAAAGTAGCCATGGCCTCCAGGCCTGGGGTTTACCAAAGTTGTTACTATGGGTCTCCATGACAACTGGGCTGAACCAAGTGAACTTCCTGCTCACTCCCCTTTCCTTTCACTCTGTGTCAGTTTCAAGTGACTGAACAGAGAATTCGGATTTTTTTACGTGAGAACTGACTTCAGCCGACTGTCTCCTATTTCCTCCAGGACTGCTCGACAGGTACGGCCGCCAAGCGAAGGGGAGCGAATGGTCGCTTCCGGCTTCCGGTTTCCGCCTCCAGCCCGCTTCCGGAAGTTCTTCTCAAAATGCTGAAGTGCTGTGTGGAAGTGGTTGGGGCTGCGGGAGTTGGAGTCGGTCCTCGGGCCTGAGCCTCGAGGCCGCGCTCCTGGGTGTCGTTGATGTTCGGGGCCGCCGGACGCCCAGTGATCGGAGCCGCCGCTGCCGCCGCCGGGAAGAGCTGGTGAGAGCGGCGGGCCGCTGAGGACTGGGCGGGCGCGCAAGGCGGGTAGCCCCGCGGGGCTCCCGGACCAGGGACGACCGCGCTAAGCTCCATCAGGCCTGGTCCCAGTCGCCCCTGCTAAACTGGTCACTTTGGACCAAATTCCACGAATGATGGAATTCCAGAAATCCACATCAGGCCTGGTCCCCGTCGCCCCTGCTAAACTGGTCACCTGGGACCAAATTATGATGCAATTACACAAATCCACAGTTCTGGAAGTTTCAGGCTCCCATACTCCCTGCGCAGCACGGTTTAGGGAAAACCTAGAAGTTTCCCACTACCTAGAAGGTTCTGTCCCAGTTCTCGAGAGATGGATGTTGTCCAACAGCCTTAAGTTTTGGGTTGGAGTTGATCTTTAGTGACCATGACCTATTGCTTTTCAAGTTTTCAAGTTGCCTTTTTGCAAATTATACTTTATCCTGTTGGTATCCCCGTGATACGAGACTGTCGCAGGCCTACAAGAGCAAAGTGGCTAAGTTTCCCAGTGCCCACGAGTGCTAGGTTTTGGATTTTCTTCAGTTGAGAGCCCGTGGTCGACCCCGCCCCTGACACACACACCCCGTTTCTCCCAAGACTTTCCCCTGCAGATAAACAAAGTGAAATGAGAAAGTGGATATCCTGCCTACAATCTTGAAACGTAAAAATCTGACCGATAAGTCAAAAGAAGTGCGGTTTTAAAGCCCATACCTGTTTGCAGAATCAGAAAAAGCCCAAGGAATTCGACTGGACTGTGATCGCAGATCCTTTTGCCTCCCTATGACGGAAAAGTTGAACATTTTTACGTCCAGTGCTGTATTTAGATCTCTTCACTCTAGAGATGAATTTTTAACGAGTGTCGATTTTTCTCGTGACTTTTAAATTCTCCCAACTTTCAGTTAGTAAAATGGAGAATGCTTTTATAATGGGCCATTTTTAATTGCTGTAGTCAGGTTGGGATAAGAGGCATAGTTGTTAATGTGTTAGCTTGTGTTAGTTTTGGCACCTGTACATGCTGGGCCATGATGTACACTTGACCTTGATCAAGGGGCTTCCCAACGTCCTGGTCTTTCCTTTCAAGCATGCTTTCTCGATTCGGTGTCTCTGAGGCGTGGGGTGGAATGTGCTCAGTCCATTGGTTTGGGCTTCCTGGAGAGGAAGGAAATTGTATGACAGCTGACAAAACCAAACACCTCTGGCCCTTTTTCCTCATCACCCGTCTTGCACAGAGACTCTGCACATTGCTGGTCTGTTACTTGAAATGGGATTTGCTTGCTAGACTGACTGTCTTAACCTGAGGGAAAACTCTTCATTCCTAATGAGACAAGAGTGTCCTCAGCACCGACCAGTTTCTGGTTTTGAAAGAAATTCTTAAAGTACGTCTTGATTGGCCGAAGAGATGTGTTCCCCAAAAGTGGACCCTTTATTTTCTTGTGTGTATGCACAAGTGTGCAACCCTTCAGCGCCCCCCCCCCTTGTTACTGTGCTCCCTCTTTCTTTCCCCTTCCCTTCCTCTCCCTGTGACAGAGTTTTGTTCTGAGCCCAGGCTGACTTCCACCTGGTGATCTGCCTGTCTCAGCCTCTGCAGTACCGGGATTATAGGCTCGTGCTGCCTTGCCCAGGCTTTGATAATTCCTCGTCCTTGTTCCATTCGTTGAACTGCCTTGCATGTTTGTTTTATCCAAATTGTCAAATTCCCTTGCTATTAATGGTTGCTACCAGTAAGTTGTTAATTGGTGTTGGTTCTATCTATGTATGTCATCTCATGAGCTTTCATGTAAGTGCAATGCATTCTTTATATATTAGATGAGGTGACAGCGAGGTGAAGTTAATTTAAATAACTTCTCTAAGGGACTGATTTGCAGTATGATTCTAGTGTGCTTAGAGAAAATTCCTCAATGCCCTGATGTACTCGTTATGTCTGACTAATGTAGAATCTATGAATTAGAAAAGTAGTTGCCCAGATTTGTAAACCCACCTCCAATTTCTGAGGTAGTGTATTTTTATTTAAATAGACCGCGTTTTGTGGCTTTAATAACAGTAAAAAGCCATTAAGGTGGATTCTGGACCTTTGCTTTTGTTCTGGAATTCCATTCTTTGGTATGTTGAATTTTATTATTATCTGGGAAACTGTATCGGAGAAACTGCTGGTTTTGAGCAGCTAATTTTGGGGAGAGGGGAGTGTCTTGATTTCCTAAACCTTTAAGTTTGCCTGATTGAGCATACTCCTTCAGTTAAAGATCAAAGCAATAGAAAGTCTGATTTGGGGCAAATAGTCGTGGGGAAGCTTCTTAACATTGTTGTGTGCCAAGCTGGAAATCTTTTTAAGTTATCTTTGATCATTTGCCTTTATTTTTACCTTACTTAAGCTATAAGAATGCTGTCTTACCCATGTAGCAGTAAAGTTAAATCCGTATTGTCTGATGATTTTAGTGAAATTACATTCACTGAGTCAGCCTTTGATTTGTAGACCCTACATATTCTTATCATTTGGTATATATCAGGCAGTATGGTAGTTACTCCTATTTAATCCTTAGCTGTTTTCATATTTCTAATCTAGGAATTCAAAATATATATCCAGTAAATATTTACTGTGCAATTATCATATATAAGCAATAATCAAGACATTTCCAACAAATCTGGTTGACAGAATGAATTACATTTAAATTTCAAACTTTTTGTCTAGTTTGGCTTAGATTCTGATGGCATTTCATTTGGGCACTTTTTAAATGAATAATTTACATTTTGAGAATAATTAGAAGCAGTGAGAAAAGTTTGGATGACTTGAAGTCAGTCATTAAGTGAAGTAACAGAAAATCAAAAAATGGTCTCCAAGTAAAATAAAATAAGTGAGCTCACATTATTAAATCATTAACTGAAAAGTAGAATTAGACTTTACTCTTTCCTTCCTTTCCTTCCTTTGCTCCCTTTCCCTCCCTCCCTCCCTCCCTCCCTCCCTCCCTCCCTCCCTCCCTCCCTCCCTCCCTCCCTCCCTCTCTCCCTCTCTCCCTCCCTTCCTTCTTTCTTTTGCACTTAAAGGCCATCCAATTTAGTTCTCAAAATTTTTTCTAGGGTAAAGAGGAAAGAAAGTTTCCTCCAGTGTCTCTGGTGCCAAAGTGACAAAGCTGCAGCTCCCAACAGACCCAGCAAATGGACGCCATCAGTGATTTGACATCCTTAGGGGCACGGATTCTCCTGCTTGTTCCAGAACTTTGTAATTCCTAACTGGGGAAGACAGATTCTTTTCTTTAATCCTCTTGTTATTCACATCTGTGTATTAAAGTAGAAATCAGATGCCTTGAAGACAGGGTTTCAACTCTGTAGCCCAGGATAGCCTCCTTAAGCGCTGAGATTACGGGCAAGGTCCACCACACCAAGCCTTAAGAGAGTATTACTTTTTGTTTTAAGATGAATCTTTTCATGTATGTTCCTGTGTGCATGCAAAGAAGAACATGAAGGTTCTAGGAGCCACACTCATACCATTTTAGCTTGTGATAAAGGCTCATTTTGATAAGTAACAGTGTGATTAAGACAGAAAAATTTCAAGTCACAGTGAGCAGCAGAAAGTTTCACATTTAAGATATTTCTTATTGGTCATATATTGTTTGATTAGTCAAAAAATGTAAGCTTTACCTTTAGCGTAGCATCTTTCACCATTTATATGTTTATTTATCCATTGCTATAATCTCTATAAACTATTGTTTATTCATTTTCATCTGAACCTTTTGACTATTTGCTGCATACCTGTAAGGCCAAATAGCTTTCCCTAAACAACTCTTCTTTTGAATCTTAAATAAAATGCAATAGCTAACATGATATGGAAATATATAATTGCATCACTATTTTCTTGTTTGTGAGTAGTCATAAAGCATACAATTATAAGCATAGTTCTTGACTTACTTTGTACACACATTTATATTTATGGAGACCTGTGGGTTGTGACCCCTTGGAGGATCATTTAGAGAGGTCACATATTAGATAGCTACATTATGATTCTAAACAGTAGCTAAATCACAGTTAAGAAGTAGCAGTGAAAATAATTTTATGGTTGAGGTCACCACAGCATGAGGAGCTGTGTTAGAGGAGACGGAGAACTGTCCAGTTGATGGCCTTTTACCTGGAAGATGTAAGGGAAACGATGTGATAATTAATTTTCTAATATTTTTGGCTCATTCACAGGGATTTTGCTTGGAAATGAGTTGTGGAAAAGTCAGAGCCTATTCTAGGTGAAAGGTGATTGAACTCTGAGTTGAAATGATATTAAATAGATGTTTTTTCTGTGTTTCTGCAGTTTTGAAAGTATCCCCTAAAGTAATTTTTTTTTGTCAATTTATACTTGCATGACACCATAGAATTCACTGGACTCTTCTAGTTAAAATACTTTTATTTTTTCTCAAGAGAAACAATAGAAAATTGAGTAACACTAGCTTAATTTGAAAGAGATTCTAAGAAAATATGCTTCCATTCTTAGTCATGTTTGTTATATAGTGCTAAACCTTACTAGTTTTAGAAATCTTTTTCAATAAAAGTTAGTTGATAAGGAGCTGGAGAGCTAGGTCTTCTGGAAAAACATGTAAGAGCACTGGCTACTCCTCCAGAAGACCCATGTTCAAATCTCAGGCACCCACATGGCAGCTCACAACCATTTGTAACTCCTCTGTGTTAATAACTCTGTCCCAACCCTCCTGGCCTTCCTGTGCACTGTATATAGTGTAGGCACATATACATAGGCAAAACACTATACATGAAATAAAAGTAAATGAGGAAATTAAAAACACTCCATTGGTGAGTGTCATATTGCAGTGGGTAAATGCCTGCTCAGACATTAAGACCACTGACTAATCCAGGCATGGTTGTCTAGCCCGTGATGCCAGCACTTGAGCTGAGAGAGGAAGGGTCTCAGTTCAGGCTTTCCTACCTACACAGGAAACAAAGAAGCCGGCACCAAGGCCACCTCCTTTTCTCATCTGAGGTAATGTGCCAAACTGCCTTTAAAATAAACCAATTTTATGTGGAGACTTATTTATTCATTAATTTCATGTCTTAACATGAAATTTTGAACTATCTGTTCACTCAATGATAAGATCATTTTTGTATTCAAAAAGCAGTTATTCCTAAACCAGTAATAGAACATTTAAGAGAAAGGACCCCAATTTTAATGCATATGAAGCTGTCTTTAAGTGAATTTTGTTTAAATATGCAGTATTATATTCAGAAATAATAGGCTTTTCAGATTACGCTTCTTCCAGAGAGCTGGTGTTAAAGGAAAGGAGCAAGTTATTTTTCACAGGGAGAGAAAACAAATAGGCAGTTATTAGTACACAGGTAGTAGTGAAAGATCCATCTGACTTTTCAAAGTAGCCAGCGCTATAGGCTCTGTAGACTTGGGAACCAGTTCAGATGTGATGCACAGGTCAGGATGCTGTAGTCTGAAACCAGAGTTCTATACTGAAGGAGTTCTATACTCAACTGCTTTCTAGAGTTTCTTCAATGTAAGTGCTTGAATTGCCATGCGTATGAAACTGTTGTGAATAGACTTTTTGTTTACACGTGGAAGGCGCTAGGTCTGGAGCATGCTGATCCAAGGTAGCTGGAAAGCAGCAGTATGTTGTTCAGTTGCTCACATTTATTCTCCCAGCCCTGCAGGGTTGTTTCATCCTCCTCAGCCTCACTGCCCTGGGTGTTGTGTGGACTTAGGTTCTCTAGACCGTTTTCCTGTTGAAAACATTCTACACAGATAACCATGTTCACTGAATCTGTCTTAACAGTTAAAGTGGTGAAACTAAACTCTGGAGTGGCTGATGGAATTGGGGCAGCTGTCCCCCATAACTGATTAGCACCGGTGCTCTGGAATCCGCTGTTAGGGCTTAAACCCCCTTTCTACCACTTCGATTGGTCACAGTGACAGATGTATTGCTATTTCTGTCTTGTTTGTCACCTCAAGTTGTTGTTTGAGAATGAAATGAGGTAATATAGTTAGTAAATATTAGTAGATAGTAAATACTTAGCTGTTAGATGATGTATGTAGCATTGTAAACAATAAAGCTCATTAAATCACCTTGTTTGCTTTTAGGTTTTAAAATGAAAAGTTAGACTATTACAGGGCACTTGCTAAAGCTTAAAATATATAGATGATAGAGATATTTGTAACTGGACATTATATAGGCCAAGGGTTGGGAAACTGGTAGGATACCACTTGATTTTATTGAAAATGAAAGCAAACCACCCTATGGGACTCATTCATTTCTGACCACTTTTACATTATAATGAGAAACTGAGTGATGAGAGACTGTATGGCTTACACAGCCAACTATTGTAATCTAGCCCTCTGCCAAAAGAGTGTGTTTATCCCTCTTATAAACTCTACAAGCTCTATTGACCTCTAGAGGACTCTTGAGGATATTTTGATGCCTGTCTAACGTAATCTGAGAAGTGCTAGGCCATGATCTATATGAGAAAGGTACATATCTGAAGTACCCATAACATTTAAAAATTGTCACACCAGCTAATTTAACATCACTGGGATCTGAATTTGGAAAGAACTATGTGATTTATTAAAACTTGAAAGTGCCACAGTTGCTGATCACTAAACTAGACTGCTTTGAAATGTGTTAGTGATGGCCCCTTACAGACCTCTGAGGTTCCAGTTTGGAATTGAATACAGTCTCTTTATCGCTGGTTTGTGAGTGTTTAGTGGCCTAAAGATATGCCTACTGTTTGGTTAAACTTTCTTTTAAGTCTTAAACACATTTGGAAATACCTGTCGGTCTCCCTCTGATATCATGTCAGTGGTGAGGTAAAATTTATGGGAAGTGGAGGGGTTTATGCTTCCTTTCCCTAGGAATTAATGGGCAGGGAAGGGACAGAGACCGTTAAGGTTCTTGGTTTTAGAAAAGGGGCAGGTGAGGAACAGTGGCTTATGTAGAAGAATGTATCCCATGATTACATAATAATCATGTAAAAATCCTGAGATGCTGTGTGAGTGTGTGCGTGTTCCCCCATGTGGCTCATGTGTATGCCAGAGACTGACATCCAAAGGTGCTCCTCAGTCACGTTTCTACCTTATTCTTTTTAAGACAGAGCCTGTCATTCAACCTGGAGCTTGCTCTTTCCTAACTGGCCGGCCAGCGAGCCCACAGGATCTGCCTGTCTCTGCCGGAGTGCAGGGGTTACAGGTGCGCACCACAAGTCCAGCCTTTCCGTGGGTGCTGGGGATCTAGATATAGCTCCTTATGCTTATGCAGCGAGAGCTTAGCCTACTGAGCAACCCTCCCCTAGCTGATACTCTATTTAACCTGTCTTGAAGTGATTTCAATGTTAAGAACTTATCTTTTAAGACAAAATCTGCCAGGTCTTCCAGACTGACTTCAATCTTAAACGAAATTCTTCTGTCTCAGTTTCCTGAGTGCTAGGATTATAGATAGGTATATACTTTCTCACCCAGCCATTCCTATGTTTAATTAAAAAAAAGACCCACAGAATTTATGCAAGAAGAGTGTTAAGGAGTCAGATTGCAGCTGTCAGACTTTGCAATCATACGCCCTTCAGCATCTTGTAAAGAATATTAATTCCAGCCACGTTTAGAATGAAATGCCTGTGTGGAAGACTAGGGTAACACCAAATGACTTTATTTCTCCTTCTCTAAAATGTCTAGGCATTTCAGTCGAACGATGGAAGAGCTTGTTCATGACCTTGTCTCTGCACTGGAAGAGAGCTCTGAGCAAGCTCGAGGTGGCTTTGCTGAGACGGGAGATCACTCTCGCAATCTGTCTTGCCCTCTCAAACGCCAGGCCAGAAAGAGGAGAGGGCGGAAGCGGAGGTCCTATAATGTCCACCACCCTTGGGAGACTGGCCACTGCTTAAGCGAAGGCTCTGATTCTAGTTTAGAAGAAGCAAGTAAAGACTACAGAGAGAACCACAGCAATAACAAGAAGGATCATAGTGATTCCGATGACCAAATGTTAGTGGCGAAACGTAGGCCATCTTCAAACTTAAATAGTGGTGTTCGAGGGAAGAGACTCCTGCGGCATGAGTCTGATTTTGCTGTGGACAACCTTGGGAACAGAACTCTCCGCCGGAGGAGGAAGGTAAAGCGCATGGCAGTGGATCTCCCACAGGACATCTCCAATAAAAGGACAATGACCCAGCTGCCTGAAGGCTGTAGAGATCAGGAAATGGACAACGAAAGAGCTTACCAGTACCCAGAGTTTACCCGGAATAAAGTTAAGAAAAGGAAGTTGAAAGTGGTTAGACAAGGACCAAAAGCCCAAGAGGAAGGAGTGGTTTTGGAGAGTGAAGAAACGAGCCAGACCAATAAGGACAGAATGGAGTATGAAGAACAGAAAGTCTCTGATGAGCTCATGAGTGAAAGGTAACATGTTTGTCTGCATGCCTGGGGCTGAGTGTGTTTTATATTTTAATTAATTCTTTTAAGATAATTATAAACTGCCATAATGGTAGTGGTATTACTTTGTAACTAGATATATATTTCTTTATAATTTATAGCATTTTCACACAAAGAAAAATTGCTTATTTGATTTATTCAAAGTGTTAGTTGTGTTATAACTGTCTTAATTTTCAGCTATAAAGAGAAAAAAGAAACAACTTTTCTATGGGAAAAGATTTGCTTTTGAGCCACTGCTCTTTGGGATATCTCACTGTCCATGTCATTATGCAGCTTCAGCCTTTGAAGAATTTTAGGTGCATATTCATTATTTTGATTCCTGATGTCGAAAATTCAAACATGTGGTGTATGGGGCTTGGTGTTAATCTGTAGCTTGCTAGGGAATTCTGATCACTAATGAGCTATTAAGACCCGATTTATGGCGTGGAAGCAGCAGAATTTGGTCCTTAGAAAGATGGGAATTGTAGCATTTGTGTGTTAGTAAGGTGTCCGCCCATCTCGGGAAGCAGACCAGCTCTAATCTAATTGCCATGTGCTCCTTGCACGTCAGCTCAGAGTGAACCTCTGCCGTTTATCCAGCTGCTTGTGAGAGCAGCGGTGCTCCTCGTCCTGTTCGTCACAGCCCTCAGTGTCTGATGGCCAGAAAGCAGTGGTCCCAGAGAAAGCATGTGACTTTTAACTTGTAGCATTGGCAGTCATAGGCTTTAGATATTTGGCTATATGTGGGTGTGTTTGCAAGTGTGACCACAGTTAATAGGACCCAGCTGGAGGTGACAGAGTTTATTAGACAGTTTACTGTCTACAGAGTTTTTCCTCAAAAGTAAAAAAGTTTTTGAAGAAGGTTTTGAAAAGTTGTTGTTTGTCAAGGAAGTCATTGTTTTTGTTCAGGAATAGGGTGTGTGGTATTCTGATACTGGATCATTGTCACTGAGGAGCGCTTAGCCAAAAGCCCTTAGCTCCGTTGCCCATTGCTGAGGGTGTGTGGCCGTGCAGTAACAGTTTGACTTCTGGGCTTTGTACAGATTGATTGCCTGCTTTTCTGGTTGATTGTGGAAGCCCCTCCTTTTTGTTTTCTATGTCTTCATTTTATTCATCTGCTGCTTACACTTTCCACCCTGGAACAATAATGAGGTGTATCTTCTTCTGTTCAACAAAAATCAGGGTCAAGTAGGTATATCAGGTTTCCCAGTTATTCACCTGTCAGGTACATAGTTTAAATATGATATTTTAAATAAAATAATGTTAACTATATTTCCTCTGATTTAAACTTTTCTTTATACCAGTTTTTGGTTGCCACTTAAGGGCTCTGCAATTTCTTCTGTGGGAAGGATTGCTACAGAGTGAAGGAATCTTCTATTTCCAAAGTTTTCCAATTTAAGAAGGTTTCTGTTTCTTGGATTTGATTTATAATTAGAAAACTGTGTGTGTGTAGCATTTGATGACTGCAGTGTACATTGCTAGCTCAAAGGCTCATGACACAGACTCTCCGCCATGCCCTCGGCTGGAGTAGGCAGACAAGCAAACATTGAGAACAGGACACTATGTCAAAGGCACTTGTGAACGAAAGCTTCTCAAAGGAACTGTGTTTCAAAGCGAGGAGCAGACTTGTTCAGAAAAGGAGGAATGGAGTTTCAGCCAGGAAGTGGCATGACTGGAAGAAACAGCCTGTGTGAAGACATAGACTGTCAGATCAGTGTAGGGTAATCTGCAGCTCATTGCCACGAAGAAGTAAAGGGGATTTGGGCCATAGTAGCAGCATTTCTTGAGGGTCTGTGTGGTTTAGATTTCATCATGTAGGCAGTGGGAAGTTTTGGCAGTGAAGAAACTTAGGACAACAGAATCTTGGCAGTAGTGTTCTGTTTACTTTTGGCTGACCTCAATCCATACAGCGAAGGGTAAAGTTATGTCTGTGCTGGTACTTGGGACCTATTTTAAGAGTAAAAATCAATGGGAAGCTGCATTGGGAAAGCTGCAGTGGGAAAGCTGCATTGGGAAGCTGCAATGGGAAGCTGCGTTGGGAAAGCTGCAGTGGGAAGCTGCGTTGGGAAAGCTGCAATGGGAAGCTGCATTGGGAAAGCTGCAGTGGGAAGCTGCAGTGAGGAAGCTGCAGTGGGAAGCTGTAGTGGGAAAGCTGCATTGGGAAGCTGCAGTGAGGAAGCTGCAGTGGGAAGCTGCAGTGAGGAAGCTGCAGTGGGAAGCTGTAGTGGGAAAGCTGTATTGGGAAGGGTGTTGCTCCCAATTGAGCTTGATTTCTAGTCATAATGAGCCAAATGAAAAGGAGAATTAGTAGTAATATATACACTTTTACTCGTGGAATATGTTCTCATCTAAGTAACAGTTAACAAAGATTATTTCCAAAGCAGAGAGATACTGTATCTTCGCAGATGAATCATCATGGCCACTAGCTGCTGGAAATGAAAAGCCTTTCCTGTTAAATTCTTGTTCTTAATGAACATAGCAACAGGGAAGTACATGCAGCAACTGGGTAGTTATAAGACAAGAGATTTGTTTTATGTGTCCATAAAAAATTACCTTAGTGTAGAGCAAGGATCTTTAAAGAGTGGTATTGCAGAATCTAGATTTCCACATATCTTGAGATTCATCAGGTTGTGGACAGAGGTAGGCATGCTTCTTAGAGGAAGAAGCAAGAGTAGCAGACATAAGAATGGAAAGAATTGACAAGGAAACCCACCCATAGAAAGCCTTAAAATCTAAATTTAATTCTCTAAGTATAAACTAAATTTTTTTTAAAAAAGTTTTTACTTATATGCTGTCATCTTAGGTGGTCTACGAATGTATGAATGTGTTTATGACCTTTTTAGAAGAGTATGTCTAAGGTTATAGAAATATTACTGTGACAGTTTGCGGAGTTCGTGCCTTTTACATTCTCATACTCCAAGCCTATTTCTTTTACTGTTCCTTTTTTACACCACTCTGATACCTCCACCACAGTTAGTGAGTATGGATGTGTTTTATCTTTTATGTCAGTATTTTATTGGAATCACTGTTGACTGTATTTAAAATGGTTTCCTTCTGTTCCAGGGTATCATGCTTGAACCTGTAGTCAAAAGTGAAAAGTCAAAAGTGTAGTCAAAAGTGAAAAGGTGAACCTGGCTGTATGTAGACTAGATTAGAAGATGGTAAATCTGAACCCAGAAAACCGTGGCAGCTGGAAAATAGCAAACTGACTCATGGTTTGCAGGCTATAAAATACTTGCTCACTGTGGTCAGACTTAAC
This sequence comes from Chionomys nivalis, assembly GCF_950005125.1. NCBI lineage: Eukaryota > Metazoa > Chordata > Mammalia > Rodentia > Cricetidae > Chionomys > Chionomys nivalis. The sequence goes on from NC_080090.1 coordinate 6,592,184, forward strand.
CTGGCTTATATTTCGTAAGCTTATTCATTGGACTAATTGAGAGATGGCTGATCTGATTATGGAGTGCTACACTAGACTCCTGGGGGCATTATAGAGTATGCCTTCGTGGAATGTGAGGGATTCTAATTGTAACTACGTTTATCTTGGGGGTTTCAGAAAAGGAATTATACGTGGGGTGTGTTTAAGAGCTTTGGGTTGTAAGGAAAACGAGAATAAGTAATAGTTTGGATAACTACTACAAAGCAAGATGGTCAGCCTTCTAAGGTGTTTTTCATTTTTATGCAAGGCCTCTGTGCTTGTAGATAGGATGGTGTGGATTCGGTACCTTAGAAATGCTATTACTCATTGATTGAGAAGAACTTCATGTAGTCAGTGTGAAGGAAGTTGGGGGAAATGTCCTAACTGAAGCTCCGAGAAAAGAAATTCTTATGTCTTTCATGAATTTATCTTTGTAAAGCAAATAAAAACCAATGTTTTATATGCAAAAAATAGTGGATTTATGTTTTAGCAATGATTTTGTCATATATTTTATAATTTTTTAAAACAGGCTAATGAACCTGATTTTTAATAAGCTAGGCCACATTGTTTCATATGTTAATAGATAGAATATTTTTTATTTAGAGCTTGAGGTAAAGGCATTTTCACTAAGCCTATTGCCCTGTGTTTGATTTTCAGAACTTACATGGCAGAAGGAGAGACCTGACTCCCATGAGTTATCCTCTGACCTCCTTGTACATATCTAGCACGCAAGCACATATACACACACACACACACGCAGGCACACACAAATACTTTTTTAAAAGACTATTTTAATTTAAAAAATCATTAGTGACAATTTCCTAGTTGATTAAAATCAAAAATTAAGTGTAAGAAAGTACATGAGTGCTTTTAAAAACAACAATTTTCTTAGGGACCAAGGTTTTTAATGACAAGTTCTTATTTTCTTCCTGTTTTCAATTAATTGGACTGTTGTATAAATATTGCTTTTATTAGACTAATGGCAGTTGTTTTTTCTTTTCTTTTTTTTTGCTGAGTATCTGTTATTTACTGAATTTCCATATTAAATTTGAACCTGTGTCTTATTCTCCAGTTTATGTAGAACGGGAAACCTTCTTAATAATGGCCTAAAACTTCCTCTGTTGTTTCCCCTTGAGCTAATAGGCAGCCACCAGCACTCCCTTCTTGTGAGGCATGGAGTTGCCTTGACTTGTTGAGAGTGACTCTTCTAGATTATTGGTAATGTGGTTATGGAGATCATTTCATCCCGGGCCCTGGTGTTTCTGTGCTGAAGAGAGACTCCCTTGTCTCAGTGAGCACTGGTGCTGCAGGCTCAGGCTGCTCACATAGCACAGCACAGGAGAGGAGCAGTGAGCAGCTGATGAAGGCAGGAGATAGAATGTGTCCCTTAACGTCAGCGCCTCCTCGCTGTCACATCTGGCTTACTGTCCAGGTCCCATTAGATTTCTTAGGTTTTATGTGCCAAAAATAATATGTACTGTAGTTAATGGAAATGGAATATTTGCAGTTTGAGTAAAAAAAAAAATCTTGTTTTTTTCAGATCTTTGTCAGGCCCAAGTTCCAACTCTGAGCTGCCATGTCTCTAAAATTTTACGACTGATCAATTGTTCTTTTGATCTGTTTCCTTTTTCATCTTTTCCTGGTTACAGTGACTCCAGCAGTCTCAGCAGCACTGACGCAGGCTTGTTCACCAATGACGAGGGAAGACAAGGTACTGAGATACTGTTTTCCCTTAAAAACAAACATTTTAAAGTTGTGCATATGTAAGCCGCCCACAGTAACCCCTTGCTGTTACAATTACTGTGTAGTGCCTTAGCTGCCTTCTCCACTCCGTGGAAGGCATCTTGGCTTTCTAACACAGTAATAGATGTCTAAAATGTAGCATGTGTTACTCAGCTTTGCGTACTTCAGTGTTTGCAGCTTGGTCCCTTTTAGCAAGAATGCCAGACATTGATGCTTATTCTCCACCTTATTCCAGATGTCTGTAAGACTGTGCAAGATCTCCTAAGAGTGGATTTACCATTCAATTGTCACATTTATAATTAAGTGACTTTTATTAATTCAGTATTATAAACTGTTAAACAGAACTATCTTATGGTCTTTTCTATCCTCCAACTTTCCAGAATCTTTCACACTTCACCATGGCAGTGTTTCGGAGCTGTGAACAGTTTGAGAACCTTGTGAAGGAATGAGGAGTCGCCCTTGCTTGGGCTGATCTCATTTAGTTACATCAGCCCACAACCTGTTCTCGCTTATGCTTTGTACAAATCATAACATTGAACTAACCTTCTGTGTACTTAGCACAGAGGTTTCATGTTTTTCTCAAGAATGCAATACTGGGGACAGGAGTGGTAGCTTATCCTCTTAATCCATGCATGTAGAAGGGGCAGAGGCAGGGAGATGTCTGTGAGATCTAGGCCAGCCAGGGCTACTTAGTGAGACCCTGTCTCTAAAATCAAACCAAACCAAACACACAACAACAACAAGAATACATTAGCAGAAAGTACAGAAAGAAACAATATATTTATTGTCTTAAATTATGAATCATTTAGTGATTTTTATGGGGGAAATCACAGTAATGTTGCCCGTACTGTCTCTTGCACCTTGTTGGTAAGGAAAGCAGAGTGGCCCTTCTTACCATTTGCCAGTAAGTGCATGTTGAGACTATCTGGACTATGTCAGTAGAACTACATTGGTAATAGACTTAAATTTTGTTAAATACAGAGCTTACCCAGGTTATAGAGGTTAATGATATGATATAAGCTTTCATCGACATCTTTAGAAGGAACTGACTTAAGAAGATATAACAGTTATTGCAACTTTACTGTATCTCACATTACTGAGATATTTTCTAGCACTTAATTTACTTTGTTCTCACTTGATTTCATTGTTTAAGAACTATGTGTGTTCCCAATCTTTCTTTATTTATTTATTTATTTATTTATTTATTTATTTTTAAGTGGGGGAATTAATGAAGTTGAAATGACTATCTCAATGCTACAAGTCAATGGGTTTTTCATTCCCCTATCTGGTTGTATGCCCAAGATTTTGGTGACTATTTAATTTACTTTCTAAGAATAATGTTGCATATCACATGAAAGTAAAGTCAAAAGTCTTCATTTTTCTAGAGTTTTTTTTTTTTTATTTGTTTGTTTTGATTTTCTTTCTGAGACAGGTTCTGTATTTACATAGCACAAGCTGGCCTTGCATCCCTGAACTGTGCTTCAGCCTCCTAAGTAAAGTAGTGGGCGTAGGGCGCAGTATTCATGGTAGTTCAGATGTAAGCTGGTCAGTCTCAAGTGAGTCCCCGCTTACCTTTCATAGACCTGCTCAGCACCATTTAAATCTGTCTCTCCTGTGAAAAGTTCTATAAATTTTAACAAAATATTTTTTATTCCCTAATTCAAACAGTCTGTGGTTCTCATTTTACAATTGCTTTGAATTTTTGCTGTTTATGTGAACTACGTCTGTTTGTCATATACCATTCTCTACTTATGTTTTGCTGTTTTTTGGCATTGTTTTTGTTTCATGATTGCAGTTTCCATTTTATATTTTTGGTTGTGAGCCTAGCCTTTAACGGCTGAGCCATCTCTCTGTCCCAGTTTCCATTTTAAAATTTATAGTAAGAACACTCAAATCAGAAGTATCATAAAAAAGAAGCGATGGTCACTTATGCAAACTCTTAAGGAATCCCGCCAGTACTGGTGGCTTCTTTTGATCCTAGGAAGAATTAGCGACTCATTTTAAATTTTACCTTTCTCTTATTTTTAGAAGCTGACTACATTTTGTACTTTTAATCTTTTTTATCTGTTTAAATCTCAAGGCAGAACATTGATACTCACTGAGGTTAAGTGCATTTTAGATGGCAGTTATAATACCCTGGTACTCCATCGGCAATATTAGTGAGTAATTGTTGTTCTTCATCTGTTTCCATGGTAAGACTGAGTCTTTTGGGGACGTTGTCTTTGCACAGGTGATGATGAGCAGAGTGACTGGTTCTATGAAAAGGAGTCAGGTGGAGCCTGCGGCATTGCGGGAGTTGTGCCCTGGTGGGAAGAGGAGGATCCTGCAGAGTTAGACAGAAACTTACCTGACCCTGTGTTTGAAAGGATCCTAAATGGGTCTTTCCCCCTCATGTCACATCCTGGCAGAAGAGGTCAGTAGTATTTCCTAAGTGCTGGCTCGCGTCTGCTTACGGTTCTTACTGGGGTCTTCACCGAAAGGGTAGATTAAAGTGGAAACTGATGTAGGTGGGTCTTCTATATCTATCTGTTGTTTCATTGGTTAATTAATAAAGAAAACTACATGGCCTGATAGGTAAGAACATAGGTAGGCGGGAAAGACAGAACAGAATGCTGGGAGGAAGAAGGCAGTGAGGCAGATACTATAGCTCTCCTCTCCAAGATGGATGCAGGTTAAGATCCTTCCCAGTAAGCTACCACCTTGTGGTGCTACACAGATTATTAGAAATGGGTTAATTAAGATATGAGAGTTAGCCAATAAGAGGCTGAAACTAATGGGCCAAGCAGTGTTTAAAAAAATACAGTTTCCGTGTAATTATTTTGGGTAAAGCTAGCCGTGCCAGAGCAGGACGGGATGAAAAGCAGACCCACTGCTCCTCACTACAGGAAACAGAATATAAACACAGAATGCTGTAGAGAAATGTGCTGGACCCTAATCCAAGTACTGTACTCATCAGGAAGGTGTTAATAGGGGTGTGAACTGGGGAAAAGAGTACTTAGCCTCTGAGTACTGGCTAGTTAAGACTGACTGCTTTAGAGCCCTGCTGGGAATCACCTTAGTTCTTTTAAGTGTGTTTCACATTTTCCCCAGTAATATTCTTGGTGCTACCACTATCAGCAACTTAGCTTGAATTCTCTGTGGCTAGGATCTTCTTCTATGCTTCAGTGATCACAGGATCTTCTAAATTGCCTGTTTCATTTCCCAGGTTTCCAAGCTAGACTCAGTTGCCTTCATGGAATGCCTTCCAAGAATATGAAGAAATCTGGAGGGGCTCCACCTTCAATGGTAGGCATGCTTTCTTATTGAGTTGTCGTGTTTGGAAATGTTTCCATTTCTGTGGAATAAAAAGTCACATCCTCGCCCTTATTTATATTCTAATGTTATACTTAAAAATAATCCATTTTTTTGTAGGCTACAAACTGGACCAGTGAGATTCCCCTATAAATCAAATCTTCTATTGCTAATAAATTAGTTACGTTTTGAACACCTGGGGAATGGCATTCGAGGGAACCTGGCTCCTGTCCTCTTCCCTGGAGGAATACACTGAAGGGCGAGCCTTTGATGCAGACCTGGGCTGTTTTGCTGCAGGACTGGTGTTCTTTTCTTTAGCCAGAAATCAATCTGATTGGGGAGGCTTCCCTGAGATGTAGGCTGGCCCAGGGTGGATACGAACTACTGTATATTTTATATATTTTTCTCTCTTACGGTTTTTAACATTGGATCTATTTATGTATTGCTTGCTTTGCCAAATACTAACAAAAGAAAATTGGAAACTATATTTAACCCAAGTATTCCTTAATATTTCTATGACTGGTTAAGGTTCAGTTTTTATATCTGACATGTAAATAAAAAATGATGTATTGCCATTTATGATTCATTTTACAAAAAGGCTTCTATACCAGCATTATCTAAAATACTTGTGTTTTACTCAGGGCACTTTCTTTAATAAGGGCTGGTGTAAGTAGGTGAGGTTGATAGTCTTTAACTCAAGTTTATCTTTTTTTCAGTTGACTTCTTACGTGGATAGTTGTTCTGTATTACAAGCCTGTTGTATTTTATGCTATAATTTTCATCCTACCTCTAAAACAGCACCGTGATGACAAACCAGTCCCCATTAGGGGGTCACCTGCTGCCACTTTTTCAGTGGTGTGTGTCTGAGCCCTGAGCTAGTCACAGCTGCCTCACTGGCTCAGAGCTTGATGAGATCACAGGAGCCTGGCATTTTAACAAGACTGCATGGCTGAACCTCACTGTCACGTCTAAAGCGCGATGCTGGTTCATCCTCGAATGGCCTATGTGTGCCCGAGTTTTAGAAATACGTGCGTCAGGTCATTGTCATCAAGCAGGAGGGAAATACAACATTTCCGTTGACAGCATAAATCTTACATTATGCTAATTCAAGTCAATTGAGTTCTTTAAAATAGTTATTTTAATTTGATTAATATTTTTCTCAAATTCCTATAATTGATAAGGTCTTGGTGATTTGATGTTTTCGTATTGTATGGTTTAATAGTCAGCTCAGCATTTAATGACTAAATTAAATATAATGGAAAGGAAACTTAAAGTTGACATTACCTTTGCCTAAAATTACTGTGGTCTGAAAGATTTAAAAATAAACAAAGTAGGAATGTATGACAACCTCTCCGGAGATGTTAAAGATGACACTGTGCAAGTTGACCCTCCTGACTGTCCTAGATTTAAAAGTGCAATGATGTGCTTCATAATTGTATTAGGATTTTTATACTGTCTAAGAGCAAAAATTCATGTTTTTCTGAATTCCAAAATGCTTTTGTTTTGTATGATGACTGTCCTTTAGATCTGAATAAGTCACTTAAATGCCTCAGCTTGTGAACTTTGCCTCACCAATCATGAATCTAGATGAATGCGATCTAATTCTTGGCTCAGTTTTACCTATTTTTATTTTTGGTCCACTGCTTGCTTGAGCATTGCTGGGATTTGTAGCCCATTTTCTAGGCTTATTGAAGTCTCACTGTGGTATTTTATAGGAGCTATTACAACTGATAGACTGGCTTCATGGTGTTGATGATACATGGCTGTGCCATCCTCAAAGCTGCTTTTCCGTCTAAATTGTAGAGGTCATTAGACTTCACTTCATGGAGATTTCTATATATGTGTGTATAACATGGAGTGGGTGCATTAGGCCATGGACTGTTTTCCAGGTCTACAATGTGTATTCAGAATTTTACTGAAAACAGAGGACTCCTGAAGGTTTTTTCTCTCAACCCTGAATTGTCCTTGTTTAGATCTTTATGTACTGTATTTGTTTTTATCAATAAAAATCTCTGACTTGAGCAAGAAAGGTAAGATTCTCAGTTTGTGCTAATAGTTTTCTACTTCTCTATATGTTTTTGATAATAGTATACATAGCTTGCTACCTTAAAAAAACCTAACCTGCTAAGACAGTCACTAAGGGGTGTCCATTATTTCTTGTAGTAAGAAGTTAATTTCAATTAGCATAGATTCACCCTGGAAAGCCAAAGTGTATATAAGAAAGATTAATGTTAGGAGCAAATTGCAACATGTGTGGCTGTAGCCCATTAAGCAGCGTGGCAGCAGAGGATTTTCAGTGGGCGAGTGGCACCTACATGCATACAGTGATAGAACACCTACATGCATACAGTGATAGAATGCATGTGGAGGAAATGGCAGTGGGAAATAACTAAAGTATGGGGCAATCTCAGTTCTTATTCCTCACAGACGTGTTCAGTGAAGTCACTGTACTCATTTAAGGAATCAGAAGCCATTGCTCCTACAGCAAAGTCAGGTTTGGGTTCTGTGTGGCTCTTAGGTCCTCATGTTCCATCAGCTGATGGAACAGTGTTGTGTGGGTTTGTGTTTAAAGCTATTTACTATGTGTAGTTGATTAGCTTATGGGTAATAGCACCATCACCAAAGCCTGAACAAAGCTTCTCTCACATGCGTTTTCTCTATAAGGCTTACTGTGGCCTTCTCATGCTTAGTAACAGTGATGCACTCCACATTCAGCCTGAATGTGGGGCCACTGAAAGCAGTAAAATCACCAGAAAAAGCACAAAAATTCAATAAGCCAGTCCTCAGTAGATGACACTAATGGCCTTGTTTCCAGTGTCAGCTGCAGGAAGGAGGCCGACCTTGTTCTTTTCTCTTGCGAGTGCTTGTTGGAAGGCAGCTCAGATTTTCGCTGCTCTGCACACACCCATGAATATCTGCAAAAGTTCTGAGTGTTGGCTTTCAGGTTGCAAATAAATTTTAGCTGGTAGATCATCTTTCATATTTGGAATCTGCAAGGAGGATTCTGTGGGAAGCAGTAGTAGTGTGGAGCAATGGTTCCTGACCTCTGGGTTGCGAGTTCCACGGGGTCAAACCCCAGATATCCTGCATATCAGACATGTACATTATGATGCATGACAGTAGCAGAAGTACAGTGTAATAAAGTAGCAATGAAAGAATTTTATGGTTGGGGTCACCACACATGAGGAACTGTGTTAAAGGGCTGCAGCATTAGGAAGGTTGAGAACCACTCCTGTAGAGTATTGTAGACCTTGAAGTCATGTATTTGTGAGTTCACTGTGGTTGGTTCTTAGTATTACTTAGACAGACATTGTGAACCTCAGTTTCTTCTTTTGTGAAATACAGACACTATTTTCTTTATAGAAGTGCTGTTGGGCTTAAATGAGGTTAGAGTACATGTATAGGTTTAGGTCTGTCTTTGCCACATGGTCTATAATAAGTGATAGTTGTTGTTGAAGATAGTTGGTAGCAGAACTTAAAATTTTTATCATGAACCCAAGTGTAGAATGTAACCTTAAACTTTTTGATACATGTTTTATATATGATTTGACATTACCTTAATAGAGTAGTTTATTTTATATGCCTTTAGGCTTCTTCTGTATCTTGTTTATCTTTGATTTGACGTTTGTCTTTAATATAGTCTGAAGAATTGTTCTTTTGAGATTATACTTACATCATTTCCCCCTTTCCCGCTCCTCCATCTAGTCCTCACATAGACCCTTAATTGACAATATTTTAAAGACATTTTTGAAACTGATCACAGAAAGATGAACATGATTGATGAAAATATTGATGAAAAATTCCAGACACAGCTCTGACTTCATAAACAATATGTGCAGGTTACAAAAAAAATACAACTTTCTAAGTTTCAAAATATCTTGTGAAACACGTATGTCTGATTTCTATCTATCTCTAAAAAATATTATCCCTGAGTTTAAAAAAGACATGAATATCGGGACATGTTGGGGAGTTGCAGAGGAGTTAGAATGGTGGATCTGATTAAAATATGCTGTGTCTGTCTATTGAAATCTCAGAGAACAAATAAAAATGCTATAACTAACAAAAAAAGAATTGTTCTGGATGAATTTTGGTTAACAAGTTCTTAAATCTTAAAATTGAAAAAAGTGATTTTTTAAAAAAAGTAGTTGTGCCCATGTAAATGTGAGATCACAAGCCTGAGCATCTCCTGTTGATAAGAATCCCTCGCGGGCACGGAGGTAAATACTAGTAATGCCAGCACTTGAGAGGTGGAGGCCAGAGAGCCAGGCCTTAAAGATCGTCCTTGGTAATAAAGCAAAATTGAAGTCAGCCTGTACTATATGAGACCCTGTTTCAAAAAAGCAAGAGAGAATCACTACTGTTGTGTGGTTTAAACTCCAATTTATTGGTACCCTGCTAGCCAACCGTTTATTACCTAATTTTAGGAGCATTGTTACTTTCATGAAATGTCCTAGGGTCATCACCAGGAGATAAAGCTTGAATCCCTGACATTTCTAGACTGCACTCATTAAATACAGTTCAGAATGGTAACACAATAACGATACTGGAATCAAGTTTGAAGAGACGATTTTTACAGCAGGAATTCGGGGAACCTTAATACAAGGAGGCTTTCCACTTAACCAGGATGTACTGCTCTGTGTTTTTTGACAGCATCTCACTTGTTAGCTCTGGTTGTCATATGCAGGCCAGACTGGCTTTGAACTCACAGAGATCACTTGCCTCTTCCTAGTGCTGGGATTAAAGGTGTACACCACTACATCTGGCTCAGAATATCCTACCTTGAGTATTCTAATTAACCTGTGTTTTCTGAGGCTGAGAGATTTTTAAATTCTGTTCTTATTTTGTTTTGAACTAGTGATTCATCAACAGGTATAATATCCACAAAAGTTAATTCAGATTATTCTGACTGCTGAAAGATTGTGGGACAAGACTCATCTTACACATAGTGTTTGAAAACTGTTAATTACGTAAGACTGCTTAACATGTTGACAGTTGCTTGAAGACCAGTTCTCATGTGATTACAAGACATGTAAAGTACTGATGGTGTTTTTTTTTATTTTGCCAAGAAAAAAAAAGAATCTAAAAGAATCTGATTTAGTTGATTTCCTGATGTTTACAGTTTCAAGTTTAAGTGTATGAACAAAAGACTGGGGTTGCCATGCCACACTGCTCATGCTGACAGTACCTCGTGTCACCCAGAGCATAGGAGGTGTTCTTGCTCCTTCAGGGGCTGACCATGGAAAACTGTTGTAGGTGCCTCAGATGATGTTGACAGTGACCATCTTACCGCAGTGAACTCTTGGATGTCCTGTGCGGTGTTGGTGGTGCTGTGAGAGTAGGGGGGTATTTAAGCTCTCTATAACCTTTTACTGAGAAGGCTCATTTAAAATGGATTGGTTTGAATGAGGGATTTAAATACCCTATTTTCTCAGACTAGTCAAAGCGAAAAGAGTTTATGACAGAAAATAAATCTAAAATGACGTAAAATTACACACAGCCTGTGTCTGCAACTGTATTTTGATTTTATGGTGACTATTATCCAAGCTTTTGTTACTGGAATTCAGCAGCTGGATCCTTTATTGTCAGCTTTCTGCCTGGAAATTTGTATTCCTAGAACATTTTTTGTAGACTTTGGAGAATGTATGTTTTAGAAAATTTTATTCTAAGTATGTTGATTATGTGTTAATTTCATTTTCTTTTCAGTATCAGTTTGAGATCTAGATTTTAAGATATTTTTATCTTAGAAAATTGAAATAAAATTGGCTCTGTATTATAGAAAAGTACAAGTTAATAAAATGGTAATATTTCTTAGAAGAAATCTAATAGTGTCTGTTTGCTTTAAATTTTATATTTTGATGTTACTCTATGTTTTGGATTGTAAAATTTAATAACAGTTGATAATTAAAATGTAAATTCCTTAACACTCCATATCATCAGATAGGATCAATATTAATACTGATATTCTTCGATTATATTTTATTCAATGTGAAGCATACATATGTTTAATAGTGTATAGTACTATATTCATTTATTCACGTATCTACATTCGGATGCTGGTGTTTTTCATATTCTTAAAAGACATATGTACAGATAATCAATCATGATATTTTGATGATACAAGATGTGTATATTTTCCATAGATTAAAATATTTGTGCTTGCCGCTCTGATGACCTAGTAGAGATGTAGACTCATCTGTTGGAATTTAGGATCTTCCAAATGGTGTAAATGTACACTGTGAAACACACATTACAACCCTTACTGTGTGCTAGATACTTTCTGTGTACTGTTCATATATTTAAATTAATATGATTAACATTCCTATGATATAGGTTTGTGTTTACATCTTAAACTGTTTTCCTTTTGGTAAACCAAAATTAAAATGATTTGGAAGTTTCTTTATATTGCTGTCATGTTGCTAATAAATATAAATAAATTCTTTTCCTAAAGTAGTCTTCATTTCTGTTTAACATATCCAAGTGTGAATTCTGTTGATATCCGCATCAGTCATTCCTGTCTAGGTTGGCAGCCATAGTCATGGTGTGTGCTGTAGTGATCATAAAGTGTTTATGATCCTCTTGGATCCATAATGTGCTCCCTGTACTTTGCTACCCATCTGTAATGGTGTCCAGATCTAGAGCCTCTGGTCAATTTTCCTGCTCCCCATGTTAATTTACTCTTCTCTTTCCCTTCAAGGAAACTCATCCTTTTTCCTATCACATTACTGTATTTGTTCAACTTCGTTGAAATCTTTATTTCTTATGTGTCCTCTCTTTTTTTTGACACTACTTTGTAAAATTCTGGGACAACCTCTTACAGAAAACAAGATGCTTTAGCTGAAACCTTACGGATGGGTTAGAGTTCATCAAGTCATTCATGGTAGGCATGAGGGCATAATAAGTGTTTGGGTATAGCACATCATAGAATAGTTAGATTGATTAGATAGATATGGAGGGGTTTATAGCAAAACAGTTTAGTTGAAAATATGGGCAGGAGTTAGATCATACTCTATAGCAGCCTTAGGAAACTATGTCATTCCTGGCCGTACTGATATTCATATAGAAAATGCATTATGTCGTTAAGAGGTGAGATTACACGTATAAATTCCATCCTATTCCTCCATTAGGTGTGCACCAGAGGATGGGCTGAACCTTAACTTAGCATTTGAATCTTGTGTCTTACTGTGTAACAAGTATGTATTCCACAAAGAGTGGTCAGTATTGCCTCCAGCTAGATTACTATGTGTCCTTCTAGGCCTTGCCTCCTACAGCTGTGTACGAGAGTGACATGGTCACCTGCAGCTTATGTTTTAACGAATAAAAGTAATCTTGGTGGGGACAAGTAAGCAGATAAAAGTAGCCATGGGGGACCAATTAGAAAGGCAGCAGGATAATTGCAGGAAATGAAGGCTATTGAGTAAAATTTGTAGGATAGAATGCTTTTCAGCCTTAATCCACCCAGTAGCTTTGTTAGGCCACTCTTACACTAACCGCTGCTGGGGGGAGATAAGCGTATACATTCCTCACACCAGTTCATTTGGCAGGTTGGGTTATGATCAAGAAGCTTTTTAAGTGGTAACTTTATATGCACTTACGCTGTCCTGTTTATGTCTAAGCATACTGATTACATCAGAGTTACTGTGTAAGCACTTGTGTTTGCTTCTGCCCTATAAAGACTTGCATACCACACCTTCTACATTTAAAAAGCAAATTGTATTACAGCAGTACAACGTTCTAGGTCACTGTTCTCAAAATGGCTTCAGATTAATACTTTCTATATATCTATGGACTTTTGTTTGTTTTTGAAACATATACTCACATAGGCCAAGCTAGTTTTGCACTTGCTATGTAGCCAAGATGGACATCCACCTTTCAAGGGCTATGTCACCAACACACATCTTCAGACCCTGTGCTCTTGGACTGACTCCTGATGAATCTTTAAGACACTGATTTTGAAAATGTAGGCGATCTCTATGTAGATCCTTCGTGTGTCTCAGGCTGGCATGAACTGTCTGTAGTGCTGGGCTGTCCTCCAGTTGATCCTCCTTCCTCAGAATTCAGAGTACTCTGGTTATATACGTTATCTACCATGACTGGCTATGTTTGAGCCTTGAAATACATTTAGAGTCTAGTTAGCTAAACACTATTTCTACTTTTTATACTAAGAAACCTTTGAAATATGTTCTAAATACTCCTGTGTGGTTTTAAGAAATTAAGGTTCAATATGGGAACACACATCTGTAATCTTGAAGTTTCAAAAGCAGAAGCAGGTGCGTCATGGAGGGTGTAAGGCCAGGTTTGTCCAGACCAACTGGGGTTACCCGCTTTCTTAATGTAAAAGGACTCATTGCTGCTGATTAGTGACCATGTGATTCTATAGATGGACATTCCTGTTCAAACCTTTTGCTGGTTGCCTTTTGCAGTAGTAGTGACATTGCCAGAGTTCCTATTATTTTCTTTCTTTTTAAAACCAATATCAGGAAGATAGAAATGCATACATTTTACTTTTTCCAAGTAAACTCTGGTTCAACTCTGATTTCCTGCCTTTTATGTTGCTGGTAAAATTATTTTGATGGTCTATAAAAGTCAGTTTTCTAATTTGCCTTTAGATATGTCAGACATATACTATCAGAAAAGTTCAAAAATCAGTGATGGGTAGAACACTTCCAAATAATGTTTAATAAGCTTTTCTGGGTACTGAAATCACCTGTAAATCCTCCAACTGAAGGTCAATTTGGAAAACTGAGGATTCATGAAGAAATTATTTAGATGGAAAGGTTTCCTTGTGCTGTTGAGTTAATGTGTGCCAGGCAGTATTTGCTGGCCTGCCATCTAAGGAATGGAATTCTGATGACAGAGAGAGATAAAACTGTATACCTCAGTTTTAAGCCAGCAAAACTTGTATTGTTTTGGTTGTTCAATAAATTGTTGTATAATTGTCCCAATACTTATGAAATAAACTGGAAGTTGAATGATTTTTTTTTTTCCTGTTAAAAAGTATAGTGCCTTCCTTCTAGAGTTTCATGTGTGGATCAGGAAATTGCTTGGGGTTGGTTTACTGTGAAAGTACTTCAGATTAGTGGAATACTAAACCTGTAGGGCTGTGTTTATCTGTTAGTTACAATATATTATAATTGTTTTTAAAATATGCAATGGATTGTTAAGGATTTCATATTATCTTGAATTTGTAATATTTAGGCCAAATACTAGTACTTAAACTCAAAGATTAATATATTATTTAATTTCATTTTCATTTATTTCTGATAGGCTCTTCTCTTTTCTACTTTAGTACTGGGGATTGACCCTGACGTCCTTCATGTCAAACAAACATTCTGCCAATTAGCTACCTTCCTAGCTTTCCTCATGTTTTTTTTTTTTTTTTCTCCCAAATTTTGGGACAGGTTCTCATTAAACTACCTAAGCTAGCCTCAGGATCATCCTGCCTCAGTCTCTTAGCAGGTGTGAGTCCAGCCCTGAAGCTCTTCTTACTTTCTGATTCACAAAAATACTACTTTTTTTTTTTTTTCTTCCGAGGGGGAGTGTTTCAAGACAGCTCCTTTGTGTAGTCTTGGCTGTTCTAGAACTAGCTCTGTAGACTAAGCTGGTCTCAAACTCACAGAGATCATCTTCCTGCCTCTGCTTCCAGAGTGCTGGGATTAAAGGCATGCCTACACGGCCACAAAAAATATTTTAATGCTTCTTATCAATTGTCATATTAGTAAATATGTTATATCTGATTTAGAAACAAGTTACATCTGGCTTGTGACTTTAGCTACACGTTCTTTGATTCAGTTGTGGACATAATGAAAGCTTTTGGTATTTTTACTTTGCAGTAGTTTAGGTTAGGTATAATCAATTAGGCATGTAATTTCTGTTCTCAAGTACCTACATTTGATTAGCATAAATTAATCTGAGAAGGGAGAAAGAAATGTTTCTTTTGCGCTTTATCTTTCTTCACCTAATGGACTGTGCACTTCCATCCGGCACAGCTGCCCCTTCTCTGCAATCTCCCCTCTTAACACTTATGCTATTTTCTCGTTCTCTTATATTAGTAGAACATTAGTTTCCCTGGTCTTGTGGTTTTTCTGGCTTCTAATCCTTATCACCTATAACTCCAAGTAAGCATTTATAAAACATCCTAGGCTCTCTTCCCAGTCTAAAAAGACAAAACAACTTTCATTGCCTTTATAATATTTTTTTTCTTTCTCTTTCACTGCTTGCCTATGATCTTTGACAGTTCTGTGCTTTCCTAATAATCATGGACTTTTGAAACCCCACCCTGCTCAGCCTTTCCCATATTCAAACATATCAGTTGTTGTTCACACTCTTCCTGTTGGGTTCATACACTTGGAGGTATAGCTCAAACTCTGTGCCCTTTCTTCAAAACTTTCCTCTGAAATGGTACCCTCTGCTCTTTATGTCTTCCTGTCTTTTTACCCATCCATCCATGGATAACCTATGGTTTTATACTATTTACCATCTGCCTGCTTTGGTATTATATCCCTCATTGTCTGGTACACCCAATGATAGTCCACTTCTCAGCACAGCTTGTGCTTAACGTTCTTTCAGTATTCATAGTGATCGACTGTCTGTCTGGAGTTTTAAGGGTGTATTCTATCTTTAACTAGTTAGGATGCCGGTGTGATTGTAACATCAAATTTCTGACAAATACTTGTCTCTAAAGTTTTTCAGTGTTTATAATCCAGCTGATCATGCATGCATTCCATAACAAATGACAAAGAAGATTCTATTTGTGCCTGTGCTAACAAGTTAATTGAGTGCCTTGTGAAGGATGACGTGCTTGTTGTCTGTGTGACTGGGAGATCCTGTAGGGTTTCCCCTTAGGTCGGAGGGGAAAGGATGGCCTCAAGTCCACTCGCTGTAGGGAGCAGTCTGTGTGCAGACTTCCACTGACTCTTCACTACTGGGAGGTGTGGAGGAATAGCTTCTTTCTAATTTGAATTTTCATGTGATAAATTTTGAACTTGTGTTGAGATGTAGGGTAGCAGTGCTGATGTGTGTGGGCTAAGGAGTAGGATCCAGAATCAGCATTTAAAATCAGATGTTACAGGCCTGGAGAGATGGCTTAGTGGTTAAGACCACTTGTGTCTCTTCTGGAGAGCTCAGATTTGATCCCCAGCACCCACATAGTGTGGCTCATAACCTGTAACTGCCGTCTGCGGGGATCTGATGTCCTCTGTGGGCAGCAGGCACTGATTACCACACAGACATACATAAAAAGAAAAATGAGCCATCACACTGGCACCTGTCTATGTCCTGCTGCACCTCCAGTTCCCAGGCCTGCCTTAGGTCTGACACTTCACTGACTTGCTTCTGACTGCCGCTTTCTTGCCATGCTTTTGCAGGCAAAGCCTAGCAGCAGCCTTACAGCTTTTGATTTTCCATCTTTGATGGTGTTTTCTTTTATGTTCTTTTTGTCCTTGTGTAGTTAAACTGTTTTGGCCTTTTAGTTAGGCTTTGGGAGAAAACCTCAGTAATATTAATTGCATGATCACTGTGTATTGTTGAATGCTTAATTTATCTTTTGAAATTGTTGCAAATTTAATAGAAATAAATAATTTGGCTTCACTCACAGAGATTCACCTGCCTCTGCCTCCTAAGTGCTGGGATTAAAGGTGTATACCACCACTGCCCAATGGTAAATACATGTTTATTTTGTTTGTTTGTTTTTCAAGACAGGCAGATCTCTGTGAGTTCAAGACCAGACCTGGTCTACAGTACTAGTTCCAGGACAGGCTCCAAAGCTACACAGAAAAACCCTATCTTTGCCTCCTGAATGCTTAGCATTATTTGACCTCTTCACCTTTGACTAATTTTTTTTTCTTTATGACATTTCAGAATATTATTGCAGTGATTGCGTGGATGGACTCCCATAATCCTACCACTTACTTGTAAGGCTAAGTCAGCAGGAGTTTATGGCTAGCCCAGGCTAGGTGATACCACCTCTCATAATACCATCCATCCAACCAACCAAACAACCGATTAAAACACAAGAACACACAGCCAGAGCAAAAGCCTCTAGTGACTGCCCAGCTTCTAGAATCCATTGTCTGCTCCACTCACTCATCCTCATTCTTCCTTGGGGTACAGTGTTGTCACTGTCTCTCCTTGACTAATTCTCAAGATGTGTGTCCCCTATTGAGATGCCTTTACTTTGCATTGGAATACCCTTAAAGATGCAAGCTGCCTCACCAATGGGGGTTTCCTTTCCTCCAGTTTCTCTCTTCATTTAACTCCTGTTTCCCAGTGTAGCACAGTGAAGGACAAGAAGGGCACTGCAGAAATTATGTATGGAAAAAGTAAAGGTAGATTCTTCGTATGTACACTTACACTCTTTAAATTATCTCATTTCTGGTAGGTAATTGTTGATTTTATTTCATCACTATGAGAATATAAACTTGTTTTCACAATAATTTGTAATTATGAATTTCATTAAAAGTGAATTAAGACATGAATATGTATGAAGAAATTAGATGTTTTGTTTTTATTTTTTTTTATTAAAAAAAAAATTTTCCGCCTCCTCCCCGCCTCCCATTTCCCTCCCCCTCCTCCTGCCCCTCTCCCTCTCCCCCCACTCCTCTTCTCCTCCCTCTCCAGTCTCGGGAGCAGTCAGGGTTCCCTGCCCTGTGGAAAGTCCAAGGTCCTCCCCCCTCCATCCAGATCTAGGAAGTTGAACATCCAAACTGTCTAGGCTCCCACAAAGCCAGAACCTGAAGTAGGATCAAAACCCCGTGCCATTGTCCTTGGCCTCTCGTCAGCTCTCATTGTCCGCCATATTCAGAGAGTCCGGTTTTATCCTATGCTTTTTCAGTCACAGTCCAGCTGGCCTTGGTGAGCTCCCAATAGATCGGCCCCACTGTCTCAGTGGGTGGGTGCACCCCTCGTGGTCCTGACTTCGTTGTACATGTTCTCCCTCCTTCTGCTCCTCATTAGGACCTTGGGAGCTCAGTCCGGTGCTCCAGTGTGGGTCTCTGTCTCTATCTCCATCCATCGCTAGATGAAGGTTCTATGGTGATATGCAAGATATTCATCAGTATGGCTATAGGATAGGTTCATTTCAGGTTCCCTATCCTCAGGTGCCCAAGGAACTAACTGGGGACATTGCCCTGGGCATCTGGTAGCCACCCCAAGTTCAAGTCTCTTGCCAACCCTTAGGCGGTTCCCTTAAGTAAGATATGAGTTTCCCTGCTCCCCTATCCAACCTTCCTATATCCCCAATCATCCCGTTTCCCCAAGTTCCCCTCATCTTCTCCTTCACACTTTTCTCTCTCCATCTCCCCTTACCCCCATCCCACCCTATCCCCAAGATTCCAATTTTTTGCCCGGCAATCTTGTCTATTTCCCATAGCCAGGAGGATAACTATATGTTTTTCCTTGGGTTTGCCCTCTTGTTTAGCTTCTTTAGGACCACAAATTATAGACTCAGTGGCCCCCTATCCATGGCTAGAAACCAATTATGAGTGAGTACATCCCATGATCTTCTTTTTGGGTCTGGGTTACCTCACTCAGGATAGTAGAAATTAGATGTTTTAACCATGAATATATGGCATCCCAGTGTATTGAGTGAATTACATACTTTACTCATTTCTGGGCCATTTGCTTTATATATAGATTAAATGTAGATAATTACTCATTTGACAGGTTATTTTATTACTTTGATATATCTCAAAGTACCATGTGCAGTTCTGGGGTGATTATTATAATAATTTGATTCATTAATAACCAAAATTATCATTTTCTATGAATTCAGATTTGAAAGTTGGAATTTGGATTCGTTTAAAGTCAGTTGTGCTTATTTCTTGGCTTAATAATATAATTATTATTTAATTATATAATAATATAATTATTAATATATTATTAATATAATTTTGGCTTAATATAATAATACAGTTTTTAAATTCTGGGTTTTCATAATTTTTAAGCTTACATATTAAGCATAAAAATCTTAGTTGGAAATGCTAGCTTCTATAAGGAAGCACGAATAATTTATCCTTACATTTCACTTAAAAAACAATAAATTTAATGCATTGATGTATTAAGTTTAAGATTTATTTGTAGTGTTTATAGATCTGTTAGTCACATCTGGAGAGCATCTAAATGTTTGTTAATTATTCTCCTACTTAGTTGACAGTTCTGCAGTACTACATGGCTTATAGGTAATAAATGGTTACATTATTTAGAAAATATTTGCAAACTTATTAATATTCATTACGTGAAGGAATAAAATTAAAAGTTCCTAGTCTAATGTCATGTTTGAATGTCCATTTTTTAAGTTTTGTTTGGTTTTCCAGTAAAGCTTGCCTGTTTCTGACTCAGTCCCTTTTGCCCGTTCTTCTAGGTTGTCGTAGGAAGGCACGTCTCTTCTGTGTAATGCATTTTATTTAATTTTATAGTTTTTATGATACCATATATTAAAGATTGCCAAAAATATAGAAAAATTTTAGAGAACTATTTTGGATTTGATGGATTACCACTCTTGAAAGGGAAACAAAACACTAAATATTTCTAATCCTGCATTATTTACCGCATGGGTGGCTAAATGCTACTTTCAGCCTCATAAAATTAAAAGGGAGAAATCTGCCAACTGTAGCAGGAATTGGATTTAGGAAGAGTGGTACAGAGCCAAAATATTGCTACAGAATTAAATGTCAAAAATCTTCTTTAATAGTAGATATATAGGTCACAGTGCCTGGTTATGATTAATACATTTAATCTAAATCACTGCAAGTTGCACTCTCCTTTTCCATAAAATACAATAGGACACAAATCAGTTTTACTGTAGATGGATAACAATTGGAAAATAATGCATCTTCCCGCCCAATAAATTGTCAGTTATACCTTTTAACTAAAATCAATTCATCATTCCAAAATTTATTGCAATTTCTAATAATAAATCTCCTCAAATGTTTATTCATTTGGCTTTTGATACATTTGTGCCATTTTTGCTATGGTCTAATGTTTTCTCTTTTGATTCATTGTAAATTAGAAAATCTATTTTCAGTCAATTTTCTAGTGAGGAAGTTAAAATCTATAACCTCTCACCTTCGTCACTCTCCTGTATACATTTTAATACCCTTGAACTTGAACTTAAATGCAATCCAGTCAGTTCTTTTCAGTAGGAGATTAAAAGACTTTTCAGTGTAACTTCTCAAGTAGGACTGAGATTTCATAGAAACAAGTACATAGAGGAAAGTTGTAAGCTGATAGTTGCCATGGATTCATTTTGAATCAAGGGTAGAGGTACAGTGGACCATGGGGGTTATGCCATAATTTCATCTAAGTGTTCACAAGGAGAAAATACTACTTGAATTAGGGTCAAATCCTCATCGTATTTGGAACCTGCTTCTCAACAGCGTAAACTCAATGGTGGCATTCCAAGTGACACAGCTAGCTGCGTGCAAACACAGATCCTCTTCAGCTGTACATTTTTATTTTGTAAATATGTGTTTCCATATTTCTTCCTCATAATCCTCCCTAAACTTGTGAAATCATCTGGTTGTCCTTATGAAATACATACAATCCTAAGCCTGTGAAATCATCTAATTATCCTTATGAAATAACATAGATTCCCAAGCCTGTGAAATCATTTGGTTGTCTTATGAAACACATTCCTAGAATATAGTTTTTATATTCAGAAATTTCAACATTGTATGACCATTTTCCATCTTTATTAAATTACACTTCAGTGCATTTTTTCCTGACAGTGTGCAGTGACCACTAACTGTAATGACTTGGTTTTAGACTGTCTTCATTTACTTCCCCGGACTCAGCTTGGCGTCCCTTTGTTCTCCTCGGCACTCCACCCATTGTGCTTCCATAGAACTTAAGAATGAAAGCAGGGATTAGTTCTTTCTCTCACTTAATGAAAATGTCTTTATGATCAGCATGTCCTGGGGTTGATTGTCAGGTCTACACTTCCCTCTTCTACACAATCCTGCAGCACCCTTCGCAGTGGCTACTGTCAGGAGTGAAGGTGACATTCATTAACTCGACTGACATCCATACCTTCCTGGCAGTTGTGTGTGGTGCAGCCATAGGAGAAGATGACACGTGACTAGCATCATGAGTAAGGAGCAGTAGTTGTGTGGTCAGAGCAGCCTTCGGAGAGGCCAGCATTTTGACTAGCTTCGTTTATATTAACTTGGATTTCTGCTAAAAAGGTCAGGCTTTACTTGCAGGTCTTTATTTTGGGGATCTTGTGGTATTGGAGATTGATCCTAGGGCTCACACATCATGTCCCTTTTATTTATCTCAAAATAGTATGTTTTAAAAAGCTGTGAACTTAATTAAATATTAAAAACTCAATTAAAAATGTAATATTTTTGATAGATTCTTTAAAATATATTATTCATTTGGGTTAGCCAAATTAATTTCTCTATTAAAAATTAGAAGTTTTGATAAATGAAGCTAGCACTACAAGCTTTAATCTCTGACTTCTGTGTTCTTAATTTGTTTTTCTTATCACATCAAACATGAAAGTATATCAAATCATGTTCTTTCATGTAAAATTCCATAAATATCCAAAACTCGTGCATTCCAAAAGACCAGTAGTAGTTTTTTATTAGCATATATTAATTATACCTAATATTTCATTGACTTTTTCACATATGTATACAGCACATATGTATTTTGCTCATGTTCACCCCTGTGACCCTCTGTTGTCCCTTCTCCCAGCTAGACCCCACTCTCCTTTCATGACTTTTATTTTGGCAAACCAGTAAGTTTAGCTAGTGCCATTTACAGGCGCATGGGTGACTTACCAGTAGCTACACCACAGAAGAAATCATTAACTGTCTATATATCCTCAGGGAGGGATGAGGTCTTGTGAGCCCCTCCTTAGCAACGCCCCTCCCCCCTATAATGGAATGCCCACCACGCCCAATCTTATGCAGGTCTGTGTATGTAATCACAGTTCATAAGTGTCAAGGCTATGTGGGGCCTGGAATACGGTGCTCCCCAGCACTCCAGCCCATCCAGACAGAAGCTGCTGTGACCAGCATGGACAGCAGCAGTGACCTGTGGATCCAGTCTTAGTCCGGCTGTCACTTTGTAGATGCCGGTGCCCTTTACTTCTTAATCACTTTGTGAGTCTCAAATAGAATTCCTTTCTGTCCTCCTCTGGATCTTTGGCATTAGGGCTCTAGCTTTTCACCCACATTTGTATCCTATGTCTACCTAGTTGCTACTCCCTGAATGTGCCTCTTCAAGCCTCTGCTGTTCTACTGTTATTGTTACCATTTGAAACTGCATTCTCATTCAGCCTCAGAAAAACCAAAGATGGAAAGAAGACCTCTTTGTGTGTTCTTACATTTACCAGTGAAATGACTACCTCTTGGCAATCTCCCCTTGATAATGCATCTTGGTTACAACCTTCTCTGAAATCTGCGCCCACCCAGAGACTTCACTTTCCTTCAGCTTGACCTCCAACTTCCGTGGGAACTGGCAGAACTGGTGTGACCATTTCTAGAATATTGCAAATAGCATAGACCTAGAAGGACAGAAGAATTCTTTCCATCCCATGTCTAACTGAATGTAAGGAGCTTCAATTCTGTCATCCTAGAGTAGATCAGAAGACATGAGATGCAATCTGATCTATAAAGGAACTGCTACTCCTCATTTACTTCAGGCTCAGATGTCTTGAGAGTGCAGGGCCATAGATCTACTTGTAGGAGTAGCTTACTGAAGTCCCAGCACAGTGGAGCATGCGTTCCCTAGGACAGATATTGAGATGCAAACACTTTAAAGAAACGCTCTGGTCAGAAGGAGGATAAAAGTATTTACTGACTAAAGTCTGCAGTGCATCTGTGCCTCCTTCATCAACTTTAAATCAGGTCTGACTACCATACTTATTGAATGTGGGGCATGGGTAGGTGAGTGATAGCTAAGTGTTTGTGAAGTTTAAATGGGTAATGTGAGAATGGACAGACATTAAGTAAACCTGTAGAACAGACTTCTTTTGATCCTTTAGTGAAAGCATCCTCTGTATAGACTAATTGAGAGTTCAGGCACTGTTCTGTTAAATTATGACCTCTGTTCCCTTTGTTCTAGTTTGAATCTAAGCATCCAAGGCACTTAATTGCTTCTCATCTAATCCTTGACAGTGAACTGAACTTTAATGATTCTTTTCTGTAGGATCAAGAAGATGTGTGCTGTTTTGTTTTCCACTTGTAGGAATGTAATCTGTCTTGTCTTTGTTAGAAATTGCTTCAAACAATTCTTAAATCTTTAACAAGAAACAATATAGACTTTAATTCAGCCATATAAAAATCCCAAATTATATTTATCATTAATCTCTACAGTTATTGTATGAAAAGTTTGTGTCAAGTGACCTTGGCAACAGAAAAAAATATCCACTCATCCCAAACCAGTGTGCACATTCAGGTACGAGCCTCACTACAGTACTAACTGTTACAAATGTGACTGTTTTCCATTTATTAGAAACTGATACATGAACATAATTTGACATATACTCATTGAGTAATACATTGTTTTCTCATGAGTAGGACTTGTCTGACTTCATTTAACTTTTCTATGTCGGAAAAGGAAAACTGATTTAATCTGTAAATTTCCTAGTGCTTGGATTGTTTTTCAGAGTATTCGTTTGCTTATAAAGCAAACTGGTTATACAAATCACATGGGTTTCATTATTTCATTTCATATATCCATGTCCCAGGTACATTGCTCATGTTCACACTCCTCCATTGCCTTCTCTTGCTCCATCCTCCCCTCCCTATTAGTGTTTCTAAGGAGCTCCCTGTCTGGTTTCCTGTCTTATTTATTTCTAATCTGGATTTCACAGATGAGAGTGATGGAGGAAGGTCATTGGTTAAAAAATAAAGAAACTGCTTGGCCCTCATAGGTTAGAACATAGGTGGGTGGAGTAAACAGAACAGAATGCTGGGAGGAAGAGGAAGTGAGCTCAGACGCCATGCTCCCCTCTCCCGGGCAGACTCAATAAATAGCTCTCCTCTCTGGGGCAGACGCGATGAAGCAAGCTGCCAGGTCAGACATGCTGAATCTTTCCTGGTAAGACTGGTGCTACATAGATTATTAGAGATGGGTTGATCGGGATATGAGAATTAGCCAGTAAGGGCTAGAGCTAATGGGCCAAGCAGTGTTTAAAAGAATACAGTTTGTGTGTTGTTATTTTGGGGCATAAGCTAGCCAGGTGGCCCAGGAGCTGGCACGGCAGGAACGCAGCCCGCAGCTCCCACTACATGAGAGGAAGTGGGATATCTCAGGAAAGTCCTTGTGCAGGATAGTGGCTAGCTTAAAGTACTCACAGATATTTTAGCTTTGTAGATGAGGTGGTCACATATCACAGAGATGAAAAGGGGCAGGTACTGACATATGGAAAGACTAGGCAAGTTAAAAAAGACAGTGGCCATGCTGGAAAGTTTTTTAGTTACTCAGAGTTCACATATTCATGTTAGAGTAGCTGCATCTGGTATCCTCCAGGAAGACAAACCAATGTTTGCTTCCTGCGTTGGCCAACATGGAAAGAACTATAACTATCTATCTATTCTTTAACTCCATCAAAGACTCCAGAATGATATACTATTACCTAAGTAAACAGGAAGCATATTGTAAGCAACTTCCAAAATTCTAGAATTGACGGAGACATCTCATTACCTGGACAGTCATCCAAAGTTCTTTTGTACCATTGGAGCATCCATCTTCAGTCTACAGGCCCATAGTATTTAGCAGACTTTTCCACGAAGCAGGAAATTTTAAAGACAATTCCGCCTATATTGGCAATTTGTCAATCATTTTCTTCTGTGTCCTTCAGAAAGTCTAGCAGACTCTTTCATGAAGCAGGAACCCTGAAGGATTGTCTCACTTTTAGGCAAGTTCAGCAGTCTGTGAGTTCTGCAAGTCCAATGAAACAGTTCAGGCAAGAGCAGTATCTTGCCCAAATGGCTAACCAACTCCACAATGCCCATCTTCCTCTTGAAGTATATTGGTGCTGCCAGGAACAGATGTGTCTCACTGTTATGAAAAGTCCTAAATTTTTAAAATATTTAAATGCCATATTCTAAAGGTCTCTGAAAGATTTGAAGAATACCTATCTAACTGAAATATATCTCCATACATCTAGAAAATATAACATTACTACAAGCTTGACAAAGATGACTCTCTATTAACCTATATTTCTTAGTTATACATTACATTTTTAAATGAGCTATACAATCACAATACCTTAATCAAGATCAGAAATATATATATATATATATATATAACAAAATTGACCTTAAATTTGTATCAATAAACCAAGATCCATACCAATAAAAATTATTCATATCTATATCATATCCCCCATTAAATGTAAAAGAACATTTATAAACAATATTTGGGAATATGGGCATAGTTTTGTCCATACTGCTTCTTGCTGTTTTGGGGCGCTGTTTATCAGGTCTTTCATGGTATATCCTGTGTTCATCTCAGTCAGAAGTTGGGCAAAGTAATTTTTTAAGGGTGTTCACAGTGACCTTTCAGTGGGGCTTGGTCTATCAAACCATATTTGTTTGGAAGTATTCCACAGGTTCTTATCTTCTGTGAAAACAAAATAAAAACCTCTTTTAAAGCATCATATCCTTAGACCCAAATTCTGAAGTCAAGATACCTTAAGAACATATATGCTGGTTTAGTTTAGTAGCACATACAATGAAATGTCTCTCTGTACTTAGCTCCTTTGCAGTCAAAAATTCAAAGAAAACACAATAATATACATAATTCATACTCGCTGTGAGTTTTTTATTTTTATGTGACTTATTTTTTACTCCTTTTAATTTATGATTATCTATACTCTGTCTCTTTAAAGACTTCCCCCCCTTTTTTAAAGCATTAACTTTATTTTATAACTCTATAATCTTTTTCTTTTCTCTTTTAAGCCTATGTACATTTATTTAACAGTATGACTCATTTATAGTTATATTATGTCTAAATCTGTCCTACTGTATATCTAATTTTTTTACTGTTCAGGAGCACTTTTAAAAATGTTAAGCGCTTTTTAAAAACTTAAGTTGCATCATTAGTAGTGATAATACAGTACTTCCTGTTTGCCTGTCCAGTCTAAAATTTAAGCTGCACTATTACTAAGAGAAATATGGTAGTTCCTGCTCTCACAGTTTAGCATGGCGGAGCCTCTGAGCCGTGCGCATTGCCCCACTTTTAGGCACACAGTGAGTCCACATTGCCATCAAGCCATAACACTTTACTCACAAACCCCATCCAAATGCTCTGTCTCCTGCAAGAGCCAGAGGTCACACTAGCAGCATAGCCCAGAAAGCTGGCATTTTAAAACTGTGCGGCTTTTTTTCTTCTGCTGTGGCTGAGTCAGGAAAACATCTCTTAAAGGAACTGTGGCATGCTGCCAGAAAACAGCAAAAAGCTGTGTTAAACTCTATATTTTTGTGTTTAAAATTAAGGTCTCAGGTTTTTAAGTGGATTTAGCCCCATATTGGGCACCAATTGTTGCAAGGAGGGTCGCTTGTTCATCCTGGCTGCCAGACTAGCTTAGCCCCCCAAAACCACATAGAAACTGTATTAATTAAATCACTACTTGGCCCATTAGCTCTAGTTTTTTATTGGCTAATTTTTACATCTTAATTTAACCCATTTCTATTAATCTGTGTATCACCACGAGGTCGTGGCTCACCAGCAAAATCTTAGCATGTCTAGCTCTGGTGACGTGTCCATGGCTTGTCCTGACTCTGCTTTCTTCCTCCCAGAATTATACTCTGGTGCTTTGGAGGAGCAGTATACACACTTAATGCAGGAAACCTCAGCACTGAGGTTGCTCCTAGTTTTTATTTCATTTATTTTTCTGTGCTGCATTGTAGGTAATTTTTTTTGGCTCAGTCTTGTAATTACTTGATTATCTTGTTAAGGGTTATTTATTTATTTTTTGTCTATGAGTGTTCTATTTGCATGTATACGTGCACCCGAGAAGATGGCGTCAGATCCTATTATAGATGGTTATGAGCCACCGTGTCGTTGGTGGGAATTGAATTCAGAACCTTTGAAAGAACTGCCATTGTGCTTTAACCTCTGAGCCAACTCTCTAGCCCCCCTCCTATTTTGAATATTTTCTTAATGATTTATCTATTTTTATTTTATGTGCATTGGTATTTTACCTGCATGTAAAGTGTAAGAGTGTTAGAGTCTCTGGAACTGGAGTTACAAACAGTTGTGAACTGCCATATGGGTGCTAGGAATTGAACCTGGATTCTTCAGAAGAGCAGCCAGTGCTTCTAACCTCTGAACCATCTCTCCAGCTCCTAAAGTTATATTTATTTATGTTAAGTATTCTTTTTTGCATTAATTTGTGTTCACTAAATCCATGCAGGAGCCCATGGAAGTTGTCAAACTGGAGTTGCAGGCACTTTTGAGTCACTATGTTGGTGTTAGGAACTGAACTCAAGTCCTTTGCTTGAACGGCATGCACTGTTAGCTACTGAGTTAATGTCCAGCATTCAATTATCTTTTTGTCTATTGTGCTGTTTAGTTTATTCTGGCTTTTAATAGAAATCGCCCATGTAGTTTTCATGCAGTGGAAGCTAGTAGTCTGTAGTTTATTCTATTTAAGATCTACTTAAGTTTTCTAATGAATGATTTCATGATCACATATGGTATCCTTCTAAGGAATGGTGTGATTTAGTCTTTTCACTTTTATCATACCATAAACCCTATAGTGGCACCTATCAAAGTGTCTCTTTTTATTCAGAAGTTAGCTAGAGTAAGGCACTGAATATCTAACCATTTACTCTCGTCCCTCAAACTCTATTGGCTGACATGCTGTCTAGTTGTATCCAGGGTTGTTTGCACACTTGCTACTTTTTGTTCCTTCTCAAACTCTGCTTTAATCCATTGTCTTATGCACCATAATATTTTGGTTTTAGAGCATATGTGGACATTGCCACAGTATCTTACACAAATATTTGAGGTGAGCATATTTTCTTTTTTTTTTTTATTAAAAATTTCCACCTCTTCCCCTCCTCCCATTTTCCTCTCCCCTCCCCCCACTCCACCTCTCCCTCCCTCTCCAGTCCAAAGAGCAGTCAGGGCTCCCTGCTCTGTGGGAAGTCCAAGGTCCTCCCCCCTCCATCCAGGTCTAGGAAGGTGAGCATCCAAACAGACTAGGCTCCCACAAAGCCAGTACATGCAGTAGAATCAAAACCCAGTGCCATTGTCCTTGGCTTCTCAGTCAGCCCTCACTGTCAGCCACATTCAGAGAGGCCAGTTTGATCACATGCTCCATCAGTCCCAGTCCTGCTGGCCTTGGTGAGCTCCCATTAGATCAACCCCACCGTCTTAGTGAGTGGGCACACCCCTCGCAGTCCTGACTTCCTTGCTCATGTTCTCTGTCCTTCTGCTCCTCATTTGGACCTTGGGAGCTCAGTCTAGTGGGTCTCTGTTTCTATCTCCATCCATTTTTCTTTTTCAAGATTAAGATTGTGCCGTGACGATTTCTGCCATTCATTTTGAGGGTTATTTCCTGATTATATTTCCCTCTTGGTACATTTTGTTAATGTTATTTAAAAAGTTGAAACACATTTTTCATTTATAAAGATTTCTGTTATAGAGCATTCATTGTTGTTACCAAACACATTTGTTGTTATGGGATTATGTTTACATTAAGTTAACTGATTGGAAAATAGTTCATAAAATACTTGGTAGAAGATTTAAAAACATTACAGAAAATGTGAGTTATTATTCATAACAATTGCATGGTTTTAAAGAATATCAAGCTTTATTCAAATAGCACTGTAACTTTCTTTATTCTGTGACAGAAAAGGGACAATGGGCAGTTGGAAGTGGAACAGGACCAGGATGACAAAAGAGGAAGAGGAGTAGAAAAACAGGCAAGAAATAGAGGAAAATGAACAGTGACAGATTCAAATAATAATGTCCAGCCCAATTCAAGATCCTGTTTCTATTATTCAAGGTGGTGTTATTGAAGGTTGAGTGCCATCTATCCCAGGTTACTCTTAAACTGTTTGTGTAGCTGGGGGTGACCTTGAACTTTCATTGTTCTACCCCCACATCCTGAGTGCCAGGGCAGCAGGTGTGCTCCAGTACATCTGGTTAATGGATTTCTGGGCTCAAGGGTGTCACTTGTGCCAGGCAAGTGCTTTACCACCTAAGCTTCTCACCGCCTTTTCTGTTAGCATTGCTGCATAGAACTTGGGCTATTTACTTGCTTGATCTCACTTCTCAGGGGGAATAGGTATTTGAGCAAAAAGAAAGAGGATTAAACAAAATGCATAGTAAAAGGAATTGGCCAAAATTGACCTTGAGCTGAACAAATAAGTAGCATACTTGTCAAATCTGTACTTTACAGCTTCCTGGAGTTAACCTTGTTCCCCCTGGGAAGCCCTCCATATCTGTCATGTACTGGTATGTACATGTAGCAGTTACAGGAACATACCCTTTCCTGCACATATCATGGAGGTGGCAGGAGATATGGAATCATGCAGAAGCTTTGGCTTTATATGCATGTATGAAACACGTTTTTATTTTAAGTGTTTACCTAATTACTTACATGAGCTTCCATGAATTTTTAACTTCTCTATTTTCTTCTCTCCACCCATTCATCCACCCACGCACTTACCAACCCATCAATTTATCCACCCACTTACCTACCCATCGATCCACCCATCCATCTATTCACCCACTCACTTACCCTCTCATTGATCCATTCACCCACCCATCGCATCCACGCACCCACCCATCCACGCACCCACCCATCCATCTACCCACTTACTTACCCATCTCTCCACCCACCCACTTACCCCACTCATAGATCCACTCACCCGCCCATCGATCCTCCCACCCACTCACCCATTGATCCACCCATCCACTTACCCACTCATTGATCCATCCACCTACTCACCCACCAACTCATCCCATCCATCCATCCAACCATCCATCCATCCATCCATCCATCCATCCATCCATCCATCCATCTTGGGTAACATCATGCTAAGCTGAGCTCTTACCATTCTTTAAACTTGTGTTTTCTTCCTGCCTTTCCCTGTGGAGTCCTGTCTGCCACAAGGGCTTCTGCTGCATGTTAATGTTTTTACATACTTTGCTTGCCTGTCAAATGAAGGCTCTCTGATCTTTGGTTTTCATGGCACTCTCTACCTTCGTTAATCTAGGAGTAGCATGTGAAGTCAGAGGGAACAGACTGAAGGGCAGAAACGGCTAGTGTAAAGCAGTGCTTCTTAAACAGTCTCCACAAACTGTAAGGTTGTTAGTAACAGATCCTGCGAAAATGTAAGTTCTGATTCCTTAAAGGTTGAGAGGCCATATGGCCTCTCAAGCTTCCAGAGGATTCTGATGAAGTAGAACTGGGCACCACCCTTTGCAAGTAGCCAGGCCTGTGGGGTAGTTGAGGAACAGAAAGGATGATCAAAGGGAAAAGCTTTTCTTTTCCCAAAGAAAATCTACCTACTGCTTGTAGAGAGAAATAACTGCGGTGAGAGAGGCAGACCTCGCTGTGGCTTTGAGTAATTGGTGAAGTTAGGTCCTGTGTCATCCACTGTGGTGTAACTGAGAGTGCTTCTGAACTCTTTCTGTTTTCACTCAGGTTTCCTAGCCAGTTTTTGAAGCAAAACTTTTCTCCACTCTATAAACTTAAAACTTGAAGGGTTGCTTTACTAGTCAAGAGGATGCAACTGGGTTTTGTAGTGATTCCTGGAGGCAGGATCGACATTTCAAGCTGAGGTAGAGGTAAGAGCCAGTGGCTGAACCGGGCGGGAAGAAACTTACATCAACAGGTTTTAGTTTTCCAGCCTTTGTGTAAAATCATGACGGGAGGTGTGAGGCTGCTGATTCGTTCACACTCAAGTTAACTTGTGTTAATGATGTATTTCAGTCAGCCAGTCTTGGCTATCAGCACACCATTCATTGCAGGAAATAGAAGTCAGATTCTCAGGATTGCCTTTGGAAGCTTCATTTTCTCAAGAGAGTGAATGAATTTATTATTCACAGTTTTTGTATCCTGGAAATCTGGGTCAGTGTGTATAATACTATATATCAGTAGTACTAAAGTTTTAGAAAAAGGCAAAGAGTTATAATTTTTATAGCAAACTTCAAATTTTGTTGTATGTCTTATATTTTAGAGCATCTCAGTCTAATTTTCAAGGACGACTACAGCCTTTGCTTGTTCTTAAAGTCACCGAGATAAAGGGCGCTTCTGTTTCTACTCTTTTTCTTATTTCATTTGGAAAGATCACCGTAGTTGCAGCTATACATAAAAAAGCCATTCTATCCGCAGCAGATAGGTGGTGCCCTGGTTGCAGGGTTTGACGGTTTCTCAGTGAAATTCAGTCTCTGGTATTTATAAGTATGTTTCAGTAAATTTTATAAAGATTGTCTTATACATGACTTTAAAAGTAAGAATTTTAATGGTCAAAATTCAGTGCTTGGCATTCACCTTTAGGTGTTGTTCAGCCCAGTGTTAGGTCTCAGCATCTAAACTCTTGATGATTTTCATGTGCTAAGTGCATAGATTTACTGCTGCAGTTTGAACATTTTTAAATTAAAATATATCTTTCATTCTGAATGTATTGATTTACACATCTCTGTGTCAATATTAAGTCAAGCGAATTTTCCAATAAGTTCAAAAAGATGTGGCAGAGCAAGCTGAATGTATTAGATTTGATAGCGTTTTCTTCTTGTCTGTGTGCTTGGGCATCTCTGCTTTCTTAGTTTTGATTAGAATTTATTTTAAAGATAGCACTCAAATTTAACAACACTTTCCCATGCCTCTTAGTATTTTTATGGATAAATTACTTCTAGAAATCTTAATGCATTGTGGGCATTCTTTATTACTATTTTTTTTTAAAAAGTAGGCATTTTTATTTAAGGTATTATAAGATATACTAATATTTGGATTTTGTGTTTTAAAAAGGTAATTTTTTCTTTATGTATATTTTTTAATTTAAGAGGAATTTTATTTAAAAATAATAGCAAAATAGAACACATTTCAGTGGAAATATTTTCTTTCTTAAAAGTTGAGACACTATACATAATAAATTACAATTTCAAAGTGTACTTGGAATAAATAGTTTATGGAGGATTTACAGGTGTACAGTCTGTATTTTCACTAGTGCAGAATGTCGTTATCAGGAGCTTAATATGAATGAGGATAACCAGCTCCATAACATAATGACAGGAGGTGGCTTCTTGGTTCATCAAGTGATGCCTGTCAAGTTCCTGGATATGTTCATTTGATTATCATTTTAGATATGGGCTTTAGGCTTCATGAGTGTGCTCATATCCATGATGTTCCATTAGTCCACCTCTGACTTGAGAAGACAAAAGATTGGCAAACATTTAATATACATGTGTGCATTGTGTGATAAAGAAATGACAGGGACGTTACTCCACCGGGGAGACACTTTGTTGGTGGGTGAAAATGTTAACATAAAAAGAGAATGACTGAAACTTAAACTAGATTTTTACAAACTGATTATAAAGTGGAAGAAATATTTCTTCTTGCAACAGTGCTTGCACTGTATCCTGTTAGTCATCCCACTAAATCAGGTCTTCTGGTGCTTTCCATTCTCTGGAAACAGGGAGGGTTGTTCCTCAGTATAAAACCAGTTGCTCTAAATAGCACTCTAGCACCAGGAAACAGAGTTGGGTGTAGTTTTTTATTCTGACCAGTTAGCCCTTTAGGAATTTCAGTACCCATGCAACAAAACTTAACTGGGTCTCTGAACAAAATAACTGATTTCAGCAGAAACACAGCTAACACTTTATAATCTGAAGTCAATACTATCCCAAGCTTTTACACAAGGTTGCTCATTTAGCCTCATAACTGCTGTATATAAATAACATGGTGATATATCCCAGTTTTACAAGCCAGCAATGAAGACATAGGTTCACTATTTCCCTCTTGGTCCTGAAGCAGAGTGAATGGTGCCTGGACTAGAGGTTGTATGTTCACGATGCAGAAATGGAGCCCTGCAGCATGACCATGTGTGCCCCTCCTCCAGCACACAGAAATCTGGGAATTTAGTTGCCGGATTTGCATCGTCCTTGCTCTATAAGGAAAGGTCCTGTTTTGAAAACAAAGTTGATGACGTTTCTAGCTGGAAATATGAAAAAAAAAAAAAGCTCTTTCACTTAGTTAAATGTAATTTTTGTTTTCCAGGCATGATATTGGCAATTAATCTGCTTTTCAGGGTCCTATTTCAGAATTTTTACAAAACTGTGCAGAAAAAACAAAACAGCGTTAAAAACCCACGGTACGATCATCACTGCTCGTTGTATATTCAGTCATATGCTTAATCCTTATCCCCTTCACATTGTCAATACCCATCTAATTCCACTTTAACAGCTGTAATTGGCTGATGGAGTAGAAGATATAGATTTGTTTTCTTGATGACTCCTTGACTTTTTTTCCTCTGGTAATACTAATAGAATTCCAAATCCGTACTGGTGTGATCATGTCATGAGCAGGTCAACAGTCATGTCAAGGTCCTATTGGAAAGCTCATAGCCAACATCTTAATTTAGACTTAGCTATCTTTTTCACTTGTATGTGCAATTGTAAGCAATTTTTTCAAGTCGCCACTCTCCATTATAAAAGAATTCATTTAGTTCAAAGGGGATAGTCTGCATGTGAATTATGTGCCAGGCTGCCATGGGGTAAATAGAATATATAAAGATCTGGGCACCCCATTTGTGTGGTTGTATACATTTATTTTCTGTTGTCAAGTTACATAGATTGAACAAAAATTGGAAAACCTTTACCATTTTCTTTTTTGCAGTCATATTTTGTTATATAATTTACAGTAATGAAGCATGAATAATTTAATGGTATTAAGTTCTAGGCAAGTGTCCTTTGTCCTTAAATTATACCTGACCATTAGGAGTATTGCCCACCAGTTTGTCGTTAGTGCTCCAGTTTTCATTCTGTGAGATATGTCTTCATAATAATAAATAAGTTCATAATGGTAAATGAAATTTAAAATTATTACACTGCTTTTATTGTGGGGGAATATGAAATGCAGGCCATAGCAGGACAAATATTAATATATGGATATAGAAGTGAGTATATAAATATGTGTGTATTTATATATATACACATGCCTCTTACATAGTTCTATTTTTCTCTCCTTATAACTGAATATTAAACCTATCAGCTGTACTACTTGCAATATAGAAATAGATACTCCTCACTGTGTTACAGATAGAAATAGATAATAATGATTTTAATCTACTGGATTTAGATTTCAAACAGAAGTGAGCATGGCTGTGAGCCTCCCCTACGTAGAACTTAAAGCAGAGGCATTCTAGTTGTTGTTGATATTTTTACATTTTGTAATTGTTCTATTACTTTCTTATTACATTGAAGTCTAGGGCAGGTCTTTGCACTGTGGTTTGGCTTGCTTGTGTACACTTGTTACCCTGCAAGTGTAGAGCTCATCCCCATCCTGGCCAGGCTGTATTACCATACTAATAGGTTTCTGGTCCTGCCACTTGTTTGCAAGGCCAAAGCAATCAAATTGGAAGCACATAAAGAGTCAGTAACGGTGTTCTCATGCCATGATGCACTGATCTTTTACATCAGTTGTATTTTACATCTAAGCCACCTGGAATTTTTGGTCAATAAATCCAAATTTTTATTTTGAGTTAATAAAATTACCTATTTCTGGATTTCTCCTAGTGAAATGGAATTGTTTTTAAAATAAACTAGTATAAACCCAGATGGCTTTCTCTCAAGGTAATGACTGAGTGCGCTGACAGCGAGAGGATGTTTGGTGTCATTTTGTGTTTTTATCATATCGTGTGGTGTGAGAAGTCAGAATACGACCTTTTCCAGGGCCAGTGCAAAACACAATAACATAGCTCTTTGTCCGACCATTGTTGGAGCAACAAACCTTGCTGTACAGGCTCCATTCTCATCCCAGCTTTACAAAAAGATAGACATTTGACTTTTTCCAGGACGTTTGCACATCCTCTGTTTGTTTCTTCTTTTTTAAGAATGGGAACCTTAGGTGTTCTTTTCTTAAACCTGCGAAGGATACCAGTGTGATTACAAGGCCTACGTGATGCCTTGGATCTCAGAAGCCAGCCGGTGCTTTCCAAACTCATGTGAGTTTCTTGGGGATCAAAGGAGAAAAATAAACTCTTTCTTTACCATAGGTCAGTACTGTAGATGTGAGATCAAGTTTTTTACTTTTCTAATTCCTAATTTGATCTGGGGGGCCTGAGTGGCTGTAACACATGGGAAGTGTGTCGTGGATGCCCAGAAATGTTCATCCCCTCACCTCTCCTTTTTAGGTTTGCGGTCGTCCCATTCACGGTTTCTTCTCCCATTGGTAGATGGCTGTTCTTCTGACTGCAGGTAGATAAACCGTTCAGTACCGAACAGTCTCTGAGTGTCATTGTGGCATCAGTGGAGGGGCACTTCCTGACAGTTCCTAGTCTTGACACTCTAGGGACTCCAGTCATCTCTGTCCACTTCAGACAGTCCCGGAGCACTTACGGCCTTCTTGCTTTCATTCTGAATTTCCATGGCAGCTTCTGGGCCATAAGCTGGGGTGGGACTTGGGGAAATGAAGACCATTGTGGAAATCCTACTCTGTGACTGAGTGTCTGAACATGGAGGAAAGACATGTTTTAGGTCGCTGCTCTGCGAGGACTCTATACGCTGTTTGTTTCTTTGCCCATTGCTCAGCCTTGGATGTCTTCTCTGAACGGACATCCAGTGACAGGCATGTGTGAGGATAATCAGTGTTTGTCTCGGTGTCTAAAGACTGACTCCTAGTGTGTATACATATTTAGATTATGCATTTATTTGCTTTTTAAAAAGCATCTTTTCTGGTGCCATTTGTACAAAGTAAATAGTTCTGTTCAAAATAATTCAGTAAATGTATTTACTTAAGGCATTAATTGAACTTTCTCTGCAGTTTGTTCTTTGAGTATTAACATTATTTGAACAGTTTTGTGGTATAATTAATAGCCAAGTATGTTGGTTGTAAAAAGGATATCTAGCAGTTTTGACACTGAGAATTATAAGAGAAAAGACAGGTTTGTGTTCTGGCCATAACTAACTAGCAGTTCACCTTACGCTCTAGTAACATAAAATGACATTCCTTTTTCTCAATGCCTTGCTTCAAAGTTTATTTAGGAAACTCATGTGTTTGTCAGTTCTCTATTCTCCTGCTTAATTAAATTTAGAAAATAGGTCTTTTTATAAAAATTGGACCACTCAGAGTTCATGTTTCTTGAATTTTTAAAAATCACATTTCTGTGTCTATGTTTAAATGGTTCAGATACTTATCAGAGGTCATTCATGCTAGGAGAAAGAGGGTGACATTCAACTTAACATTTCTTCCCAACTTTACAGAATATCTCTCTAATTAAAGAGTTGAAAATTGAGCAAGTCCTTTGCACGGAATAGCTGACATAAAATGCTGGCGCTGAATTTTGCTGATTTTTTTTTCTTCCAAGTGACCACAATTATTTTAATGCTTTAAATGCAACTTTTCCCATTTTACAACAACAAAGACCTCTTCAAATGTCTCACATTGCTTAATCCAGAGAAACAGTGTGATAGTGGGCTGAATTTTGAGTGCACAAAGAGCTGCTGGAGGGGAGAGAGAGGGCATCTTCTGGATAAGCTCCCAATATGATGAGACTGATAACAGATCTGCCACTTGTGCAAAAGACAAGCAGGCTTTTACTGCATTTGACTTTACAAACTGTCATTTTATTTGTTTAGAAAGCATATTTTAGATAAATGATCTGGGAACCGTAGTGTCAGACTGCCTTCTTGTACTTTGAACATTTTGTATCTCAGGATATCTGAATGATATTTTAACATTTCTTAAAAAGATACAAAAACTCCCTTTGAAATGTATTTGTATTAAGATACATTGATTCTCAATTTACTAAGGTTTCTTCTTAATTTTTTATTAGTGACATATACTGTGCTCAGAATTGTCTTTCCCCTCTGAAATATGTGGCCATGTATGTCAATTATTCAGAAAGTCATATAATATATGTAATATGTAGCATATAATCGTCTCAATGCCTGGCCTCTCAGACTAAGTAATGAGAAATTCATAGGCATACAGCTGAGACATTGGGTGTGTATTAGAGATTTGCTGAGGCTGGAGAAATGGTTCAGGGGTTAAGAGTGCATTCTGCTCTTTGGAAAGAGGACCCATCTTCAGTTCCTAGCACCCAATGTGGGCAGTTCACAACTGCCAGTAACTCCAGCTGCAGGACGACCCAACCCCACCAGCCTCTGAGGGCAGCTGCACTCACCACCAAGTGCAGAGGCAAACACATAATTACAAACAATAAAACCAACACTTTAAAGTCTAGTATAGAACCCGAGTGGGAACGTTATGGAAGAAAACAGGGAGTCTTAGAATGCTGGTTTCTAGCCTACTCATTTTAGGGCTTTCAGCACATAATTTTAATTTTCAATAGAACTGTTTCATCATTGAGGTTATTGTATAGATCTGCTACTGTTTGTGCCACAAAAGCTGAGTGCTCACGGCATTGAGAAGTGGCAAGTGGTAGTATGTGTATGTATTCTGGAGTTGTCATGTAGTTACTTTGTCATTTGTTGGTCTGTTTTGAGACAAGGTGTAGAAGTTGCCTTAGATTGCCCTGTGTTGGAATTATAGGTGTGGGCCACTGCTTCCAATTTAACGTGGCTTTTGACAGCCTACTCACCTTTGTGTCCAGATTTAGTGAAGATGTATGCTTACATCTTAAGCTTTGCTTTTGTTTCTTTAAGTTCAGGGATCCAGAATCTAGCACTATATTAGAATTGGTCAGTGATAGCCTCTGGGGAAACATGTGATATGTTGAGAAGGTATTTTGGTCAACAAGACAACTAACAGAATGCATGATACTTCAACAAGAAGTACCTGTGTGCCTCTCTCTCCTCCTGGGTGATGCCATTCAACCCTAACTTCCCCCTAAAAGACAAAGAAGAGTACATACATTGTATTCAAATCTGCTCAAACCTCATTGTCACTCAGAAGTGCACTCTCTCTTTTCTATCAGATGGCAACAGACCTGCAGAGCAATGACCAAAGACATGGCTGCATGTTCTCGCAGGCCTTAGAAGGAGAATAAAAATGGGTTCACCCAGAGTGAGCTCTGAAGGGAAATGGTGCTCAATCCCAGCAGGAGGGCTACTCACCCAGAGGAGGGTGCTTCCAACCTCAAGATGGTGGCACTAGAGCAGCGAGAGGACCTGTGGTAGGCTTTAGTCAGGAGCTAGACAGAGTTAAATGCAGGGAGAATCTATAAAGGAGTCGTCTTGTAAGCAGAACACCTAGGCCTCTTCAGCCCTAGAGATATTCTTTTCTAGTAACAGAATAAGCGACCACACAGTTGCACTCTCTAACTACATGGGACATGTCGAGTGACAGAGCTAAGACTTCAGAAGCTTGGACAGGGTGAATTCAGTGCTCTAAAAAGTAACAGAGATCTTAGTTCATGAACTTACAAAACACGTGTCTTTAGGGAAAAAGAAAAACTTCTACTGGACAATAAGTTTCATAAATTACTGGCTCTGGTTGTAAATTCAAAAGATACTCAACTGACTAAAAAATTTGAAATGATAATCCTTTTTCCCTCTCTCCCCAAACTAATGTGACATTAGGCTGGCTTATAAAAAGCCCATGTAAGGAAAATACCCCTAAATACAGTACTTCATTATTTCTTAGGCACTCCACTTGAAGGATCAAAGAATAATCATTTTTAAAGGATAGAGTACAAGCATTTACTAATGAAGTTGAAATTGAAAGAGTAAATAATTTACCCCAAATAACGAATCTTTTCTTTTTTCTATTCATTTTCTTGCTTCACAAATTGTCCAGAATAACTTAAGTTCCAATTCTCTTTTGCTTTTGGAAGCTTTTAAGCAGCTCTGGTCTTGAGTTACGGTTTTCTGTTGTCCTCATGACATGTTGATGTGTCTGTCCTGGTGTTTTCTGTTCATCCCTGGCCTCATTCTGGAGCTCATATGCCCCCTTGTATTCTTTCTAAGTGGGTGTTTGTATGGTACATTATCAAAATTTTAGCCACAAAAATTGATAATTCTCCTTTGATTACCAAAGAGGAGAATTAAAAAAAAACATCCATTGCTTTACTCAGTTTTGAATAATCTTCTAATTTTTAGTTGAATCAGACGTATTAACTGATTGAGCATATGGGTTCTGAGATGTGTCTCTGCTCCTTTTTGTCATTGGAGCAGTCGAGTCAAATCTTGACTACTGCCCCTTGTTTACTTTTTCCTGTTTCCAGTACATAGCAGTGCTCTTACTGTGTGGTCGAGTGGCTCTCATTTGGGCGAAGTAAGCTTTAGCATCATCCTCATCCCCCCTTTCTTTTGTAGTAATTTGCATTGTTAGTGCAATGTGGGATGTCCTTCTGTATATGTGTTGCTTTTATTGATCAATGAATAAAGCTGTTTCAGCCAATGACTTAGCAGAGTAAAGCTAGGCGGGTAATCTGAACAGAGATGTAGGGAGAGAGTAGGGGGTCGAGGAGATGCCGTGTAGCCACTCAAGAAGCAAGATGTGCAATTATAAGCCACAAGCCTCATGGTAAAATATAAACTAATAGAAATTGGTTGATTTATAGAGACAACTAGCTAAAAAATAGCCTAAGCCATTGGCTAGACTATTGTATCTGATATTCAGTCTCTGAGTGGTTATTTGGGAACAGGCAAGCAGAGAAACCTGTCCAGGGGGACCAGTGGGATGGAGAAGAGCCCTTCAACCTGCATTTGTGAATCTCATCGTCAAGTCTATTGAGTCGGTTTCTTCCAATCACCTTCAGCCTACCTCCTATTTTACCATCATCCCATCCCTTTTCAGATTTTTACTGCAGCTGTAGCACGATTAATAAAAACCCAGAGACAGAAATTGGGATTCAACCTGAAGGTCAGAAAAGCAAAGCAGCCAGCCACTGACTCTTTTCTCTACCTCAGTCTGAAATGATGATCTTGCCTCCAGGAATCTCAGAATGAGACTGTGACTGAGAGCTGTCTCCTCCCATTTTATATTCCTCTCTAGGGCTGCGTTTAAAGGCATGCACCACTGAGATTAAAAGTAGGCACTGGCTGGTTCCTGTGGCAACTAGTGTGGCTACTGAGATTAAAGGTGTGTGTCACCACTGCCTGGTCTGTAAGGCTGACCGGTGGGGCTTTTTTACTCTCTGATCATCTGTCAAACTTTATTTATTAAAATACAAATGAAATGCCATTACACTGCAGCTATTGGCTCTGCCTTTCCTATGTTACAGTCTACTTCCAAATCAGCAACTTGAATGCCCAGGTTCAAATTTTTTTCTCATCATTTCTCCCCAGTTTGGTGGTACAGAGTAGAGAGCTATGTTAGCTTTTAAGGCAAGACCCAACACCAATGTTCCTCCCATGCTTGGGCCCTATTACGCTTCTTGTTTTCGTCTCCCCAGTAGCACCGGGCTCTGGTGGCAATTCTTCTACAAACTTCTTTCGTTGAGTACACCATAACTCATTCCCTTGCCTGCTGGAAACACTTGCTGACTTTAAAGCAAAAGTTGCCTGCCCAGTACCCTTTATCTTACTTCTTTGCCTACTTCACCCTCCGCATGTATGTGTGTTGTCATGTATCTTCTCCCCTAGAAAATAGGGGTCACACGGGCAGAGAGTCTTGGTGTTTTGTTCACAGTAGTATTCCTGTGATGACGAACACTAGTTCACAAAGACAATGCTTGCATGAAGGAATACATTGTATGGATCTGTTTTTTCTGCATTTTGAGATAACATCAGATATTTTCACCATTATAGTATAATGGTTGCATAACACTTTATCATGTAGCTATAAAATATTCCTTGTGTTTAGGGTATCATTTTTATTCTGCCATAAATAATGGTTTGGAACATCTTTATGAACTAAAGATCATTTCTTCCAAGACACATGACACATGCATGTAGTCGTTTCCTTAAATATGTTACTTTAATGGAATTCCTTTGTCAGAGATTGTAGATATTAGATATTTAAAGCCAAGAGGTTCATATAAATTTATCATTTGTGTCTAAACACATGTAGCATCAGGCAAGTTCAGCATTGCATGTAGGCATTCCTCTGCTTTAGGTGGGCATGTTCATTATTGAATGTAAGGTGATGCAGTTTATGGTGAGATCCAGCTCAGGTGTGGTGCTCGCACCTCCATACATCACAGTTCCACTGTTTCTGTAACTTTAAGCATCATTAATAGATAAATAGAGCATTACAGTAATGATAATCCTAATCATGAATTTTAAAAGAAACACCAATATTCTTAACCAAATGCTAGGTGTAATTATCAGCTGTATTTGCTGAGTGATGCTTCAGTTTTATAGCTGTACATTCAGAGCTATAAAAATCCTTTTAGTATTTAACGGTTTCCCTGAAAATAGCTGTATTATTGTGAATCTAAAAGCCTAATCTTTTACCATATGTTTCCAATAGAAACAATTGTTTTAGTGGCATTAGAGGAAATTGTGTGTTTTATTAGAAGTAGAGCTTTTAGTATCAATAGTCTATAGCATCTCATGCACTGTGGTGTTAATGTACAAAGATGGAGCCCCAGTGTTTTAATTAATTTTTATAATCATCTTTTAAGGATCAGTTTAATGTTGCTTTTGGATACATGCTTTTTTCGGTCATTTTCAAAGTAGTCAAGACTAGGTAAATTAGTAATAAAGGAATGCAAGCTGAAGAGTGAATATTTTCTTATTATTTGAATAGATGGATTAGATTTCCATATAGTGGGAAAGTGGATCTGTGGAGTGCATTCATGTTCTTTATGCCTCTGCCCAACTGTTGATTTCTGTGGACTGTATATAAGAAATG
This sequence comes from Chionomys nivalis, assembly GCF_950005125.1. Lineage (NCBI taxonomy): Eukaryota > Metazoa > Chordata > Mammalia > Rodentia > Cricetidae > Chionomys > Chionomys nivalis. The sequence goes on from NC_080090.1 coordinate 6,634,125, forward strand.
TGATAATGCCACAGTTGTTGTTTATGTGTAACATTGTAGTAACAGTTACTACACCTCTTCAGGACAGTGGCAGACCACCTGAAGATGAGGCAGGCCCTTCCTGTAGCATAGGGATGTCCATGGTCAAAACCATGAAACAGGTAAGATTTGGTGTTACCGCAACCGAATCTCTTCTTTTTCTGTTATGAATTAGCTGAGCTAAGGCTGAAAGAAGTGAGTCTCTGTTAACAAAGTCCAACTCAGGGAGCTTGTGCCCTTCACCTTACCTTGTTCAGAATAGTTTTGTATATATTACACAGACTAGAGCACACAAAAAAGCATAGAACTTTTATTTATTGCTTTTTGAGTCTTAAATGTATTCAATAGAAAGAAACTGGAAATGTGGAGATTATCTTAATGGTTAGAAAGAAGGGAAAAGAAAATGAATGTACTATGGGAAGGTTCCTGCTGGTTTATGGCATAAAGGCACGGTTAGGCAGGAGAGGTGTGTCAGACGAATGTGCTATGGGGAGGTTCCCGCTGGTTTATGGCATAAAGGCACGGTTAGGCAAGAGAGGTGCGTCAGACTTGCGTCTGTGCATATTTACTCCTAAGTCTCAGAGTGTTGCAGCCTTGCATTTCCCCATGACATCACTGCTATTCACTGTTAAAGTAAATGAAAGAAACTTTAGAAATGGTAAATGTTTTACTTTGTCTTCGAGAATTTCCTTAAATTTCTTGTAGAATAGTCACTTCTGTTTTCAAAGACAGAAGTCCCTTCCTTGAGGGAATGTCCTGTCTGCATTCAGAAACACCTCTGTACTCATTTGTAGCACTACATTTCCACCTTCTGAACTTCTCCCAGTCTTACCTACTGTTGAGGGAGGAGAGCAGCTTTTAAATCTGTGCTAAGCAAAACTTTTGAGTACAAAACCTATAAAAGACACTAAGTCAGATTACAGACATCTCTTCTTAGGCTAATTTCTAACAGCTGCATGCAGCATCTTTGTCCTTGTGCCTGGACTTCTGGCACACTCATGAGTACTGCATGAGCTAGGACATCTCTGTATCTCTTTTCTGATGTTGGTTTCTGCAAAGACAGACTCTTCCAGAATAGTTGAATGTTGTGTCTTGGGTGCTATATGCAGACACTCTAGTGTATTCTAATTTGACCGTAAACTGGAGAAAACTTGTGACTGAAATGAAAAAAGTAACATAGGCCATTGTGTCAGACTTTGAATTTGCTTTTTCTATTGCTGGAAGGTAAGCTTGACTCGGTGCTGTGATGTGTGGAGTCACACTGAGTGTTTGCTGTGCTCAGAAAACTAATGGGAACACTCACTTGGGGAAAGACAAATGGCGTTAAATGAGAAAACACACCATGAATTGCAAATGGAGCCGAGTTAATTTGTTGCTACAGTCATGTTGCCCTACTGTTAAATGAAGGCTGTGTAATTATCTTGCTGGCAGAGATAATGTCAGAACCTCATTTCTCCTTACATGCCTCGTTTTTACATGAGGGCTGATTGAGCTGCAAGGTGACAACCGATTAGATGTGACCATCATCCGGGTCTCTTACTCAATTTGCAAATAACACTAACCCCTTTTTAAAGTGAGGATTTTTACCAGATGTGAAGTAAGATATTGAAGAAACTTCTAAAATTCCTGTGGAATTCACAGTGCCTCTTACTGTTTGTAAATCATCTTGGAATACATGAACCTTCTTCTTCTTCTTCTTCTTCTTCTTCTTCTTCTTCTTCTTCTTCTTCTTCTTCTTCTTCTTCTTCTTCTTCTTCTTCTTCCTCCTCCTCCTCCTCCTCCTCCTCCTCCTCCTCCTCTTCCTCCTCCTCTTCCTTCTTCTTCGTGGTTTTGTTTTGTTTTTGAGACAGGGTTTCCTTGGCTGTCCTGGAACTCACTCTGTAGACCAAGCACGTCTCAAACTCACCTACCTCTGCTGGGATTAAAGGTGTGCACACCACCACCCAACTAAATGAACCATCTTATGCATACCTGCTCTTTAGTCTCCTTAACGCTGTTCGCCAACTAAGGAGACATATTTTTGTAAAGTCCTTATATTTTTATTCAGTCAAAAGTTGTTTTCTGCTTCTTAGTTTCTGAAAATACAACTTTTCAGAGGTTGAAAATATGTTTGCAGTTAAAGTAATGGGAAAATATACTTTATTGATGCCAGTCCAGTTGATGTTTTGATCCCTTCTGTGGGGATATCTAAAACAGCTGCAGACTTTCTCTTCCTCACAGTCACAGTGTCTTGTAGAAATCGGTGTCCCTGTCTCTAAGACCTCGTCAGGTTAATTTTGGTGCCTTCTAGGAGAAGGTAGAACTTCAGAAAGGAAATTTTTCTATTACATATCCCAGGAGGTAAGTGATGAACAGTGGCACTATCTGCTTTTGAAGTAAGGCTGATGGTTGGTTCCTGGCCGCTTAGCCCCAAAATAATCACACTGTATTAATTAAATCACTGCTTGGCCCATTAGCTCTAGCTTCTTATTGGCTAACTTTTACATATTAATTTAACTCATTTCTATTAATCTGTGTATTGCCACGTGGCTGTGGCTTACCAGCAAGATTCCAACTGGCATCTGTCTCCTGTGGCTTTATTGCTTCTTTTTGACTCTGCCTCCTTTCTCCCAGCATTCAGTTTAGGTTCTGCCCTGCTATAGGTCCAAAGCAGTTTTTAATTCATTAATGGTAATCACAACATACAGAGGGAAATTCCACATCAGTCTGTGGTTTCTGATGCTCCTGAAGAGATGCTGGACACAACATATTACCTCCAGGGAAAGGCTCATAATGGCTGTGTGCCTGCAAGTTCCATTGAGCCAGCAAATAAATGACCATTCTGTTGGGAGAAGTTCTCAGCTTAATGTAATTCTACAGAGGATCCAATGCCAGATTTTTAAATAAGCATAATAGGAAGGTATTCCTTTCTGTGGAAGATCTGAGGTTTGAGACTACACATTAATGCAACAGAGATTCTTTGGAGTATAACACAGGTTAGCATGCAGTATGAACCCTGTGGCCAGGCAGAAGCTTTCTGAAAGCCATTAACCTAGGACTGCAGGAAGAGCAAAAAGCTAACACAGTAAAGATAACATAATGCCAGGTATTTTGTACTGTTTCTCTTGTTTTTGATTAGTTTTGCAAACTAAGCGTGAGACCGGGACTTTGTATGTTCGAGGCTCATGTCCTTTCAGTGAGCTCCCCATGCAGTGCCCTTAAGGGTCTATGTTTATTCATGGTTGAAATAGCAGAAGGCATGGTGGGCCTTTTCTGATCATTTCCTAAGGAAGTGTACTAGTTCCTCTAAAGGAGTACACTAGGTGCCAGGGCATCTCTTGCCAACAAGAGAGGAACGTCGAGTTCAGAGAGCTCAGGGACCTCCTCAGGATTGCTCTGCTAATCAGTAGCCCTCCTCAGAGCTGTGGTTCAGGACAGCGTCTCCCTCTGCAGCTTGCTGATGAGAGCAGCAGAGCAGCAGAGCAGCAGACCTAGATTAGATGAGCAGTCAGTGTACAGCTGAGCTTCCCGTTTGTCTCTCCTCCCTGCCGTGGCTTTTGGCTTAGTTATTTTCATTCGTGGTCTTAAGAGAGGAACATTCTCTGTGTCCTAGACAGTTTTCCAGCTGTGTTCCATGAGGCCTTTGTCCCCTTGGGTTGTCTCAGGTCCAACAGAAAGTGACAGGGAGTGGTTGAGAGAGTAGGTGTCCAGCCTGTCACTAGTCACAGTGACCCGTGCAGCTTAGATTCTGAGCAAGAGCTTTCCTAGGAAAATTCCCCTGGCTCAAAAGTTGCAAACTCCTGTGCTCTGTCCTGTGCATTGTTGTTATCAGCTTGGTTTACACATGCTTATGCTAGTTCTGCGTGTGGTCGCAGGATGAGCTCTGTTCTTTCAGTACGGTCTGCTTCTAAGCTGTTATTCATTTCCTCTCCAAGCCCCGGAGCATTTGTGGGGCCATTTGGAACTGCTAGCATTGAGCCTGACTCCTGGAGCAATGGACACTTACACATTTGCTCTGCCATTTGCTCATATAGAGAACAGATTTTTGCCTCGTTGGGTTAGAGTTCAATTTGCCTGATTAAAGAAGTATCAAAATTCTAACATATCAGCTAAATAAACTCAAACTGGAACCATTTCTCATAGAGAGGCATTCCCTGTCCTTGAGAGCCTGGCCCTGCCCAGTGGAGACCCTCTGGCTCAGTTGCAGAAGGAAGACCACTACTAAGCTGTACCTTCCTGCACAGGAATGTCTGACCTTCATGCTCTTCATTGTACCTCCTGCTCTCTGGGGATGGAGATGAAGGAGCCAGGTCATCTGATGGTTTAATTTTCAATCCTTAATTTTAAGGTATTTTCTGTCTTGCTCAAATGAAGTTGCAACTTGCTGAGCCCTTTTTCTCTGTGCTATGAAAATGCCCTTACCATAGGCAGTGCCAGCTTTTAAAGGTCTTAGAAATGGAGCTGTCTTAGAGAAAAAGTAAAAGTGAGAATGCTAACCGATCAGTACTCAGGAAAATCACACTCACTGTAAATCGATGGGTTTACCCTAGCAATTTCTCCAGCATAGGAGACGGATATTTCAAATGGGGCAAATGCTGAACATCCTGGGGTACCCATACCATATTCTTATAGGAAATAGTTCTCTGCCCCAGATAACAGCATAACCTGTTTCTAACAAAGAACATATAATACTGGGTTTCATAATTGCTGCCCCAGGCAGAAACTGGGGTTCATAATTGTTGCCTCATTCAAAATTGATTTCATTCTACATAGTTTCATGTTTTGTTTCATACCACACATTCTTGATTTAAAAAGTGTGTGTGCACACACGCACATTCATGTGTGTGTATACAGGTTGGTAGTTTCTTAGAAAAAGAAAATGTTTTTGTGCAGAAATTGAAACTTGGCATTTTTATTTATTCAGCATTTGTGAACTTTTTTGAGTGCCAGATTTTGATGACTAAAGAAGGAAAAAATAACCCCAAGAATTGGTATTCTGTGATGAAGAAAATATTGACTTCCACAAGCATTCATTAATACCTGTGGTAATGATTAGCACAGGCACTGTTGGTACAAATAGAAAGGCCACGTGATCTATACTGAGTGCACAGAGAACGTGCATGTGATATGCACTGGATGTGGGATGTAGGGACGCAGCTGAATATAGTTGTGTAAAGGAAGAGCAGGCAGGCTAGGAGACACTCAACCCATTAAGGCCTATCCATCTTTCCATCTCTCCTGTGCTTGCCTCTGAGACTTGCTGTCAGTCCTGAGCCTGTGAGGTGCAGTTTCTCCAACCATGCCGAGACTGTTATCCCACCCTTCCTCCCCCTTCCCTGTCACTCTCCCCCAAGCTTGAGGTGTCTTGAGATTATGCTGCTTCTTGCTCTCACCTAACCAGTTGTCAATCTTTCTACCCTTGCAATCTCTAGAGCCAACATATATTTGTTAGACTATGATACGGGGTTTGAGATTTCTTTGTTACGGAGTAAAGAATGCAAACAGAGTGGACAGAAGAAGTAAGTTTCCTTTCACTTTGAAGGCTGAGGCAGGAGGATAGTGATTTTAGGTTAGCCTGGCTGACACAACCAAATCTTGCTTTATATACAAAAACAAAAATCAAAACAAAAGATAGCATAAAATCATCTACTTAACCATTTAAGTTAATTCAGTTGCACCTTTCCTTGAGGCAAAGAGGATACAAAGCAGTGTGGCCATGGTGGGCGGGGTCCTGGGTCCTGAAGAAAGGAGAAGCTAGAGCTGACAGGGAGAAGGAAGAAGGGTGACTGCTAGGCCTCGGGCTGTGCTCTCACAGATTGAGCTTCTAATTTGTCACTGTTAGTGAATGGCCATAACTTAGTTGTTTTTGCTGTAAGAAATATGGAGAACATAAGCAGCGAAGCTAACAGAATTTAGTTTCTTAAAGACAGGATTAGATGATAGGACAGTGGACTTTTAAGGTTAGCTTTTGGCTTGGGTGTGGTCAGTCAGATGTGCGCGATACTTGATGACAGTGATGAATAATTTGATACTTTATTTATTCCATGTACCTCTTAAGTAATTTATTATAAAATTCACATGACTGCAGTGTTAAAATATTTAGTCCAGTTAAGGAAGGTGCTAAATATTAAAAGATATTGCCTTTATTACATACAGACATCCTTCAGGAGTGATTATCGGTGCTGAACAGATGAGGTCATTTCATCTGCAGGAAGATAGTGATTTGTTAAAGGGTGAGCAACCAGACTCCCTTGAATTGCGTTTTTAACCATTTTCTGTAGATGCATGTGACTCTAAAATTTGTACTCTCTCTACAATAGTATAAAATATTATAAATAATTAGCATTGTGTTAAATGTAAAATTGATGTAATAACTTGAAAATGCTTTGGAGGAGTCAGTAGTTAGAAAAATCAATGACTTGAGAATTGTAGGATATGGATTGCTATTCAGAAGCATGTTATAAATTATCTTAAGGCTTCAGTTTATTAACTTACTAAATGGCAATAAAGTTTACTTCTGCTTATTTTATGGTATGAAGATCATGCTGTGAATTTTTTAGGATTTCAAAATACATTGAAAGGTATGTTGGTGGATGAATTGTTTCAGGGCCAGAAAGATAAACCAAAAGAAAAAGACATCCTATACAGAGCCACTCAAGTAGTGCACCTGACATATGATGAGGGCGATATTACCAGTCAGAATGAAAAGGATGCACTTTTTAATGAAGGATGAAGGAACAATCAGTTATCCATACAAGGGAAGTGAAATTGGACCCAACCTCATAGCATGTAAAAGAATTGATGCCAAGTGAATTAAACACATAAACGAAAAAGCAAAGCAACCACACATTTAGAATAAACATTGTAGGTAGATTAACATCAAATGCAAATAGAACAATCAAGAAAAAAGAAATTTTAGCATGAAGAGCTTAATGCAGTCAGCCACATTAGGATTAAGAACTTAGCTTTTTTTAATAATAGAGGGAATAACACATATACGTACACACTCTCTCACGCACACAAACATAAACACACAAAACTACACACTGCGAGGAACATTTTATAAGAGGAAATGCTCGTAGATGGACTGAAAGACATCATCGGACATTTTACAAATGAGGGAGCATAATGGTCTGTTAATGTGAAGTTGGTTTGACATGGTTAGAAGATGGCGAACTAGAATTGAAATGACAGTGTGACACCATGTCCTGCTCATCAGATTGCCAAAGTTAAAACCAGAATGTATAAGTTGTTATCCAGATAAGGGTAGCATGCACCTTGAAATGTTTCTAGAGGTGTATGGTGGTGTGTCCACTTCAGAACCAGGCACACAAAGCTGTGAGAGTACAGGCCTCACGCATTCACCACGGCCCACAAAGACACATCCCTAGAAAAACTTATGCTAGGAAATGTGTACAAAATTGTCCTTCAACTCAATCACTGTACTAATATAGAACTGTATCTAAGGTGCCACATATGTAAATTAGCAGGGGAGTTTATTCATTGAAATAAATTACTAAAGTGGAAGAGGAAAAAAAAAGCCAAAACCAAAACCCTACTGCTATATCCATCACATTGATGATCTCACACTGTATTATTGGAAGAACAAAAAATGTAGACTAACACATGCAGTATAATTTCATTCATTAACACTTAAGGATTGGCAGACTTTTAATCTGATTGGTCAGCAATGGATTTTATGTACAACTTTGCTAAAAACCAAAAGTGGATAAATGATGGTTCGTGATACCAGTTGTCCCAGAAATGAAAAGAAAACTGTGAACTTGACAGGGGGTGGAGAGGGCCTCTGGGTGTGTCACTCTGGGCATTGACGTGGCTCTCTAGTTCTTAAACTGTGGGTTTTCATACAGCCTCAAACATGTAAACTCTAAGTCACAGTCCAAATATTCACAACAGTGGACAGTATGATTTTCATACATACTTGGACAGGGCAGAATTAAGCTTGTTTGGAAAAATAAAAAGATATGAATCGACTTATTATATAACCACAGAATCTATGCAGCATTCACAAAAAGTTAGAGTGAAGACATGTATTTAAGACCAGGCTCTGGCACTTAGCTTCTGTGACAGAGTCAGATCTCTCCCCTCTCTGAGCCTGCTGTTTCCCTCTCTGTGAGGCAGGTACACTATTATCTCTGTATCTATCTACCTTAGAAATTTAGGAGACTGCATGGGGAAGAAGTCGGAAAGCTCTTGTGCTAAGACCTGCAGTGCCTTTCTCTGGTGCTGAGCTTCCTGGGCACTGTAAGTTCTATTTGCTTAGAGCCAATCTGAAAATTGTAGGTCATTCTTTTAGTCTACTGTCCAATTAGCAGACTTTCACACATCAGGTGTGACAGTGGACAGGAGGAAGACTCGGGAGAAGAAAAGCATCACATCACCCCCTTGGCTCTAACTCTCCATGGTGACACCCAGTCAGTGAGCTGATGCTTTACTACGTGTTAGTGACATCATCATGTGAAAATAAGCACTGTTAGCATTTCCCTTTTTAAAACCCTTTTTACTTCATTAGTGTCCTGAAGTTGGTCAAAGTGCCACTTAAATAGGACCAGACATCTAAGTGAAATAGTATCCAGCTTTCAAATCTGGTGTGCCTAGGGGAAACAGACTTCCCATTTGAACTGAGTTTGTAGCCATGGTGGTAGGATGCCAATGCAGCGCACAAAGAAACATTTATGCTTGAATTTGCTGGCAGAAACTTCTCACCAGAGCTATATAAGGTTATGCAATAACCTTATATAGTAAAACCGTTGTATATCACTATTGTCTCAGAAATAAGATAATATATAGATAATCTTTTCAAGTAGTTGGGATTTTATATGAAATTATGATGGTGGCTTACATTTTCTGCATTACTTGCCGCACTGACTTTTCAAAGAACCTGGAACAAAAAAAAAAAAAATACTATCTCAGTAAATCTTGGTTTTAGAAATCCATTAGCAGCAAGGATGTAACAACTAAGTAATGGCATAATATCAAGCAGGAAAATATTCAGGTGCCATAAATTCTCAAGCCATCTGCACACTAAGCAAACTGGCATATGAGTCATGTGCTTTGAGGAGGGCGGAAATCACATAAGCTCCTTCCTACCTCTGTAGCCTGGCTGGAACACTTAGTACATAGTGCAGACAAAAGACCTGAAAACCTCTGCTGCTCTTTTGCAGGCCAATGAAAAATAAAACCAGTACAGAGAAAACAAAAGGCATTTAATAATAATGAATGATTATATTCATTATTGTTCTTTTCCTTTATTTATCACAATAGGTAATATTCAAATCCAAAGTGGATGAGGATTTCTTTAGGAGTATAGCAAAATCAAATCTTCACATTTGATTTTGATTATTTTGTAAAGGTTTTATCAAAGCATAGTTTTTAATGTAATAGAATTTTCATAACTTATAGTCTACCTACTTTCAAAATATTTGACCGACTGGTTTAAATTATGCAGATTGGGAGATTATGTTAGGGTGGGGTTTCACATGCTCTCGTTTCAATACTTGGTGCCTATAGCCTTCAAAGTAGAAACCATAATGTTAATTCACGTGGTAGTAGGCTCTGGAAGTTTCTTTGCTTACTATCTGTGGCTGTAATCTTTTACTGTTTGCTTTAGTTCAGGCTGTACCAGAGATAGAATTTAATTAATTTCCGGGAAAGTAGCATTTTTAATGCGATGGCCAGAGATGCAAGTACAGAAAGGGTTTTCCTCTTACCCCAGGAGCTGTACTGAACCGCCCCCACTACTGACCTCATAATTTCCAGACGCAGGTGGACGTGGCAATTATAGCTCCAGCAACTCTCTTGAACTTTCTGTGTCAGGTGATGAATCGCAAATGGCTAGACCCTGTGCACAACAATAAACCCAAATCAATCTCCAGTGTGTAATAATGACAAGACGTAAAGACTGGCAGCTATAACAAGGCTCCCGTTGTCACCCACTTCACTGTGGCCCTGATATCCATCATTATCAGCTGAAGCTAGCTCAGGAGCTGGACAAGAAGGTCCGAAGAAGGATGAGTTGTTTGCGCTGAAGCATCCAGTTGGTCCCATCTGGACGAGAGCAAATGGGATTTTTTTTTTTTTTTTTTGCGTGTTCGCTAGGCCAGAGCTGTCCATCATTCTAGGCAGGTGTCTGATCTCTTCATGCTGGGGACAATATGGCTTTATACTAGTTGGTTCTCTCTTACCTCAATATCACATTTTTACTTTCTGGAAGATTTTAGTTTCAAGCTATGTGCAAATGCCATTCTGTTTCAGAAAACTGAGGTAATGATATTTCCCATTAATGAAGCAATTTCTTAAAGGAGAACATGATTTTAATCCAGTATGAATCACTGTTGAAATCTGTGTTCTGAGTCATTTGCATTTCCTTTGTCAAATATGAATATTATTTATTGTTTCTGCAGTGTGATGCAAATTACCATTTTTAATTTTCAGAGTAATAAGGTTGACAGAACATAAACTATTTTGAAACACTGAGTTCAGTTTTAAACTCTACCTCATGTTCCCGAAATACCATGTGATTGTTGCTGCACACAGTACATATGTTCTTTATGCCTAGCGCCATTGTGTCAAAAATTGAAAACTGAGAAATATCTAATTTAAAATAAAGCTATATAATCTTGATCCTTCAACATTATATCTTTGTGGTAAGAATAAACAGTATATGATTCTTGGATTTCTTGGTCTTAGAAACATATCAGTATAAAAATACAGGCTATATTTGCTTGAGTATTTATTTAAGGAGGCCATCTAATTAGTCACTATCTTTTGTTATTAGAACTTATTTTTATAATTCACTTTTGCAGATTTAGTAACTCACAAGTGACCATGCTTCCTAACTGTTACCCATAGCCATCTTTATAAGGCTTACAAGCATCTTCATAGGGTGTTTCTATTACCTATGTCTCCTTCTTTTCTACCTTGAAAGAGAAACAATTATATAGGCATTTCTTAACATTTTTAGATTTAATCTTTGTCCTTAAGTAAAATGAACTTGTTATTGATAGAACAACCCTTTGGGCACTTTGCCTGTTGATTTATAATGTTCCTGTTATTATCATTAAATATATTTTTTAGATAAACCAGTCATTACATAATTCAAACCTAGGCCTCTGATATGATGAAAAAAAGGCTCCTGAGGTTTCTGTTTCCTGAAAATGCAGAATCATTTCTAGAGTTCAAGCCAACTGACACACCATCGTTCATTTTGTCTTCCTCTCGTAATAAATCTTTAGGCCTTGAGGCACCAGACTCATGCAGATTTCTCTGCATTTTAGTGTCTAGATGGAATAGCAGCTTCGACTTCCTCTGCCAGGGCATATTGTATTTCATCTCTGTAGACCTGGCTTCACCCAGAAGTGACCACATGAAAATACATGTCAAGAACACTGTTTGCTCATATTGGAACTTGGGCAATTTGTTTTCAGACTGTGAGCAGTTTCAGCCTATTTTTGGAACCCCTTTGTGGCCTGACCATTCTTTGCAGTGTAATTTATGGTGGCATTGTAACATATGGACTTTTCATCACTGTCCAGCCCCAGTTCTCAGAGGAGCCTGGACTCTTCTCTGTGTGCCCTCCTGTGGCTCCAGCCATCACCTCCCCTGCCTCTGGGGCAGGTTCACCAGCGAGAAATTTGCATTAGGCCATGTAGACCTTCAACTAGAAGAGTTACTAAATTAAATATGATGGAAATGTAGTTTGAATAACATATTATATGTGTGCCTATCTCACATGAGCCCTTTCAGGAACCCAGTGAACAATAGCTAGACTCTCCTTGTGTGTGCCTATGCTTCAATGGCATGCACTTCAGTAACTAGTAAGACTTACATAAGGTTTGCGTGTCACACATACCAGATTGGCTGGGGAAGTAGGGAATTCACCTGAGCATCTTTCAGGGCATTTCACAACTCAGTCACTGTTTATGGTTAAAATGAGGTATTACTTAGGAATTCTTAGAACAGCTCTTGATCTTTAATGATGTCAATTACTTTCTGAGGCATCTAAGACTAATTCTGGAAACTAGTTAAATGAAACAACGTGTGATAGTATATTACTATAATGTACTATAGCATACATATACTATAGTATATTACTATATACGTGTGGTAGTATATTACTATATTGTACTATAGCATACATATACTATAGTATATTACTATATACGTGTGGTAGTATATTACTATAATGTACTATAGCATACATATACTATAGTATATTACTATATACGTGTGGTAGTATATTACTATAATGTACTATAGCATACATATACTATAGTATATTACTATATACGTGTGGTAGTATATTACTATAATGTACTATAGCATACATATACTATAGTATATTACTATATACGTGTGGTAGTATATTACTATAATGTACTATAGCATACATATACTATAGTATATTACTATATACGTGTGGTAGTATATTACTATAATGTACTATAGCATACATATACTATAGTATATTACTATATACGTGTGGTAGTATATTACTATATTGTACTATAGCATACATATACTATAGTATATTACTATATACGTGTGGTAGTATATTACTATATTGTACTATAGCATACATATACTATAGTATATTACTAAATACGTGTGATAGTATATTACTATATTGTACTATAGCATACATATACTATAGTATATTACTATATACGTGTGGTAGTATATTACTATATTGTACTATAGCATACATATACTATAGTATATTACTATATACGTGTGGTAGTATATTACTATATTGTACTATAGCATACATATACTATAGTATATTACTATATACGTGTGGTAGTATATTACTATATTGTACTATAGCATACATATACTATAGTATATTACTATATACGTGTGGTAGTATATTACTATATTGTACTATAGCATACATATACTATAGTATATTACTATATACGTGTGATAGTATATTACTATATTGTACTATAGCATACATATACTATAGTATATTACTATATACGTGTGATAGTATATTACTATATTGTACTATAGCATACATATACTATAGTATATTACTATATATGTGTGATAGTATATTACTATATTGTACTATAGCATACATATACTATAGTATATTACTATATACGTGTGATAGTATATTACTATATTGTACTATAGCATACATATACTATAGTATATTACTATATACATGTGATAGTATATTACTATATTGTATTATAGTATACATATACTATAGTATATTACTATATACGTGTGATAGTATATTGCTATAGATGTTTCATTTTTGCAAGTGTACTGTTTTAACTAATAGCTATTTGACTTTATGCAGGTTATCCAAACTCCCCAAACCCTAGTTTCCCGTTGTGAAGCAGCTCTCTGCCTCATTTCACTGGGGTAACAGGTGTAAACTGCCTAACGCGGCATGTGATTTTACTGGGATAATGGGTATAAACTGCCCAATCTCACACATTATTTTTAAAAGTTTCCAGATGATGTTATTGTCAAATACTACATAGACGTGTGTGTTTTCCTCAGTTCATCCACTAGATTGTTAAAGCATTTGACAAAGTGGAGCTTTTTATGCTACTGTTTGTAGGGTTGAACCTAAAGACCAGAGGTCTGGATGCTTTGAATTCATTAACCCTATAGCTAGGGTAGTCAGGCTTGCCTCTGGAACCTCTTGGTGATTGTGTTAAGGGAGAAGTAGCAGAATGCCTGTCCAGGCTAGAACCCCCTAGTTGTGGGCTAGAGTACTGGAATTGACATTTCTACCAAGCACCCAAGTGAAGTTGTTGTTTATTAACATGATACATAGAGAGAGCCTATCCATACCTGACCCTGTGTGTGAACTGAAGAGACTCTGGAGAGTGTACTGTTAGGCACACTCCCAGGGACTGACCTCGCAGCCTGTTCTGTCACGGACTTTACCATATTTGTCCTCTTAGTTGCTCCATGCTTCTCTCTCTCATTGATGATTTCTGAAAACGTCTTATGTTCCTAATTAACCTAAAGTTTCTAGAATGATTTTTATTTCAAGTTATGAATCTTTTATACAGATGTGTAATCTAATCTGTGTATCTGTGTAAGCAGAAATTTTCTGTAACGTGTGATTGTGTGCTGTAGCTATACCTGCTAATTATGTAATTACATCTTAATTATCACATTCTTTTCATGCCTCCCTTCATATATTCAAATAATTATATTAGTGTAATACATAGTCACGACAAATACACAGAATATAGATACATTGTTGTTATTGAACAAATACACAGAATATAGATACATTGTTGTTATTGAACAAATACACAGAATATAGATACATTGTTGTTGTTATTGAACGCATATGCTGTAATATAAAGTGAACAGTAAAAATCAGTTCAAAATTGTTACAAATTATGAAACTCCTTCATGTTTCAGAACAAATTTCAGAACAAATTTGTTTCAAAACAAATGTGTGCTCCCATTACTGGAACAACTATTAAGCTTTTTAATTTAGTTTCTTTATAGATTTGTATAAGGTAACTTTGCAAACCAAAAGAAAAATTAGGTGTGGATGAAGATTCCCTGAAAGAGCTCAAGTTGATGATGTTAACAGAACATCCGGCTCTGCTCAACACTGTCCAGCTGTGCTCAACATTGTCCGGCTGTGCTCAACATTGTCCGGCTCTACTCAACACTGTCCAGCTGTGTTCAACACTGTCTGGCTGTACTCAACACTGTCCAGCTGTGTTCAACACTGTCTGGCTGTACTCAACACTGTCCAGCTGTGTTCAGCACTGTCTGGCTGTACTCAACACTGTCCAGCTGTACTCAGTACTGTTCATATTTATGATTATAGTCAGTGTCCACCCTTAGGAGAAACAGCATTGAGAATAGTGACTGTGTTCTTCAGCCCTGTGTCTCTAGGGTTAAATCAGAACACAGAACTGAAAAGGGCAACTGTAAATATCTGGTGAATGGGTGAATGATAATGGCAGCTTTGCATTGTCCTGGGTTTCTTCACTGTACCCTAGTGTCTGTCTACACATTATCACTGTGCATGCTCCTCCTTTGGGCCTATGAAGAAGCACTGAGGCACCAAAGCTTCAAGAGATCTGAAACCTGCAGTCTGTCAAAGCTTATGAGTTGGGGGTCCTAGCTCTTCTGCTATATGTGCTGTCCAATATATCATGGGGGCTCAAATAGCGACGTGTAATGTTTAGAGGGATGGAACTCTGATGAATGTGCCGTGTAGGGAACAAGAAACAAAAATTAAGGATGACGGCATGCGCATTCCATGCAGAGCCCTTCTGTTGAAGAGCTAATCAGAAGAAATGAGGTTTGGTGTTTGTCCATGATTTAATGAAGTTGCCATCAGTTTCTTGCAGGGCTTTTGCACCTACCCAACTCAACTTTGAATCTAGATGCAAGTTTTCAGTCTTTAAACTTCTCCTTTTTGTTTCTCACTCCTAAGATGAAACTAAAGTCCTTGCCTGGGCATGAAGTTATTCTGCATGGTGGTTTTTGTGGTCATTGCTCTTTGGTGTGGTGTGAGGAAATAAACCCAGGGCCTTACCCAGGAATCCTAGGCAAACCTTTTACCAACCCACAAACATTTTTTGAGTGAAATTGAAAAGTCAAATTAGCTTATGAACAAGAAAACAAGCTAACCATTAAGTATTTCTTTGTGATACTCTGCTGGAAGTCCTGACTCAGATACATAGAACCATTTGTTTATCGTAAAGCCAAGGATTGTGAAGGAAGAAGCTCTGAGTTAAACATTTTTCTGGGTATTGATCTTTTCATACACAGAAATGAGATTTTTCTGAAAAAAATCCAGAAGCAATACTTATCATTTTAATTCTTCAAATTTTAGATTTTAGACAGCAATCTTAAGACATGTTTTCTGATACTTAAGTGTGTTTATGTAGTAGGAAATTCTGTAACTTAAAAGGGCTCTTTGAATTTACAATTAAATTGAAAAATCTTGATTTATCTCATCAGTTACCATCTGCCCACTAGTGGAGATTAATTAAGTTAATCTCATTGTGGTGCCTAGCCCATAGTAGGTGCTTGGCACAGTGATTCTGTAACTCAGCTGAAACACTGATTGTGGCTGTAGATAAGAGCTTCCTGAATGGAATTTCGGGCCTAGCAGAAAGTTCAGTGTTTAGAAAGTCTCTTAACTACTGTTAGAGAAGCCTGGTGGGAAGAGAAGGACAGGCAGTTGGTACAAGGAGAGCTGTCTGCACCTGGCTGTTGTTAACCAGGTGTTCACTGTTACGGTGATTATGTTGGTTTTTGAAGAGAAAAGCAACACTAATATCAAACTGAGATGTCTCCCAGTCTAGGCAAAAATGTCTCACAGAAATTATTAGATGTAAATAATTGAATCCTTTCTGTAATCTGTAAATATTCAGATTTTTCTTTTAGCCATTGATATCTCTGATTTTGTATAAACTGAGCAAAGCAGGTGTCTTGGTGTTTATAGCACATGCAATCATTTCTGTTTGTGATGTACAAACACACTGGTGAAGGGCTCTTACTCTCTCAGGTGAGAACGTAGAAGCTAGCATGCATTCATCCCCACAGCATTCCTCCCATTGTCTAGCCCACAGCCCAGGTATTCCAAGTGTCTGCTTTACACTGTACACATACTCATATGCCTGCTGTGTAACAGTTACATGTGCTTGGTGCTTTAAAGTTTATATAGCTATTTATTTTATGCCATTGTAGTTTTCTATATGTGGGAGTCATTAAGAAAGCCTCACTTTGGCCCCGTGATTCCTTGTCTTGTTCTTGTAACCGAAAGGTCAGGGTGTCATAGATGACAAGAAATCTGCATAGCCTACTGCCAAGAAACTGTGATCAAGAGTGAGCTCTTTACACATGGCTGCTACATCAGACAAGGCATTTAGATATTAAGCAAAGGGTGGACCAAACTTCTCATCTTCTCTTCCTGTGGGCAGAAATCATTGCACTTGAATGTGCAGAGACTGAGTCTGCTGAGTGCCAGCGTGGACTGCAGCAGGAAGGCCAGGCTCGCTCTAGGCCTGGAGCTAGTCCCCCGCCCAGAGTCTCACAAATGCCTTGGGTTCTGCTTGTCCACTGCTGCAGCTCTTTCTGGATTGAAGAGCACCTCAGTGTGCTGACCACTGTTATCCCTGCTTGCTAGGTCATCTCAGCCAAATTTAGTGTGTTTCTTTTGAGACAGAAATATTGGTTTTGGAGATAACACCTTCAAGAAGAAAATAGATACAATTATGATTCGTGTCAAAAGCTCCAGAAGGTTTTGTTTCAGGTAAAGGTCTATGCCTCAACCACATTTAATAAGCCCCCAGATGCCTAACCAGGATAAAATAGATTATGTGCTTGGGACATTGTTTCCTCTGTGGTTTCTTGGTGGAGTTCTGTTCTCTTTTGTAATTAAGGTTTTCTTACTGCTAATCTGAGTGTGACTTCTTTGTCCTCTACCTGTGACTGGTCATCTTATGTCTTCTTGTAGTTGCTACTTGGTTTCTAGGAGGTTGGTCCAGTCTTCCAGATACCCACTTGTAGGCCTCACTCACCTACATACGGAGTTCAGGAGAGCTGCCCTGCCTCGAGGTTGAAGAAATGTTCTCAGAGGAGGAAAGGTCCTTGCAGTATCATTAACCATTACCTGCTGTAGAAGGTTTTTTCTCTGGGGATGATAGATCTTAGAAGATCCTGCCAACAACATGCACTGCAAGATTTCTGCTGAGAGTTTATCCTTAAGAGGAGCATCCAACCTACTGGCTTCCTATTGCATTTGTAGGAGCTGCTCATGCCCTCTGAGGCTGTGGTAAAGGTCCTGGCTTGTGCTGTTTTGGGACTTGACACCTTCTGTTTTTATATTCATCCTTTACGTGTAAAACTTCTCCCATCTGCTTTTGACTGCTTTGTTACGAAGCCTTGGCTTGACTTGTAAAGATTGTAACAGCAGCATGGAGTCCATGTGACCCTAGAGAATTCTTCCTGTGGTCTCTCGTTCTACACTGAATACTGACCCTAGGCACTTATCTTCCAAAAAACTGCCAAATCTGTGTCCTTGATTTCAGTTTCAATCCCTGTCCCACCCTCGTGCCAGGTCCTTCTAGAGAGCCTGGGTCTCTGTCAGTGTCTGAGGAAACTTGCATTCCAGCGCTCCTCTGGCTCGGGTAGCTGTCCTGCAGTCCCTCTGTTAGCAGCGTTACAGCTTTCACCCTCTTTTTGTCTTGCTTACCTGGTTTCTTTATTTTCCTCTGAGCCTCTTAAGAGAAAATACATAGAACCATCAGTTGTCTTTCACTTCAGGTGTATCAGTCTCATGGAAATGACCTGAGCTCTTGTACCTGCTGTTATTTCTCTCCTAAGCAGACTTGCAGGCCACCCATTGCCCTAACCACACTTACCATATAATTAGGTTGCACAGCTGAATCAGAGGTTGGCCAGATCCCATTCACATCCTTGGACTAAATGCCATGTTTGTGATGGACTGGAGTACCAGGAATGGCCAGGAGTAGGCCAGAGAAATGGAGGGAGCGTCAGACCATTTGACTCAAGTCTTTCCTATACTAAGAGGAAGAAGAGTTGCTATCGCCCAGCCCTAGTCAGCTCACTTCTAGATCTCTTACCTGGTACTGTAGTCTTGATTCTCTGATCCTCAGCTCATATAACCCACATACTCCACTTAGAAGTTTTTAACCCACAAAAGGTTCTTTTATCGTTTTTAATAATTTCTTTTTTTTGAGATTATTATAAATAAATAGTTTCTCCCTTCCTTTTCCTGTCTCCAAAGCTGCCTGTATACCTTCCCTTGTTCTCTTTGACATTCATAACCTATGTTTTCATTTATTGTTGTTTTATGTGCGTGTGCACACACATACACACAAACACACATGCATACTACACTTAAACAAAATACATAAATACAACTCAGTCTGTATAATGTTATTTGTATGTACATATGTTCAGGGCTGATGACTTAACTACTCTACAGACAAACTAGGAAGAAAATTGGTGGCTTTAAAATTCATCTATACTGTATAAATAAAGTATAACAGAGAGAGGTCTATGCATTTTTTCAGATTAAGCTTATGTGTTCTGCTGTGCCTTTTACCTGCAAACTTTGTGTGGTAAACTTGGAGCTGAGATTTCATGTGGTGTAGCATATACTATCCAACCCATTGTTTATACATAGTAGATGATAAGTATATTGACCTGCATGGTCTAAGGAAGGAATAAAAGTTCCTCTGTATTTGTGCGTTAAGAATTGCCTGTTTTCAACCCTCCTAAAGTTGAATGGACTGTGGAAACTAAATTCTGGCTTGTTTTCTTCATGTATACTCAGTTGCTTTAAAAAATGCAATGATCTTTCCTAAAATCAAGGACTTTCTGTAATTATCGTGCTTTGAGAGACTCCACCTGTCAGACCCCTAGTGACTCACCAGACTGCACTTTTTAAGTGTGCGACAGGACAGCTGCACACTAAATTTGAAACTGCAGGGGGAAAAGCCCTGTAAACATTGCTGATTTGTCTTAATAAGTGCAGACCTTTGTATTCATGGACATTTGAATAGAGCGTTTAGAGCACTGCCTAACAAGGAGAGAACTTAGTAGAGAAACGGTAGGCCCTTTCTTTGTGCTGACACTGACTGTACACACAGGGTCCCATGGGTTGGCGTTGTGTCACGTCTGACATACAAACAATGCCAGTTGTTCTTAGGAACAAGCCAAATTCCAGTGATTCTTTATGGAGGCCTTTTTCTTAAAGCTAAGAACCTAGTTTGTGCAGGGCACTTACTTGGGACTCATCTGAAAAGGCTGTGAAAGCCACAGGTTTGATATGATACTTTGGAGACTTAAGGAATTCATTTTCCCTTCAGGTGCACCATCCTGGGAGAACTGCTTTCCAGCTGTGTAGATCTCAGCCCTTGCCTCCTAGACATTTCCGTATTACTAATTTTGATCTAAAGGTGAACTTTGAATGTTGTACTTTCTGAAACCGTCTGTCCTGGGGTGGTTTGAGTATTTTGCAGGGAGCAGAGTTAGAATGGGTCTTGTTAGATCAAGATGTTTTGTGGATCCTGTGTGATTTATTTGGTGACATCAACAGCAATCATCAATTCCTGTCTCGCTCAGAGCAGATGCTTTGGTGTAGTTCTGGGAGGGAGGGAAAGGCTGCTCTTCATCACCCTCTTGGTGTGACAGGCACAGTGCTCCCACCTTATCATGTGCTCTGTTGAGAATGCTGGTGGCCTGCTGCCATTGGCCTGACTTCTCTCTGCAGAGCAGTACCCAGCAGTTACTGCAAGGGTGGTGCTCAGCCCAGGCCTGCCTGGCCCTACTTCCTGTTTCTCTGTGTTTCCTTCCCTCCTCCCATTTCCTTTCTTCCTTTTCTTAAATTTCAGTGGAGGCCATTACAGTTCCTTTTGATGACATCATCATCATCATCATCATCATCATCATCATCATCATCAGGCTTTCTTGTCTGTTGGAAGGTTCACTAAGGAGCATCATTTCAACTTAGAGTCACTTTAGCTCCCCCAGCTTTATGTAAAAGCACAAAACAAAAACAAGGTTTAAAAAAGTAATTCTAATGGGGATTTTGAAAAATCTTTGGTTGAATTTGATATGCTGATTTTTATTGTCAGCAGTTTTTACCCAGCATATATACTTAAAACCGAATGATTTTGCTGTAAGTACTGAGTAGTTCAAAAGTATGTTAGGCAGAGATGTGTACTCATTAAGTTTTTATATAAATACACATAAATAAATTGTAAAGCAGTCATGAAATAAAGCCTGTGAGCTTTATTTGCTGCCATTGTTCCCAGGCTTGAAGCCCTCACTATGGCTGCACCAATAAAGCCTTCTTTCTCTAAGTCCATAAAGGCCCTGGTCCTTACGAATTTATTGCCAGCCACACATACAGGACTGCAAATTGCCTTGTTTCAGATTTATTATGTATTACTCCAGAAATTCTATAAAGATCAAAAGAACTGATTACAATGTTGACCTTTGCATTAACTCATCTGAATTTAAATTCAAGTGTTTGATTTGGGAAAATAAGTCCATTTATCATAGGTCTGCTACTGAGGGGATTGTGCCGCACTGATTGGGACTGCTGAGACCAAATTTATTTATTGAGCGTGGGCTCGAAAATTGTTTGTAGGACAAGAGGAACAAAAGTTTGACCTGCCATTGTGTAGTACCAGGGGAACACTGTGGACATTGCCCTTTACAAATACAAAGTGCTTGGTCCATTTCTGTCTTGTTGATAAAATCTGATATTAAAGTCAACAAATATGTATTGTTTTGATCACATAAAGCTTCCCTAGTTTAAAGCTAGCAACTCTTTTCTTACTAAAATAGACAACATCCCCTCCAGGGAAATCCCCCGTTCTTAGAAGATACTGGTATGTTCCCCATTCTGAAGTTAACTTAATACATTAACCTGAACTTACACTTCCCATGGTTCTACTTTTTGATTTACTAAGAAGGTATTTATAGCAGTACTTTGATGTGTAGAATTGTAGATTCTATTAACTTCTACCTACTGAGCTGTTCAGTTGTGAACACACAAAATCTGAAATTTAATCTTATGCAATATACCCCCATCCCCAAATTGCAAATCTTGTCCATATTGATATCCCTTCCTGCGTTTTCTCAACACTTAGAGTGCCAGAGAGTGACTGGACAAAGGGAGCAATAATGACAGTCACCTCCTCCATGTACAGATCTATCCCCAAATACCAATGCTCTTTGATAGTGGATAGCATCCATAACTGTGCAGTTGGGACTCAGCCCTGCTTACTGTAGCAGTGATGGACATAACTTGGCCCAGAGTAGCCCTAAGAGCCTGTAGTTGGAGTGAAGGAGAATACATATTCTGGATTAAGATTTATATTCATCTCAATGACAGTTCAGTTCTCCACTCTTCATGGTGATTAGCCTTCTAACTTCAGCTATGGAGAAGCCAAGACCATTCCCCATTTGCTAAGACTCACTGAGCAGAAGGAAAGCAATTACAGTATACCCTGGACATTAACAAGGTCTCTGCCCTGTGTGCATCTTAGGAAAGTACAACAAACCATATCATTTTCCTCCCTTAGAGTCTGTAAAGTATAACTAAAAACATATGGCCCTTTGGGCTGTCTTTGGTGAGAGTGTGTGCTCGAATGTGGAGATCAGAGGTCAGTATCAGGTGCCTTCTGCTGCTCTGTACCTTAGCTTTTGAGAGTTTGCTTCTCACTGGAGCTCAGCTGGCCAAGGTTGCCTGTTGAGCTCTAGCATCCTCCTGCCTCTCCCTTCTCAGCACTAGGATTGCAGGTGCACCTCCATACCTGTTCTTTATGTGGGTGTTGGGGGTGCATACTCAGATTGATGATTGCACATCAAGCCCTTTACCCACTGTGTCATTCCCATCCCTTTTCAGACCATTCATAATTCACAAAGGACTGAACAATTTGTAGAGCTAATAAAATTAAATTCTGCCACTAAACTAAAGTAAACTAAATCACACTTACAGTAACATCAACCCATGGTGTGAGAGTTGCAGACCCTACATGACTTGGCTGGAGCTGCAAGTGGATGCCACACAGTGTTGGGACAGCGTCTCCAGCTTGTTCGTCATGAGCTCACTGTGCTCCAGTCTCACTTTAACCACTAAAAGCAGAGGCAATTTTAGTAGCTCCCTCTAGTTTCTAAAATAACTGTTCTTTCAGGACATCTTGTTTTCAAAGAAATTTTAACCAGAAGGAAAAGACACAAAAGATCACACTTTTTTGAGATCTACGTGAACACAGGTGAGGCAAAATGAGTTTTAATCCAGAAAGATGGAGCTATGATAAAGGTGTTGTGTGTGCATCATTGTCATGCAGACTGGAAAGACCCAGTGTCTGCAGTTGAAAGATAAACGTTTGTACCCCTGAGTAGTGTAGCCTGCATGTCAGTAAAATCTACTTAGAAATCTGTAAGAGAAGCTTCTGAATTTCTTTGAAATTGACTAAAATTGATTAGCAGCAAGAAATCCTTGAAGGAAGGAATCTTTGCAGCATTGTCGATATGAGTTTCTTAACAATATCTAAATTATTGGATTACTGGGGGATGTAGTTACCAGATGAAGTGTTCCACCTGTTCATTATTTAGTTTACATAGGCATTGTGTCTGAGTGCCTTGATGTGCTTTGATGAACTAGACTCTTCCATTCCACCATCCTCACCATAGAAGCTTGATTGTGTTTTTATTCTTGGGCAGCATCAGGTAAGTAGTATGGAGAGTCAGGTTTTTCCCCGAGAGAATGCCTGCTGTCAGTGTGAGGAAATAGCCTTTCTATGCTTTGTCCATCTCATCTCTCGTAAGCTAATTAGCTTCAACTCAACAAATGTTCCAATGACTACTATGTACAGACGTTGTCTTAAATAACCTGGGTAGGAAAACTTAATTGAAACAGCCCCGTGGCAAAGCAGAGTAGGCACGATGTGTGTTTGTCAGTACTGGCATGATAGATGGGCGTGGGGATTAGGAGAAAAGGAAGAAGACCAAGGGACCCTATCATTTCTGATCTATATGGATATAATCTTCAAATGCAAAACATGATAGAATGTTTTTGATAAAATATTTTAGAGAAATTTTTTATTTTATTTACATTTAAAAAATGAGGTCTGATTAAAAGTGAACTGTAGCTTATACGCCTCTTGTTTTTTATGAGCTATAGTTAGTGATTAAGGATTTAGTATACTTATAGTAGTTACCACTTGATTAAAAACTTCCTAAAAAGTAGAAAATAAGCAGTTTACATCAAAATCATATAGTGTTCACCCTAATCACTACTGGCTTCCAAAAAAGTCAAAGCAAAATGTGGGCTGATGTAAATGGAGATTGCTTGAGAAAGAAATCAGAAATTTCCTTCATGCATGGACAGATGGGAAGTAGCAGAGGTGCTGCGAGCCCAGAAGGAAGCATGGGAGGCAATGCACGTGAACTGGGAGGAAGGCAGAGGCAGCTCCAGCAGGGGTTTTGAGGAAACATCCGTGCGTGTGCCTTACAGAACACCTGTGAGGTCAGAATTAGGTGCTGTTAGGGTGTCATTAGGGTGACACTGCACCATGAGGTGACTCATAGCTGGGCTGCACAGTTACTCTGGAAGAGTCACCGTGGTGTCGTCCCGAGCTGTGTTGTGTACATACCTCTAGTTCCAGCTGCTTATGAAGCTGAAGCTGGAAAACGGTTTAAGCTCAGGAGTTGGGGCCAGCCAAGGAGACATAGCAAGGCTCCCATCACAACAAAACGAAAGAATACATTGTAAAAATGAGAGACTGCTTTGTCACATAGGTAAGAATTTTTTTCTTCCCTCTGTGTAGTAACTTAGATGATTCCCAAGTCTTCTTACATGTGAAACTAGAAAAACTGACCAGTGCTGAAAACAGAGGAAACAAGTGAAAATAAATTCTTAAATTAACTGAAAGCAAAGAGGCTAAGCCTAGAGGGGCTGTAATCAGCTTGTGTGGGTGGGAGAGACAGAAGAGTTCAGGGGAGTGCGAGGAGACCACACTCTTGGGACTGGTTGATGCAGTGGGGAGAGCTGACGCCAGTGTGTCATGCGCTGTCTAGGGTTTGTGGAGCAAAGGATGGCAGCAGTTTCCGGCGGGAGACGTCTCAGTCTATAGACGTTGTGGCTTACTGCCTGCAGTTCTTCCATTTTGTTTTTAATATATGTTGAGGGTCTAGGGACATATCTCAGTCAATAAATTGTTTGTCACATAAGAAAGTTCCAGGTTCAGTCACCAACACCTATATGAAAAAGTGGGCCAGAGAAGCTTATCAGCTGAGCCTGATAGGTCCTGCCTCAAAACTTAAAAATAGGTGGCTTTTCACAGGCACATTCAAAAATGTAAATCTACATACATGAGCAGTCACACACCTCTACACCCTACACACAGAATATTAAGTTTTCCTATGAGCAAGAATTTAATATCCACTGTAGATGAGAGGACAGTCTTCTGGCTTTAACGTCAGTGCCTACACAAAGCTAAGAAAATCATAACTCACTCCTTGATCGACTTACTTGCAGTCAGCTCACTGATCTTCCTAGAGCTGAACAGTAGGTACTTGACGTTGAGATAACATTTTGTGTGGAAGTGTTTAAATCAAGTGGTTGGAACTAAAGCCTAGCAGGAAGTCATCCTAACAATTAGGTTGGAAGAGAAGTTGTCAGGCTAGTTGGTAAAGAAATTGGGACTATAGAAGCTAGGCTATAAAAGATAGGCCTGCCCCTCCTGATACTAGATGGGGTGATTTGGGTGAGATGTCCCCCAGTCTCAATCATTTGAATACTGGCCCCAGTTGTGGCAGATGAATGGGGAGGTTTGGAAGGTATGGTCTTGTGTTGGGGGCTCTGAGATTTTAAAGACCTGGCATTTCCAATCGCTCTCTGTGCTTTGTGCTTCCCCCACAAGATAGGAGCTCTCAGCTTTTGCTGCTGCTGCTGTACCAGCCCCTTTCTGCCATCATGGAATCTCACCCTCTGGAACCCTTGTATAAGTTGCCTTCCTTATGGTGCTTTATCAGAGCAATAGAAAACAGTGTCTGACGCACCAGCATTTGTTGTGGCTGTACTATTTGTTAGCATTTTCCTAATAACTTTGTATATAATAAATAACTCACATTGTCATCATGCAGCATCAGGAGCAGGCTCTGCTGCCAATTACGCGTGTGTAAGGGGATGGTAGTGAGCGGAGTGACAGGACAGCTAAAGTGTGTCACAGCAAGGGTTGGAACCAGACATTCTGGCTCTAAAGTCTGCACTAAGCACCAGTCCCATTGTGTCAAGTTGAGCTTTGTTGCAGGCATCTGCTGTACCCTAAACTGATAGAAGCTAGTACTTTACAGTTGGTCTGTAATGAATCATATCATGTGTTACATGCAATTATGTGGCCCTGAGACATCAAGAGGGTCCACATTTAGAGATACACGTTTTTTAGTCCAGGTGGTAATGGGTGCAGAACATACCAAAATCTCTTTGACACTTTTTTAGACATCCCATATAAAACAAAAACAAAACTGACTGTCCATGGTTTGATAGATCAAATCGGGGAGTTTAAAACAGAGTTTAGTCCTGGTACAGAGACAGGTAATCCTAGCACTTGAGAATTGAGACAGAAAGGTTACAAGTTCAAGGCTAGCCTAGGAAAGGTAACAACAAGACTTTTCCTCAAAAAATAAATAAAAATAAAGAGCAAAACAGGAAACAAGCATGTCAATACATGTACATACTCAAAATACTGAAGCAGGAGGATTAACATGAATTCAAGACCACTTTGAGCTTCATAACAGAAAACTGTCGAAAACTAAAAAATAAATAAGATAGAGGAGAATTTCATTTTGAATATGAAATATGACTGTCTCAAATTGAAAGCAACTGGACAATTAAGGCCCTGGTCAACCTAAGATGGGCGATTTTTAGTAATGAATCTAGTACTTAGTGCAGTTGATAAGATCTTCAAATTGAACACTGCTTGCTAGAATGTCACTCATACTCCAGGGGACCTTCTGTCCCCCAGCCCTGGAGTTCCAGATGTACACAGCACGGGACCCAGGTTACATAGGTGCAGGGATCCCAACTGAGGTCTCATGCTTCCAGGGTATGCCCACACCTGCTGGCACATCTCCCATCGCTGCCATTTCTAAGATGTTTTTCAAACGGTGTCCACCCCAGATCACAACTTTTTCAGCGTTTCTAAACAGCCTTTGAAGTGACCATGCTTTGATGCCAGCTTTCTTAGATGTCCTTTCAGACACATCTGGAGATAATGATTCATTAATTGTCTAGGTGTCCTCCAGTCTGCTCAGGTTGATCTCTACGCCCCCATCACAATGAGCTCCACATTTCTACACTAAAATAGGGACTCTTCTGCTTGCTGGGCAGGAGAGACTCAAGGTAAGTTATTGCAACCTATGTAAGCTTCATTGATGAAAACGTGCTCATTTCTGGAATCTCAGAGAGCAGTAAAAATAGATATTTTACATTGAGCTTCCTAAAGTACTTCCATCTAGGAAGCTCTCACTTTGTAGAAGTCAGTAATAGTGGCCTTGTTACTAAGCGTGTGACAGCTTAGGCACTGGGATGTCAGAAAGCAACAGAACAATGTTTCTGAATTTGGAGTTGCCCATAGCTACATGTCATTCTGTGTCTATACCCAGTCCAGCAGAGTGAGGTTGTATAGACATTGTGTCCATATTTCAGATGACAGAAGCTGTTTGAGAGTCCCAAGTTTGGTTTAATGTTTCTGGAGCCAAAAGTTGATGCTGATGGGAAAACTGAGGAGATAATCAATGCTGTCCAGGTTCTTAGCTGTGTGGTGCTTGACTGGTACAGCTCTCTTATGAGTGACTTCTGCTGCAATAGATTTAGAGGCTTTGACATCCCATCATATTTGCAGTTTATACCAACTCTTGATGGCATCATTTTTATCTGTGAATTATTCTTAACAGTATGCTGCCTAGAAAGATAATTCAGCAATCTTTCCTCTATATTCTTTTTTCTCCATGACTTTCGCCAACTTACATGTAAAACTGTTCAGGAATTTATTTTAAAAGACAACAGCATGCCTTTCACTTCTTACATTCTAAAATTTATGAATACTTTATTTTAAACAAATGGTAAATTCATTTACGGGGTTTATTCTCTGCATAATTCCTAATCTATATCTTTATTATTTTATGAGACTTAGTTTGAATGTTTGTAATTGTACAGATGACAACTAATACAGGGTTTCTAAAGTGTACACAGTTGCAGTGTTGAAACTAGAGTGAAGTCCCTGAGTGTCTACTCAACACTAGTACCACCTCAGAAGGCTGGGTACCTTATGGGCACAGTAACTATACCTTTAACTGATCTAGGACATGGTTCAGTGTATACAAACATATTAAACTCTGATGACCATTAAATGGTAGATTGGACATTCCTCTTGAAAAATAGGCATTTTGTAAAGAAGTGACCATATATGTAATTTGATATGATGCATTCGGGTGAGTAATGTAAGGAAGACTCGATGAAGTCAGAGTGGAGAGAGATGGTACTCCTGCTGCGTGTAGACTTCAGACTTCCAAACTTATTATTGTGGATGCCAGGGGAAGGCGCACAGCACATCTGGAGGAGACGGTGCGCTCCTTCTGCTGCTCCAGCCAATGCCCAGCTCCTCAGCAGGTTTCTTTCAGACCCAAATAATTGGCCAAGAGAAAAGCAGCTGTAAAACATGCAACTTAGAGACCAGTGAGGTAGATTAGACACTCTTGATTTATTTAAACTGGTGACCTTTCCACTAATTGGAAAGCATTTGTATCATCAGCCAGTATTGTCAGGAATAGTGTATTCGTGGAAGTTGGTCGGTTTTATGGTTCAGATAGGAAGGTGTAAGATGTTAATTTATAAAGTAACTTCCAAGTGGTTTAGGACAGATGTGCAGAGAAAACCCAGTTCAGGGGGACCAGCAGGACGGGAATATTTACAGCAATAGTGCTAGAACACAGTAGCCTATGGATTCCAGCTGTTTACTGTTATTACACCACACTTGCCAGGTTCCAAGACTGCTCATTTCAAATCCTCCTGGATCATGTGTCCCACACAGTCAGGCCTTCAGGAATCAGCAGCATTGTCCTCCTAGCTTCCACAAGTGTTCTGTTTTTACTTTCCTTTCTCAGCAGGCAAGGGGCTGTCTCAAGTGTGGGCCTTCTCATGGAGCCATGCCATGTCTGCAGTTGTGCCTCCTTAGGGAATCTTCCCTCGGCACCATAAGCTTCTTGATCCTTCCCCCTCGCTTGATTAGAGATAGGAAGACACTGAGGAATGCTGGCTCTGCCTTCCTCCTCCTGCCAGGTAGTTCTCCATGCTTCAATGGTGCCAGGACAGACAGACAGAAAAGGGATTTCCTGTAATTTTGTGTGAGAAGAAGCTGGATTTGAATGGAGGAGCCAGAAAGCAGCTGGGAGTTTATTGAAGACTGAAATATGCAAATTTAATATATGAAAAACCTATTTTCCTTTTTAGTTTTGACTTTGGCTAACCATAATGGAGTGTGGAAGTATCAACCAGGTGGCATGTATTTCAGCTTAGCTTTGAAAGATTTGAACATAAATCATTTGTAGGATGGACAATAGTTTTAGACTTCTGAGCCTACAATATTTATTTAGTCTGTTTCCCGTGGCTTTCTCATAAGTGTTGCTTTCTCATTTGTAATCTACAGCTTCTGTGTCTGTATTTTGCATTTATAGTCTTCCGTCACCTAAAATTCAACTCATCTCTCTTGGATTCTTTGTTAATTAAAACAAACAAGAACCAAAACAAAACAAAGCCAAGCATTTCCCAACTTGGGCTTTATCTGAACACCTCTGGTAGTATGTCTGGCTTGGTAGTCAGTGGATCACTGTTGATTTCCTGTATTTTAAGTTTGCATGTGCTGAGCCAGCAGAGTTTGTATTACACGGTTCTTTAGACTCTTCCATAGTGCCCAGCATAGTGCCGGGTGCAGAGAAAGGTGCTCCTCTCTCCCCTTTCTCACTGGTGGGAACTGAGCAGTTGAATGGCAAGTTTTCTAAGATGGAAGGTATAGCAGACTTTGTTATTGTCAATTAAGGATTGAACTTAGTACAAGCCACAGGACACCAAATGACAGCTGCTGGACACAGGGTTTGGTTTCTGCCCTGATTCTTGGAAGGCATAATTAGATGATGTGATTGATTCAGGTGAAGAAACGGGTCTTAGAAAGCCTTTGGCTCTTTGAGTCTTTCACTCCTAGTTAAAATTGGCACACACCGCTGAACAAATGCCACTTACGTCCTTTCTCAGGCAGTTTCTCCAGCTCCAAATGCTGCTCACATATGACTACCTCTAGCTTCCTGACTGCAGCTTGAGTTGAAATAGATTGTTTACCTATATCAACTTAAACATCAGTGTACCATAAAGTATTCTAGATGCATGAGCTTGTGACGATGTGGCTCTTTCCTTGGGATAGACATTGGCTGAAAGATGTTAAAAGTTTCAGGTTATCCTGGGATTTTTCTTGGGATTCGCTAGGTATGTGATATACCAAGCCCGTAATTTCACTGTCTAGTCACCAAACTCAGCTTCTTTGATAATTCACCCATTCACTCATTTAGGTCTTGAAGAGTACGTTGCATGTGTTTGTACTTGTGACCGAATTCCCCTCCCCTCTCAGGCCAAAGCTGTACATTTTAGTTATGGAAAGTTTAAGGTC
Source organism: Chionomys nivalis (assembly GCF_950005125.1). NCBI lineage: Eukaryota > Metazoa > Chordata > Mammalia > Rodentia > Cricetidae > Chionomys > Chionomys nivalis. The sequence continues at coordinate 6,664,358 of NC_080090.1, forward strand.
TGTGACAGTACAAGTTTCCAGAGTGGCCTGCATCACAGAACTGATGTTTGCTTCAGTCGAGCAGCCTGTAGTGTTGAAGGAGCAGCAAGCTACTTCCTGCCACCCAGCTCCCGGCCGCCTGGCTAGCTTATGCCCCAAAATAACAACACACAAACTGTATTCATTTAAACACTGCCTGGCCCATTTCTATTAATGTGTGTAGCACCAAGGTGCGCTTACCAGGAAGATTCTAGCCTATGTCCATCCTGGGTCGGAGCTTCACCGCATCTGCCCCAGAGAGGAGAGGAAATGGCATCTCAGCTCACTTCCCTTCTTCCCAGCATTCTGTTCTGTTTACTCTACCCACCTATGTTCTATCCTATCAGGGCCAAGCAGTTTCTTTATTAATTAACAAATGACCTTCCTCCATCATTTCCCCTTTTTCTGTTTAAACAAAAAAAAAGGGGAAGGCTTTAACTTTAACATAGCAAAATTACATATAACAAAACAGTTATCAAGTAAAAATTACAATATTTACATCTATTTTATCTTTATCATAACTAAGGAAAACTATAACTACAACTAACTATCTATTCTTCAACTCCATCAAAGACTCAGAAGGATACAATACTACCCAAGCAAACAAGAAATAAGCAACTTCCAAACTCTAGAAATAACAGAGACATCTCACTGCCTGGACAGTCACCCAAAGTTCCTCTGTACCATTGGGGCATCCATCTTCAGCCTACAGGCCCATAGTATCCAGCAGACTTTTCCATGAAGCAGGAAATTTCAAAGGCAGTTCAGTCACTATCTGCTGTGTCCTGCAGAATATCTCGCAGACTCTTATTTCATGAATCAGGAACCTCGAAAGATCATCTCACCTTTAGGCAAGTTCAGCAGTCCTCTCTCTGCGGGTTCTTTGTGTCCAGTCCAGGCAAGAGCAGTTTCTTGTCCAAATGGCTAACAAACTCCATAAGTAGCCTCTTTGATGCCCATCTTCTTCTTGAAGTAGATTGGTGCTGCCAGGAGCAGATGTGTCTCATTGTCATGAAAAGTCCTAAGTTATTAAAACATTTAAAATGCCATATTCTATAATCTTTGAAAGATATGAAGAATGCCTATCTAAAATATATCTATGTACATCTAGAAAATCTAACTAACATGACTACAAACTTGACTATTATTAATGATTATCCATTAACAACATATATACATTACATTTTTACATGAACTACACAATCACAATACCCTAATCAATATCAGAAATATATATACATATATATATAACAAAATTGCCTTAAATTTATATCAACAAAGCAAAACTTATACCAGTGTAAATTATCCATATCTATATCATATCCCCCTTTAAATGTAAAAGAACATTTATAAACAATATATGGGAACATGGGCGCAGTTATTTCTCTCCAAACTGCTTCCTTCTGTATAGGGGCGCTGTTAATCAGGTTTTTCATGGTATAACCTGTGTGCTAGATTCATCTCAGTCAGCAGTCAAGTGAAGTAATTTTTTGAAGGTGTTCACAGCAACCCTTCAGGAGGGCGTCGTCTATCATACCATATTGGGATAGAAACAATCCACAGGGTTTCATCCTCTGTGAAAACAAAAGAAGAAACTCCTTTCCAAAGTATCATATCCTTAGATCCAAATTCTGAAGTCAAAGTATTTTCCAAATATCTATGTTGAATTAGTTCAGCAGCATTTATAAACAAATATTTTTTAGCATCTGTTGCTTCTTCCTCAGCATTCAAACAATTCAAAGAGAACATAATAGCATACAGTATCAAGATTCTCTGTGTATTTTCCATCTTTGTGCAGCTTTATTTTAACTCTATTTCGTTTATTTTTACTTTTATTTTTTGAGACAGGTTCTCTGTATATCTTTGTAATCTGGAATAACTCTGTAGACCAGGCTGTCCTTGAACTCTCAGAGATCCTTCTGTCTCTGCCTCCCAGGCATCGGGATTAAAGGCGTGTGCTACCACACCTTGAAGTCTCAGAGGTTAATCTCCCTCTGCCTCCCAAGTATTGGGATTAAAGGTGTGTACTACCACACCCAACTACTCTCCTTCTTCCTTTTTTTTTGTTTTTTACTTTAAGAACTTTAACTTTTAGCCTGCATATATTTTTAAACACACTGTAAATCATTTAAAGTTTTCTTTTTTTAATCTCTTGTTACTGTATCTTTCTTTTTCTGACCACATGAGCCTTTAAATTACTGAGCAGTATGGGTAGGATTAAAGCCATGGCTTTGGCGGCTGAATCCAGCCCATTCCTTAGCTTTCCAGCCTCATGGTGGAGGTACCTACCGGCTGTAGCCATCTTTATTGCCACAACTCTATGGCGTTTCAAGGTCCTTACCGGCAAACAAGTTGAGTGTCGTTTAACACTCAAAAGCTCCTTAGTCAGGACCACCTGCTTGAAAGAGTCAGAGTTTGCCCTGGCAGGACAGCCCAGAAAGCCGGCATTTTTAAACGGCGCAGCTTTTTTCCTGCTACGACTGAAAACAAGCAAGCATGCAGTCGCCTTTTATCAGCACCACTTAAGTGTTTCATGGCAGGACCTTTTAAAAGAGCTGCAGGGTTTTGCAGCTAAAGCTGAGTCAGAAAGCCTCTCTTAGATGAGAGCACCTTCTTGCCTCTAGCAAGCAGAGCAGACCCAAGAAATTGCTGCTACCAAGAAAACATGCTTTATTCTTTCCCAAGCTTTCTCAGGCTTTCTGTGGACTCAGTCACACCACGTTGGGCGCCATTCTGTTGAAGAAGCTGCGGGCTGCATTCCTGCCACCCAGCTCCCGGCCGCCTGGCTAGCTTATGCCCCAAAATAACAACACACAAACTGTATTCATTTAAACACTGCCTGGCCCATTTCTATTAATGTGTGTAGCACCGAGGTGCGCTTACTGGAAAGATTCTAGCCTACGTCTATCCTGGGTCGGAGCTTCACCGCATCTGCTCCAGAGAGGAGAGGAAATGGCATCTCAGCTCACTTCCCTTCTTCCCAGCATTCTGTTCTGTTTACTCTACCCACCTGTGTTCTAACCTATCAGGGCCAAGCAGTTTCTTTATTATTTAACCAATGACCTTCCTTCATCGCTGTAGAGTATACTATTTTTAATTGTTTTCTTTACTAAATGTATACTGGCTTAAAGATGCAAATATAATCTGTATTTTCCTTATGACTTACTGTGAATGTATCCTTGAGATTCTTAGAGACCATCTTTTAAGTATCAAAACAGCTGTAACCTTCTCTCCTTGATTTAAGATTCCACACAACACCATTGCCCTTGTAGGGAAGTAACAAAACTGACTACCTTCCCACAAAGGGAATAACACACGATGCTCACCAGAAATGTGAGTGGGCAGCAGATGATGATGTGATGTCTTTCCTATGTGCATGGAAAATAACATTGGCTACTGAACTGATGATATTGCTCATATGGTTCTTGAGTATAGAAATAATTTTTACCTAAGCACATGAAAGTCTTCCTGGTTGCCTTAGATTCTTGGATAAAATAATATTTAATGCACAAATAGAATTTTGGTCCACAAAGCTATTTTAATAATTTGTTATGTCCTTAGATGTGTGCTTAGTCTCTTTACTCTCAAAAGTAGCCCTATGTCCTCTTCTATAACCAAATACATATACATATATGAAAAAAGTTTCACATGTATCAGGCTCTTCAGTACCCAATATATATATGTATATATGAAAAAAGTTTCACATGTTCCAATCTCTCCCTAGAAAACTATTGGCTGTCACTTTTGTTTTCTAAATCCGGCCCTTTATATAATAGACTTTATGCATGAATTCATAAGGACAAGATGCTTTCTTACATTCTGTGTTTTATATATATATATATATAATATATATATTAAACTGTGCTGAAAACTACACACACATATGTGTGTATTTATATGTACACACACATACATATAAGACTTTCAATACAGTTGTGTCAGGAAGGAAATTAAATATTTTAATTTTCATTTATTTAAATGCTTTGTGGTGGTTGAATGTTATTTTTAAAAAGGTTTTGATTATCCAGAGAGATAATAGAATTTCTGTATATAAATATTTTTTGTGAGCTGCAGTCTGTGCTGTATATTTGAAGCTAATAACCAGGGCTTACAGAGGGTCGTTGTGTCATATCCCAGTGGAATCTAGTAAGATGGAAGGTTATCTTAAGTGTCAGCCAGGTAACCCTATGAACACTTCGGAGCAGGTAAGATAATGGGACTGAATTTTGAAGTGAGGGTTGGAATATACTGGAATATTGTGACATATGAGAACCATAACTAATCATAGCTACTCTTTGACATCATTATGCGTATTTGACAGTGTACTCATGTGTTTAAATTGATAAACAGTTCTCTCATGCCTGAGAGGCATATAGGAAACTGATGAACACGATTAAAGCTCAGAAAGATATGTATGTATGTATGTGTGTATGTATGTATGTATGTATGTATGTATGTATGTATGGGGCATAGCAGGTAGGTAGACAGATAGCAAAGCTGTCAAAACTGAAAGCATGTTTTTTTTTCATCTGAGATTCCAAGTTAATATTTCCTACTACTAATAGTATAGTAAGAATTTTGAGGCTGCAGAGATGGCTCAGAGGTTTAGAGCACTAACTTATCTCCCAGAAGATGTTGTTGCGCGCCATTCTGTTGAAGGAGCTGTGTTCCTACCGCCCGGCTCCCAGCCACCAGCTAGCTTTACCTGAAATAACAACACACAAATTGTATTCATTTAAACACTGCCTGGCCCATTAGCTCTAGCTTCTTACTGGCTAATTCTTACATCTTGATCATCCATTTCTATTAATGTGTGTAGCACCACGAGGTGCGCTTACCAGGAAGATTCTAGCCTACGTCCATCCTGGGTCGGAGCTTCATTGCATCTGCCCCAAAGAGGAGAGGAAATGGCGTCTAAGCTCACCTCCCTTCTTCCCAGCATTCTGTTCTGTTTACTCCACCCACCTAAAGGCTGGCCTATCAAATGGGCCAAGGCAGTTTCTTTATTAGCCAATGACCTTTCTCCATCAAGACGTGGGCTCAATTCTCAGCACCAACATGGCAGTTCACAGCTGTCTGTAACTCCAGTTCCAGGGGATCTGACACCCTCTTCTGGCTCTCCTGGCACTAGGCACACATGTAGTGCATACACATGCATGCAGGCAAAACATCCATACATATAAGTAATTAATTCAAAAATAATTTAGCTCCTTTTTAAAAATTTGTCTATTTAGCTTATATCCCAGCCACAGCCTCCCCCTTCATCCTCCCCTCCCAGTCCCTCTCCCCCATTTCTCCCATCCAACCCCCCAATCCCCTTCTCTTCCTTCTCCATCCAGGAAAGGACAGGTCTCTTATGAGCATCAATAAAACATGGCATATCAAGTTGCAATATGACTAAGCACCTCCCCATGTATTAAATCTGTATTTAGCCTTTTCTTAATTGCTAGTAAGTTTTGAAAACAAATATAAGTTGACACAAACATAAGCATGGTAATAATGCTTTTAAATTTTCCTTTGTATTACTGTGTTTCTAACATAGGGTATGTATTTAAAGATTTATTTTTGTTTTATGTATTCATGTTTATGAGTATTTGCATTCATGACTGTGCATGTCTGGTGCCCTAAGCGGCCATAAGAGTCCCTGGATTGGACTGACAGACAGCTGCAAGAAGCTGCGTGAGTGCTGGGGATGAAACCCAGGTCCTCTGCAAGAGCCACAAATGCATTAGGCTGCTGAGCCGTCTCTCCAGCCCTCTAGCACAGTATTTTTATAAACCATTGCACAAAATGTCAAGCCATTCTTTTTAAACTGAAAATGATGTAGAAGAATTTAAGTTTTGTGTTTCTTGGTATGCGCCTACAAGATAATTTTGTAAGACTTAAACGTGCCCAGTATTTTGAGCAGATATGTTTTCTCCGTGTGTGTATATTTTAAAAAATGACTCATAAAAACATTTATTTTTAAAACTATGTGTGAATTGCTTTGATTTGATTGAATAAGCAAGTGAATATGGCATGTAAATTTCAGTTTGGGAGGAATGTGTAAACTCTCAGTATAATTTAAGCTTGCAGAATTTTATGAAATCTTAACGTGTCGTGCCATCCCAAGGACATATCTTTGGTCCATCTGCATCTACTCGTAAGCACAGTGCCGTTTACAGCGTCTGTATTAGCATATGTTGTCTTCTCCTTCTTGAAACTCATAATGTGGCAAGTTGTATATGGGAAGGATTTCAGAAGCCCCTGGTCAGCCAGTAGAGGCCACTCATAGCTTGCTGAAACTGGATGGAAACTGAAATTTCATCATAGCCCTGTTGAGCATCATTCAGAGCTGCTTAAAGTTGAGATGGTTACTCAGAAAAAAATTATCATAAACCAGTATGAGAGCAGTTACTACTGTGCCTCTTACATATGCGTGATGCAGCTCACTAAGGTGAGTAATTGCTATTAGTAATATAAATACAGGCTGTTTGTAATCATACCAGAAACATGAATCTCTGCATTTAGTCATTATAATGATTAATATTCTAAATTTCCAGTTCATACAGACTGCATATTAACTGGAAAAAACTGTGTGCAGTGGGGATTTGAAATTATTACATCGTGTAGTTTAGTCATATATCAGTGTATTTGTTTGCAGATAGATAGGCAGATATTTTGTATATATATATATATTTATTTATAAATCATTATAGATTTAGGACAACTTTTTTTATTTTGACAGCTCTTAGAAAAACATGTCTTTATTTGTTGAAAATGTGCTCCGATGACTTCAAAGTTGAAGTGCTCACTGGGAGGCTCTGCAGTCCCCAATTCCCTCCAGGCTACCAATCATAAGTGAAAAGAAAGCCCATAATTTTATGTGATTTATTTTTCCCTAGTTTTGTTTTTTTAAAGACACATTTTTTTTTGCATTTAGATTTATACTTGGTTTTGAAAAAAGAGAAAATAAACCAAACAGTATGTACTCTATTTTTCTCCAAGTTTCCCCTAATATTCTCATCCCAAAGTCTTTACACCCAGCCCAACTGTTAAAAGTTGTCCTTTTTGCTGTCAGTGACAACCTGGTGTATGCGCCAGCATCTCTGCTGGAGCTGCCAAGCCCCTCTCGCTTCACATGGCTGAGGATTTGTAGGGAGGTCCCTTCCTGTGCTTGGGTTTATCTTCTGGGCTGAAAGTTTTCACGAGTATCTGTGATCCAGAGTGCCGTCTTCTGTGGGAACCCCACTTGAGGAAACTTGCTTTCCTGAGTTGTCTCCCTGCAGGAGAAAAGTGCTCAGTGGTTAGCAGATCACCATCGTTAAATCCATCCCTGGCCAGGTTCTGGTCTACATTATGTGCCCTGACCTCAGCAGGTATCCATTTCTCCCTTTTGAGAGCTGCGTATGGTCTGTTGACTGATTGCATGCCTACTTGCCTGTGTATGTCTGTCTTCTATTTCAAAGGTTTTCACATTTTTATTCGTTTGCTGATTCTTTAATTAATGCTTCCAAAAGGATTTAATCTCTTCATAGTGAAACACGGTGTTCCAGTGGGAAACCTTTCATCCTGACTGATGGGTGAGATCATCATAGCCACTCATTTAATTTAGATAAGTAAGGTTTTCTTTTCTCTTAAAAGTAAGGATGCTTTTCTCTAGTAGTGACATCAGTCCTAACTCTGCTGATAGGATCAAGCTTCTTGTGAGCATGATATTTTAAACATATTACAGATGAAGGGAGCCCGGTATATATTCCCATACTATTAACAGGCTGAAAAAATCCCAAACTTTGGTCTGGGAGGTAGCTATGTCAGTAAAGTGACCGCAAGCATGGGTTTGGTCCCTAGAACCCAGTAGAAAAAGCTGGATATGGTAGAACACTGATAGTCCCAGTGCTTGTAAGTGGATTCTCCAGGATGCCTGGCACTTGCCTTGTTAATTGCAGATCCATGGGAGGTCCTTTTCTTGGGTAGCACCTCAGGAACAACACTCAAGATTGTCCTCTAGCCTCCTCACGCATGTGTGTGCACCCCTACAACACATAGACAAAATCCCAGACTTTGGGGCATTTTCTTAGTTGCAAAACTAAGTTATTGTACTAATTTAATAGTGTAATAATTGAGTGTTTGAAATCTCAGATAATCCAGTTGTCCTTAGAAATAGATTGTTTTCATTCTTAACATACATTCTTTCTTGAGGACATTGTCTAAAGCTAAACCTCCTGCTGGGTGGTGAGCATCCTGAAGCACACATCACACACCATGGATTCTTACTGCATCCATTTATTCTTGGATATCTCACATTCAGGAGAACTTCCCTGATCCACTTTGCAAATGCATATTTTACTTTCATCGACACCCAGAAAAGGAAAGTAATTTTCTTATTATTTACTGATAATTCTCATTCTTTAAAAAGTATTTATATGTCAGTATGTATGAATTTCACATATGTGTGCATGTGTGCATGCGTGTACATGAAGGGCAGAGGATGACATTGGATCCCCTGAAGCTGGAGTTACCGTTGATCATGCACCACCATGTGTGTGCTGGGAATCATTCTGGGTTTTCTTGAGCAGCAACAAGCCCTCTAGCCACTGGGCCATCTCTCCATTCCACTGATTATTCCTCTCAAGGGAGAAAATAACAGGAAAGCTTGCAGTGTAACTCAAGACTTAAGGAGACTTTTCTGGTAATAGGAGAACAAAAGTCACCCAGTTGAATGGGAACTGTGTGGTGTTTATCATGTAGTCAGTGTAAGCATAATTCTGTATAAATGCTGGGTTACTTCTAAGGGATTGTTCAGTTGTCTGCAGCATGCCTTGATACTGTGCTGCTGTGTGTAGGGGAGTCAGTGGCTGCTGCGTGCAGTCAGCTTCCTCAGGAGGTGGGGAACAGATAAAGAGAGCAGCATCTGAAGGGAGCTCACATTCACTTCTTTCTCCCTGACCTGTGGAGCCAGGAACAGCTATGGAATGGGAACACTGATGTGTGAAAAGCAGTAGTTCAGGAAGTTAAATTTAGCAAGTTGATAAGATGAAGGGAGCAGGACTTAAATTGCATAAGTTACCTTGCTGGTGGGGCTAATTCCCCCCCTTTTGTTTCTTATAAACCAGGTGGCTGTGTGTTCCCCTTTACTCTAGTGTTATCAGTCGAATGCACACCTTTGTGGGTTTCACAAGTTGTCCTGCAGTCATTTTTACGTTTTTGCATGTTGCCTTAAAAGTAATTATAACCTTCATTTTCTTTCATCTGTGTCTGCCCAAATAGCTGTACCTTTGTGAACTGTGGACTGTCTGTAATATCACGAGTGTTTGTGGCATGGTAAAGTGTGTTACTCACCACTATCTAACTTTGGCAAAGCTTCGAGGGCAGCAGTGTCAGCATGGGTGCCTCGCTCTGCTGAAGTACTCTAGGAGAGTCTGCGGGTATAATGTAATAACCATTTGCCCAGCTGGCTTGATAGAGTATTATTTCCTCTGCCTTTTAAAAAGGAGGATGGCTCTATGTACCAGCCAGGACCAGTTCCCTTCTGTTTTTGTTGATTGGTTGATTGATTGGTATTGTGGTTTTGTTTTTTTTGTGTTTGTTTCTCTGTTTTTATGTCCTTGCCCATCAGTCATCCAACTCTTGCTTCCTATGCCTGATACTTAAAGTCCTATTTTGGAACTTGACTTGTTGGGTTGCTTTCCTTGACACCTGTCACGTGTATTTGATGGACACATTAGTTGAGCATAGCTGAGGCTTTCATACAGGGCCTGCTTGACTGTGAAGGCTTGCTTCTCTCCTCAGTGTCCTCCAATTAATCGTTATCCTGAGAAAAGAGGGAACTGCTGCATCTGGACAAACTGGCAGGTGGTTCAGGCCTTGCCTCCCTTCAGCCTGGAGGCTACAGGGCTTTGACTAGCCAGACCTCACCAGATTGAAAAGCCCTCTTTTGAATGGCAGCCTGACACAGTTAGTGTTTGTCAGTGTGGGCACTGAGGCAGAATAGTGTGCAGAGGCAACTCAAGTGCAGTTGAAAATAAGCGCAGCGTTGATGGGAAGGCTTGCTGGAGGGACAGAACAAAGCTGCTGGTTTCCAGTCCTGCTGTCAGCTGCATCTTGTGGGAGTCTTTTAACACGGACGCCCCGAGCAGTGTGCCATCCACCCCGGGCAGCCCTGTCCCAGTCTCACAATCCGTGTCTCCGCTCACTTTCTGATTCAGGGAGGATATGTCAGCTCTGTATTGGGAACCTGCAGGAGGCTTGGCCACGGGAAAAGAAAAGGCAACTAACTGCTCTGCTCATCTCCGAAGAGCACCAGTCCTCGTGTTAAACGCCATGATGGAGAGGACAAGAGCTGCTCCAGATACGTCTGCTACACTGAGAGGGTCGGTGCTCCCCATGTTCTGTCAGCAGTTGTTACCTTACAGTTGTGGCCACATGTTCATCTCTTACTACCACAAGTTTTCTGAGGTCAATAACATAGCTGCAAACAACAGCAGCAAAAGCTGAAATCACAACAGAAAAGTTACATTATATAGAAGCCATCTCTTTCTGGCTGTGGGGTTTCATTTTAATGTGTAGAAGCACAAACGATGTAAGCAAACAATCTAGTAAAAACTTATCAATCTAGTAATATTGAACAACTGAACCCTAAGGATTTAGTGCACACCGTATGATGTCTGGCATCATTATTACTAACACTGACTAATTAAATAAATGTTAACCTCTGAGTTTTAGGACTTCCAAGAACTCTGTATTATGTAAGTACTTTTTTGTACAAAAAGCAAAGTACCTTTTCTCCTGCTAATCATATGAGGTAAAAGTTTTGATACTAATAAATTTGACTGTGTGTCTGGAATTTGTGGCACACACCTTTATGCAGAAATAGGAAGATCTCTGTGTTCAAAATCAGCCTGGTCTACATAGTTTTAACCAGGGCTATCATGAGACCCTGTCTTAAACAAATCCAAAAATATCCTTGACTGTATGAATATTTGATTAGGCTATTTAAAGAGCTATGTCTAAAATAGTTTATGATTTCTTTCTAAAATTTCCCTGGAATTAAATAATCACTGTATGTTCTGATTTTGGAAATTTTTTCAGGGACTAGGGCTGTACCACTGACCTATACCTTTTTCATTTAGTTTTTGAGGTTATTTTATTGTGTTTGTGTACATGAGTATATGTATGTGTAGCAGATATGTCCAGAGGCCAGAGGAGGGCATCAGATCTCTGGAACTGGAGGTAGTTGTGAGCCATCATGTAGGTACTGGGAAATAAAACTCAGGTCCTCGGCAAGAGCAACAATTGCTTTTAACCACTTAGCCATCTCTCCAGCCTCTTTTCAGTTTATTTTTATAAATATTAGAGACCCAGAATTAATTATAGAATTAATTCTATATTATAAATGTTTATAATTCTTTAAATATGTTTCTGAAAGGTTAATAATATCTTGATGTATCATGTTAATAATCATTTAAATATTTTGAAAGTTTGAAATACTCTCAGACTTGAGTACAGTCCTACTTTCCATGGAGGAATTCTTTATTGCAGATTTCATGCTCAGATTTGGGGTAAGGGTTCTACTTGTAGCTACATTGAACTCTGAAGTGTGATACTCAGAAAAGAACAGCAGGGATACTTCAAGTGAATGGTTGTCAACCTGTGGGTCAAAAGGGGTCACACAACAGATATCCTGTATATCAGATATTTACATTATGATTCATAATGAACAAAATTGCAGCTATGAAGTTGTAATGAAATAATTTTATGGTTGGGTGTCACTCAGCACAATAAACTATATTAAGGGTCGCAGCATTAGGAAGGACCTGGAGAAAAATCATTTGTGTTTCTCCAAGGCCATGACCATGTAAAAATACATGTAAAGTTATTTAAATATCTACATTTGAGTCTTCAGATCTTCTGTGAATTATCTGCTGCAGTCAAAGTGAGCTTGTAGTTTTTAAGATGTGTCCAGTTCCTGAAAAATATCCAGTCAGATTATTTCTGACTGGATTGAAAGCTTACATTTGTATTGTGGTATAAACTCGTTAGAAGTTCTGTTTTATTATATTTTCCTGTATTGTTTTCATCAGGCAATTTGTCACATGGGTTTACGTGAAATTTCTTCATTTATTAAATTTCAGATTATGTATTTCAAGCTGGAGCAAGACTTAAACATTTTTCCCGTAAGTGTAGCTTCAGGTAAACAAGCAATTTTAGCCCCGAAATAGCTCCTGCTCTGTCAACATGCTTCTTATTTTTTTCTGTGAGATAAAAAGTTCGGTTTTCTGATATTTGTACCAAGATAAAGTCAGTAAACAAGATTAATATAGTGTGGAAAAGGTTGTCAGCAGCCCTGGCAAAGGAAATAAGTTGCCTGTACATAGAACATACAGTAAACTGAATAAAAGTGTCAGGTCTGCCATGAGATAATATGATCATGGACGTCTAACAAACCATGACACAGGTCCAGGCAGCTTTTCTCACAGCTCCAGTGTAGAAAATGGATTACTGTGTTCCAGGGATACCTACTGGAATACCATGAAACTATACTCCAAGATGAATGTAGGATGTGGCCCTGGAGCAGAGCCAAGTGTTCCCTGTGTGCCACGCTGGACATATCACTGTCACCCCCTACACACTGGCTCTGTTTTGGTTTCTAGGGATGTCAGAGGGGATGCTGGCATCCTTGGTACTCAAGGGATCCAAGAAGTGGATGCTGGCATCTTTGGTAATCAAGGGATACAAGAAATGGATGCTGGCATCTTTGGTAATCAAGGGATACAAGAAGAGAGTTGCCTGGACGTTTCTCTTTTCTTTTTATTTATTTGTTTATTTTTGTTTTGTTTTGTTTTTAGGCCATGCTTTTTTTTATTCTGTTGTGGTTTAAATGGCTTTGTGTAAGTAAACAGGCATGTTTTTCATTAGAAAGAAACTCACAGCCCTTTGCTGTAACTTCAAACCTTGTCATTGGTGATGGCTGATTCATCCTTTCATGGCTGCCTTTTGTTCTATTTAAGAACTTTCAGTATAACAGGAATGCTATAATGTTCATAATAAACTTGAGCAGTCAACACTGTAGATGAAATACTTGGTGTTTTACTTGTAGAGTTTCTAATTTTATGTAGACATAGAGAAGCAAATATTGTTCCTTTTGCTAAAATTACATTTCACTCAATATAAATACTCTGATAATTCCTTCCTTTGTGGAAAATATATTTAAAAAGAACCATCCATTGCTTCTTTGACAGAAGTGCTTATATCACTTGAATTTGCACATCATAATGCAACCTTCTGTGTTGAGAAATTTACCACAATCTGGGTTGAACTTCTTCCCACACAGGGTTCGCAGTCACTGCTGTCCTTAAGCATGATGTTTCCATTATGGGAAAGATGCTCTGATGCATCTTAGCATTCTAGTAGGGTAACTCTGTGAGACCAAAAGGATCATCTTTGGAAAGATTTATTTTATCTATGGAGGCCAAAGAGCGCTTTGGATCCTCTGGATGAGCATTTCAGTTGGGTGCTAGGCACCAAGCTCGGGTGGCAACTGTCCTCCATCCCTTGTAGGACTTTTGTTCCTTGCCCTTTTGTCTTGGATTTGAAAATTAATCTTTTTTTCTTCCATTTAGAAAGATATCTTCAGATTGCTACAGTTGTACACTGTCTCTAGCAAGCCAATTGTGACTTGTTTTTGTCGTTTGTTTTAAAATATCTTTTCAGACGTCTGCTCCAGGCCCCGTCAGTAACAAGAGGATGGTGCACTTTTCCCCGGATGCCCATCACCATGAGTGAGTGCTCATGTTTCTGTAGCTTGCTTGGGTTGTTCCATTTGTTTCTCTTAAAAAACTGGATAGCTTTTTCTGAGTGACAGCAATTTAATTTGTGCCTACTTTAAAAGCATAGTAAGGCACACGGATGGTAACAGTATTTGAACAACTTACATGGAGCCCATGAAAGACATAGAAGGACTTGTAAATCCATTCTTCATTTTGATACAGTTGAAATTCATGTCTTCTTCACTGAAATTCAGGCCCTATCTAAAAATGTTTAAATCTTCTTGACATTGACCTTACCGAGCCTATACCCCAGCCCTTCTGTGATACCAGCATGAATGCTGAATGACCTATCTTCACAATGTTTCTCTACTCCCAGCTTCTGCCTGACCAGCCTTTGCTTATCACAGTGAAGAACTATATTGAAGCATAGATAGATAGATAGATAGATAGATAGATAGATAGATAGATAGATAGATAGATAGATAGATCCTTTAGCAACAAAAGAAATGGCCTACTAGGTAACTCTAGATAGCTGAACAGTTTATGTGATCTTAGTAAATTACAGGTAGGATTTTCTTGTGGTAACCTTAGTTCTAAATAGTCTTATTGGAAAAGCCTGTGTTATATATGGTAGTTTGATGTCATGTGTCTCCTTCACCATCTGCAGTTGTTGAAATTGAGACCTATGAGACATGAAAAGGCATGAGTTATTTATCAAATTAGTTTTCCTAGGAAAGTCTTATTAAGATCTGTTAATATTGGCTTTCTTTTTTTTTAAAGATTTATTTATTAATTATGTATACAGTATTCTCAGTATTCTGTCTACATGTATGTCTGCAAGGCAGAAGAGGGCGCCAGATCTTATTACAGATGGTTGTGAGCCACCATGTGGTTGCTGGTAATTGAACTCAGAAACTTTGGAAGAGCAAGCAGTGCTCTTAACCACTGAGCCATCTCTCCTGGCTTTCTTTTTAAAAATAAAAAAAAAAAAATCAAGCATTGCAAAGTAAATAGAAAGCAAACTGTTGTTCAGGCACAGCAAAATGTTTTCAGAATCTCCCTTTTCCTTGCTTGTGTGATGACGTTTTGAAAACAAGCAGACATAACACCCTCAGGTAGCAGTCAACTGTTGGGTTGAGTTTCTGCATTCATTTTGTTTTGTTGAACTACAAAAGCATAGGTAAGCAGATGTAGAAATACTGCAGGTAGCAGTCTGCATTAGATGAAGAGTGTAAACGGTGCAGGCCATACTTCCTTATTGCTGCAGCACTCCTGACAGGACAGACGCTCAGACAGAGTTGCTGAATGCCTGAAGTACTGGTTTAAACTAGGGCACATTGGCCTGGCTGTGGGACATGCCAGTGTGCCCGTCCCGGCACATGGAAGAGGGAGGCAGAAGGATCAGGAGTTCAGGTTGTTTGCCTATTTAATACGTTTGGGGCTAGCCTCCGCTTGATGAGACCCTGTCTCAAAAAACTGTAACCAGTAGATAAGTAAATAGGAAAGAACAGGATAATGCCATCTATGGTGTTGCTTCTAACTTCCCAGGCTTACTCTCAGTATCCCACTGTCTCCTCCACACCAGATCTGCAAGGTTCTCAGTCCATTAGGACGCTCCAGGGTAGCACACAGTGTGGTTATGTTCCTGTTCCTGTGTGAAGATGCCACTACTTCACCATGTACGACTCAAGTCTCTCCAATTTCACTCCCAGTACCTATGTGACATATTCTTTCCCATTGCCTACACCATTGCCCTCTTTATTATCCTTTATGTCAGTGTAGAGTTCCAGTGGCCCCTTCATTCACTGGCTTTCCACAGTTCCAGGGCATAGTACTGACTTGTGTGACTCAGGTTCAGATCTGGCCATCTTACTTCCTGCCAGTGTGGACACCCTAATAGTCAAGGACAAATGCCCCACACTTACTCAGCTGTCACCTTCTTTCCACTTCTGCCCATAAAACCTTCAGATCACTTCTGCTTCTATTTTCTGAGTATCTCCCGATTTCACCTGCACTGTCCTGTGACCCTGGGATTTGCTCCTGCGTTCTTTCTTACCCCTACTTGTCAAGACTCTGAAAAAACACTTATCAGTCTGTGCTAGGTACAAACTTAAACCAACTAGTTTGTGTTTGTTTTATTTTTGTTTTTCTCAGATTTATTTTTCCTGTTTTGTTTTCTCACATAAAATGAAAGAAGAGACTTTTGAAAAGCTTAAAGATACTGACTAGGGCAGAGTGCTTCTGTTTCTCCCTGTCGTCTGTGCTCAGTCCTTGTAGGCTGCTGCAGCAAAGCACCACAAAGGGCATGACTGGGGCTGGGAGAGAAGGCACATCTGACTGTGTCCCTACTCTCCTCACAGGACACCAGCAGTCTCTGCTGGTTCCTCCCCAACCCCATCTTTAGTGGGGTTCCCCTGTGCTGCTCTTTTTCTGAATTCTTCCTTTGTAAAGCACCAAGGCAGTAAATAAGACATTTCATAGTGTCACACTGGACCCTGGCCCTGCCTCATTGGCCTCATTTTAACTGGTCTCTGTAGAGAGCGTGTATCCAAATGAGGTCCTCTTTTGGCTTACATATTAAGACTCCATACTGTCCTTTGCAGGGACATAATTCTGCCAGTAATATTGCCATCATTGTCATTTTCTCTTCTGTCCTTATGTTTACTGTCTCCTGGTTGGGCTGCTTCTGGTCCCCATCTCCTCTGCTCTAAAGAGGCAGTGCCAGAAGCTCCCCTTTCCACCTTCCAGAAGGAAGCATCTTGTTCTGTGCACATTCACTCCCCTCCCCTTCCTGCCCTCTGCCCATGATCAGAGTACTTGGTTGTCAAGGTTTAAAAAAGATTAGGAAAGAGGATATGAAGTGGCATTCCAGACAGGTACAGGTGGGCACCTCTAACATCAAGCCTGAGAAGGGGATACTGGCCAGTAGCTGCTGATAGTGTGCCAGCCTGGTTCATTGTCTCTGCAGCATCCCCCTGCTCTGTTCTCTCCAAATGCACAGTGTATAGACTACCCCAGTTTCCCCAGATCTTTCAGATCTCATGGAGTTGCTACTTCCTCTCCCTCGGACTCTCATCCAGGACCTCTGGCAATACTAGTGGTTAAGTAGATGTGGTCTTGAATCCTCTTGGTAAAGTGGCTTATGTACATAGGTAGCTGCACACATGTACAGTATAGAGTTGTGGAGAAGGCAGACCATCTCAACAGAAGATGAGGATTCCATTTAGGAGTGTCATGCTTACTGCCCAGCATGCACAGGCTTTTTGACCAGCATTCCTCAGAGAGGACGCTGCCTTTGTAGGAGCAGCTGTTAAGACTGTAGTAGCATGTGGCATCCCAGACTGCTGACAGTTAGAGCCATACATCTCTCTGTAGGGCAGTCGGGGGTTCATCAGTTTGTCATAGACTACTGGTGGCCATATACTTGATTGCTTGGACTTTCTTCCAACACTCAGTTGGTTTCTCTTGTTTTCCATTCCACACTAACAGTGCTGCTTCCATGCTGGCCCTATGTCCTTCCGTGGTCTGTCCCTGAAGCATGCCATCTTGTGGCAGGGCAGCTGAACTCCAGGGGGCAGGTATGAGTCTCCAACAGTTTTTGGCCACAGAGTCTCAGTCTTCTTTGTGGGAGTTGTTGTACTGAGTGGTTTTAAACCCCTCCCCCCGCACAACAGCCTTGGCTGTATTGGAGTGTAGACTGTGAACTAGAGCCCCCCACCAGGCGCCTCTTTCCAAACTGACTTTCTAGTCTTCTGTTCTTAAGCAGGATGGTTGTATCTTTTATTTTTCATGATGTTTGATAATTAAAACAAAACAGAATTTCACATCTAGAATGTCATCCAGCTGGAAGTTATCTGTTGTCAGAGTTATTTGAATTTAGTGGTCATGAGACATCCCTTCCTGATGCTTAGACGGGAATCTAGGAAATACACAAATTAATCGTTGCTGTGATTTACTTTAAACTTTAAGAACCTTAGGGAAACAGAAGGCTGTCATTAACCTTGTGAATATCTTTAAACACTGTCGTAAGTTTTTAAGCCAGGCCTGGTTGAACATGACTGTAGCCTCTATACTCAGAAAGGCTAGGCAGGAGGATTATAAATTCAAGAATGACCTGGAGTACATAGTGAGACTTGGTCATTTTTTAAGTGTTTTGTTTTGTTGTTTTCAACTTTATCTCTAAAAATCTCCAAAGATATCCTATAGAAAAATACTTCCAACAGTTGAGCTTGTGCTCTTGAGGAGATGGTCCAGTGGGAAAGGGCTTGCCACACAGATGTGAGGACCTCCACAAATCTGTGCACACACCATTATAAACATGAGCGATACATCCGCACACCACTCACACCAACAGATGGAAATAAGTAGTTCTACTTGTCAAATGTCAAAGTTAAAATAGAGATGAACAAATGGAGGAAGTGACTGTGCAGACTCAGAAGTATGAAAGGGTTGCAGTTTCAAATGGGTGTTGCTGGAGGACCACAGCTCCCAATCCCCTATCTCTGTGCTGGACTGTGTAGAAATAGCTAGGAAGGCACGGGAGTCTTCCGGCTGGAGAAGGGAAAGGTGGTTTGAGGGTTAGGGGGACAGTAGCAGTAGGCAGCTCCATATAGAAAGCCTGGGCTCACCAGAGGCAGTGGAGGCTGATCAGTACAAGTGGAGATGGGGGTGGGCTGCAGCTCAGAGATCAGTCAGTCTCTTAAAGGAGCTATGGCATGCCACCAGTTGTGCTAAACTCTATATTTGTTTCTAGAATTCCTTTTTAAAACCCTCTCAGGTGTTCTGTGGTGTTAGTTAACCACGATGGGTGCCACTCTGTAGTAATGAGGAGCGGAGGGCTGTGTCCCGCTGCCCGGCTAGCTTAACCCCTGAAATAACCACATGGAAATTGTATTAATTAGATCACTGCCTGGCCCTTTATATCTAGCCTCTTCTTGGCTAATTCTTACATCTTGAGTCAACCCATTTCTAATAATCTGTGTAGAACCACGAGGCCGTGGCTTACCGGGAAAGATTCTGCATGTCTGACTCTGGTGACTTCATGGCCGCTCTCCCTGCCTGCCCTCTTCCTCCCAGAATTCTGTTCTATCTACTCTGACCACCTAAGGGCTGCCCTATCAAAAGGCCAAGGAAGCTTCTTTATTTAACCAATGAATTCCACACAAATACAGAAGGACCTCCTACACCAGATGGGGGTGGGCTGCACCTGGAGCACTTAAGTCCCATGCATGACATCCTAGTGTGCTGCAGTGTTTTTGCTCTTTTACTCTTTTGGCTCTTTTGGTTTTTTTATGGGGGAGGTGGGGCACTACCCAGCTTGCAAATAAATTACACGTGGAGACTTATTCTTACTTACTAATGCCTGGCCTTATCTTGGTTTGCTTCTTTCCTAACTTAAATTATCCTGACTACCTTTTGCCTCTGGGCTTTTTCTTTCTCTTACTTCTGTATATCTTACTTTGCAGCCTTGGCTTCTGGGTGCTGGCCCCTGACATCCTCCTTTCCTTGTCCTCTCATTGCTTGCTCCTTTTCCTCTTCTAGAGTTCTTCTTCTGTTTATAGTCCATGTCTACCAGACCTGCCTTTCTTTGCTCTGTTCTCGCTACTGGCCATTCAGCTCTTTATTAGACCATCTGGTGTATTAGACAGGCAAAGAATCACAGCTTCACAGAGCTAAAGAAATGCATCACAAACAAAAGTCACACACCTTAAAATAACATTCCCCAACACCCTAGGTTTATCCTGTTACTTCAATAGCTAAATAAATAAATACTATAAAATAGCATTCAAGATAATTTCCATTATAAAAGCAAAATTCAGATTGTTATTTGCTGGTTTCAGCATCGCTACACACCTCTTACAGCATAGACACCTGTAAACATGTGCGCCGCACACCAGAAAGTCTCAGTAACATACTTACAAAACATGACCAGCTTAAGAAAATGACATTGTGTTTTCTTCTGCTCATTGGGGGAAAAAACTTACCTAATAATTATTCCTGGGAAAACTAGTATCATATTGAAAGCCTAGTCATTAATAGATGATTCTTCCTTTTTAGCAGGAAGTATTTAGCAAAGATAAGTCAAGTCTTCATTAATATAAGACACACAGAGAATGTGCCAAGATTCTTAATCCAGCTAACAAAGTGAAGTTAGTTCTAACTTCTGACTAAAAAGAAACTTTGAGGAGACTAGAGACATGGCTCGGTATTTAAAGAGCGCGTACTGTTCTTCCAGAAGACCCGAGTTCAGTTCCAGTCCGCATCAGGAGGCTCACCACCACCTGAACCTCAGCACCAGGAGATCCAGTGCCCATGACTTCTGTTGGTGCCTACATTCACATGGCATACACTCATGAAAAATACTAAAACTAATAATACCAATAGTCTTAAAAATATGTTTTGAAACCTGATCATCAATGTTATCATTTTGTTGCCTTTCTAAATATATAATAGTAAAATGTGAAAATTACGATGGCTCTCTCTTAGCAATATGTGTTAGATCCAGTCATGGTGGCACACCCCTCCACTGCCAGCATGCAGGAGACTGAAGCAAGATTGACTGCCAGAGATCACAAAACTAGTCTGCTCTGCGTCTTGCTAAGCCAGCTATGGTAACATAACACAATCCTGTCTTGAAAACCAAAAGAGGTTCCAGGCTTTTATATACTCTCTAACTTTGCTCAAGTACTTGCAAGATACTTAATTTTAAAGGAATATTTATGATTTATTAATTGATTTTAATTGATAGTCACATTCTGTTTTTGTTTTATTTTGATACAAAATATATCTACTTCCCAGGTATATAGAATTAACTTTTTAAAAATGTACAGAAATAACTCATTATAATTCTGATGAATTCCTTCATAAAACAAATATTCATTCATTTTATCTTTTGTGTAAATATCAGGCATGTTCATTGAGAATGCCTTTTCACTTTTAAATTTATCATTTACTGCATTGTATGGAAAGGGGCTTTACCTGTAGGTAAAGGTTCAGATAATATGCGGGATCAGTTCCTTCTCTTATTTCCCATGATGGGCATGCTGTGAGTCAGGCTGAAGGAAATGAGGCAAGCCTCCTTCTGGAAGGGGTTACAGTGTGCTGTGCAGAGCGGCCATCTCCACTAGACAGCCCCTCAAAGTCATATTGAGCAATTTGCGTCTTAACAGGCTTTCCTTTCCCGATGTGTTGTTTTAATGTCTTTGCTCTCTGAGTTATCAAAGCAGATGTTCTTTCTCCATTTTATTGGTGGTTTGACTTTTCCAAAGCCACACACTATAACTCTGCTTGACCAAAAATCAATTAGGAAACAATATCTTAGGCATCTCTGATGAGATATGCAAGCCCTGAGGGAATTCTGTAGGGAGCTCCAGTTGTATCAACTCTTGTATGGATGTTGAGGGATCCAGAGCTTACAGAATGAAGTCACATGTGTTACCGTAGCCCACAGTGTCCTGCAGGGAGGGCACTAATACTGATTTCATAGGTCTTTTGCTCAGCAAATTTGAATTTATGTTTAACTCCTGAGAAAGATCTTTATTTTTCCTTTTTTTATTATTATTTTTCGTGTGTGTTGATTATATGTGGCCCACAAGTAGAGATTAGAGGACAGTTTTGTGGAATAATTCCTCTTCTTCCACCCCTATGTTGGTTCCAGAGGTTGAACTTAGGAAACCAAGCTTTCATACCAAGAACTTGGCTTGCTGAGCCATCTGTTACCCCCAGTGTTATTTTGTTGATAAGGAACCTAGACTCCAAATATATAAGGTTTACCAGAAGCTACCTGAGTGGTTCCAGAACCTGTTCCTAAACTTCTGTTTTTCCTTTTATCAAGCATATCAAGCTAAACATTTGAATTTTCATTAGTATTTTAATAAAGCAAATAAAGCTTTGAAAAAGCCTCTTATATATAATTTTAGAATTGACATCATAGAAAACTTTAATAGAGGGATATCTTAGTAGAGAAAAACATGACACTGTAGTGGATCAAGCTCTGTCTGCCATCTCAAGTCATGCTTTTGCGCACACTTTCCAGGATACCTAGGAGGGCTGCCCTCCGCAGTCACACAGCAGAAAACAAGATGGAGGACGTTACCTATCAGTATTGGACAATAGACAGTGGTCAGTGGGTAGGCACATACATGTGCAATTACATGGTAGTACATGTACATTGCTATATACTGAGCTCAGGGTTCTAATTCTTAAAATTTAACTGAATATCTGTCAACCGAGAACAGCTGATAAATCTCTGAAGTACATCATTGGGGGGTGGGGGAAGATGCATTTCAAGCGAATAAAATGGCTGTTCTGCATCCAGTAATCTGGAAGGATTCTGTGATAAATGAAGGACGTGAAGGCAGATTGTCATGTGGAAGACTGGGGAAGGTACAAGGCAAGCCTGGGACACAGTTAAGGAGTCTGTCTTGATGAGTAGTGAAAAGTCACCGGAACATTTAGTTTCCTCTCTTCTGTTTGTTCATTTGGTATGATTGAACTCTCTCTCTCTCTCTCTGTTTCCATAGGGACAGGTTAGCCCTGACATTTGAGGTAGTTGCAAAGGCTAAGTTCTTGGCCATGTGGCTTCTTGATGCTGGACCAAATTGCTTTAATAAATTTTGATACAACTAGACTTGAACTCATGACTCTCCTGCCTTAGTCTCCTGAAAGCTGGGATTATAAGTGTGTGACTGTTCAATAAAGGAACCAAATATGCAATATTTCTTTAAATGTAAATAGATCTAACTAATGGCTACTGTATTGAACATCTGTGTGTGTGTGTGTGTTTATAGTCTCTCTCTCTCTAAAAAAAAAAAAAAAAAAAAAGGTGCTTCTGTGTCCAAAAGGACAAAACTTATTTCTAGCAATCTGTATGAAAAGTACAGTTTATTGTGCTTTTCTCCAGTACATTTTACTGGAATCCTCAGTCAAAAATCTTGGTGCCGGCCTTGTCTTTTTGCCCAGGAGTGATGTTAGTTGATGTCTATGAAATCCAATACATTGCTGCTACCTGCTATGCAGCTCTGTGCTTAGGGAAGGGGATTGTGGAAGCATGAGAAGGAATTTATGCAGCGCTCAGCATCTACAGAGACCTGAAACGCAATCCCTTCCACTCTGTAGTTACAAGACTGCTCTGCTTGAATGATGGCTGCAGCTCAGGAGGAGATGCAGACTTCTGCTTCCAACAGAGCCTACTGGGCAAGGCAGGCTCTGTTTCTAGATGTGCCTAACCTGTACCTGTATCTCACAGGGAGAACTGAGCTTAGAGCTCACATCCAGCTCTTCTGCCTTGAGCAGACTGACGGACTGTGCCTCAGTCTCTCTCTAGTCTACTTCTTTTCCTGTTAGACTTCTGTGAGCCTGCTCTGAAATCCTGACTCAAGTGCAAATCCGTGTCCATAAACATCACAGCAGCTGCATTCTGGTTCAGGCACTAGCCTTCATTTAAGCTTCACTCACAGTTGAAGGACACTACTACCATTTTATTTCTTATTTGGTGTGTGTGTGCTCATACATACCAGACATTGACATTGAACATTGACAGAGCAGTCTCTGTCCACCATGTCTCCTGAGACAGGGTCACTCATTGAACCTGAAGCTTTCATATTTGGTTAGTTTGGATGGCCAGCAAGTCCAAGAGATACCCTCCGTTCTGAGCCCCCTCGGCGACTAACTGGAAACCAGTGTTGCTGCTCAGCTCCTGCCTTTTTTTTTTTAATACAATGTCATTAAAATTGTATCCTCGTTATTATCCTAGGCTCTGTGAGCACAAAAAGGGGAGAAACAACCCAGAAACACAATACCAGCTCCTTCTTCATCAAAACTCATGATACTAAACCTGGGGCAATAAAGCAAAAGTTGAGTAAAAACGGAGGGCCCAGTGTTACTCCTTTGGGTGTCAGCCTTGGCATGCTGGGAGCACTGGAGATTTGGTAAGGTTGTGATGAGAACTGCTCAGCCAGACCTGTGTTTTGCCCTAGGTCAGGCTCACAGAAATGAGCGTTCCTTAGATGGTGCAGTTTATTGGCTACTGCTTCTGATAGCTGATTCTACATTTCTCATGGTTGCCATTGTGTAGTAATGAGGAGGAATGGGCCGCGTCTCGCCGCCTGAGAGGAGTGTGGGCCCTTTGTTCCATCCCACCCAGCTAGCTTACACACAAAATAATTACACAGAAACTGTATTCATTTAAACACTGCCTGGCCCATAGTTCTAGCCTCTTTTTGGCTCTCACATCTTGATTCAACCCATTTCTAATAATCTGTATGTTACCACAAGCTCGTGGCTTACGGGGAAAGATTCAGCATGTCTGACCTGGCAGCTTCGTGACGGGCGGCTCTCTGCTTGCCTCCTTCCTCCCAGCATGCAGTTCTCTTCCGCCCACCACCCCCTCCACCTCCTGCCTATCTAAGTTTTGCCCTATCAAAAGGCCAAGGCAGTTTCTTTATTCAACCAATGAAATCAACACAAATATAGAAGGACCTCCTACAATTGTGATTGTTGCCCTTACTTCTGTCCCTCTCTCAAGGAACTCCAGTTTTCATTACCAGGGTAAGTAAATACCTTGGTGTCTGAACCTGATTTCTGGAAAGGAGATAGATGTGAGCAAAAGCACTGAAGGTGTATAAGAGGAAGCATCTAAATCTGCCAGGGTGAGGGAAACAGACTGCCCAAAGGGAACAGCCTGCCGTTGACTCTCATTTCTGCAGCAGTGGATAGAGAGGCCACCCTTTCCCTACCACACCAATGCTCTGTAAAGCTTCTTCCTTGCTACCTACCCCTCTTTACTTGCCCTTGTTCACAGGAGGCTTGGACCCTTGAGTCATACCCTTGGCTTCAGTTTTGTTTCTATTAGTAGCCACAGGTATGGTGACTGGAAGAACATGGCTGACTTTTGAACTCCAACTGTTACTCACTTATGAAATCTTTGGCAAATCACTTCACCTCTCTGAGCTTGTTTCTTTGTTTGCAAAGCGTCTACCTCTGAGAGTTTGGGGATTAATTGCTGTCTAGCTTGTGGGGTGCTCCTGAGACCTGCACTTGGCAGAGGGTCACTCTCCACCTGACCGGTGGGCTTCACTGGCGTGCTACTCCAATACAAAAGCACTTTCTTGGTTGCTCTGGAGCACACCACCCAAAGCTCCTGGGCTCTGGAACTTTGCTTTCTGCCAGCTCTCTCATTCCTCAGTCACAGGCTTTGTTCATTATGGCTCATACCTCCCTTTATTCCCGTTTCTCACAGTTTGGTTTGTTAGAGGAAATAAACCTTTTTTTGTCCACAGTTGACTCTAGCACCTGTGTTTTAATCAGTCCTTTCCTCTTTCCTGGGGGTTCTCCATTTACTCTTTCAGTTTCAAAGTTTCCTCCACCTGCACGGTTTATTCCCTGCTCCTCTCTTCCTTCCCTCCTAGAGGCCTGTTTACTTCTTCACATTCTCCTCCTTCACACTAACCTGCACAGTATAATCTTGGTCTCTCCCACCCCACCCCCAGTAACTTCTCTGAAAGTCCCCAGTGACCCTTCCAGACCCTGCCAAATTGTATTTCTTGATACTCTACGTCCCAGGGTAGTTTCACTGGCCAAACCACCTCTTACAGTGTTTGCCTCATGGAAAACTCATTTTTAAATCTTCTCACCCAAATCCTGTGAAGGTAAAAACTATAATAATGGAGAGAGAATAGGGTGCAGTAGAAGCTCCAGTTCCAGACCCAGTTTCCACATCTAGAAGGCAGCAGCTAATTGGCAGATAAGAAGGGTGTGAGTTCAGCAAGCACCATAGAAACCTCCCAAACTCCTGTGAAAAGCTGAACACTAACAGTAAGGTGGGCTTTGGACACCTCCCATCGCTGGGTGATAGAGATATGACTCTTCCATGAAAGGAGGCTGAGGGGAATAAAGAAGGACAGCAGGAACACAGCAAGGATACCACTAGAAGTGGGAGAAATAGAAGCAGCTGAGTGACAGGAAGTGGTCACTTTGTAATAGTGATAGAATATCTGACACTTACCTATCAGGCTAAAATAGAGCATCAGGAGCCAGTGAAGAATAAATTTGTGGTACTAGGAAGTCAGTCATTAACACATAGAATCACTTATGTACCATCACTCTGCTATATTCTTACAAAATCTAGCATATTTTTGAGAAGGAAAAGAGCAAAGGCTTTGTTATTTTTCACAGGGCTTTGGAGTTGAGAGATGGCACAAATAACTGCTGTTTTTAATCCTTTTATGAAATGATTAACTAGGGTGTGTTTTTGATCTTTAAATACTTTGCTTTAAAACAATCCACAGCAGATAGGAAATCTTGGCCAAGCTGTCAGTGGAACTCTCATTGAAAGTTTACTTCCAGCTGGTAGCTAATCCAGACTCGGCACACTGATACCAGTAAAGTGTCCATTATCATGGCAGTGTGGGCTCTGCCCTGCCAGGGTACATCACCAGCCATGAGCTAGAGAAATGCTTAAAGGAAGTGGAGACAAGCCCTGCTTCTGTGGAGTCTGGTCACTCCCAGCCAGCTGCCCCAGAAGTCAGAGAATGCTTGCGGTCTTTGCGAGCCCCCACGGATGTAGCAGTCAGTGTAAGTTTTCCTTGCCCTTCTGCAGCATGGTGTACTGACAGCACATTTTGGCAAGGGAATCCAGATCTCATGTCTATATCTGGAACTAAGGTTTTCATGAGGATTGGCTGTACATGTCATGTCCCTGAAGAGGTTATAGTACATAAAGATGCTGTTGTTTCTAAAACTAAATGGCACTTAGAGTCTCTAGTATTCCCCATGATTATATTTTCAGTGTCTTCCTCTATTTCCTAGTCTTAGACGTTTTAACAGTCTTTATGCGGTGTGCTACTGGAGCACTGGTCATGCAGCTAGTAAGAACTCGCATCCACCAGTGTGGCGAGACTCCATAGAGTCTAGCGCCAAAAGGGTCGGGCTTGACAGTAGAGTAATGGGAGGCTTTGACTGTGCAGTCATTTGTGTTTTTCCTGTCGTGGAACTTGTTCTGACCCAAAATCCTGACTGCTGTAGCTGTTAAAGTGTGGGCTATGGGTAGTCTAGGATTCATATCTGGAATTTTTTGTTTCGGTCCTTAGTACAGCACTGCAGAATAGGATATTCTTGTATTTTCAACTCCTTTTAAATAACTCCAATAATCAAAAGGTCATAATTTGGCATAATGATGCTATAATTAAGTTGTGGCAAATGATAGCATTTGTAGATTTTATAACCAGAATTGATTTGTAAAATGAACACAGTCCCAGCAGTTTATGTTAACATAATTAAATGGAAATGTAATTCTAACTCCGTTTGCTTATTAAATTGAAAATTACTGGGTTATGAGCACTCTTACATTGCTGTCAAAATTGGTGTAAGTCTAGAATTACATGAAATATCCATTAAAATAAAGCATATTTAAGGTTCTGTAGCTAGTGTGAACAAATTCCTCACAGCATATGCTGACTGTTGATGGGCGAGCAAGTGCTTCTAGGGAGGGGCCAGCTAACAGCTCTTCTTCTCTCCACAGCCACTGGTTTAGCCCTGGGGCTAGGACAGAACATGGCCAGGTAAGGAACCTTCTAATCCAGAAGGAACAGTTTCCTTCAGTCTATGTTCATCTCCCTCGGGTAAGGGGTCAGCAGAGAGAGAGCAGCTTATTATTATACGAGGAGCTAATTGTGCTGGGGCTTTCTTCTGACCTCAGTGGGCACCTAAAAGTCCTCCCACTACCACTGAACTCAGTCACACAGGGGACCTCTGTGGAACTGGTCACATGTAAGGCTTTACTACTAAGTATCACATGTGGTGGCATGTGTCCATATGTAGTCCAGTGCTTGGAAGATGAAGCATCCTCATCCACGTAGTGTTAGAGGCCCTGGTCAGCATGAGCACAAAATTCCAAGCAAATTAAAACTGCATAAGGTCAGGTAGTGCAAACTGCCTTATTAAGTTGAGGAGGAGTCAGGGATTCTTCTAAGATCTGATGTATTTCGAGGTGGGTGTTTTTAGCTATCTTTTTGACATACATGGTAGCACAGTGAATAGCTGAACTGGCAGGAACTGAACATTCAGTTTGATCGTCTTTACAGATGAAGAACTATTCTGCCTTGCTCTTGACTATATCAGTTGTCTCTTTAAAATGTGCTAAGATTATTCAGAAGTTAGATTGTGATACATCCTAAAATTTACAGTTTAGTGTTTAATTCCTTGCGAGGGCTTTTGCTCTTCTGAATGATAAGAGTTCTGTTTTAGGCAAGCAATCCATAAGGAAAGCCCTGTCTGAAGGCTCTCGGGAGGCTGAGGAGCTGTGACTGGGAGAGAACCACGTGCCTGGCATGTGAGAGGCCCTGGGCTCATTTCAGTACTGGGAGAAAGAGTGAATTTATCACTTATACCTTCTAAAGAGGAAAATTACCAATTCTTTTTCACTTTTTAGTTGTCATAATCCTTTTGACTAACTTTTTGTTTGACCTTTTACCTAAACTTTGGTGTACATTTCACATTTTTGTCTTGACAAGATTAGTTATTAATTAGTAAGTGTAGGTGATGTTTTCGTTTGTGGTAGTTCAGATCTGTAAGTAGACTCAAACACACACACACACACAAAAAGTGTTCTTAGAGGAAGTGCAGAGTTAATTTCTTCCAGCTACTGGTCCCAAGAGCTTCATCAGCCAGTCAGTTTGTTGTAGCACGATTAAGAAAAACTGAGAGACAGAAATTGGGGTTCAACCTGAAGGTCAGAAAAGCAAAACAGCCAGCCACTGGCTCTTACCTCTACCTTAGTCTGAACTGGCGATCCTGCCTCCAGGAGTCCTCAGAATGAGACTGTGTGTGAGAGCTGTCTCCTCCCATTTTATATTCCTCTCTAGGATTAAAGGAATGCACCATACTGCCCCATTTCTATGGCAAACTAGTGTGGCTACTGGGATTGAAGGTGTGTGTCACCACTGCCTGATCTGTAAGACTGACCAATGTGGCTGTTTTACTCTGTGATCTTCAGGCAAGCTTTATTTATTAAAATACAAATGAAATATCACTATAATTTATAACCTTGCTTTTTTTGTTGTTTTTTTTTGTAATGTGCAAGCACAATGCGCGCATTGGTTTCTGTTTCACTATCAGACCATTGACTCCTTAACATTAAGCTCTGACCAATGGCACTATAATTCCTACCTGAGGAAGGCTTTTCTTGACAGGCATGTGTTTTCTTTACTAGCCTATCACAGCCCTCTTGAGCTTAACAGCAGTAGATACTATTCCCGAGGGCCATAGGAGTGCAAAAACATTGTATTCAAAAGGACACACACACTAGAACAACTGTTCACATTATGAGAGCCATACAGGACAGAGTCATCTGAATGAGGTGGCTCACCTTGGAGTCTTGATTTACCACTTAGTTATGTGTGCAAGTGGCTGCCGGAGCACAGAAAGCATTGATGTGGGTGCTAAGATAATTTTCAGCCAGTGAATGAACACACAGTCAGGGAGTCTGCACGGTGAGGATCAGTTAGCATGGCATCACAGCGCATAGTTATTTCTCAGTTCAACGTAAGCTGACTTAACTGTAGCACAAAGAACAGTTAGCAAATCCTAGATCCAAGTAATGCAATGCAAAACCATGAAGAATTATAAAATTCTCCGCTGAATGTCGAATGAGTGACTTGCTTTGTGGTCGGTCGCCTTCTCTCTTATTCCAATGTAGCAACATAAACTAACGATAGTATTGACCCAGCCTCATTTCAATCCTCACCTCACTACTTTGCCCACCTTCCCACTCCTTTCTGTTCCTTATTACTCTGTCTCATTTCCATTTGCGTGCTCTTTGCCATGCTCCTGCCTCTGTCACACTCAGGATGTAGCTTCCCTGTCCTCTGTTCTCTGTCAGATACTTGCAACCTTTACAAGAAGAATTAGAAAAAAGCAGCCTTGTTTTTCCACTCCGACACAGATGGTCTGACAGAGGCAATGACTCTTGGTAGTTGTGTGGGTAAGGAGAGGTCCAAGAAGGACACTCAGTTGAAAGAAAAAGGGGACATCTGTGTGTGTGTTTGTGATTGTCTGTTAGTGTTTATATATGTATGTATCTATGCCTGTTTTTCTGTCTATTTGTGTGCCTATCTGTATGTGCTTTGTGTATGTGTATCTGTTAATGTGTATGTGTGTGTCTATGTGTTTGTCTGCTTCTGTGTCTGTGTTTATGCACATGTGTCTATGTGTGTTCTTACACCTATGTGTGTCTGCACTAATGTGTCTCTGTGGGACTGTGTGTGTATGCTTGTGTGTGTGTATACGCATGAGTTTAGATTCTAAGGTGTTGCCTACTTGAACATCTTATGGCTTGACATTTTGCAAGTGTTTTAATTTACAAGTGCCTTAGTGAGTCATTGTCATGGTTTAAGTAGTACTCTATTCACTCTTAATGTTGAGGACACTGAAAGGACGAGTCTTAGGTATTTCAGGCATCCTAAAGGGGTGTGCCAGCAGAGATACTTCTGACTAGACACACTTAATCAGCATCCACAGAAGAGAAGAGCATGCAACTTCCTTTTGATCTGGGTTCCGTTTTGTTTGCATCGACGCCATGAGCTACGAGTCACCCTCTATTGTCTTCCTGGTTGATGCCATCAGCTCTAAGCTTGTGTGCCATGGTTTTATGTGTTCCACTTGGTGCTGTGAATGTCCTCTTCTGGGCCATTTTCTAGTGGTGACAAATCAGGGGGTTGTACGTCTGTTTGGCCTAAGTCACCGAATCTGAAATCCTGAAGGTAAGGAGCACTTCACACCATATCAAGAAGCTCTGTTCTTAACCAAGATGACATTGTTGAATCATTACCCTAGAGTGACCTTACCTGTGACATTGATAGAAATCCCACAGAGCAGGGAAGAGGTTATTAGAACTGGAGAGTGTCTCCGGGCAGGTGAGTGGCCGTTGTAGCTGAAGCCGCTCTTACTATGGGTTTTCAGTCTGCTGCCTTTTTTCAGCCTCCAGAGACAAGCAGCGTGTTTCTGCTCCAGGCCTTCTTCTAAGTGATCTCCAAACATTTAGTTTCATGTATAACTTATGCATAACATAGCTCATGGTCCTTTTTATCTGAACTTCATTTCAACTGTTTGTTGACCTTGATTTGTGATCTGTGTGTGTGTCTGTGTGTGTGTGTGTGTGTGTTTGTGTCTGCCTGTCTGTCTTTTGGTGGTGGGGGGGGGGTTGGTAAACTGAGGTAGTTTCATGTTGAAGTCTTTGTGTGTATAAAGTGCATTATTGCAATAATTGTCTTTTTATACACTACCATTAAAAGCATGAATTCTGGGATATTCAGAAGAGGTAGAACACAGAGTACAGAGTCAGTATCATCTCCTTTGTCCTCATTCTTCTGGTGGGCTAAAAACCTCCCAGACCAGATTGGTACAGCCGGTCGTCATAGTTGTAATTTAAAATCTAAGCTGTCAAACTTTGTTGTAATGTAGTTTATAGGTGTTTGAACTGCTTTAACACCAGCCCCAGGGAAACAGTCCCAGTAACTTTTATCTTAAAATGAGAAGTTAATTAACTACCATGAATCTAAGAGAAAGGAGGAGATTTTGCCATCTCACCTTGAGCTATCTGTGTCGCAAATGTTCGTTTATATGAAGACATGAAGACACTAGACTTAGAAATGCCAAAGCAATTAATTTTTTTATTTTTAGAACCAATTTAGCGTTCGTGGTACGAAGTGTTTCTAAATTGAAACACTTTCAGATTAATGGACTTAAGATAAATGGTCACTATTTTCTATAAGTAGCAGTAATGAGCTATGGCTTTAGCTACATATCATATACCAAATCTCATGTCCTATTTCATTGCCTCATTTATTCGTTCATTCGTTCATTCATTCAACAAATATTTATTGAGCACTAAAAATGTTCCAGAACAGTACTAAGCCCTAGAGATGCTGATAAATTGAAAAACTGAAGCAAAGAGCCACTGTGAGCAAGGGCACGGTCCATATCCCCTGTAAAATGTTCTGTATGGCTGGGATATATAGAAGTAAAGAGATGAGACTATGGGCAGGAAGGAGCACAGCAAGTTATTAATGTAGAGGTGTAATCAAATTATGAAGGACCATGATGGCCCAATGCAAGATTTTGAATTTTATTTCAAGCATAATAAAATTAGATTCATTTAAGAAAACTCATATTGACTACAGCTCAGAGTGGATTGGATCAGAGCAAGATTGCAGACAGGGAGACCATTTAGGAGACTGTGACAAGTGAGAAAAACCATAGTCTGGACTAGGAGGGTGGTGATCTGAGTGGAAATAAGTCAATACTTAAGAGCAATTTGTGTGGCTACAACATCCCTGGATACTGGGTCTTAACCAAAGTCTGGGCCATCTAGAAGGTGGCCAGATTAGCATTCAGTCCTCAGTGGAACTGTTCAGAACAGTTAACAGTTATCCTTCAGAAGTTACTGGTACTCTCCGCCATACACAGGACAGCCAGACAGCCAGGCTCCTTAACTGTGACCATCACAACTGCTGTTCCCAGGCCATGTTCTCAGCACTTGCGGTGTGGGTCTCACAGTGCTGCCTAAGCATTTCCCCGGTTCATCTCTAACACCGCAGCCTGGCAGTTAATTGCCACCAATATCTGTGTTATGGGTGGAGGTTAGATCATAGAACAGTAAAGGACCCTGCTTGAGGTCACAATGGCTCTGTCATTGAAACAAAGGAGCTCAAGGGTGGAGCACAAGTCTGTCCCATGTTAGTGTTTGTAAGCTCTTTCTCTGCTTGGGTTGATTTTTGATAAGGTGTGCATTGGTGAGATTAGCCTTGCATATACGTAATCATGTCTAAAAGTAAATTAAGCTATGCTTTCAGTGAACACATGGTGAAGAGAATTGGCTGGTTTTTTTTTCTCATCTACTTTATTTCTAGTTAATTTAGAGTAAAGCAGCGATGAAGAGATATGGATGGCTAGACATTCGGAGGAAGTACATGCATATATATCTCCAAGGCAGTCATGTTTTAGAGAACACTTTCCTGTGCATACATAAGAAACAGTATCAGCTTTTTCATATCGGCCTCAAAACTATCACAGCTGAACCTGACAGTTACAACCTGTTAGACAGCAGAGGGTGTTGTCACCACAGCAGATCACAGCCGAACCTGACTGTTAGACAGCAGAGGGTGTTGTCACCACAGCAGATCACAGCCGAACCTGACTGTTAGACAGCAGAGGGTGTTGTCACCACAGCAGATCACAGCCGAACCTGACTGTTAGACAGCAGAGGGTGTTGTCACTGCAGCAGATCACAGCCGAACCTGACTGTTAGACAGCAGAGGGTGTTGTCACCGCAGCAGATCACAGCCGAACCTGACTGTTAGACAGCAGAGGGTGTTGTCACCTCAGCAGATCACAGCCGAACCTGACTGATAGACAGCAGAGGGTGTTGTCACTCAGTAGTAGGGAACACACCTGAGCTCTAGTCTTGGCATTCCAGGTTATGTGCTGTCACTGCAGTTGTCAAGGACAGATTGCCCCCTGGCCGGCATTTTTGCACCAGTAACAGTGGCATCATTAGCAAAGAAAGTCATGCAACCAGGCATACCAGTGTCCCTTTGATTACAAAGTGTTTTCCTTATTACAAACTAATATAACGGAAATATTTTTGTTTCTACAACTTTGTCTTGACACTTTGTATAGCATCAGCTTCTGAGAGATAACCGAGCGGAAAGGGGACACAAGAAAAACTGCTCCGTGAAAACAGCCAGCAGGTAAGCATTCAAGACTCTCCATTCTCACGGGCTCAGTGCCCTTCAGTACATCATGAAGCCTGGTGAATTGTGGATTGTTTATCAGAACCCATTTCAAGCCTTCCAGTGATGAAGATGAAGATGCCATTTTGGTTATATTATTTTATAAAGATGCCAGTTTGGTCTTATTCTTTTATAAAGATGTCATGTGGGTATATTCCTTTAAAGCTGGTAAAATGCAAGGTAATAGTTTTTTTTTCTTTTTCTAAAAGTGTTTTTTTTTAGCCTTTTCATTTTAAGTTATGTAAGTGATCTGTTTGTCTTCTTTTCTAATGCGGAGGATTTTCTGCAGTTTGCTTTTGACAGTGTGTTTTCAAATGTACTTCAGGTGTTTATGAAGATTTCATTTTCACTTAGACACCAGTGGCTTTCTTTCTTGCCTAAATATTGATCAGAATGACTGCCATATCTACTCAGGGCAGTGCAGGCTCACTTGGGGAGAATCATTGGCCTATGGGCATGGTGATTGTCTTGATCGTGTTATTTGATTGGGAAGTCCCAGCTGAAAGTGGATAATATTAGTCCTTGGGTTTAAAACCTCACTTCATGAAAAAGAAGAAAATGAGTTGAGCACAAATATGCATGCATTGATTAATTCTTTGCTCTTGACTGTGGGTATGATGTGACCATTTGCTTCAGGTTCTTACTGTCTAGATGTATCAGTATTAATGACTGTAACCTGAACTTGTGATTCAAGTAAACCCTTTCCCTTCTGGTTGTTTTCGCTGGGTGTTCAGCACAAACACAAGTGCAAGGGCCAAGACCAAGAGACCAGCTTTCTAGAGTAATCCTAGACAGGAGAGCACAGCTGGTCTCACTAGTCGTGAAGAGTTCTCCCTTTCAGTCTTTCTGTTCCACAAAAAAAGGTGTAAATTCTGCCTGGATGAGGCAGAATTTACCATCATACCTTGGACTTAATAATTATTTCTCAGAAACCTAAAGCTTTATCTGTGAAAGAACAAATGCAAAATGAAACCTTTATCAGACCTGAGAACTGTTCTTCCCAAGACCTCATGAGTACGGCAAGGTATTCCACTGACTGAGAAGAAATAAAAAGACTCGACTTGGAGAGAAGGTGTGACATTTAGCCCATCAGTAGAGATTGTGTTTAATATCACTGGGCCTGGGGTCTCTCTGCCAGCATCACTATGTAGACAGGAGGAAGACGGCTGACTCCCCATTTCCTTCGTTTCTTTGCTCACTGTAAGAAGTGACCTTTGTACTGTCATCAGACACTGTCTTCTGTGTCACTTTATGCGTCTTCCTTTCTCTAGGCCACATAAGTACAATGCCTTTGATTTACTGTACCACAAGCCTTACTGGCACCTTGGATGTCTACAGTTGGTGCTCAGAATAGCTGTAGAATGAGTTGAAAGCTGAGCCAAAGGAGTGGATATACTCATATGTTTGTTCTGGGATTAGCATGCCTGACTGTCCCCATTCTCTAGTTGGGTGCTTCTGAGCAAATACTGAAGTTTTCTGTTGTTCCCATGTATAAAATGCAAAAGCAGTAGCATCCACTCTGTAGCATTGTTCTTTAGATAGACAAACGCACCTGTAAGGTCTCAAGCACTGGCTTCTGTAACTCTCATATTGCCATTGACTTTCTTACCTGCATGTTTCCTACATGCTCGCTGAATTGTATTTTTCAATCATATAATTCTCACACATAGTTAACAGTATTAAATTCTCTGTAAGAAAAATAACGTACAGAAGGGCCCATCACCATCTTGTCCTGTTCTCTATATTTACTCTCCGAACACTTTAACTTTTAGCTTTTCCTTTTGCTCTTGACCTCAGTGTAGCCATATTGCATGGTTATATGACCACTTCTTTAGTGTTTTTAATTATACTGCATACTGACTCTCCTTTGGCTATGATTCCTACGTCCCCATACATAGCCATGCCTGGTTCTTTATCTTTTCCTCCCGCACTGAATATCTGTTGTCATTAGGAGAATATGCATGTAGCTGTTAGCCATTCGTGTATAACCTTCGCTTGTGGTCATCATGGATCTGCTTGCCACTTGCTTTATTTCCTATTTGTTTGCCCCAATTCATCAATAATCTGTTCCTGGAATTGTAGCTGCTGGTTTGTTGTCCTGCTGGCATTTTCCGTTATGTTCTGTAATGTCGGCCTGGCCTGATGTGTGGCATGTGCGGCATCCTTATTCCTCACTGGCCCCAGCAGACTTCTTCACCTGTCTCCCATAGAGTTCTGTTTTCAGGGTCCCATGGCATTATTTTCTTTGAGCTCTCAGGGCAAGAAAGCAGGTTGTTCAATCAGAGAGATTTTGTGTCTGCAAATCCCTTCATCGTTTTATCACATTGCTCAGTTTTCCTGAAAATTGAACTCTTGTTTGGAGGTCATTTTTCTTTAGAATTTTCACGCCCCCCACCATCGTTAAGTAATTTTTTTAGTAATTGTATTTCTTGCTTCTAGTTTCTATCATTTGGTTATTGGAGAACCTTTAGTTCTCCATTTTTAAGCCCTTCCTTCTCTCTCCCTTCCCTTCTCCCATCCCTATTTTTCACGTACATACATGACATTTCTATGTTAGAAATACACAATTATACAACCTATACAGCCATGCAACAGGTACAAATTCAAACCTAAGCTGTGTTCTTGGGACACTGCTGGTCAATTTTCTCAATATTTTAACCCAAATCTTTAAATGATTTTTTAAAACTTCTGTACTCTTATTTCCAGACCACTCTTTTTGAGCATTATCCCATATTTCCTCTTGATTAATGGCTGTGCTATGTGTCCTTTTTGCCCTGGTGCCATAGGCTGTGTTCGGTACTGGGCAACTTGGAAAGGTGAAATAAGATTGAAGCTTCAATTTTGTTCTGAATCTTATTAAATGCAACATGAAAATCTTCACCTTCCAATTCATATATATTATTCTACATTCCTCTCCTGAAACCCATTTTCTTTCTTAGTATTTTAATATTATCTTGACTTTTCTTAACCCTTTTGGATGAGTGACTGCACTTGCCTTTTTCAACTTGGGGAAAGCATAAAGGTTGAAGAAGAGAGCAGTATTGCACTGAGTCATTGCGTTGGGGACCATTTACTCCCAGAATATCCCAAGCAAGTGCAGAGGCGTGAGTTCCCAGGTGCTCTGCTGGAGTGAGTCAAGGCTGAGATGCTGACGTGTTTGACTGTAGCACACCCTTAAAGTGGGCTTTGTTCACATATGCTCTGAGCACACGACCAAGCACTGTGAAGGAGTGTAGCACAACTCCCCGGGCACCTGGGGAATTTTAAGAATCTTCCTAGCAGAGCTTTAGTTGTATATTACCAGTGCTGCCAACTACAGAACATTTCAGTGGTGCGTTACGCTCTTTACATTAATGTAAATACAGCAGTATTGTCTGTATTTCAATGGTGCGTATAAATACAGCAGTATTGTCTGTCTACCAACATGAGGCAGTGCTGTGTCTAACATACAAAGAGAAGAAAAAGACAATATATAAGATCTCTTTAAACACACCCCATTTTAATATTTTCAGTCACTTGCTCATTTGCTTTTGAGAGAGGGTCTCACACTGTAGCACAGGCTGGCCTCAAACTCTCAATGATCCCCTGGCTTCAGTCATTTCTGTACAGTTTCTCTTGTGTTCTGTGAACTGTCCTGTATGTCTGCATGTTCATCAAAGTGACAGACTTCTGAATTTCTTCCCTTGCTTCAGTACTTCTGGCATCTCTGCCCTGCTTACTTACCATTCGCGATGCGTGTCATATAATGTATCATCCTGTTATATCCCAGTGGTTATTAATAAAATAACAACAGGCTGCATTAGCACTTACACTTAGTATAAATGAAATTATAGACTCATTGATTGCCAGTATAGTTGATGTCGTTCCTCTCCTGCCTGTCAGCTGGTTGCTTCATGTTGTTTCTCAGAGAGCCCTGTCATACAGCAGATGTGTTCACATAGTGAGTAATATGAACCCTTTCCTTACAGCATCACCCTCGGGTGCTCATTGGGTGGTTTTCTCAGGATTCTCCCGGCAGTGATTTAAGCTGCACAACCTTCTAGTGTTTTTCCATGTTGCTTGTCTTTTATTGATTCCTCTCATTTTTAGGTCTTGTGGCCATAACATAGGACTTTGGTTTCCTTTGGGATAGAGGGTGTTGTTTGCTTTTGGAGACAGTCATACTGTTTTGCCCAGGTAGACCTCTAGCTCCTGGGTGCACTCTCCTCACTGAGCACTGTGTAGCTCGGACTCCTGGTCCACTCTCCCAGCCGTCACTGTAGAGTTCTGTGTTCCTTCCATTCTCCGTTGCTTCAGTTTTTACTCTCCATTTCCTACCATGAATTTCACCCTAATTTTTTTGTATTTTTTTCTTGTCTAATGTTTAATGAGTACCAGGTTTTTGTGCCATTTGGTCATTTTTACTTACCTCAAGATCTTAAAGAATACAAGTGGAAACTCTAGAAAATAAAAGTTTCTCAAAACATAGTTAAATAAAAGCACATTTAAATGTTACTTTTGGAACTACTTATCACTTTCAGATTTTAATCATTAGTAGACATGATGTCAAGTAATCTGTCCTTCAAAGTGAGAACCAAACTAAATCCTTGGGCACTGTACCTGAGAGTTTTGTTCTGTTGTTGTGAGGTAGGATGTTAGCAAGTAGCCGAGGCTGTCCTGGTCAGAGCCATCTTGCTTCAGCCTCCACAGTGCTGAGTAACAGGCAGACACCACCATGTCTAACTCCTGTGTGACTTTTAGAAGAGGAACAGCATCTACATTATTCTTGGCCTATTCCAGAGCTGTGTAACTCTAGCTTGGGTACCACCTCATCTGGAGCCAATGAGACAGGGTGGTTCAACCAGTTCCTTTATCTGAGGGTGTTTCAACCCACGTACTATCTACAGTTCCCTGCAGAGGGAGGGGCTGTCAGTGCACAGCCAATGGGAAATGCCTTGCGTGTTCCAGTCTTACATTTCAGCATTCAGGTGACAGATTGTGCTCCTTAAGATTTAAGCAAATCCTAAAATTTGCATCTTTAAAAATAAATCTTTCCCCATGACATCTTGATGGGAGCATCTCTCACTTAAAGTTACAAATACGTATTTTCATAATTCTGTAAAAACTTGGAAAGGTCAGTATCACCTTCTCAAACTGAAAGCCAGCTAGTTCATAGGCATAAAGGGATGCCTGGTACCCAGTCATGTGTCGTCCTGGGGCAAGTGTCCCCCCCACCCCTTGTTTACACTGGTGACATGTTTTCAACTTGACAGTCCATGAACAACTTGAGAGTTTGAGGCAGCTCAACTCAGCTGTTTTCATCAAGAAGTTTCCCTTCGTCCCTGGAGGTTCTTGTGGCGATATAGAATTTCCCCTCTTCCTTACCAGACTCTTAGAAAATTTGTTTTTTGTCATATACTCGTAAAAAGGACCTAGGCAGACTATCTAATACTTTGGGATATTATTTGAAATCAAGTAAAAGTCTATTTGTTGGTGATAGTATTAAATTCTGTTAATTTCTGTGATATCTTTTCACTTCATCCCTAAAAGTATCCTTTTCATTTATTTTATGCACATGGTTTGATATCACTTGCGTACTGTGTGATCTGATTCCTGATATTATCTGCTCATCAGAGGAGAAAGTGGATTGATTGATTGATTGATTGATTGATTGATTGATTGATTGATTTTTTGCTTTACTCTTGCCGGGTTGATTAAAATAAATATCTAATAAAACAGAAAAAAGTAGATTTAATCTGTGAAACAGTAGATCCTGTTATATATTCCCATTTCTCTAAGAGGGGTTCCTGCACTCATTCATGTCTTCCTCCTTCCATCAAAATGAAAAGAGTGTCCCTATTTGTCCCATTGTGGAAGGCATTTATTTCCACGTGCTGGCACTTGTCACCCTTTTTGTCATAGATGTGATAGAATTACAGCTGCTTTTTGATCTTCTAAAGATCCAAAGATGTTCAAGGATTCAGTCTTCCCCATGCTGTCATTTGCCATTTGGAAAGGAGACCTAATTTGCAACAGATAGAAAACTATTTGTCATTTTGCAGCTTTGCCAAAAATAAATGAAAGTAT
Organism: Chionomys nivalis; assembly: GCF_950005125.1. Classification (NCBI taxonomy): domain Eukaryota; kingdom Metazoa; phylum Chordata; class Mammalia; order Rodentia; family Cricetidae; genus Chionomys; species Chionomys nivalis. The sequence goes on from NC_080090.1 coordinate 6,703,977, forward strand.
CAACAGCTCCGTCTCTGCGCAGCTGTTAGTAAATGGGAGGAGGACCGCTCATTAGAAACTGCATAAGGACGTGGACTGTGCGTGTCGCCGCCTTTCCCAGAAACATACACCAAATTGCATATATCAGCAAAGCCACATGGTGAGGAGACACCGCCTGGCCTGTCTTCTGTGGTCTTTAGCATGTTAAACAGACCTGTCCTTGTCACATTGGAGCTGTAATCATTTAACACTGTACTTTTAAAGTAAGTTATGCAGGCTGACATTTTATATGGCCACAGAGTGACTCGGGACCACCTTTAAACACTGACTTTAAAATGTTATAGTTTTTTATGACCTCTTCTTCCCAAATTGAGAACTAGGGTGAGACTTGATTTGAGGTGAACAGCTTTGCTCAGCCCTCCATGGGAAGAGACTCTCGAGTGATTCCCATTCGTTCCTATGTGTGCATGGCCAAGCTAATAGAAGACACTCACATGTTCACTTTAATTAGAATGTATGCATTCCATATTTGTTTAATTGGAATACATTTAATTATATATGTGTCCTAATTAAAAAGAACATTTGAATAACTTCGAGGGCTAGAGATAGTTAGAGCAGAATAATTGGAAACTTCCCACATATGTGATATAAAATGGCTTTTAAGGGGTTTAATTTTCCCATTCTACACTCTGCGATCAAATTATTGTATTTTATAAAACCACACTGGGCACAAATTGCCAGTGCTCGTGGCTCCTGTCCTTTCGCATCCTGAAATTCTAACCTTCCTTGCCAAGATTTTAAAAGAATGATTGGAGAGGGTTATTTTAAGTTATGATTATACCAAATAAATTAGTCACTAGTCAGTTTAAATTTTGAGCTGTTGCTCTTTGGTTGGAGATGAGGGACCCACAAAGAATGAGGAAATACCTTCTTTATCCTTGTGTAGTGAATAAAAATCCACTCTCCTTTGGTGTAACTCTGATCACCTAGTAACCTCTTTTTCCCACAGGTGAGCTAGATTTTTTTCAAATGCTTAGACTTGAGCACAAGCTCTGTCCCTAAGGATGGCGGTTGGAGGTGGTGTGGTCACTAATGACGGAAAATTGTTAGCATGTGTGAGCTGTTCCAGCGACCCTTAACTGAAATAAATGTGTGGTCTGAAGTCTATTTCCTTTAGGACAGGTGTCTGTTTCACAGTTGGCACTCCTCAAATTGGCCCAGTGATTAAGTGGGCACGGACACAGCTCTAACCTTTAGCTCCCAGAGGTGGGTCTCCTAGGAAATGATTACGGTGTACCTGCACAGCTGGGTCCCAACAGCTGTGTCACTCCTGCAGCCTGCCTTGTAACTTCATTAGGGAGCATTTGGGATGGCAATGCACTGTGCTCCTGTGCCAAAATGCATCCCCAAACAAGCAGTCAGCCCTAAGTCGTTAATGGGAGAGTTACTGGAATGTTGCTGCTTCAGTTTGTGTCTTACGGTCTCTAGAATAAACATAAGTCAGATAAAGTCGGTGTGTCTGGTGACTGTCTTAGTGGAGTGCCAGCATGTGGACCGGTTCATTTCATATTCCTACCTACTGAAGTCTTCCACCACCTTATCACAGTAGAACAGAAATGCTCCAGGATAAATCTTAATGCCCATGTATCTGTAAGTAAAATATTTTACTTACTAATATAAAACAGTCAAATATTAAGCACTTAATTGCCATTTTACCATTTTTCAGTTATAAGATCAATGCAAAATTAATTTAAAAATAATATGAAACTTGTTTATATAGTTGTTGGTCTTTTTGTTTTTTAATCAAATTTGTTTTATATCCAGTACTTTTTTTTCTCTTAGGGAATAAATACTTTTGTCATTCCGTATTGATTTTGTTTGTATACCAGGCTACAGATGGGAATTTACCTTTGTTTATTTCATATATTTCCAATCAATTCCATCTCATGCCCAATTATATTACACTAAATTAACATAATTCAACAGATGTTGATATTTAAATGTTTTCTGGCATTCAAATCTTGGACAGCTGTATTAGAGCTTGGGGAAAAGGCAAACATTTAGAGTTAAATGCTGAACATATGCTTAAATTACTAATTAGAGAGACGGAATGAAGACTACGTGTTCTCCTTCCTGAGGACAATAAGCCTTAGATAAAGGTTTGTGTCATTTTTTTTTTTTATCAGCAATTACAATATGGGGCATGCTCCCAAACTAGAGGACACAGGCAGGCTTCATAGATAACTTAATTAAATTTCAAATTTAGTCCCTAAAAACTATGAATTATGTTTCACTGAATCAGGAAGGAGCTATAGTGATTTCTACTTATAAACTTAAGGACCATAAAATAAAAATGTTTCTTGAGCTAAAAACCATTTTCAGTGTATTATCGTGAAAAAATGTTTATATATGGAGAAATGCTAAGAAAAGTCGAAATTCACTGGAGACATGGCTCAGAAGTTAAGAGCACCGAGTGCTCTTCATGAGGTCCTGAGTTCAATTCCCAGCAACCACATGGTAACTCACAACCCTCTGTAATGAGATCTGGTGCCCTCTTCTGTCATGCAGGCATACATGCAGGTAGAACACTGTACACATAATACATGGATGGGTGGGTGGGTGGGTGGGTGGGTGGATGGATGGATGGATGGATGGATGGATGGATGGATAGATAGATAGATAGATAGATAGATAGATAGATAGATAGATAGATAGATAGATAATAAGTATTAAAACTGTTTCAGGAGGAAAGTCAAAATTCCTATCAGTCTTATCAGTTATCTGAGAGAAGTTATCAATGTATACATAGGATAATGAACCAAACCGAAAATTCACCCAGGAAGTACAAATAGCCACCACATCAAAACGTGTTCAACATCTTTAGCTGTCAGAAAGAAATGTAAAGCAAATCTTCACTAAACGTGCTCCTACTTCCATCTTTTTAAAATACGGACTCCACCAATAGGACAAAAACGTGCTTCCTAGCTCTATTTTCTATACTGGTGTCATTTTATTCTTTATTGAATCTTTGTGTCTGTGTACCCTTGGTAGACACAGAGGCTTATGCCTTCACTTGGCTTTTGTGGATGATACTGATAAGCTTAGGGGTCTGTGTATCCTGTGGTGTACTGACTTGGATTCCTTTGTGTATGTGCCCCAGAGTGGACTAGCTGGGTTCATCTATTTTTAGCTTTTTGAAGAACCTCCATAGTGATTTCCATGGTGTCTGTACAAATTTATATTTCTACCAATAATGTATTAGGGCTCTCCTCTCTGCCATCCTTACCAGCATGAGTTGCCATTTGTTTTCTTCCTGACAGCCGATCTGACTGTGGTAAGCTGGAATTTCAGTGAAGTCTTGATTTACATTTTTCTGAGGGCTAAGGATGTCAAACATGTTTTCATGTGTTGACCATTTGTACTTCCTTGGAATCCAATCCCTTAGTCTATTTGCTCATCCGATTATTTGACAGAAGGACTCAGTAGCATCACACTTGTTTTAACAGTAGCAGTAACTACCATGGGTGAATACCTCCCATGCATTCCCTTGATGGTTTTATTCTTTAATGTTTTTAATTCCCTTATACTTATGAATTCTCCTTCCTTACATGTCCTGTTTTCTTTGAATTTTTTATTTTTATTTTGTTGTTGTTGTTGTTGAAGAAATCAAATTGTACCTGCTACTGAGGTTTTGGAAAGAGCTCAATGATTTCTGTTTCTTGCCTTTTGGCATGAACTTGGTAAATAAAATCCAAGTGCCCAAGATGAAAGGGAAGGCAAATCAGCTGTCCTAAGCAGCCCCAGCGCTGAGGAACGCTTTATGTGTCATTCTGTGTCCTCCTTTGTCCCCCATGTTCTTGTAACTGGCATTTAGATCTGGGGGCTCATGTCTATGCTGCCATGCTTTCAGCTCTTTGTGTGCTGCATTGGCCATGGTGATCCCTGCCACATGGTGGATGAAGGATGGCAAAGTGGTGATATTTCTCTTGTTTTGTTTTTCCATGTAGGATTACTTCTGTTAACAGTTTCTCTTTTCCCGCCCCTTGAACACTGTATGGTGTAGATAACAAAGAGAAAGCCTGATGAATGCCTGTCTGGCCTTTGGCCTCAGTTTGCAGGGCTGGCCTGTTGGTTAGACAGAGCTGGTGTGTTCTGTCCATCAGGTGTTATCCGGATTAGGTCTTGCTACAGTAGCTGCACTTGGAGCAAATGTTTCCCTTGACTCCAAAGTGTTCATTTACTGCTAGTTTTGTTCTTTCCATGTGGACACCGTTTAGATTGTCAGGGCACCATTTTGTTTCTGGGTCTTTTCGAGGAAAACAATTAGGATTTCTCTTTCCTTCTCTGTGTATTCCTGGCAGAATGTGTGGTTCATAATGATAATTCTAACTTAAATTCAGAACATCATTCTGTGGACTTCCCTTCGTCTGTTTTTGAACAAAATTAAAGGTGTTCCATCTCAAGGGCATGGGAATTTATATTTACATGACAATACCAAGAACTGCCTCAAAATCCCAATACCCTTGTGACTGCCAGTAAAAACTAGGCAGTAAAATAGTTATTCTCCCTTTTGCACGTAGAAAATATTTCACTGAAAATACCATTTCTCTATGCTGAAAGTAATTAAAACTATTTTCCACCTGTAAAGATTTGATTCTGTAGTCCCATTAGTTCGATTTTGTGATATCATTATTTAATTGCTATTTTGTCTTATAATAGCATAAATTTTTTAAGATTCCACAATTAAATATTAACAAGAAGTATTTTTCAAAGAAATCCAGCTTCCATTTCTTCTTGAATTCTCTCTCTCTCTCTCTCTCTCTCTCTCTCTCTCTCTCTCTCTCACACACACACACACACGCACACACACACACACACACGCGCACACACACCATTTAGACTCGGTTTGTTTCACATGTAATCTTCTCTTGGCCTTGTCCTCCACCTCTTGCTCAGAGATGGACTGGTGCCCTTCCTCTATCTCCAAAGCTTCCAGTACTCGTACTCTCGGTCTGTCTGGGGTGTCTTTGGAAATCCGAAGTCAGCGTGTTCTCTCACTGTGTCTGCACTCACCTCAGATCCTTGTCCAGTTCTGCCTCATGCTGCCAACTCTCCACTATGATCATAACCTTCTCAGCCCTTCCTGTGCCTCTCCGAAACACTTCATTTTAGTTTTTAATTCTGTGTGTGTTTTAAATGCATGGTTGGGGTGCTGGGGGGAGCTGCGCATATGAGTGCAGGGCCTGTGGAGGCCAGCAATGCTGCATTCACTGGGGCTGGAGGTACAAGTGGTTGTGAGCTGCCCTGTGTGGGGACTGGAAACCAAATTTAGGTCTTCTATAAGAGCAGCACATGCTCCTAACCACTGAGCCATCTCCCAGCCATGCAAACACTTAATTTTAATATATCTTTACTTTGTCCATACATAAAGCCACTAAGCAACTCTGTCCTGGCTTTTCTATGTATTCTTAAGTACTTTGCATTTTTAGGTAAAATATGCAGAATATGCCAAAGCATGTAGCATTCTATTTATCACTTACAGATTCTATCACAGGAACTTACCAAGTGCATACCTAGAGATACACTGGCTTAACCCTCACACGAGCTTTTTGCATCTTGCTTTGCTTTCTCCTCTATTTTCCTAAGAAGGAAAACCCGACGAAGCATGTTGAGTATTGTACAAACTGACAAAGAAGTAAAGAGCTTATCTCCTTGGGCTTGCCTTCCTAACCACTGTGCAGGACGGGTGGATGGGGAGGGATGGAGGAGTGAACAGGGAACTGACAGAAGTTCCCTCAGCTGAGAAAGCAATCCTCCCCCCTTTTTCTCCTGAGTCAGATTCTTTTGGTACAACCCAGACTTCAGTCCCTGTGTCCTCAGCCTTCTGAATGCTGAATGTTTAGGCATATGCCACCACACCCAGTTTCTCATAGTAGCTGAAAGATTGAGCGTAAAATTTTTCCTGTGTAACAGATCTGATTATCTTCCTTAGATATGAAGAAATAGAAAAAGGGGTTAAATAATTTTTATAACTAACTCAGTGGTAGATAAAGTATCAATGTTGTTTCCCAAGTCTTATTTCTAATCCTTGTGAAGTTACCTTGAGCTGGGGATATATCTGCAGTAGAATGTGCTTACAATGTATGAGGTCCTGAGTTCAGTCCCTACCATGATGGGGGGCGTGGCAGATGATGATAAGTGACCTGCATCATAGCCTTCTACCCTGACATCTTAAAAATTATTAAAATTGCCTTACTTGTGTCCAAAAATGTGCTCACTGGATAGCTGATTATCTAGCATATATGTCTGCCAGAAGTATATACAGGAGAAAAGAAACAATCATTTATATTTGAAATGGTTCATGTAGCATGGTGTTTTTCTTCATGAGCATTGAAAATAATTTTTTTGGTTTTTTTTGAGACAGGGTTTCTCTGTGCAGCCCTGGCTGCCCTGAAACTTACTTTGTAGACCTGGCTGGCCTCAAACTCACAGAGATCTGGCTGCCTCTGCCTCTTGAGTGCTAAATATGCGCCACCACCACCCAGCAAAAATAAATCTTTTAACACAGTGAATAATAGACCTGAATTTGAAAAAGTTCTAAAGGAAATTTGGTTGAAATATTTCAGTGTCAGAACCCATCCCGAGTACAGACTGGCATACCGAAGCTCTCCATGTCTTGTGTTGTGTTGAATTAGAGGAATGCTGCCACTCTGCCTCCTGGTCCTATTGCTTGCTCAGAGCCATCTGGAGCAGGCTTTGTAGAAAAGGAAGGACTGGAAGGATTTCTTCTATAAAACCTACACTGAGATGCAAGATTCTACAGAAATGACAATACTGTAGAATAAGTGAACACATGGGTATTATACCCCGTAACATAAGACACTGACCAAAGAAACTTAGTGTTTTCTGTTTCCATAAGTAAGCACATTCATATTAGTGAAATTGGAACCAATAAAAGTATAAATTGTTTAAAAGACATAATTCTTATAAGCTCTGGGCATGCCTGGTTAAATTTCATTCAATTTTATAAGCATATGATATTAGCAAGGATGAACTTGCTGACAGAAATATTCTTCAATAAATCAGATGTGGGCCCTCTTGCCTTCTTGCATGTAGTCTGTGCAGAATGCCTGTCCATGCTGTGATAACTGTAGCTGAAGGTAGAAGGCATTTTTTTGTTTTGATTTGTTTCCAAGAGATGAGCAGTTATTTCTGCAATGGGAACTGGGAAGGCTGTGTAGAGAGGTGATAAGTCCATTGATTCTGATAGACTTTCAGTAGTAAGCAAGATCTTAAACAAAATTCAGATAAGTTTGTTTTCACATGGTAGCACTAACGTACTCCAAAATAAATATCTATTTACATGTGTCATGTTTCAGACATTCTATCCTGTTATTCAGATAGTCCGTCAGTATGAAGATAAAAGTGGCTGCCATGCTCTCCTTGCCTTTTTGTCGACTTACTCAGCAAGTAAACTGTAGACAATGACATGGCTCTTCTGAGCAGGTCCAGTCTACAGTAAACTGTAGACAATGACATGGCTCTTCTGAGCAGGTCCAGTCTACAGTAAACTGTAGACAACAATGACATGGCTCTTCTGAGCAGGTCCAGTCCCTGCATGGGGCATGAAACTAAAACTGCACTCAGTCTGAAGCCGCAGTGTCCCAGCCCAGTCATACAAGGAAATGACAGAGGAGACTTTGTGTACTTTGGTTAGTATCTAATAATTTATAAATGTTGAAGATGTGTTATCATTGAATGCGTTTAAAGGAATTTAAATAATAGAGAAATACATTTTTAAATGCCTGTTTCATTGCCAAGTGCATGTTGATTCCAGCAGTTTGATTCCTTGTGTTTCTAACACACGACAGTAGCTTCTTAGGCTCAGAGAATTAGACATGCCCGTTGGCCTGGAGTTATTTTCTATAATTAACTGACAGATCCCTGTGATCTGAAAACAACTAGAGACCATAGTATGTGGTAAGAGTAGTAACAGATATGCCACACTGGTGTGGCTGTAGAGGAAAGGTGTCTGGAAGCAAGGCTTGGAACACTTCCAGGAGAGGAAAATTACCACTGTGCTGGTGCTGTGGGAGCTCCTTCAACCAATAGCCTTTAAGATACCAGCCCACTTGGGCATGGTCTCTTATACTATAAATGCAGCTATAAAGCCGGAGCTCGCGCTCTGACTTCTCTCACTTCCGGCTGCTAGACTCAGTTCCTCTTCCCCATTCGTGCAGAGGATGATGATCTAGGACAGCGCTCTGTAAGTGTCCCCTAAATAAATAACCCTTTATTATATGTAATTCTGAACTAGTGTGGGATTATTTTGTATCTTCCGCCATCATCTGGTGCCCAAACATGAGGACCAGTCCACATTTTTTGGGATCAGTTTGCCAGCCACGTGGCGCTTTGGGCACTGACTCTCCCACCCACGGCTTTAGCCGGCCCTCAGACTGCTCAGCGCCCCCTAGCTCATGACCCACTCGCCAGTCCACACACTGCTGCCTACAATTCCCATGGTGCACACAGTCTACAACTCATACTAATGGAAAACTTTGGGTTTTCTCTTTATCCTGGGCCACAATTCTCTGAATCATTTGATCACCTTAATAAATATACTTAATTTCTTAAACAAAGCACATTTTTAAAGTACTTAAGTAAACAACACGTGCTGTTCGCTGCTTCTAGCAACTGCAACACCTGCTGGCCAATAACAATTATTACACCTACTCCAATTAGTTGTAATTACTTTACGACAGATAAGATCTGAAAAACTACAAAAAAATGACTGATAACATCCAGGAGTTCAATAATTATTTTTGCTTATATTGTAGAAGATACTGTGCAAGACTTATGCTCTTTTCCTTCCTATTATTTGATTCTAGGAATTAACTTTGTTTTCAGTATTAAAAAATATTTTAAGAAAATGGTTCAATACTACAGAGACTGATAGCATTCAATTTGACAAAATTATCTGAAATAATTTGTGCTGTTGAATCTGTCAGAATCTGTTGAAAACTTATGATAAGTCCAAGGATGAGCTATTTCTTTACTGAAAAAGTTGTAATCCTCAGAGAGGACATTAGAACTGAACACTGGACAGGAGATTCAAACTTTATAAAAGGCAGTAGTAAAATGATTTGAAAATTCTTTGAAATTTTCAATAAATCTGAAGAAGTTCTTGAAATTGATGAGCAGGGACAGAAGGTACAAGGACAGAATTTAGCCTCATCAGTACATGCCAGACCCCTGGATGACTTACACAGAGTTTCATCTACATATCCAGTAATTTTCTCAGAAAGAATATGCATGGGAACCAATACATATGAGCAATCTAACAGAAATAAAAACAAGCAATAGTTTCTCATGGGCTACATTCACCTTGTGTCAGGGAAATGGTGAAATGTGGGCTTAAAGCACTAAGGCTACCCTACACAATTGGCTTCAATTAATCTCAGTGGTCCTAGAAAATGGACCTCAGCTGCTTTGGAAGTGTTATTGGAGAAAAGAAGCAAAAATTTTAGAGCAACAGGGGAAAGCAAAAGGAGTTGACATTTCCCAAGATCAAATTCTTGGCGAGGGTCATTACTCTGATCCTCAGAAACAGGCTCACTGCGAACGCATCTTGTCCCTATGTAGTACAGCAGCTTTAAATGCTTGGGACAGGATTCAAAAACTAGGAAAGAGGACTGAGTCATATATTAGGGTTAAAAAGGGCCAGAAAGAAAACCCTTTATTGACTTCTTACAAAGATTAACTAGGGTTTTAAAATTAGGAGTTACAGGCCCTGAATCAGCTAGAAGTGTACTAATTGAATCCTTGGCTTTTGAAAATGCCAACTTAGAATGTAAGAAGATCCTTGGGCCTTTAAAGGTTGGATCAGTACCCACAGATAAATGGATATTGCATATAATGAATGTTGAAACATTTGACTATAGTACTGAAGCTTGGGTAGGAGAAGTGATTTCCAATGGTATGAGGAGACACCAAAATGCCAAATGTTTTAACTGTGGAAGAATAGGACATCTAAGAAGGTACTGTAGACAAGGAATTCCTAGGAAAAATGTCTCCTCTAGGAATGGCAAGAATAGGAGGACTCAGCCTTCTGATATATGTAGAAGGTGTGGCAAAGGCCAACATTGAACTAATGAATGTAGGTCGATGAGACAGACAAGGCAACCTGATACCACTGGGAAACTCCTTGGGGACCTCTCTCAGGCCCTGATGTCAAACAAGACCCAGTCATTCCCAGTCACTGTGGAGAACATGTTGCACCAGGAAAATTAAACAATCCAGTGCCTACTATTTAAAAAAAAAAAAAAAAAAAAAAAAAAAAAAAAAAAAAAAAAAAAAAAACATACTGTTTTGGATGATGGAATAAGACCTGGATGATGATTCAAAAACTCCAGTAGGTAATAGGAAATGTATATTTTGGCAGACTTCTATAAATGATCAAAGACCAAAGCTAAGAATGTGTATAAATGGCATTGTAATTGAGGGGTTACTAGACACAGGTGTGGCTGTGGCTATCATTACTCCAGAATCTTGGCATCCAAATTGGCCTCTTCAAGAGGCGGATATTCAATTCCTAGGAATTGGAATACTGTCTCAAGTAAAACAAAGCACGAGGTGAATTGAATTCATAGGGCCAGAAGGACAGAAAAGAAGGCTGAGGCCATATGTAGTTAATATTGCTTTGAATTTATGGGGCTGTGACCTTTTACAGTAATGGAATACCCAGGTTAACATTTCTGCAGTCCCCAAAACTCATGTTTCTGGAAAGGATATTATCAACAAAGGTCACCAGCCATTCAGGCTGTTTAAGAACAAAAAAGCAACTAGCAACCTTCAGAGGTACTAACAGCCTTGCCTTTAAAATGGTGAACTGAGAAACCTATATGGGTTAAACAATGACCTTTAACAGAAGACAAACTACAGGCTTCAGAACAGCTGATACAGGAGCAAGTAGATGCTCACCGTATTGAAGAATCAACCAGCCCTTCAAATTCTCCTGTATTTTTTGTTAAAAAATAAATGGAGAATTGTGACAAATACAAGAGCTGTCAAAAAGGTTATCCAACCTATGGGCCCTCTACAGCCTGTTATTTCTCTGACTTCTCTATTACTAAAAGGATGGCCTCTTAATAGTTATTAACTTAAAGCATTGTTTTTTCACTATACTTTTACAAGAAAAGGATCAAGAAAAATTTGCTTTCACAGTGCCTACTTATAATAATTCTCAGCCTACCAGGAAATACCAGCGGACCATCCTCCCATAGGGAATGCTCAGTAGCCTCACCCTGTTCCAATACTTCGTACATCAGCCATTGGAAATAATATGCAATTTCCTAAGTCTATAATTTACCATTACATGGACAACATTTTGTTATCTGATTCAAATGCAGATACTTTGGAAAGAATGTTTGAAGAAGTAAATAAAAGTTTGGCTAAATGGGGATTACATATTGCTCCAGAAAAAATACAAAGAGGAGATTTTGTCAATTACCTAGGTTACAAAATAGGTTTGCAGAAAATTAGGACACAAAAGGTGCAAATTAGGAGAGACCAATTGCAGACTCTTAATGACTTTCAAAGATTGTTAGGAGATATTTCCAGTCTATGACTAGCTGTTGTGATAACACCTGACCTAATAGTTCATTTAAACAAAATCTTAGATGATGATAAAGACTTAAATAGTCCCAGAGAATTAATAGCTGAAGTGGATAAAAAATTGTTGGTCATTGAAGAGAAATTACAGGAGGCACATGTAGATAGAGTAAATTCAAATCTTAATTGTACTCTAGTCATATTGCCTTTCAGAATTTCCCCTATAGGAATTTTAATGCAGAGGGAAGATAGTATCTCAAAATAAATCCTTTTACCAAATAAACCAAGTAAAAAAATTAAAAACTTAGGTGGAAGAAGTTTCTGAATTAATTATAAAAGGAAAATTGAGACTTTGTCAACTACCAGGTATAGACCCAGCAGAGCTGATAGTTCCTTTTACTACTGATGAAATTAAAAAATTATGGGAAGGCAGTGACCTTTGGCAAAGAGTTTGTGCTAGTTTTTTGGAAGAAATTAATAGCAATTATCTCAAAAGTGATAGGATTAACCTTATAAAAAGAACTACTTGGATTCTTCCCTGAATTGTATGTGATGTACCAATAACTGGAGCCTGTGCATTTTATATAGATGCTAATAAATCAGAAAAGGCAGGTTACAAATCAGGAGAATTAAATAAGGTGGAACAAAGCCCTTATAATTCTGTCTAAAAGGCAAAATTATGTGCTATTCTCATGGTGCTAAGGGATTTTAAAGAACCTCTCAGTATAGTTACTGATTTGCAATATGCAGAAAGAGTTGTCTTGCATATTGAAACTACTGAGCTTATACCAGATGATACAGAACTGACTTCATTATTCATACAGGTTCAAGATATAGCCAGAAATAGGCTTTGTCCCATATACGTAACACACATCCAATCCCATATGGGTCTGCCAGGTCCTCTAGCACAAGGTAACACAGAAATTGATTGATTATTGAATGAGAGTGTGCTGAAGGCCTCAGAATTTCATAAGAAACATCATGTCAATAGAAAGTTTTAAAGAAAAAGTTTTCTATTACATGGCAACAAGCGAAGGAGATTATAAAGAGATGTCCTACTTGAGATTTCTATAACTAAATACCACTACCTGCTGGGAGTATCCCAAAGGGTACTCAAAGGAATGAAATCTGGCAGCTGAATATGTTCCACTTTACAGAATTTGGAAAATTGAAATATGTACACCACACCATTGACACTTATTCAGGTTTTCAATGGGCTACTGACTTGAGCTCAGAAAAGGCTGATTCAGTAATCACATATTTATTAGAAGTTATGGCCATCATGGGTATACCTGCACAAATAAAGATAGACAGTGGTCCAGCATATGTGTCTAAGAAAATGAAACAGTTTTTTTGTTTATTATAATATAAAGCATATTACAGGTATACCAAACAATCCTACAGGTCAGGCAGTTATAGAAAGATCAAATCAAACTATAAAGGATATGCTAAACAAACAGAAAGGGATGGAAAATATCCCCAGAAATCGATTGCATAATGCTTTATTAACCTTGAATTTTCTTAACGCTAATGAGAAAGGAACAACAGCAGCAGAGAGACATTAAATAATAGAAAAAACTTCTGAATTAAAAACAGCCAGTATATTTCAAGTGTGTGCTGACCTTACAATGGAAACCAGGAGATGTGCTACGTTGGGGTAGAGGTTTTGCTCTTGTTTCCACGGGAGGAGAAAAGCTATGGATACCATCAAAATTGATAAAGATTCAGTTTGAAAAAGAGAAACTTTTTGAGAAAGAGAAATGACAGCTTATCCACAGGGGTGACAATCATACAGGTGGTAAGGAAACCTCATAAGGGTTGGGGCAGGGTTCTGTTCTTTTCTTTGCAGGAAAATATTCATCTTCAAAGAGTAGAGAGACCTTGGACATCTAGGTGTCTATAAAGATAAAAAAGATAGCTAGCTATCCAGAAAGAAACATCAAGCAAAGAAATATCTGCCTTATGATGCTATATTATCTGCATGGTAAAATTTAATTATTTGGACACGTATACATCTCTACTTAGAAATAAGAGCTGGCTTTGGAGTTGGACAATGGCTGTTCTTCTCTAAATCCAAACATATTGTTAAAAAAATTCAGAATTTCTGTCTCATTTCAGGAGCCATCTGGTATGGGACAGAAAGAAGATAGATTTAAGAAAATATTTTACTTTTCCCCATGCCCATTTTGTTGGTATCGTATCTTTCATTAACTATATGTCTATATGAATAATGCTTAAGTTTTCCACAATGAACAGTAGATTTTCCTGCAGTAATCTTTGAAGTGTCCAGGAAGAAGATGTGGCCCCACAACAACAACTCCACCTGATTGATATCACGTCATGATGCTGATTGCGCTACTATGAGACCGGTTTTTGAGTACCAGCTGTGGAAATGGTGTACCTTCCTACAACGTTCTGGCCAGAACTCCAAATAAGAACTTCAAAACAATCAAACAACAACAAAAAAAAAACCCTATCGACTACTCAGAGAACATTTGTAATTATACAGAACAGCAATCTTGAAATTTAACCATCATTTTACTTTTACCGGGTCCCATAGAAAAAGCATCGCCTCCATCAGAGCAGGAAGCAATTCTAGAAAGCTATGTCCCTTCTCCCAACAAAGTTTGTCCTCACGGTTAGAGACACCATTTAGGGGTTGATTATTACTCACATAGGGCTGGAGGTTATACTACTAATAATAATGAGTAATAGAGTGAATACTTGTGAGCTATTATTTATGGACAATTTACACTAGTATAGTTTCTTGTATATTAAATGTATGCATGTTTCTACCTTTGTTTAAGACATTTTGTATATTGATACAATTTTAGTATATATTTATCATATTGCATTATATATTTCTACCTCTGATTAAGATATTTATACATTGTTTACATTTTGATGTCATTGTCCTCCTTTACTGCACAGTTGTTTAAAGATTGTTTAATATTCTGATATGAAGTCTTAATCTTTAAGTTATATAGATATTAAGTATTATAGGTCAATAGTCATTCATGTTTGTTATACTTCTAGTCAGACTAATTAGGTTCTTTAGATTTGTAGAGATTGTATTCTGCATAGATAGGTAGGTAACCTTCAACCACTTCAAAGATCTGTAGAATATGACATTTAAATAATTTAGGATTCTGTTGACATGAGACATGATTGCTCCTGGCAGCACCGGTCTATTCCCAAGAGAGTGTTGAGCACCCAAAGACACTTCACTTGGAAGTTTGTCTTCTTCTTGGTACAACTGGCCATTGGGCAAGAAACTATCCATGCCTTGACCACTGATAAAGTACACAATGTCTGGCCTGGACAAGCAGGATACAAGAAAAAAAGACTGTCAAATCTTGCCAAGACAGGGTAAGATGGAAAAATTTCCTGCATCTGAAAATGGTCTGTCAGTTACTCGAGGCCTTAGCCAAAGTTGGTTGCTTCAACATTGCAAATGAGACTTTGGGTGACTGTTCAGGCAGCCAGATGTCTCTGTCATCTACTGCACATTTTGGAAGCTGCTTGATTGCATTTCCTGCCTACTCAAGTAATATTATCTCCCTTCTCAGGCCTTTGCTGGGGTTGAAGATTAGATAGTCGTAGTTACTGTCCTCTTATGATCTAGCCAAGCCATTTCCAATACAAGACTTAGACTCTTTAGGATAGAATGTTTATTAAAACATTTAGCGTACGTTCCTTGCTTAATATTGTTTATGCTGGCTGTAATTCTAATCTCATACTTGATATGTGTTCCTAGTGTATATAGTTTTGTATTGAGTTTGAACTCTCTTATTTAAACAAATGGAGCTCCCACAGCACCTTCCACTTCTTTAGCCAATAGCCTTTAAGATACCAGCCCACTTGGGTGTGGTCTCTTATACTATAAATGTAGCTCTAAAGCCTGTGCTCGCTCTGCTCTCTTTGATTCGGATCTTGCTTTCTACTGCTAGATTCTATTCCCGTTTCCTGTTCCTGCAGAGGATTGGGTTCTAGGACAGTGATCTGTAAGTCTCCCCTAAATAAATAACCCTTTATTATACGTAATTCTGAACTAGTGTGGGATTATTTTGTATCTTCTGCCATCATACCCCGAGTAACCCATGAGGGAGAAAGAGCCTGCTCTAATGTTAGCACTAACTTGTAGCCTTGGTAACTAACTAGCAAAGCAGCTGTAGGAATTAGGCAAGTATGGAGCACAGACTTCCATGGTGGCCCCTCTAAGCTCCAGCAGCTCCTCTCTTCCCTGGCAAACTCCCAGAAGTCTCAGTGATTGCTCATTCCCACTTTCAGTGTGTTGTGTGGGGTAATGATGTGATGAAGGATTGTGGCTGGCACACGCATGACATGACATGCTAAGACCTGTCCCTCTAACTGTCAAGAGGTGTCCAACACCAAGCCAGGCTTTCCATAAAGCACAGAATACACCATAGACAGAATGCAAGACATGTCTGTGCTACTAAGCTATGACCAAGAGAAAGCTCATGGCAAGCGACTCACCTGAGAATATCAGTGGACTTCAGACCCAAGGACTTGTGAGCCTTTAAGTCCAAGATAACAATGGGTGCCTTGTTCTAATGTGCTACAATCTAGATGAAGCAAACAGAACCAAATACTAAAGAAGAAAGAGCCTGTTAATCAAGAAAAAGCTTAACTGTTATTTTAAATGACCTTTATTGTTTCCTTATTACAGTGTATTGATACAGGTGTGTGCATCTGCCATGGTTTGTTATTACAGTGTATTGATACAGGTGTGTGCATCTGCAGTGGTTTGTCGCATCACATGCTTGTGTGGTGTGTTGAGGGACAAATCACCAAGGGGACCTCCAGGTGGACTATGGTGGCATGCTTTTTCTTCTGTTAACTGTTTGAACCTAGATAAATTGTTTTTATCTTCCCTGTGCCCTGGGCTGCTTACCTGTAAAGCTGGCACGGTAGTGTAGTAGGAGCAATAGCTGTTACTGTGTGTGCCAGCTGTGCCACACATTTTACATAGGAATATCTAAAATATCCCCCAAGCCTTTAAAGTCCTCACTAGTCAGCCCGTGCTGACTGAATGACTCCCGGCCTCCCCAGCTGTAAGCTTGACAGCCTACGGCACATTCACCCTCTCTGCCCAGCAACCTGCATTTGTCAGTACCATTGTATCTATGTTACATACGTTCTTATAGCCTCATTGCCAAGACATCCAGTAATAATGAACAGAAAAATCCCTGTGAAATGCCAGCATACACAAGCAGTCACTAGTGTGACCCTCTAGAGTTCTCAGAACCTATCACCCAGGGCACTTGTGGCTTTCCTCATTTGTGTGAGTGAAGTTTGGGGTCTGGTGAAGAGAGGAAAAGCAGGTGAGGCACTCAAGGGCAAAGCAGTCACTGTTGGCTTGTGGTATGTGTGGGTCCAACTTAAAGTTTTAAATTGTCTTGTTCATCATGTTGTACTATTAAAGGTAACCTATCTATCTCTCTATATATAATAGATAGCTGTTTTAAATATTACATAGAAATTGTCTTATTTCTTGAAACAGTCTCACTGTTGCCCAGGCTGACCTGGAATTCATCATTTAGCTGGTCGGGGATTCATGGCAGTGCTCCTGCCTCAGCCTTTTGAGTGCTGAATTGCACATGGAAGCCACGATGCATAGCTAAGTGTGCTGTAGATGGCCGGTTTCTGCCTCCTGCTCCTCCTGTTAGTCGGGAACCCCATCCCACCACACTGCTCATGGATCAGAACCACGTAGGATCTGCCCTAGGAGGCCATGTGCATGTAATTTCACCCTTGATCCCGGGGGTGCTCACCTGGCCATGGTGAGCACTGTAAGCCAGCTCCCACAGCATATTCCACAGCAGCCACCAGCCAGGTACAGAGCCAAGAAAGTGGGTTGGGAAGAAAGGGGGACAGGATTAGAACTCTGCTCCTAGAGCGGCAGAGCCTCTAATAGGACAGATCTGTCAGTAGCAGCTGAAAGGAGCTGTGGGCTGTCAGGGAGAAAGCTTTGAACAGAGAATGCAAGATTAATAGACATAGGTTGCTGAGGAATTCCAGAAGCAGCCACATCACAAGTCATAGTTTCAGTCCAGATGTGAACACCAGGGAGGTACAAGTGGCTTGTTCTGAAGGAACTAAGATATGGGAAGATTCGGTGAGATGATAAAGCCAAGGACAGCATGAGCCCCATCACTGCAACCAGTTCCCTACTTCAGGAGACTTGGCTTGGCATTGAGGGAGAATGTAAAGACAAGTGACCAAAGTAAGAGAGAGGTGGAGGGGACAGCAACACCAAGAGCTGCTTTGTGGTAGACTAATAATTCCGAATGTCCTAGGAGATTTGACACAGGAAGGGACTGGAGAGATAGCCCAGTGGATGGAGGGCTTGTGCACGATCATGAGGACAGAATTTGGAGTCCTCAGCTCCCACATATAAACCAGGTCTACAGTCCTAACCCTCAGGAGGTCGAAACTGGAGTTCCCTAAGGCAAGCTGCCTAGCTAGACTCACCTGATTGGCAGCTCAGGATTCATTGAGAGACCCTGACTTAGTGGAGATCAATTGAGGGAGACACAAACCTGGCCTACACATGCATGCACACACACACACACACAAGGAGTCGGGGAGGACAAAGGGGCTTTGAAAGAAAACACTGAAAAGCAAGGATTTGAGCCCTTGTTCTGTTAAACAGATTTCCTGAAAGTTGCTCATACTTGGTGTGCATTAGGACTCAGGAGGAGCAGGGCTCGAGCCTCCCCTGTCTATTCAGTTTAATTTGTGGAGACATACTGACACTGGGTAAGCGGGGGAGTTGGGGGGGGGTGGCCTTGTGAGTCTGGAGGAGGGGATCACACAGGGCTGCATTTCCCAGCACTGTCCATCCCTCTGCCACCCAGGCTCTCCTCCATGACACCAAAGACCCGCCTCACTTCTGTGCAGCTGATGCCCTGTCCAGGCAGATATTGTCCCAGCTGACAGTGAGCGTTCTTGCCAAATGCCAGGGCTATGGTCACATCTGCTTGTCTCTCTCTGCAGCGTGTCCCAGGCTGCTTGGGAACACATTGTATCCAGGGGGCAGCTTTCACCAGGGCTAAGGCTCTGAAAAGACTAAACGCGTGCCGAGAAGAGAAAAGCTCCCATTGTCTTGCCTTTACTGTGATTGTGTTTGACGTGGCCTGCCTCCGTGCTGTCAGCCCGTCAAAGCCATTGCTCTCCGGCAAGGTGCTTCTCCGTAGGCTTTGTGGTCGTTTTGTTTGATTACTTTTTTCTTTCCTCTAGATGATGAGATGTTCCGTTTCCTACAGCCGCACCACTGAAAGGCTTTCTTGCCGTAAACAATAGGGACAAGTCAGGCACAGTCTATTTAAGCAACAAAACAAAACTAAAGGCTTCTGGGTTCTGCCTTTCTTATGTTTAATAATGGAAACCTCATTTCCAGTAGTCCTCAGAAGGGAACTCAATCCAAGCAGAGTTCTTTCTTTGTCCTTTGCAACTAGATGACAGGAGAGTCTGGACTGCAGTGTAGACTCAGTCCTTGACCCCAAGTACCGACTCAAGGTGCTGAGCGAAGCCTCAGACCACCCCTGTCTCCCTCTCTTCTCTTCACAGGCAACTTTGTTGCTGACACAGATGCACTAATCCAGTCGTGGGCAATTTTTCTACAGGATGTAATAGAAGGATCTTAACTTTTGATATGTTCATGGGATGTTGTATTGTTCTTAAGATGCCCTGGGGGCCCCTCCTCCCAGTCAAGCTCTCAGTACAGGGCTTTGCAAAGACAGACGACCACGTAGACTGAAGGCTGCCTTTGAGACAGACATTGATTTTAAATTAAGATCATAGCTGCTGTTAACAGACCTAGCTGTTTGTAGCTGCCCACTCTCCATGTCTGAAGTGAGGTGAGAGAGGGACTAGCCTGTGCTCTTGCTGATTGGCAGCCCAGATCCTAGGTCGCTGAGTCCATGACTTCTGGCTGTAGTCGTTGTGCATGGTTATTCCCCTGCCGTGTGCCTGCACTAGATGAGCAGGAAAGTTTCCCAAAGGTTTCAGAAGACGGTGGTGTTCTCGACATCTGTCTCCCATAATCTTCTACATGGGCCTTGCTAATAAATTCTGAATAGTGTGAGAAGTGAATTGTTAAAGACAGAATTCACTTAGGAGTGCTTTCCAAGCATTTAAATGCTGGGGTTTTAAACACCTTTTGCAAGAAGAGTGTTGGGTGGAAGTCAGGGTAGATGGGGCAAGTGTTCGCTGTGCATGTCCGATGAACTGAGTAATATTCCGAACACACATGTAAGAAGTTGGGCATGATGTCTCAGGCCTGCAACCCCTGTGCTGGAGAGGAAGGCAGATTCCCAGTACTCCCTGGCTCCTGGTATAGCTGAAATAGCAATCACCAGCTTCACTGAGAGGCCCTATCTCAAAGAAGAAAGTGGAGAGCGATAGTGACACCACATTGACTTCTGGTCTCCTCACCATGCACAGGCAAATACAAACCTCATACATCACACACAGACGCACACACACACGCCCAACACCCTAAAGGAATAGAAAACCATTTTCTTGTTTTCAGAATGCTCTCTTTATTTTTTTAGGCACTCCTGTACCATAGCTGAGTTGTCTTGTGTAGGCTCTAGAGAAAGTAAACCTGATTCAAGGCTTTTGGAAAGAGAACCAAGCAAACTACAGTGGGCCTAGGAAAGAGCTACGTTGGCAAAATGATTATATGTGTGAGACATAACAGTGGCTTGTGCCTGAGGTCCCAGTGCTGTAGAGACTGAGAATGCCGGGTCCCTGGGGCTCTGGACAGCTAGTCTCTGTCAGTGAGCTCCAGGACAGCAACTAGAGAAAAGATGGATACTCTCCTGAGGAACTTCACCTGAGGTAGACTTCTGGCCAATACACATGTTCACATACATGCATGTGCACACATGAACACACAAGCAGAAAAGCAAGGGACTTTTTCTTTACAATAAAAAGTAAGCTCATGACTATTGTGGGAATATAAAATGCAAGTATTGGAGTTTATTGACTTCATTAACAGGGAGAAAGCAGCTGTTACTGCAATTTCAAAGGAAAAGCCAGAGAAACAATCACACATGGGATAAAGTGAGATCTCTAGTTTGCAAGTGATCTTGAAGTGGGTTTTTCCACCCTTGGCCACTTGGCCTTCAAGACCGTTACTTCACCTTTCTGAGAACGGGAACTGTACCTTGTCACTTCTACTCTGTATGCTTGACAGTTTTAACGTTGTCCCGATAGAATTAGAATTTAAAGAGTACACTCCAAAAGTATAGCTTTTCCATTAAAGAAAATTCTACAAAGGGTGTGTGTGTGCTTCATTCAAGTGCTTAGGATGCTTAGCAGGACTAAATGATGTCATCTCCACTGGTGTTTAGTAGACCTTCCCTGCCGCCGTCATCACCACTCCTAGTTATTTTGCAGTAAGAACTGAAGGCCCCGTTTTCTCCTCATGTCTTCATTTCTTCTTCCCTGCCCTCCACCTTTCCACCACCTGTATGAAAGCATATGCTGAGTGTATAGTGTATACTAGTAAATGCTTGCTGCGTTAATTTTGCACAAACAGAATAGGTCTCTTGTTTCCTTACAGTCTTTAAAATTTTTATGCGATTTTAAAAAATAAATATGAACACAACTATTTATTTTTCTTGAGATCATAAGACAAGATTTCCCTCTTAAATCTAATAAATATGTTATAATTTTGTATGACAATAACCGTTTGAGAGCAAAGCAAAAGTAACTGACTGAACTAATTTTTTTTTTAAATAGAGATTTATTCTGTAACAAGGAAACACTGTGGGCTTAATACAAAGGAAAACTAATAGATGCCTATTTCTTACTAAGCTACAAAGTAGATTTCATGCTATTTTTCTCTTTTGCCCACATATTACCTCATTCATTGTGGCCGCACCTGTGTTTCAAACCATTGTTCAGATGCGTACAGTTTGGTCAGCAATGGTTTTTCATTATATTTAAACCTAAATATATGTATACATAGTAAAAATATGTACCACTGTTTTACTTGTATCTCTTTTCTCTTTTCATTTCTGAAATACCTGGCTGTTTTCAATTTGGATTGTTTAAAATCCCATGCCACTATCAGATTCCTCTATGTAGAAGTAAACAGCATTACTTTAGTAAATATATTTCATTCATTTCTGCTCTGTAGTCTTTGGTCCTTATCCGAACCTCACATAAAGGATTATGGCCCTGGAAATGAGCGCAGAAACTGTCTGTGGCTTGCAAAGTCTGAAGACTTTTAAATCCTTTCTTTCTTTGCATTAGCCCTTTTGGTTTCTAATTGAGCCATTATTTTTCGAAAACTTTTTTAATCTAGAAGACTAAAGTTAAGCAGAATTGGATAATTACAACTGGTTCCAAAAATAACACGGTCCACCCTGAGTTCTTATATCTCATGTCTTTATACATTTGTAGCCTAGGATCATGTTAGATTATTGGGAACAGCAGACAGGCATTCATGCGTTCAAATTGTTCTCTCCTGACTAGTAAATAATTAAACGATTCTAATTGTATGAATTATAAGGACAACATCACCATTTCCTTCCATCTATTTAAAATGTTTTAAAAGAATTCACTGCTGCATAATATCCGAAAAGAAATTGATCATACTTTTCCTGTAATAAATGTCTTCCTGACAGTAAAGCATTAGCAACCAATTGATAACCTAGCAACAATATTGTGATCTCTTTAGATAATTAATCTTTGCTATTTTCCTGTCAGAAGCAACAGTGCTTGATTTTATGTTGAGCCAGAAAGATTGCCAGTTTTGAAAATTAAAAAGCATTCCTTTTATATTATTCATCCCAGTAACAATTTATGATGGTGCGTTTAGCTGCTGAGCGCTTGTCAACAAACGTAATTATGTTTCGATATAAACAAGATTGGTGGTTTTACTATGCAGCTCCATCTTTGGTGAGAATGTTTTGATTTAGGTTCAGATTATACAAGCTGTGTGTTTATGTGTCATTTTCCCCCTCCTTTGTTAATAATTTTTATTTCTGATAATTACTTGTAGGCAAACAAGCATGCATTTAGGATCCTTGTGTACAGGAGACATCAAAAGGAGAAGAAAAGCTGCCCCTTTGCCGGGACCTACTACAGCAGGTAAAACGAAGCGGGAGGGGAGGAGCGCAAATTCAGAGGGCATAAATCACCACAAACAAAACACAGGCGATCCATAATCACTCGCCCTGCAAGAGAAGCATGGTTGCAAGAAATTGTAACGCAGATCATTTGCCTTTACGTTAGGATGTATAGTCTTTCACCGTGTGGACCTTGTAAGTAGCTAATCAATGAGACACGTGCTGTGCACACACCCAAATGAGTGGGATGCAGCAAAGCTGCAAAACCCTCCAAAACTGTTGTCTTTGGGTGGCTTGAGGAAATTTTCAGACTTGCAGAGGAAATGAAGTAGGCAGATGAACTGACGAATAGCTCACTACCTAGGACCATGTGGTTGGTATAGGACAGTCACTGTCTTATGACTGTACATATTCTGAGCATATATGAAGACCTCCTTTTGCTCTTGTTCCTCCCTTTTCCTTCTCTTCCTTTCTGAAATAACCAGCCTACCCTTCCAAACAGAAGCCTAGGCTTAAATATGATGCATGGCATTGGGTAGTAGACACGCGGACTCTGCAGCCATGCTCTAATTAGAACTCTGCTGTGTGCAGTGTAAGTGAACTTACAGGATATTGTGAAGTGTTTGTCCTTTTACATTAAGAGATGATGCCTGGGGTCTCCCGAGCAAAGGTCAGAGACAAAGCTAGATAGGTCACGTGTCACAAATGCCATCCAGTTTTCAAAAGCATCATGTCCCAGAAGAAGAAAGGACCACGGGGGTAGGAGGGGGTGATAGGAGAGTAGATCCCATCAAAACACATCATGTGCAAGAAAAAATATATCAGAGCAAAACCTATTATTTTGTACAACTAACGTACACTAATATAAAATGAATGACAAAAGAGACCTCTCTTGGATGTACTGACTTGAACCCAACTATGTATCTGAAATTTATAGAAGATGCACCAGCTATTACTGGGAGGAATGTACAGTATTCATGAAATACTTGTAATATGTATTATCTCTCCATGTAACCACATTTTAGGTCAAATAGATGTGATAAGAGTTTCCAGCCTCCCCTAAGGCTGGAACAGGATTCCTCGACATTCCCATTCCCAGTGAACTTTGACCTCAGTGGCAGAAGCCACAGCAGGACAAGTCCTAGGAATGTTACTAATGGTCCCGTGTGGCCACAGTAACAAAGCAAAAGGCTGGACCAGGCCCTGAGATGTAGCACCTGTGTGAAGTGGGGACCAGAAGGGGTCACATGGTCCTTTGTACAAGAGATCTTGACTTCAGAGCTCAAGGCGTTAGAGGAAAACATTCATGAAGAACTTAGATCCACACTTTAACTGTAGCCTAACGCAGTTCTTTGTTCGTAAGCCTGTGCTGAGCATGTGCCAGCATATTCCACATACTGTTTTTCTGCTGAGTCTGTTGAGACCTTTTAAGATTTGGGACTTTCATTTTACTATTAGATTTTAGCTTATGGAATAAAGTTCATAGGCATTTAATATGGTGGGGTTTGTCATTATTATTTTGGTTTTGTGTTTGTTTGTTTAGTTAGTTGCTAAAAATGTTTGTCACTTATTTTAAGTGTATTTTCAAATCTGTGTGCAGCAGTTCCTTTCAGAGAGGAAGATATGCAGGTATTTGGGGCAAGTCCTTAGTTTCAAGAGAATACTTTCTAACACTAATGAGCCAGCCCTGAGTGAAGGTGCTTGTCCAAATGCAGTCAGAAAGGCCATTGCATAAATACAGCTTGATAGTGAGGTTATATATTGGATATCACTTTGTCCATAAAAATTGCTGTTTTCAAATTTTTGCAGCAGAATTAGTCAAAGAAAACAGGGTCCCTTGCATCAATACATTTCCCAGACTGTATTGACCTGTAGAATTCCTCTTGAAAAAGTATTTTTGAGCCGGGCGGTGGTGGCGCACGCCTTTAATCCCAGCACTCGGGAGGCAGAGGCAGGAGGATCTCTGTGAGTTCGAGACCAGCCTGGTCTACAAGAGCTAGTTCCAGGACAGGCTCCAAAACCACAGAGAAACCCTGTCTCGAAAAACCAAAAAAAAAAAAAAAAAAAAAAAAAAAAAAAAAAAAAGAAAAAGTATTTTTGAGGCTGAATAAATGGCTCACTGGGTAAGAGCACATGCTGTGCAGATACTGGTACCTAAGTTCAGATACCCGGCAGCCACCCAAAGAGCTAGACCCATCCACAAGTGCCAGTATCTCCAATGGTGCAGAGGACAGAGACCAGGGCATCAGTGACTAGGGCTTGCTTAGGACCAGCCTCGCTCCAGGTTCATGGAACAGAGCCTCATGGGAATAAGGTTGAGAGGGGCAGTGGAACACCAAATGCCTCCTCTGGCCTCAGTGTATATATACACATACATACACACATGTTTGTTATGGCTGTATTCACAGGTCCTTGCAAACCTTCCAAAAGACACACTTCCCTGATGTACACTCATGTTACTTCCTTTTCATCAGCATTGAATCTAAATGAGGAAAAGCCAAAACTCATGTGAAATAGAAAGAGTCAGAGATGGACAGGTAGATATTGCTTGTAATTCTCTCTGATTTCTCTGTAGTTTATTGTGAAAACAAATAGCAGATATTTAAAAAAAAAAAAAAAGCTTAGCGAAAGCTTGCTGGAAATGTATAATTAGGAACTTTTCATTTGCCATCCCACACTGGATCCGTAGAAGCTGATGACTGTCAGCATGAACAGTTGTATAATACATTCACGAAAATGGCAGTATCTGTAAGGCACTCTGAATCCCTATGAAATTAAACCCCAGATCTGATTGTGATGTGGCTAAAGTGGAGAAAGTCCCTCAGTCCTCTTAGCAATTGTGCTGAGCAGAATTCAGTCTCTTTAGAAGGCTGTGCCAGCCAGCCATGGTATTGGTTGCACATTTATTAATTGTGACAGGAACACCAAATTTATTTCACTGCTTTCGCTTATTTACTGCTCTTTCACCTTTGTATTCAGTATTGACAATGGAAAATGAATATTGATATGGTTAGATATTGACTTTTTTAATGTATGGCTTGTTCTCTTCCTCCTTCAAAGTCACACACCAAAGCCAGTGTGTATCTCCAGCCAAGGATGTAGATTTACTATTATGAAATTCAGGAGTACTGAAGCCAGAGGCTTGCCAGCAGAGTGCATTCTGTAGTCTGAGAAATGTCATCTGTAAAGGTGCAGAAAAGCAGTGAGCAACAGAGGAAGACCATTGTCACACTTCTTACAGGCAGTCAGTGGCAGTGGCTTGGTCTTAGTTTTTGGTAGAAGTCCTAGATTATTAAGGATTTGACATTAAAATTATTAAGTACCATTGTTGAGATATGTTGCCAACTATACCTGGGTATTTTGCACTCCGCCACACTGAGTTTAGTGCTGTTTGCAGTGCCTGCTGCCTGGCCTGTTTTGTTTGCTATAACCTAAATATCCATTGCAAAGAACACTCCTCCAAACACAATAAATGTGTCTATCATGTCTTTCATTTAGGGTTTCATCACTTAAGGTTTTACATTATATTTTCACTCAAATCTAAATGATTTTCATTGTTTAAAACCTAAATGCAAAGCTGGATAGCACACACTGGGTGATAGTGTGCGAACATTACCAAGGTTCTGGGTTCCATCCCCAGCACCTCAGAATAAAATAAAATAAAAAGCAAATAAGTGAAACATTTGACCAACGGTAGCAACCACTAGCATCTTCTTACTTCTTGTCCCTAACGTAGATACTGAGAATATAATACAGCTCACAGTTGGGATAACATAGCTAATAACATCCCCGAGCCTCTGCTGGCTAGCAAAGACTGGAAAGAAGGAGGGAGAACTAATAAACTTCTTCTGAATACAGGGCAGGGACGGGACAGGCACATGCTTGCTGTTACATGGGAAGCAGCCTGTCACCTCCTCTTCCACTGGTTGTTGATCCAACATCAATACAACGCTTTAGGAGCCAAATTACTCAACAAGCTGCCAATTAGGCTTGCAGTCAGCTGGATAGATTAGTGGCTAAGAGAGGCTGATGCAAGATTTTCATCTCTTGAGCCAATTAGGCAAGTGAATTGCCCTCCACCACACTCGGCTCTGCAAAGGGGCAGAGGGAAGACATCCTCTACTTCAGTAGACTCAGGACCCAGCAGACAGGCTAGACCTGGTGTAGGAAAAAGAATGTGGCTACATTTGCCACAACCCCATGCAAGGAGAGCATTCTATGAAAGGACCTAAAAGATGTATCAGTGCTGGGAGCCAGAGAAAAGGGAACCATGACTGTGGGGTGGGCTGTGCTAAGTGCAAGTGTTCGCCTCCTGGGTTTTCCTCTCACAGAACAAGACAGAGCAGCAGGGTCTTGCCTTTCGGAATCAGTTCGTGAGAAGTGAAGTGGCTCTTCCTTTTGGTCGTTTCCCACTGATCTATATGGGAATACAGCAAATTTAGAAATCACTGTCTTTTGTTTTTTTGTTCCAAATACGAGATATTGCTTTATTTGATTCTATTTTTATGAAGTTAAAAAAATTAAACAACATTGTAAACAATGAGAAAGAACAAGGTCTTTGACATTTTATAAACATATAATTTTAGAAGCAGAGTAACCATTGGCTGCAGGCCCCCATGCTTCTGTGCCAGCATTTTAAAATCACCGATGCATCGTTTTCACTGTTTGACTTAAGACTCGGTTTGGCCATCATGTAGCAATTTCCAGAGATGCTTTAAGTTGGCCTCATAAATTTTTCCTTTTCTTTTTTCAATTAAAACTGAATTTCTGCAATCTTTGTCCCAAAAATCTGTGCAATCAGATGTGTCGCCAAGGGCAGCATCAGACCCTTGACTTGAGTTCAGCTTATTCACAGAATTAAATTAGCCTGTTGCTCTCACTGAAAATCTGGAGCTGAGCGAGTGTACTAGCACGGTGTTCACCTACTAGTAAGATGTCCACTAGCATCTGCTCTGCAGCTCCACAGGCTCCAGGTGGCCACCCCAGTTGCTGTTTTGAAATAAAAACTTGGTTGTTTGTTTTTGAGATTGTTGGTTTTTTTTTTCTTTTGCTATATTTACCAAAACATTAACCAAATGTTTTTCTTTAATTTTTTGTAACTCAATGGTCCGTTTTTCATGTCCTCCATCCTTTCTTTTTCACAATCTCTAAGTCGTACTCTGTGTATTGATTCAAACTGGTACTGGGGTTAGCCAAGGAACTGGCGTAGACACTAGTGTTGTCGTCAAGCCACGGGTCATGGCAGGCTTTCCTGACACATGTTAAGGTATGTGTTTCTTGGGGTCATGGGCATCAAACCTAGAACCCTGCTCACATTTGGCATCTACCACTGAGGTGTCTCCAGCCCTTTGACCTGTTTCAATTAGCTAATAATTCATATAATCACTGATTTTTGCAGTAGCCTAGGCCATATTGAATGCAATGAACTTCTCAAGTGCCAAAAACTGTTACTACTGTCCTAAAGCCCTGAAGATGAAGAATATAGGCATCTTGGATAGGTAGCTTAATGTTCAGTTGATGGTTGCTCTGTATTAAATAAGACAGGGTCCGTTTTTAAATGTATCTGCAGCACTTTGCCTGATTCTTCAAGGCAGGGAGATCAACGCACTTCGGTTCCTCGGAATACCAGATAAGGGATATCATTGGCTCTATGCTGATTGATCTTGCCCACTATGAAATACAAAGGACACATGAAAATGTGTGTGTAGAGTCTGAAGAGCAGTAACAAATCTCATCCATGTAAGCCATCCACAGCAGAGCCTGTAGAGTTGCTATAGTCTGGAGCCCTTGGGTATTGGTTATTGTCAGTGTTGGTGCTTGCGGATCCTCTGGGCCATGTGTTCCTTTGAGGACAGGGTCCTAGCTTTCTCTATCATGGTCAAAGCGTGTAAGCCTGAGAAGTTGGCTGTTGTCATTGCCAGTCAGGCAGGAAACACATCAGCAGTGATGACAGAGTGGAGTGTGAGTAGAGGGTAAGATGTACCAACCACCTCGAGAGCCATTGAGAGTGTCAAGCTGTCCATTTCAGCCTCTGTTTGGGAGAACACTGTCCACATTTCAGAACAGAGACACCCCACATTCAGGGATTGGCATCCTGTGAGTCTATGAAGAGAGGAAGCTTCTATCTGGTCTCAGGGAGAACCATCATGAAGAAATCTTCACTGTTCTTTTTCTGGATTGTTTCCATGTTAGCTGCTTCTATAGCTGTTGAAACATGGACCTGTAAGGAGAAGGCTGGGCGCAGAGTTAAGGCCTGTGGTAGACTGAGCAATAAAGAAAAAGAGTTAGAAGAAGATAAGCTTGGGGGCCTGGGCTGAGTTTGCCAGCATCCGTGTTAAAGCTCAGCACTGTGGCGTGGGCCGATAACCCCACGGCTGGAGACAGACAGAGGAGTGCAGGGACTCGCTAGCTGAGATCTACAGAGTCACCAAGCTCCAGGCTCAGTCAGAGACACTGTCTCAGAAAGCCAGATAGAGGAAGAGCATGGATGTCAGCCTCTGGCCTGTGAGACGCGTATGCATTAAGTCACACGTGCACAAGCGTACATTCTTAGGAATTCAGGGTACAACAAGTTACATTTTGGTTTGGTTTGGTTTTATTACCTCCAGGGTCCAGAGCAAAAGGTATTGCAGGATAATTTGTGTTTTTACCACAGCGCATGAGGCAGTGAAAACCCATCTGGTTGTGGTGTACTTCCAGTTTTGCAGAGCCTTGACATCCATGAGCCATCTGGCCTGTGGCTCTCTGTAAGGCAGACAGCAGACCCTGCAGGATGCCTGTGTGGTGAGTGAGGACACAGAGGCCATAGGGCTCGATTTTCTCAGCCCTGGGTAGATCTTCACCTGTGGGCTGTCATGTTTTCATTTCAGGAATTGTGGGTGAAAACGCCCAGCCGATCTTAGAGAGCAACATCGGGAACCGCATGCTTCAGAGTATGGGCTGGACACCTGGCTCGGGCCTTGGGCGAGATGGCAGAGGGATCTCTGAGCCAGTTCAAGCTGTGCAGAGGCCTAAAGGGTTAGGACTTGGATTTCCTCTACCAAAAAGCACTCCCACCGGCTCCGCCCCCATGTCAGGAAAGCCCACCTGAGCAGAAGAGAAAGGAAGAGAACTTGCAATTTCTGTTCCGGGCGCATTATTCTGAAGTGATCACAGAGCTTTCTGGTGTGAAGCTGACCTCTGCGTTGCCTCCAGCTAGCTTCCAGGCTGCGTAGTGTCCTGCCTCAGTGGTAGAAATGGGATTCCATCACAGTTCATGGTGCTGAAGTACAAACCTCAACCCTTTATGTTTCCTCATGATTTCCAGAAGTTTCTAGATGTGAAGAACAGTTGGTCTCTTATTTATTTGATCCCAGACGTCAGTTCTTGCTGCTGCCTTGCTCACTCCACGCATGTGTGTGATACCCAAACAAACTAGGCCGAAAGGATCAAGTTTCTCATGATGCCTACACTAGGTAGTTCTGTCTGCCTCCATCCCCACCACCCCCATCCAGGAAGTCCCAGGCACATCTGGGAAAGGCTCACATTCCTTGACTTTGGCTCTCATAAGGATTCATAGCAATGATGCCCATTAATTCTTTCAATAATGTAGCATGAATTCACAGTGGGCAAACAGTAATCAGTATTTCCCTCACACATTTGGTAAAAGTTAAGCTTGTTGTCCTCATCACCAGAGTGCCCTCAACATTACTCCAGTGCAGTTGATAAATCTTGCCTCATTTAGAGCAAAAAATAATTACTAAAAGAAAAATGTGTTTTTTAAATTCATGCTAACTGAACTGTAAACCCTGCCCTCCAGATGTCTACCTCTTCCCATAGGCTGGTATTTTTTAAGGATCAGCTCTGAGATGAAGAAAGGCGATCGAAGGTTTTAGTCACTGAAGTAAATTATTAGACTCTTGAGTCAGTACTTGAAGATTTAAGTAGCTTTTCCAATAACCAAGATGTCTGGCAGTGGCCTAATCTGCTCCCTGAGGAACAGGAGAAACTTAGGGGACCTGTCATTCTCAGATTAAAACACTTTACAATTAAGCAAAACAGCATGTTCCATCCCATTACTGAGGTATTTCTGAGTCATTCTTTGTTCAGAAAATACTCATTTGTTACGCTCATCATTAAAAACCCTGGTAATTATTATTGCTTACCATCATCTCTACTGGTTCAGTAAAGGTTGAGATAACCCACATAAGTCTACACTTGACCAAAAGCAGTGTGGGCTTCAATTTTTTTAAGTTGAAAATATTTTTTTAAATATTTTTTAAGGCAGTAGAAAGGTTTCAAAAGGTACCAGACCTTTCCTACGTGGTCCCCTATCGAAAATGCAGCCTCTGTAGTTTGGTAAGCATCTGCATTTCTTCTAGGAATTGTCTTCCCTGGGAGTAGTGTGGTAAGAAGTGGGCTGCCTAAGACAGGACAGGTAGACACCTGGGTGAGCTCTCTTGGAACCCTTGTGTTGGGTGAAGCACTGCTGCTTGTACAAGTTTGTCGCCATTTTAACAGTTGTCTTCCTAAATGCTTATTGTATTCATGTGGGCAAGAAGATGGAAGAGATTATACTAGTATACTATACTCAAGGGTCTGTTCCAAAGTTGTTTGCTTTTCATTGTTTGAATTTCATTTCTTGAAGGTCTTTTAAAGCCCTCGGATTTTTAACAGCTCAGTTTTGAGCCAATGAGAAACAGGCCATTGCACTCTTGGTTCCAAGCTTCAAAGGAAGTGGCTGCTATTTTCACTTTTCCTTGTTCTAGAGGCTGCACGGAGCAGCCCACACCGAGCCAGTAGGTCCTCCAGCGGTCACTGGTCTTTCTGAGTGCCTTCCATCGCTGACCTCCAGATGGTGGGAGCCTTGGGAAGGTGCTCCCGAAGCTGCTCTGACACCAAAGTTCTACTTTTCACACTAGAAACTCCGTGACTCACTGGTGGCTGAGAACAGTTTATATTCTCCTAGTGTTTATCTGTGTAGAGTAAATGGTCACTGACATTAGAAGAGACAGCCCCATGCACCCCAGTCTGCCCACAGTACCCCTTCAGCATTCAGGTCCTTATGAAGGTCAGCAGGCTTCGGGATGCTCTACTCCAGCTAACCACCACTGAGGAGTGAACAATTGAAATCTGAAACTTTAGTGCAAGTCAAATGTCTGCTCAGGACGTGAATTTCACTGGTTTATGTTTAATAGAATAATACATTTTTGTCAGTTCAGATTGCCTCATGCACCACCATCATCAAAGGAGTTTGTGATTTTAAGTGTATTATTTATAGCTCCTTTAAAGAGTGTTGAGAGTTCCTCTGCTTCCTCACGAAGCACGCTGCTGTCTGAAAGGTAACCAGTTAGGATCTCTTCCCTTCCCATCCACTCAGTACAGTAGCCAAAGAATCCGAGCATGGCTGCACGAGCAGTGTGATTCCACACTGTGTGTATTTGATGTCAGGCGGACATGGATTGTGGGCATTTCCTCCCTTTTCCTTTCCTGAGTAAAATGTATAAGGGTATATTCCCCTCAAATCCACTTCCTTTTGTTTTTAAATGATGTAGTGACATTAAAAGTGGCCAGCTATGCTAGCACCCACCTATATTCCCAGAAATTGGGAGATTAAGGTAGGAGAATTGCCATGAGTCCAAGACCAATCTAATCTATATAGTGAGTTCCAGGACAGACATGGCTACATAGTGAGACCTTGTCTCAAAAATAAATATCAATGGAAATCTATTGCTAAGTGCAGCTTGCCCATAAACTGGGCTCCATGTTTGAACACAGTGGTTTGGGACTCCTGGCTGTAGTGATTAAGCAGACAGAAGTTAAGACGGCAGGGTTAAATATGCATCTGTACATGTGTGTACACACAGGTGCGTTTGCAGCCCACATTTGTATGCAGTATGCAGACGGGATTGACAAATTCTGCCCTTCATTCATGTTTAATGTTTCAAATTGGTATTCAGTGCATTTCATTTTGAGCAGATGCTTCATAAGAGAGAAATTGTTGGAATACTTTTAAAACCATTTTAACTTGTATTTTGTTTTTCAGAAAGAGAAATGGTCTACATTGGTACTGTAAAATGAAGTTGTTAGCAAGGAATACTTTGATTTTTTTTTTTGTAGGAAACTATTATTAGTTCAACAAAGAACTGAAATAATAAAGCACAGTGTTGAGAACATTATTTCTAATGCCTTTGTTTGCATATTTTCTTCTTACCCTTTATTTCTTCTAATTTCTTTCTGCTTGTTGTTTTGCGTTGGTCTGGATTGAACCCAAGGCTTTCTGCACACCAGATAAGTGCCCTACCACTAGGACACATCTCCAGCCCTTCTCTCCTACATCCAAAGTCATGAGATCTGGGGCTGAAAATACCATGAATATATTTTGGAGGTATTCTGTTCAGTGGTAGAGTACTGACATAGCCTGCCAAGGCACTGGTTCCGACCCACTGTAGTGGCTGACAGTTAACATTTAATAATATAATTCATTGCTTTTAAGCTCTGGGGATTTTCAGTGTCTCAAAAAAAATTTTAAAGAAAAATTTGGCAATGTATCTGACTCACAAATTTATTGATAACTAATTGTAACCTATTCTTCCACACTTCATGTTTTTGTTCCCTCTGAAACTGACCTTTATTTTTCTTCCCAGCTGGGATCACGTGACCAGGGCAGCATGCCTCACTTTCTCTCATGACCTCCCGAGACGCTTAAAATGTTTTGTAACTGTTGAGTGTGGTTTGCGGGAAAAGGCAATTCACTTTTTGTGGGGACAGGATCTTTTCTTGCACAAAAATAAGTCGAGTTGTTACAGTAAGTTGTTTTTGTCTGTTTGTTTTTTAGTTCAACAGGCACTAAACACTCATCTATGTAACAGGCTTACGGTGATAGAAAGTCAGCCAACAAGTGGACCATGAAGGCCCCTGCTGCTGAGTCCATCCAGAGCAAGGACTCATTACTTTACACAGCCGACACCTTAAGGAGCCTTGGATTTGTGTCTGGCGAGTCGCTGCCATTACCTGCCAGGATTATGATCTACTGTTGCCACCTCCGTGTGTCTTCTCTGTACATCAGCCTGTCACCTGGCTTTGAGTCATCGCATGGTTTAAATCACCCTCTGACTCTCAGCCCTCACTGCAGCATCACCAGAACCCCAGCTGTGTACTCCTTCCGTTCTGAGGACAGGTTAGACACCATCAGAAGGGTGTCTGTGTTTTGTCGTTGCTGGTGCCCCCACCTTGGTGTGACCTTTCCCAGTAAATCACACACATTAGCAGTCTGTATCATCCTTGACTTCTCAGCCCAAGTGTAATTAAAACACGAGCCCAAGTAGAAACAGCCCCGTTATCTTGAGTCTGTTTGCAGGTCACTAGAGTCCTAGCAGTCAGGAGATTCAGGAGTTCAAGGCCAGTCTCAGCTACAGAGTGAGTTTGAAGCCAACCTGGGCTACAGGAAATTCTGTCTCAAAAAACAAAAATCTAAGAAACACTAATTTCTTTTTCACGCATCATTCTTTAGTTAATACAGAATTAAAAATAAAACTAACTGAAGATACACTCCTCAGAATTAAAAAGAGTTCTGAAAACTCTAAGTGAACTTGTTCTTATGCCAGAACTGCACAGTTGGGATGGACAAATGACCTAGAAGAAAGGGAAAAGAGGATAGAGCAGGTTCTACTGAGTAGTTGTTTACAGAACCAGTGTAGGTGATCTGTGGTCCGTGGAGAGGAAGCCTTTCCTAGAGAGCATCGGGGTGTGTGAAGCACTTGTGTGCACACGGTAAAGGTGCGAAGGCTGACGTGCAAAGCCACAGCCTTCCTAACAGGACGCTTGAAGAGTCTGGCAGCCTAGTTATCGGTGTGTAGCCCATGAGTCTTGACTCATATCTTCCTGTGCCTATGTTTCCATCCAGTTATATCTAATGCCTTTGAAAGCCCATCCGGGTCCATTCCACCTGATACGATATCGCAGGACAATCCCCAGACTGAGAGATGAATTGCCAAGCACACTGGGAGCCGGTGTGTTCTGCCTCTCAGACCATTGTGTTTCTCCGCGAGGCCCCTTAACAACTCAGCTAGAAACAAGTGGCAGATTTTCCCTCCCCGACTCAATGAGTAATTGTCCGCGCCGCAGTGACAGATGTGCAATACAGCAGCTTCTTCAGGAAAAAATTAACAGTTTGTCCAGCGTGTCAGCTCTCTCTTTTTAGTGCTTGGGAGGTCTTGGCCCCATTACGGATGATTTAGAAATTGAGGCAAGTGAAGACCAGCAGCCTGTTCTGAAAGCCTCTGTTAGTTGGCCTCATCTGCATTCCTGGACTGACTTGCATCCAGAAATTGGTGGAGCCCCTCTGGCCACAAGATGAGGATGGGCTGACAATGCCTTGATTTGTTGAGAGAGAATAAATGGATTTTCCAGAAGATGAGGAAATATCACCATTACTGGCCAATTTACAGCATTTTATCTGTTCTTCAAACATGTCACTTTTGTTATTGTTGCATGGTAATTACATAGTGAAACGGAAAGAAAACAAATTCTGGTTACATATTCAGATGGGTTGCAAAATCATATAATCCTGATAAATGCCCATTTATGATACACATGGATGAAAGGTTCATTTTAATTTTGAATGGCTAGCTCAGCCATGAAGAGGATCTAGGATTAAATCCCAGAGTCTTCTGACTGCATCAGACAAAAAGTCTTTCTCATCATTTGTTCCTCCATTCAGGGAGGTGCCATGAGGCATTTTCACAGACAGGACCGTCCTGACAACACAGGCGTGCACTGAGAATTACATTATCAGAAGAAGGAGAATTCTTTGAGCACCGACTTGTATGAAGGACCATCTTGAGAAATAACCCATTGTTTTTATCACCTTCCCAGCCACATTACATGCTGAGAGACTAGAAAGTGCCTGCTGCCCCGTGTGTTCCTCCTCCTAGGGTGGCTTCTAGCCCTTCCCAGGCGAGTTAGCAATTGAGAGAGACTGAGGGTGCTGATAAGGAAAATGAAGCCACTGGAGAACAAAGCTGAGCAGCATCCCAGGGCCACTTCCACAGCATCAGCTATGCAAATGAGCTCTTGCTTAGGGTGGGCAGAGCCAGAGGAGCCTTCCTACCCACTTGTCAGTTGAACTTACATAGCTATCTCCCGGCTCCCAGCAAGGGTGCCACAAAGAAAGGAAGGAGATTTACCAGCACTTAGCCAAGGAGGGGCACATGCCACCTCTGTTCCCACTCCATTGTCCATTTGGGAATACTGAATCATGGAGAAGCTCCCCCCAGTAAGAAAGCACATGTGTATTGGATGGATGTGAACTTTCTCTACCGTGTGTCCTTATTGTGGGACATGTCCAGACTTAAATATCAAAGTAGTATGCTCTGCATTCCCTTGAGTCTCTGCCACCACCAGTGTTGAGCTGTCCCTTAATCTTACAGAGAGGCAGGAAGAACCAGGTAACTTTCTCTCCTCTACCCATGGCAGTGTGCTTCCCAGCTATAAGGTGAAGAAAATGTAAGTTTTGAAAAAGTTTTTTAAAAAGAGGAATGTCAGAGAAGACTGCATGGTGAGATGGGACTGGAGCTGCTCGTTAGAATGGCAGGCAGGTCTACCTGGCACTGTTCCAATATGTGCTTACTGGTGCTGCTTTCAAATCCTTTGCTGAATCTGGGGATAACAGTAGCTACCTTGTAAGATTTTATAATCTTACCGAGTGGAGCCACACATCTGGCGCATAGTAGGTCCTTGCACCTAGCTACCTTTTGCTCTGCTAAAGAGGTGGAGTTCTTGTTTGTGTGCTCTTGTCTAAAGGGCTGGGGGAGAGGGTAGCCAGAGGGTTCACTCATTTTCCACTTTGCAGCCAACAGTCTAATGCCATGGCAACGGGAGTACATACCGTTAGTAATAAGCTTCGGTGACTCCAGATGAGATCCGGTTTTAAAAACATATTCAGAGCTGGAGAGGTAGATCAGTGCTGGAGAGAGCTTGCTGTTCTTGCAGGAGACCCAGTTTTGGTTCCCAGCACCCCAGTCGTACAGCTCACAAGAGCCTGTAGCTCCAGCTCCAGGGCATCTGACGTCCTCTTGTGGCCTTTGATGGTACCTAATCTACATATCCACAGACACGCATACACACAAATAGAAACAAATCTCTAAAAGCTGCATTCTATTGGAAATATGTAAAGAGTAAAACCAGAATTCAATCACTAACAGCCAATGAAAAGCTTCTTCCTGGCTGTCTATAGGGACATCAGTGTGCCTACCTTGGCCTCTGACTCTCCATGATCCTCTTGACCTCTGCCCCCCATAGGCCCAGGACTGTGGAAATATGAACCTGTACCAGATCTGGTATTGAATACATCTGGCTCAGCACCCAGAAAACTCAGTTTGTATGGTTTTCTCATCCTGAAATTCTGTCTTTCCACAGTGTTTTTGACACTATGTTCTAGAAGAGTACTTTCCAGACTGCAGTGTGTAAGAATCACCAGGAGGGCACTTTTTTTAAAATTGGTATTTTCAAACTCTCTTCTCAAAGAGGCACCTGAGAATAAGGTTGCAATTGAAGCTTTCCTGGAAGAACTGGCTGTGGCGTCAGCAAACGTCTGCCCATATCTAGGCGTAGGCTCTTCTAGTGAAACCTGCTGGACCGCCTACCCACGCTTTTCCTGAGAACCATCTCAGCTTTACCACCCTTCACCTCTGCTAAAGACTGAGGTCAAGTTCATCCAGTCTTGTTAAGACTGGCCTATTGAATGGAAGAGCCATTGTGAAGAGGAGAAGCAAAGAGTATAGAAATGGATCATAGGAATGAGTGAGGAGTGGAGAGACCGGAGGAAGGTAGGTTCCTTTTGGCCTCAGAAATCTCTCTGTGGAAACCTATCTTCCCTGGGGCCCACTCTACACATGGGACAGGACACTTACTGTGTAGGCCTAAGCTTGTTAAGCACATGAACCAGAGTGCCAGTCTTTCGCATCACGCCAAGATCTGTCGTGTTGTGAAGGAGGGTGGGATCCCTTTCGATGGCACTCTCTCAACTTCTTATTTACAGATCATTAAATACTTAACTGGGGGGCGGGGGTGGCATAAAAGCTGAAGTACCTAGACCAGTATTTATTAAATACCCATCATAGATTCAGATAAAACAAATCTGAAGTCGTAATAACTGTCGATTGTCCCATTTTTAGATTTTATGTGAGCATACAAGAAGGTAAAATGGCTGTCTGGTTAATAGGGGACTCCTGAGCATTCTACCATGGTTATAATTCTTTCCTGAGAACTTAGTCTTGGTCCCAGAAGGCTCCCCTTTATCTTATAATAAATGCCCCTTTTTTGCACAGGCTAAATTAAGAGGCTTCCTGTTACATTCATATAATACTAACTCTCTTCTGGATGCTAGATAATACTGAAATGCATTGTAAAACACCGCAAAGAACCCCTGGACTTGACCTCTTGGATTCCCGCTGATTGTGCAGTGAGCTAAGGATGTAGTTTTTAAGGCGTGGCTATGGCTTCTAATGCTTTAATAAAGCTCTGTCCTGTAGCGAAAGAGCATTGCTAAAGGACTCGGCCTCATATTTTCTTTTATTTTTTTTAAATCGTGCCTGACAGCATCCAGTATTAACCCCACCATTACTATCTAAAGAGGGCCCATTATTTCAAAGGAAGACTGAAGTTGGAAACTAATGAGAGTACTGCTGTACTTTTTAAATATGTTAATGAACATGTGATATATGGCATTTTTCACTGAACCATTTTACAGTTTTTACAGAGGAAAATGGAGCATAGCAAAGCTGTAAAAGGCCATTTGAACCCATGTCCTTCAGTCTTCCCGCCCCATCTGTGACTTCTGGCTTATCACAGTTAAGCAAATAGACCCACTGCTGTTTGCTGGAGGCAGCCAGTGCTAGTGGCTGCTACTGGAGCCCCTCATCAGCAACTTCCCCATTCCTCCAGCCACCCCTCCACCTGCTTCCAGCTTGTCACTTAGGAGGCCCGGGGCTCCTTCCATCAGGGAGAAGGAACCAAAGAGCAGAGGATAGCAAGTTACAGGGGTTGGGTGACCTTTGTTCAAAGCTGGTCTACCCCCACCCCAGTTCAGGAAATGCACAAGACTCCTGGTTTCTGTGTCAATATGTGCAAAAGAAAACGCTAGAGCAGAAAGCATTGAGGCTGTGCTGAGATCGCATCCATCGTCTTCCAGTGAGCCTCACAGGTGTTGCACCTCTCATTAGTCCCTGTTTATAAAGACTGCACGGCACTTCCTTAGTGCAATGGGATTAGAAGAAGTCTCATTCCTAAAAGATCAGAAAGTCCAAATAATGCAATACTTACGGATATATAATGCTATACCATTTACAGGTGACTTACTAAAAATTCAAAGTAATACTGAAGAAAAGCTGGTGAGGTAAACTAATATTCTCATCAGCCTATATGTAGTGTATAGTATCAAAGGTTTTTAAATGGTTTGTTTATTTTAAGTATTTTTAAAGGTTTTAAATGTTTATTCTTTTGATACCATTTTAACCTGTAATTTATGTCTAATATTACCTTCAAAATACAAGATAGTGTACTAGCATTCTAGCCCAGATCATTTGCAGTTAAAATAAATTCAGAATTGATAGGGTCTACACAGTAGGCATCTGACAGTAGCCCCTAACATACACACCTCAGGACATGCTGGTCTCCTGTTCACAGAAACAGAATGATACTAACTGGGCAGTGTAGTCTTGGCCAGGAGCCCAAGCAGATTTCCCAGAACAGTGAGGAAAGGGTGGCTTTTCTTTTAAAGAGCTGGGGTCTGGGACTACCATGTTCATGCTATATACAAGCTGAAAAATTGGAATGAGTTCAGGAAAATTAAGACAGACAAGAAAGGCTACAGGTCCTGACTAAGAAAAATAACAGCAAAGAATAATGCAGTTTTCTGAATAGTGGCTACAGAGGGGACTCAAGAGCCCTAAGAAAACTATAAAGATATGAACACTAGGAAAGGATAAGTTTCTTTCAAAGTTCCCTTTGTCTGGAGCATGACAACTATATTTTGTGTAAACACGAATACAAATACAGCAGGAGAGGCTAGAGTTTGCGATAAGGAAATCAGGACATCATCAATGTGATGGGTACCATTAAAACAACCAAAGGAGGCATAACAAGAAATCAGCCTGAATTAGCCAAAGCCTGTGGTGAAATGGCCAAATGCAACAGCTCTGTATGGCTCTGAGCAGAAATAGCCTAACCTACCTAGAGTTCACCATCTTTCTCCATGACCAAATCAAAGCTGCAATAGATAAGGCCAGGAAATGCTTATTGGTGTGTCCCAGACTGAGTATGGTTAATGCAGGGTTTGACTATGACCTTTCTAGGATCCGTGGTAGGACTGAGTTTGTTGAGACAAAGTTTCAGCTATGCGGTGCAGGCTGCCCTGGAATGAGACTTTGCTGCATCATTCCCCAGCCTTCCGGGTGCTGGAATTACAAGTGTGTACCACTGTACCTGGCTTTGGATCCATTCTTTAATATGACTTTTGCATCTGTGAAAATAAAGCATCCCGCAGGTCGTTAGGCTAGGTAAACGGCTCATTGCAGAGCAAAATGAGATCAATGGCAGTCGTATTCTGTCAGTGCAGGATGTGCCCTCTCCCTGTCCTCTGATTAAATGCTGCTTGCTAGGTATTTATGGAGCATACGCCATATGGCTACTGTGAGTACTGTATGA
The DNA here is from genome assembly GCF_950005125.1 of Chionomys nivalis. Lineage (NCBI taxonomy): Eukaryota > Metazoa > Chordata > Mammalia > Rodentia > Cricetidae > Chionomys > Chionomys nivalis. The sequence continues at coordinate 6,744,359 of NC_080090.1, forward strand.
AACTCATACAGTACTCACTGCCCATAAGAGACTTAGGATCTTTTTTAGAAACATAAATTCAGCAATGATATTCAAAACAGTCCATAAGCAGACTGGCCCCAACGTTGGCCAACGGGCACAGAAACCAATCTTATCTAAACAGATGTACTGCAAGGATTCATGCTGTGAACACGAGCTCTGCTCACATTGGACTTTCAAAAAAGAGAGTTGAGAAAAGTTATAATTCTTTATAAGGCACTGTGTCACTGTAGAGAAATAATATCAATGTACCTAACCACATAGATCTGTCTACTGGCAATTGAGGTTTTCCATAATCTATTTCTCTCAGTGACTCCCCATTTTCCTTGTCTCTGCTTATATTCTTCATCTCATGTAATTTATAAGAAGATTTGCAGTAGACTGTGTATATTTTTAATCAAGTGAAATATAAACTCTTTCTACCAAGCTCACCTTTAAATGACTTTTATTCTTTTTCTCTCGCATGTGTTTATATGTGTGCACATAAGTGCACATGCATTTGGAAGCCAATGGTCTATATCAGGGATCTTCCTTCACTTTTACCCACTTTACTTCTTGAGACAGAGTCTCTCACTGAGCCTGGAGGTCCTTAGTTGTAACAGGAGGAGTGGGCCTGCTTTTCGTCCCGGCCGCCCTGCTAGCTTACACCTGAAATAATCATACAGAAACTCTATTCATTTAAACACTGCCTGGCCCATTATCTCTAGCCTCTTATTGGCTAACTCTCACATCTTGATTTAACCCATTTCTACCAATCTGTGTAACACCACGAAGTCGTGGCTTACTGGGAAAGATTCTACCCAGCGTCAGTCTCAGGCAGGAGCTTCATAGCTTCTGCCACACTGCCCTTCTTCCTCCCAGCATTCCGTTCTGTCTACTCTGCCTACCTAAGTGCTGCCCTATCAAAAGACCAAGGCAGTTTCTTTATTCAACCAATAAAAGCAATACATAGACAGAAGAACCTCCTATACCACTCAGTTGGATAGACTGGCTAGTGGTCCAACAATGTCCAACCCCAGCACTGTCATGAACAGCTTTTTACATGGATGCTGGGACTTTAACCTTATGCTTATATTCCAGGACTTTGACTGACTGAACCACTCCCTAGTTCTAATATAATTTTTATTTATATTTATTTTTATGTAATTACCTTCTAAACAGTTACTAACAGAGTGAAAATAACATTTTCATTTTCTTTGACAGGATGATTGATTCTTAATTGCTTCTCTGTGAAAGATGATGGATAGACAGATGTAGTAAGGAAGCCACTTGTTTGTTCCCAGCTGCCCTCCACTTGTTTATTTCCCAGTCACCCAGACTCCCAAAATAACCACACAGAAACTGTATTAATTAAATCACTGCTTGGCCAATTATTTAAGCATATTGCTAGCTACCTCTTACATCTAGAATTAACCCATCTCCATTATTTTATATTTTACCATGAGGCTCATGACCTACTGGCAAGGTTTCAACATGTCTGTCTCTGGTGACAGCTCCATGGCTTCTCTTCCTGCCTTCCTTCTCCCAGCATTCAGTTTAGTTTTCTCTGTTCTACCCTATCAGGCCAAGCCAGTTTCTTTATTAACCAGTGGTATTCACAGCATAGAGAGGGGAATCCCACATCAGATAGATAGATAGATAGATAGATAGATAGATAGATAGATAGATAGATAGATAGATAGATGATTTTTATATTCTAATGTAGATACTAGCTCCTCAGCCCCCAAAATGCATATATTCATTTTCAATTAAATAGTTACCTAAGAACTAATTCAGAATTGAAATTTAACTCTCTGGGTCAACGGGTAAGTGAGGGTGAGAGAATCCATGGATGCAAACTCTGTACAGAGAGGGATGTTTAAAACTGCTTCACACTTTAGAGAAAGCCAACAAAAGCTTTGCTTTCACACCCATTGTGAGAAGCGCTATTTGCCTGATTTTATTTCTCGCATTTCTTGACTAAGAGGAAAGTTCACAGAGATCTGTAAACAAGATATCCGCCAGAGGTGACAAGAGAGTAAGTCACACACATTCCCTTGCACGTCGCCTTTTGTAAGTTGGCTGGCACCTGCAGTTTACCAGTGTTGAACCTGCTGCTGACAGCATTCTGATGTAGAAATAAAGGCTTGACTCTGAGGTGTCTATAAAATCATTCTGCAGGAAGATAAAACCCAACTTCAACACGGCAGGAAGAAGGAGCCCAATAGCCCTGGCTGCTGGGTGGACCTCATGGTTAACTCAGTCTTCACAGGCTGTCAGCATGACTGGGCAAGAAGGTCACAGGCAGCCTGAATGGGCTTAGCAGAGACAGCCAGTCTCTGCTTGATGCTGCTTAATGCCTGCAGAGGAGTCTCCATCCTGGGCCCTGTGTGAATGAATGGCCTCTAAGTACACAAAGTGGTTTTGCGAAATCTGAATAAGAGCTCAGCTATCATCTACAAAATTGTGGTTTGTGGAGCAGAAATTATGACGAGATCCAGTTTTTCACTTTGTTTTATTGGCAAGCATCCTTTGAGAGACTGACTCTTCCCATAATAAACCGTCATGGGACCCAATTGTTTTGGAATATGGTCTCCACGTTTGATTGCAGGGTCTGCAGACTTCAGACAGTAGGGACATAATGCTTAAGCTTCTTCACTTATTGCCTGCTGGTGCACAAATATAGGATTTGGCAATTTAGCCTAAAGCCTTAGTCTCTCCCGCTCTGGGAGGTACGGAGAACAACTTTCCACAGGCTCCAAGGCAAGAGGAGGCCCCCTAAAGCTGAAATCAGAGCCAAGGTGTGGGCCAACCTCATGCATAATCCACTCACAAAACATAGGCTGGTGGACCCCTTGCCAGAGCTGAACTCTGGACTCCCTACTACTGAAAGGAAATAATAATAAAAAAAAATGACCAAATCCTCATAAATGCTGAAAAGAAACAGCTGGTTGCCAGAAAACCTCTGTAATAATAGGAACAGAAATAAAACCAAAGCCGAGTACAAAAAGGGCTTATATCTGAGGAGAGAATCGATGTAAGGAATGCACAGCCACATTTGTGTGCACCAGAAGGCAAGGGAGTCAGGAAATCTGAAAGTCAGAAGCTCTCCTGGTTCCCATCAGACAGTCCTCCACAGTACGTTGAAAAACACCACCGGTAGCGTGTGCTGCCAGGGTCTGCCGCACCAGATTGGTTCCCCAGAAGGACAGGGCCCCTGTAACAGCAATTAGTGGAACTGTGGTGTGTGTTCGGGAACAGCCCTGCTACCTCTGCCTGGCAACAGGCCTCACAGAATCTTACAGGACTCAAATTTGCTATTGGCTGCTTACTCAAGAAGTTCACTACTTTGCAACCTGTTAAGACTGGGAGGTCACATTTATAGAATATTGATCAGCTGTGTTAACGTGCATTAGAACCATTGACTAATAGAAGTTAGGGTTTCAAAACTGGGCCATCCAGAGCTGAGGCACCTGTGTAAATTATATCACTGTTTGTAGATTTCAAGAGAAATCCCTTCGCTATGTTCGTTTTCTACCCTCTGGTGTGTGCGGCCTGCCTAGGGCGTGTAAGAACTGGCCAAGGAGCAGCATTGCTGGTCTATTTCCATTCCTGTTGCTCTGATTTAAAAAAAAAAAATACCCTGACAAAAATCAACATAAAGAGAAGGGGGCTATCAGGTCACCGTTGCAGGTTACAGTCCACCATTGAGGGGAGTCAAAGCAAGAAGTCCAAGCAGATAGTGACATCAACAGTCAGGAGCAGAGAGAGACATGCATGCACAGTCACTGTGCACAGCCAGGACCCAGCTAACAAAATGGTGCTACACACATTTAGGGTTGGCATTCCGACCTCTATTAAAAAGTCCTCGACAGACATTTCCACAGTCCAGCCTGGTCTAGACAATATATAAGACTCCATTTCCTGGTAATTCTGCATGGTGTCACAGACATTTCCACAGTCCAGCCTGGTCTAGACAATATATAAGACTCATTTCCTGGTAATCCTGCATGGTGTCAAGTTGAAAATATGAAACTACCACAGTGACAGAAGGAAGAGCAGCAGATACTCACACATGGCTCTGGCCCACCAGACATTCTTGTTTTGAATAACCATGGTACTATGGTTACTGTTCCCTCCAAAACTGCTGCTGAAATGGAATTACCATTGTAACCGAATGAGGAGGGCAGGGCCTTCAAGAGATGATTGACTCATGCTGGCTCCATCCTCAGGAATGGAGTGATGATGGTATCTCAGGACTGGGTTTTATATATAGTGAGTCTGGCTTTCTTGACATGCTCTGTCTCCTGCCTTTCTTGTCCCATGATGCCTTCCACTGTACTGACATACCAAGAAGTCCTTCGGCAAATAAAGCATGGGCTTCATAGCTTCTAGGTCTGTAAGAAATATTTTTTCATTATAAAAGACCCAGCCCCTATAATTCAGTGACAACAGAAAGTAGGCATGAAATTTGGGCATCTGGAAAGTGCCCCCTCCCCTCCTACACACCCCATTCTGCCCTTACTTTCTCAAGTGTTTCTGTAAAGATCAAATAAATTGGCATCATGCAAAATCATGTTGAATATTGAGATGTTATATAAATCTTCACAAAAAATGTTTGCCCAAAACATTTATTGAAAGCATTAAGAGTTATGTCTGGTGGTGAATGCCTGGAAACTAAGCCCTCAGGATGGTGAGGGGGGTAGATCACACATTCTACTAAGCCTGGGTCACATAACCTGATCCTGTCTGAAAAGAAAGAAAGAAAGAAATGCACAAGTCACTAAACAAAATAAATTACAGCCTTAGAGCTAGGGATATAGCTCATTGGTACACGGCTTCACCTACCATGTGGGAGGCTTGGGGTTCAAGCCCCAGAATTACATGCATAAATATATGATTAAGTAAAAAAGCTTCAGATTTTCAAGAATTTATAATACCTGACTGTAATTGATAAAATCGGGTGTTTTTATGCTGGGTCTTAAAGTCAAGCCTTTGGCATATAGACACACCCATGCAGAAGGAAGAAATAATGGAAATAAAGATGGGGGAAAGGCATATGGTGCTGTGGGATGTCTTTCTGTACACTTTGAATATGTGTTGCTCTCACTGGCTGATAAATAAAGCTGTTTTGACCTATAGCAAGGCAGGATAGAGCCAGACAGGAAATCCAAGTAGAGATGCAGGAGAAGTGCAGAGTCTGAGAGATGCCATCCAGCCACACAAGGAGCAGCATGCCTGCAGACGGGTAATGCCATTGCCACATAGCAACACTTAGATGAATAGAAATGGGTTAATCAAAATGTAAGAGCTAGAAAGTAATAAACCTTAGCCATTGGCCAAACATTTATAATTATTATTAAGCCTCAGAGCAATTATCCAGGAATGACTGGTGGAACAGAAACTCTGATTACACATGGTGCCCAGTGCCTGGCTTGGTTCCACATAAAACCTGAAAAAAACTTTAAGAAGTTTCTGAACACACAGAAACAGAGTCACACTGGGCTTCCTAGTCTCACAGTCTCATACCAATAGTAGCCTGTCTCCCAACAGCTGCCTGCAAGATGGAGCCAGCTACCATGAGCTAAGCAGCGTGGCAGGTTTCCTTGGTCTCAAACAGGCCTCAGTACAAAGAGGCTAATCAGCTACACACAGTATAGTAGATTTAGCTTTCGCTCATACAGACAAAAAAAGGGTAAAAGATACATAGTAAAAAGAGGTACAGACAGAAAAACATCTAAGCAGGTCCCAATTTTTTGTTTGTTTTGTTATTTGGTTTGGTTTTTCGAGACAGGGTTTCTCTGTGTAACAACTCTGGATGTCCTGGAACTTGCTCTGTAGACCAGGGTGGCCTTGAACTCACAGAGATCCACCTGCCTCTGCCTCCTGAGTGCTGGGATTAAAGGAATGCACTAGCACCATCCAGCTATGATATATTTTACAATGTGTGCAGGCATAAGAAAGAAAAAGGGTATAGGCAGTTATAGACTGCAAAAATAAAACAAGGACTTTAAAGAGACAGTAAAATTAAAAGAAAAAAGCCACATAAAGATGGGAAATATACAGGGCCTGGATCCTATATGTTATTGTGTTGGTTTTGAGATTTTTTGATGGCTGATAGGCAAAAGGCAGCTTCTGGGAGACATGGGACCAAAAGAGAGACTGATGAAATACACCAAACTAAGTATTTATAAATGCCTTAACTTTAAAACTGAAGTTAAAAATGTATAAAATGAAACTTAAAAGATGTGTTGCTTTGGAGAAGCGGTTCTGCTTTTGTTTCCACAGGAAACAAAAGGCTATGGATTCCTTCCAGGTTGAGATAGACCAGCTTTGATTAAGGGAGACCTCCTGAACCTTGACAGGTGATATCTATCAACAAAGGTTATAACTGGTCTTCCCAGGACTTGACTGTTATCTTAAAATTTCTCAGGGATCCTAGAGATACTTTGTTCACAGACAGTAGGAAGCAGTTTTGGAGAAGACAATGTCCACATTCCCAAGAATTACAGGGTATAGATGGTTTTTGGTTATTTGGTGGGTTATGGATGTTTGTTATATTTAGGGGAATATGTGAATATAGGATAAAAATGCAACTATTAATCTTAGATTATTGCATTGATGTAGGTTTTGATATAATACAAATTTAAAGTTAATTTTGTTACATTGTATGCATGTTTCTACTCTTGTTTGAAGGATTTTTATATTGATATTAATTTAAGGTTATTGTCCTTATACTGCACATCTGTTTCTATTTTTGCTTAAGGTATTACCTATACATCTCACCCCTATACAGCTTGTTTAATTATGCAATATGGAGTTTTAGTCCTTAAAAGCTATTCAGGATAATAAAGAAGCACAAGCTAACAGTCAACCATAGCTATCAAACTGATAGTCATGTTAAATTTTCAGGGTAATACAGAGATATATTTCAGATAGCTATGTGATTTTTAAACATGTCAAAGACCTACAGAATATGGCATTTAAAATGTTTTGATAATTTAGACTTTTCTCAACATGAGATGCATCTGCTCCTGGCAGCACCACTTACTTCAGAGAGGATGATGGGTATCAAAGAAACTTGTTATGGAATTTGCTTTCAATGTGAAAAGGCTAGCCATTTGGGCAAGAAACTGTTCTTGCCTGGACCTCTTGACAGTATGTTGTGTAAACTGCAGAACTCACAGGAAGGTGATCACTGAACTTTGCCAAAACAAGATGGGATGGTCCTTCAGGGTTCCTGCTTTACAAAAGAAACTGCCTGAGCACCACCAATAAGCCACTGGCCACATGGTGATACACAAATTAATAGAAATAATAGAAATGGGTTTGTTTAAATGAAAGAGATAGCTAGTAATAAGCCTGAGTTACTGGCCAAACATTTATAATTAATATAAGCCTCTGAGTGATTATTTAAAGTGGCTGCCAGACTGAGTGGGACAGAAAAACCTCTGGTTACAATATGGTCTCCTATTTAGCTTTAATGTTCAACTTGAAAAGACCTAGAGTCACCTGAAACAAAAGTCTCGAGACATTCCCTAGATCAGGTTAGCCCATGGGTGTGTCTGTCCTGACTGTTAATGCCCACTGTGAGCAGCTCCACTCTGTAGGCAGGTGATCCTGAGCTGTATTAGAAAACTAAGCATTAGCCTGCGTGAGACAGCAAGCAGTGTTCTCCCATGGTTTCTGCCTTTAGTTCTGGTCCTGATTTTCTCAATGATGGCCTGTGACCTGCAAGTGTGAGCTAGGTGAACCCTTTTCTTCCCCAGCATGTTTTCCGCCCAAGTATTTATCATGGCAGCAGGAAGGAAACGAACATATGGCTTATTCAAAGTCTAGAAAGTAGTCTCATTTGCCTACATCATGGGATAAATAGCATTTAAGGAAACAGTTGTTTTTGATGCCCTGTTTTTAATATGTATTGCATCTGTGATTCTGTGTGCATGTGTATGTGTGTGCAAGTATGTATGTGTATGCCTACATGAGTGTATGCCATGGTGTGTATAGAGGCTAGAGGACGAGCTCCAGAAATTTTGTTTTCTCCTTCCACATGAGTCCGAGGGCTCAAACTCAAGCTGTCACACTTGGCAGGAAGCATCTTTGACTGCAAAGCCATCTTACATGGCATCTAGATGGGTAATATTTACAGCTCAGCCTACATGCTAGCATTACATAGTAGTCCCTGCTACAGAGTATGTTGAATTTAACCTCAAAAATTTCAGGATAGTTTTCTAACATTTTTTCTATTCTTTGATATAATGGCCGATTTTTAATGTTAATGTTTCCATTGTCTTAATATTCTTGCTTGTCTCATTCATATTCTAAGATTAATGATACTCCCAATACATTTGATTTATCATTTAGAGAAAGCACTTGCTCAGAAAGTCAGCGCTGGATATTAAATGGTGATTGCCCGCAATGAATTCCTTCTCAACATCTGCAAAGACGATTTGGCTTTTCTTCCACTTAACTCTAAATGAGAGTTCTTGAACGTACTTCAGCAGAATTCATATTGGTTTTCAAAATATCTTTTCAAAGCTAGGGTGTTAAGAAGTCACATGTCTAATGCCTATTTTTCTAAGCTATCAAAGATGGGTATCTTTCACTCAAATTCTGGCTGATAATGCCCAGTTAAAGTATTTAGCTTTTCTACATTCAAATGGGAAATGTTTACTGTGTCCCGTGGGGCCTCAGGTGTGTGAACACCTGTCTCCAGACCAAGACAATGTCTTGAGAGGTTTAGAAGGTGTAGATGTGGAACCTGGCTGGAAGAGGTGGTCTCTGGAATTCATCTGTGACAGTTATACCCACATCTAGTTCTGACGCTAGTTTTCTGGTCCCTGATATAACAGCAGTGAGAAGCCACAGGGAATCCCCTTGCCATGCCTTCTCTCCATGGTGGAAAGTAGTCTCTTAAGCTCTAAGTTAGAATAGATCTCTCCTCCCCTACATTGTTTCTATTGGGTCTTTTGTCCCAACAAAGAGAATAATAACCAAAACTACCTTCCTTTTCATGTCAATATTATTTCATGTTTGTGGAGTACTTCATTATCTAGTATCTAGTGAACACACACACATGCCTGCACACATGTACATGCATATATGTACGTGGAGCATGTATGAAGGTCAGAAGACAATTTTCAGTAGTTGGTTCTCTCCTTACATTTGGTTTGGGTTTCAGGGATCCAACTTCTATTGCCAATCATGGTGGCAGATACCTTTCCCTATGAAACCATCTTTCCAGCCCTTAAAGTCATTTTAAATAAACATTTTGGTATGTTAAACCTTCCTTTGAGTGGAATTAAGTTCCATAACCAATGCTGTGTAATAACTTCAACTATATTTTAAATGTGGCTACTGCAGCTAATTCCTAGGATCTGCTTAGGAGGGCATTACATCAAGGTTATAGAAAAGAAGCTAAACCTAAATTAGAATGACATTTCAAAAGAAAATGTGGTATAAACAAAAACATACTGTTCTTGTCTTTAGAAGAGGCATAGTTTTGACCTAAAAGCCTTTGTGATCATATCTCTCATTATATTTGAAGTTGAGAAGATATTATTTAAAGCTCTTGGTCACCACAATGTACCAGTCACTGTAGACGCTAAGTAGAAAAGGGGGAGAATGTACAACATGCAAGTTGTACACACTGATTTAATTTCATTTGTCAACTTGGCAGGCTTTGGAATTGCCTGGGAGCTCAGTGAGAGACTGTCCAGATCAGGTAGATCTGTGGGCCTTTTTATTTTTTTGGTAGGGAATTACCATGATTACGTTAAATGAACATAGGTGGTACCATTCCCTCCTTGGGAGGTCTTGGACTGTATGAGTAGAGACAGTGAGCTGAGCAGAGCACTTGCTTTGGCTGTGGAATAATGGGACCAGCTGCATCAAGCTCTTGCTGTCTGAGTCTCCCGCCATGATTTACTGTACCCTGACTGCGCACTAAAATAAGCTCCTCCTGCCTTGAGCTTTTTTGTCAGGGGATTTATCATAGCAGTAGAAACAGAAACTAAGTCACAGAGCTTGCCTGAAATAACTCTGGGTAAATGTAGAAGAGCATTGTTTACCATAGTGCTATTAAGAACTGTGTTATTAAGAAATACTGGAGACAAGTTCACTTCACAAAGAGGCTTCCTTGACTCACAGTTCTAGAGGTTCGAGATCAGGTCCGAGGAGGGATAAGACCTGGTAAAGGACTCACCACAGATGGCTTCACACCATGGCAGGAACATGTACGGAAGCTAAGTAATTACAGGACCAAAGAGAAAGCCAGAGAGAAACTGAGTGGGCCAGACTCGGGCTTTCCTGCCAGCCCTTCTGCGAGATGCCAACATCGCCCTAACAGAAATACAGAAGATCCATCTGAAGACCCAGCCGATGCAAGGACCTTCCACCAGACACATCTCTTGTTCTACAGTCACCCATTTCTACCACCCCTGCAAACAAACACTGACCAGTTGGACACCTGGTGAACAAACCATACATCACATACGTAAGAGTCAAATGTGAGACAAACTGTGAGCTGGAGGGTGGAGTCAGTCATCTCTCTTCACATGAGATAGCACTGTAGCTGCATCCTAAATAATGAGTGGGGTAGTGTCATTTAGCGTTAAAAGTGATGGTTCAGGGTGTCGACAAGGTGTAAACTGGTAATGGTTAATTTTCATCGTCAACCTGACTAGATTAGAATAACCTAGGAGACAGTTCTGGAACTGGAGGAAGAAAGGTCTACCCTGAATGTGGGTAGTGCCATCCCAGACTGAATAAAAGGGGTGGGGGATGAAATCCAGCTTGGTGTTGGCATTACCTTCTGTTTTCTGATCTGCCCAGTTGTGAGCAAGCAGCCTCACACTTCTGCTGCCATGGCTGAGAGTTGCTCCTGCTGCTGTACCTTCCTCAACGGTGAGCCAAGTCAAACCAAAGCCAAATACCTCCCCCAAAATTGTATTTTTTTTTTCAACATACGTGCACCCAAAAGGAGAAAAGTTATAGTCACTTCAGGTTACTACCTGAGCTGTGATTCAAGTGTACATTGCCTGATTCTGATTCCCAACTTTGTTTACTTGGCCGCAGCATTAAGAAATCACATTTTTTTTGTTTGTTTTAGAATACAAACTTATGGTCAAAAGATGGATGAAAGCGAATGTGCTCATTTCAGAGACCATTCTGTCACTCCAATGCTGGAAATAGTAGCAATGGATAAAAGTGTCCCTCTATCTGTTACTTCAGAATGTCACCACTGCTAAGTGTCTAAACTAAGCTAGAGCTATGTTAAATTCAGAATAGGGATCCAAGCCAGCTAGATGGTTCAGAGGGTAAAGGTCTGTAGTGGTTTAATGAGACGTTCCCCATGGTCCCAGGCATTTTAATCCTTGGTCTCCAGTTGGCTGCATAGGTTTAGGAGCTGCAGGCTTGCTAGATGAAGTATGTTGCTGGGAATGGGCTTTGAGGTTTTGAAGTCATGCCCCATTCTCAGCTTGCTCTCTCTGCTCCCTGCTTATGGATGGAGATGTGTAAGCTTCAGCTGCCATGCTTGGCTGTGTAACACCACCAGTCGTGTTGCCAATAGACTCTTATCTCTATGGAACTGCACTCCTATAGTGGTATTTCGTTTATATTTCAATAAATAAAGCTTGCCTGAAGATCAGAGAATAAAACAGCCACACTGGCCAGCCTTACAGACCAGGCAGCAATGACACACACCTTTAATCCCGGTAGCCACACTAGCTTGCCATAGAAACTAGGCGGTGGTGGTGCACACCTTTAGTCCCAGAACTAGAGAGGATTATAGATAGGAGGAAACAGCTCTCAGGCGCAGTCTCATTCTGAGATTCTTGGAGGCAAGATTGCCATTTTCGGACTGAAGTTGAGGTATGAGTCAATGGCTGGCTTCTTTGCTTTTCTGATCATTAGGTTGAATGCCAATTTCTGCCTAAGTTTTTATTAATCATACTTCTTCACAATCTTAATTAAGCCCTCTCTTCTATAAGTTGCCTTGGTCACTTATTATTATTATTATTATTATTATTATTATTATTATTATATCACAGCAGTAGTAAAGTAATTAATACAAGGTACTTACAGCCTAGTCTGATAACCTGGCTTCTATTCTGGAGACTCACGTGGTTGAAAGAGAGAACGAACTGCTGCAGGTTTTTCTATGCCCTCTACAACCATACCAGTGCATCACCTGCGTGTTCATGCTCACAAGCATGTACACATGTGCACACACAAATACAACATAATTTAAAAACTTTTGAAAGAACATGGATCCAAATCAAGAAGGAATTATGGGAATGAAGGGTTAGGCTCTTGTGGCATATGAAATATGTGAAGGAACAGAAAGGTGAAAGTCTAACAAAAAGACGATTTTCTAAACTGGGCCTCTGGGTGACAGGAATGCCAACTGGAACAAGGTCAGTGTGAGACGACAAACCATTTCACGCATGTTGAAATGAAGGTGCCCTTGGGACGTCCAAATGAGAACACGGGTTCAAAGGGCATTTCTTATGCCATCCCGTGCCAGTGTAGGAGTTCCAGGGCTGTACGGCGTGCATTGGCTGCACTCTCTAAACAACCTAGTATGCACTTATGACATTTAAGGTAAAAGACATGACCAGACAGTAGGAGTCTATGAAGAACAGTCTACACATCGTTACTTGGCCCTAACACAAAAGTAAAATGCACATAGGGAGATGTTTATGAAAGTAAAACAAAAACATAACAGTGCAGAAAAGCAGAAAAGGAGGCCACGAGTGTCAATCAGTGTGCCTTCAGATGGCCTAGAGAGCTGCAGAGCCCCTGCAGCCCAAGTGCCTGAAATAATATGGCTTCCTCAGGAACCACCCAATCCCATGTCAGGATACATGTGCACATGCATAAACACGTGCCCACACACAATGTGTTGCCAGTAGTAGGGTGTGCCATTCCTTCCCACAGGTTTCTCAAATCAGTGCTAAAATCAAGCTAGCCTCACCAGCAGTGGTTGGGGTTTCAAATCAGATGCAGCGGGACCATGATATAGAGGCCATGACACCTCCATAAGACTCAAAACGGAAAACGCACCACAGTCGGTGTTCACAAGCATTTCAGGGAAGGGGCTCTCGCATTCTTTGGAGAGTGCATAGCCATAATTTTTTTGGGGGGGGGAATATGGTGATATTTAGATGTTTAAGTAGTTACGGTCATTGACTCAACATATTTTAGATCTGGCACATCAAAACCATGGTGCATATTAATATAAGTACAGAGGTGTACTGAAACACTAAAAGGGGGAGCTGGGAAAAGCTTATCTAGCACTTGAGAAGATTATGTTTTATTTACACCACTTATTACCAAGTATCTTTAAAGCACTAAAAAGATCCAGCTGTTTGAGATTCGAAAGCTGCCTAGGGTGTGTTGAGGGAAGGGAGGAGTCACGCCAAATGACGTTCCAATCAGAAACTCACTCTGACCAGTTGAAGAGATGTCTGAAATCTGTGCCTCTGAGCAAACGGGTGGGAGGGGCTTCTGACCTCAGTCTCCTCTCCAGGCTGCAGCTGGAGTGAGGATGCAGTCTGACGTCACTGGGTCATCTTTCCAGAAAAAGAGCTGAATTTTGTAACTTAAAATTTACTTCAAAAAGAAGGGACAAATTACAGTTTTCTACATTTCACTGAATTTATATTTTAAGGGAGAAATGAAGGATCGATGTGTAGTCGGAGGCTGTGTGCTCACACAGTAGGCTTGTACAACTGACCATTAGTCTAAGCATCTGGTGTGTGCTTATGAAGCCATTATATATTGTACGACAAATAGAAAGTGATCTAAGGCTTGGACATTTAGTGTGGGGGGCGGGGAGCACTGTGCTAAAGCACATGTGTAGATATTAGAGGACCACTTGGGGAGTCAATTCTGTCTTTCACTGCATGTTCTGAGGTTCAGACTCAGATCATGAGGCTCCTGCAGTGCAAGCCTCTACCTGCTGAGCCATTGCACCAGCCCCAACTTCAGAGTCTCAAATTGTGATGTTTTCTATTCCGTCATCACAAGCATTACATCACAACAGAAAACAGAGTGAGTAACAGTGAGGTAAATTGGAAGGTCCTCTCCGTTGTCATCTTTTTGCTGGCAACGTTTAATTTTTTTTTCCTTTTTATTTATTTATTAAAGATTTCTGCCTCCTCCCCACACCACCTCCCATTTCCCTCCCGCCCCAATCAAGTCCCCCTCCCTCGTCTGCCCTAAGAGCAATCAGGGTTCCCTGCCCTGTGGGAAGTCCAAAGACCATCCACCTCCATCCCGGTCTATTAAGAGGAGTATCCAAACTGCCTAGGCTCCCACAAAGCCAGTATGTGCAGTAGGATCAAAAACCCGTTGCCATTGTTCTTGCGTTCTCAGTAGTCCTCATTGTCTGCTATGTTCAGCGAGTCCGGTTTTATCCCATGCTTTTTCTGACCCAGGCCAGCTGGCCTTGGTGAGTTCCCAATAGAACATCCCCATTGTCTCAGTGTGTGGGTGCCCCCCTCGCGGTCCTGAGTTCCTTGCTCGTGCTCTCTCTCCTTCTGCTCCTGATTTGGACCTTGAGATTTCAGTCCGGTGCTCCAATGTGGGTCTTTGTATCTGTCTCCTTTCATTGCCTGATGAAGGTTACTGTTCGGGAGGATGCCTATATTTTTCTTTGGGTTCACCTTCTTATTTAGTTTCTCTAGGATCACGAATTCTAGGCTCAATGTCCTTTATTTATGGCTAGAAACCAAATATGAGTGAGTACATCCCATGTTTCTGTTTTGGGGTCTGGCTTACCTCACGCAGGATAGTGTTTTCTATTTCCGTCCATTTGCATGCAAAATTCAAGAAGTCATTGTTTTTTACTGCTGAGTAGTACTCTAATATGTATATATTCCATACTTTCTTCATCCATTCTTCCATTGAAGGACATCTAGGTTGTTTCCAGGTTCTGGCTATTACAAACAATGCTGCTATGAACATAGTTGAGCAACACATTGGGATAGAGGAAAAAAATCTCCAAAATACAGAAAAACATAAAGAACAAAACAGGGCATACACAGAGCTGTTCCAACCAGGATTCTGTGAATGCTTCTGAACACTTTTGTTACTCCTTGTCTTCGTCATCCTTGAGTAAATAAATAATGTTTGTTGGTCAATTAAACACCATTGCATAAAGATGCTTCCAATTTCCAAGACTGCAGTAATCTCCTGTGTCCACCTTTGATAGAATAGGGATGTCGATACAGCTTTATGTGTGATGCAGGTCTCCGGCATGCTAGAGGTGGAGTCGTTGGAACATCCCGAGCCCTGTGTTGCTCTACTATGAGCCAGGACTAGGATGCTGGAAGAGTTCAGAGTCAGTTTTCCATGTTACAGCAGATTTGAATGAAATGATAATTATTGATCCAACAACCTGAAATGGTTTCTCCTAAGTCTGTAGGGAAACGTTGTACAAATGTGTACTTGGGGACTCTTAAATAATACTTATTAGTGACTTGGCAGGAGCCATTAAAGATCAGATGTAACTCCTTTCCAGCTCCCTCCTCTGTGACCTACTTGCTAGAGACTGCCCCATGTGGGTGGAACCCAGCAACTCACAGCTGCAAAGAATGCTGAAGTAATACCTCTGTATTCTTCCATCTTCCTTTAACATATTATATCTAAACCATCCTCTTGTCAGCAGTTAGAAGCACTTGCTGCTCCTGCAGATGGCCCAGGGTCAGTCCCCAGCACCCACATCATGGTGCACAGCAACCTGCACTTCCAGCTCTAGGGAATCTGATGCCCTTTTCTGGCCTCCAGAGACTCCCGCATGCATGTGATGCACATAACCCAAACAGGCACACACATACACATAAAGACAATAAATAATCTTTAATTTACTCTCTTAAACTTATTAAAACTTCTCGGTTGCTTCACTTGCCTCCAATTTTCCTAATTTATTTCTATAGCTTTCTAAATTACAGTAAAAGTTTGGGATATTTAATAGTATCTGTCATGATTCTACTAAATTCTGATCAACATATTTCTGCAATTTTTGTATCAGAAATGTTTCCCTAGTGATTTTCAGCCATCACCTGACTAGTAAAAATGGGATGCTTGAGTGGTCAACATGAAGCTTTCTATGCTGTGTTATGTTTTCCCTGGCACACTTTAAACTGTTTCCATATAACACTGTCTTCAGAGAACACAGAGCAAGCTTCACTCCAGCCACATGACAAAGCCAAATGTGGACCCTCCTTCATACACACGTCCTGCCAAGACCCTTACTGAAATGAGATGACACTGTTTAACCAGCGTCAGACTTACTTTGAGTCACCTTCTTGGTTATGAAACCTAACCTGTAGGGTGGGACTTTGAAGGCCTATGATATGTTGCTAGAGGTGTATAGATACGTTTAAATTGTCTCTTTTCAATGTGTTCTGGCACTATAGCCTAAAGTCAGAACTAGGTTTTCCTTCCTTTTTTTTTTTTTTTTAAACAACCTGCTCCAATGAATGGAGGAAGCAGACTGCCTCTTTGCTGAGCACTCAGACAAGGTGCTGAAGGTGCTGATGTAACAACAGTGGACAAGCAGCTGGGAGCTGGGCTGTCAGCCTGTCATACACTGACAAATCTGTTGTTCATATTCAGGCAGGATGCGTGTGTCCACTCGCCACCAGCATCATCCATCTACCAGAGGGGGGATGCGGGCAGTCTGCACCCTGCTGCCTGTGGACCAAACACGCTGATTACAATCCTCCCGAAAGCTGGCGGCTAAACAACTCGTTTACTTTGTGATGATGGGGCCTGGCAAATGAGACAAGCAAGATAGCCTGCTCAATTTTTGTTTCTCTTCCTTTAAGGTGCCAAGACAGCCCGTATTACCGTTTCATATCACACACATAAAACCATAACTCTAAATCGCTCCAGTCGGGTCTTCTGAAAAAAAGAAAGGAAGGTGAGTGGAAGAAATATTCAGTTAAAGTGCTGTTATTTAGAGAAAACATACTTTGAACACAATACAGTGTGCTCACCCCCCCCCTTTTTATTTTTCAGGCAGGCCAACTTTCAGAGTGCTCTCTGCAGGTTTCCCCAGAGCCATCGCAGCTATGACACTCCCTCCCTCCCCTCTCTCTGCTGATCCATTCCAGGTTGATCGCAAAGCCTGCCTGAGATTGAGTTTACAATTCCCCAATCAAGACATATCTATATTTATATGGGTCTTTGTAAATCAATGAAGAATGCTCTCATATGCATTTGGGAGGAATTGAGTGGTAATGTAGAGGATGCCCCAGAGTTCCTTGCATGGTGTGGCTCACGATTTGTTGACCTTCACCTAGACTGTTGAAAAACAAACTTTGCATCCTTTCCAACAGCCTCTCCTGGAACACTGCCCACTGCCCCTTCTTTACTCATCGAAGTGTGCACTTCAGAAAGGGCAGAATCCTGACTGCTCTGCGAAATGTTTACACACAGTTTTGTGTTTCCCACCCCATTTGTAGGTGCCTTTCCCAAGTTGTTTTCTGGCAGTTTTCTTCAGCCTCTCTGAGGAGATATTCTGAGGAGCACTTGAGGTAGGCTACTCAGTCAAGCCCACAAGGAGCCCACATCCACTCAAAGAGCAAGGCAAAAACCAAGGGTAGCCTTGAAACAACCATGTTAGCATTTTAGAATTAAGGAATCTTCATATTCCTATGAAAAGTGCAATCCAAATGTCACTACAGTTCATAATTTAATTTTAAAATCCTTTTACGATGAAACAGCCACAGCTGCCGAGATCCTTCTATGTGCCTGTCTTTTTCTCCATCTGTATTCGCGCTGAGAGGAAGAAGTGTAGTTCCTGAGATGTGTGGGCTAGAAATGTGATGGTGAAAAAGCCCACTAAAGAAGAATGTTCTTGTGTTCCCTGCCTACGGCACGTGCTACACTCCTACGCAATTACGCTTGTATCAACAGACAAATAAAGGTATTTACCGCAGACAATTCCTAAGATTCCTTGGCTTGTTTTTGTTTGAGACAATCTCATTCTCTAGGCTATGCTGCCTTGGAACTCTGTAGCCCATGAGAGTGTTGAACTTGTAGTGATCCTCCTGCATCAGGCTTCTGAGTACTGGGATTATACCTGACTCAGTATGTGCACTTGCAAGGAGCACAAAGAAGCATTCACAGTGTGGCAAGTTGCAGTCAGCACACACTGTACGCGCACACTCACACACATGAAGGAGGGTTTGCATGGAGTAAGCCGCTCTACAGGGAATTCACTCTGGTTGTGGCCCGTTTCCTACAACAGCACAAAGCGAATGCATTCTTTCTTTAAAAAAAAAATACATTTTGTTTTATTTTATTGGTTTTCTGCACAAAGGCTGATGGTGTGGCCTGGGCTAGCCTCAGACTTTCCACCATCAATTACCCTAGATTCTTATGAGTGTTGGAAATCCTTGATTCACCTTATGTATGACATCACATAGCTTTAAGCAATATTTTACTCAGTTCACAACGTGCCTCATATTTTTCTGGGTCTTGAATGAGAAGATAAATGAAAGCACTATGCAATCCATAGTGTGAAAAGAAATTGGAGGATTGTTTTATATTTCAGAAATGAGTTTACCCTAATGGAATAGAAACCATAAATATTCAGGAGAGCCAAATAATTCTGATCAACTTGAGCAATATCTCAATTAGCTCTACACTCTCAAGTTTTAACATTGTGCTTATTGTCAATAAAATAATGAGGTAAATTCTTATAAAAATTCCTGGGTGCTCTTTATTCTGGCCAGAAACCCAGGTGATTTTTGATTGACAGAAAGATTACCTAATAAACCTTCAGTACAAACTAATTAATCACTCTGAATACAACACTAAATTGGCAGGCATAAAAAAAGCAAATGAGATGGGTGTTGAGGACCGTTTTCAAGTGACCTTAGTTGAAAGCCAAGTCCAGAATGATTTCATCTTTAGCAGCGCCCGCCGTGTTCATGAGAAACAGTGTCTGCTTGTGTTTTCCTTGCCCAGACTCCTGCCTGTCACTCCCTGATCAACACTTAGCTGTGAATGGGACCGGACAAAGAAGCAACAAGTCTCTGAAAAGCTCCTGTACATGGCTGCAGGGTAATGCCAACTTCACCTGGCTCAGCTTCTTCTGCCCTTGTAATCTACTTCCTGACAGCGTTGATTGTATTGCAGCATCGCAATTTTATTAATCGTGTGTTGGCTCCTTGAGGGACCACTTTTACTTCAATCCCGTTACCCTGGCTGGGCGCTCAGTCCTAGTGTGGTCAGTGCAGGCAAGCTACAACAAAACCTGACAATTTTGATCACATGTTGTTCTTTAAATGTGTTCTTATGCTGAATTCGAACATCCAAAGGGAACCAGCAAGGTGGCTGGCTCCCTGGGTAAACACACTTGCTGCCAAGCCTGAAGCTGTGAGTTCAATTCCTGGGACCCACATGGCGAAAGGCAAAGACTGACTCCTACAAGTTATCCTCTGACCTCTACAAGCCCCACAGGTACCCCACACCCCACTCATAAACAAATAAAAGTAATAAAACATGAAACGGCACACCGTTTTCTCCAGTAGAGTAATTACTTTCCCCTTTGCTGTCGCAAAATGTCTGACAAATACAGTTCCAGGAAAGAGTGAATATTCTGACTCACAGGGTGAGGGAGGCTAAATCCAGCAAAACTGGGAAGTCCTGGTGGAAGGCACATGAGGCAGCTGCTCACATCGTGTCCGCAGTCAGGAAGCTGAATGACAAATGCTGGCGCTCAGCGTGCTTTCTGCTTTCGCCCAGTCCAGGACCGCAGCCCAGAAAATGATATCATCTAATGTTCGAGAGGATCTTCCCTCCTCCATCGAAACCTCACTTGTAACACCTTCACAGACATCCCCAGAGGTGTGTGGACATGCTGATTGGAAATCCAGTCCAGCTGAACCTGAAGATTATCCAGCACACTTAGAAAGCCAGAGCTCTTAAGAGTTCATGATCTTCTGCCCATTGTTCCGAAAAGAAAGTTAGCTTACCAGCAGTTTTGATCAGGAATTCACCAAGTGAAATATATCCTCCCTCTTTTCCCCCAACCCCCTCCCAGCTCACCTTACCTACAGGGCTCTGCATAATCAAAGTGCCTTGGGGAAGACCCAGGGCCTTGCTAGAACAGGAACACATTTGCTACCTTCCATGTGTTTCCTCCTGCAGCAAGCAACAACTCAAGGTTTACCTGATTTGCATCTTAAACTATAGAAATGATCCCTAACAGTATACTCTTTGGAGATTTGTCTTCTAACCTCCAACCAATAGATAGATAGATAGATAGATAGATAGATAGATAGATAGATAGATAGATGATAGATAGATAGATAGATAGATAGACAGATGATACATAGATAGATAGATAGATAGATAGATAGATAGATAGATAGATAGATAATAAAAATAAAAATAAACATGAGGCAGTACTAAGAACATATAATATTGTGTTGGGTTTCCTACTCCCAGCCTATCTTGAGTCTGCTCCGGTCTGCTTCTGGATGTTGAATGTTGCTCAGGTAGCTTTTCTCTGCTGGCCTACCTCACTCATGATTGGCTGGCTGGCTGCCCTAGAAGTGGGCTGTCTGTGTCTGGGTGCAGAATCCATGTTGAATTCTAAACCCATCCTAGCAGGCAAGGGGTCGACTTGGGAAATGCTAAGCAGCCCCCAGCTATTTACTGAAGCTCCTTGTTCTGTTCTCCCTTCTCTGCTAGGTTGTCTTCCCCCGCTCCCAGCCCAGCCCTGCTCCGCCAGCGCCCTCTCTTTCCTGTTCCTACCCAAGCTGCTCTGAGACAGAAAGGGAGAGCGGAATTATTTATTGTGCGTCTGTTTGAAGTGAAAGGCTTTTACATTTTAATGAGCACTAAATAGGTGCGAGGAAATATTGTTCATTAGCTGTAATCTGCGGAATTGCTTGAGTGAGCTTCCTTTGGAGGCTGCTTTAAGCGGTTCACTCAAGTAGAGCAGTTTGTATGGTAATTAAGGGAGCATTTTGCTGTCAACATCTGTGCTGCTATTTATAACAGGGGAGGTGGCTTGCGGCTCCACTGGAGGGCTGGAGGGTGTGGGTGCTGAGGGATGCAGGTGGGACGGGTGACAGTCAGTAGCAGCCCAACCATGACAGTCTTCTTTTCTCCAGCTATCCTCCCGTTCAGCCTCAAATACTCCTCACAGAAATCCACCGCCATTCATCGTGGCTGGAAGAATTCTTGCACTGATGTCTCTTCATTAATCACAACCTCCACCTGGCAGCCCAGGCAGGGAGAGTCAAGATGCTGCGGAGAGGCAAGTGGTCTTTAGCTTTGTCGCAGGTTCTTTCTGTCTCTTGTGCATTTTTGATTCTCTGTGTCGCTCTGATGGGACAACACGGTACCAGCCTAAGGGCTGTGGCACTCAGAGGCAGTCAGAGATGGCCAAGAAAGAACACTGAGCACCTCATATCCCTGCTGAGATGGAGGAACCTATTGACAGCATTAGCGTGGCCCACAAAAAGTGTGATTCCATGTCCTTCTGGAGTGGCCTGGGGTACTCTGTATTCTTTGCAATACCAAAATGATCTGGCCTGCATACCCTCCAGCTAGAGAGATGCGGAGGTTACCTGGAAAATTCTAGGAGACAGACTTACCAGGTCAGAGGACATGCAGCAGGAAGCTGGTTTGGCTATGCTGAGGTGAGGAGCAGGAAAATGTGGGTAGGAAGTGGATGAGCAGGGCAGAAAGCCTGTAAAGGAGGCTGATGGCAAGACCACTGGCGGGGCCGAGTTGGTCTCCGACTGAGTGATGCCTGGGTGAGCTGGGAGCTGGTGAGCACAGGGCTGAAGGCAGGCAGCTCTGTAAGGGAAGGAAGGTAAGGCCCCACCTTCTGGGGGCAAAGAGGAGGTGCCTCATCTGCTATCCCGAAAAACTTGTCCCGACTCCTTATGTTTTCTCCAGTTTAACATCGACCCAGGCAAGATTCTTGAGAAGAACAGCCATTTTGCCTAGCTGTGAAGGTGCAGCCACAGAGAGGCAGAAGTCAAGCAGATCCCAGCTGCTAGAAGGCAACAGGCCTCATGCACCAGGCTGGGTATCCAACAGCAGGGGGGTTCTCTGTCCATTTCTTCACACTTTCCTCTTTTGCTTCTTTCCTTCCCTCTATCCTTCCTTCTTTCTTTCTGTATTTTGAGACAGGGTCTCCTATAGTTTAGGCTGGCCTTGGCCTGCTTGTGTAGCAGAGGATATCTCTTAACCTCTGCGCTTCCCCTACCACCATCTTCTGAGTGCTGAATTCACAGTTGTACACCATCATACCTGGCTGATGAGGCATTGGGGGTCATACCCTGGGCTTCACGTATCCTAGAGAAGCACTCGACCCTTCCAGCTACACTTCTAGTCCCCCAACTCCGGGCCTTTCGATTTTAATACATAGGCATTATTTGGCACATAGTAGGAGAGTACTCAAAATCAATATCTTTTGAGTGAATGAATAAATTATTGAGGATCCATTGACATCAAGAAAGGCTTACAATAAAAGATGTGGAACATGATAATGGCCAGCTCTTCTTCACCTGGGGACCTTTTACTCAGTGAGTTGGTCAGCTCTTCTTCACCTGGGACCTTTTACTCAGTGAGTTGATAAAGGTTTAACAGCCTTCAAAAGGAATATATATTTTTTAATCCCACACAAAATCTTGATTTTTGAAAAAAAATGCATGAAGAAACATCAGGTATACTGAGGAAATTAAATAGGTTTGGTGTTTTGAAGAAGAAATGTTCCCCACGGGCTCGTGTACTTGAACACTCGGTCCCCAGTTGATGGTGCTGTTTGAGGAGGTGATGGAACTTTTAGGACACGGCACGTCACTGGAGGAAGTATGTCCCTGGGGTGGACTTTGAGGTTTAAAGCCTTCTGCCACTTCCAGTTTTAGGGAAGCAGCTTTCTGCTTGTGATTAAAGATGGGATCCCCCAGCTTCCTGTTCCTGCCCCTTGCTGATATCTTCCCTGCCACCATGGGCTCCTGTTGCTGTAGAGCCATGAGACAGAATAAAACCTTTCTTCTTTGAATTGCCTTTGCTCTTGATGTCATTAGGCCCAGCATTTTACCTCTACGTTATTTTTGTCTTGATTTTGCATAATTATTAAATGTTGTTTGAAAGTCTGTGTTTGTCCAAAGGCAATTTCACTTAATGACTCACTTTGAGAAGTCAAATACAAACAAACAAAGTGAATCCCACGTGAGTGAAGATGATTTGAACTTGGAGATTGCCATAAATAACTCAGCTTTTCAAGTGGCTGCCAAATTAGTATCAGTAGTTGCCCTACCATGACCCTTCAATATAGTTAGGCTTGAAAAAAAATCTGTCATCTATCGAATGTCCCTTTTTGTCTCTCAGTGTGTTAGTCAGCTGTCTGTTACTATAACAAAACTCCAGAAATGGTCAACTCATTTTACAAAGGAATTTTTCTTTCGGATCTTCATTTTCAAGGTTCCAGTCCACTGCCTCTTAAGCCTGTAGCTCTGGGTCTAGATAAGGGAGTATCACAATATGCTAGAAGGGTGATGTGCTCACCTGCTGGTGGCCAGCAAGTTGGAAGAGAGAGAAAGCCAGAGCTATGTCCCAAAATCCCACCACAGCACAGTGGGGTATCTCTTCTTCAAGTAGGAAGAGAGAGAAAGCCAGAACTATGTCCCACAATCCCACCACAGCACAGCGGGGTATCTCTTCTTCAAGTAGACGCCTAGAAAGAGCTGCAAAAGAGAAAAATGAATTGACTCGGGTTCATGCTTCAGGTATATCTGCACACCAGTCTTCATAATAGAACCTGGAAGGCCACCTTGAAAGGGTTAAGTGTCTAGAACTGAAGTGTCATCTCTAAGAATTTTGAGATTTAATGTTTCTATAGGACTCACTTCTAGCCTATTGGTATGGCATTAAGCCTGGCTCCAGACTTCCAGGGGCTTAAGTGTGGGCTTCATGCAAATTGCAAAGAAATTATTAAAAAGTTATCTTGCAAATTCACATCAGAGCGGTGTCTGTGTTGGGTAGCATGAGAGGATGTGACAGTAGGCAGATCGAGTACAGGTGTTGTCAAGATCAAGGCAAAGGTCATGTGGACACTCTTCCGGAAGAGATTTAACTCTCACTCAAATCCATAGATGTGACTGGTCACCGAAATTTTCAAACAAGAAACAAACATGATCCAGTTGGAACTGTAGGTCATTTGAGCAGCAACAAAGACAGGAATAGAGGAGGATCAGATGAATGGAGGAGTGGGGGAGAAGGAGTGATGGAGGAAAGGAGAAGGGGGAAAGGAGCAGAGGAGTATAGAGTTCAAAGAAAGCCAATGAAATTTTTTTTAATAAAGTATCTTAACGTAAAATTACAGAGGCAGAGAAAAGCACATAGACAATCGTGAGCATCCACTGAGGATACCGTAAGATCCTGAGGTAGGACCACAGAAGCAATGGTTTTGAGGAAGAGGCGGGAAGAAGTCTGCAGGAACAGTTTCTGTAAGAAGGGGTAACCTGGTAGGTTAGACAGAGCGGGAAAGAAGAGTGCATTTAATTTTAAGGTTTGCCTACTCAAGGAAGTCCAGCTGGCAGCCACTTTACAATTTGTGTTACATTGTCATAGGTTATTGCTGCTACACTTGCCATTTACCAGCTGAAGAACTGGGTTCCCTAGGAGAAGAAAACACTAGATTTAGAGCCTGTTCAAGATTCCTGGGGGAGGGGGTTCTAAGTGTTGCCTCCTCTCCTCCTAAGAGGGCACATTGACAAAAGGATGGGGGCTGGTGGTGTGCTTGTTTGTTTCTTTATTCAAGCTAGAAAAATTTCACATACACACACAATGCTCAACACCTCTTCCTATAAGTTGTGCCATTTGGGAGCTTTTAGAATACTCAAAAATTTGGGCTGCCATTTTCCATTTTGCAAACCATTGGCACAAAGCCATGTATCCCAAACATTATCTTCACCTCTAAAGGAAACCTTACGCCCATAGTAGTCACCCCTCATACCCATATCCTGAGAGAAGATGTTGAGTCAATGTGGTGCCTTAAACTGAACTTGCCTTCAGGAATATCAAATTAGAGATATCGGTGGTGTCTCCAAGGGCAGCATCTGGATGTGAAGACTGAGGGAGATGTCTGTGCCGGAAATGAAACTTCCACAAGCACCTACCAATGGGAGTTGTGGTAAACACAGACTGAAAGGCAGGGTGATATTTCTAGGCTGAGAGAGGCTGATATTCAAGTCTGAACAGACTTAGGGAAGTGTGGTTTGTGTTGCGCTACTTGCATCTTGTCACAAATCAGCTGCTTGCTGAGACCCACCTGGAGCTTGTGGTCTAGAGAAGGCCAGAACTCTACAGCCATCACTTCCCAGACTGACCAGAGTGAGGAGGGCAGTTATTCACAACCTCCACCCATCATCTTCTTCGAGTTACTAGAGTTCTCTGGAGGGACAGAAACAATAGAATGCATATTACAAAGGAGATTCATTTGATTGCCATCCACGAGAGAATCCATTATCTGCTTTGTCCATGTGACTGGGTATCTCAACATCCCAATTTGATGCTGAAGGCCTGGAGGATTTCTGGAGAGCCATTAGTCTTCAGTCCACACTGGAAAACCAAAGAATCTGGGTTCTGATGTAATGATGACCCCAACCATAACAATAGAGAAGATTGAAGGAGTGAAGACAGGCAGTTGGGCTTTCTCCTCAGAACTCTTTGATCTAGGCTACAGCCTGTAGGTGCTGCCTATTCTGAGGGGTGATCCTCACCCCTTCAGTTAATTCTTTATGGAAATCCTACCACAGACCCACCCATAGGCACATCTCTTAGTTCATTCCAGATCCAAACAAGTTGACAACCGAGACACATTCATTAATGAAAAATTAAAAATATCAGAACCCATTTTATCTTCTTAGCAGTGGAATTCTAAATTCCCAAGGACATGATCAGATCTCACTTCTCTTCCTGTTCTCGGTTGACCACAGTATGTATGTGCCATGAGCAGAAATTAAATGTCTGCTGACAGAGGAAGACAAGACTTTACTGATACAACATTTAATCCTCAGTCATTCGTTGTTGAGTGTGGCAAACCTTCCCTGGGGAGACATAACACATGTTGACTCACCCCAGAAAGAGATCCCCAACAGACGAAAATAAGGGTTGCACCAAAGCTCAATTGGACAAATTAATGAGTTTTTATTGGGGTTCTATAGGGGTGTGTGGGAGAGGTTATATACAGGAACAGGAATGACACAGAGCAACAACTACATCACTGAAAAACTCACTCCAACAGGGGGATAACTCATGATGCAGCCCTGATGCTTTCTCCACAGCTTCCAGGTGACCCCACAGTCTGAGTATCTCCTGTGCTGCTGGGCTATAAAAGGAGACTGCTCTTTCATTTCCCAGCCGCCCAAACCCAAACAATCACACAGAAACTGTATTAATTACAACACTGTTCAGTCAATGACTCAGGCATATTTCTAGCTAGCTCTTACATCTTGAATTAACCCATTTCTATTAATCTGTGTCTTGCCATGAGGCTGTGGCTTACTGAAAAGTTTCCGGGTCCTTCTCGTTTGGCAGCTATGTGGCATTTCCTTGACTCTGCCACTCTATATATCTCTGTTTGGATTTCCTGCCTGAATTTACTCTGCTAAGCCATTGGCCAAAACAGCTTTATTCATCTACCAATAAAAGCAACACATATACAGAAGGGCATCCCACATTATCTCCCCTTTTTCTGTCTAATTAAAAAGGAAGATTTTAACATTAACATTGTAAAATTACATATATAAAACAGTTATCAAGCAAGAATTATAGTTACAATAGTCTATTTGTATCTAAAGTTTTATATCAAATTTATCTTTTATTATAACTAAGGAAAGCTATAATTATAACTGTCTAGTCTTCAAACCCATTAAAGACTCCAGAAGGATATACTATTACCTAAGTAAACAGAAAGTGCATTATAAGCAACTTCCAAAATTTTAGAATTAACAGAGACATCTTGCTACTTGCACATTCAACCAAAGTTCTTTTGTAATGTTGGGACACCTATCTTCAGCCTACAGGCCCATAATATCTGGCAGACTTTTCCATGAAACAGGAAATCTGAAACATTGTTTCACCTATATTGGCAGTTTGTCAGACACTTTCTTCTCTATCATGCAAAATGTCTGGCAGACTCTTTCATGAAACAGGAACTTTAAAGGATTATCCCATCTTCTGGAAAGCTCAGCAGTCACTTTTCTGTCGGTCCTGTATGTCCAGTTCATACAGCATACCATCAAGCAGTCCAGGCAAGAACAATTTCTTGTCCAACAAGCTAGCCTTGTCACATTGAAGGCAAATTCTATAATGAGTTTCTTCAATGCCCATCAACCTCTCTGAAATAATTGGTGCTGCCAGAAGCAGACATGCCTCACTGTCAAGAAAAGTCTAAGTTTTCAAAACCTATTAAATGCCTGTAGGTCTTTGAAAGGTTTGAAGAATGGCTATCCATCTGAAATATATCTCTGTATATCTAGAAAACCTAATATGACTACATTATAAATGATTTTCTATTAATCTGTATTTCTTATGCATTATATTTCTAAATGAGCTGCACAAACACAGTAACTTAAATGAGAAGAAATACATGCACAATGTAACAAAATCAACTTTAAATCTGTATCAATAGACCAAAATCCATACCAATGCAAAGTATTCATCTCTATATCATATCTCCCTTTAAATGAAAACAAACATTTATAAACAATTATTTTAAAAATTTGTTCATTGTTTTCTCCAAACTTCTCCTTGTTGGTTTTGGGTTCATGGAGACTTTTCAGGGTATCTTGTTCCACCAAACCACATTATCATGGAAGGAATCCACAGCATTTCATCTTCTGTGGAAATGAAAGCAGAACCTTTTTTTCCAAAGCAACATAAACTTAGAGTCAAATTTTGAAGTCAAGATACCTTTAAAATATATATGTTGGTTTAGCTTAACAGCCCGTACAATGAAATGTCTCTCTGTACTTGCACATTCACAGTCAAAAAATTCAAAGAAAACATAATAATACACATAATTCAGACTCTGTCTATATATTTTTCATTTCTAGGTGGCTTAATTTTTTACTTTATTTTTTAATATTTATTATTTTTACTCCTTTAATCTGTGACAGTCTGTCTTTTATAACTGCCTATACTCTTTTTATTCTCTCTCCCCTAAGCTTATGTACATTTTTCAAATACACTGTGACCCATTCAGAGCTTTATTTTTGTCTGAATCTATCCTTATTGTGTATCTGTAATCATTTTCTGACCAGGAACATTTTTTTTAATTCTGAGTGGGTGTGGCTAGGGCCAACTCTGCAGCCCTACCCATTTGCTCCACCCAATCCAGTATGGTAGAGGCATGTTTACTGTCTCTGCACGTCATGCTCATCATCCCAGCTCCAGGGACACAGCAGATCTATGTTGTCATTAAACAATTTGTTACAAGCTGCTCACAGACCTCATTTAAGTGCTCAGTAACAGAACAAGCATGAACCAGGAAGCTGACTCTTAAAGGAACTGTGCAGTTTTTGCTGCTAATGCTGAGTCAGAAAACCTTCTCTTAAAGGAACTGCACCTCTGTTTGCTAGCAGTAAACAGAGCCTATCTGGAAAAAAAAAAACATGTGGCTCCCAAGACATGTGCTTGGCTCCCATTTTTGTGAGTCTAGAAGTCTTCTCTTTTTTTCTAAAATTTTTAGGTCTTATGTGGATCCATGCCCCAGATGGTAGGCACCATTTGTAAGCAGAGACTGCTCCTTTGTTTCCCAGACACCTAGGCCAAAATACTCACTTAGAAACTATATTAATTAGAATACTGCTTGGTCAATAGCTTAGGTATATTTCTAGCTAGCTCTGATACCTTAAATTAACTCATTTCTTTTAATCTGTGTATTACCACGAGGCTGTTGCTTACTGGGCAATGTTCCAGCATCTGTCTTCTTTGGCAGCTACATGGCATCTCTTTGACTCTGCTTACTCTCTCTATATATCTCTGTTTGGATTTCCTGCCTGGCTTTACTCTCCTAAGCTATTGGCTGAAGCAACTTTATTCACTAACCAATAAAAGCAACACATATAATGTAGGGCATCTCACATCACTGGATTGGTCAGTCTTTTCCTCAGGAGTTGATTACTCCTTCTTACATTGCTGATGGAGAGTCCTGGAGAATCCTTCAACTTTTCATTCTTCCAGATGTGACCCTTTGTGTACCTCCTACTTCTCACGAACCTCTCCCTTCCTCCTGTAAGGAATATTTCACTTCAGAGGAAACAGCCATTCATTCATTCCAAATAATAATAAATAACAATCTTAATAATCTTAGATATTTTGTTATTTGTATACTTGTGATGTATATTCACAGTGTTGCCTACTAATGAAGCAATGTTTGATTGCTTATAAAAATCAAAAGTATCTATGTAGAAGGCTGGAAAGATGGCTCAGCAGTTAAGCACACTGGTAGCTCTTGCAGAGGATCCAGGTTCAATTCTCAGCACCCACATAGCAGCTCACAACTATTTGTAACTTCAGTTCCATGGGACCTGACACATTTTTCTGGCCTCTATGGGCACTGAGTGCATGTGATGCTCAGGCAAATATGCAAGTGAAATAAATACATATATAAAATAAAAATAAATCTCAAAAAACTTAAAGTAATTATGCAGATTTCTAATGAAACCAGCATTTATAAAAATGAATTCTTTTTATGCTTAACTTACCTGGTTACTTTTAGTAATGTACATTTTTTTCATAGAGTTCAGAGTCACACATTTAAATGTTATCTCTTTAAAATTGATAGAGGGAATTGCCTTCAGTGGTTTTGTATTCAATTTGATCATTTAGAACTTATAAACAAGGCATTATACAATAAATGCTTCAGGAATGTTGTGAGAGGCTGCTTGTTGCTTCCTGGCTGCTTATCCCAAAATAATCATACAAAAACCATATTAATTAAATCACTGTTTGGCCCATTAGCTCTAGCTTCTTATTGGATAACTCTTACATATTAATTTAACCTATTTCTATTAATTGTTGTATCGCCACATGGCTGTGGCTTACCAGCAAAGTTTCAGCATGTCTGTCTCTGGCAGTGGCTCCATGGCTTCTCTCTAACTCCTCCTTCTTTCTCCCAGCATTCAGTTAATTTTTCCCAACTACCTCTATTCCCTATGCAGGCTCAAGACAGTTTCTTTATTAACCAATGGTATTCACAGCATACAGAGGGGAATCCCACATCACGGGAATTTTTTTGTTTGTTTATAATTTATCTTATTTATGTGTTGCTGTGTATCTGTGTGTAAATGTGTATATGTGTATGTGCGTAGTGCACATGGATACCAGAAGAGGGCATTAGATCTATTAGTGTTACAATTACTGGCAGTTGTGAGTCACAGTGTAGGTACTGGAAATCAAACTCTGATCCTCTGTAAAAATAACAAGCACTCCTTAACTGCTGAGCCATCTAAATTTGAGCCAGTTTGTGCAACTATATATGAAAAAGATAGATTTTGATGATGGAATTTGATTTATGTCATCCACAAATGTGTTATCTGATAAACTTTTGCAAAAGTCAGCTGAAGTGTGTCTAATGTAATTCAGGTGTCATTGAGGCTCTCATGACATAAAATGTAGCATTAGGTCTGGTGGGGCACATTGTGGTACTTCATGAACATTTGCTTTAGAATTAAAACTTGATGCATGCAGCCAATTCACTGTATGTATTAATCAGCCCCTAAACCACGCCCCAGAGTGATTTTTAGCACATATACAGGACAACTTTTTAACTTCCCACTCAATTTTAATGAAGCGTCTCCAAATATTTTTTTTTTTTGAAAAATGCCTTTCTCAGCCCTAAACACACATCCTAAGACATTCACAGCTGGAATATAAAAGACAATTGGAACAAATTTATTAGATGGCTTACCTCTACTGTTTGTGAAACATTTAAATGAATGTGTAGCTAGAGAAATGAATATCCCCAGTGAGCGGCCAAGAATAGCAACAAAATGAGAAGCAAAGGAGGAGAGGATCCTTAGAAAGGTATTTTCAAAGCTTTAGCCAAGCCCTTGTCTGAAAAAAAAAAAGCTGAGTTGAAGAGGGAGAGGGAACTGAGGGCTAAAAAGAATTTTATTTTTTATTTATCTCATGTTTTATTATTTTTATCTCATGTTTGCCTGAGAAATGGTGAATGTTGGGACTTAAAAGTTGGGGTTGATAAAGTTATGATCAGACAATATAGGGAGGTTCTGTTCTGCTTCATATGGTTCTTCAGGGTTCCATGATGTGGGTGGGGTTTGCCCACAGACACCTCTCATGACTCCTGCATATACCAGGGACAATTCCCTTTATTCTTTTCTCTCTCTCTCAGGGAGTGATGTGCTGTAGAGGAGGGCAGTCCTTATGGAGCCACTTCATGCAGCAAAGCTGGCCCTGGAATCAGTGGGTGTCCTGGAAGGACAGGTCTGCATAGGACCTCGGCCCTTCTAACCGGTGGGGCAAACCTCCTAAGACTGATGGGAAGATTAAACAAATCATTGTGTCTGTAAAGTATATAGATGAGAATCTGTTAAAAAGGAAATGTTCTCTTGACATTGACTTTTAAAAAGTATTTTAGAGTCATTTAGATGGCTCAGCAGGTAAAGGTACCCACCCTTCAAACCTAATGACCTGAGTATGAAGTTCTAATGGTAGAAAGAGATTTGGTAGAGATGACTTCAGTCAGTTGCTCTATGACTTCCACATGAGCCCTCTAATAAATAAATTTAATAAGAGATTCTAAAATCATCTCTATTAATTCCTGAAGAATTTTACAGACTATATTTTGCCAGAGAATTCTATGTTAAACTAGTGTACTGACAGAAATTAGTAAGCAAAATCCCTACCATGATAATCTTAGGGAAAGACTGAAGTGAAGGTAATTTAGGCAGGGCGATTTCTTTTTGTCAAAAGTGTACAGCTGAATCCAAACCCAAACTGGTCTGACAAAGACACTCACCAACCTCTGTCTTGTATCTGTGTCATGGGTGGTGATCGTGTCTCATCATATTGGTGGAAATAATTCAAGATAATCCCAGGGCAGCTAACCTCCGGACACTCCCATGTAGAAGTAGATTAATTTCTAGGGCTTGCTAATGGCACACATAAAAAAATGATTATCTGTGAACCTAGTAAGTAAAATATCTAAACACACTCCATAACACCTTCAAAATTTGTCATGGTGACCTGCTTTTGTGGGAAGGAAGCAAATTTCAGGTGCTGGACACTGAAATTTTCTGGATTTTCCCAGTAAATAAAACAAGGTCATGAATTTCTAATTACTAACTCTCAGACTCAAACTTCACCAAACTTTAACAGTTAAATTAACAATTATGTGATATTCACACACACACATATATGTGTGTGTGTATATATATATATATATATATATATATATATATATATATATATATAATCAGTGCATAACATGAAGGGTAGATAGGAAAACATGTGATTTATGCTGGTAAAGATCCTACAATATACTTATGATGATAGATAAATTTTGTACATATATATAATAGACAATAAACAGAAGACAAATGATAGACAGATAGATGATAGATAGATAGATGATAGATAGATAGATAGATAGATAGATAGATAGATAGATAGATGACAGATGATAACAGACACATGGCTGCCTTCTTCCTCTTCACCAGTTCTCTTCAGTACATTAATCAGATCTCTTCTCAACACTGAACTTCACAAAACTCTCAAACGAATGCCTGCTTAGAACTCGTTAAGTGCTTAAAGAGAAACCCCATACACTTTGAATTGCTTATACTTCTTTCCGATGGTTACACATCAGACTCAACAAAAGCAGAACAAGCTGCAAGTGTAAGCAGGGTATGTGGCTCCTTTCTGGAATGCTCTTCCATGCCTCTTCCTTTTTTTGTTCATTCCTATTTAATTTGGTGTTTTGAGACAGGGTCTTGCTGTGTCTTCCTTGTTGATCTGGAACTATGCAATCCAGGCTGGCTCCCAACTCCTGATCCTGAGTTCCTCAAGTGCAGCGACAACTGTGTGTGTCCTCATGCTCAGTGTGTGCCCTCATGCCCAGTGTGTGCCCTCATGCCCAGTGTGTGCCCTCATGTCCAGTGTGTGCCCTCATCCTTCCTTCCGTCCTCCTTCTCCATGGGAAAGAGTTCTGTTTGGTATTTCTCTGTGCAATGAATTTCTTCTAACCGGATTGCGATCAAGAGTTTCCTTCCTGTAGCAAGATTCACATTCTTGGACACACTGAAGCTGGGGTTTATCTTACAGTTTATATCTCAGGGTTCTCAGACACTAAATATAAAGTCATTGCTCCTTAACTAGTATTGAAGTGACACAGGACACAGGGCAGCATTTTATTAAAGATTCAGTTGAGATGGTTGTTGAATTAATGATTGTATGCTAATTTTTGAAGTTTTTAACCACCCCCTCCCCCGCTCTTAAACCTTGTTGATTCTGGCCTGTGTCAGAAATCTAGCTTTCTCCTCTCAGTTAAGTTGTTCAACAGATGTTATGGTAACTTTGATAAACAAAGACTGAAGCCCTTTCAAGCAGGGAATGCATCTCATATGAAGGAGACTTCTAACCCGGCCCAAACCCAGATTATGCATTTTGCTGTTATCCCAGCTATTGTTATAATAATTCAGGATTTATGACTTATGAATCTCTTTTCATGCTCAAATTTCTAATGATGTCTTATAAGGAATCCTTACTACCATTGTTCTCATACTTTGAAAAAATAATAATAACTTTTTAAATATAGAAATATGGTCTGGGTGACAAACACCTAACCCAGAATGGCAGCTTTGGGATTCCCCAGTTCAGTGGCAATTTCACACTATTGAAGATTTGCCTATTGTGATACAAGGCCATGTGATACAATGTTTCAGAATCATTTGTACTTCTAAACAAACTCCTACTATGTTTCCAAGTATGTGAATGGATGTTCATGTTAGGTATCTCAGGGAAGAGACTGGACCCCTTATCCCCAAGTAAAGGCAGTGAGGAGAGAAGAAAGCTAAGCATACTTGGGATATGAAAACATAAAACTAAAGATGTGTGTGTGTGTGTGAGAGAGAGAGAGAGAGAGAGAGAGAGAGAGAGAGAGAGAGAGAGAGAGGGAGAGGGAGAGGGAGAGGGAGGGAGAGAGAGGGAGAGGGAGAGAGGGAGGGAGGGAGGGAGGGAGGGAGGGAGGGAGGGAGGGATGAGATCTCAGGAAAGGGTGTCAGCTATGAAGGGATCCAAAGAAGCAGACAGCAAGGATACCTTTCTCTACTGGGTCTTTTTTGGTGACTTGATGGAGCCTGTTCACACACAGTGTCGTGGATGAAAAGGAAAGAACCCCCTCTTCTCTCTCCTCATTTTTTTTCTCTCTCAAACACATATACAAACTCAAAAATAACAGCTGTCTCTTACATTTTTCTTTTCCTTAGATGCACCTTGCCTCAATAAGGATAATCCCAGGCACTTGAGTTTTCTAGCAATAAGGAGGGAAAGGAAACGCGACACCTTCTCACTGTTGACCGCGAGCATGCCAGCTAGCAAGTGAGCAGTTACTGCTCTTCACTAACCAGAGGATGCTTGGACCCCACACCTAAGATTTCCTACATGCCCGTTCTCAGAAGGTGGAAGGGTGAAGATATCAAGGGCAAGCAGCTGATGATAATGTAACATTTTGCATTGTTTGGGTGATGCCTTGTAAATATGTTTTAAAACCTAGGCTGCTTTTCCTCCTTTCTCTGCCTAGAGTTTGTATTACAAATTTCTCACAGTCATGAAAGATAACCAAATACTATAAGATAAATAATGTTCTCCTGACAGCACCCTTGGAGCGTCAATATGGGAAAAGAAGCTTGAGTTTAAGAAGCTAAAATGTAAGAAATGGGGTGGTGAAGACCAGTGTGGGGACAGTGCAGGAAGGAAGATGGTGGCAGAGGCAGAGCTTGGGACAGGGCACAGCAGGCTAGGCGCCACACTCAGGACAGGACTCAGAGTCAGGAGGTGCCAGCTACTTCCTGAACATGTTTGAACTTAGGCGCACCCTCTCAGATCATATTCTAGCCACAGTCTGAACTGCAGGCAGGAATATGGCAGATTCTGAAATCCAGGCCAAGGGGCTGGAGAGAGGTGCCTCAGCAGTTAAAAGTACCTTTAATGGTCTAGAGGATGGGGGATCAGTTCCCACTACTCACATGGTGGTTAACCACCCCCTGTGAACTCCAGACCCAGGGGATCTGATACCCTCTTTGACCTTTGTGGGTACCTGTATAAATGTACATAAACACACACACACAACACACACACACCACAAAGAAATCCAACCCTATAGAAACTGAATAAAGACAGATGGGAAGATCCAAGGAAAGAGGTAGGCCAGCATATAGAGAATAGTGGGAAGAGTGACAGATTTCTGGGCAAAGGGTGTCTGAGTACTGAGTGTAATTGCTCTTGGCCCGACAGTAGGAAATACAGAGATGAAGCTTCCTCGTGACGCAGAGGGAAGGCTGGTAGAAACTAAATCCTCTATGTGTTGTTTGGGAAAGACTTCATCTTCATCAGATCATCACGTGTCTCCTGCAGAGACAACTAACAACATAACCTCAACAGACATTAAGCATATGCATGACACAACCGTGGGAATACTTGGGAGGCTGCACACACATAGATCCACACAACCGTGGGAATACTTGGGAGGCTGCACACACACATAGATCCACACCACCGTGGGAATACTTGGGAGGCTGCACACACATAGATCCACACAGAGAGCAATGGTACTGTAGCTCTAGCCACAACATACCTCGCGATAGTAAGGTGAACATGTGCTTTAGCCACAACCTCGTGATAGTAACGTGAACATGTGCTTTGCGCATTTGAGGAAGATCGGTACAAGCCTGCTAAATTCAGTAGCAAGGAGACCACACAAGGGTTTCTCCCCTCTCCAGGCCTCTTTCCCTGTCCAGTTTTCAAACATCATTGTCTATTTTCCAAGGAGCATGTGCTTCCCGCTCGCAACAAGATCAGGAAACAATAAGCCCCATGATTTGCTCAATGCTAAATTACTTTCATGTATTTATATTTGATAATAAAAACAAGTTGAAATTTAATTTTTTAAGCCGTGAGAGAACATTTTCTGGAGCAGAGAATTTTTTTGTAATTTACCAAGCAGTTTATGAAAGCATTCACTAGATCTGAAATAGCCACGTTTTAAGATACTTGAAGATCGTGTTTCGTTGAATAAAATATAAGTATTTATATATAAAACATGCTGATATGAGATATGTGTACTATTATCAAGTGTTGTTACTACCATGTCAGTTTAATTGCATTAATCACAAAGGTAGCTTTGTAGAGTAGTTTTTTAAAAAATTAATTGATTTATGACTAAAGAATAACTATATGGTTAAGAGAAGTCACAACCAACCTGATAAATTTTGTCTTATGTGAAGAACTGTTAGGATTCAAAATAATCCAACTGTATTAAAAGGGTAATAATATATCTTGAATTTATAAAAATTTGCTGGATTTCCTAGCTCAAATTGCTAAATGCTCACATTTGTATTTTTGTTATGGTACCTCCTTCCGTTAAAAAGGCTCTAGAGGCTGGACAAATGGCTCAGCAATCACAAGCACTTGCTGCTCTTCCAGAGACCTAAGTTTAGCTCCCAGGGCCTCCATCAGATGGCTCACAACTGCCTGTAACTCCAGGTACACTAGGCCATCTGATGTTTCTGACTTCTGAAGGCACTTGCATTCATACCTACTTACACAGATACACACACCTATACATAATTAAAAAATAAAAAATAAATCTTTAAAAAAGAAATGCAAATGTTATAGGAAAAGAGGTAATTGGAGGGATGAAGTAGAAATTTCCAGTATGTAAAATAGTGTTTGTTGAACAAGGTCAAACTGTGTGTGTCCATCATCCATCCATCCATCCATCCATCCATCCATCCATCCATCCATCATCCATCCATCATCCATCCATCCATCCATCCATCCATCCATCTCACTAGCTTTTAAAGGGCACTCCCTCAAGCCAATGAGCATGTGATACCAACAGATATGAAAGAAGGAAAAAAACCTAAAAAAAACACAATAACCGGGCGAGTTAAAGCCCCTTTCAGACATGGTTGCGCCCAGAATTACACCCTTAGCATTAACTACTCTGCTAACTGTAATTTCTGAGCAGCTTGGCTATGCTGGGACCAATAACGTCTCAGCAGATGTTAACAGTGAGGGGATTTAAAGATTACCGGGTTTCATGGGTGCAGTAAAGTTGCAGTGGGAACAGAAATATTACCGTAGCTGTTATGTTCCGAGAGCATCCCAGTTACTGACAAGAGATACATGAGTGATAGTGAGGGCCAGGGGAATGAGACTTTACACTTACTGGTCAGCAGCATATAAATCCCATAAATTAAATGAAGTTTTATGCATTCCTCATTTCTTTGCAGACTGATCTTCCTCAGAGGGCCTTTGTTTCATGTTAATTCCACCGTCAAAGCTTTGTTCAACCATACTGTTCCCTTCGAGCGGGGCGTCGCTTCATCCCCGGCTTCCTGCCGCACATCCATCCCAACCATACTGTTCCCTTCAAGCAGGGCGTCGCTTCGTTTCATTCCCGGCTTCCTGCCGCACATCCATCCCCATTAGTTTTGAATAGTGGTGTGATCTCCAGGTGGAACTTTGGCGACGCCCCCATGTGACCCCATCAGACCTAGCGCTTTTTATATAAATCCCTCCTAGGCCACCTTACTTGTCCCTTTAATGGTCTAAAAGGGACAATTCCATAATGTCTGGAATGTAGATAGGTGAACACTCAGCTGTCTGTCATCACCCTTCCTGGCGAGGAGTCTGAACGAGGTGTTCACTGTAGCGGAGAACAAGTGAGAACTGCCCAGTGTCCCTCGTATCCTTAGGCATGAATGCCAGCTTGTGCAACGGATAGTAAGCCACGGGAAGACAGTAATTCCCAATGGCCTGACCATCTTGTGTCCAGTTTACCATAAGATCCAACAACAGAACTGCAGTCAGATTACAAGACCATGGGAAGCAGGAGTGAAGCTGTCGGGGTAGAGATGGCTCATCAGTTAAGAGCACATATGAGTGTTACAGAGGACTTGAGTCTGGCTCTTAGCACCCACACCGGGAGACTCACAATTGCTTGCAACTGGTGTTTCTGGCCTCCAAGTGCACCTGCCCTTATAAGCACACACCAAAACACATACAGAAACACATACACACTCACACACAGGCTCAGTTCAAAATTTACAGAGTGAATTTTGCTTTTATTTGTACAACCAAACCAGCAACATTAACAAAATGTAGGTTATATTAAAGCTAGAAGTTCCGATGAACCAAAGTGGGCTACTTCTAACAGAAAAAGTTATTCGTGTATAAATACATCTTTCTCTAATGTTGACACAGGAGAAAAGCTTTATGTATCTGGTCCCCAGCCCATCACCCACCAATGCTAAGACCTTAGTGTTGTTGATTCCCAAGTGGTGTGTAACATAGATATTTCCACTTAAAAGTCTGGGGTCAGCCATGATACCTTGCTCTCTTCCTTCTCCAAGACTTGGCCATACTCGGGTATGGGTTATTTTGTATCTTGCTTGTCCCTGTCGACTTGGACTTTTCAGGGCTTTGTGACAGTCACTTTCTCATCTCTGCTCCCCACAGCTGGGGTCATCGATGCCCTACCACACCCAGCATTTTTATGAGTGTACTGAGCATCCGTTTGCACCCAGTCCCCATGCACTTTACTGACTGAGCCGTTGCACCCAGCCCCCACAAAACAGTTTCATTGGCATCACTTTCAGACTCACGTAAGGAGGCCCTCAGTGGACCTGTGAGTGAGGCTGCAGATTTTTCTGTCACTAAGTCATTCCTGCGTAGATTCTGAGGCAGATCTTACGTTGAACACATTCCTATACTACAGTGTTAGGTGTAGGAAGAGCAGACATCATGCACTTATGCCATCTAAGTAGGGAAAGCTGGTTTAATTTTCTTGCTGGTGCTATTATCTTTTAAGTCCTAATAATCTCACTCTTGCTCAGGCCGTGAGCCTATAAATCTGGACGTGTTCAATGAGCAATCCGGGAGAAGTTTCCCCTGGTCGTGTGAGGCCCTGATAAAAGCAAACAATACAGTTCTAGCCGCTGCTTATTAAGAAGGGAGACACCCACTCAGCCGACACTGCAATCCTTTTTATTTTGATGGCACTCTTTCACTGTCTGTCGTAAACTTAGCGAAGCAGGCTTTCTCTATCCTGCCCTCCTTTTATTGGATATAAATCACCCCTGACAGGAAGGTTTATGCCCAAATCCGTTTACTCCTTGTTGGGAGTCTTTAAATTAATATTTATAAGCTGGAAGGGGCCTGAAAGGATGCAGCAATACAATAGCTAAATGTCCCAGTTGGGCTTGAACTGATTCCCACCTCCTCGACGTTGACACCTTTTAATTATTCTCATTCCCAGCATCTTTTGTCAATGCCGCCCTTGTGCCCATAAATCACAGGCTTTGGTGGAATTGAGGTGGGGCATAATAGGGGTTCCACGTGTGGTTACGATTACCATTATTGTTGTTGTTGTTATTCCCTCCCTCTCCCCCCCCCACTCTTATACACAGGCTCAGGTGCGGAGGTCAGAGAGCAACTATGGATATCAATCCTTACCTTTCACTTTGTTTGAGACAAAGTCTTTCTGTTGTGTTGGTTGTAGGATCCTGGTCTTCTAGCTTCTGAGGATTTTTGTCTCCACCCCCCAATCTTTCTGTGGGAGCACTGGCATTGCAGATACCCCCACAGAAACTGGGTCTGGCTCTATATGGGTTCTAGATTCAGAACTCAGCTCCCCCCACTCAAGCCCTATCCCACCAAACAATCTCCCTATCCCCACAGTGGAGCTTTGAAAGGTTTTAGTAGGCAGTGATGGCACAGGGAAGGGGGTGCGGAAATGAGAGTTACAAAGGATTTAAGCAATGGCTTAGGAATTATTCTAATTGAAATCACATCCTAATGGACCTTTGTAAATTCCATCCTGAAGCACATTTCTAAAAAGTCCCTCCAAATACAAAATAATGTTAAGTGAGTGGCTGAATCTTAATTCATACCGTTAACCTCCCTGGGCCGCAGAGCAGGCCCTGCTGGATCCCCGACTCCGTTCTCTGCGGCCTCTTAGCCTCCTCTGCTGCTCTGGCCTCCTTCTTGCGCTTTGTGCGGGAGCAAGCTAGCCAAGTGACGCAACATGGCGGACCCAGCGCCACCTCCTGGAAATGGTCTCAGTCAGTCAAGGGTTAGGTATGGGATGTGATATGACTTTGGAAAGGTGAAGAAAGGGAAACCAGGGGACATGGCTTCTGGAAAATGTTTCCTTATGTCCAAAAGCACCACCAGAGACGGTCCTCTGCTCACGGTCCCACCAGGAACAGACATGACCTTCTTCCCACTATCAAAGGAGCCAAGCTAAGATCATACACAGCTCTCATTGGAGGGCAGAGCCAAGGAATCCAGGATGGTGGGGTTAGTGTTCCAACAATGACATCTTGTTCCC
The DNA here is from genome assembly GCF_950005125.1 of Chionomys nivalis. Taxonomy (NCBI): domain Eukaryota; kingdom Metazoa; phylum Chordata; class Mammalia; order Rodentia; family Cricetidae; genus Chionomys; species Chionomys nivalis. The sequence goes on from NC_080090.1 coordinate 6,784,986, forward strand.
AAGACAACAGTGCTCTCTTTATCGCTTACACCAACTAGTCGCTTTCCTGGAGTTTGTATCTAAAGCTCATGCTCCTCCTTAAAGTCACTTGTGTCCTTTGATTCCCGAAGAAGGGTTCAGAGGTAGAATCAGTCTGTCCCTTTGCTTTCCTTACTGAGCTCAGGGTTCAGCTTTCTCCACCATCAGCCACCAAGTTCAGGCATCTCTCTGTTCACCTCTGGTTTCTTTCACACGAAGCCTCCTGAGTCTTGCCTCTCGCTTTCTTTGTCTTTGTCAGTTGGCCCCTCCTCCCCCACCCTCACTTTAGGCTGCTTTCAGTCGGAAGCTGAAATAAACAGGTGTGTTTATATAATAGATCTTCTTTTATTACTTCTCTGACTTGGAAAATACAGGAACTAAATCTGCTAAGTAATATGCACCATCCTTCTGGATAACACTGCTTTCTGTCAAATGCAAACTGTGATGTGGAGTAATGAGATTGGCTTTTGGATGCGGCTCTAAAGGCAACGAAAAAAAAAAACTAGTGTCCCAGATTTGAGCAACTGTCGCTTGCTTGGGATAGGCCTCTAAACTCCAAAGGGATTATGTGGTAGGGAACAACATTGCTTAATATTACTCTAATTTTGGTTGAATAGAGAAGTTGAGTTTATACTTTGTTGATAATGGTTCCAAATTGTCTGTTAGTTGTTTACTCTCATTTATCTGTCAGTGAAACTCCTAGCCCCAAGAATTCTCCAAGATTAGACAGTGTTTGGATCATCCCTGTTAAAAAATAAACAACCAGAAAAGCCAGATGTGGTAACCCACACCTGTAATCCTAGCATATGGAAGGCTGGGGTAGGCTAAGGAGGCCGAGCCTTATTTCAAGGCTATCCTGGGCTAAATAACAAGGCACCATCTAAAATGAACATAAAAAAAAACAAAACAAAGCAAAAACCAATCCAGTTTAAAACTTGGGAAATTAGTTAAATGCCATGTTCTCAAGTCCTAACACAAGCCACTGGAGTCCAAATCCCTGGAAGGTCTCAGCCCAGACTTGTACTTTCCATAAGAATCTCATATGATTTTTTAAATCTGATGTAAATCCTGAAACCAATAGGTTTATCATCATTTCTATGATTTTTAGAAGTGTGGTTTAGTTTGTGAGGCTCAGAAGGGCACACGTGGAAGCTGCTATAACATATTCCAATATTTAGAATCTTTTTGTTTTTAGAATCTTAAAAAAATACCTAATCTGTTTAAGATAATTTGTTCTCCTCCTCTATTTCCACAGGATCCATTCATAACAGCTTGGAAGGACAGTTTGAAAGTATGGCTGTCAACCTCTTGATGTCCCACCTCCTCATCGAAGTTATGCTAAGCCCGACCTCTGGCCTCCAGCCTGGTCCTCATCCTTTCCTAAGAACACCCAGGCAGTCACTGTGAGGAAAAGATGGATGAGAGTGAGTGTCCTGTCCCTGTGATAAAATACTGTGACCAAAAGGAACTCAGAGGAGAAAGGGGTCTGTTTTAGTGCACAGTTCCAGAGAGATGGAGTCTGTCATGGTGGAAAGCCATGGCACAGTCAGAGGAAGCATGGTTGCAGGAACAGGAAGCTGTCTGATCTCATTTCCGTCCGTACTTAGAAGCAGAGGGAACAGGAAGTAGGGCAAAACTGTGAACCTTAAAGCCAGCCTACGAAGGCATACATCCTCCTACAAGACTATAGGAGGAAGCTGCTTGTTGGTTCCTGGCCACTTAGCCCCAGAATAATCACACAGAAACTGTATTAATTAAATAACTGTTTGGCCAATTAACTCTAGCTTTATGGCCCAGTGGTCAGAGCACTTGATGCACAATCATGAGGACCTAAGTTTAATTCCCAGTATCAACAGACTCACAAACCCCTGTAACTTCAGCTCTGAGCAACCCCATACCCTCTTCTGGCTTCCATGGGTGTCCACACATACATGTGTACATACATTCACATAGACACATATGCATACAGAAGCACATGTGTACACACCACACATAAGTAAGAAAATAAAATAATAGTCATTGGCATATGCTCAATATTTCAAAGTTCTCTCTCTGACGTCTACTTGAAGCTTTATAATGGTGAGATTTTTTTAAACACTTATATAAGTCTCATAGATCAGCAACTTGGCAATTTTGAGGATTTATCAGTCCTGTTAGTTGCAGATGATAAGTCTGGTGTCAATGTATTTGAAAATCCAGCAGGGTTCTAATGGTGCTCAGGTTCATTTGGATAGTGATTCCCAAATTCGGCTCTGTCAAAGCAGGTTGATGCCACCTTTCTGAGTACCAATGTAGATTGAGCTCTTAACAGTCATCTGCTCACTAAGAAAAGCCCCCAAGTAAAACCAGAAAAGTGATTTTTTTTTAAATAGTATATAAACACAAGAAACATGAAGAACAAGACCATGTGAAACTTCCAAGAGATTGCAACTTATCTAAACCAAGATACAGAAATGGCTTGAGATGCTGGATGAAGATCTCAAAATCTACATAAAAAATGACAAAAACATCAATGATTTCAAAGAAAGAAAAAAGCAGATAAATGAAGTAAGGAAATCAATTCAAGGCATAGATAAAAAGTCAGTAACTCAGAAGAGCAGGTCAGCAACATGGAGGGGAAATTCATCAAGGGAACTTCGATCTCCAAGAGAAAACACCACCTTGTTAAAAGTGAACGTCTCAATGAATCAAACAAAAATCACAGCAAACGGCATCACCAAAAGCCTGGAGGAAGCAAAGGTAACATCAAGGATGACAGGCATGGTGCGGGAAAGACAGGTTCAGATATCAGTAAAGAAAACGGTGAGTGTTCACGGCCACAAAGTTCAAAATTCAGGATTATCACTAAGAGACCAAAGCTCCGAATCAGTGAAGCAGGAGGGACTGAGATAAAAGTAAAAACATACAGTCTATTTAATGAGAATTTAAAATGCAATCACATTATTCTTATTAACACTAAACTATAAACACCACATAGCTGGTTTAAGGAAGCCACTCAAAGATGCCCAGTCCCAAACTCTACACGCCTTAGTGGTCTGAACTCTATACAGTTAGAGTGGACATTCCGGAGCAATGGAAGTTTGCTTAGGGCTCTATACTCTTACTGCCAATTATATTTTATATACCTATCCATAACAGATAAAGATGGGTTTTAAGCCAGAAACAAAAGAAGCTCCATGTCCTTTCATGGTTCCCGTGTCTTTGACAGCATTCTGTCCTTGCTATCATTGCCTAATGTTATCTCAGTCTCGTTATAAAATTTTATGCTATACCCACACTTCCACCTATTTACATGTATACATTACAGGCTAAGGTCTACATATAAGGGATAAAATAGACCATGAGGATTTGTTTTCCTGTGTTTAAATTACCTCACTTAATATTATACTTTCAAGTCCATCCACTTACTACAGATTCCATAATTTCATTTTTCTTGATGTCAGAATCATATTTCATTGAAATATGTTCCACATTTTTATTATCCATTTTTCTGTTACGTTTATTCTTGTTGTGAATAAAGCAGCGGTAAACATGGATGCTCAAATACCTTTGTGGCAGCATATAGAGTTCTTAGCATGTACGCCAGGAGTGGAATTGCTGGGCCATATGACTTGATGAGATTATAGCATAAATTTTCTCAAATCTCAAGATACAACTATCTAAGTACAAGAGAGGTACGTAAGTCCCCAAAGAGGCATGAGTCAGACAGAATCTCTCCATGAATCACCATAATCAAGATGACCAAAGTACAAGACAAAGAAACAATAATTAAACCTTTGAGTGCTGACTGCTTACAAATAGCCCGTCAGAGTGGCAGCAGACCTCCTAAAGAGACGCTGGGAGCAAGGATCTTAGGAACTTACATATTTTAAGCCCTGAAAATAAACAACTGCCAACCAAGAGGACTATATCCATCAAAATCATCTTTTGAAATTGATGGGGGAATAAAGACATTTTCAAGGCAAGCAGAAACTACAGTGATTCATGATCATCAAACCAGCATTATGGAAAATGGCACAGAGGAGGAAGAAAGCAGTCTCAGTCACAAGAAATGGGAAGTAATAAATTTCATGAGAGAAATAGATGGGGAGCTAGGAAGGAATCAATTCTATTTAAATCAATTAGCAAGCCAGAGAAATCCTAATACAGGTAGGGAAGAGGGAAAGCAACAATAATGGAACTAGTCAGGAAAGCATCTAAGAAAATTGTAAGAGATCGGCAAATCCCTCACTGTAGACAGTCTCAGTTCCTCAGTCAAGAAACATGGACTAATGGGTTGTATTTAAAACAAGATTCAGTTCTTTGTTGTTCGTGGGAACATAGCTCATTGGTGAAACCATACGCAGACACTGAAGGAAAAAATGGTAGTCAATTTGCCAAGTAAACAGAGGCCCCTCAAAAAGCAAACAGCTATGCTTACATCTGGTAAAGTAGATTTTAATCCAGAGTTATCTGGAAGAGAAAAAAGTCACTTCCTACTACTAAAGGGAACAATCCGTGGAGGTGATATAATGATTCTAAGTGTATGTGCAGAGGAAGTTAGTGCATATATCATTTTTAAAAGGCCTAATGGACATAAAGGGGCAGATGGAACCACATATATCAATAAAGGCGACATCAGTACCATAATATCATTAATAGATGCTGTCCAAAGGAAAAAAGTCAACAAAGAAACTTCAGAGTTCAAGTTTACTGTGAATAAAATTGATTTAACATGTATTTACAGAATATTCCATCCTACAGCTTCAGAACACTTTCTTCTTGGCAGCCATGGAACTGTCTCTAAAATAAGCCACATTTTACGCCATGAAATAATAACAAATACAAAAGAATCAAAATAATTTATTGCATTATATCAGATCATGGTGGGAAAATATTATAAATTGGCTGCATGATTAGCAAGCCCATAAATACATAGAGATTGGACGGCATACTCTGACTGATCAGTGGGTCATTCAGAAGATCAAAAAGAGAATTTAAAATTTCCTGGAATAAAATTAAAGTACTAGCACAAATCAGGACTTTGGGGATCAGTCAAAGGCAACTGAAGGAGAAATATCTATGTGTGCTTACATTTAAAAAGTCAGATGTATTTATAAATAATTTAATGGTGCATCTCATGATCTTAGAAAATCAGAACAAGCCAAACCCAAAACAGTAGAAGGAAAAAATAATAAAGAACAGGCAGAAATGAAGGACACCGAAAGTAGTGTGTGAAGAATCCTTAATTAGAGCCGGCTTTTGAAATGATAAGCAAGGTCAACAACCCTTATACAAATTAAACAAAAGGCAAAGAAAACTCAAATGAACAGAGTTAGAGAGGAAAAAGGAATCAGTACAATAGATAGAAAGAGAACTCAGAGACTCATTAGGGAATAGCTTGAAAAACTACTTTTCAAAAAAGCTGCAAAATTTGGAAGTAGAGAAACTCCTAGATAATATGACTTAACAAAATAGAGGATATAAATGACCCATACAGAGCCACAACAAAGAAGACTAAAGCATCAATAGTCTCTCAACAAAGAAAAGCCAAGAAACAATGTGTTCATGCTGCATTCTATTGGAACTCTCAAAATGAGCTAACCCAGTGTTCCCGGAGCTGTTCCACAGAAAGGGAACAAATAGTATCAGACTTGGTCCATGAGAGGAGTGTAATCCTCTATCTAAACCAAGCAGGAACACACACAAAGGAAAGAAAGAAAAAAAGAAAGAGAGAGAGAGAGAGAGAGAGAGAGAGAGAGAGAGAGAGAGAGAGAGAGAAAGAGAGAAAGGAAGGAAGAGAAAGAAGAAAGAAAGGAAGTAAGAGAAAAAAGAAAGGAAGGAAACTATAGACTAATATTATTTCTGGTGATCATTATGAAAATATTCTCAAGAAAATATGAAAACCAAATTCAAAAGCACATTTGAAAGATTATAAGTCATGATCAAGTTGGTTTCATCCCAGGGATACAAGAATGTTTTAACATACATAAATCAAAGAATGTAGCACAACACATAAGTAGAGTCACATGATTATCTCAATGGATGCAGAAAAGGCCTTTGACAAGTTCAACATCCCTCATGATGAGAGCTAGAGAAACCAGGAATAGAAGGAGCTCAATACAAGAAGGACAGATTTAGCCAACACTAAATAGAGAAAAGCTGAAAGAATTTCTTCACAAACAGGTATGAGACAAGGGTGTCCACTCACTAAATGTAGAGCTTGAACTCTTAGATAGATGAATTAGGCAAAAGAAGAAACAAAGTCACATCAGTCATTGAAGATACAAACAGGAGAGAGAGAAATCCAGTTATCTCTACTTACAGATGGTGATCCTGTACTTAAAAGACCATATGTAGTGGGCAGTAGTCGAGCAGACCTTTAATCCCAGCACTTGGGAGGCAGAGGCAGGTGAATTTTTGTGAGTTTAAAACTAACCTGATCTACAAAGGAAGTTCCAGAACAGCCAGGACTATTGCACAGAGAATCCCTGTCTCAAAAAAAGAAAAAGAAAACCCCAACCAGTCAACCAACCAACCAACCAATCAACAACAACAAAACAAACCATAAATAGTAAAGTACCAGAATATATATATATATATGTATATATACATATATATACATCAGAATAAGAATAGCTTTTTGATATACCAATAATCTACTGGCTAAGAAAGAAATGAAATCAAAGTCTCAGTAATAATAGATTAAAAATTAGCTAAAAATTCCATAGCAGTAAACATAAGCAAGGAGGGAAAAATCCTCTTATAGTGAAAACTTTGAAACTTTCAAGAAGAAGATTGAAGAACACACTGAACTCCCCAGGGATCTGCTTAGGAGATCTCAGAGTGTGGAAACGACCACATCACTGAAGACAGCCCAGATTCAACGCAAGCCGCTCAGAATTCCAGTAATACTCTTCACGGAACTGGAAACAAAATAATCCCCAAATAATGTGGAAGCCTGAGTCCTAGAGTAGCCACAACTCTCTTTGATCCAAAGGATAAAAATGTTTAAGTTAATCACGATCTCTGACCTCAAAATATGTCACAGATCCGTAGCAACAAAAACAGCAAGCAATGGGCATAAAGCTAGACACCAAGACAAATGGGGTGGGATGAAGGGCCACAAATACACAAAGCCACAGCTTCTTAATCTTTGACACAATTATCAAAAACATATTAGAGAAATGCCTTCACCAAAAGGCGGGGTGGAAATGTGTTTCTACGTGCAGGAGAATGATGCGTACGTGCCAATCTCTCAAAATGAACCAAAGACCTTATGGTATGATGCTGCACTCTGAAGCCACCAAGGGAAACCACCACAGTGTCTAGAAATTGGTGAAGGCATTCTGAAAAAGTTCACCGCAGCTATATAAATAATTCCAAAGGCGACAAATGGCATCTCATAAAATCAGAAGATTCTGCATGGAAGTAAAAACATCAGCTGAGTGAAGAAGCAGCCTATACACAGGGCAAAGATATTTTAATATTTAAAATCCACCAAGAACTCAAAAAAAAAAAAACAAGCCATACAATCAGTAGACTGTACAGACAGTTCTCAAAAGGCAAACCACAGGTAAACAATACATATTTTTCAAAGGATTCCAGGTCCTTAGACATCAAAGAAATACAAATTAAAAGTGCTTTGAGATTCCATCTCACTCCATAAGAATGGCTGCTATTGAGAAAATAAATAGCAAGAATTGTTCATGAGGCTGTGGAGAAAGATGAACTGTACAATACTGTCACTGAGCACTTGGACTGGCCAATCAGTATGGAGAGTCCTCAAGAAACTGCAAAGATCGGACAATGAGAGCTGACGAGAGGCCAAGGAGAATGGCACAGGAACTTTCATCTGGCGATAGATCGAGAGAGAGACAGAGACCCAATTTGGAGCAACGGTCTGAGCTCTTAAGGTCCAAATGAGGAGCAGAAGGAGGGAGAACATGAGCAAGGAAATCAGGACCACGAGGCGTGCACCCACCCACTGTGACAGTGGAACTGATCTGTTGGGAGCTCTCCAAGGCCAGCTGGACTGGGACTGAATAAGCATGGGTTGAAACTGGACTCTCTGAACATGGCGGACAATGAAGGCTGATGAGAAGCCAAGGACAATGGCACTAGGTTTCGATCCTAATACATAAACTGGCTTTGTGGGAGCTTAGCCTGTTTGGATGCTCACCTTCCTGGGCCTGGATGGAAGTGGGAGGACCTTGGTCTTCCTGTAGGGCAGGGAATTTGGACTGCTCTTCAGTATCGAGAGGGAGGGGGAATGGACTGGGGGGAGGAGAAGAGGAGTGGGGATGGGGGAGGGGAGTGGGGGGAGGGGGCAATGTGTGGGAGGAGGGGGAGGGGAATGGGAAACGGGGAGCAGTTGGAAATTTTAATTAAAAAAGAATAAAATAAATTAAAAAAAAAAAAGAAAAGAAACTGCAAAGAGCACCACCCTATGACTCAGGTATATCACTTCAGGTAAACGACCAAAAAACTGAGCCAGGTTTCCACGAAGTCCTTTGCACACCCCTTGCTCCTGTGGCACTACTTACAATAGCCAAGATGATGGAAACAGCCTAGGTGAATGGACGAAGAAAGTGTGGTCCATACACACAATGTGCCTTCAGCCTTAAGGAAGAATGAGATGTGAGTAAAAGGGTAGAACAGGAGAACCAATGGGTCTCTCTTGCATTAGCCAGGATAAGGGACAAGAACCTCATGCTTTGTCACGTAGTGGCTGTATTTTATAAATGTGGCATGGGCTGAAGAGGTGGCTCAGCTGGTAAGCGTGTGCCACACAAGCCTGATAACCGTGCTCGATCCTCAGAACCCATGTAATGGCAGGAGAAGAGAAATGGCTCCACCAAATTGTCCTCTGACACTCATAAGCATGCTGCGGCATTCCTGGTGTGCCTATTTACACATCACAAACACAAATGATAACATTTCTAATTTAAAAGATATAATTATCATATGAAAAGGAAAAGAGGAAAGACTGGGAGGGGTGGGGAACAAGAGGAAATAATGGGGCAAAAAAAACCTGACAAATATTGTTTTGTTTCATACGTGTAATCTAGATTTAAATACATGCACACATATAAGACATGGAAACAGAAAGGAGGCCGGTTAGAGGGGGAGGAAAGATAGAGTGTGGTAGTAGGAAGGATTATTAGCTGAATACAATGCAACATATATGAAAATAGCATGAATAAAACTCATTGTTTTATTTATTTATTTATTCATTGTGATCACAGAAACAATTAAAATAATATAAAATACCTTGGTCATGAAGTAACACAAAGTCTCACGGTTTCTAAATTTAAATTCAGGCCTCCTGGATGCCACTACTTCATGCTGTCTTTCCACCCAAAATCCTTACCATAGAAAAGGGGTTAACACCATAGCTTTAAGACCAGGTCATATGAAGATGCTTTAGGGTCCCTGTCCCTGTCAAAGAGCAGCACTGTCCTGTCACTAGTGAGATTGTCCAGATGTGCCTGCCAAAGCTGCAAATTCGGCCACTGCCTTGACCTTGATTTTAGGCCCTTGGATGAACATCCCACTGTGTTGACCGAGGCAGTTTTCGGTTTCTTCTTGAATATTTGAGGAATGAGTAAGTCCATTTCTACCACGGTCCTTCCTTTATTTTAAATGATGTGAGACCTGCATGGTTAACAGCATCTTCTCCCTTCTTTCTGTGAACTTGGTTGTTATATTTTGTTATTATCTCAATACTATACTTTTCAGGGCCACCCATGCATCAAGACTGAGGCCAGACTTGTAACTCCTCTTAGCGCCAATACCAACGCTGGGCAAATCAGAGCCAGTCCATGAATGTCAGGGAGCTGTAAAACACATGGTTGTGAAATGGCTCTCCCAGCCACCTTTTATAGACAGAAGCTGCCCACCACAAGATGTATAGGCTTAATAAATCAATGAGAAGGAATTCCAAAATGGATAAATCAATACCCAAGCAGTGAGAGGACCCTACAGGTGTACGACAATGACCCATCAGGGCCTTTCAACCTTAGCTGGTGGGTTTAGCCGAAAGCGTCTACAATGATAGATGAGCCAAGATGATAAATACCTCTGCGGTGAAAGTTTGTGCTGTCTGCACTTTCTCCATCACCCCTTCACACAACAGCAATATAAGCAGGCTCCTTTGAACCAAAGAACAGATCTGCAGGCGAATCGGATTGTAAATCCATACACCTAGGGACAATCTCAGAGGAATTGGGTCATTTGCATAAATGGTTTCAGGTGTGACTAGTTGACATCATTAAAGAGCTTACTGTTTGTGTTCTGCAGATGTGCAAGCATGCGGGGCGGTTGGTGGGAGTGTATATTAATCTCTCCCTTCTGAAGCATGTTATGGATACATATACAAAATAACTAATAGCCTGCCATTGGCTGTTTTAGTTTTGAAAGGCTAACCTAAGGGGGTAATACAACATCAATAGAGATCTTGATATTATTTATAATACAATATGGAAACAGAAAATATTCATTTCTAGGAGAGTGGTTTAAATTGCATGTTCATAAAATTACACTAAAATGCATATGGTAAAAGAGATACCGCCAAGTAAACTTAATGGTTTAAGGAAACCTTTAGGGGTTGGAGAGATGGCTGAGTGGTTACAAGTGAACACTAGCTACTTTCGCAGAGGGCCTTGATTCAGTTTCCAGCACCCACCCACACTGTTACTCAAAGCACTGCAGGTCCAGGGGATCCAGCACCCTCTTCTGGCCTGTTTAGGATCCTGCATGTATACGATACATATAAACTTATACAGGTGCATGCATGCGTACACATATGTATACACAACACACACACACATTTTTCTTAAAGAAAATGGTTAGAGCATAAAATAAGATTTCAAATGAGCCTGCAAAAGTTTGTCTGTAGTCACAATATAATTGTAATATATTATAAAATATATAAAATTATAAGAGGCTAGACATTTTACCAATTGAAATATCTCTGTTTTATCTTTACTCAGGTTTATCTAAGTTTTCCATAGGAATTAGGGTTATTTTGAGTCAGATATCCCTAATGTTAGAAAAATTATTTCCATTAATCCCTATTTTAAAAACTTATGTTTATGCGTACATATGGGTGGTTTTCTTGTGTTTTTTTTTTTTTTTTTTTTTTTTTTTTTTGAGACAGGGTTTCTCCGTAGTTTTTGGTTCCTGTCCTGGAACTAGCTCTTCTAGACCAGGCTGGCCTCGAATTCACAGAGATCTGCCTGCCTCTGCCTCCCGAGTGCTGGGATTAAAGACGTGCGCCACCACCGCCCGGTTTTGCATATGGGTGTTTTGCCTGCTTGTGTTTGTGTGCAGTGCCTGCAGAGACCAGAGAGGGCAGATCCCACAGGGCAGGGGCTATCAACAGCCATGAGTGTTGGGAATGGAAGCCAAGTTCTCTGGAAGAGCAGCCATGCTCTTAATCACTGAATTATCTCTCCAGCCCCCTCCACTAATTTCTTCAGTTAATTTCAGAGAATCTAGTGTAAAGATAAACTCCAATGTTTTTTTAAAAAAACATTTAATTCCATTTTTTGTGTGTGAGTGCTTTGTTCACATATATGTAATTGCACCACACACATGGCTGGTGCCTGCGAAGGCCAGAAGAGGACATCAGAGCACGAGGCGGTGGAGTTGCTTGTGGTTGTGTGTATGTGGTATGGGTGCTGGAAACCAAACTTCAATCCTCTACAAGAGCAGTTGGTGCTCTTAGCCACTGAACTGCTTTTTAGCCCTTCCGATATATTTTTGAAAGTCATACGTAATAATAGTTAATCGCAGTATTTGTTAATGTGGAAAAATAAAAATGCCCCAAATCTGAGATTAAAATTATCAGGAAACTAAGAATATTATAGATATATAATAAAATATTAGGAAGGCATTAAGATAAAATTTTGTGAAATTTTACAATGGAAAATTATAAATTTAAATATTATTATATATATTTTTAATATTCATAACTAAATCACAATTATTCCAAAATATTGTGTTCTAATGATTAATAACACTTCTTTGCTTCTCCCTCTCCCTCTTCTCTTTCACCACCCTCCTCTTCCACCTCCTCTTCTCCATTGCTGGGGCCCTGTGTACACAAACAAGTACTCTACCACAGAGAAACATTTCCAGCTCCTAGTTTTTAAAAGTTATTTGCTTTATTTTTCAAATATTCTATTGCAAACATGTTTAACATTTATAGCTAAGTACTGATAAGTTATTATATCCTTTCAAAGTCTTTCTTTACATCTTGACCCATTGTTTGGCTTTACCTAATTAGCCACACTGAAAATTTACTCCCAAAGTTGTATGTTTCATTCAGATTCACAAAAACTTAAATATATTGTAACACTGTTTGGGTGTGAAAATCTTGAGGCTTTTATCACTTCAGGATCTCTTTTCACGTGGTCTTTACTATTCTTGTTCTACATTTTACCTTCTTAGCTTCCTAAGAAATAACCCTTGGCTCTTCCTGGCATTTGCTTAGCTGCTGTAACAGCCCAAGTTGTAGCTAGTCTATCTTGCATTTCCCAGACTTGAGAACAGAAACAATCGACTCTTGATAACCATGCCTCTCCTGAGTCTTGGAGGGCCAGAAATTCTCAGGCATGGCAAGAAGTAGTCCACTGGGGTAGGATGACTGCGCACGGGCAGTTTACAAGTAAATGAAGGAGCACTAAGTAATTCTGCCTCTGGGGTGCTTAGGGAGTCCGTAGTCCCTGTGGAAGCTCTCAACACAGAGATGGCAAATTCATGTGCTACACAATTCACTTGAACAGCTCACACCCTTGGCGAGCTGAAGCCTTTTCTCCCATGATCCAGCAGTATAGACTCGAGAACCAGGGGGAATATTTTGAATTTAAAAATGAAATTGCAAACATGCGAGAAGATGTTCAGTCTCACCAGACATTTAGAAAATGCAAATTAAAACTCAATTATTAAGATATCACCACATTCCTATTAACAGAATTTTAGGACGAGAATTCTGGCTGGCTTTTACCTTTTACTGAATCTGAAGATGCTGCTACCTTTACATTTTGAAGGGCAAAGGTGTGAGATTCCAGACAATTGACAAAAGACACTGTTTGGGGCTACCAAACCCAGAAACAAGCAGCTCACATGCAGGACTCTTCAGCATTACACAACCATCCTAGTTAGCTGTCAACTTGACGGCTACAGCCCCCAGAGAAGGAAGTATCAGTGGGAGGATTGTCCACATCAGATTGACATGGCATTTATCTCTGGGGGGTGTCTTTCTTGTTAACTGATATAGGAGGGGCCAACTCACCATAGGCTGCAACATTCTAGGGGCATGTGGTCCTAGGATGCATAAGAAAACTAGCTAAGTAGGCACCTTCCAGAGAGCCAGCAAGCAGTCTTACTACATGATTTTGGCTTCTGTTTGAGTTCCTGTCTTGAGCTCTTTCGGTGATGGACTGTGACCTGAAACATAAGGATAAACCTTTTCTCCCTTAAATTGCTTTTGGTCAGAGTGTTTAATGACATAACAGAAGCGGAATTAGTGAACAGGCTTCCTGAGAGACCCATAGGCAAGACAGCCAGGCCTACAGAAAGGTCTCTGTACCTTTCTCTCCGAAGCTGATGACAAAGTCTGCGGTATATTGAGATTTGAGGAAAACATAGTAAGCTTAAAATGCTGTATCTCAGTTGTATTCTAACAAGGAAGATTGAGCAGGTGACAAGCTGTCAAAAATTATGTGAGCTCACTGCTGTAATGAAATCTGGGAATAGTTTCTGAGTCACAGTGTTATGGCACAGAGAATGTCGACAGACATGAGGCAGACTGCTTCGGCACTGCCATTTGGATCCCAAAGATATTCCAGCCCATTTGATCCAAAATTGAGGGCATAGAAAATATGTGTGATTTGGCAACAGCTGAACGTGGAGGAGATGAAACTGAGCATGCTCTGTGGGGTGAAGCTGAAGTTGATGTCTTTAACAACCTGAAGGACAACGGGGGCTGATGCTCCAGGACAGCGGTGAGCCAAGATGCCTCAAGCAGCAAGCATTCTCAGCCACTAAGCCTTTGCCCCAGACCCAGTATTTCCACATCTAAAATCCTCTAGAAATATGCTTGTCCATGGTGACCGAAGCTTGACCTTATCCCCAAAGTATTTTGTTTAAAACTTTATTGAGGGTGAATATTTTTATTTCTATGTTTTATTGATTTTTATTGAGCTCTACATTTTTCTCTGCTCTCTTCCCTGCCTCCCCACTCCCCTTCAACCCTTTCCTATGGTCCCCATGCTCCCAATTTACTCAGGAGATCTTGTCTTTTTCTACTTTTCATGTAGATTAGATCTATGTACGTCTCTCTTAGAGTCCTCATTGTTGTCTAGGTTCTCTGGGATTGTGTGATTTGTGGGCTGTTTTTTGTTTGTTTGTTTGTTTTTTATTTGTTTTTTTTTAAATATCCTCCCTTCTGGTGAATTCTGGAGCTAACTTTTCAGATATTTTAAAAATCTTATTGCTTTATTAAACAAGGTTTCCTTGCATATACCGAGTTGTTTAGAATGCTGTCAGTGTTTAGATAGCAAATTATTCTACATTGTTAATATTTTTAAGAGAAATGGTATTTACACCCAAGGGGAGGAAATGTATAATTATATTTACATTTAGTCTCTTTTAATTTTTGCCCAATTTCTTACAAGCTTTCAACATAGTTTTCAAGAATCACATCTCTCATTTTTGAGGCTATAATTACAGTTTCCCTTCCCTTTTCTTCCTCATACCTTCCTACCTTCCGGTGCTCTTTGTCAAACTCATAACCTCTTTATTCTGTGCTCTCTCTCTCTCTCTCTCTCTCTCTCTCTCTCTCTCTCTCTCTCTCTCTCACACACACACACACACACACCACACACACACATACACACACACACACTCCTAAAGTATAACGTTGCTTGTAAGTTTTCAGAGCCAACCGGGGAAGAGTATTTCTCTCACCCCCAGGATTCCTTGGTTGCCTCTATAGCTCCTTGTGTAGGGCTGAGGCCTCCGGGCTCTCTCGATGCCCATGTTGCCATATCTACTGTGCAGCACAGTTCTTCATATATCGGCGCTGAGTAGAAAGGAGCTTTGGTCTCAGTTAGGAATGGGTTCAGGAGAGTGGGAGGTGGTGCTATGGACAAAGTTCTTGCTATGCAAGCATGAAGACAGGAGTTTGGGTCCCCAGAACATACATAAAAGCCAGGCAGGCACTGGACCTAGCAATAATCCCAGAACTTGGAAAATGGAGGCTTTCCTGGGGTAGCTGGCTAGCTAAACTGGGGGAATCAGTGTGTTGTGGCTTCAGTGGGAAACTGTCTCAATAAATGAAGAGGAGAGTGATCATACAGACATACACACATAAATGTTTTCATATACCTGCACACATGTGTGCCCCCATACAAATATGTATGCACACAGACACACACAAAGAAAAAAACAGAAATGGATATCGGGAAAGTCACTTCTAACAAAGACAATGCCAACTCAGGTTCAGAACTGAACTATTTTTTTCTTATTACCTGATGATTAACAAATACTGTCACGGTTTATAAAGCTGGCAGTAAGTTTTATAAACCTATTGCTATCTTAAAACAGAAAAGCATACACGACAGACTTCACTCGGTTTAAGGTTTTGGCATCCTCCAACTTCAGCTGGACGTGCTCCACTTCTGCCTTACTTAAAAAGCAAGGTTTGCCTAACAAATTCATAGTATAAATAGGGCGGTGAGCATGCTGAAGCCACTCTGAACACTATTTTAAAAGGCTTTAGCAAATTAATTTTATGCAAATGATATAGCTAATGCAAGTGCCCCTAATCTGTTCATTAAAGCCAGAGGGAGCAAACTTTATTTTGGCAATTAGTCGAAGTTACTATATGTATTAAAAAAGCACCCAAGTTGCATTTCTTTTAAAGTGTACATGGAGACTTTTCACCGGTTGGGACTTTGCCACATCACGCAGTGTGGAATAAGGAGCTTGGGCCTTGTGCCCGTGCTCTCACAGGTCCCTTCACCCCAGAGTAAATAGACAGATTTGGTCAGCTTCCCCAGTCGTTGAGACATGGCAGCAGCTCCTCCTCTGGCTGGAGCAGTCCAGTTGCCTTCTGTCCAGGGTTGCCGGGGCAGGGATACTGCCCTGGCTGGTCTTCAGAGGTAGAGAATATCTGCCATTGTGTAACACGACAATGATGTGCCCTGCTCCATTATTAAATGTCAGGCTTCTTCTGTTGCAGGAGGCTTCTCTCCGTGTGGTCCAGAGACGCCATGGCGTCTGATAGACTTTGGGAGGAAAGACAGAGCAGGTGGCGACTATTGATGTGGCCTTTCGGATAATCTCCACGACTCTGAGTGCATTTAAAGAGAGAAGGCTGACATTTGTGGTTATGATCACTCATAGCCTCGCCATCCACCCATTGATCTGAGACACCGGTCACATCACCGTCTTGACGCCCAGTGACAAGTGTGGCATCTGACTGACAAGCAAAGGCTCCAGTGGATTTTGCCATTTATTATTATAATTATTGTTGAGTCAATTTTCTTTTTCCCAATTATGGGGCTGTAGGGTAGTGAGCTGTCAGAAGAGTGACATGGTACCTAATGTCATGGCAAGCTACAGGAAAGAATCTGATGTAAGCGAAGGTGGCTTTGGGCTCCCATGTGCCTCCGACCCCATTTTTTTCCCCCACAGAATCCTTTTGAAACGAATGTAAACCATTAGGTGTTTTGGAGGAGGTCTCCACTGTGCCACCATGTATTCTTCCTGGCATCCTTTCTTTTATTCCCACACGTGGTCGTTATTTCATGACTGTGGAATTAATGACCCTAAGCACAGCAGCTTTGAACAAAAATGTATTTCAGTATTGAAACACGCTTTTCTGTGTCCCACACCTGATCCTCGTGCCTCACCTCCCCAGTATCAGGACCGCAGGAGCAGACCACCACACCCAGTTCACCCAGGCTGAGGGTGGAGCTGAGGGCTTTGCACGTGCCAGGCAAGCATTCTACCAACTGGGTTTTGTCTCCAACCCCACAACCGGTTTTACAGTCAGAAATCCTGGTGTAATTTACCAGATGCCTCTGCAAGTGTGCTGTCTGTCGAGGCTCTCCCACAAGACTGGGCTTAAAGTGTTGGTTGGGGCCACAGTACTTTCAATGTTTAAATGGAGCCTGTCCTGTTTCCATGTTTACACACATAGGTGTTGGCAGACCTTCAGACATTGCTGGTTGTTGGATGCTACATGGGACATTCCTTAAAGCCGCTCAGTGAGGAGTCTGCCTCCCTTAGAGTAAGATAATGAGAGAGAATACTCCAAATGAAGAACACAGTTTCTATAAATTAATCTCAAAGGGGCTCCTCGTAGCTTTTGTTAGAATCACTACATCAGGCTGCTGCTCAGAGGAGGAGGATGTCAAAGCATTGCCACCCTGACTGACGGGAGGCAGGTGCCACCCATCTTGGGGTCGTTCAGTACTCTAAGATAGGATGCAACAGGCATTGCATTCCTAGGATGCTTCAGTTTTTGTGGATCTGCAGCTAAGAGTTACACCATGCATCTTGTCCTTCTGAGACTCTCCAGATCCTCAAGCTTGTTCGTCTGTGGGCACATCACTGGCCCCCAGAATACAAAAGCCGATGTGAACACATTCCCCGGCTAAGCCTTTACAGCGTGGATCTCAACCTTCCTGATGCTGTGAGCCTTTAACACAGTTCCTCCTGTTGTGGTGACCCCCAACCATAACACTATTTCCTTGCTACTTTACTATTTTGCTACTGTTATGAATTGTTATGTAAATATCTGATAAACAACCCTGTGGGGATTGTGACCCACAGGTTGAGAACCATTGCTTTAGTGTCACGCCCAAATCTCTCTAATTCTTTAGTCTGTTGTTCTTCAGAGTCAGGTGGGGCTCACGTTGGTTAACAACCAACCTTGCTATTGACTATGTCCATAATTTTGTTCATTTTTATTAATGTCTAACATTCAGGTTTGTTTTTATCTGTTGCCCTGAAATAAGGCTACCTGCTTCATGGAACAATTTCATGAAAAACATAGATGATTTTTGTAGAATACATAATATACACTTGTTAGTTTATAAACACAAATAACAGTTCATCTGTTATATAAGACACATTTACGTGTATATCTGTTTGTGTAACAGTATACAATATATATTTTTCTATATGATACTCACTTATGGAAATGCAATAGACAGAAATGTTAATGCTTTCTTTCACCAAATATTTTCCTAAATTATAAACAATTACTAAGGGCATTCTCACTGTCTGAGATTAGGGACAAGTCTTTGAAGACACCCCACTCCACACCTTATTGGTATGGCTTTTAAATTCTTTTTGCTAAGTCCTTCCCTCAAAGTCAGGGACATGTGCTACATCACCCAGCCTCAAGTGTGGAAGTCAATGGAAGAGTGGATCAGATAGATGTAGGGGGTTTGGCTACAGGGAAGAAAGTGGTGTGCATGGGAAACTCATCATTGTTGTAGCTTGTTTAGTTCTCCATGTGCACCTGAGTCAGGTAGCAGGCATTGGGTAGTACTGCCATAGGGACAGAGAGCAGAGGGCCTGCCTTGCCCCGTGCACAGCCTCGCGTCTGCCTCAGACTGCTGTTCTCCTGGCTTTCCCGAGTCCGTAGCATTTTCTCTGCTCATTGTGGAATTCTGCTACCCCACTATCACAGTCATTCAAAAGGCCAGACACAAAGGGCACAGAAAGGGGAGGAAGTGCAGGGTTGGTGAGGGCGACATCTCTTCCCTGACTGCACACACCCTTTGTAAGCTGAAGAATTTCTTAAAGACACGTTGTCATAGAGACATCTCAACCAAACTGTTGGCAAAATGGATTTCATTCGGCAGCTGGTCTGAAAAGGAGAGCTTAGCTGGCATTAGTTTCACACTTGATCGTGTGTCGAGATTAAGCTTCCAATGATCTTTGTCTTGGCTGTTTGTTGCTGTTTATTTATTTGTTTTTTTTAAAAGAAGACTCGTATGTGACCTCCTGGCTCTACAGACTTAGGGACCAAAGACCCTGCATGTTCTAAAATGAGAGTTGAACCCTGAGTGCTGTCTTCTTCCAGTTGCTGTGGCTATGTTGCTAATTAGGTCTGTTTAGTCGACATCTATAAAGCAATTCCTAGGTGAAAACCACCAGCCTAATAATAGCCAGAACCTGGAAACAACCTAGGTGCCCCTCAATGGAAGAATGGATAAAGACAGTGTGGCACATATACACATTAGAGTTCTACTCAGCGGTAAAAAAAAAAAAAAAAAAAAAAAAAAAAAAAAAGCAATGACATTTTGAATTTTGCATGCAAATGGTTGGAAATAGAAAATACTATACTGAGCGAGATAACCCAGACCCAAAAATATAAATATGGTATGTACTCACTCATTAGTGGATTCTAGCTAAATAAAGACATTGAGCCTATGGTTCGCGATCCTAGAGAAGCTAAGTAATAAGGTGAACCCAAAGAAAAACATATATAAATCCTCCTGGAAATTGGAAGCAGACAAGATTGCCAGGCAAAAGTTGGGAGCATGGGGGTGGGGGTGAGGTGGGGGGAAGTAGAGATAGGGAGAGAGAAGGGAGAAGGGGAGGATTGGGGAGGGCTTGGGGGAGTGGGATGGTTGAGATGGAGGAAGGACAGATATGGGAGCAGGGGAGAAGATATCTTAATTAAGGGAGTCATTTTAGGGTTGGAAAGAGGCTTGGCTCTAGAGGGGTTTCCAGGTGTCCACGGGAATGTCCCCAGCTAGGACCCTGGGCAGTGGAGGAGAGGGCACCTGAACTGTCCTTGTCCTGTTGTCAGACTGATGAATGTCACCATAAAACCTTCGTCCAGCGACAGAGGGAGATAGAGACAGAGACCCACAATGGAGCACTAAACTAAGCTCCCAAGGTCCAGTTGAAAAGCAAAAGGAGGGAGAATATAAGCAAGGAAGTCAGGACCACAAGGGGTTGGTCCACCCACTGAGACAGTGTGCTTGATCTAATGGGAGCTCACCAAAGTCAGCTGGACTAGGACTGAATGAGCATGGGCTCAAACCGGACCCTCTGAATGTGGCTGACAATTGGGGCAGACTGAGAAGCCAATGATAATGGCACTGGGATTTGTCTCTACTGCATGTACTGGCTTTTGGGGATCCTATTCTATTTGGATGCATACCTTCCTTAGCCTGGACGGAGGAGGGAGGGCCTTGGACTTTCCACAAGGCAGGGTACCCTGCTCTCTCTTAGGACTGGAGGGGGAGGGGGAAGGATGACTGGGGGAGTGGGAGGGAAGTGGGAGGAGGGGAGGAAGTGAAAATTTTGAATGGTATTATTTATAAAGTAATAAAAGAATTATGAGAAAAACCATCAGCTAAATACTTTCTTCTCATTATGTCACACACACCCTTTCTATAACTTATTACTGCCATTATACTTTTCTGTGTTTATATTCAATAGATGAGCTTTAGGAGACTGAATGATTTGCCCAGGGGTGCGGAGATCATACTTCTCTGAACCAAGAATGGACTTTATTCCTCTGGTTCTAAATGTATCGCACATTGATAGGCAGGCATACTTCGTCATATCTTTAATAAGTTCCTATGGAATCGATGCCTTTCTGGGGACGCTGGTTCTTCGGTTTCCAGCAGAGCCCTTCCAAGGCTCTCAACGTTCTGCAGGTGAGCCCTAAGAAGTTCTATTTTAAAATGTAAATCCCCTGCCAATTTCCTTCCCCAAATTGCCTGCCATTAGAACCACGGAATTAGCGTTCAAGGATGAAGTGTTCTCTGGGATTGAAACTGGTCATGGCTGGGAGAGGGAAATAGCAGCTGTGAACTGACCCTCCTAACAGGAGCTGGGAATTCTGTGCAGAGTTGATGTACGCAGTGAATTCCGAGTGTGTATTTTGGCCAATCATTCGAGCTGTTTTGCAAATTAATTTGTTTCTGAGGTTCACTGAGAAGTAAAATTAAGTAGTGTTATGTTAGGACGACATTCAGCTACAATAAAAGATACTCCCCAAGTGGAGAGTGGCATAGTGATTTCTCTGACATGTGAAAAGCACATGGAGATGGTCACTCCAAGGTGAGATGGAAGCCTCCACACCAGGACCCATCCTGCTGTTAGATGCACTGCACAGTGTATGCCTTGTGTTCTTATCTAAGACGGCTGTGGGAAGAGCAACACATCCCCATTTCAAGGTGTGCCATGGAAGAGAGATGACTTGAATTTGATCATGCTTTGGGTAAACTTCCTGGAAGTCTCACATGCCCCGTGGCCTTTATTACAATGGGTGGAATAAATTTCTCAGGAAGCTGGAACTGTTGTTTTAAGGGAAGATAATACCATGTCTGTCTGAAAAATAAAGCTTCCTTTGAATGTGAGATAGAAGTCAAGAGCAAATCACTGCAGAACAGGGGGAATAGCAAACTCAGACAAGCAGCTACTTTTCTTTTGTAGGTACAAAGAAATAACGTCTAGTTGTGTGGTCACCAAGACCAGTGTGCATAGGCTCCCAGGTAGAGAGGGAGCATGTCCACTGTCTTATTATGTGGTCCTGAAGACCATGAATCGACTCCTTCATGGAAGATGCACACTGTCCTAGTGTGTTTTCTGTTGCCATGATAAATTTAATGACACAGAGCAATTTGAGGGAGAATAGGGGTTCTCTCTGCTTACAGTATATAGTCCATCCTGAAGGGAAGTAAGGGTAGGCACTTGAGGCAGGAAACTGGAGGCAGGAACTGAAGCAGAGACCACAAGAGAAATGCTGCTTACTGACTTGTTCCTTTTGGCCTCACCAGCTTGCTTTCTTACACATCTGCCCAATGGTGGCAGCTCCTACATCCATCATGAATCAAAACCCGACAGTGCAATCAGGCAGAGACATTTTCCCAGTTGAAGATCCCTCTTCCCAGATGACCCTAGCTTGTGTCAAGTTGACAGACAAACAGACAGTAACAAAGCTAAGCAGCACACACACTTTACATGACTGTCACAGTGGGCAGTGGGGAGTTATATTTTTTTTTCACAATAATATTTGGTCAGATCCATGATCACAGGTGCTGACTGTGGCAATGACGGATGCTTGTAGAAGGCAGGTGTCATTCCTTGATAAATACCTAAAAATTCTGTTTTCTCAGATGTTTTAGTTGGAGCCTAATGTTTAGTTTACCAGCCTACAGGGTCTGGAGTGTACTGATTTATCGAAACTAAGTTTGAACTGTTGCAGTTAAAACTGGAGGTTCCAGGTCAGCTACACCTAAGGCCAACCCATGATCTTGCTTTCTCTTTTGAGGACCTGCTTCTTAAAGTTTCTACGATCTCCAAACACAGACTGAGAACCGAACCTTGAACACAGGGCCTGGGGACACAGATAGCACAACTGTCGCTACTGAGACCTCAGTGTCTTTCTACTTCAGTTGAGGTCTCCGAGATTGCAGTCTGTGCTTCCTCAGATTCTATGGCAATAAACTTTGCAGTTGTTGTTTTTAACTTTAACTGCTCATATGTTTGACGGAACCTATTCAATTTTCAGTCTACCTACTGGTATAATAAAGAATTTATTTCCCACTCTATAAACGAGGACTTGCTTTCTTTGACTGAAATCGATCTCTGCCAAGCTTCAGGAGGCTCTTCCTCGAAGTCCCCAGTGTTCTAAACTTCAGTGAGTAAGACTTAGCTTCTAGTTTGTGAGAGACAGCTCATGTCAGGCCCAACCCTGAACCTTCCCCTATTCCTGGTTGCTATTGGCATTCTCCTTGTAAATGAGAACACATGCTTTGTTTGTATAAATGTCCCCAGACACTTCCCTTTGACTCATGACTCTTCAGTAGTGCCCCTGTTCTGCCCCTACCATGTTTCTTTAACCTGACCATGCCCCAGTGCCCACAGAAACAAACGGTCATAGCATAACCAGGGCACATTCACTTTTAGGACTTGGCATTTACTAGTTTTTCTTGTCTTGGCTCAACAGTAACTGTGTGACATTTCGTCTCCCTAGGCTTCAGTTAACTCGATGGTGAAAGCAAGGAGCTTGGACTTGAGGGTTTCCACGATCCCTTCCAGCCCAGGAAAAGTCAACTGTCCTGAGACTGTACCACATCAAAGCTGATAAAAGTGGTTGGGAAATCCCATTCTTCTAACCACAGGGTGGTGAATAGATAGGACTGGTCCTAAAAATGACCCAAAGGTGAAAACTGCACCTGGTCATCTAGCCCCTTTTATCGCAAAAGCCTATACATTGTCTGTGTCACTCAAGAGTACAAAGAGGGACTGAAGAAGTGGCTCAGTGGTGGAGAGCATTCTTGTTCTTCCAGGTGTCCTGAGTTCGATTCCCAGCACCCATGTCGGGTGGTTCACAACTGCCTATAACTCTAGCTCTGAGAGATTCAACCGTCTCTTCTGTCCTCCTTGAACACCTCTGCACATGTGTCATACACATGACACACACTTGGCACACACTCACGTGATCATACCTACACATTAAATTCAATCTTTTTTTTTTTTTTAAAGAATTATTCTATGATTTGACTTACAAAATCAATTCTCAATTAGCTAAACCAGACTGGTAGAATGGCATGTGTAGTAATATCAATTAATTAAAAACTCATATTTAGTGTCTGGGAGCTATACATTCTCTGGAGCACTGATTTCTGCATAATATATTTGATATGTATATACATATGAATATATAATGATTTTTCTTCTATCTGAAAGTTCACACTTTAACATTTTCCAATGATCCACACTCTGTCACATGGCCCATAGCTAATGCTGGAGGAAACTAACCAAGAAATAGCGAAGGGCAACTTCAGAGCAGATAATTGAAGCATACCTCTATTTACTGCCTTTTAATCAAGAAGGAAGTGTAGTAGTTTATAAGAACTACATACCATATCAAATAATTGAGAATTTAGCATATTCCGTTCAATCCAAGTCTCATGCTGGGACAATTTAAACACCCAGGTAAGTGTGTACATCTCTGGGAAGTTTGCAACTCAATGAAGCAGAGTTTTACCACGCACAAAACTTTTGCAAATAAGAACAAGAGCTCCCATGCGGCGTCAATAAATCAGCCCGGATCCTGTGCAAGAGGCCAACAGCAGCTGACTGAATACAGTCCTGGAAATACTTTATAAGTTCCATCCAAAGAGCCAGATTGTGCTTAACTGCCTTGTTATCCTAATGAAATCACCCTGCTTCTTCATCTTTGCTCCAGACACCACCAAGGTTGGGCAAAGGAAGCCCCCATCTCCCCAAATGCCTCTAAACACCAAATTTGGATGACAGATTAATGATGAGATCTGCCTCCCCATTAATTTATTTGCAGGAGACACCTGTGCCAATAACCTCGTTAGGGTTTGGAGCGTGTCCCTAGGAAGGTATGCCTTCCCCCTTCACGAATTGACTCCCCATAATTCTTAATTACTTTCTGTTGCCTGGTGGGGAAAAGGCACATGACATGGAAAATTTTATAGGATCTAATCATTAACCAACTCCATTCTTGAGTGGAGTTAGAGCATCCGAGAAAATGGTCTGTCTCAATCCCCCTAGCTACTTTCAAAATCGTTGGCCAAAGGAATTTTCCATGTGCGTTTTCTGCTCGAGAGCCGTTCTGTCCAAGAGAAGAAGAAAGGCTCCCAGAGCCCTTGCCTTGTGTCGAGTCCTGTTCAAAGTACCTTGTTCATCTCCCAGCACTGCTGCCAACAGGTTACTGCTGCTCTTGAAGCTCAATTAATATAAACTCAGAGACAGAAATTGGGCTTCAACCTGAAGACCAGAAAAGCAAAGCAGCCAGCCACTGACTGGCTCACCTTGTCCTCAGTCCGAAAATGGCGATCCTGCCTCTAGGACTCTCAGAATGAGACTGTGACTGAGAGCTGTCTCCTCCCATTTTATATTCCTCTCTAGGGCTGGGATTAAAGGCGTGCACCACTGGGATTAAAAGCATGCACCACCTGGTTTCTATAACAACTAGTGGAGCTACTGAAATTAAAGGTGTGTGTTGCCACTACCAAGTCTGTAAGACGGACCAGTGGGGGCTGTTTTACTCTCTGATGCTCATGCAAACTTTATTTATTAAAATACAAATAAAATTCCACTATATGTTCTCATTTTTCAGATGACACTGAGAGGCACAATGTTGCGTACCCAGGTCTCACAGCCAGGTGTCAACACCAGCCGGTCTGACTACAAGCGTCTCAGGCCATACCCTACTTCCTAAGGAAGAGAGACTGAAAAAGAGAGAAGAAAAGCCTCACTTTGAAGTTAGCCTTCTTTGTCTTGGGTAAGTTGTCAAGACTGTCAGGGACATAAAGGGAAGAGGTCGTGAGGGAGTCATCTGAAACCACAAAACCAAAGTGGCCAGCAGGGCAGCAAAAGGTTCTGATTCCATTGCAACAAGGGAAGGGCACTCTGTGTTTAGTTCTTGTCCTCCGTTCCCATGATGGGCTGTACAGTGGGGTCATCTGGGAAGCTTTGAGACATCCTGATGCCTAGAGGATCTCTGTCTCTCTCTCCCCCCCATGTCTGTCTGTGTGTGCACATGTGCATGCACACGGGTATATGTGGGTCACAGCATGCTTACAGAGGCCAAAGGCCAGTGTTTTGGAGTTGCTTCTCTCCTTCTGTCAAGGGTTTCAGGCAGCAGCCTCTGGCATTGGGCTTTCACCAGAGCACATTTACCACAGAACCAGCTCTTCATCCCTAACTTATGGTTTGAAAAATATGTTTATCGTTTAACATTGCCTTATTAATGTATATTCCTGGGCACAATAATCAAAAGTAGCCCTTACATTTCCACTTCCTCTTCCATGATGTTCTCTGAGCCTTGGGCACAGATTGTGCCGTAAAAGTATCTGTTAGGGCTGGGACCCCATGGCCACGCCTTCTTGTGTTTGGACCAGTTGTGGATCTCTGTAATGGTCTTCATCTACTGAAAAGAGAGGCCTCTCTGGCGAGGGTGGGCGCTACACTTACCCATGCACATAAGGACAGTGTCTATAATATAGTTAGGAAAATGGCATAGTAGACTCTCCTCCGTGATCCAGGACTGCTCTAGCCAGAGGGAGTTTGCAAGGTCTACAGTAATATGTGGACCCTAAGTTCAGTGAGGAAGCTCTTGGTTACCCACTATTTCGCCATTTGGGATATTGTGGCCTACACAAGACCTATATAAGGAAACATCAATTGACATGCCAACATGGACAAGGGAAACTTCAAAGGCCCCTCCCCTGGGGTAAGATGAAGAGCTATAGGTAACCAACAGGTGCTGAGGGAGAATGGGTTTTCTCCAAGGAAGAGCCCTTGATGGGTTACCCCAAATGTTCACTCCTAAATCCACACAGAGATGGGCAACAGCAAGTGGGTTCAGCAGTTGTGTGTGTGTATATGTGTAGTGTGTGGTGTGTGTGTGTGTGGTGTGGGATGTGTGGTGGTGTGTATGTGTGTGGCGTGTGATGTGTGTATGTGTGGTGTGTGTGTGTGGTATGTAGTGTGTGGTGTGTGTGTGTGTGGTGTGTATGTTTGGTGTGTGTGTGGTATGTGTGTTGTGGTGTGTGTGTATATGGTGTGTATGTGTAGTGTGTGGTATATGTGTGTGATGTGTGTGTGTGGTGTAATGTGTGTGGTGTGGTGTGTTTGTGATATGTGGTGTGTGTGTGATGTGTGGTGTGTTGTGATGTGTGTGATGTGTGTGTGTGGTGTGTGTGTAGTGTGTGGTATGGGATGTATATACGATGTGTGGTGTGTCTGTGTGGTGTGTGTGTGTGGTGCGTGTGTGTTTTGTGGATAACAATTATAGAAGATGAAAGCATGGATTCAAGAGGAAACAGAAGGGACATGGCAGGAGTTGGAGTGTAGTGGAGAGAGGGGTTAAATGATATAAACACAGGTATATAGGTAGGAAATTTTCAAAAATTAAAAAAAAATACGCATCATGTGCAAGTCCTGGATTTCTCATGTCTTGTCCCAACTTTAAATATATTTCTTGCCTATTAATTCAGACCTAATTTTTTCGTTTTATTTTCAAGTTATTTTTGGTATTTCCTCTTAATATTTACCAGACCATTCTCACTCCTTATAAGACAAAAAAATCAGCAGTGGGGTTTTGTTTACAAAGACACCAAAATCCTTCTGTGAGAGTTGCTATGTAGATGTATGGATCAGGGAGGTGGTGTGCACTAATGATGGCCTCTTACCTCTGGGATCCGCATTTCAATACAGCGTGTGATTAAACGTGCTTCTTGATAACCCCATTATCATTGCCCTTATTATACAGTGTGACCCTCTCTAATTTGTGTCGAAATCCTTTAAGAAGTTTTTATCAATTTTATAATGGCCTGCCCGTGAAGCTCTTATTAGATTGCCCCCTGTACGACTCCATTTGGGTGTGTCTGTGCCGAGGAGCTGATGAGGAATAAAGATTTGGAATCATTTATTTAAATGTAAGGATGGAAGATAGCAAGCAGCTTACCTGCTTCCCACAGTAACTAAGATTGGGCCTGGCCAGGTGCTTAGCAGGTGAGAGCTCCGTCTGGCAAGATGGTGACCTGAGTGTGCTCCCTGGGCCCCACATGGGAGAGGGAGGGAACTAACTCCCATCAGCCTCCCCCCTCCACTGATAGATAGATAGGAGATGATAGATAGATAGATAGATAGATAGATAGATAGATAGATAGATAGATAGAAGATAGATAGATAGAAGATAGATAGATAGATGATAGATAGATAGATAGAAGATAGATAGAAGATAGATAGAAGATAGATAGATGATAGATAGATAGATAGATAGATAGATAGATAGATAGATAGATAGATGATAGACAGATAAATAGGTTAAAGACTACGCAGGTCCTGTCTTTGCATAGCTACTCTTGGTTTCCCCTCCCCACCTGCTTCCCTCCCACCTTCCCTTTGTATTTGGCATGTGGTTCTTCTATATTCTGTTGCATAGAAACGGACAACCACCCACACAATCTGTGCTCATGTTTATTTGCTTTCAGATTTGATCCAAACATTGATGTCAAGGAAACACACGGATGGTAGATATAAGATTCAAAATAAAGCTTAGGACTAAGCCTTTGAGACGTGGGCCTTTAAGAAACATTTGGGATCTAAGCTACAGTAGGAAGTATGGGGAAGTTTGAGGTCAAATGTTGTCTTTGCACACTGAAAGAGTTATTGAGTGGAAGAAGGGTTAGTTTCAGTTTACTGTAATTGTCGACAGAACTATGAACAAGAAGACATTTGACTATGAGCCCTGATCCAGGCTGTCCCTCACCATCATCTCTGATTTGCGTCTGAGTGTGCCACGTGAAATCTGCCTATTGCAAAAATCACAGCACAGGTTTGGAGGTCAGAGGACACCTTGGTAGAGTAGGCACTCTCCTTCTGGGGACTGAACTCAAGTCTCCAGTTTTGTGTGTCCAACCCATTACCTGCTGACCATCTCATCACCCTGTCTCTTGAGGTTTTTTGGTTTCTCAAGACAGGGTTTCTCTGTGTAACAGCCCTGGCTGTCCTGGAACTAGCTCTTGTAGACCAGGCTGGCCTCGAACTCACAGAGATCTGCCTGCCTCTGCCTCCTGAATGCTGGGATTAAAGGCATGAGCCACCACTGCCTGGCATCTCTGGAGATTTTAAGAAACCATATTCTACCAGCCATAACCATTCCAAATGGAAACTGAGCTGGGTGTGGCAGTGCACGCCTTTAATCCTAGCACTTGGGAGGCAGAGGCAGGAGGATCTCTGTGAGTTCAAGGTCAGCTGGTTCTACCTTGTGAATTCCAGGACAAGACAGCCAGGGCTACATAGATCCTATGTTTAGAAAAAAAAATCTGATGGGAAACTGGTGTTAGTCTGCTCCACTGGAGGAGTGGGTGCTTCAGAACTAGAGAAATCGAAACAGCAGCTAAATGGCTAAACACGGAAGCATGACTCACCCTTTCCGAGAAACCTGTGCTTGAGACTAGAGACTGGGCGATCTAAGGGTCTGTGGTCCATGAGTCTAGGGGGGGCATCCTGTTTCAGCTCTCTGCTGTGTCTCAAGACTGCAGCTCATGCTCCGTGCTGGCATCGGAGTCATGAAGGCGACACTTAGCAGGTGGAAGAAGGGACACAGCACCTCTTAAGTCAGAACGTCAACATCATTTACTATAATACCAATGACAACACATAAAGGTGACTTTTCAAAAGCGTAAATAAAACACAAGGTAAGACACTTGGTGCTATTTTATAACCAAACCACCTCACTGTAGCCCTAGCACACAGCCAGAGGGCCCTCCCACGGCTCAAGTTTCCACACCAATCATCATCTCCGTGTCTCTCCACTGACTGTGACAGCTGAGGCCAGAAAGATGACGTCACTCCTCGAGGTTCCAGTCTCTTCACGTTTCCACGGCCATGATTTTGTGAATGGCCTTTCCCTTCCCACGAAGCCAAATGCCACCCATCATTTCATGTTTGACTCAAGCTGCTTTCCTTGTGAGTTTTGTGGGAATGATTTGAACTTCAATGTTTGCATTCTTACTCCATCGTGTGGCTTCGCCAACTCCTCTTTTGAAATGTTGCTGCAGAGGGTGGGTCTGGGCCACCGAAGCGTAGAACATGTTTATTGGCATTTTCCAGTGTTTTGACCTGGACTCCACATTTCTTCAGAAAAATGTCTGCCTTTTGAGGATATTTTGCTGAAAAGGATGATCTAACACTGACATTTCCCTGATAAATCTATGTGGAGAGATCCCAACTGCAGCTTTCTGAACTATTCCTAGCTTCGAAGAGCTCTGGGTGTTTGTATACTTACATATATGCTATGGTTATGCCCAGACTCCCATGCCTTCCAGAAAATTCTGTCTCCAATTTTGCCCTCTCTCTGTTCTCACTACAGGCTGTAGGGGCTGACGAAGTCTAAGTTGTCAGAGTCGGTTACTTGCTGGTAAAATATTTACACCTTTGACAGAGCTGTCAGATTGTTGTCCCCAAACCAAATGAGCATACATACTGAATTTCCCTCCCACAAACTCAACTAGAGGGCAGGGCTTCAAGTCTGTACTCAAATCTATACTTAGAACCACTTGACCAGCGGCTACGCACAATCAAAAATCAGAAGAGGAAAACTCCTCATGAATAGTCGAATGGACCCCTAACAAAGCTGTTTCACATTAAAAAAATATCAATCTCTCTTTTTCTAAAGAGGGATAGTAATGGAGGATGGTAAAGGAAAGCCAAGAATCAGGGCCTTTGTTAATAAGGCACAAGCATCTGTGACGAAGAAGATATTCTAAATGAAAGTCAGCATTCTGCAGTATTATCCTCAGAGGCCCACAAGGTCTACTCTGTGAAAGGTCAGGAGAGAAACTTTACCAGTTGCAACTAATTTGTAAAGACTAGGCCAAAACAACAAATTGAGCATGGACAGTGAAAGACGCAGAAAGGTGGGTGTTAGGAACTGAAGGAGAGCAGGTTCCAGCACATCCCGCCTCATATCTCAGTTCTAATTTAAGTACCACAAAAAATTATGTGCAGTGATTTTTATTGCTAATCACTACAGCATAAGAAGTAGCTGCAAAATCTCATCTAAGAAAGATCTTATGTGGGTGATTCTGGGAAGACAATAGTCCCCAAACAGCTGCCCACCCTAGTCTACATTTGTCCAATGGTCACGCCTGCACTCTTTTGTTTGTACACAGGCAAGGCATGTGAGATGGTTGGGGAGAGGCAAAGAAACAGGAAGTACTGGTTGGCTTTCTCTCAATGTGTGGATGGCGAACAGCAGGAAATGAAGATCAGCTGGGGGCCTAGGAGGGAAAGGAACAAGTCAAACCCTGCCACATGGGTATCAAGAGTTTTGCTTTTGAAAATTAAATTAAAAGATTGGGACAATGTTGGATTTAAAAAGTGACATAGATAAAGATACGAGCCATAATCATAAGAATAGATCTTTAGTTTTATATGTGTGCAGGACAATGTTCATTTAAAAGATGGTTACTCAAAATTAATAATGCTTATCATCAGCTGGTAGAATTTCAGCTGATCTTTTATATTCTCTTAACCCAGTGGTTCTCAACCTTCCTAATGCTGCAACCCTTTATTTCAATTCCTCCTCATGTTGCGGCAACCCCAACCATAAAATTATCTTCATTGTTGTTTTATAACTGTGATTTTGTTACTGCTATGAATCATAATGTAAATATCAGTGCTTTCTGATGGTCTTAGGTAACTAACCCCTCTGAAAAGGTCATTCGACCCCCAACGGGGTCATGACCTGCAGGTTGAGAACCACTGTCTTAACCTTTATTAGTTGGTTGGCTTTGATTCTTTTCTTTTAAACAATGAATGAGCACTGTGTAGGTAACCAGAGGAAAACACACAACAAAATTGGCTAGTGTTATTGCAGAGAGGAGGCTATCTAATTCAAGATGAAATTTGCATGTCTTTATTTTTATTTTTGTTTTTACTGAGAAAAATATTCAAATAATCATTTATAACATCCAAGTGCTCACCATGGTTGGTTTCATTTTTCCCAAATTAGAATCTCATTTCTAATTTTTACTCTGCATCTATATATTGGGAACTGGGAACTGGAAGTTGCCTGACGTGTACCCCATCTCCTATGCATCTATCTCAACAGTTGCTCAAGTAAATCCATCAGAGAAGCAGTTACCTCAATTTTAATGTGAAGCATTCACACCAAGTAAAATAGTTAACTAGTAGCAGAGTAAGTATTCAAACCAAGCCTGACTAACTTCCGTGCTCATAGCATTACACTCTGTCACTCAGTTTACGAACATAGATGGTTTCTCTGGGTCCTCACACGGATGAGGCTTGCCAGAGCAAGCAGAGTCAAGTAAGGACCTGTGTACTCTCTGAGAATGGGAGCTAAAACAAACATTTTCTCCCTTGAAGACAGTCTCCTGGGGTATTTTGTCACAGTCATGGAGAGTCTGGCTAATACAAAGCGTGTGGTCTGCAGTGAGCAATCTGGAGTGATTATCTACATGACCTTTTGATGCACTGACATGTCTCCACAATCTGCAAATTTCCCGTCTGGAGCCTGGCTTTCCGAAGAGGTTCTAGACTCAGCTTGCAGGGAAAATGGACAGCTAAGCTGAGAGGTGTTATCAATAGCATCACAGTCACAGAAAAGATCATTTCTCCAGGACTTAGAATCTTTCTTGCTATTTATCTCAGCAGAAACATGACTTTTTCCCCCCTCTTGTGCAAACCAAATAAAGACATTGAAGAGCATCGGGTCACCAAGAAAGATAATGTCCTTTATTATTCAAGTGTAATTCAAATCTCTCTATCCAGCCTCAAGCGTGTGCTCAGAGATAATTGACTGCGCAGGAGACTCGCCTGCTGCCAACGGATGGTCCTCGGGTCACAGGTCTCCTGCCTATTTGCGCAGTGTGGCCCAGTTTTGTTTTTCTCTGAAGGAAAATAACATACTGCATGTGTGTGTGTGTGTGTGTGTGTGTGTGTGTGTGTGTGTGAGGGGGAGCAGTGAGAGGCTGGAGTTAGGCGTTCGACATGCCTAACCCTGAAGACTTCTGTCCATGCTGTGGGACATCAGGGGATAAGTTGCTTTGCTTCTCTGAAGTATTTCTCCAGCCAGCCCAACCCCCAACTCTGGCTCAGATACCCCCCACCCCTTCCCCAAGGTCCAAGGCCGATGCTCATCACCTGGAGTGAAGGCTGACAGGAATGCACAGAGGCAGGGAGCAGGGAGACATGCGGGCATTGCCATGCATGACTGACCAGCAGCCATCAAGGGCAATTAAACACAGAGAACTCGGGATCTTTCTGGACAGGTCCAAGCTCCCTGGCGCCCCTGTGATTAGATGCTTTTCTCTGCTCCCTGTAGTCACCATGTGACATATTCTGTTTCTCTTGCTCCTTTCTCATTTCCTTTGTGTGGTACTGGCGCACAATCATCCGGTGTAGACTTCATTTCAGACGACTTTATTTCCATAAGAATTTTGGTCAGTTGCAAGGAGAACCAAATCAGAAGTGTTTCCTAATTTGCAGGGAGTCAGTTCTCAAGCCTATGGATGTGGGTTTAGCATGTTCTCCCCACTGCAAGTACTTTGCTGCTATTTCCTTTCCTCTGAGACGATTTGCATCCTGAACTGGATCCTGCAATTTGTCTTCTTTAGAATCGGCCTGTGTACAAGAGACCTAAACAAATTAGTGCTAAGCTGTACATTGCAGGTGTCTTCAGTCACTTAATTCATATAAAGTTTGAGATAGTTCAGGTTGCTGGGCTTCTTAAAGTGTTTGATATGGCAAATGACAGTATTATATGTATGTAATTGGCCTTGCAGCACAAAGAACTGGCTCATTTTAATAGGGTAAGATCGGGAATTTAAAACCTGGATGGAAGAGAATGGGAGCAAAGAGCCTGGCTCTCATGCTTGTTTGAGATGGGATTCTATCTCCCATGTTGGCCTTGAACACAAAATCCTCCAGCCTTGCTCTAAACATGAATGAAAACAGAGGGAAGGAATGGTCTTGGTCTTCTGCTGTCTCTGAGCTCTGCCTGCAGTCAAACTGAGTTCTCTATGTTCTCATCAACCCAACCATCCCTTCATCATCAGCCATCATGATAATTAAAGAATATGTTCTATATGCAACACAGAATGAGGATGTCAAGAGATCTGGGCTGACGTGACAGATGCTTCTTCAGTCTTTGTGTGTGTCAGGGACTATGCAAGACGGTGGCTAAAATGAAGACTGGGGTTAGGTGTCAAGTGAAAAGGATGGCTGCAAAAGACCTAACTATAGTAAGCGCTGAAAGGTGGGACCCAGAGAGTAAGACTCTAAAGTTTTGAAAATGTAAAGTATGCAGGTTGAGCAAAACAAAAACACGTCTTCAATACACCACTGTGGGAGGGAGCCAAAAGCTTGTAACTGAGAAGCTAAAATGTCACCAGTAGGCAAGAGATGAAGAAGGAGGTTTAGGTGGGGAAAAGGGTGGGAGGGAAGATGAGGGGGCTGGAGGAGGGCTAACGGCTATGGGACAATGATCTTGTACCCTGTAAAGATTTATCAGTTGTATTTTAATAAAATGCTGATTGGCCTTTAGCCAGGCAGGAAGTATAGGCAGGGCAATGAGAACAGGAGAATTCTGGGAAGAGGAAAGGTTAGCTGCAGTCGTCACCAAGGCGCAGAGGAAGCAAGATGAGAATGCCTCACTGATAAAAGGTACCAAGCAACATGGCTAACATAGACAAGAATTATAAACTAATTTAAGATGTAAGAATTAATAAGAAGCCTGAGCTAATAGGCCAACCAGTTTATAATTAATGTAGTAAACCTCTGTGTATTTCTTTGGGACTGAATGGCTGCGGGACCAGGCGGGACAGAAACCTTCAGTCAACAGCTAATGAACAAAGAATGTTTGAAAATAACATATGCAACTTGTAACCCATGTGATTTGATGGTAAGACCAATATCAGAAGGTGTCACAACCATTAACCACAGAACATGGAAAAATAAAGGAAGCTTCCTGCTGCTTGTTCTTATAGTACTGGAAGGTGCTATTCTTGGCATCAGGGGATCAGGATCATCAATAGTCTCACCTAGCAGTGAACCTTGTGAACTGCCATAATGACCAGCACAAGTATCATAGTGACAAGAACATTATGAAAGCAACCAACTTCTTTCAGATTGGATTTAAGGCCCATTCCACAGGAGTAGTCCTTTTCCTGGTAGTACAAATCTGACCAAGAACCCATGGCTGGGGAATTCTCAGGCCCCAGGGTTGAACCCACTACTATTACTTTGCTACATGGACATAATATTAAAATGTACTTTAAGTTTGTATCTCTCTATCTGCAGATTAGTGCAGCTCTCAGTTCTCATCAGTGAAGTTTCTTCATATCACTATATGGGAGTTAATACAGAGACTCACTACTGGTCAGTTGGTGTGGGAGAATTGTCTGTATTCTGTCAATCATGTTTTAAATAAATGTTGATTGGCCAGTAGCCAGGCAGGAAGTAGAGGCAGGACAATGAGAACAGGAGTATTCTAGAAAGAAGGAAGCTTCCTCTGCAGTCCTGCCCAGATCACGGAAGAAGCAGGATGTGACCTGCCCCACTGAAAAAAGTAGTGAGCCATGTGGCTAACACAGATAAGGATAATGGGTCA
Organism: Chionomys nivalis; assembly: GCF_950005125.1. Lineage (NCBI taxonomy): Eukaryota > Metazoa > Chordata > Mammalia > Rodentia > Cricetidae > Chionomys > Chionomys nivalis. The sequence goes on from NC_080090.1 coordinate 6,820,156, forward strand.
ATATATATTATAAGAGCTAATACGAAGCCTGAGATAAGGGGCCAATCAGTTTATAATTAATGCAGACTCTGTGTGATTTTCTTTGGGGCTTACCGGCTGTGGGAACTGGGCAGGACAGAAACCCCAACAATCAGGCCCTTATGTTACAGTCAGTGTCGTGGAAAGCTCAGAAATCAAAGGAAGCACATGATCGCAAGGCCTCAAAGTGGTTAGGGACCATCATGGAAAAGAGGGCAGAAAATTGAAAGAGCCAGGGGTAGAGTTGTTTCCTGGTATGAACATGGCACTGGCCCAATTCCTAGCACTGCAAGAAGACAAAACAGAAAGTAGATGCTGGGGTTGAACAGGCTTTTCTAGACTGGTGCCAAGGAGGGCAGACTCAAGCTATTTGAAGGGAAAAATCACTCCTGTCTTGTTACAACAAGGGATTCCAGTTTCCTGCTAAGGAGAAGTTCCTGCAGGTGTGCCAACTGTGGGGCTCATGATCTGTGTCCTTAATATGTGGAGAGCTGTGTTTAGTTACTCCAGAGAAGACAGACAGCAGAGGGGACACAAACTGGCAAGCAGTTATGGGGAAGTTAGGTAACCAAGTTGATTAGTACCCTTGAGAATAGGACCTTTAACTAGTATTTATTTGTGTGGAAGTAAATACATAAATTCTACTCTGGGCTTCATTACTTGCTAAAAAATAGTCTCGCCCAAATGGTTTCATTTCTTTCAACACTTACACATTGACAAGTAACTCTATTTACAAAATATATTTTCACAGCATTTGCTCTACCCACCTACAGCAAGGTATACAGCATGGATGGACCATTCATTCACCCAACACATGTTTATTAGGTGACAAAATTTATACCAGGAACTGGGAAACGTTAGTGAATAAGACAAAGTCATAATTGGTGTGTGGCTTCAGGTAAGGGTGGGCAAACAAACAGGCAAAACAGATCAGTTAGCATGACAGTTACCAATCATGTCAAGTGTCACCAAACCAATACATGAGGAGTCAAAGTTTTTGTGCTGTGTGTATATTTATGCATGTGTCTGTGTATATATGCATGCACATGTGCATTAATTTATGCATAGGTTTATGTGAGTCTCTATGTGAACATTCATGTATATGTGTACGTGTATGCAAGCATGCATGTGTGTATATGAGTGTGTGTGTATATACATGGGCTACTTTAATTATCATAATCATGAAGAACCACTCTGAAGGGATGACATTTAAACTGAAACCTTAAGCTGATAATGAACCCACTATGTGCAGAACAAACAAGAGAGCATTTGAAGGATAGGCAGCAGTGTCAACAACTTTGTGTAGAAGAAGCTGAAATGTTGGCATGAGCTACTGAGGCCTCACAGTATAGAGAGCAGCCATACATTGGTAAAACACCATTGCTTTCTAGTGGCTTGTATTATTATTGTGTTGTTCTAGAAATCAAAGGAAAATATTTTCTGCTTATCAGTACTTAATGACATTATGGAAATCATTTTTGTCACAATAAAAGTGAACATGCTTATAAAACTTTATTCTCAAAGAATGGCCTTTTCATTTCTTGCATCCTTTATCATAAAGCTTCATCATCTTCTTGAAAAATAAACACAGGGAATTGTGAACTGAAAACTCATTGTTGTCATCTTCATCGTTGCAATGCCATCATCTTCATGATTCAATGTCATCTTCATCATTGCAATGTCATCTTCATCATCATTGCAATGTCATCCTCATCATCATTGCGATGTCATCTTCATTGTTGCAATGTCATCTTCATCATTGCAATGTCATCCTCATCCTCATTGCAATGCCATCTTCATTGTTGCAATGTCATCATCTTCATCATTGCAAAGTCATCTTCATCATTGTCATAGTTCCTGTCTTCTTTACCATCTCCACCCTTATACACTGCACTGGCGTACCTTGTCTTTTATGATCGTCAAGTACACTTTGTGCGGCAAACAGTGCTAACATCATCCTAGCTTCTTTTCCAGACGAGACTAGAGGAGGTTCAGAAAGAGAAGGTGGCAACTCATGAAAATAGAATTAGACAGTGTTGATGACATGCCCCCAAACTGCAACTCCAGATACGTGTTCAATCAGATTCATGTCCAGCCAAATCCATGTCATCAGATACATATCTAAATCAGATTTGTGTCTAGTTTGATCCAGGTCCAGCCAGATTTGTGTTCTTAGGTCCATGCTCAGTGTTCTTCACACCTGATTGTCATCGTCTACTGATTAAATTATCTCCCACCAAAAAACTCATAATGTAAACAAGCTACAAGTTCAACTTATGAAAGAGGATCCATCTAAGTTAACTTTGAACTCCAGATTCTAGCAAGGAACATGTCTGTGCTTCTTTGGTGGTTGTTGCCATCTTCTGAGCATCCAGTTTCCTCTTTTGTCTCTGCAAGGAAAGAATTGCTGAGGACCAGCGAGGAACTCTTTAGCATTTTGGTGATGTGGGGTTAAAAGGATTTCATAGGTGGTTCCCATAAGCATCTGTTCCCAAGACTGAGGTCACTGGGATGTCCTGAAGGGTAACACCCAGACTCTCAGCCCCACTCAGAGGAGCCGGCTCTTGGGTTGTCCTCACTATTTAGTCCATCCCATTAGATCTCTTTTCAAAACACAGAATCATCCCAGTAGGATGAGCTAACCTGTTGGGAGCTGGGGTGGGGGTGGGGCTCACAATTAAAGGAAGGAAAGAGAAACTTCTGGTATTTCTTGTTAATTTGATAGTATTTCTTAAGCAAACAACTCACAGGCATTTGAAATGAGTTATTTATTTTGCTCCTGATGACCTCATCTCTGAACAAAAGCAAATGTACTATTAATTCTCATTTGCAACACTACTTTGATTTCCAATTCCATCTCAATTGACTTTTATGCTTTTTCGGGGTGTGTTTGGGACATAGAAATGCTATAATGAAGGAGAGTGTATTGTATCTAAACAAATGTCTATAAGATCATTTGCTTTCCTTTTAGATTATACCTGTCTTTTGGTTAAGTTTAGCTCAATCTTTAATATCACTAATCTGATAATGCCTATTCCTTTGAAAAGTGACCCACCCACCCCTTCTCTTTTTTAAAGAGCCTCTGAGTATTCCATTAACTGCTATATTGGTTCCACAATGTCTTCGTAATGGCTTTTTGCCTCCTGGGAGGTCTCTCTCTATCTCGTATCCTTAATTAATAAGTTCTTTACCAATTGCCACACAATAATAGCATATTCTTTTAAGCTTAGAAAATGTGTTGGTATTTGTTATCTCATACTAGGACCCTGGCCTAGAAAATCTCAGTGGATGTTCCCGATGGAAATAACAGTCTGAAGAGAAGAATGCGGCACAATTAAGTCCACAGCCTTCATATGAGCATAGGCAGGGGAGAGAAGGCCGAGGGTCAGTAATAGATATAGCCATGGGTCAAAAGTTAAGAGTGTCACTTCTGGAGAACACAAATAATGCTAAAAATCTAAATAGGAGGCTACCAGTCTCTAGTCACAACCCACCTGAGAATATAACTCCTCATTTGCCAGAAAGGTGTAACCCAGAGCATCTTTTTCCATTCCCACCACAAGACTCATTCATTCATTCATTCATTCATTCATTCATTCATTCTTCATATTTTCATACATGCAAGCTTTAAATTGACAATGGGGAATAAGATACATTTTTTTTCACTTCCAGAAAAATGTTCTCTGTCAGCTTTATTTCAGAATGATCCCATGAATAAAGGAGTGTAGGGCAAGGAAATTCCCAGTTGGATATTTTTCAGATGCTGTATGGTAAGACTACACTGTACTCAGAAGACTAAGACATTAGACTGTAATGGACTGTCAATGTGAAATTCTTCAGAGAATGGAGGTTATCCCAGGTTTTAAAATAAAATGTCACCACACACTAAGGTAGAGGAGCAAAGGGAATGGGGACTTGTTAACACATTAGAAATGTTAAGTTCTAAAGATTTCTAAAATATGAGAAATTGGTGGAGATGAGGAATGGTTGTTCAATGGACAAAGAAGCAGAGCAAGGTCACTGTCTAAGGTCAAATGTCAACTAGCGATAACACAGTCCGCTGTTCCACCTAGTTCGGATATGTTCTACTGAGTCTTTCTTAAGCATTGCTAGGCTGCAGCTTTCTTTGTCTGTTAGTTCTTGCCTGTCGTGCAGATGGTTGAAAAAACTTTCTTTTCCCAGAGTGCATTCACTCCTCCACGAGCTTCCCTGAATGGTTGGCTTCTAGAGCAGCAGGCTTTGCTTTTGAACCCTACGGTATTCCGGTCAGTGGAAGATGAGATTCTAAAGTCACCTAGACTGCTCTTCAACTTGCCTCTCTAGACTCCCTTATTTTATCATGAATTCCAAGCAAAGGTCCCAACCCATTATTTCACAGAGCGACTCTCTCTAGGTGGTGGCCTCCTTCCACTGTGTTGCCATCCACCAAACACATGCCAAGAACTGTCTGAGCATGGAGGACACAAAATTGTCCAAGATGTGCGAGGTTATGGCCAGGCTGTGGTGGCTCACACCTTTAACCCCAGTACTCAGGAGGCAGAGGCAGAGGCAGGCAGATCTCTGTGAGTTTAAGGCCAGCCAGGACAGGCTCCAAATCTACAGTGCAACCTTGTCTCGAAAACAAAACAAAACAACAATAAAAGATATGCAAGGCTACTTTCTCTTGGGTCAGAGCTTCCCAAATACATTATGTCTGTGTTCAACATACTAAATTCTCAATCTTCAGATAGTTAAATTTGTTTGGTGCTTCCCTATGGTTAAAGTTCATTCTATCAACTATGTTTATTGACCACAGCTATAAATATTGGGATTCAGTGATCACTATAGCAATAAGAAACATAGGCCCAAAGTGTATCTGAGAGCATGTCCAATTGCTCCATCATCTTGATGCCATTGTCTTCCTTAACTGATTTCCTGAATACTTCATCATCTTCCAGATTAACTACACGATGTGTTTGTTTTATAGTATTTTACATTAGTAATACTCATGTGTTTTCATGCACCCCCATTTAACCAGCACATCAATCTCACTGCTATTCATATGGTCCTCAATGTAGAGATGATGCAAATCAAACACTGAGCCATTAACTAACTTCTCCAGAGCCATCTAAGTGAAAGGTGGAGCATGCAGCCAATAAACACTTCATGAACTTTTCACACAGACAGCAACACCATGAGGATTCTCTATGCTGTGGAATATATGTTGCTCTCATTGGCTGACAACAAAAGCTGAATTGGCCTATAATCAGGCAGAATAAGGCTGGGTGGGAAAAAGAAATGTTAATACAGGGGAAGGAGGGTGGAATTGGGAGGCACAATCCAGCCACCCATGGGCCACATGGAGATGTATAGATTAATAAAAATGGATTAATTTATATGTAAGAGCTAGTTAGTAATAAGCCTGAACTGTAGGCCAAACAATTTGTAATTAATATTAAGCCTCCGGATGTTTATTTAGAAACAGCTGCAGGACTGGGCAGGACAAAGAGCCTCGGTTTACACCTGGTGTATCTTAGGGATTTTTAAAAACACAAATAACAAATTATATAATTTACTTATGACACAGTAAAGCCTAGGACAACCCCTGGGGACAATCCAATACAAGAACTTGGGGTGGCTGGGTGGCTGAGCAACCCACAAGAAGGAGGGGCTTGATTTAATGCTAGAGTTGCTTGCTAGGAGAGTTGTAAAACTCCAGAGGGCTGTGGAGGCTTCAAACCAAGAAGTGAATGATGCCAGCTATTTAATTATGCACCTACCTGACTGTGAGGACCGGATCGGTGGATCTCATGAGGTCTTTCATTCCGGAAGGTTCTGCTCTGGGTACCCTTGCTCCACTGCTTCTTATGTAGACCTATAATTCAACTCTGAATAATTTTTAATGCTGAGAAGTCCAACCCATCTCTGTGTTCCCATGGAGAAACAAAATATCTTCAGGAAAACGCTGCCTCAGCTGTGAAGTACCACTGATGCTGAAGTCTGACGAACCACAAAGAAGGGCTAAATCTGGGTAAGGAAGAATGCAATTCCCTGAGCTGGAATTTAGGCAGCAAAGATTCATGCAGAAACAGGCAGGCTCCTGCCCTGTGGGAAGTCTCAAGCAAGCCTTTGGGGCTAGAGGAGGTCAGAGGTTGAGCTCTGGGTTTCTTTAATACCTGTCACTTTCCGGAAGACAGTGGCCCCTTTTAGTGAATCCTAAGTTCTAAACTATCTTGAATAAAATCCTTGCTGACTGGAGCTTAGGCATTATGAATGACTATGGGCAGCCAAGGTAGATGAAGGAATTTAAGATTGGCAGGGTTATGAAATGCCAGTGTGTGTGAATGTAGGAAGGAGAAGGACAAGGAAAAGATGCTATTTTAGAGGCAGGACAGCTGTCCTCAGCATCCTCCTATTCCCTAGTAGCTCTTGGTTGGTTTTCTTCTCCCTCTCTATGTCCTGGGTCCTTGGCGTCCCCTGCTTAGTGATTTTGTCCACGTTGCTGCAATAGAGTCACTAGGCTGTAGGGGGAGCTCCAGACTCCCTGGTGAATTTTGAAGTCCTGGAAGCAGCTCCCAAATGACTTTTTTTTTTTTTTTTCCTGTTTTGAGACAAGGTTTCTCTGTAGCTTGGGAGCCTGTCCTGAAACTTGCTCTATAAACCAGACTGGCTTCGAACTCACTCAGAGATCCGCCTGTTTCTGCCTCTGCTGGGATTAAAGGTATGTACCACCATTGCCCAGCTTCCCAAATGAATTTTAAAGAGGTGCAGCTATCCCCAGTCAGAAATGACCCTTGGTGCTTCTCTCCTCTCTTGGAGAATTCCATTTCTCTCCTGCTGTGGTAAAGCAGCCTGAGATTTCTTAGGTGAAACTCAAAACCATTTAACTCACTAGGGGTCAGTTGCTGGGGCTTGGGTGGAATTGGAAGCAGGCAGCTATTCTTTTAACTTCTGGCGTGGGGAAAGGGGATGGTCTAGAGATGAACAGTGCAAATGGTGACCACACAACAAGATGAATACATTCAACATCACTGTGAGCGTGTGTAAATGAGGCAAAAAATGGCAGATTTTATGATGTAGGTTACCACAATTACAAAACAAATCCTATCAAACGTCTAGCATGGAGTTGAAGAGATCCAAAAGTTTAGACATATGGTAGATTAAAATACTGGGCTCTTACAGCAAGGCTACACTGTAAAGCTTCATGGGGACATCTTTGGAGGCATGCAAATTGGGTTGAACCTCTGTGATCAAACAGTCTGCAGATTCAGCCTGTCCATGGTCAACCCACTCATGTACAGCTGTGCCCCACAGCTCCACAGTATGACCCCTTCCCCCTAGTGCACCCTTGCTCATCTATCCTGGAGTCTTTTTTATCCTTCCCAGGCCCTTCCCTTCTAGCCCATTCTCCTGCAGGATGGGTAGAAACCCTCCTCTCTGTGGACACATGCCTATGCTGTGCTTGATCTATCTGACCAGAAGAACCCTGTCAAAGACCTCCTTCCAGAGACTATGGATTGACCTGCCATCAATAGACAAGGGAGTGCCTGGTATGTGATATGTGCTCCACAAATATCTCTTTTCCATTTTCAGTGTGTGTGTGTGTGTGTGTGTGTGTGTGTGTGTGTGTGGTACACATATGGGTGCCTGCATGACTGAGTGTGTATGGACACAGATACATGTGTGTGTTTGCATGTGGAAGCCTGAGATTGGTGTCCAGGGTCATCTTGAATCCCTCTTCTGCCTTATTCAATGAGACAGGGCCCCTCAGTTAAACCCCATATGGTTGATATGGCTGGTTCCTCTAGGCATCGAGTTCTGGCACTCCTCTGTGTCCGTCTTCCAAGAAATTACGCACGAGTCACCACACCCACCTACCACTTACGTGGGCTCTGGAGATCTGAATTTCTATCTAAGCTTGTATGGTAAGAGCTAAACCACTGACCCCGCTACACATGTGTGGAAGTCAACGTCCTGAACTGTAACTCCATTCAACATCCTTTCCTACCCCCCACAAGGACACCAGGATGACGGCACTTCAGATACGAATGCGAACCAGCTGATGCAAGAAGAAATCAATTTTCTTTGTTACATAATCAGTGAGTAAAAGGCAGGTGGGAAAGCCAGGGCACAGTGTAGGAAGAGACTGTTTGTTCCCGGCTGCTCAGACCCGAAGTAACCACTCAGAAACTATATTATTTAAAATACTGTTTGGCCAATAGCTTAACTATATTTTTAGCTAGCTCTTATATCCTGAACTAACCCATTTCCATTAATGTGTGTATCGCCACGTGGCTGTGGCTGTGGCTTACTGGCTACATGGCTTCTCACTGACTCTGCCTTCTTTCTCCCAGCATTCAGTTTAGTTTTCCCACCTAGCTCTATTCTGCTAAGCCACTGGCCAAAACAGCTTGATTCATTAACCAATAAAAACAACACATGTACAGAAGAACTTCCCGCAACAGTGCAGAAAAGAACTATATACCCAAGTACTGTGATTCTGTAAACTGGAAGCATGTCTCACGGAAGATAACCATCCACCACAGCCCCAGTTAATGTGGCAGCTTCGCTCACCCCTGTGTCCGCTTATGTTGCTCTCACCTCCCATGAAACATGTGTGTCAACGGCCTTCGGTCACAGGATTCTTACACTAGTAAGTCTTGGAGCTGCACAGCTAGCTCAGGCCTGGAAGATGTTGGGGTTTCCTGAACCCAGAAGACTCCTGTGATACCATCCTTTGCCCTTGGCTCCTTCTGTGGTACCCTAAGAACAGGCATCCTGGCTCTGTTTCATTTCCAAGTTCTTTGTCCTGAAGGCAGGACAGCTAAAGTGTGTACCTGGCCCTGCACCGGAAAGAGGGGATGCTTAGACCACCCTGAGAATGGGGATGGAGAGGAAACTCGAGAACATTCACTTCTGTTGTATCTATAGGGGCTTTTCTCTCTTGCTTTAAACAAATTAACCAACTATTCCTGTCACTCCATCCCACCCCACCCCACCCTGCTGACCCCAACAGGTTTTCTGTAGGCTGCTAGGTAGTTCTAGAGAACACAAACTTAAACAAGAAGTAGTCCAGAGTACTGTAAAGAATAAATGAACTGAAATACTTGCCTCCACTTCTGGCCCCGTGCTCACTTGCCTCTTGACTTAAATTAAACCGAGAGTATTTTTTACTCATTCAACTGTTTGTTTGTTTGTTTTGTTATAGTGTCTCACAGTGTAGTCCAGGCTAGCCTGGAATCACTGTCTTCCGACCTCAGCTGCCCCAGTGCTAAGACTGAAGGCATTTGACACTATGCCCAGGGTGGAGTACATCTTTCCGGTGTGTTCTGCTGCGGTCACTGTTTGGTTTTATTTTTGTTTTTCTTAAGACAAAGACTCACCCTATAGACCAGGCTAGGCTCAAATTTTTAGAAATTCTCTTTCTTCATCCTCCCTCCCGAATGGCAGATGATAGTTGTACACTGTCATGCTGGGTCTGAATGTTGTTTTATAGTCAGATAACGTATGTGGGCAATTGTTGGGATCACAGCGAGAAAATTTTGTCAGTCTTTTAGAAAACTTCCAAGGAAAATGCCCACCACAGTGCCTGGGGATTATTCTCCTTTGACCCCCAGCAGTGTCAAAACTTTGGGAATTATCCACCATAAATATGCAGGGGCTGGTCCCCAGGCATGGCCTCTTCCCCCCCCCCCACCTCACGCTGTGATGTTTCTATCAAAGTGTCACGTGACTGCCCAAGGAGCATTTAACTTCTCTAAGCTCAGATTTAAATCGCAGCTCAGATTCAAATCCATCTCTTCCTACTGAGATCTCTGTCAGCAGAGCCTGGGCTGGGCTGATACACTCAGGGGACGGAGGCCTGCAGTCTGCTGACTGCTCTGAACAGCCTTCCTCTCCTCCCCGCTGTCCACTTGTATCCTGAGGAGTGAATTCTTCCTGTCAGGTCAGTGACGTCCTGGTGCCGCAACCCTGGCTGCATCTGACTTTGCTACACAGTATAGAGGTTGCTGCCACAGTGGTGCCTCACACACTCACAGGCTCTGAAAACTGGCTGAGGAGCAGGAGGATGGTGCTTAGAGGTTCTGCAGCATGCCTAGCCCCCTGCACAGCCGAGCCTCTGTGCACACCCAGGTACCTTCACCATGTGCTCATGAGAAGACACAGTCTGGGGCTGATGGAATGACGGCTCAGGGGCTAAGTCTGACAACCTAAGTTTGATTTCCCAACCAACAAGGTGGAAGGAGAGAGCCAGCTCTGGCAAGTTACCCTCTGACCTCCACAAGTTCGGAGTGACATGCCCCAACCCCATAAATAAGAGTTTAAAATAAGAGAAAAATCATCTCCTCAGATGTAGCAGTTTATACCTGTACTCCTAGCAGTGGGAAGACTGAGATAAACGGGGCTCTTTCCTGGCACGAAGACCTGTACTCTAAATGTGTTGTTGTTTATTAGGAATCTTGGATGTGCCAACTGCGCTATCCATCTTTCAAAAGAATACTTTTTGCGGGTTTTCTGCAAAGGGTCTGAGGCAGCAGTGCGATCCTGGAAAATGGCCTCAGGATGGCTGTTAGGCTGCTGAGTGGAGCAGGTTGGGCGCATTTTCAGAGTGGATGCTGGTCCCAGCTGGGAATGTTCTAGATGTCAGGAAGCCCTCATGCGGCATCCCTTTGAAGTTAGAAGTATTCTTAAAATAAAAAAGGACTGAAAATTTAAAAAAAAAAAAAAAGAAATCCAGTCAAAAGCATACTTCTGCAGCTCTCTACATGGTCAGAACCAGCTCGCTAGCCAGTTTGACCTTTAACTGCTTCACCTGGAAAAGGGGCTAAGTGGCCGATTCGAGGAGCTTAAGAAGCCACAAACGTAGGACGCTGAAAGAACAAGGAATGCAGAGTGATGATGGCGGAACAGTAGCTCCGTGTTTACGGTTCGAATGAGTGATGTCATACATACACTCTGGCTGCCGTATCTTCCATATGGTGCACAGGCTGATGTGACCTCCGGCTGAACCCTCCGAAATCATGAGCAAAAAGGAATCCTTTCTTCCTAAGTTTCAGCTAGATGACATACACTGTTATTCTATGAGAATCCCACAATACTTCATATAGCCACAGAAAAAAATTAATATACATTAAATGCGTTTTCTTAATTTTTTAAATGGCTTAATTTTGCTAATAATGTATTTTCGCGTGGAGGGATGCATGCACATGGTATATGGATGCGCGGTATATGTACACATTTATGTGCAGAGGCCAGTGCAGAATATTGTTGCCTGGCTCTTTCCCTCCATCACTATTCTCATTCCCTGAGCATCACTATCCTCATTCCCTGAGCATCACTATTCTCATTCCCTGAGCATCACTATCCTCATTCCCTGAGACAGCGTCTCACTGAACCTGGAGCGTCTTTGCCCAGGCTGGCTGGACAGCGAGCTCCACCTGTTCTCCTGCCTCCACTCCCACGGATGCTAGAGTTCTACAAGTGTGCAGAGGGGTCTGACCAGGTTGAAGCTCAGCTCCTCCTGCGTAAGTAGCAGGCATTCTTTCCTGTTAACCATCTTCCCAAGCCCATCTCAATGCTTTTAATTTACAAATGTGTGATGGGATCAAATGATCAAACTGCAATTCAAATTTAACATCACACACATGGTAACATGGGTGTATGTATGTGGAAAACCAGGAGAGTGCAGGAGAGAAAACACTCACTCACAATAAAAGTTGAGGAGTTAGGGGTGTAGCTCAGTGGGTAGAGCGTTAAGCCCTTGGTTTAATGCCCGGCACAGCATAAACTGTGTGGTGTGTGGCACATGCCTGCAATCCTAGCATGGAGATGAAGGCGGGTGAATCAGGAGTTCAAAGCTATGCCTGACTACATCATAAGCAGGCTAACCAGGGGTCAAAAGACAAAAATGTTGCAGTAACTGAAAACAGTATTCTTAACAGGTCCGGCTTGATGGAGGTTTATTATATGGCTACATTCTCATAAGAACTATACAATGAGGACTCCCAGTTAACCTTTCCAGGGATGAAGTTATTGTTTAAAAATGTACTGTGTCTATGCATGAGTGTTTTGTCTGTATGTTTGTACACCAGGCCCATGCAGTGTCACTGGAGGCCAGAAGAGGGCGTCAGATCCTCTAGGACTGAAGTTGCAGCCTGTTGTGAGCCTCTGGCAACTTGGGTCCTCTGAGTGGCAGCCAGTACTCTTAGTGACTGAGCCATCTCTCCAGCCAGGAAGCTAAAACTCTTATTAGGAGACAGGTGTTTGATTTAAAGAAACTGTTAGTGGTTTAGACAGCCCCTCTTATTCAGAGAGGCTAAGTCAGAAACAGGAAGTTCAAGGTCAACCTTCAGATGAACTCTAAGGGCAAAAAACAGCTTTCTGTGTCTCATGGTAAAAAAAAAAAATGATTGGGCAGGGCCTTAAACCCAAGTGGACCTTACTTTAAAAGTCATTTCTATCTTTTCCGTCTGTATATATGTATATACATGTGTGTATGTATATCATTATATTACATATTATATTCTTATAATATATCCTGAAGAATTCCACCATAGTTAACAAAACCACGAGCCCAGGGTGCTGAGGCATCAGCACTGCTTACTTACCCATCAGTTTTGGAAACATTTAATGAGAGTGGGTGATATACAAAGCTGCACTCCAGCTGGGATGGAGAATCGGAGAGTGGGCGGTTTAAAATTTTTGTCTTCCAAGCGATTTTCAAATATGAAAAGGTATAAAAAGAGATAAAACCCGTGAACAAAGTGAGGTGTGGGCAAGGGGCAGAAGCGCTGAGTAAGATCTAGGCAAACGCTTGCTTCCAAATTGGAACCCTTGGCTCAGGCATGGGCCACTTTTAACTACTGTCTGAGTGTACTGCTCAAGACAACTTTTACCAAAAAGTCTGGGGCAGACAGGCTGGGTGAACTGCTTTTAAATCCACAACCCCCCCTTGTCTGGCCCATCAATCCAGGGTGCTGTTTCTTTCCAAGATATCGCAGACACAGCGCTGCTGGCAAGCAGCTGCTATCTAAGCTGGAATCAAGGGTTGGTTCGACTGCTATCTTTGGGTGGCTGGCTTCTCACCTCTGCCCTCTTCTGTCTTTGAAGGCTGTCGGGCTCTCGTCAGCAGCTAATGGGGTGAACATCTAAGGAAGCTCTTCTCAAACTTCCCTGCTTACTTCCTTGTGGGTGTCTGAGCTCTGAGCCTCCTGTGCGGAGGGGCAGGTCAGAAGATCCAGGACTGATATGCAAACCCCCTGTCCCTGGGAGTTTATACTTTCTTTGCCCTTTCTCAAGGCCTGCTGAGTATGCAGGGATGTGAACTTGCGTGCCCTCTTCATCATTCCTGCTTTTGAAAATTAGTGTATCATGGAGGCTTTTCTTGTTTTTGTTTTTACTCGAAAACTTGGGGGAATACTTCATTCCGGGGACAGGAGTGAAAATTTTGTCTCCAATGACCTTACTATAAACACAACCCGCTACAGTTAGCCATGGACTTGGAAGAATACAAAAAAAAAAAAAAAACAGGAAGTAAATTAAGAGAAGGCTGAGGAGATGGGGCAGTGATTAAATAATTCACCATGCAAACCTAAGTTCGGATTCCCTAAAAATCTACATAAAAGCCAGGTGAGTGTGGCCCCCTGACTACAATTTCTGCCTGGGAAAATGGAGACAGGGTGAGCAGGGGGACTAGCAAGCCACATCAGTGAGCTCTGGGTTTGATTGAGGGACCCTGCCTCAGTGAATGGGGCGGATGGACTATGGAGGGTGGTTTCTGACATCATTGGTGTCTTCATACTAATACGTGCCCTCCAACATGGAAATACGCATTCACACGTGAATTTATATACACGTATTTAAATACGCGTGCACACACATACACCACACACACACACACACACAGAAAAAGAAAAAAAAATCTCAACAACACAAATCTAGAGGGATAAGAAGCATGAGAAGTATATCTTGTTGTTCTTGAGGGGACCAGAATAATATCAAGAGGGAACTGCAGGGAGACGCCAGTGAAAGATGGGTAAGGATTAAGGGAAACACGCGCACACCCGCAGTGAACAGAGAAATACTACGGAAACCAAGTCTGCTTTCCATAGGCCTCGGAAGAGTAGAACCAGAATAGTAACTCCGTGCGATAAGGATCCTAATCCGAGTAGCCCCAGTTTATTAAGTGCTCTCTGTGGCAAGCGCGGTGCCGAGTTTCTCTAAGCATTCGCTCTGTTGCTCGCCATCTCTCTACTGTTAGGCATCTTTTGTATCTCTTTCCCAAAGCTGCAGCTCGGAGAGGTTGACTCACCTGTCCACTGCCAGCTTGTCCCTGAGAGACGTTTGCGCTCGCGCCTTCGTGTTCACCGTGTTTGATAGCATGTCTTACCCGTGCCTCATTCAATACTTTGCCTGGAGGTGACCGTTTGGAGCATGGAGGGGCCCGGTGGCATCACTGGACGTTAGTAAGGGGATTTCTGTGTCCCTGCTAAGCCTCATGCACGTCAGGGCACGTCAAGCTAGAACGAGACTGTCAGGCTGGAAAGACTTTTGAAAGCTGCTTGTTTTGTTCACTCTCAGAGATGCAGAGAACGGAAGAACCCCCGGGTTCCACACTGCGTGCCTCAGGCCCTTCCTGCTTTCCAGAATGATCTTTACCGATAACAGCTGCACTTTACTGAGTATTTATTACCTAGATTCTGCACCAAGTAAATTACCCACTTTATTTCTTTGAGTAAGTGAATGTGCAATTGTTATTATTAGCCACGTTTTATTGATTGGGGAAACAAGTCTTTGAGAAAACTTCCTCCATGTTTGATGCTTAAAATAATCAAAATAAATAATTCCATGAGTGACTATAAATCTTCTGAATCTTCCAGGCTTTTGCAAACTCAATACTTGCTCAAATCTACTCAGGCCCCTGTCGTATTATGCCACCCAGGACTCATGGTCCTTCGTAAATTGAACATGTAAATGCAATTTCATAAGAACATAATCTCACTCACTATTCGATTACACACTCGTAGACCACCCCACAATCTGCCTTTCCCAGAATGCACATGCAGTCAGGGTTTGTCCAGAGTTTAAATTCAGCACTTAGTGTGTGCTTCACTTCCCAAAGCACAGGGTTTGGAATTTCAAATGTGTTTCATCATTTAATTCTTATAATAATTTTATGAGCTTGGTAATAAATTGATGTCTTTGAAATGAAGAGACTAGGAGCCTGGAGAGATGGCTCAGTGGTAGGAGCACTTGCTGCCCTTCAGAGGACCTGAGTTCGACTCCTCGCGCATACGAGGCAGTTCCAAGTGCCTGTTGGCTCCAGCTCCAGGGAACCCAATGCCCTCTTTTGATATCAGCAGGCACCAGACATATTTCATATGCTTACCTACGCTCTTAGTCCAAGTGTTTAGTGATGGACGCCATTTTTTTAATTATTATTTTCAGTTGTGTGGTTATTTTTTTCTTTTGACTATTTTGAAGGCTGTTGGTGATTTTTGCAGCCTCAATGAAAAAATATTTAAGTAGTGCATGTAGATTGAGATAGTAGGTATTCTGTTCCATGCATGCTGTCAGAAGAACACAGGTGTTAAATCTTAGGTGGCAATCAACCAATACTGTAGAGTTTTCCATAAGGAGATCTCACTTGCAGAGAAGTTAAACTTCTGTTGGGGCCTCTACTAGCAAGTATCATTGAAAGACATTTTCCTCCAAAAGAGGTGTGTGTGTGTGTGTGTGTGTGTGTGTGTGTGTGTGTTTGGTGAGGAAGGGATTTTGATGGCCTAAGTGATCTCACCAGTCTGAGAGATTCTTGCTGGTCCTCAGTCAGTCAGCACTGTTGACTAATAAAGACAAACCAGACTCCATCCGCGTGTATTTCATTTTAGTATTAGACCTGGTTGAGAACTCACAAAGGGCTCAGCCCTGAGTGGACAAAGATGACAGACAAATTTCTAATCCTCCAGCGGCTTGTGGTCTGACTGGGGGACAACTTTTGTACTTGTAAAAAGTACAGCTTGTGGGTTTATTCTGAGTCATCTTTTCTTAAAAACCTCAAGCAAACAGGTTGCCAGTATCCATGAGTCACCTAGAAGTGCATATTCTTGGATGGTCCCCAGTCAGGGACACTATGTGTGGGGTCTGGAAGTCTGAGCCAGCTTCTAGATAAATGTGCTGTAGGTAGTATTTGAGGACCGAGCTGGTGAGACTGGAGTTACAGAAGATGAGCGGGTATAGGCATGACATGAAAACACGTGGATGTCATGACGTGCCAGCTTTGACAGAGAGGCACCACTGAGACATCTTTCCTCAGAGGATGAGCAGGAGATGATTTTCGTGTAAGAAATTGTAGGGAGAAAAATGCCCTGCAGTTTTCCTATTTTAATGACAGCAAGCAGATATACAAAAGTCTTCTACACAGCCTGCCCCTCAGAAGCTCAGAGAAATTCCATCATAGTAAAACTTTGGCTTTAGGATGATCCCTCCTGCCCTGGTAATGACCCACAGGCTCAGCCCTCCTATCGCTGCACTGACAACAGTGGTCCTTTTGGAGTCCATTTGGAACAAGCGGTAACGCAACTGTTTCTGATGTGGCCCCAAGCAATTCTACAGACAGGACACCTTTAAGAACTTTTCAATATTTATTTATTTTTCATTACTATTATTATCATCACCTTTTAAAATAGGGAAGCAGAGACACAGAGAGGTTAAATAAACAGTTCCACATTACCTAGCTGATGAACGATGGGGTTAGGGTTTGAACTTCACCTTACTGGCTTTTTATATCCTCTGTTTGTGAGGCAGGTCACATCAAAAAGCATTCAAGAATTTTTCACATGATAAATGTGAACCATTGACAACATACTTCCTCCTATAACTATGGGGAACAGATAAAGTCGGTGGCTCATCTTTGCAGCTCACCAGTCAGCTCAGATAAGTTGCCCTGAGCCTGTCAATACAAATGCCACCAGTTCACAGATGACCTCTTTAAGCTTTGAGAGAGTTAGTTTCCTTCTCAGAAGTGCCATCCACATAAATAGGCCATGGGTCAGAGCTATGAGACCGAAGCTGCTGCAGTCTGTAATGTTGATTGTCAATGTGTTCATCAGGGAGTTTCTCACTTAGGATTACTTGAGGTTGGCAGACAGACCCTAAATGTAAGTGGCACTGTCCCCTGGGCTGGGGTCCTGGTCTGAAGGAAAAGAAGAAAGTGTGATAATTACAGACTTTTCTCTCTGCTTCTTGATGGTGATTGAAACGTGACCAACCATCAACCTTCTGCCATGCCTTCCTCTACCGTGGTGGACTGTGTGTCCTTGAACTGTGAGCCAAGATAAAACCTTGCTCCCACAAGTTTTCAGGCATTCTGCCACATACAGTCATGAAAGGCTTGTTATTTCCTAGCCCTTGAACATTTCCATCAGACTCTTCTCATCCAATAATCCCAACAACCATATGGACAAAGATCAATAGCTAAGTTTGCTAGAGATGTTAGGGTTTTCAAAATCAGGAACAATGGAGTGAACATCCATCTACAGTAAGTTCCTTACTCTTTCCAAATTACTGTATCGTGAGACATGTGTGCCTATGAAGAACACCGCCTTCTATTCTTCATTACGGCCAGGGACTCAAAGCTCCAGGTGGATGGAACATAGCCAATCATAGGTAATGGCGATGCTGGGTTTCCTAGCCTCACTTGCAGCTACCAATGATCATGTGACACAATCAGAACCGAGCTTGGAAAGATCATGTTCTTCCCACAAAAAGATGTGGCTGGCTGTCAAGGTTCTGCTTTCTTGCTTGGCTTCATCCTGTCTTAGATGCTAGCATATGACTGAGTCTGAAAAAGTAATCTTGGAAGAGTGAGAGAAAGCAGTCAATGGGACTGGGGAAATAGAAGCTCTGCTATTGTTTAGTTACTGGACCACCGTGAGAAGCTGATCGCTTCTTATATAAGAAACCCATGCAGGTGTAAGTCAGGACTTCTTTACTTTCTGCCAAACATATCCTCATGTGATAAGCATTGCCATGTCCATAGACTCTTCCATGGATCTAGGCTTGCTTCTATGTACTTCAATCAGATGTGGTCCCTTCTGGCCCGTAACAGGAAGAAGAATTACAGATAATGGGTAAATATTGTGACTCATGGATTTGGAAGAGAAAACAGCTTGTCATTTTTTTCTTCCTTCACAAAGAAATTATTTAGTTGAAGGAAACCCAGGCATACTTTTTATAAATCTATAAATATAAGAACTGCCACCTTGCACTTAGTCTTCATTGCATTTTGTTTTCTTGTATTCCAGATTAAATGAGTTTCCCTGCAATTAATCAGATTCACATTTTGGAGACTGTCTTCATCAAGGAAGACCTCTCCCTCGCAAACCCCTGGGTTCTCAGACTGGACATTCTCTTTCTTAAAATTACAAAATGTAGGCTTAGAAGTAGCCTTAGAAATCATCTAGGTCAAGCTCACACTTTACATAAATTAAAATTCAAATCAGGCTACCTGTTCTTTAAAAAATGCCTGGAAGGGAGATATCACAGTTGTCTTTGGCAGGATTTGATCAAACTTGTAGCCAGTATTCTTCTACTTGGCCTAATTGAACCACCTTAATTCAATTAAAAACATAAAAATAGAAAAAGAAAGGGAAAATATCCAGAGTACTATTTATTCTCAAAATAATATTTTATTAACCTGCAAGTAATGAGCGGTTTCATCTGTTTGTTTCTCTTTCCAAGATGGAACATATCCAAAGAAGAATTTTACTAGAATCTTCATTTTCCATTTTCCGTTTTCACCGTCTAGAGTTAGATCACAGAGCATGGTAAGGCCTGACTCCCCGTCCCCTCTGGGAACTCATTTTAATGTCCTTCTCATCTGCTCTGTGGATCTGCCTCTTCCCCTCATACCCAAGCACATGTGGGCAATTGTCTTGCATGGCCTTTGGCGACAGCCAGCTCCCCTACTCTCATGGAGAGGGAGTTGTTCCTGCTGAGACTCCAAACACCCCTTATGATCACCACACTTTGTTTAGCCTTTTGTCTGGGCTTAGCTTCTTCCCTTTAATGACTTTCTTTGCTATTTGGCTTTACTCTTTTAAAATACAGTTATTGAAAAACTATTGCAATCCAAACTAGACAGGAGGCTAAGCTCTGAAGAACGTTTGAGTACAACAATTTGCTTCCTTCTCCTGATTTTACATTACTGATCCCCCTCAGTCCTCAGTTGAGATCTTGCGCTTCCTTTCACCAGGCTTCGTGTAGACAGAGAGGAACTTCTTTTCACAACTCAGCGAAATGCGGGCCCTTGTGATGATTGGGGTTTCTTGGGAGCAGCGGAAGAAACTGCTGGCCAACTACTGCTCTCTGAAAACAGGATGACATCACATCTTCTGTCATTCCCAGACCATATGGAGGCTGTGAAAATTATGAGCTCCATCTCAAGGTCCCATAGGAAATTCTTCCTCAAAATGTAGACTGAGCTTCCTTTGTATTTTGTAGAGCAAGAATACCTGGTCACTTGTCTCTGAATAATATTGTTTTTAAACTTATATTCTCCAATCATGCTGACCCTCTAGGGGCTCTGTTATCACTTTCTCTTTATTTATCCTCCTTCCCAAAATAAAATCCCCACTGCACAATGTGAGAGAACACTATACAGGTCATATGACGACAGAGAACACTATACAGGTCACATAATGATAGAGAACACACTATATAGGTCACATGACGACAGAGAACACCATACAGGTCATGGACTTTTATCTGTTGTTTTCCCCTCTTCTTTATGATACTGTACACAAGGATTTCCACAATCTTATTGATATAACATTTATTGTTAGCCTCTTGAGCCACACAGGACATATTCATCTTCTTGCAAGGTTTATTGTTCACCCGGTGATTCAGATTCTCAGTATCATGCCTAACACTTAAAAAGAAAACCTTTTTTATTCTTCAAATTAAGTCTTGGAATGGAAGAAAGGCATGGTGGACAAGGAAGCTATTGGTAATTTGTTAAGTGGGAAGCCAAAGTTTTCCATGGAAACTTCTGAAAAATTCATCTTGTGTCCCACCTTGAAGTTTCCCATGAAGTTCCTTAAACACAGACATTAATTAATGTGAATTAACGTCAGCTGTTCAACTGCACGTGGTTTTCTGAGTCAAGTTTGTCGTTCAAGTATGTGTGATACATAATGCTTTGATATTGACTTACTGACCCACAAGAGAGAAAAAAATGATTTCTAATATTCACAGAGTCCATTAATATGTGTGTTTAAATGCCTTGGCTATGTGGCCTCCTGTCTCAAAAACAACAATGAAAAGAATTTTTCTGTTGTACCTTGAAGATTCTAATATGATTTATGTATTACTTGAATAATGCTATTCTGTACAAATAAATACACCAGATAGTTGAAAAAAGAAAATGTTTCTGATTCATTAAAAGACACAATTGGCAGATCTCACTTAAAACTATTTTGTTGATTTGAATTGAAAATCTCAGACCCCAAAGACAGATATTGAATTTAACCATTTTCCAGTACCGAGTCTACAATATTTCAAATTAGTTATGCACCTAATCAGTATATTTGACTCCAGCCCTACAATTAAAGATTGAATTCGCTCTAAGTACGAGCAATTCAACACCTCTAAGCATGGATGGCAGACAAGCCCCGCTTTAGTACTGGCTCTTCATTTCTTGAGTACAAACAAGATTTAGCCTCTTTAAAATGTTCAGCTAGTGGGTTGGGGAGATGCCTCAGACGGGTCGCTTGTTGCTGCCCTAGTGTGAGAGTTGTTCAGAGTCCCAGAATCTATGGAAATCCAGATGAGACACTGTGCTGTAATCCCAGCTTTCCCATGATGACATGAGAGAAAAGCACAAGAGAATCCATGGAAGTCCAAGGGCTGACTAGTCTGTTGTGCACAGTGACAAACTGGCAGAGATGCCCCGTTTCTTTGGAAGCAGGTAAAAACTAAGAACATGCAGCTTTGTCTTCTGACCTCTGCACTTGTGCTGTGGCATGCACATGCCCCCCCTGCCCACACCCCACACCCCCCAGTTAACCAGTATAAGATCAAGAAAGGCAACTTGTTTATTACATATAACTACAAATAAGTTACAGTGTGGCAATTGTTAGTTGCTCATGAGGGAGGTTCTTGACCATGTCAGGTAACATTGGCCACTCACCTTAGTCCTCTACAGATACACACTATGTCACAACAAATGACAATTTCACCCACTTCACAGAGGCCAGAATCAACTTTACATGAGTTTAATAAAATGACAGGACCATTCTAACGAGCATCCTGTTGCCTTAGGAAAAGGACCCAGCATTTCTGCCTTTCCAGATGTATTGTCTTTGGTTTCCACAGATAACTCTAAAGAATGAGTATTTTACTTCCAGTTACCCACCATGCAATTCAGAAGAAACCCCTCCACATTAGACTCCTTTTATCTTTATTATTCTCTTCCTGCTTTAATCCCACTGCTGCGCTGGCTTCATTTTCTCCTAGCTATGGTTTGAATGTTGAAATGTCTCACACAGGTCAGAGAGAGGGCTCAATGGGTAAAGGGGCTTCATGTGTAGGCCTGATAACCCTTCAGTCTGGATCCTACATGAAGGCAGGAGAGAATCCACTCCAGATAGTTGTACATTGACCTTTCC
This sequence comes from Chionomys nivalis, assembly GCF_950005125.1. NCBI lineage: Eukaryota > Metazoa > Chordata > Mammalia > Rodentia > Cricetidae > Chionomys > Chionomys nivalis. Next base: position 6,841,818 of record NC_080090.1, read on the forward strand.
ACAAAGCCTGCACAAACACACAGACACACACGCACGCATACACACACACCAAATAAGTAAGTAAATAAATACGGGCAATACCCTGCAGACTCATGTGTACTTGGTCCTGAGCGGGTGGCAGGTTGGGGAAGCTATAGACCCTCTGAGAAGTCTATTCTCAGGTGGAGGTAAATCATTGAGGAGGAGGGGTAGAGGTTTATAGCCCAACCCAGATTCCTGTCTACCTTCTACTTCCTGATTTCCTGAGTTGTGAGCAATCCCCTCAGAGTGCCGCTGCTCAGCTGGGAGCCACTCTGAATGCTGTACCTTCCCTGCCATCAGGGACTGCACCCTCCTCAAACTGTGAGATGTGATCCCAGTTATACCCCTCTTCCTCCTGTTTCAACTTGTTAGATAGTAGATCAAGGCACCTGATACATTCCTCCCTTTGAAGATATTTAAGATAAACTGTCCCAGCTGGGCGGAGGTGGCATACGCCTTTAATCCCAGCACTCGGGATTGGAGATAGAGGCAGGCGTATCTCTGTGAGTTCGAAGCCAGCTTGGTCTACAAGCACTAGTTCCAGGGTAGGCACAGAGAAAACCTGTCTCGATAAACAAAACAAAACAAACAAACAACAAAAAACCCAAACAAACAAAAAGACAAACTGTCCCACGCCAAGAATTACCTGAGAATCTGTATAGATTTTGAACAGAGCAGAAAGTGAGAGAAAATGACTGATTTCATAACCATTACACATTACACACTTACAAATATCAAAGGCCCTAGAAGTGGAACCACTGGGCAAAGTTTACCTAGAATACAAAAGGCAGAGCAAAGGATATACGCAGAATAAAGCAACTGTTGAGTTTCTTTTTGCCTGAGTTGGCCTGTCTTGTCTTCTCTAATCAAGCAACCTTTCAAATATCCTCACTGGAGATTCTATTTCCACAGCTTTAAGCTGCCCAGGGAATGAAGTAGCATGCTGCTGCCAGGCTGTGCCACCCTCTCCAGTCAGCATTCAGAGAGGAATCCAGCCTTGCTGAGACTTCTCCCTCTCGACAAGTCTGCCTACTGGAGTCTGTGGGAAAAGGACTGTAACAAGCACGCACAGCTCACTCTTCCTAGTTTATAAAAGCCTGGGCTGAGTGTAGAGACTGGGGGCCCTGCCTGCAAAAGTCTTAGATTTAATCTCTAGGACTGCACAAACCTGACAGAGCTGGTGCATGCCTGTAATTCCAGGATTTGAGAGAGATTAAGGTTACCCTCAGACACATAGTGAGTTCAAGGTCAGCCTGGGCTACGTGAGACCCTGTTTCAAAAGCAAACAGCACCCTCAATGAAAACTAAGCAAATTAGAATTAGAATATGATTATTATCAATAATGTCAAGTTGGGAGCATAGGCCCCAGCCCCTTGCATCTATCCCAACCCCCAGGCCTGGTCTGGACTCCAAATCCCAGCAGGCCAGGTCCTGACCCCTCCCTGGTGGTGGGGTCAGGACCATTTCCCCAGGGTATTTAATTGAGCCCCCAAAGGAGGAACCTGTGGTCTCCTTTCTTCCTCCCTGTGGTCTAGGCTTCCTGGCTCCCCCTCAGGGCCACCCTAGAGTGCAGAACTCCCATTCTACGTGGATATTTCTTAATTTGGCTTGTTTTGATTTGGCTTGATTGGGAATTTTGTGTTGGCAGGGATCTCGCATTAGGAAATATTCCTAACAAATAACAATGATTTTTATGGTTATTTAATATTGTATTAATTTAATATAGTTCTTTAATAAGTTAATTAGCATATGACTCTAAGAAATAGACACAGGTTTTAATTGGGCTGTACCTTACTAAACATTATTATGTGTTCTTGAATAATAGTTATCAATCACGTTCTTTGAAAATATTTTTTCTTTCCCAATCTGGGGCTTATGTTTTTATTTTCTTTACAGGTCTTTCCATAGAGCAGAAGTCTTACCTTTTAAGCAGTGATTTAATTTTTTTCTGTTTTAAATTATGATTATGGATTTAGATTTTAAAATTCAATGCCATAGCTAAAGTAACCTAGATTTCTCCCTATGTTATCATCTATTTTTATATTTTCATAATTACATTTATGTCTATCACTTAGAGAGGAATTTTTAAAACACCATGTTGGTCTATGTTTAGAACCTTTATAGTAATAATTATTATCATTATTATTACTTTACATGTGAATGCCCAGATGTTCCCACACCAATTATTATTTTTCTATTCTACCTCTTCACCTTTGTCAAAGAAAAGGTGGCAAATCTTGCACAATTAAGAGCGCAATTGAATACCCAAGCCACACAAAGACAGCAATTGAATTCTCTATTTCAGATACGGATTTTAAAGTTTATGTTTATTACTGAGTTAAGCCAAACTGGAGGGTGTGGGTAGAATCCAACAGTAGTAGATCGGAACACTTTAACTCAACTGTTGTAGAGACAACGCTGAGCAGTCAAGCTCATTCTCTGAACTGTTTCTGGGGACATTACTGCAGGGGGGAGGCCAGGTGTGTCCTAAGATGAGAGAGGAAGACTGCCTAAGGAGCGGCATGGCGCTGCCTCAGGTCACAACGCTACCTGCGCTACCTATGCTACCTACGCTACCTACGCTACCTACGCAGGAGCTGTTGTTTAGGGAAATGCAAAGCTAAGCAGCAGAAATTCCCCTAGCATTCTAGATCTATCATGTCAACTGACACATATTTCAAAATTTTTAATGACAAGGGCTTGGGAGATGGATCAGTGGTGAAGAGCTCTGGCTGTTCTTCCACAAAACCCAGGTTTAATTCCCAGCTTCCTCCTGGTGGTTCTCCATCATCTGTAAGTCCGATGCTAGTACCCTCTTCTGGCTTTCACGGGTTCACAGACACACATATAGGCAACATGCATCCTACATCCATACTACACACACACACACACAGAAACACACACACACACATACACACACACACACACACAGGGAGGTAGGGATAGAGAAGGGGGGAAGAGTAAATGTAGCCTGTAAGAGTAATTTTCTATGCGCATATCCAGAGACCATGTGTATTAAATCTCTTAAAAATCAGTTTTGTTCCTGGGGTCTGGAGAGATGGCTCAACAGTTTAGAGCATTAGCTGGTCTTGCAAGAGGACTCAAGTTTGGTTTCCAGCATCCACAAGCTGCTCACAACCACATATAATTACAGCTCCAGGTGGCCCAATATTGGTGGCTTCCACAGGCACTTGCACTCACACACACATGTGCACATGCACACACATGCATGTGCACACACACATGCACACACTATATTAATCTAAAAGAAATCAGTCCTATTAAAAATGTTGTCTCTTCCTGTATGATATACCAGTAAGAATTTAATTTTTGTTAAAGTAGTTCATTATTTAATAATAAATTTTTATTATAAAATGTTGAAAGTACAAAAAAAAGAGAGAGCATATCAAAACTTTCATATCATCACTCAGAATTCAATATTCTCCCCTGTGTGTTCCAGTTTTTCTCATATAGTTTTGAATTTCATATTATTTTGACATTTTCTCTATTATGTAAATAGATTTTATAAGGTTATTTAATGCCTAGCTCTTCATCACAGGTAAGTATGTATGTGTCTAGGTCATAATTTGTTAAATCAATTCCTTATTGGACTGTTTGGTTATTTATGGCATGTTTCTGCCATAAAGAATAAGTCTGTACACAGTTATTTCACCAACTCCTAAAGTTATAAAAATGAACTACCACCGTCACTATGCGCCTGCTCCTATTTTTTGACATTGGAAACACGTTGTCAAAAGTGTTCTTACCTGACACGTTTTTTCTAAGTGGATTCTCCCAGCTTCTAGTTCACCACCTGTAGGGATTGTCTATGTCCACATGAGTCGTGTCAATATATCACAAGCAAGGGGATCTGTTGAGACTTTGCTGGAACAATCAGTGAGTCACTGAGGTTCAGGACTGGGTGCAGTCCTGAGCACACAGGGCTTGGCTTTTCTCCAACACTCTGTACTGAGCCGGCTACTTTGAATGAAATACTTCTAGGGAGAGAAACTCCTTAAGCTAGGAAAAACCATTTTACCTAGATCCTGACAGACAGCGAAATCTGTGGTGTGATAAATGGCATCTGACACCCAGGAAGGAGCATACCCTGAAAAAGAGTCTCATATCACGCGCTGATCTCTAACTCCAGGAAACAGGCTCCTATGTGAGATGTGTATCTGCCTCTTCGATCCACAAACACCAGCTCTCAGAGGTCTGGCCTCATAATCAGCGTGACTGAAGCCCAGCTCCCAACCAGTGTGAGGTAAACTTTGTTTCCATAAAGAACCTGGACATATTGCTTGTCTGCAATTGATTTCTGAAGAGAAAAACAAACGTAAATAAGCTATCCTTCAATATACATATATTCTAATGGTTAAAATGTGTTTGAAGAATCCATAGTTTTACATTTATGTATACATATTCATTAGTGTGTTGGGACTGCTTAAGAAGAATATTTATAATATGTAATAGCTATTTAGGACCTTTTGTTAAAGGAGACTATTGCTAAAAATCAAATACCTACCCATTTTTCTTTATCATTACATCCCTACTTTATGCTTGCTTACATTTAGAGAGATGCAGACTATAACATAAATAATGTTTGAAACACATTAAAGAGTCTTCCGGAATACATTTGAAATGCTTATTGTAAGTATGCTGAACAAATTATTGGTCAAAGAAATCAAATCAAAATCATAACAAGAGATAAGAATAGATAAGAATGTTTGAAATTTCAGCATTGAAGAGGCAGGAGCAGGGAGACTGAAAGTGTGAGGCTAGCCTCAGCTACACAGCAAAATCCTGTGTGAATAATAGAACGATAACTAACTTCTTCATATTGACTAGGATGGCTATAATTAAAAATATGAATACCTATTACTAAACATATGAAGAAACTAGAACCTGCACAAATCATAGGTGACGATATAAAGGTGTAGGTGATGCTCAACTGTCAGCTTGATAAAGCCTGGAATGACCCAGGGAAGAGAGTCTCATGTGCACTTGTTTGGAGGGCATTGTCTTCATTATGTTAATTGATGTGTGAAAACCCAGCCCACTGTGGGCAGAACCATTCCCTGAGCGGGGGCTTGAGCTCCATAATTAGAGAAATGGAGTTGAGCACAGCAAGCAACACACATGTATTGTTTCTCTCTTCTCTTGACGGGGTGGGACGTGGCTAGCTGCCTCCCAAGTTCTACCTTGATTTCCCCACAATAATGGAGTACTGGGCTAAAATAATTATTTTCTCCCCCAAGTTGCTTTTTGTTGGGGTATTTTTAATCACAGCAACAGAATTGAAACTAGTACAGTATGTAAAGTAGTTTGGACAACTTGACAGTTCCTAAAAATTCTAGAGAGCCACCATAAGGCCCAGTAGTTCCGCTTCTAAGTATACACACAAGAGAACGGCAAGCATATGTCCGTACAGAGCACACATATGGACCGTTCACAGGAGATTATTCATGAGAACTAGAAAATGGAAACAATTCTAGGAAATATCAGCTGGTAGATGGGCAAACCTGATGCAGTATATCTGTAAAGGGAATAATATTTGACATTAAGGGGATGGAAGGGGTGATGTGGGCTGGTGATGTGGCTCAGCAGAAAAAGGTGCTTGCCTCAAACCTTATAAGCTGAGTTCAATTTCTGGAGTCAATGTTGTGGGAGAACACTGACTGTAAAAGTTGTCCTCTGATCTCCACATGTGTGCCTTGTCATGTGTGTATTATGTGTGCTTGCGTGCACAGACACACACACAAAACAAATATAAAAGACTAAATGTAGACAATCTTACAAACACATTAAATGAAAGAAGCCAAAAATACAATGACATATATTATGACTCCTTTGTGGAAAATGATCACAATAGGTAGATTAATATGACAGAAAGTCAAATATTTGTGGCCAATTACTGGCAAAGAGGGAGAAGGGAGTGATGATAGGGGCATAGGGTTTCTTTGTGAAGAGATGAACACATATTACTAATACACTGAAAACCTCTACATATGGCTCTTTAAAAGAATGAGATCTATAGTTCTTATATTACAATAAAGATGGTTTTAGCAAAAGTTGTGATTTCCATGCTTATATCACTAGTAAGGTTGGTTATTAAAAAAGATGGGAGCCCAGGCATTGTGATGCATCACTGTAAGACTAGTACTCTTGATGCAGAAGTAGGAGGATGATAAGTTTGAGTCCATTTTGGGATACATAGGGACATCCATCTTAAAACAGTTTGGCAGGAATTCCACAAATTCAGAGTGCCAGTGCCTAGAATATCGTGGATAAATATTTTTGGAAGAATTAATGATTTTTAAAGAATTATTTAATCTGATAGTTTCTTGAAGCCTTCTTTCTCTCCAACTGCCAAGATAATGAGGGACAGGTCCAAACAACACAGAAAAGGGAGCTTGAGAAGCTCCAAGATTGGCCTCACTCATTACGGTCTTGTTGGCTTTTTCTACTATAAAACGTATAGAACTTTCTTCCTCAAACCTTCTGGTCCCTGATAAGTTCTCAGAGTTTAGCTTTGCTGTTCTTCTTATTCCAGACAGTGCTGAGAGTTACAGGCACAAAGCCCAGAAGACTAATCAACAGGCCGGATCAACTCAAAAACGGACATGCTTCAAAAGAATAGTGTTGACAGTCATGGAATCAGTTCCTTTAAAATTAAAACATGTCTTAAACAACTTACTTGGAATAAAGGTTCACTTCTACTTTTCTTGCTCTTTTATGTAACTTCTACACATTTTTCTAAATTATAAGTAACATCTCTAAAATATGCAGCAAACACTTTTCTATCTTTAAATTTGAAAAAATTAAAGGAGCTCAGTAATAAAAAATATATTAAAACCATCCCCTTCCCTGGGCTCCTTACTCTAGCCCACAGCATAGGCAGCTTTACTGGAGACCAGACAGGTCCTAGAGACCCCAGCACTTCCTCCCATGGGCTCCATATTTTGGTCTACAACTTTGGAGAAGACTTTGGCTTTACCAGAGGCCTGGTCAGATCTAGGGATTCAAGGCCCAAACACCCTCAGTAGAGACATCCTACTGGACCTGAGAACAAGCTAGTCACCAGAATCATTGGTCACTTAGGTGAAAGGAACAGAGAGGAAACAGAAACCAAAGAACAAAACACCCATCCAACACAGACAAATACAGGACTCAACAACTATAACTTTATAGGAAATAAGAGGCTATGGATTCATTCCCAGTTAGGATAGACCAGATTTGATGAAAGGAGACTTCCTGAACCTTGACAGGTAATATCTATCAACAAAGGTTATAACTGGTCTTCCCAGAACTTGGCCATTATCTCAAATATTTTCAGGGTCCCCAGAAGATTACTAGTACCTGCAATCACCAGGAATTAGTCTAGAGAATTATGCCCAAATTCTCAAAATATTGTTTATGATGTTTATTTTAATTTAAGGGGGGATTGGTTATAAATTGTTATTGGTCATAGTCAATTTCTTTCTAAAAGAAGAAAGGGGATATGATATAAAATGTATGATGTATAAATCATGGGAGAAAATGGTAGATTATTGAATCTACTTTTATTTTAAAAAACTGTTAATCTGTGTGGTGGCGGACGCCTTTAATCCCAGCACTTGGGAGGCAGAGGCAGGTGAATCTCTGTGAGTTCGAGACCAGCCTGGTCTACAAGAGCTAGTTCCAGGACAGGCTCCAAAGCCACAGAGAAACCCTGTCTCGAAAAACAAAAAAACAAAAAACAAAAAACAAAACAAACAAAAAAAACTGTTAATCTGAAAATATTTTGCAGTTGTATAGATTTTATTTTATTGAAATAAATTTAAGGTCAATTTTGTTATACTGTATGTATATTCCTACTCTTATTTAAGGTATTATGTTTATGTAGGTCATTTAAGAGTGTAATATATAATTAAAATGCAGATTAATAGTTGGTTATCTATAATAACCAAACCTATAGCCATATTAGTTAGGTTTTCTAGGTATACAAAATATATTTCAATTAGATAGGTAATCTTCAAATACTTCAAAGACCTACAGAATATGACATTTAAAATGTTTTAAGAACTTAGACTTTTTTTGACAGTGAGACACATCTGCTCCTGGCAGCAACAATTATTTCAAGGAGGATGATGGGTACTGAAGAAACTCATTGTGGAGTTTTCCTTCAATGTGGCAAGATTAGTCATGTGGAAAGAAACTGCTCTTGCCTGGGCTTCTTGACAGTATTCTGTGTAAATGGCACATGCAGGATCCACAGGAAACTGACCACTAAAACTTGGCTAAAACAAGGTGGAATAGTCCTTCAATTTCACAGAGAAAACTGCCAGACATTCTGTAGGACACAGAGGAATGCAACTGATGAAATTTGCCAATATAGATGGGAGAGTCCTTCAAATTTCCTGCTTCACTGGAAATTCTGCCAGATACTATAGGCCTATAGACTAAAGATGGATGCTCCTACTTTACAGAAGAACTTTGGGTGACTGTCCAGGAAGCCAGATGTCTCTGTCATTTCTAGAGTTTTATAAGTTGCTTACAATGTTTCCTCTTTATTCAGGTAATAGTATATCCTTCTGGAGTCTTTGATTAAGTTAAGGACTAGGCAGTTATATTATTTCTTAGTCATGATAAAAGATAGATATGAAACTTTAGACTGAAAGGTAAGATAGAAGATAGAGTATGTTCTTTAATTTTGCCAAATACAAATATACTAGATATTGTAACTGAGTCTTGCTTGATAATTGTTTTGTTATATGCAATTTTACTATGTTAAAATGAAAATCTTCCATGTTGATTAGACATAAAGGGAGAAATGCTGTAGAATGGTCTTTCTGTATGTTGTGGCTATATGTTTCTCTCATTGGTTGATAAATAAAGCTGCTTTGGCTTATGGCAAGTTGGGATAGAGACAGGCAGGAAATCTAAGCAGAGATACAGGAGAAGTAGGGCAAAATTAATTTAAATGTAATGGATAGCTAATAATAAGCCTGAGTCATTGGTCAAGCATTTATAAGTAATATTAAGCCTTTGAGTGGTTATTTGGGAACTGTCAGGTGGGAGAGAAGCATCTGATTACATGTTACAAAAAAGCAACCTAGAGTTTTAATGCAATCCCCATTAAAATTCCAACACAATTCTTTATAGACAATGAAAGAACAACATTCAACTGTCTATGGAAAAACAAATAACCCAGGATATCTAAAACATTCCTGTACAATAAAAAAACTTCTGGAGGTATCAACATCCCTGATTTCAAGGTCTACCTCAGGGATACAGTAATAAAAACAGCATGGTATTGGCATAGAAATAAACAGGTGGGTCAATGCAACTGAATTGAAGACCAAGACATAAATTCACATACCCATAGACTTTTGATTTTTAGAGAAAAGAAGCCAAAACCATACAATAGCAGAAAGAAAGCATCTTCAACAAGTGATATTGGCGTAACTGGATGTTGGCATGCAGAGGAATGCAAATAGATATTTATCTATCACTCTGCACAAAACTCAGATCCAAGTGGATAAAAGACCTAAATATAAATTCAGATCCACTTAACCTGATAGAAGAAAAGTGGGAAATAGCCTTGAACATATTAGCACAGGAGACAATTTCCTGAATAGAACACCATAAGCAAAGACACTAAGATCAACAATTAATAAATGAGACCCCATCAAACAGAAAAAATATTCTGTAAGGCAAAGAACACTGCCAAAAGTACTAAATGGAAGCCTACAGAATGACGAAAGATCTTTATCAGCTTAACATCTGACAAAAGTTTGATTTCCAAAATATATAAGAACTCAATAAACTAGACAGCGAAGACACTACATAATCCAGTTAAAATTGGGGTAGAGATCTACACAGAGAATTCTCAACAGAAGAATCTGAAATGGCTGAGAAACACTAAGAAATGTTCAACATCCTTAGCCATCAAGCAAATGCCAAATCAAAAACGACTCTGAGATTCCACCTTACACCAGCAGAACGGCTAATATAAAAAACACAAATGACAGCTTATGCTGAATAGGATATGGAGCAAGGGGAACACTTCTACACTGATGGTGGGAATGCAAACTTGTACTTTGCAAACGAATACAGCAATTTCTCAGAAAGTTGGGCGTCGCTCTATCTCAAGACCCAGCTATAACATTCTTGGGGTGCTCAATCATACCACAAGAATACTTGCTCAATTATGTTTATAGCAGCTTTATCTGTAATAGCCAAGACCTGAAAACAACCTAAATGGCCCTCAATTGAAGAATGGATTAAGAAAATGTGGTACATTTACACAATGGACTATTATTCAGCTGTAAAAAACAATGGCATCAGGAAATTTTCTGGAAAATGGATAGAACTGGAAAAGATCATTCTGAGTGAGGTAACCCAGACCCAGGAAGACAAACATTGTATGTACTGACTTATAAATGGATATTATCTGTAGAGTAAAGGGTAACAATGCTACAATTCATGGACCCAGAGAGACTAGGTAACAGGGAGGGCCCAAGATGGGGGGGGCTGCTTGACTCCCCCTGGGAAGGAGAAATGAAGTGATCTTGTGGGTGGACTGGGGTGGATAGGAATGGGAATATGAGGGGTCAGGTTGGGGCGCATAGAAGGGGAGAGTACTGACAGAAATGACTGGAAAGGGGGCACATTTCTGGGCCAGGTAGAAACTTGGCGCAAGGGAAACTGAGGAATCTACAAGGATGACCCCAGCTAAGACTCCTAGCAATAGCAGCCATGTACCCTGATGATGTGGGAGTGATTTTTTTAAATCTGTTGCTTTCATTGGTTAATTAATAAAGAAACTGCCTAGGCCCATTTGATAGGCCAACCCTTAGGTGGGTGGAGTAGACAGAACAGAATGCTGGGAAAAAGAAGTCGAGTCAGTGAGTCATCATGATTCTCTCACTCCAGACAGACGCAGGTTAAGATCTTTCTTGGTAAGCCAGCTCGTGGTGCTACACAGAATATTAGAAATGGGTTAGATTAATATGTAAGAGCTAGCCAATAAGAGGCTAAAACTAATGGGCCAAGCAGTGTTTAAAAGAATACAGTTTCCTTGTAATTATTTCGGGTAAAGCTAACCGGGTGCCGGGGACGCAGCCCCGCCGCTCTTATTACAACACCCTGAGCTGGCCATCTCCTGTGACCAGGCAAGACTTCCAGGGGAGTGTTTGGGACACCAACCCAAACACATAACCTTTGACCTACATACAATCTGTCCTGCATATGGGATGTGCTGGGGTAATGCTGGCTCGGAGATTAAGTGAGTGGTCAATGATGGGCCCAGTCTGAGACCCACGCTATGAGAGGGAGCCCAGCACTGGCACTGCCTAGAGCACCAGGACCCGGAGACTAGATGGCACAGAGACCAAGGATAAAAGCAAACATGATAGGAGAAAAAGAAAATTTCAATGTTATGATGCTTAACAATATTCTGCTATACTCATAGATGGGACTACCCCAATTGTCATCAGTGAAGCTTTATCCAGGAACTGATGGAAACGGATACAGAGACCCGCAGCTTAACATTAGGATAATCTTGGGGAATCCTGCTGAAGAGGAGGAAAGATTGTACAAACCAGAGGTGTTAAGGACATCACAAGAAAACCACAGAACTAACTAACCTGGGCTCATAGTAACTCAGAGTCTGAACTGACAACCAGAGAACCTGCACAGGACTTACGTAGGCCCTCTACATAGCTGTAGACAGTTGTGTGGTTTGGTCTACTTGTGAGACCCCTAACGGTGAGAGCAGCATCTGTCCCTACTGCTTTCCCTGGCTTTTGGGAACCTATTCCTCATACTGGGCTGCCTTGCTGAGTATTACTACAAGGGGAAATGCTTAGTCCTACAGGAGCTTGATATGCTGTGTTTGTTGATATCCATGGGATGCCTGTTCATTTCTGAACAGAAATGGAGGAGGGGTGGATGGGGTGGGGCTGAGAGAAAGTGAGGGCAGGGAATGGGGGGGAGAGGAAGGAGGGAAGTGAGGGGAAACTGTAGTCTGGATGGAAAATAAACAAATAAATTTAATTAATAAAAAGCTAAAGTGTCTTAAATTAGAAATTTAAAAATGTATTTGATGGCTGTTTTGTACTTCAGTGGGAGAATACTTGCCTCACATGCACAAAGTCATGAGTTGGATCCAGAGTGGGTGTGAGTATACAAACACACAGATATACAGAGAAGGGGAGGGAGAGGGAGAAGGAGAAGGAAAAGAAAAAGAGGAGGAAGAGAAGGAAGAGGAGGAAGAGAAGGAGGAGAAGGAGGAGACAAGAAGGAGGAGGAGGAGAAGGAGGAGGAGGAGGAGGAAGAGAAGGAGGAGACAAGAAGGAGGAGGAGGAGAAGGAGGAGGAGGAGGAAGAGGAGGAGGAGGAGGAGGAAGAGAAGGAGGAGAGAAGAAGGAGGAGGAGGAGGAGGAAGGAAGAAAAGGAAGAGTGAATTTCAGAAGGTTTCAGTTGTGGAAACATTTAGCTAAACAAGTGAAGGCAGTTCAAACAATGGATTTGTTTTCATTTTATGTATACAAATGTTTGTTTCATGTTTATATATGCACTATATGCATGCAGTATGTGTAGGGTCCAGAAGAGGGCACAGAATCCCCTGGAACTAGAATTATAGACCTTTGTGAGCTACCAAATGGATGCAGGGAATTGGACCCCCATTCTCTTCAAGGGCGTTAAGCTCTCTTATCTCTCTAGCCTCCATCCATAGTAATTTAATGAAGTTGAGAACTACAAAATTGACTTTTAAGAAAAACATCATAAATCTACAAATACTTTTTTGTTTTTTGCAACTACTTTAATATGAAGTTTGGAATTAAGGTGGTTACAGGAATCAGAAGCCATTTTCCTTGGAGATACTGACTGATGTATTAAGGAGAAGAAGAGAATAGATGTCTGAGAAGTATGTGTGTGGGGGGGGTGGTCACTGTTCTATTGCTGTGAAGAGACGCCATGACCTCAGTAACTCTTAAAAGACAGCACTTAACTGGGCCTTGCTTACAATTTCAGAAGTTTAGTCCATTCTCAGCATGGTGGGAAACATGGTAGCTGAGAGTTCTCCATCCGGGTCCTCAGGCAGCAGGAACAGAGAGCCTCTGGGCAGGACTTGAGCTTTTAAAACCCCAAAGATCATTCCTTGTGACATACTTCTCACTCCAACAAGGCCACACCTCCTAATCCTTCTCAACCAGGGTTACTCCCTAATGTCTAAGCATTCAAATCTATGAGCCTATGGGGGCCATTCCAATTCTAACCACCACAGGAAGTAAACAGATCTCTTTCTGTGGAAACTGCTGATTGGAAAGCTTTTGTGAGTGTCACCTCCTGAATGACAACCACTGATACTAGGTAACAATGGCTAGGTCAACATGGTTCCAGTTTTTTCCTTCTTATTTCTATGGACCTTTATGAGAGTTATCGTTTTCAAATTACTTACACGCATGAAATTATTTTACTGCACTGATATGCAGAAAATTATTGCAGGAGTTGTTATTTTCTTCAAAAATTCATTTTAGTGTGTACCAGGTTGAGCATATGCTCTGAATAAACACACACACACACGTTTACACACACACACACACAGCCCTGGTTAAAGGTTTTTGCTTTAAAACAAAAGATCAATAATTTGTCATTTTTCTTGAAGACTCAGATAATTCAATCTTATAGTGTATTTTATGTTTCCGTTAATGAACAGAAGATTACTTTTGTTTCAAAGACTTTTATTTACTCCATTGTACATTTTTCATCTGGCATAGGGAAAAATCAATTATTCCAAGAGTTCTTTCCCTCAGCTCATTTGAGTAAATCCTACTAAGTTAAATGACCATCAGGACCTTCTCCTTCTTTATCAGCTCCAGGAAAAGCATTGTGAGGTACAGGGGCAAGGTATAATTTGCAGTTCAGGAAACAGCATAGATTTTTTTTCCCTGTCAGGGGCTGCTAGTTGGGAGACAAGGATAATATGCTTCTGTCTAATTGACAAAATTCCCTTGATATTCTCTGTAACCTGCAGATATGTTAGCTCTGTTGGAGACAGTGGAAAGTTATTCCATTTGGAGTAATTATAATCAAAACAAGAGTTCACAATATATCTGTGCACAGTGCTCTGCAATACATAAAACATTTTACATGAAGGATATGATGTAATTATCAATACAGGGTTTCTTTCCTAGATCAGTTGTCGGGTGTGAAAGAGAACACTGATCGCGGCATAAATCACCTTGAACATCTTATGTTGTGCCTGCACTTGGTCAACATGCTTAATATGTCCATATCTGTTTTAGTTCACAAAGCACTAACATTTGATTAGCTTTTCACCAACCTGTCAAAATATATGCTATCAAAATATAAAAACTAGCAAAATATATACATTTCTCTGGGGTGAAAACATATCTGAGCCAGGCATGCAGGCCTTTAATCCCAGCATTTGGGAGGTAGAAGCAGGTAGTTGTGAGTTTGAGGCCAGCCTGTCTATATATAAGGAGTTTAGGCTAGGAGGGCTATATAGTAAGACTAAAAAAATTTTTTTGACTTTTTAAATATTCTGTGGGTTTTTGATTTTAAAGTGGCAGGGCCAGTAACTATCTTATATATCATTTCCTCCAAGAGGCATGAAATAATAAAGACATATTGGTTTGATTTTAGAGGTCTCTTAAAACCTCCTGTAGTTTTCTGTCAGGTTCAGGACTAGACGATAGACACAGTATGAGCCCAAATGAATGCCTGGAGAATATGGCTCACTTTTGCAGCAACAAAGGATTGCTAACATTCTTGTCCACATTCAGAGGTCTAAGGACCACCACCCTCTCCCCAGAATACAACAGGAGTTAGGTTGGTCCCCAACAATATAACAGGAAGGGAGGAAAAGAGGGCAGGAGAAAGGAAGGAAGGAAGGAAGGAAGGAAGGAAGGAAGGAAGGAAGGAAGGAAGGAAGGAAGGAAGGGAGGGAGGGAGGGAGGGAGGGAGGGAGGGAGGGAGAGGGGCAAGATCTGCTTGACAAATATTCAATGCATAAAAATTGGATTATACTGTAGTTTAATATCTATGTTATTGCTTTGAATTGAAAAGGAATACATTCTTTAGTAGTAAATGAAATCGACATTTCTTTCTATGGATTGGCTCCTAATTTTTTTAATCACTGGTATGAATGTTGCTAAAAGCTTACTGAGATGCAAGCATTAGATACTATAAATAATCTGTAGTAGAGAGAAGTAAAACATCCCTTTAGAAATTGTCAGTAAGGAAAGAATCAGAAAAACATAGGTCCCTGTCCCTTCTTAGTTTCTCCTCTTCCTTTTCATCTCCCTCTCTCCCTTCTTCTCCAGCCAACAGGAAGTGTAGATTTTGTATATTTTGGCAACCCCCATGTTTCCTAGCTTTTCTCTTCTCTTTGCGTCTTCTCCAAATACTTCTTCAGATGTAGCCTAACTGTGTCGTCTTATCATCTGTATCTTCAAGTCAGAGACTGTGTTTTGAGTTTGGCTATTTGATGACCAACTTTATACCTATAAATAATAGACTCTTCAAATATATGGGCAATCTAGAAGTAAACCATGGATTATTGTTTCTACAGACTTTGGTTTCTAGTTCCTCTACCTAACACAAAATATAATTTAATATTTTTCTACTTTATTCCTTCCCAAAGATCAAGTCCAGTCACATCTATGTCACATACATGTGCAAATCTTACTTTTTTTTTTTTAAAAAAAAAACCACTGCATTCTAAAGTTCGATGTGGACATGAATGGGGGAGGGCATTAGTTTGGGGCTTGGATACTTCCCTTGGAGTTTTCAGCTTCCCTTTCCTGTCGCCCTTCATGGTGTACACAGTCCTACACATTCAGACGGTTGTACCCCCAGCCTGCCCTTTGAGAAACAAGCTCTTACATCCTTAAATTCCACCCACCTATGAGTTGTGCATTAGCTCTTTATCTTTGTCTTTACTGCAGGCCCAGTCGCAGAGCCTGACAGATGCCTGTATATAGTAAATGCTTACCGCGTGGAAAACATGCAGGCAGTATGAGTCTCCTGCAGTCACTACGACAGACTGCTTCACACATAGTTGCTAAAAGCAATATAAATGGGTTCTATCACATTTTGGAGACTCAGAGGTCAAAAGTGTGGCATTAGCAAGACCTCCCTCCCTGTGCTGGCTATGAAGAGAGATCTCCTTACTTCTTCCAGCTTCTGGCCTTTTGCAACACTTGGCTTGAGAGACACAGTTCCAAACCCAGCATTCTTAATGTGGCTGTCTGCTGTGTCCTCCCCTTTTCAACACAGCCATGATTGCATCTGTAGCACCTGCCCAGTCAAGAATGATTTCATTTGGAGATCTTTAACAAATTACATGTGCAAATCTTACTTTAAAAAAATAACACTGCATTCTAAAGTTCAATGCAGACATGGATTGGGGAGGGCATTTCCTTTCTCACTGTGTGACCATCCCACACCATCCCTGCCCCCTCACCAGCTAAAGTTCATTAGAAAAGCTGGCTTCATCATTAACGTTTATAGCAGAATCCTTCTCAGCTGCTCAATTACAGCTCAATTCCCAAGATCAAAATAACACCTTAGGGGGGAGAGTCCTCAGTGATTATTCTTATTGGTGAAAAAGGGAATATCTTTAGAAAATAGTTATACTCTGGAGAATAGAGGGAACTAGTTAGCTTCCCAAGACTCCGAGCGCGTGGGAACGACGGGGCGAGGCAAGGCTTCCAAACTTGAAGTGATATTGACCTCAATTCTATGTATCGATGTGAAAACAGAGGTCTATAATTTTGAAATCTGCAATCATGCAATCAGCTGTGAGTAATTAAGTGGGTAAAAGCCGTCACTTGGCCAACAACAAACATTATCACAGATAACTGTGCACTCTGCAAAGGTGTCTTGGAAGAACATGGATCTAATTCAGTCTATTCCAGAAATATTCGGTATCAAGTACCTTAGGCCAACTTTCTCTCTTCCCACTTTAACTACCAATGGATATGTGGTAGTGATTTTCATATCTCTAATGATTATATTTTTCAGAATATTCCATGGCCCACATTTCCCTTGGTCTTTACTACACACCCAACCATTGCCAGTCAGATGTAACCATGAAACGAAGCTGTGGCCACTGTGGGTGATCAGATGATCCGATTTTTCTGCCTTTCCCCCTTTGTTTTGGCGTTGTTATAAACAAATATAAATACTCTGTTAAAATGCCTTCCCAATGGAGACGTTGGAACATTCTGAGAAGGCAGCATGTCTAGCCCTGGCAGAGGGTAGGCAGAGGTTAGTAACCCTGGAGCTTGCCATCAAGGAGCTCGGGTTTCAGAGGGGAGACAGACATGTAAATAAATAATTACCATATAGAGGGAAAGCTTAGATAATAGAACTCTTTGTTTGGTTCAGAAATAGTACCCCAAATCCCTCAAAACAATATCAAAAGGCAGCATGCTGAATCTATTTGCACACTGAGCAGGGAAGGCTTCCAAGGTATCAGAGCAGAATTTTGAAGGGTAAATGGGAATTTTCCAGACAGTCAGTCTTGGTGGAGCATTTGGGGGAAGATGTAGTGACGGGCAAGTGTGTACAGGAGAAAGGACTGATGGGGTTTTTCTTGGATTCTAAGAGTGATTTGCTAATGCTAGGACAAAAACATTAGTCTGGTGGCCGGAGATTCGGCTCCAGAACTAGACAAGGCAGACAGGATGTCTCTCCGTGTCATCAAAGGACTTTAGACGGAGAACGCCTAGCTTCTGGCTCTGGGTATGCCCCTCTCTGTGTATCCATCCCTTTTTATTCTCTCTGCCTGTCAGGCCCTCGTATCCCTCTCCTGCCTAGCTCTTGGTCATTTAGCTTTTCATTAGACCAATCAGGATCCTTAGGCAGGCAAGATGAAATGAATGTGATACATCTTTACATAATTAAGCGCTCGTCCTTACAGCGTTAAACAAATGCAGTGCAAACGTAACACACCTTTGCAGAGTTAAAGTGGTATTTTACAGCGTAAACAAATCTGGCACATCTTTACATAGTTTAAGTTGTTCCCACTACACCTCAGTGTTTAATGAACAGGTTGCCCGTGCAGCAGTGTGTACGCACCTGGCTCCTTCTTAAATAGTGTAAAGATAGCAGTAGTTTCCACCCTTCAGGGTCATACATAGCCTGTGGGTTTGGCTTTGGAACAATAGACCCAGCCAATCACCTGAGAACTCGAACAGACCCTTCAATATATACAGTCAGCTCATTCCTTCACTTCACTGGTTTGCTACCAGTGAAAACCGCTAGATTTAGGTGCAGATGTGGGGACTGAATGAAGTTTAAGAAATTTCTTAAATGGAGCAGGAATTGTTGAATGTAAACTTTGAATGGATAACTTTCATGGTAGGAAAATTACGATCCAGTAAAGCTGTTGAAGAAAGAAGAAAAGAGAGGGAGAAAGGGTAGAGGAGAGAGGTGTGACTCAAATCAGCAGATGCTGTGGCTACAACAACAAGACTTTCCTATGTCATGAGAGGATTGTGGCTGGAGCAGGTGTGTCCAGTGAACAGGTAAGAAGCCCCCACACGTGCACCCACCCCTTCATACACACATACTCATGTGAAGGCACATTTGTGCACACAGCCACGGGAGAGCATGTGACCTAAACTGTGTATAGGGTTTGTTTATGTATCACATCATTTGTTCATTTTGTAGGGATAGAGATTAGATCTAGACCTTGCCACAGGCCGGGCTGTTGCTCTACCACAGAGCTACATCACCAGCCCTGTGTAGGATTTTGCTTCTCTCTCTCTCTCTCTCTCTCTCTCTCTCTCTCTCTCTCTCTCTCTCTCTCTCTCTCTCTCTCTCTCTCTCTGTCTCTCTGTGTGTGTGTGTGTGTGTGTGTGTGTACACAATCCCATGCATTTACGGTGCACTGGTAGAGGTCAGAAGACACTATTGGATGTGGGTCCTCACCTTCCACCACACATGTTCAAAGCAGAGCTGTTGTTCATGCCCCAGTCTTTTAGCCCAGGTAATAGTCTTACTGTAGCCCAGGCTAGCTCTCCTGTGAGTTTCCAGGAATTCCCCCAACTTGCTAGAGGAGGGCTGGGGTTGCAGCTCTGCCCTCTCTTGCACCCTGCTGTGGTTGCAAACTATGTACCCACCTGTGGGACTCTGATTTCAGGTGGTTCTCTTGTGGCAAGTGTTTACACACTGAGCTATCTTCCCAGCCCTGTATACGATTCTTTAGTAATACTTTCGGCATTTAGTTTTGAGGGTAAATGATATATGCTTCATTGTAAAATGAGGAAATGCAGAAAGGCATTAAGAAGATAGTGATTCTGACTGACAGATCACTACTACTAATGTCTGGCTGATCTATCCATTTATCTAAGACTAGGCACAGCAGACTGCAGTCTGTAGGTGAAGCATTCAGTTGGTATTTTTGTGAAGTTACAGAGATAAGAAAGGTTTGTAAACTTCTAACGATTTATTAATAACAAATGTATAGGAATATACAGAAGAAAACCTCAGCTGTTCTATGAATGCTGAAATGCTTCCTGTTTGGTCCTGCAGGAACCGTTTGCCAACCCTGACTTAGGATGATTGTAGG
Source organism: Chionomys nivalis (assembly GCF_950005125.1). Classification (NCBI taxonomy): domain Eukaryota; kingdom Metazoa; phylum Chordata; class Mammalia; order Rodentia; family Cricetidae; genus Chionomys; species Chionomys nivalis. The sequence goes on from NC_080090.1 coordinate 6,861,429, forward strand.
CAAAATTTTAAAAATAAAATTACGGCCATCTTTAAGAGTCACCCTTTAACAAAAACGTATGTAGTCATGTTCTATCTGTGCTGAAACCACATTTGACTTGAGTATATAAAATTCCTTTGCAAGAGTCGCAGGAAGGCCTCGGCTAGTCCCTCACAGCTCATGTTCACTCTCTTGATAATTCTTGCTTACATAACTCTGAAGGAAAATCCTCTGTGCTACAGCAACTCTGAGTGCCTTTTTCTTTTCTAGGAAAAAAATATTCAATATGTAATTGCTGGGTAAACTGGTGTCAAATATTAAGCTTTTATATTCATGCCCCATTGAAAAGCTTCTACCAGTTTATATTCTTGGGACGTTCTTGAGAGCAGTTCTCCAGGCCGCCGCCTAGCCCAGGTTCCACAGCCGCTGGCACCACCATGAGTTTTCCCACATCTTACACTTACTCATTTATTTGTACTTCGGTTGACATTCTGTTTACTAATTATCCTTATATTTAGTAAATTACTTTGAAAACAATTCCTGAATATTTTCCCACCAAGTTGCAAAACTCATCTTTTTGTATTTTTGTTCTCTTTGTATTATTCAAATTCTGTTATATGTGTTGTAGATTTGTTTTCTAAGTTTCCTGGTTTCTTTAACATTATACCTCATGATTGGATGTAGAATATCAATCTTTTAACTTATGGCATCTTCATTTATTTAATAGTCAAAAAGGACTGCTAAAACTGATGTCTTCATTCTAAAATTTAATAATATACCATTAAACAAGTTCCATTCAACTCACTAGCCAATTGTCTCGAAATGTCTTCTAAGGATAATACAAAACTTTTCCTCACAAGTTTGGCAAGCACGCATACATGAACATATTTCTCAGTGGTCTCTTTCACGTCATTTCTTTTCATAGGTCAGTTGTGTAGCTGCTACTGAGCAGTACAATGATAACTGAATTATCTTTGTGTGGTCATTGAAAAATACATTCGTCTTGATCAACTGTAAAATCCTGTTATGGATTTCTTTGCCCCTTCAATATAAAAACAGCATTGTTATTTAATGACATTAACTTAGCAGGACGACCCCTGCATACAGATGTTTTATTCCTGCCCTTTAACGTAGTCTTATATATTTTATGTATAGGATAAATCCTGAGCAGTTGTTTTTCAGAGTTCAGTTTTAGGTGTATGTGTTTATTTACTTCTTAAATGTATTACATGTACTTATTTTGCAAAATGCTGCCTTGATTTATCAACTTTCATGCCATTCTCATCATCTGTACATAGAGGTTACTGAGTCTTCTAACTGCCTGAATAGAATCTTTTTTAGTATTTTTGCATTTCTTTTCCTAGCTTTGCCTGTACTTTCCTTATCTCCTATCGCCTAGAAATCCCCAAACAATCTACAGCAACAGAGACCATGGCTCATATTGTCTCAACTTTATTCCAGTCCCATAGAACCACTTCAAGTAAGAACTGTTTCCATTTTTGAGCTCTTACATCTTGTCCACTATAAATTATTTAATACCACAATCAAAACAATTATTTGAGATGGCTTCAGTAACTGTCTTCGCTTCATAGGAGAATGAACTGGCTTGAGAAATTAACCTGCTTAAGATTCAAAATACTTCTCAATATCTGCTCTTGGGGCAGCTCTTCCTTCATTATGTGGGGCCTGGTGAGGGAGGGATGGGTTTGCCCAAGGTTGGGTGGCCAAGCCTGCCGGACTCTGGTTCAGTCGGTGGGGCTGGAATGCTGTATTGTGCAACTTCACTTTATCAACAATGAAAGCAACAGACTTTTTATTATTATTATTATTTCCTCTATGTCTCAAAATTCACTTTCCTCTTTCATCAATAACAGAATCTGCCATCGGTATTGTCATTGTTTTCCTGGCTTCTTCCAGGTTTTCCTCTCATGGGATCGAAAGCTCTCATGGGATCGAAAGCAAAATTCCACTTGTGTAATAAAGAAATTGTTGTATAAGAGATATCCTACTGTACAACCACCACTCCAGAGCTTATCCCCGGAACTGATGAGTTTTCCTGATACTTTGCTTAGTGTGGTAAATATATATTCATATACACTCCTTAATTCAACTCATTTTTCACCCATTTCCCCGACAATGTCCACAGTGCTGTGACAGGGAGTCACTGCTCTGCTCTGTTCCTATGAAGACTTGGAATTCGCAAGCCGTGTTCCCTTCTCATCAAGAGTGCACCACGTGGCTTTACAAACCATAGTGACTGCCAGATAGAATGTGCAAAGAGAAGTTGTGTTTATCAATTCAGTTGTCAATTATCCGTAGGTCCTCAGTTAGGGGCGGGACGTCACTCCCACCTCCCTGCTCCATGTTGGGATTTTTTTCTAGCTTGAGCTTGCACAGGCCTTGTGTATGCGGTCACAAGTGTTCATGTGTGAAACTGTCCTACCTTTTCCAGAGCACACTGTTTCCTTGGAGTCACCACCCTCTATGGCTCTTCCTACCATCTACCTCCTATTCTGCTATGATCTCTCAGCCTTTGGAGGAGAAAGTGTGTTGTGGATGTTCTGCTTACAGCTGAGCATCCCACAGTCTTTTGCTTTCTGTTCATTAATCTATTGTAGGCCTCTGTGTTAATGATTATTACAAATATAAACTTCCCTTATGAGGTTTGGAAGATTCGCTAATCTATGGCTATAAATGATAAGTCATTGGGAATAAGTTTAATACTGTGTGCATTTAGAAGAATGGTAGTCATAGGCTCTCTGCTAGGGGTCTATAGCCTGTCTAGACACAGGGTCTTGACCCCAACATGTGAGATAGTTGGATGTATTTATCTACTAATTGATGTGGTAGCTTGAAAGAAAATGGCCTCCATAGTGAGTGGCACTATTGGGAGGTGTGGCTTTGTCGAAGTAGGTGTGGCCTTGGTAGAGGAACTGTGTCACTGGGGGTTGGGCTTTCAGGTCTCCTATGCTCAAGTCATGCACACTGTGGCACACAGTTCACTTCCTGTTGCCTGCAGATCAAGATGGAGAAACTCCATCTCCAGCACCTATCTGCCTGCATGCTGCCATGTCTGGTCATAATGAAAATGGACTGAACCTCTGAACTGTAAGCCAGTCATAATGAAATGTTTTCCTTTATAAGAGTTGCTCTGGTCATAGTGTCTCTTCAAAGCAATGGAAACCCTAACTCAGAGTCAGGCAGTGGTGACACACTCTTTTAATCCCAGCACTAGGGAAGCAGAGGCAGATGGGTCTCTGTGAGTTTGAGGTCAGCCTGGTCTACAGAACCAGTTCCAGGACAGTCATGGCTGTTACACAGAGAAACCCTTTCTCCAAAAAACAAACCAAACAAACAAACAAAAAAAAAACCCAAACAAACAAAAAAATAAAGCAAAAAAGAAACCCTAAGAAGTCATTTAGAGAAGAGTAAAATATCAATTTTATCTCACAATGAAATAAATAAGAGATCTATAAGTCTCAAGTGTGAGACCATTTAGTTCACTGCACTGTGTATTGTGTGTTTTCACATCAGCAAGAAGTACGTGCAGTGGCATGGGCATTTTTCCTTGTTATCCCTACCAGTGCTGATGTTTCTTAAGTACTGCAGGCTGTGTTCATGGATACAGATGAAGGTCCAACCCAGAGCTCCGTGTTGAACACTCTACACCTGAGCTACACCCCAATCTTCTCCACGAATAGAAGGCATCGCCTTTGGCTCTGCTTTTCCTTCCCTGCATTGCTCTAACAATACAGTGCTTCTTGGCCCTTCCACAGGAAAGTTTCTCTTGGAAAGTTCATCAGCATCAATGAATTCTAATGACTGATTCAACCAGTTGTGTCGGAAACACGTGGTTCCCAGTGGGGTTGCTGCACTGGTGATACTGTTTGCTCAGGGAAGTGACTGAATAGCCCAATTGGTGCCAGTGTTGAGACTGGCACACTGCAGTGTCCTCAGTTGGACCATTCAGTTAAGGAACACTACTGAGTGTTTAGCACATGCCAGGCAAGTGCAGGCTGGAAACAAATGCACGTTTCATTCAGTCACATGACTGTATTTGAGTCAGTTTGCTTTAGTAGGATTCTAAAACACACTTTCATCTCTTCACAATTTGTTTTATGTCTCGGCAAACTAGATGTAAATATCATGTTTTTAAATGTCAATTTGAAGTATTTCTAAGTAGTTACAGGGTGAGATTAGTATCTAAAGCTGTCATGGCACTCATGACAAGGAATACCTCTGATGAATAAAATGAGGACTGACGGGTTAAGCAAATGAAAAAAAAAATCTTGATTTCAAACAGAAGCAAGCCTGACTTTGGATTTCACTATCATATTTTTCACGGTGATTCCAGTTAGGGAAATAGAGACAGGTGTAAAGAGAGCAGAAGTTAGGGAGACATCTTGTCTCAGGAAGTTGGATGATAGCAGCCAAGAGACAAAGGGGAACATGAGTGCAAGCCCTGGGTTGTGTCAAACAAGTGCACGCACACATGCGCGCACGCACACACACACACAGAGTTCATCCTATGGAATATGAGGAGGTGAATTATAATGAAGATATGAAACAAAGAAATGCTAGTATGAAGGAAAAGGTCCATAAACATTTCCTTCAAAAGACTCTTCACGGGGCTGGCAAGATGACTGACTGGGTAAAAGTGCTTTCTGTACAAACCTGATGACCTGAGTTTGATCCCCAGAAGCCACAGTGGAAGGAGAGAACCAGCTCCAGAAAGTTGTTCTCTGCTTTCGTTATCCACACACACACACACACACACACATGCTCGCACGCATGCACACTGCACACACAAAGGAATAAATAAATAAATGACCTCATGGCTTTAAATCCCACATCAATTTCTCAAATGTTCTTTTCAAACACAGTGTAATTATCCGGTACGTGACTCATCATTCAACAAGGGGCATCCTAGGTTTTGTTCTTTTCTATAATTAGTAGAAATTAATTACCCATTAGATATTCTTAAAATATTTTCTAATGTCTACTATGTGACATACTTTATCAGAAGGTCTAAAAATAGGATCAATAAAGAAAAATCCAGTTTCTAGCCTTGAGAGTTAAAGGAAATTGTCTACTTAAATTCACTAAATGGCTTCCTAGAATGTATTCTGTAAATACAAGTACTAGCAGCAATTTAAACAGTAAAATATCACTTTTAAAATATGAGTTTAAAAAAAAGAAAAACTGTTGTAATGCGAGAGACGGGGCTGCGTCCCCGGCACCCGGCCGCCTGCATGGCTAGCTTATGCCCCGAAATAACAACACACAAATTGTATTCTTTTAATCACTGCCTGGCCCATTAGTTCCAGTCTCTTATTGGCTAGCTCTTACATATTGATCTAACCCATTTCTGATATTTTGTGTAGCACCACGAGTTGGCTTACCAGGAAAGATCTTAACCTGCGTCTGTCTGGAGTGGGAGAATCATGGCGACTCACTGATTTGGCTTCTTTCTCCTAACATTCTGTTCTGTCTACTCCGCCTACCTAATTTTCTGTCCTATCAGGGCCAAGCAGTTTTCTTTATTAATTAACCAATGAAAGCAACAGATAAATACAAGACCCACCTCCATCAAAAAACAGCCAAGAAATGGGCATGGTGGTGATATCTTGTTTGTACTCTGACAAATAAAGGTTGCTTGAAGATCAGAGGGTGGAGCTAGCCATGAGTTAACCATAGAGGTCTGGAGGTCTGTACAGGCAGACAGGAAGTGATATGGATGAGTGGAAAGAGAAATATAAGACTGGGGAAGACAGGGTTCACTCTCCTTTTTGGCTGAGGAGTTAGCAAGGTAAGAGTTGGCTGTGGTTTGCTCCTTTCTCTGATCTTTCAACATTTGCTCCAATATCTGTCTCTGGGTTTTTATTATTAAGACCAATTAGAGCTCGTGCAACAAATTTAGCATGCCTAAAATCTCAGCACTTAGGAAGTTAAGGCAGGAGAATCTAGGATCTGAAGGGAACAAGGGCTGTGTAGCTAGACTCTGTCTTAAGCAATAACAATAGAAACAGTGGACAGAGGGCCATCACTGAGAACTTTGTTTCTTATCCACCAGAAGATCTAAGAAGCCTCAGGGAGGCCTGTGGTCTCCTAACATCATGAAAAGCCTAGTTAACAACACAGGTGATTCCCTTTAGACTAGGCACACTGGCTGGAACCTTCATGCTCAGCACAAGGGGCAGACCCTCTCCCCTTTACTCTTTAATGGTGTGTTTTGATTCCTGCTTTAAAAAGAGAACTTTTTTTTTAAGTAACTGGTTCAGAGGGAGAAATCTAATGAACAACTTGAATCCTCAGAGACAGATTGTTTCTTATAATACCCCAAACAGGCCCAGGATGCATTCTGAGTTCCGCTGTAAGATCTGAAAATGAGTCTGGTTGGTGGACCTATTTAGAAAGGAAAGCTTTTGATAAAAATGTGTCTCACAGCACATCTGGTTTGATTTAGCAAAGTCTACAGAACTGGTGTCTTTGCCTTCGAAGCTTCATCTCTGGGGCTTTGGGTATACTGAATTATCCATGAATATCATTTAGACATGAATAATACAATGTGCTTGCCTTTATTAGCTCCCTAAATCAGTAGTCATGAGCGTTTATTTCTGATGTGTCATGTTGCTTTTCTGATGAGTCTTGTGGCATTACATTCTGCTTGGCAGGGAAGAGACATGTCGTTTTGCTAAAACGAGTTACAGCCGGACACTGACACAACTCATAAAGCAAAGTACCTAGTCAGAAAAATCACCTGATCAATAGGTCTAAAATATCAAAGAGCTACCCTGGAAGGTACAGAGCGTCCATACTGTAAAGGAACAAGCACCTTCAGGCAATGTGCTCTCTGGTCTGTCACTCCACAGAATTGAAGAGGAGAACCAAGCTTCCGGTTCTCCACACCCTCCTTCAATGTATCAATCTACTTTAAAAACAAAAGTCACCTCCATCTCCCCAAATGCTAAATAGCATATCTGTTGGAAAGAACCTGGCTTTGAGGCAGAAAACCCTGGGTTCAGAATCTCTAAGAGCTATTTGCAACTTCTGTGACTTCAGTCAAGTCAGTGGAGTTTTTATCAGAATCTCATGTTAAACTGTAGGGTGCTATGCACACTGAAAGTGTAGACTATACAGAATGCCTACCATAGGTCCAACCTGGTGGCATAGCTGTTGGAGGGAGGCCAGCAGCCCAGCAGCTCACACCTGAAATAACCACACAGAAACTGTATTAATTAAATCACTGTTTGGTGCATTAGCTCTAGCTTCTTATTGGCTAACTCTTACATATTAATTTAACACATCTCTATTAATCTGTGAATCACCACATGGCTGTGACTTACCGGCTAAAGTTCTGACATCTGTCTCCAGCAGGGCTACATGGCTGCTGGCTCCTCCCTTCTTTCTCCCAATATTCCAAGCCAGTTTTATTAACCAATCGTATTCACAGCATACAGAGGGGACTCCCATATCACACAGCCTTTTTATCCAAGCTGCTGTGGAATATTATTTTAACTGGGCAAAGATGTGTTACATTTGTTTACGCTGCAGAATATTACTTTAACTGTGTAAAAGTGTGTTACATTTGCTTTATTGCATTTATTTAATTATGAAAAGATGTGTTGCTGGTTACTGTTTCACCTTGCCTGCCTAAGGTGCCTGACTGATCTAATAAAAAGCTGAACAGCCAATAGTTAGGCCGGAGGGTGATAGGCAGGGCTTGTGGGCAGAGAGAATAAATAGGAGGAAGAATCTAGAGAAGAGAAGAGAAGAGAAGAGAAGAGAAGAGAAGAGAAGAGAAGAGAAGAGAAGAGAATGAAGAGAAAGAGAGGGACACACCTGGGGCAAGAAGCCAGGCAGTTGCCAGCCAGTCATAGACTATAGAGACACCAGGAATGTAAGATATACAGAAAGAAACAAACTTAAAGAGAACCAGATTAAAATAAGAGCTAGGATCATGCCAAGAATTCATAACTAATAAGAAGTCTCTGCATCATGATTTGGGAGCTGATTGGTGGCCCAAAAAGAAAAATCCTGCTACACTGAGCTACTTAGGTAGCAGAGCCTGGAGAATCACAATTTAAAATACAACCTGGGCAACTTAGACCCTGTTTCAAAATAAAAAGTGAATTAGACTCCCACAAAGCCAGTTCATGTATTAGGATCGAAACCTAGTGCCATTGTCCTTGGCTTCTCATCAGCCTTCATTGTCTGCCATGTTTAGAGAGTCCAGTTTCATCCCATGCTTATTCAGTCCCAGTCCAGCTGGCCTTGGTGAGCTCCCAATAGATCAGTTCCATTGTCACAGTGGGTGGGTGCACCCCTCGTGGTCCTGACTTCCTTGCTCATGTTCTCCCTCTTTCTGCTCCTCATTTGGACCTTAAGAGCTCAGTTCATTGCTCCAATTTGGGTCTTTGTCTCTATCTCAATCCATCGCCAGATGAAGGTTCTAAGGTGATATGCAAGATATTCATCAGTATGGCTATGGGATAGGGTTATTTCAGGTTCCCTCTCCTCAGTTGCCCAAGGTACTAGCTGGGGATATCTCCCTGGACAGAGGAGTGGGGAAAGGGGGAGGGGAGTGGGAGAGGGGGCGATGTATGGGAGGAGGGGGAAGGAAATGGGAAATGGGGAGGAGGTGGAAATTTTAATTAAAAAAGAATAAAATAAAGAAAAAATATCAACAGTCAGAACTGCAACAGATGAAAACAGCTACAACATGTTTTGGGAAAATATTGTTCATATTTACTACTGCTATAAGACAGATCAAATTTGAAAGAAATAAAGAGATTTCATTTAAAAAAAGTGAATTAGAGGAGGGGACATAAATTTGTGGAAGACTGTTTTATCTTGTACACAAAGAGTCTGGGTTCAATTCCCACTACCAAAATCATCATCATCATTATCATCATCATCATCATCATCATCATCATCATCAAATTAATAAAATTCCTAACACCAGCTCTGTGAAGTCATTAATATCTGAGGACTCTGTTTGGCCTGGTTTATGTGCCCTAGCACAGATTTATAGGCAGGATCCAGACTGTGCGCCTTGCAGTCATTCAGTTCCATCAAACTTAAACCCTAATCATAATATCAAGCATGAGACCATGTGGATTAGTGGCACCAGCCATAGACTAAGACTCTGAGCTACTAACTGAGGATGACTAGCCACAAGTTATTCGGTCTCTCTGTTTTCTGTTTTCTCTCTGTTGTGGGAACTGGAAATCATCCTTATGTTTCCATCCAAATAAGACTGCAGGTTCTTGCCAGGATAGAAAAATCTTCTAGACATATGAAAAGGAAGATAAGCCCTATACAGACAAATTGGAGACACCCATAGTGTTGTCTAGTTGATATTTGTAACAAAAAGCTTGGTATGAATGACTGGAATCTATGTGAGTTAAAACGAATGGTAAAGCCTTCTTATTTACCCTTACAATAATCAATAGTCACAAATATTTGGTAACTATCAATAACATTCAATGTTGAGGATATTCTGTGACCGGAATATTTTGTATACAAACCACAGTGTTCACCCTTTAAGGCCAGTCAGTTCACAAAGAGGACACTAATTCCTATTGGATGAAGGCCTTGTCTTCTAAAGAAATCACATTTCTTAAACTGCCAGCTCCCGCAGCACTCAGAAAATGCTGCACTATTTTAAAACTGTGTAGGAGGTGGATCATGTGAAACTCTAGAGGACCTATTCCAGCTTCAGGATGACTTGCTAATGGATGTTTGCAGTCTTGGTAATAATGTGCTTAGCAGAGTTCTGCAAGCCTGCTTCTCTCTGTAAAGTGAATATCATCAGAGAGCCCACTTCGTGTACTGCCAGAAGACACAACTTTGGACAGAGTAGGTTCTCAGTACAAAGAAGCCCTTACTAGTCCTAATAACATGCCTCTAGAGAGTACACGGAATGTTCTAGAATTCAAAATTGTCAAATCCAGCAGTCTAATAAGGTACATAGAATCATTATTATAGACTTGTCTTTTGGTAGATGCCGTTTGCCTATTGAAAATGTTCTATATATAGTCTACTCTCAAGGATACTCTTGATGCGATACAAGTACTGACAATTTCCTCTCTTGAGAATTCATAAGTTGGGAAGGAGCAGAATGGGAGCATATTGGGGTAAGTGCTGGATGGACGAAGAACATGCTCAAACTTTTGGGCATCCACTGCATGATAGAAATATAAGAAAGACCATTAACTAACTATAGGTCATCCTACTGAACTCTAGAACTGGGGACTGAGCCAAAATAACAACAAAGAAATCATTTAGAGAAGTAAAGGGATTCTTCATCAACTCCTGTGTTATAAAGAAGGAATCAGCCCTAGTCAAAATGGAAGCAGGAGCTGGGGACATGGGACAGATTAGGCATCTATGGGGAGCTGGGTTCATATTTCGAGCATCTGTGTGAAAAGGTGGGCTTAGTTCTGTCACATGGAAAATTCTAGCCCTGGGAAAGCAGTGGGTACTTGGGTCTGTTAAACAGTCAGGCGACCCAGATTGGTGATCTCTGGGTTCAATGAGAAGTTTTGTCTCAAAGAATAAGGTGGGGAGAATTTGAGGAGTACAACCTGCATTCATATCTAGCTTACATACATATGTGCACACATGCACACATACAAATATACACAGGATGCAGACTTGTATGCTTAAAACATTATCACTGATTGTGAAAGAAACATTTTTTTTCCTACAAGCTGTCTACTGTGTGGGCAGGTGTTCTTGGTTTTTTTTTTTTTTTTTTTTTCGTGTGTGTGTGATAAAGCCATCTGATCTAAAGGAATGTAAGAGAGGAAAGGGGTTGTTTCAGTTTACAGGCCACAGTCGGTCATTGGGAGAAGTCAGAGGAGGAACTCAAGGAAGCAGAGACCATGAGAGAATGGTGCTCATTGTCTCCCTCAGGACTATGCTCACCTCGCTTTCTTATTTGGCCATGGACCATCTACCCGGGGAATGGTGCCACCCATAATGGGATGTACCCTGCTACATTGGTTCACAATCAAGACAGTCCCCCACTGACATGCACACAGGCCAATCTGAACCGGGAGATTTCATGGCTGAGGCTCCCTGCTTAGGAGATTCTGAACTTTAAACTGTGTCAAGCAGTTATTTGCAACCTAGGTTAGCAGTGGGTCATCCCACCCCATGAGATCAACTTCTGGAAATTCAGGTGACACTCATAACTTGTTCAGGATTTCCTAGATTTGGAATCTAAGTGAGTTTACATCTGTCTTCTGAGTTCAGAGCTGTGTTCGTAGGCTGTTTGTATCTTGCACAGCTACTTAAGAAATATAATGTCTTTGTGGTGTGGTCTGAGATAAAACTGGCCTCACTTTGAAGATGAATGTGAGAACACTCAACTCACAGTGCATTGTGACTGGGGATAAGTGGAAACCTGCACATATGATGTGCATGCGTGTCTGGGGATAACTGAAGAAACTGCCCATGTGAATCAACTCAAACTTAATTTTAGGATAAGCGAATTGGTTCTTGAAGTGAGCTTTTAAAATAGAAATTATTCAGCTCCCTTACAGGTTAATTTGTAAAATTCTTTTCTCTTCCTGCCTTTCCTTCAGGGACTAGGCATGTATAAGAGGTAATTTTAGGAGCACCCACAAGCATGTTTGGTTTGATTATCTGAAAGTCGTCTCCTACTTCTCTCTCTCCTTTGGACATCATGGAAGCTCCTGGAGCCACCAAGACAGTGAAATTTCTGTTGCATCAGTGGGAAGTAAAACTCTCACCTGTGTGCATTTGGTGACCGTGTCCTTTAAGAATTCCAAACACCAGTCTTCACCGAGTGCCACACAGACAGACCCTCCTTCAATGTTTAATGTGCACACGGGCAAACTGATGTGCACTGTTAAGGTACATATTTGAGGCAGGGAAGTAGCTCAGATGGCCAAGCATAAGGACCCACGTTAGAGTCCTCAGGATACAAATAAAAATGCTGGGTGTGGTGGTGGCAATCACTTGTAATCCCCGCACCAAAGTGACAGAGACAGGTGGATCCCTGGGCCTTACGGGCCAGCCAGGTTAGCCTAACTGGTCAGCTCCAGGCCAATAGGAACCCCTGTCTCAAAGAAAGTGTATTGTATTTCCGAGGATGGCCTCTGGCCCCCACACATACATGCACACATGTGCAGATGCATTTGTTCACACATGCACACACATGCACCTTCACAAACATGAGCACAAACTATACAGACATGTATATCAACAAGTAATATACACATACATAAATAAGTTAGAGATTAGTGTATAAATACATAAATTAGAGAGTAAGTTGGTGCTTACTAGCTAAGTTTCTTCACATTCAGCCACTGGGATTTGGAGAGATTACCTTTAATTGTTTTAGGATGACTCAGAGGCTTCCTAAGCTCAGATGTCCTGAATCAGAGTCTGTTGTCATCCCGACAAGATCCAAGAGTTGGAAAAAGCAATTGTTAAACTGTTACCTGGAATGATGGTTTGAATGAAAATGGCCCCCAAAGCGAGTGGCACTGTTAGGAGCTGTGGCCTTGTTGGAGTGGATGTGGCCACGTTGGAGGAAGTGTGTCATTGTGGGGACGGACTGTGAGTTCTCACATACGCTCAAACCATGCCCAAGGACACAGACTACTTCCTGTAGTCTGCATATGAAGGAAACTGTAAAACTCTGAGCTCCTTCTCCAGCACCAAGTCTGCCTGTATGCCGCCATGTTCTACCATGATGAGAATGGACTGAACCTCTGAAACTGTAAGCCAGCCCATTAAACAGTGGTCATGTCGTCTCTGTGTAGCAATAGAATCCCTAAGGCACCTGGTATATTTTTCAATGTTTTCAAGCTCCTGCAGCTGCCAAGCTCAGTGACTGTCCTCACATAGATTGTACATAGCATTCGGGAGAAGACAGAATGGGGCTTCCATGAGCATCTTAGCTCTGGGTTTCTAGATGGGATTGTCTCAGCAATCAGTGGAGATGGCTAAAAGTGCAGAAAGGCTTACAATGTGCTGTACATCAAGCTTAGGAGAGAGTGTGCTTTGGAGGAATGTAAGCATGTGGTTCCCTGGTAAGGCCTTAAACCAAAGCTGCAAAAATGAGGCTTAGAGGTCCTGTTTCCTCTGTATTCATTGTTGAAGTCCAGATCAGTAGATAGGGTGAGGGGAGAGGTGAGGGCAGGCAGGGGAATGGTTTGTGGTTCCTTCTAAACTCAAAACAGTAGACTGTGAAGATGGGTGAAGACAAACCTGACACGATCAGGGACCAGAAGAGGAGGAGCCCATCATGGCACCATGTGGAGTCTGGGTTTTGTTGCAAGGGCCAATGGGATTCACCGAAGGCTTGGTGTGGTGGCAAACATCTTTAGCAAGCTGTTCACCATGACTTTGAGGTCAGAGCTCCACAGTGAGACCTTGTCTCCAAGGAGGAGAGGCATTCCTTGAGAGATTCCATACTGGAGAACAGCATCACTAGTCTGTTCAGCAGGCTTCCTTAGACAACAATAAATTATTCAGAGAGGTAGGATATGTGAGTTAGGTGTTGGTTAAGATGTACAATCATCTAGGGATAGAGAACAGGAGGGAGGTCATAAAACATGTGAGACCTCATGGCTGAGATTATGGGGGAAAGTATGACAAGGGGTCACAGAGGTCATGCCATTGTTTTCATTCATTTCAAGTACTGGCTGCAATGTTCATGGAGCCATGGAACCCAGAGCAGAAAGAGAAGTTGGCAAGATAACATTGGTTGAGGGCTGTATAAGCATCAGGGTAGCATGGTTGTGGGTTACAGACTGTGTAAACAGCTGGATAGCATGGGTTGAGGAATGTATACACAACAGGGGAGGGTAGGTTGAGGACTGTATAAGCATCAGGGTAGCATGGGTTGTGGACTGTGTAAACAGCTGGGTAGCATGGGTTGAGGAGTGTATACACAGCAGGGGAGGGTAGGTTGAGGACTGTGTAAGCATCAGTATAGTATGGGTTGAAGAGTGTGTAAGTTCTAGACACCTTAAATTAGAAGAGCTGATTGGAAAGAGCTGAGATTTAGATTCACAAACCAAGCTGAACAGCATGTGATCCCATGCGCACTGCCTGGCATTCTTGGCTCACATACCCTTTCTCACTTAAATTCAATACAATTTTTCTGTCTCGTTTTCTAGATAAGTCACTCCATAAGTGGTTTTTGCTGGCATAAAATGACATATGCAGCTAGGACCTGAGTGCTATAAATTGCTTTGGATGTCTCCAGACCACAGCAGCCAGGTGAAAATGACCGTTCGTTTCCCGACACTCATCACACACGCCTTTGAAGTTAGGAAAAAGAGGCTTTGCAGACCTTCCAGGCACTGCTGCCTTTGTATTCCAACCTTTACTTTCTAGATTGGATTTAGGATGGAGTTTTGAGTTAGACTCAAAATCCAATCCAGCTCCTTGCTGAGGTGAGGAAGTCAGATCCATTCAGTGTCCTTCCAAATGATCAGTTCCTGGGTGGACTTCCCATTTTCCTCCTTCATCTGCTCATCTCCAATGTCTTGGCTCCATGTCTGTATCCACCAAACCTCCCATCTCTTCCTTCAGTCTTTCTCAAATATTCTGGCAAACAAATTCTCATCCAATGAAAAAAAATAGGGTGAAAAAATTTATCACCAAAGTATTTGGTGTCTTTATACTGAAAAGATGTATCCCCTAGGGATTATAAGAAGTGAGTACAATATTTGGTATTTTTTAAACCTTTTTCAGCCTTTGCTGTGGCATATCTCCCCATGTACATTCTTATGCACCAAAAGAGTCTAACGACTGTTTTTATATCTACAAGATGGTGTTGAAGTTAGGTCTAGATGATGTATAGTGGTACTGATATATTTTTTATGCTTCATGTACTAAATTTTTAAAAAGTTACACCTGCAGATTTTTATCTGTGTTCCATCAGCATAAACGCTCTGGGATCAGCACTTTCCAGATCTCCCATGAAAACTGATGAGGTCTTGCGAGGGATTAGGTCACATGATCTGTCTCAGGGCTGTCTTAAACGGTTACCAGAAGCCAGGGCATAAAGCGAGTGCTATCTTGGCCACACTTTATTGAATTCCTTCTCCAGATGCTCCCCGTATTTCACAGCAGAATTAGCAGTAGCAATCACTGTGGAAGATCATAAATGGCTCAACTTGTCTCTCAATCGCCACGTCAGTTCACAGCTCCTAGGGGCTGAGCGTGATGAGAGAGAGCCTTGTTCCGTTCACCTGACTGTGCAAAACCTTCCTGTGTCTGAGGGCTTGGAGCTCCAAAGGGCATGGGAGGAAGGTTACAAGGAGCACCGTGGGAGTGCAAAGAGTGTGGCTTTGAAGATTAAGACTTCTTCTTATTTGACATGTTGTGTATTTTAAGAGGCCTGAGAGGCCAGCCAACAAACCTCAGCTATGTTTCAGACCCAAAGCCCCAACCTGGTCTTATTTTCATTCCAAGTTCGCATAATCTTCCTGTCTATCTTTGCATCCAAATCCATTACAGCACGCAATTTGCATGGCCAAACATTACTCCAAAACTCTCCCTGGGCTGAGCCTGGGACTTTATTTGGTGTCACCTGAAATAAAGTGACCTGACATTCCAGTTTCCACTTAAAACTGACTTTCTGCTCAGCAGATCTCTCGATGCAATATTGGCTCCTACGGCTCTCCATATACACTCAGTCCTGTGCAGGGTATGCTTAGAAGTGTTTCTGTTCGTGCAAGTATTAAGGGCATAGCAATGCACCTTCTAGGCATGACAGCCCCTTAAATACAGGGACTGTCGGTAAGTAAGTGTAAAAGTCAAAACTAACCTTCATTTTGCTCCAAGGTGGAGAATGAAGTACCTGCTCTAAGCTCAGGGCTCTGCAGTAGCCTTCATTATTGGTTGTCTTTATGGTCACATGATCTGATGTAAACGTTCTATCAAATTCCTAAACCGTTTCTCTTTCTTAGCGAGTACTGTGAAAGTTTTGAGTGAAACTATTCATCATCACCATGTCCATCAATATTTTTCTTTTATCTTTTTTTAAATGGATGAAGTGTACATCTGCTTGCATTCACAGGGACAGTGTACACACTCACGTTAAGGCCAGAGATTGACAGGGAGTGTCTTCCTTGTTCAGCTTCCATTTTGTTTTACCAAGACAGTGTCTTTGGCTGAATTGAGAGCTCGCTGATTGGGCAATCCCAGCCCACCATCCTAGACTGGAGATCCCCTATGTCTGCTTCATGTTTACTCAGCTTTTCCAATGGTTTTGGGGATCTGAACTCTGATTTTTATGCTTGTGTAGTAAGTGGAAAAAGATCCACGGAGTCCTCTTTCCAACACTCCTTAAACAGTTTTATTGACCTGTCTAATATCTGTCCTCTGAAGAATTAGAAATGTTGGAGGTATCATTTCTGTGAATAATACATGCATTGTGTGCTTTTTGTAAATCCTATGTTCTTTAACATCAAATGCCCTGGTGTTTAGACTTTAAAAATCAGGCTATGATCTTAGGTCAAATATGTCAGATAATCTAATAACTGTAAGTAGCATCCACTCATTTCCCTGTTTTTCAGATTTTGAGGATACCAAAGTCCTAAACATTAGTCCTGATAAAGATAATTACCTGCAAAAAGGGTTTTGAATAGTTTATGCAATAAATTCAGCCCACTGTGTGTGTTTGACCCAGCCAGTTCAATGGCTTATAGTGCTGATGGCAATGAACTGGAAATGAACAGCCAATCAGTGGCTTGGAAACAAATAGCCAATCAGTGACTTGGAAATGAAGCCAATCAATGGCTTGGAAATAAACAGCCACTCAGTGACTTCTTCTGGAATCTTTGCTTTGTTCTTTATCTGATGTTGGTTCACTTGTTGAAAATCTTGACTTCCATGTTTTCTTTAACTACAGAGGAAACATATTCTTCCATGGTTAAATTCCCTGCAGGAAAAACAAGCACACATTTGTCAGCTTGGGGATCACCTTGAGAAGCTACTCAGCCTGTAAACTCTAGAGAGTTGAATGTGAAGTGTTCTCCGTAGGCTCATATGTTTAAACACTCGGTCCCCAGAAGGTGAATAATTGGGAAGACTGGAGCCTTGAGAGGTGCAGACAGCCCTGAGGAAGTGAGCTATTGGGGGCAGGCCTTGACTCTTTCTAGCCCAGCCCCACTTCCTGTCCAAGCTCATCTTCCTGATTGCAGCCGCAATACGTCCAGCTGGTCTTCAGTTCACATCTACCCCATTGTGGTGGAATCTAGCCGCACACACTGCAAGTCAGAATAAACCCTTTCTCCCATAAGTTACTTCTGTGGGGGTATTTTATCACAGCAACATAAACTAAAGCAACTCTATTAGGCAAAGTTGTACCTATATCAGTCTACATGATTCTTTCATGCTTCAGGAAAAAAAAAACTTCACCTCTAAATCATACAGATGTTGTTTGTTCCTTTGTCTACACCCAGAGTTTGTATGGCCTCTGCATCCCCTCAGCACCTTCAAATGCATACACATGCATGCGTGCATGTACACACCCCGTGGATTCTCTGTTGCACCATTGTGTTCCTTCTGTAGTTCTAGCCCTTGGAAACATTTTAAATGGTAAAAGGCAGATCCTGGGTTTCTCACCCTGCTCTCTCCTTTGGCTGTGTTGGTGAGGATGTTAACAGTGAGTGCTGGGGGTGGTGCGAGACCCCTGTTATCATGCAAGCAATTGCTAACTGTAGACCTCTGGCTTTGTAATTTGTTCTTTATGGACTCGCCTGCAGCCAATAAGCAGGATCGATAGTCCCTGCTGAAATGTAAGCAAGCGCTGGTGTGTTCCGTGACAGGTGAAGATGCATGTGCTTTCCAGGGGTCATGGGGCCACATCAAATTTCTCTCTGACTTGGTTTCAAAAAGCCCGATCCATTTAGGGAACATTCGTCACTGGAAAATGTTGCAGCGGGGACTAAGAACGGCTGCCTCTCCTCGTTCGTCTTTTAACGATGTTTGTTTTCACTCTCCTGTTCAATAATGTCACTGGGAAGAAATCATGTGCAGAGAATACAGTGCCTACAGTCTATTTATTTATTCATTCATTCATTTCTGTAGAATAACACGAGCTGTTGCTTGCTCATGTATATTAATACAGCTGTGGTCCTCTGAACATTTACTCTTTCTAGTCCCTTCCAAGAGATAGGTAAGTCTCTCTCCATGGGATTGATTGCCTGGCGTTAGAACCAGAGGGAAAGTTGGATGGGCTAATGTCTAAGCCGTCATTACGGTATGGTGAAAATCTACTCTATAATTTGGCTTCTGATAAGATGCCAAGAACTTCATCTATTTTTTTTTTCCCCTCAAACCCATCAGGCGTCAGGCAGTTTTGGAGGAGATAAAATAAAGGGCTAATGAATGAGAGTGGATTTGAAAGAGCTAAAAGAAAATGGGCTTTTAATCTTTGATATTTTATCACTGTAGTTTCTCCATTTGGCTTCTCGTAGTCTGATTTGTGTGAATGTCCGGCTCAGAAAACAGATGACAGTTTGAGTAGAATTCTGTGAGCATAAAGTGCAAACAAATCTGAGAACAGGGAATCTCCCTTTTCTTTACTGGGTATCTAGCCTGAGCAGGCAGGGGCATCAAAGGAGACATGCCAGGTGACTGGCACTGCCAGGGTCTGAGAGCGTAGTTCTGTGGGGCAGAGACTCTGATACCTTGATTTGGGAATAGGTTTGGAGGTGAAATTGCATTTAGGACATGTTCATGTGACATCAGCTTGACTTTAATGGTTTCTCTAGTTCTTCATTATAAAGTTGATCTGGGGAGTGGGCTGTGTTCTTCAGAGCTGTAGCCGGTCTGGATAGTTCAGTGTTGCCCTTCCTTGGACAAGTACACATGCTCCAAGAACAACCACTAGAACACTACCATGGCCCCAGCCAGGGCCATCTTAGGAAGATGCCCAACTGCTTGGACACTTTCCCAAATCCAATGTCCTGAAGCATCGTCGGTGTTCAGTGACATTACAGGTCATCGTGTTACACAAACTCATTCCTTCCAAAATTCTTACCTGCCACAAGAATATGTAAAGTCTGATGTCCTACCTATTTCCTGTCATGCCTAACACCACAGAATTATAGTCTGTGTGAGCAATTTGGGCAGAATTGTAGACTATATTGGAGTGTAGACACTTCTCCAACTGCAATGTAAATTCTTCAGGAATAAGAATCGCATCTTAATGAACACCGAATACTATATTTTGGCTAAATTTAGTCACATATGAGCAAAATACAGATCAGAGTCTGAGGCTGATATTTGAGTTTACTTGCTATTTCATATGTAACATATGTATGTGCATATGAAATACATAAGGCTATGCTTGTCAGAGTAACAGAATTTATCTTGAAGTGTGAACAACTATACTTCTGTGAGCTTATTGTCACACTCCTCTTAAACTCTGTGTGTGTGTGTTGTGCATGTGTAAGTGTGGGCACATGCATGCCACTGTGCACATATGGAGGCCAGGGGACAGTCTCCAGGGTTGGTTGTTGCCTTTCTCCTTGCTGGAGACAGGGCCTCTTGTTTTGGTGCATACAGCAGGCCAGTTGGATTTCCCAGTGTCTCACGTATCTCATTATAGAGGTGCCGGGACTGCAGACACACACTGCCACTGTATCCAGCTTGATATGGGTTTGGGGAATCCAAAGTCAGGCCTTTTGACTTGAACCACAGGTGTTTTGTACAATGAATCATCTCCCCAGCACTATTGTACCTTTCTTTATCAAAAATGATAATAACAGGAATTGGGGAGGAAACCTTTCAAGAGATTTTAAACCGCTGTTCTAGTACATTTCTCCATTATACTGATAGAAAGAAACCTTAGAGGCTCAAGAGCCCTGCTAATTTATATAAATATAAACAGCTACAGAATATAAAGCTTTGTTATTTAATATGCTAGTTACATGTGGCCACTGGGCACTCACAATATGACTACTCAAACCTGCTACATGGTAATATTTATATTAAATGTGCATATTTAATATATATATATGTTTGGTCTATACACATATATAGCTGGAAATTTCATGAAAAATAAAACTTCTTAGTATT
This sequence comes from Chionomys nivalis, assembly GCF_950005125.1. Lineage (NCBI taxonomy): Eukaryota > Metazoa > Chordata > Mammalia > Rodentia > Cricetidae > Chionomys > Chionomys nivalis. The sequence continues at coordinate 6,881,490 of NC_080090.1, forward strand.
ATTGATTATATATTGAAATAGTTTGGATATGTTATACTAATTAACAATCATTAAGCAGTTATGATTAAGGCGGTCATCGCTTTTTAACTGTTTGGTTATTGGAAGAGTTAGTGGCAGTCATGGCTCACGACATTTTTCTATTGGACAGGGCTGATGAAGGGCACTTTTCCAGGGTAACACGGGTTGTCCAAATCAAAACATTTACACAGCTCTATGCGAATGAGCCTGCAGTTCCCATGGGCTCTAATTGTGTGATCATCAGTGAACAATAGAATATGGTTTTAAGTGTTTCATTTTCTTTGTGATTCTTACAAAAGGGAATTGATTAATAAAAGCTGAAACCATTATTTAGCCTAGTGTTCTCGCTTTTGCAGTGTAAGTAAACAAGTTCCACTGCTGGTTTATAGCTCACTTCCTTGTTAGTTTTCTTAATTTAATATTAAGAAAAATAAGCCGAGCGTTGGTGGCGCACGCCTTTAATCCCAGCACTTGAGAGGCAGAGGCAGGCGGATCTCTGTGAGTTCGAGGCCAGCCTGGTCTACAAGAGCTAGTTCCAGGACAGGAACCAAAAGCTATGGAGAAACCCTGTCTCAAAAAATCCAAAATATATCTATATTTTTTATTGGTCATAAGATAATGCATTCCATTGCAGAAAATTTAGAAACATGGACATGAAAGTAAATACACTTTCAAATTTACTTGTATGAAAACGTATAGCTTGCTTTTCTTCCCTCCCTCCTTCCCTTCTTCCCTCCCTCCCTTCCTCCCTTTTTCCTTTCTTTCTAAACTCAGGTATCATTCCTCAGGTACTGACCACCTAGATATTTCAGCACGGAGCATCTCACTGGTTGGCCAGTGAGTCTCAGGGATCCCCCTTCCTCCATGTCCCTGGTGCTAGGATTACAAGCATGCACCACCATGCCTAACCTTTTATCCACGGGTGATGGTGATAAAACCAGGTCCTCCTGTGCTGCAAGCCCTTTGCCAAGGGAGTTATCTCCTAGTCTTGTTTGTTAGCTAGACACTGCCTGCAGGCTTTTCTCGGGATAGCAGTCTACATCAGCCTGCCTGTTCTCCCTGATCCTCCACTTGCCCTATGCTGTTCTGTCTTGACACACCTGAAATCCTCACACTCACGTCCACTCCAGACACTCTCGATCAGGGTCTTTACAGCCCGAGAGCTTTCATATCTGGATTTTACTCACAATGACAATGTGAGCCCCATGGAACAGTTTGGCTTGCGTTTTTTTTTTTTTTTTTCTATCTTAGGTAAAATTATTCCCTATCCATATCTTTATCATGTTAGAGTTGACAAAGTACAGAAAAGTCCTCAAAGAACCATTATTGAATGTAGCTTTCAGGAATTGTCCCCTGCACAAGTGACACATGAGCTTTGCAGGAGTTGTGGGGACAGCTGGGTCACTTGCTTGCTAAGCAGGGTGGGTAATTTCAATGCCAACTTAAGCTACCATCTCTTAAAACCCTGGTCTCACTTTGTCTCTAACATTGTGGACATCCTGACCCATCCTGACAATTCAGCCCTTCTACAAAACAGCCAGATGAGCAGGGAGCAGCCGTAACCCTCTGAAACAAACGGTAGTCTCTGAGTAGGCCGGGCTGTGGTCCTTTCCTGGAGGAATCTTCGCCGTTCCTGAAGCCCACATAACACATTCCTCTGCTTCTGTACACTATCAGAATTGAAGCATTGGGGCTGGGAGATAGCTCAGTTGGTGAAGTCCTTTCCATGCAAGAAGGAGGACCTGAGTTTTACCCGTAACATTCACAAAAAGTTCTGGGAATGCTGACATTTGTAGTTCCGGAGTTCAGGAAGTGGAAATGGGTGACTACCTTGGGTTCACTAGCCAGGATGCATTGCAGATTCAGTGAGAGACCATTTATTATAAAAGGTGAAGTGGAGTTCATATAAAAGGAGTGATATCCAGGGTTAACTTCTGGCCTCCTCCACACATAGACACACGTGCAAACACACAAATATACATCCAGAAAACCATGCACAGGCACATGTGCACACACACACACACACACACACACACACACACCGGAACTATCTCATGGCTCAGTGACTGACCTCATGTAACTATGGAGAACAGAGGTGGCTGAGGATCATTCTGAGGCCGGAGACTTTGTGGTTGGAAGCAGGGGTTGCAGGCCCCAGCCCATGGCAATGATGTAATTGGAAAGCTGGATCCCAAGCTGCACAGGAGATAATGAGTTCCCATTTTTGACTTAATTAAGACTTTAATGGTTATCAGGACAAAGTCTCTCCTTAATTCCACACCATCCAAGGACAGCAATTTCAATCCCTCTTAGAATGTTGACTCGAGGGGTGCCGTGAGAGGGGAAGGAAGCCTGGCAGCGCCAAAGATCCTGTGCTATCCAGGTCACTCGAAGCCCTAGGCCAGGAGAACATTGCTATCCCATTGCTTGAGTTATGTCCTCATCTAGCCTGGTTGCCTGATGCAGACCCATCAACCTGCCAAGGCCACCGTGGGACTATTGGGAAGAGGGTAAGAGTTCATGTTCGCCAGGGTGGAGCAGAGGGCGAAGCGTTCTGAGAACACAGATGATCATCTTGGGCATCTGACTGTGGGACTGCAGGGCACTAGATGGTACCCAGGAAGAATGGCAGGAAGGAGGAAGCAGCACCCCTTCCTCTCTAGGAGCTGTCGCCTTTCTGCTGCAGGTGATGAACCCTTTCCCAGGCAGATGCCTTGGGCTCTAGATATTTGCACCCCAGCCCGCCAATCCTCTTAGAGCATATGCCATCTTAAACTGTCAGTGGTTCCCCACGCCTCTAAGCTTACAGTTTAATACGTCATTCACCAATTAGTTCTGAAGGAGTCATCCCTAGTGCTCGGCACTGGGAATATAAGGTAAACTCAAATATGCAGAGGTAGGAGCGGTAGGAGAGGTAGGAGGCGTGCAAAGCAGATTGCTTTCTAGTCATGGAAGCACCGCGGTGATGCAGCCTTTCTGAGCATGGCACACCGAGGAAGAGAATGTTTCGTGAGCTCCCAGCTAGTGACTAGCAACGGAAAAACTTGAAGCTCGACTAAGAAGCTGTTCGAGCTTCATCCCACCTGCTAAGTGGTTCTCCAGACAGACATTTTTTCCAAGTGGTAGGAACTGAAATTCTGGGTTTGTGATGGAACATAGCTCTCTAAACAATGATAAACGTTAGTAACTTTTCTTAATCTTGTGACAAAATACCTGACAATAGCAAGAAAGAGAGGAAAGGAGGGAGGGAGGAAGGGAAGAAAGGAGGGAGGAAGAGAGGAAAGAAGAGAGGAAAAGGGAGGAAGAAAGGGAAGGCAGGTTTCTTTGGCTCAAGATTTAGGGCTCAGTCCATCATGGTGGGGAGGCCTGGTGGCAGAAGTGTGAGACGCTGTCACATGTGCCCACAGTCGGGTGGCAGAGAGAGGAAGGCCTCTGTGTACCATGTCTCTCTTTTCACTAATATTCAGTCCATTCGGTGCAATGCTGCTGCCCACATTTAGGGCGGGTCTTCCTCAGTTAGCCCAATCTAGAAACTCCCTGAAGGACATCTCAGAGGTTTATCTCCTACATGATTTTAGATCCTGTCGGTTTGACAGTATTAACCATCCCAGGCAGGGTGCAAAGAATTGTTTTGCCTTTTTCTTTTTCCATGAAGAAGTCGAATCGATTTGAATTAGATAGAGAAAATGTGTTTCTCCTCACAAGCCAGGTGAGATGGAAAGTCCACACACAGAGTGTTGTCTCTAGGACGTAGAACACCGCCAGGCTGCCTTAGTAGGAAGTAGCTCCAGATTTAGTCTCTAAGCCTAGTACTGGAGAAGAAATACCTCGTCTATCATGTATATATCATCGGGATCCAACTAGTATCATTCACTGTGATTTACATGCTTTCCCTTTTCCTTTGACGCCGACTGCTGCTCCAAGAGACGAGGAGAAACGTCTTTTCAGCCTTAAATGCTCAGCAACGCAGGAGCAGTATCAGCTCCCAGAATTTGTTTTTGATCATTTCAGGGGAGAAGTAGGGCCAGCCAGCCATCCGGCTTCCTGAACACGCAGCTGAAAGTGCTAAGGAAATCTACATCATTAGTGCCGGGAGTAGCAGCGGTTGTTGCTTTCCTTTGCTGAACTCAAATCCTCTTTTCTTCCACCAGGGCAGTGGGGGGGTAATGTTTGCAATGTTTCAATCTCCAAACCAGAGAGTAGAAGATATCAGCGTTACTTAGCTGAGACACCAATAAATATTCATAACAATGGCACATGCATAGCTAATTGAATGGCTTTTGTTAATATTAAACGAGATATTCATGGGCATGTGCCTTCCCCTATAATGAAAATACTGCCTTGGGCTAGTTCTGTTTTCCTTGTCTAGAACAATTTATGTGCTTCCACTGAAACGAATATAAACTTTTATTCTCATGACAAAAGAATTCACCATTAATTCGAGTGAAGAATTTCTTTATTCCCTTTGTGGTATGCTTTATTGAGGAAGTAAACCCTAAATGAATCTTGAAATTTTTGTTCATACGTTATATTTAATTTCAACAACACATTTGATGTCTATAAATAGAGATTCCTAGGTTTATTAGGGACAGATGCATTGTTATCAAATCCATGAGAGATTTCCTTTTGATTAATTTAAAAAGTAATAAAAACAAAACAAAGCAACCGAAAATTCCTATGTGGCTGTTTCTGTGAAGTTTGAACCTATTATTTTTCCTATTTCTTCCAGCTCACACACACTCTCTCTCTCCCTCTCTCTCTCTCCCTACCTCCCTCCCCCCACCCATGACTCCTTTTCAGTTTGTGTACACTGAGATGAATATTTGATATTTTCCTTTTTTGAAGGTCACTTAGCCTTTCTTTTCTTCTACCTCTTCTTCCTCCTTCTTTAAGGTTTTTGAGATGGAAATCCCTCACGCAGCCCAGGCTGGCCTCAAACTCGCTGTGCAGTCAAGAACTATTTGGAGATTTTGATCCTCCACCCCATGGACCTGCACCACCATCCCTGGCCATGTGTCTTACCAACATCTGGCTTCTTTCCTTACTCTAATTTTGCTTCCCACTAGGAAGTTTGGGGTGCAATTTCTAGTCTTGTCATGGTCCTGGCACAATGAAGGAAGCTAACAATGTCCTGGCTCTACTAGTTCTGGTTCTCTCTGAGACAGGGAGAGTAAGATGCTAGGTAGGCAAGGCAATGATGAGCATGTTCTTCTAGTCTGCTGTGCTAGTGACGAGCTGTTCTGCCTCCTGCTGCTGCAACCCTCAAGCTTCCTTTACTTCTCTTCACTGACATTTCCTTCCACATTGAGCCACCATGGTGCACCCCACAAATCCTTCCAATAAAAGTTCCTTTTAGCCAGGTGGTGGTGGCACACACTTTTAATCCCAGCACTTGGGAGGCAGAGGCAGGCGGATCTCTGTGAGTTCGAGGACAGCCTGGTCTACAAGAGAGAGTTTCCTGGACAGGTTACAAAGCTACAGAGAAACCCTGCTTCCAAACAACAACAAGAGCAACAAAAAGTTCCTTTTAGCACAAAGCAGTCAAAATCTAAGGAATGTTGAACATATGCATCTGTTCCTTGTAGCTTTTCTCTCCCAAGGGAAACCATTTTGTTGTGGAATAATGCTCTTGTATACTGTAAAGATATGTCTCTTGTATTGGTTTAATAATACACTGATTGGCCAGTAGCCAGGCAGGAAGTATAGATGAAGCAGACTGGAATTCTGGGAAGAGGAAAGGCAGAGATGCAGTCATCAACCAGAAGCAGAAGAAGCAAGATGAGAATGCCTTACTGAGAAAATATACCAAACCATGTGGCTAAACACAGATAAGAATTATGGGTTAATTTACATTAGAAGAGGTACTAATAAGCCTGAACAATAGGCCAAAGAGTTTAATATAAGCCTCTGTGTGTTTGTTTGGGAATGAATGGCTGTGGGATTGGGTGAGACAGAGACTTCCTCTACACCATTCATTAAGTCATTCTACAAACAGGCTTATCCAAGAGCCCTGGTTAGAACCCATTTCATCATTACGCAGGTTCATCCTCTAAACATGCTTGACATGTTCTGAAGAAAGACCACTATGAGCTGGCTAATCCACTGAAGAGAGGTATATGAAGTTCACAGTCTGACCCAGGGGGTCTTCAATTCTAGACTGACGGCCCACGTGGCAATGGAATCGGGCTCAAGCTGATTAAGTTACTAGATGCAACAAGTCAGAGCCTGTGTCACCTGCTTATTGTTTTAGGGGCTTAGGAAAGCAATAATGACATGTAGAGACCTGAACGCATGCTCGGAGATGGTTTGCCATATCACCTGTTTGGGGCTTGCTCGTAGCACTTAGAGTTGGCGAACGATTTCCAAGTTTGGGTAGAAGCAAGATTACCTTGGATCAATTACACAGACTGCTGTGGGATTCCCTCACTTCATTCTACACGTTTTTAGTAACTGGGTTTAGGTAGAATCAGAGTTAGCAAATGCAGAAAACTAAATAGAGAAGGACAACAGCAGGGAACTCAAAATTAAGTAATTTCAGTAACTCCCTGGAGGTATTTTGAAGATCCAAGTAAATTCAGTGATATTAAAATATGGATAGGAAGGAATAGATTTGAAATGTATCTAGGGAATAAACAAGTTAGCTATGTTTGTTGTTGATTTAATGAGGTTGAGATAAATAGGCTCAGGTGTGATCTCTGGGTATGTAACTAGACAGGCATGCCAGTGTGTCTGCCACAGCATGAAGACCTGGTGGAAGCGCAGATGTGAAGAGAGGTCTGTTGGGATTCAGTAAGGTTTCTGTGTGGCAGCTAAGACAAACGCTCACTGTGGAAGCCTGGTCTAAAGCCCAGGCTGAGAAAATGGACAAAGAGAAAGAGTTGAGCATAAAGTGCATGCAACTAAGATCATCCAAAAAAGGTATGGAAACGGAGGGGTTAGGTGGCATTAGACTCTTGGGTTCACTAATATTTGAGAAGTTTTTGGAGAAGAAACCTGGTGCCATTGTTACCTTGCGCCATCAACTTGTCACAAGCCTAGAGCCAGCTAGGATGAAGGACTCTCAGTTGAGAAATGCTCTCCATTATATTGCCCTGTGGGGATGTCTGGGGGCACATTCTTTCAATGAATGATTGATGTGGGAGCCCAGCCCAACCCACGGCGCGGTGGCAACCTTAGGCAGATGGGCCCAGGTTATATAAGAAAGGAGCTAAATGTGAGTCTGGAAGCAAGACAACAAATATCTTTCCTCCATGGTGTCTGCTTCGGTACCTGCCTTGAGTTCCCTCCCTCAACGATGGACTGTATAAGATAAATTAAGCCCTTTCCTCCTCAAGTTGCTTTTGATGCTGGTGTTTTTACCACAGCAAAACATAGCTAACTGGAATACCCAGGAAAGCAGCTCAGATGAAAAGTCCAGGAGAGCTGGAGAAGAATAAGGATGGACAAAGTGATGTCACTTAGGAAGCATTTGTGATTAGCAACCACAGTGAGCATCCAGAAAAAACAGAACTCTATGGTGCAGGCTCCATCTAAGCGTTGACAGCAATGTTCTCAGCAGCCAATATATAGAAGCAGCTTCGGCACCCATCAACAGATGACTAACCATTACATGTGTATTAACATGCACATACCCTTTGTAGATTTGCTATTCGGTAGTATTGAAGGGTAACAAGTGTTTTCTGTTGTTACTGTTTAATGTGTGTGTAATAAGATATAAAAGTAGAAGATGGGAATACATGGGAAGAGGAAAGGGACTGGTGGGAGGGAAGAGGTGGATCAGGAGGGCAAGTAGAGGTGTGAATATGATCAAAGTTTATGAGATCCTTGTGCTGTTAGGTCATGAACCCCATTACCTTATACAATGAATATACATATTCATTAAAACAGTTCAAGCAAATTTTCAGAGGATCTCAATGTATTTCTGACCAAGATGACCACTGAAATCTTAAAGCAGACTTTCTGTAGAAGTGAGTTGAGGAATCAGTGAGAACAGACCACACATGTGAGCCAGTTCTGTTAAGAATCATCAGGTCAGATCTTTCATCACAAGTATATGCCAATTCTGGGTTCACAAGGGGCATCTGAATTCAGGGCAATCTTGTAATCAGGTGCTGCCTGACTTAGTTCCACTAATGGCAAAGATATTTAGCTAAGTCCCAAAATGTTATGCGCCCCCTTTCATGGCTAACGGCTGCCTCTATCTGACAGCTCTGCAGCCACAGACATTTCTAGGAGTCTCACCGAAAGACGGGAATCACTTCCGATCTAAGCTTTACGAGGGGGATTCCCCACTCTTCCTCCCCTCACCTGTCCAACCACGAGAAACTCCAAGGCTCAGGGTCAAGGCACAGCACAAGAAAAGGAATCCCTGTATTCAGATTTTCAGGATTAAAGCCACCAACCACTCAACCACACCACACTGTTTTCCATATAACCAAAAATTTGGAGCTTACATGTTTTAGCTGCTTTAATACAAACCATATCTGAGCAAATTTTGCACTAAAACTCTTTAGATTATTGGTTTACAATTTGGGTAAATAATTTAAATGTTTTACTATGTAACTGTGTTTGCATTATAGAAATATAGGTTATAATGTGTGCTTGATGCAAAATTGAGACAATACAACCCATCTTCCAATTTGCTATTTACAGACTTCACTAATTTAAAGTTTAACGATGCTATTCAAAGGTAACAAGTGGCATCAAGCTCTAAATTAGCTAATCAATCAATTCAATTCAGAAAGCAAATTAAGACTGGTAAATAAAATACAACTTTCTGTTGATGATTCAGTCTTAATGATCTGCCCATTATTTTCCGGGTTACATTAAGAAATCTCCAATCCATCACTTCTCTCAAAACAGATAGCTGCTGGGGAGCCTTCCCTCATCCAGGAAACACAGATGTTCTTTGATGTCATTTTAAGGAAAATGAGTGTTTGGTCTGTGGCAGTGTGGCCACATATGGCTCTGTATTCTATATAGCTTTGTGACTGAGGAGGTGGGAACACAACCAGTGGCCGAGGAAGGGCCGTCCACAAGGAAAGGGACATTTTTCCCTAATCTGTCTAATATATCTCCAGGTAGGTATTAATGACCTCTGGTGATTCTGAGTGGCTAGCTAAAAAAAAAAGAGTCTCAATGTAGTCTTGCACGCAAGTTTAGTAGTGGTTGAGAAGAATCTAGAATGGCCCACATACCCTCGGAGATATGATGCCATTACCTCCAGAACAGGTGTCCTAGAAGAGACCATAGCACATCCATCGAATAGTCTGCTTTCTCCTTCTGAATTTCTCAGCAACCACAACCTTAAAGAGCTGAAACGTGGAAGCTATTCTCTGGAGGACTGACCTGGAGTCACGGGGTTACTTGGCCTATGGAGGCCTAAGCATCAGTCCTTGGTGATGATGTTTCTCCCAGGGTGGCCCCCAAATAACTGTTGAGCTTCACTATGAAACACAAGTTCTCTTACCCATGCAGAATACCTTGGCAGTAGAATACTCCTGTGTGTCTCCCTCCTTGCCCCATCCTGGCACTGAACTCCACAGGAAACATTTCCTGGATAAATCACAGGCATGAGGGCCTTCATAGCAAACCCAGAGTGTAGTCTCTTTGTGTCCAGAGAACTCAGCCTATGAATTCAACCTTCGGATCTCAACAAGATGTGTGAGTGAATTGTGTGTGTGTGTGTGCGTGCGCACATGAGTATGTGCGTATGCATGTGTGAATGTGTGCAAGTATGTGCAAGAGTGTGTGTCTGTGTAAAAGAGTAAGCATAAGCATGTATGCGTGTGTGTGAACAACAGGTGATTTCCTCAATTTCTTTCTATCGTACTATTTGAGGCAAGGTTCTTCATTGACTCTGGAGCTTACCAGGCAGCCACTGAGCCTTTGGGAACCACCTAATACAGATGCATGACACTTCACCTGGTTTTTACACGGGTGTGATTTCATACAAATATTTATACACAATCAGGTGTAATACATTGTGGTTTACAATGGTGTAGAGTAAAGAATGGAAACAATCAAGACATACAGTGATGATTGTAAGAGGAGGCTGCTTGATCAGCCTCCCAGACTCCCAAAATAACCACACAAAAACTGTATTGATTAAACCACTGCTTGGCCCATTAGTTCTAGCTTCTTATTGGCTAGCTCTTACATATTAACTTAGCCCATCTCCATTAATCTGAGTGTCACCACGTGGCAGTGGCTTACTGGGTAAAGTTCCAGTGTCTGTCTCCAATGGGCTACATGGCTTCTCCCTGACTCTGCCTTCTTTCTTCCGGCCTTCTGTTTAGTTTTCCCTGCCTAGCTCTGTTCTACCCTACCAGGCCAATCCAGTTTCTTTATTAACCAATGGTATTCACAGCATACAAAGGGTAATCCTACATCAGATGAGGGTTTAGCAAGTCAAGGTGCATCCATATCATGGGCCATCAGACCGTAGGTATAATTTAGATAATTTAAGAAATAAATAGACCTAAGTATTTTCCTTTTCTCCCAGACTAGTCTTCTCCATCAAACACACATGTCTCTTGTTTTTATTACAGAAAATGAATTCATTCATAAATTTTGCAGTGAGTTCATAAGCGGTCTTGAGTCATCCATTAGCTAAGCAGGAAGGAAATTCTATGAGGAGCCACAGAATTCCAACTTGCATCCCATTTACTCTGTTTATTCTCTAGGAAGCTGTAAGGAAATTATTTTGCCTCCATGACTGGGAGAAAAGAATTGTGCTCCTTTCAATATGAGGATCAAAACAAACAGGTTTAATCACAAAAGGATTGGCTGGCTTTGTCGCACTGGGACTTGATAATGGAAAAAATAAAGCCAAGATGAAAATATGAGGCTCCAACAAGGCTGAGAATATTATCCAGCAGTTGAATCAAAGGACTGAGTGAAGCATATACAGGAGATTAGAAATATTTGGCTGACAGTGTCGGAGTCCATTTGAGTGTGTTGGAAAGATCGCCTGTTCTCCCCTCTCATTGCATTCTCTCCTTCAATAATAATAGAAATGCCTTGTCCAACACCAACTGCAATGAGTTTTCTCTGCTTCCCTTTAAGAAGAGTTTAGCCATGTGGTTAAGATGTACCTAATAGGATGTACTGTGCATGTGGTTTATGGATGGTGCCCTCCAGGGAAGGATGCTGTGCCTCTGTGTCTTGTCTTTTGGAATGTGAACATGGTGGTAAGCCATCTTACCCTACCTTGACGGTCAGACCTGAGGAGTGTTCTTTGCAAATATCCCATGACATTGGTTCAATACAAATAATGATAATACAACTTCCTGGTTTTGACCAGGAATTTGAAGATGCAAAGTAAGGGGCAAATCATAAGAAAACACCACAGATTTGTTAATTTCCACATCAGAAATTTATTTCTCAAAGTTGTTGAGGATGAGAGTCAAGATTAAGATGTTGGAAGATTTAGTTCTTTATGTGGGCTTTATTCCTGGTTGCAGGCTTTTAGCCATGATATCCTTGTATAACATTTGCTCTGTGCATGTCAGGGAGGGAAGAGGGAGGAAAGGAAGCGGGGAGAAAGTGACTATGGGAGAGAAAAAATAAACAAACCAATGTTATCAAATTAGAGGTCTACTCTTTCAACTTCATTTAACCTTAATTACATCTCCCAAGGCCCAGGGTCCAGATACAGACACACTGGGCTTAAACACATCTATGGCTGTGTACATGAGCCAGATACAGTTCCACCAGCCACGGTCCTGTTGCTCCATTGGCCTGTACCTCTGTGCATTTTTATTGTCAGGGAGAGATGGGGAACCCTCCCGGTGGGGAAGCACCTGCATTTCCCAAGTATCTGTCAATACTGATTGAGTCACTTGTGTTGTGCATTCTGGAAATCATAGCCTGTACCTAAATGCTTGGCATACATTTGAGAAATTGAATTAAGTTGGGGATGTATCTACATAGTGACAGAGAATACTATTTTTCCGGTGTTAATATAAAAGTATTCGAGTTTCGTGGTAGTTGTGGTGGAGATTTCACATCTTCTCTTCACTGTAGAACTTTGGTTGGATTTTAATCTTTATCCACTCATGGACAACAGCTTCCTAGATAGTTTATTATTAGCATGTAACAGGAGCTAACCAGTGTTTATGACTAGGTGTCTCTCAGTCTTTTATCTTAAGCCAGACATAGATCCCTCAGGTGCATCTCAGTCTTTTCTCTTTGCCCAGACAGAGATCCCTTGAATGGATCGCTTTTTTTTTTCTTTCCTGACCTTTACCATTAAAATTTAGCATGCTAATGCTCATTTAGAGAATCTCTCATGTGGCTAAATATATGAGAAATTAACTAATAAAATAACTTTGGATGCCAAAGGGTAAGACTACCTTCACCTTAAATAATAATTTTTAAAGTACATTTTAAACTTATATACATACTAAAAAAAATAAGATTGTGTGTTTTTGTTATAAGAACATTGGGCGATGATTCTAGGTGGACTATGTGTTAGGGAACTAAATTTTTAAAAAGTTAAAAATATATTTAACAAACTAACTGATGGACTTTTGGGGAGTGAGTTGGTTTTTTCTCTATTTTGCTGAAAGTTTCCTGAGAATTTGTCTTCAAATGAAGCATTCCTCCCGGTAGTAATCATCTGTGAATGCTGAAGGCCATGTTTCACAGAAAAACCCTGAGTATTCTACATTTCAGGTGACGGGTGGCAGCATAGTAGGGACCCGGCCACAGACTCTGTCACATGGATGGGAGGTCCCCATTCTGGCGGTTTGAGTGTGAAGCACACAGGACTCTGGCAGAAGAGCAATGTGGTCTGAGTGGGAAAGGTTCTGAGAGTAGCACGCTGGGTGTTGAGCATAGCAGGGGAGTAGTGAGATGACCTCATTGAAGCAGAGGAAGGGGCTCCATCGCTTCCTCTAATAAGAAGGAAACTGCAGTTTAATCAATTCAAAGGATCCTCAAGAAGACACTGGTCATGTGACTGTAAATCACTGCTATTGTTCTGGTTGCATTCAGGTCTCAGTATCTCTCTCCTACCTGCTTCTTTCTCTCCCTCTCTTTGAAATCATTCGTCCTGGGTATAGGGGAATACCCAAGTAGACTCTTATCACGGCCTCCTGCTGTGTGCTCTTAGCCTCATAATCTTTTCCTAAGACTTAATTTCCTGGATTTGTATATGACAAATTGATTATCATATGTAACTCCACTATCCTCAAAGTTTTACTAAAATGTGAGTGGTGTTGTTATTACTGTTATGATTTTCTGTTCCTGTTTCACAACTTCCTACACCTCTCTACACTTAGTCAAAAACAAATGGCATAAATCAAAAGAACAGGGGAACTTCAAGGCTGGGCCAGGTTCTGAATTCCTATGCGTAGTATGGATTGTTCTTGTTCCAAATGCTGAAGCTTTTCCAGGGCCCTGATCTCTGCATTCAAGAGGCTGGCACTTGGTGTAATGGAAGCGTTCTCTATTGTGTGCACACAGCTCTCTGGCTGCCATGGGCATTTCTTTCCTCACTGAGATTTGCTTTGGATATCAGATGAACTGTGGTCACCACAAATGGGCGTGGCCTCAACAGCTATCCTCCAGGAAAGACACCTCCAGCATGATGAGGCTTTTTTTTCTCTCCCACAAAGGAAGTCGCTGTTAATCTATTTAAGAAGACACAGACACAGGTTCCTACTTATGTCTTCGTCTGTGGCTTGTTGCACTGATCATTGTGGGCCTCTTACAAGCAAGCTGCCAACCAGGCTAAACTGTCTGCTGGGAAATTTGAGGAAAATGTTAACTGGGGGTGAGTACGAGCTTGCCAAATTCACAGCTCTCCCTGACATTTAGGAGATGTTCTCTGTCTGTAGCCTAGTATCCTCACCTCCCCCCGCCTTAGTGTGGTCATGAATTTCTTCCTTGCAGGGTGGAGTGCACTGAACCAAAGTGCATGCTCACAGCTTACATCTGGCCAGGGGACAGAAAGATTGGCCCATGAAGACTTTATGGACCAGCAACTGCTGGCCTCATGGGACCAAGGCCTTCTGGGAGTTCAGATGCCTGAGGTGACTTTTTGCCAGCATATTGTTGTTATCAGACCCCTCATCAGAGGCATACAGGGGGATTTTGGAGTTTGCCAGCAGGTCACATGTAGCTCGGCCTCCAGCATGGCTCAGTGCATGCATAACCTCTGGTGAGAACAATTTCAATGCACCATTAATCCCTTGATGGTCACGAGTAGCTGTACCCTGTGGGGTTCCAGTGGCAGGCCAAACAGCATCTAGGTTTTCGTAATTTAGCCATGAAGCCAGAAGACTTAGCTCTGCATCTTGGTCTACACTGTTGTTCTGAATTCAGTTTGTTAATCATTTTTATTCTAGGAGCCCATTCATTGGCTCCACTTGTGAACGCCAGTACAGGCACAGAGGCAATGTTCTTGCTTCCTGTTGAAAGTGAGCACATTGAGAAAGGACAGGAGCTTCGATGCATCTACTCATCCCAGCGAGCATGGCACCTGGAAAACTGGTCTGGTGGATACAGGGGAGCCAAGTGGAATCAGTCTTTTAAAACTGAACTATGAATTTACCTGCTGCATTATTTCATTTCTCACACCATTTGTTTGTTTGTTTGTTTGTTTGTTCAGTGCATTGTGGTTGAGGGGGTCAGAGACCACTTGTGGGAGCTGTTTCTCTTCTTCCACCATGTGGGTTTTAGGGACCAAATTCAGGTCCTCAGATTGTGCAACAAGTGTCCTGACCTGGTGAACCATCTTGCTGGACCCTGTCTACTCTTTAGGGTGAAACAGGAGCTAACTGTTAATCAGGGCTCTCTGGGCAAGCAGGAGAGAGCTAAATAGATAACACAAAGGATACTTATTAGCTTGGCTTGTGCTGTGCATCCAATAACAGAAGGGCTGAGAGCCCAAGTGGTCCCGTTAGGTGCTGGGGGCCTGAAGGATTCCTGGACATCCATTGGTCATCAGTCCATGTTGGAAAGCGGAAGAAAGCAGGCTCTTATTCCAGCGAGGGTTAGCATAAGCAAGGTGGGGCTCATCACCAGCAGTGGGTGAAGGTGGGCAGATAAAACTCACCAGCTTTTCATTTGGATCTCTTTACATCTGGGCCACCACAAGAAGGAGCCATCTGCTTCACCCTTCAGTCAACCTCCCAGGAAATACACCCCAGGCCTGCAGAGAAACCAGTTTCTTAGCTGATTCCAGATCCAATCAAGCTGATAAGCAAGATCGAACATCACACTGACTGGTGCCAGTGTTGTGGGACCACGCTTTAGGGTACCATTCTGATCATTTTAGAAAGAAAAATGATGATGATAATGCTGAATTCTGTGGTTTGAATGTATTCCTTCCAAAACCCACAACAAAACCTAATCCTTAATGCTGAAGATGGGGTCTATGGGACTCAAATAATATTGAGGTCTCTACCTCAACAGTGGAGTTAAAGCTTTTCCCACACCATCCCTTCCACCATGGTGCAAGTTCAAAGTGTAGTCCTAGAAGCAAAACCAGCCTCTAGAACTATAAAAAAAAGTCTATTTTTAATAAATTGGCCAGACTCAAATATTTTGTTATAGCAGTTCACAGGAACTAATGCATCATCGTTGAAATACAGTTCAAAATCTGTCATACTGCCCCCGAGACATGCTGCCAGGACCACAAAAAAAAAAGCATTACATGACCAGTATATGAATGGTTAGAGCATACTTAGGTGTTGGTGGTGGCTAAACCTGAGGAGGGTACTCAGATTCCGTATATGTTTAGGTAGGACTCAGGGAAAAGTATGGCTACGGAAGTTTCTGGTCAAGGGAGATGGCAAAGAAATGGCCCTGGGAGGCACCATTAGCATTGTAGGTTAGCAAACTGAGCCTCCCTCCTATCTGCACTTAACAAAATTCCAGACCTGTAAGAGAAAAATAATCATAATCTGATCTGGCCTATTATACTGCCAGTAGAGAAATGGTCAAACAGGTGAAATGGCTTGTCTGAGAGAAAAGAGTTGGCTGGCGGCAGAGGCATCTATGCCTACAACGTGGATTTCTGATGTTCAGAGTGGAATCAATAGGAGAAAGTTTCTGATGAGAACTCAACACGCACACTTAACACACTTAGGATTTCTCCTCATTTCTCCCAGCCGCGACTGTGTCCACAATCCCGGAAACTCTAAATGTGAATTTGCAGTCATAACTAGGTTCTTGAGATAGTATCCTATGTAGGTGGATTCTAAATACAATTGGGGGGTCCTGAAGAAAGAAAACATGGGCAGAAAAGGAGAAGGCAACAAGACAACAAGCCCATGAATTAGATTAGGCAGAAAAGAAAAAGAAAGGAAGGAAGGAAGGAAGGAAGGAAGGAAGGAAGGAAGGAAGGAAGGAAAAAGAAAGGAAGAAAGGAAGGAAGGAAGGAAGGAAGGAAGGAAGGAAGGAAGAAGAGAGAGAGAGAGAGAGAGAGAGAGAGAGAGAGAGAGAGAGAGAGAGAGAGAGGAAAAAGCCACCAAACACCTGAATCTGGAAGAGCCAGGAAAAGTGCTCTCCTTCCCCACCCTCCTTCAGGTTTCTGGATGCCAAAGCCAATGCACACTTCTGTTGCTTTAAGCCTCGCATTGACTGTGTCATGTCTCAGCAATGCCAGGCATCGCACACTTTACATACTGAAGAAGAAAACCCCATTTCTTCATTCTGCTGTCAGTTCTTGTCCGCCTTGAGTGAGGGTATTCACAGATCACTTCTTAGCTTAAGTAAATGGCAGTTAGCGCTACCAGGACCCCCGGCTCAGCACCACAGCCTCCCTGGGATCCGGGGTAATGTAGTGGAGAGACAACCCAGTTTGGCTCATTGAATCTTAGGAAATTTTATTGATCTCATGATGCCTTCTGGCATCTTGGGCACAGGCAGTAAAATACTTCAAGCTTTTTCCAGTCTTCAGTAAGAAATTTCATTACTATTGATACTGTTTTTATGTCTATTCATGTTATATAGTTTCCCCCATTCATCCTTTCCAACAGTTCCCAGAACTGTCTACATCCTACATGATACTACTGATGAGTTACCAGGAGGTCCAGAGGAAGCAGACCTGCTGAGTGAGCTCAGAAGGTGGAGACTGTGAATTGAGGTCCCATCTAGTTACTGCTTGTGAGCCTGGGGCATCACGTAATATTCCCCTTGTGAACCTACATGAGTCTCTGTAGAGCTCTGGTACCCTCATCATCTTGACATGCTATGTGTGTCATCTTCAACAAATAGGACCAATGCAGAAACACAGAAACTCTAGATGATCAAGGGGCAAAGAAAGGGAAGGCTTCCGTCCTAAGAATTCTAAGACAAATGACCACATTCCCCTCCCTCAACATCCAAGGGGTGACCTTGGCTGACAAAATCAGTGGCTGGGAAACCTGGAACATTTTGGTCGATTGTTCCTGTCCCTTTAATTTTACTCTAAAGAAAGAGCTGCCTAACAAATTGTTAGAGTTTATTTTGGGGCTTTCCCTAAAGACTTTCATTCTCTGATGGACTCAGCAAACTGAAGATGTTCATTAAATTAAAATTACTTTTTGGCCTTGAACAACAAATGTGCTTTCTGGAGTAGCATTGCTTGGACACAGAGTAGTGCACTGCTTTGTTTTAAGAGAGACCAAGCTGTTTCTTGGTGTATATCGACAAATGAAGCAGCATTAATCCTCCCAGATTCAGGGAAGAAGAGTTTCTCTGTGAATACGGCAGTGGCTTCACACTGTTTGGAAATATGTATCTACAAATCTTACTGAGATAAGTCTAGGTTTGCCCAAATTTTTGTACTTTAACTGTGAATCAAAGTGCTCTAAGATTTGCTGATTTGCACACTGGTGTGTAGTGTTTCTTTAATACCTGTTACACATCCACTGTGAATGCCTCTTTTTCTTTTTCCTTTAGTTCTTTGACGTGTGTGTGTGCGCACACAATGCATGCCTACGTGTGTGTGTGTGTGTGAAAACTACAGAAAAAAATCAACAAAACACTATTAAACCTAACCCAACATCATTATGAAAGACTCTATGTTATGATCAACTGCGGCTTACACAAAGAGAGGCAAGGATGGCCTTGTGTATGCAAATCAATACGTTTAATACAGTCCATCAATGGATTAAACAGGAAAGAAAACATGACCTTCCCAGTTGGTATAGAACATGCATTCAATCCTTTGCAGTAAGGTGCCAACCTTGGGTGTTGAAGGATTCTCTCTTAACACAGCAAAGGCTGCATGCAACAAGCCCACAGACACCATGCTAAAGCGATAACTCTAGATGAACTTACTCTTAAGTTGCGGAATACAGCAAGGAGATTGGCATTTACCACTCATGGTCAAGAGTGTTGGAAGCCTCAGCCAGAGTAATTCTGTAAGAAAAGGAATGCGTATGAGAGGGTCCAAATAGGAAATGAAGAGGTTAAATTGTCTTTATTTGCAGATGACATGATTTCATATGTCAAAAAATACTATAAAGACTTTTCCAAAGTTGACATAAATGATGAAGAATTTAATATGTTTTATGAAACAAGTTAGCATGAATAGTAACATCATTATGTAATGAGTATAAACTGAAAAGAAATCAAAATAGCTACCAAAGAAACTTATCTAGGAAAACTTTAATAAACAGAGTGGAAAGGTTTCTGCAATGCACAGAATAAAATATTGATGGAAGAAATTATACAGAACACAGAGTTGGAAAGACAGGCTAGGCGCACTAATCAAAAAAGTTAATGTTAAACTGTTGGAGCGATCTAAGATCATCTAGCTTCAGAGATAGCTCCACATAGACACTGATGGCATTCTTCACAGAGCTAGAAAAACACAACAGAGAACTCACGTGGAAAGAGCCTATGAGCCAGTAATCCCACCACTGGGCTCAAATGCAAAGAAAATGAAATCACCCTATTGAGTGTCTGTACGTCTGTGTTTCCCGCAGCAGCATTCATAGTGGCCAACACTTGGACCCAATGGAGATAAATATCTATTGGGAAAATGAATGTGAAAATCCATTGTGGATATGGTGGACACTGTGTTTAGTGAGATAGATTAGGCATGGGAAGACAACACTCATGCTCTTACTCTTTGGGGGAAGCTCAAAGTGTTACCCACATAGAGGAGTAAGCAGAGGTCACTAGAAGGCAGAGGGGGAGATAGTGAGAAGGAAATAATGGGCTCCCAAACAAATTAGGTGTGCAAATTTGTTTGAATGAGACATAGTACATGAGCAACCTTACAGTATGTGACAACTTACTGTAGACTTAAAGAGGCTAAGGGATGAGTCTAAGGCTCCCAAAGTCTATAGAACTGATAAAACAAGGGGAGATGAACATGATAGTTACCCTAATTTGATCACAATGTTTATATGTATTTAGCTATGATACTATATCCTATAAACAAGAAAAATATTTTTCCAATTAGAAGTAAATATTTTAAAAACAAGGTTAATAAATAATCTTCAAGTGTGTAGATTTCATAGGTTCAGAACCTAGAGATAAATCAGAGAAATTTCATGACAGGTTCAAGAAAATAAGATACACAATAAAAGAGAATAAAAGAGTACAGTTCGTGAGGGCTCGCTAAGACAGTGCAAACTCACAAGCAGTTGGTTGCAGTTTTCCTGCGACAGATACCAAAGGAGAAGACTGGACTGGACATCAGTCAGTCCCTGTAAACTGAATCAATCCTTTTCCTTCCTAAATGGTACACACACGCATGTCAGCACTTGAGCTGGTTCCATATTTCACTTAAGTCAATCAATATTTATTCATCTCATTACAGCAGAGCTTAAAATATAACACACAGATAGTTAAGCATTAACTCAAACTCAGCTACTCCGCTAGATAATGGAGTGTGCATGTTGTGCCTAAGAACTAAGGCTTAAACTAGGAAGCTCAATGGTGATGGTTGGTGCTCCAGTGTTGCTCATTCTATAGTTATGAACATGTGTACTTTAGCTGTGGGGACACAATTCAATGCTTTATCCTTTTAAACGTGATGTATTGCCTGCTAAGATGCTATACTGTTCCTTACATGTGTCCTCAACTATACTTTAGCTGAGCCTTGAGCACCTGGCTCATTTCAGATAAGAGAACAGGTTATCAAAGCCACAGATCTCATGGTCACAAGCCTGGGTATCATATCTTTATTTCAGAAGCAATTCTTTGTTTTAGGCTGTTGTCTGTCATTTATTGTGTTGATGGCTAAGATATCTCATAAGCTTCTTTCCAGTTTTTTGGGGGTGTCTGGCAGAGAGCAAAGAAGGTAAAAACAGTTCTATCACAAATCAATTTGATGTTGAACGTTAGCCTTCTCACGGTAGGACTAACCACTGGACTTGATCTTACTGGCAGATGGCCTGTTTGTCTAAAATATCACAATCACCAGGAACCACCCCTCTCCATCATGATATCTGTAGTCACTCAATTGAAGACTGCTGGGGAGAACTGGGACTAATGGATAAGGGTCACTTTTTTTTGATCATTTTTGTCGAAATTATAAATGACTCACGGTGAAGTGAAGGATGATGAAATATTAGTGTAGCATCAGC
Source organism: Chionomys nivalis (assembly GCF_950005125.1). Classification (NCBI taxonomy): domain Eukaryota; kingdom Metazoa; phylum Chordata; class Mammalia; order Rodentia; family Cricetidae; genus Chionomys; species Chionomys nivalis. The sequence goes on from NC_080090.1 coordinate 6,902,045, forward strand.
TCGTTAAACTGCCAGGACAGAAAGGAGGACCGTATAGGACAGAGATGAGGACTGTATAAGACAGAGACAAGGACCATATAGGACAGAAACGAGGACCATATAGGACAGAAATGACGACTGTATAGGACAGAGACGAGGACCATATAGGACAGAAACAAGGACTGTATAGGACAGAAATGAGGACTGTATAAGACAGAGACGAGGACCGTATAAGACAGAGACAAGGACTGTATAGGACAGAGAAGAGGATCATATAAGACAGAGAAAAGGACCTTATAGGACAGAGAAGAGGACCATACAGGACAGAAAGAAGGACCATATAAGACAGAAACGAGGACCGTATAGGAGACAGATGAGGAGCATATAGGACAGAGACGAGGACTGTATAGGACAGAAACAAGGGCCATATAGGAGACTCACAAAAAAGCTTCAGCTTTGGCTTTGTTTCAGCAGCTGCACCATATGTTTGATGCCCTAGTTCTCCCCACCAATCGGCCACTTCTTTGTTTAGACTTTTGTCATATTTTTAAATGAAAATTATCTTGGTATAATAAATCATGGGTCATACTATGATATCTTCATCTGTAGAAGACATTGTGTTTCTTTTGTAGAGATTTGTTTTCTATTATTTAGTCACGTGTGTGTGTCTAGATGTGGACATGTACGTATGAGTTTAGGTGTTCTCAGAGGCATGAGCTCTTAGTACCTTGGAGGTGGAGTCGCAGGAGGTTGCTGGGTGCTGGGTATCAAAGTCTGGTCCTTCTGAAAGAGCAACATTTGCTCTTAACCACAGAGCCATCTCTCCAGTCCCAGGTTATCATGTTTCTACTATACACCTTATTTCACGCTATGTCTCTAAATTCTGTATCTTCAAAAGTTTCATTTTGTAAAGAAATGATATTTCTAAGAAGATTACGTGTTGTGCTGAAGAGTAATTGAAGTAGCTGGATGTTTTAAGGTTCAGAGTGGAGGGGTAGATCCCATAGCTTTCCTGGTGACATTGATTTTTATGAAGGAAATCAGGAAGTGATTACTTTACCCACTATCTTCCCTACAGGAAGAGGTGTAGCTGTGTGTTCTGAGAAACCCTACAGTCCTTAGGGGAGACCTGTGGTCTTGGTATCTATCCTAACTATCAACAAAGATGTTTGTTTTTTTTTTAAACTGGGCACACATGCCTGGCACTCATTAGAGTTCAAAGCAACCTGAGCTACGTTGTTAAGTTTTAGCCTTTTATAGGCTGTATAGGAAGGAAGAAGGCGAGAGAGAGAGAGAGAGAGAGAGAGAGAGAGAGAGAGAGAGAGAGAGAGAGAGAGAGAGAGAGAGAGCACATTCAAAGCTCTGTGAAAAAAGCCCTTAGCACTAGGGAAACAGTAAACTTGATTCTTTTCTTTGAGTTTTTCCAATTTTTCCCACTGTAAACTGAGAGCACAGCTGTGGGTGGGTGTGTTTATATTAAAACAATCTCCAGCTGATACTTCTGATGTAGAAACATTAGGAAATACCATCCCACATCCTAGTGGCTGCAAACACCCACTCCAGGGTCCACACTGTCTTGACACTTGCTTTTGTAAAGAAAATTTTTTTGTCACTCAGCCACATCTCAAGTTGAGTGGGTGCAAATGCCTGGGGAAAGCCAAGATATTAACTCTCTGGTCCTTTGCAGAAAAATGTGTTGAAGTGGTACCAGACACAGGAGGCACAGAGGAGAGGAACAGACCTCCCAGCCTGGAACTGCAGTAGAGCACTTGGTCCAAAGTAAATAGCTGTTTATCTAACTTTCCTTGGAGTTGAGCAATTTCAAGGAACAATTGCTCCTTCAATTAATTAAGATGTATTGAATCCAAAAATGAATTTAGAAATATTTTTTAAATATTTGAGATATGGAGCACCTTTTCCTTTGGGAAGATTGCCAGATATAACACATCTGAGCCAATTAAGGCAAGATTATGTGCTAAAGTGTATGCTACCAACTGAAAGTGTCAGAAATTGAAAGATGAGTTAAGATAGGACCAGTGTGAGCAACGGAAGATGAGGAAGGGGCAGGGGAAGTGTGAGATTTTGATAGGCATGGGAAGAGTAAGTAGCAAAAGCACACTCCTTCATTTCAATGATTGGTTAGATAGTTGAGTAGCTGATCTACACTAAGAGTTTACAACCTGATAAGCAATGGGAAATAAGGCTGATGGTATACTCACAACATGGTAAGCTGTCCCCGAGTAATGGCTTAGAACAAGTATCTATTATCTCACATTTGAGAAGGTTCTGAATGTAGGAAAGGCTCCATTGGGTGGTTCCAGTCTCAGGTTTCTCCTGGGGCTAAATCTAACCTGTGGACTGAGGCTGCAGATGAAAGATGGTCCAAGGCCCAAGAGTCTACTTCCATGGGGCTCGGTCAAATGGGCCAAGACGACCCACACTCTTGCTGGCTATAGACAGGAGGGTATCTCTCTGTAACTCAAGGACTCCTGCATATTTCTGCCTGGCTGTCCCCATGACATGGTAAATGGTTTTCTTTCAGGGAGAGGAACTCAAGGGAGATAGAGAGGAAGAAAGCTACATTGCTGCTTTTGAACGCAAAAGGAGGTCTACTATCTCTTCTATAATATTCAACTTGTTAAATGTGACTCAGGGCACTGAAAACTGGGTTCAGCAGTTAAGAGCACTGGCTGCTCTTCCAGAGGACACAAGTTCAGTTCCCAGCACCCACATAGTAGCTTATAACTGTCTGTAACCCGAGTTCCAGAAAATCTGACACCTCCTTTAGCCTCTGAAGATTCCTACACACACATGGTGCACATAAACTCACACTGGCATGCACACACACGTACAGAGAGAGAAAGAGATCAAATAAAATAAATAGAGAGGTAGATAGGTACATAGATAGATGGATACATACATACATATATATACATACATACATACATACATACATACATCTTGTCTTTTAAAAGTGAGTCAGGCCTGGTGAGGTAACTTTTTTGAAAGAGCACTTGCCTAGCATGCATGATGGCCTGGGTTTGAGCTCCAGCCCCACAGGAACAAGTGTGATGCACACCTGCGATCCAACACCAAAGAGATGGAAGTAAGAGGATCAGGGCTTCAAATACCTTTTTGCAAGGTTCAACAAAACAAGTTCAAGGTCAGTTTGCAATGCATAAGATCCTGGGATTATAGACAAGCACTCTTACCCACCAAGCCATCTCAGCCTTGATACTATCTATGTCTTTCAGTGACAGAAACAGAATGGTTTGGGTGCCATAAGTTTTGATGCAGAGGTCATGTGATGTCATTGTCTTCTGATACACAAGCTTGAGTTGAAATCCTCAGAGACCCTCTAAAAAGCTGGGCATGTTCACACACATACCTGTAACCTCATGGCTGTGGAGGGTGGAGACAGGGGGATCATAGGATTTCTGAACACTAGACTAACTCCATGTTCAATCAGAGATCTTATCTCAAGATAATAAGGTTGCGAGCAATAGAACAACATGGCAGACATACTCCTTCACCCCCAAGTGATTGCACAGGTACACACGGTATAGATAAAAGATTTGTTTGTTTGATTTAATTAAGATTTTCATTATTAATTATCTGTGTATTTTCTTTCCTTTAAAACTCTATACCTGGAGACAAATCCTGTCACAGGAACTCACTGGACCCTCTCTTAATGCTTCAGTTCAACTAAATATAAGCAGAGCTGTCTTTTCATTTTTATGTGACTTGAGGGGGGAAAGTGTGATTTAAAAAAAAGTCTCCCTGTGGGATGTGTCATTGGGCGCTTCTGTTTGACATGCTTATGGTGCAGGTAAAACACTCACGAAATTCAGTCTTGAATTAAGCTGTAACCAAGCTTGTATATTCATTAAAGGAGAAAAATTCTCCTCGAAGAAGTTCAAATTGTTTATTGATTTTCATTTCTGTGTTCAAAGGAAGCCTGAGTGAGTCTGTCTCTACACTGTCCCCATGGGGCTGGGCAGCCAACAAGTGCATTGCATTTAAACCCAACTGAATGGCAACCAATCAAAAGAGGAGGATTCTTCTATAACTATATTAACAAATACCAAAGGGATGAGCTCTCCAGCTCAATACGGTTCGCTCTTAATGAGGAATAGCACAGTTGCCGCAGTGTCAATAAGTGGCAATTTAAGGGGGAAAAATGAAATTAAAAAATCAAGGAGTAGGAAAACATCTTTACCAGAGATGGGCAGCTTTTTATAAAAATTCACTTCTTATCTTTAGGAATAATTGCATCAGAGCTGACTCCATTGGGTAATAATGGAGTAAGTGGCCCCCAGGATTCATGAAGAGAGGACTATAGTATTCCCTTGGCTGATGGTCATAGGAATCTACAGGAATTCACTCTGAGGCCTCTCTAAATTGGGAGATACCAGTTTACAAAAAGATACATAAGAATGAGTATTGTGTGTGCTAGTGCAAAACCTGAAGATTGGATTTTATGAATGGATATTAAGTGCTATTTGTAGCCCATTGAAGATGTCCACTATTGCAGTCCTACAGCATTGCTGTGGAAGGCTGAGCTCTACTTATACAACGTGGAAATAGTCTGCCATTTTGTCCATTTTAGTTTTTAATAGTCTTCATTTAAAAATAAATCTAGACATGCACAATTCTAACTATAAATATACAGTAATAAAGATGTACCTTCTCTCTCAAGTTCAAGGCTCTGGGTTAAGATTCATTTTTATTTTTTAAAAATCCATGGTTTAATTTTGAGTTGGTCCTGCAAGACTTGGCAGGATAATGAAGATTATCTGCCTTTAAATCAATCAGAAGTAGAAAATGAAGCGATCCCAGTGTGGAGCAGGAGCGGAAAGCCTCTGCTTGTCCACATCTCTAAGGCAACATTGGCCTCAGTTCTGCCACTGCCTCGGCAGCCCTGACTCTCACAACCCACTGTCTGTAAGGTGTGGGAAAGGCACTCATTTATGCCTTAAAGGGATGTTTGAGGATGAAATAAAACACCAGTAATATTTTTGCAATCCTATATGCACAAAAAAACTACAACACTTAATAAGAGCAGTGGTTTTATATAGAAGAGCAACCCCCAGTGACCACGCAGACCCGAGTGCAGCCCTACCTAACAGTGTCCACTGTGAAAGTCAGCCAGTGCCCTCCATAAAAACACAGCACCCCTGGAAGTTCCCAAGTAATACTGAATATCCTTCTAGTTGTGTCTGTCAGTAAGAGGGGCTCCTACTTGGAATGAAGTCAATTATTTCAGTTCTCAGTAACTTTGTGCATGCATGTAACAGGAGGGATATTGGGGATGAACATTCATGTAACTGGAGAGATATTGGGGGTGTAACTGGAGGGATATTGGGGATGATTATGCATGTAACTGGAGAGATATTGGGGGTGTAACTGGAGAAATATTGGGGGTGTAACTGGAGAAATATTGGTGATGGATCTTTTGCTGGCAAGCAGAGGCTCCAAAAAGACTCAAGAGCTTTGAGATGTTTGGAGATTTGTGCTTTGCCCAGAAACTTGCACAGAGGGTAATTTAAGTCCTCCACTGCTGCTTCTTGAAGGGGTGTCCACACTGGGGCTCCTGTTCATTGCTTAGCTCAGGGTCCACCTTGCAGTTTTCCTCTAATATTCTTAAATCTCCTGGTGTGCCATATGGATGTGCCAATGTGCCAGAGGAAACAGAAGTTGTTGGTACGAGCAACTCTCGCTTCCAGACTCTTTCAAGATTCTTGTAGACAAGGTTGTACTGCACTTTCTCCCAGTCCTGAGCTATTTCAGACCAGACTTAAAAATCAAACACCTCATCCTCATGCTATCCAAAACTCTTCGGAATGGTCCCACCAGTTCTGCCTTTCCATCCCATAGAGACCTTTGCTCTCACAGATGGCTTCCAGACTGTCACAACTCCCTAGTTTCAATCCCCTTGCTACTAAACCTGGACCCTGTCATTGATCACATTGGTCTGTTGTGTACCCGTGCCTATTGTCCAGTCCAGGCTCCCTGGGATCTTCTCCCTCCTTCCCTAGCATCATCACTGAACCCTGCTTGTCTCCCCCTCTTTGTAGGACCAACGTCAATTTAGTCTCTCGGCGTACATCCCACTGACCCTTCTTTGTTCCTGTGAAGAATTTGTTCAGGCCCTCTCTTACTAGGACACAGCCCCTCATTTTCTCTCCCAGGTCTCTCTTAGAGGAGCTAAAGTCTCCTCCCTGCATACCCTGCAATCACATCTACCCTTACACACACACACGCACAAACACACACACACACAAAAGTTGAAGGGAACACGTTGTAAAGAAGAAAGACCGTCAGGGGAGTGGGAGAGTCGGTATGATCCAAATACATAATAAAGATATAAAATGTCCTATTGAATCCCACTGTTACATATAATTCATTCATAGTAGCAAACATTTTTTAAAAAAATTCTTTTGCTTATCATTAACAATCATTTGCTTTATTAAATCTTGTAATAAGTATTGTTTCCCCATGTTAGCAATAGTTGGCCAACAGTGCTGATGTCTAATCATGTGACCCTCTAGAGAGGCAGCACATCCAGCATTCCTCTCCCTAAAACAAAGCCTCAGCCTTCACTTGGGTCCTCAACTAGACAGTAATCTAGGGCAATCCCAGACCACAGGAACTGTGCTAACCACTCCTCGAGCGATTCCTACCCAAGAGACCGTTAGACAAAAGTTAGAAGACTGCACATCCACTTGATCTCTATCTGCATTTATTCTATGCAAATCACATGTGTTCAGTTTTCAGACATTTTTAATTTAATTCTTTCCAGGTTGCACCATGCCTTTAGGTCCCAAACCGTAGTTATCATGGCTTTCAGAAAACTGTAAATAAATGCAGGTAAACTACTTTAACCAAACCTGTGATGGACCAGCCCGTGATTCTCTGTGTTAGGATTTCAATGCCCCAGGTATTATTAGCAATGATAGAAACAGGAACTAAAAGGCTGCGGTTCAAGAGGAAGTCTTCAGTGTAATACAATTTTGCAGAAAATGGCTCATTTTCAGATTGAGAGTCATGACCTATCAAAGTACAGGAACTTTCTTTATTGCTTAAAAACAGAAAAGATTTATTTATGACTTAAAAATTTTGAAGTTAATTTTTTAAAGTATTGAGTTCAGAAATAATGGGTTTAGAAACGATTAATGTCATTGATTTGAAATTAGATAAAAGCTTGGTTCTTATTGTCATTAGTTTTAAATCTACCATGTCAACTCAATCTTTGCTTGTTAATTAACTTAATTGTTTTTACTGAATAAAAATAGACTTTTACATTAATACCATCATTTATTTCAATCAGACTCATTCCCAATACTTAGAATGTATTCCACTGGTTTCTACACTATTTTTCCAATTTTCAAACAAACCAATTTTCTTCACAAGGACCATTATAATACAACAGAGGCCTCAAGGATTCTCAAGACAGATGAAAAGATTGGGGAAATGTGCTTATACATATCAATAAACTCTTTCCAGACTAAACTACCCTCACCAACAGAAATGAACACAGAGTACAATGTTCTAAGGCAAAGAAAACCAACTACCAATATGTATCTGGAAAGAGACATCACATAAAGAGGCAGACACGAGCACAGAAGAAAGGGCTAGAAAATCTGTGTTTCTGGAAAAAGATGCACTTCCTTTCTCCTCCAGAAAATCAGATATTAAAAAAAAAAGACCCAGTGACTGAAATGTGTATTTTAACATTTCTTCATCTATGTCCCTGGAGGAAAAAAAAATGCCTCTGAATATATCCACAATGTGGCCTAAGTGACTTCATTATAACCTTTTGATATGAGTCTTTGGGAAATGCCCAGGTATGGTGACAGCTCTCGTTGATAACCCAATGGGTAGGATTTGTGGCAAATCCCTAAGTTAAGGCATATTTATACTGGAGGCAGAGTGGTGCCTAATTACTCTCAGATAGGGGAGATCCATCCATATCATGGAAAGAAGATTCTAAAAGACAAGATCTGTTGGTCTGTATGCATTGAATGAGGGAGAGTCCCACATTATTATGAAAAGACAATATTAGTGCCTCAAGGAGATAGACCAGTCCCCATAAAGCTTGCCGTAAAACAAAATAGATAAGCAGAGGTAAGAATTTGTTCTTTTTTTTTTATTATTGATAAAAAAATTTTCCGCCTCCTCCCGCCGCTCTCCCCCTACCCCCACTCCTCTTCTCCTCCCTCTCCAGTCCCAAGAGCAGTCAGGGTTCCCTGCCCTGTGGAAAGTCCAAGGTCCTTCCCCCTCAATCCAGGTCTAGGAAGGTGAACATCCAAACTGACTAGGCTCCCACAAAGCCAGAACATGAAGTAGGATCAAAACCCCGTGCCATTGTCCTTGGCCTCTTGTCAGCTCTCATTGTCCGCCATGTTCAGAGAGTCCGGTTTTATCCCATGCTTTTTCAGTCACAGTCCAGCTGGCCTTGGTGAGCTCCCAATAGATCAGACCCACTGTCTCAGTGGGTGGGTGCACCCCTCGTGGTCCTGACTTCCTTGCTCATGTTCTCCCTCCTTCTGCTCCTCGTTAGGACCTTGGGAGCTCAGTCCGGTGCTCCAGTGTGGGTCTCTGTCTCTATCTCCATCCATCGCTAGATGAAGGTTCTATGGTGATATGCAAGATATTCATCAGTATGGCTATAGGATAGGGTCAACTTTGAGATATCATCTTACACCTATCAGAATGGCTAAAATCAAAAACACCAATGATAGCCTTTGCTGGAGAGGTTGTGGAGAAAGGGGTACCCTCATCCATTGCTGGTGGGAATGCAAACTTGTGCAGCCACTTTGGAAATCAGTGTGGCGGTTTCCACTCTTGGGAATATACCCAAGAGATGCCCTATCATATGACAAAAGCATTTGTTCAACTAGGGATGTGTTCTTATAGCCCAAATGGGAGTGGGCTTCCTATTGAAGTAGTCAGTTAAAAAGAAAGCAACCAGCCGGGCGTTGGTGGTGCACGCCTTTAATCCCAGCACTCGGGAGGCAGAGGCAGGCGGATCTCTGTGAGTTCGAGGCCAGCCTGGTCTACAAAGGGAGTTCCAGGACAGGCTCCAGAGCTACAGAGAAACCCTGTCTCGAAAAAACCAAAAAAAAAAAAAAAAAAAAAAAAGAAAGAAAGCAACCAAGAGTTTATACAAGGAGCTGGGGAGATAGTTTGGTCAGTAAAGTGCTTGCCTTCCAAGCAGAAAGACCCATATGAAAACCAGGTACAGAGCTGCATGCCTGTAACTATGGCACATGGTCAGCAGGGACAGAACAATCTCCAAGATTATCTAGCCAGAGGACTAATCTAGCCAAAACATTAAGTTCCAGGCTCACTGGAAGACCCTGTCTCAGAAAACAAGATAGAGGGTAATTAAGGAATACATTGGCGCTGATTTTTGGTCTTTATCCATAGGCAAACACACAAATACATAAAAGCATACCTAAAGAGTAGAAGTAAGAAACAAGCAGTTGCACCTATTTTATGAACTTGTCTCCATGATCTCGATTGAAAGTCTTGTAGCAGTAATGGCGTGGAGTTTTGTTTCTGTGGTGCTTCCTGGCACATGGGCATCCCAAGAGTTGATGCACTAAAACTGTCTTGGTTCTTAGACGGAGAGCAAATGACCTCCTCCCAAGGCAGTACCCTAAGCTATTCTACAACTGCCCCCATCCTTCCTCAGTACACACCCTGGTCACAGGCCACTTGCTGCAAGGTAATTTGATCTTAAATCCCTTTTGTGTGCAGTCTTAGAGCTTAAGGGCTAAGGTTCCTTTCCAGGGTCCTGCTATACTTGTTCTCACAAAATGAACATTTCGTGGGAGATTTGTCTTTAACTGCTGCCTCCTGGACGGTGACATCATCAGAGTGAATGCTGGGTGACAGCTTCCACCCCTGCCCTTACCTTGTAACTGACCTACAGACTTCTGGGTTTTTTTTTTTTTTTTTTTGAGTTTGTGTTTTGTTTTCTTAGGATTCCTGTTCTGAGCTTCAGCATGTTTGCCTGGAGATCCTGACCCTAGACAAGCTCTTGATTCATCCTTAATCTCTCTGAAAGTAGATCTCACTGTGTCCTGAAAGACCCATCCCAATCTGAAAGAACTCTTGGGAAAGTTAACAGCAGAGCCACTCTCTGGAGGGACAGATGACTCCTGCTGTTTACATGCATTGTTCTCTATGACTCTCGGCCCCTAACAGGAGAGCTATCCTCCCACCAGGCCAGACACTGGACAGTGACCTTCAGATAGGTCTATTTACGATATTCTTTTCTAGTTGACAATGTAGTACGCATCACCTCTAGCTGGACCCTCAACCCTGATCCACTATTTGTACAATACTGTGCCTTTTGTACCCATGTATGCTGATTGTTTTCATCTATATATTTTCCTATTTACTTCTCCCCATTATCTTAAAGCAGATTCTTTCCTAAAAGATCTGTCTTGTCATATCAATTTTCTTTTCAAAAATGAATTTTAAGTAGTTTTATTTTCAATTAAAATATAATTAAATCACACCCCCCCCTTCCTACCCCAAATTCTTTCCACATACTTTCCTTGCTCTCTTTCAAATTCATGGCTTCCATTTCTTTAATTGTTGCTACCAATTCTGGTGGGCTGAATGAGAATGGCCCACATTGGCTCATATATATGAATGCTTGGTCCCCATTGGTGAAACTGTTGGAGAAACATTAGGAGGCGTGGCCTTATTGGAGGAGGTGTGTCTCTGGAGGTGGGCTCTGAGGTTTCAGAAGTCCACGCCGTTCCCAGGTAGCCCTCTCTCTGCTTTGTTCTTGTGGATCAGATGTGCAGTCTTGGCTACTGTTCTAGCACCATGGCAGTCTTCCTGGTGCCATGCCCCCCACCATGATGGTCATGAGCTCCAGCCCTCTAGAACTATGAGCCCCAAATTAAATGCTTTCTTTTATAAGTTACATTGTTCATGGTGTTTTTCAGTGCAATATAAAAGTGTATATATATATATATATATATATATATACAGTTTTTCTTCATTACTTTTATGTTTATATATTTAGAAATGTATACTTAACATAAAATATATGTTATATTTATTAGAGATATTAAATATATATGTAAATATATATTTTAGATATATAAGCAGAACCTGCCTAGTCTCTACAACATTACTTGTATGTTTTTAGGGCTGATCATTTGGCATTAGATAACCAATTTATGTGATCTTCCCTGGGGAAGACTATTTCTTCTGTTCTCAACATTACTTGGCTGCCTAGAGTTCTTTGTCTAAGACTGAGGCTCCATGAGAGGCTTCCCCCATTTGGCTTAATCTTTTATGATACTCTTGAAAAAAATTCATGAGCGTTACAACAGGCATTGATGCTGAAGTTGGAGGAAGATGGTCTAAATCAGTGGTTCTCAACATGTGGGTCACAACCCTTCGGGGGTCCAATGAGGATTTCACAGAGGTTGCATATCGGATATCTTGCATAGCAGGTATTTTTATTACAATTCATAATAGTAGCAAATTACAGTTATGAAGTATTGATGAAGTAATTTTATGGCTATGGATCACTAAAACCTGAGAACTGTATTAAAGGGTTGCAGCATTAAGAAGGTTCAGAAACATTGCTCTAAATACTGAAATTTGTCTTCTAAAATTATCAGAGAAATAAAGGCAGCAAGGAGATTTGGTTAGTGTATAATGTCATTAAGTGGATAAATATTGTTGAGTCTTTATTGTGTTGCAAGAATGGTACTAGTCAAAAGGTAGCTTATGGCAAACCATAAGCAGAAATAGGGACAAAAATACTTATATTCTTATTGAAGATCTGGGCTGGTAAATAGGCAGTAATATCACAGCAAGCGTGTTCTCTCTGAGATTCAAGAGCAGGTTGGTATGGGAGCCAGTGAGAGGTTTGTAACCCAGTTTTAGGAGATGAGGACTTGACCAGATATCATGACTATGGCTTTACATTGTATATTAATATGGGAAGAAGTACAGAGGAGCAAGCACAAACAATAGAGACTAGACAGGAGATGGGTGTGCCATGGTGTGCATCTAAAATGACTCCAAAGGACATGTGTGCCACCCAGTTACAGAGAATGAGTCCTGGTGAACATGCCCCTGGGGACTGTCTTGCGTGCAAACCCACCTATCCCCACTCTTTGCTTGCTGGCCTCCCCATAGTGAACATCTTCATCTATCATGGTCTTTGGCTGGGATGATGCTCTGCCTTCTCTAAGAACCAAGATGGTGATGGCGCCTTCTGACCACAGTCTGCTGAAATACAAGTCCTTCCTCTTTCAAGTGTTTGTCTTGGGTATTTTGTCACAGTGACAGAAACCCCTGTAACATGAGGGGTTTCTTTCCTGCCTGGTTCCCACAGTCATTAGGTCCCAAAGAATCATACAGAAGGTCTACATAAGTTATAAAACTAATTGGCCCATTAGCTCAGGTTTCATATTAGCTCTTCTAACTTATATTAATCCATTATTTTTATCTATATCAGCCACATGGCTCGGTACCTTTTTCAGTGGGGCAGGTCACATCCTGCTTCTTCGGTGTCTAGGGAGGACTGCAGAAAGAGCTTCCTTCTTCCCAGAATACTCCTGTTCTCATTGCCCCACCTCTACTTCCTTTCTTGTTTTCCCACCTATACTTCCTGCCTGACTAACTGCCAATCAGCGTTTATTTAAAATATAATTGACAGAATATAGAATTCTCCTGCACCAAACCCCAATACATTAATTTTCAGAATTATTAAATAGTTATTAGAAATAGGTAGTATAGAAAACCTAGGAGCAGGTTTTACAGTCAAGTTAAATTATTAACTATCTACAAATTTCAGCTCCAATTTCTCCATCTACAAAGCTCAAAATATTTAAGTTAACTGGCAAATGAACCCAAACTCCTTGGCTTCCATTATAATAATTTTCCTTGATTTTTCCAGTCCACTAAGCTAGAATTTGTTCATTAGGGCTTTTTTACATCTATGTTTCCAAGCAATGTGATGGAATGTAAAATATGAAAATCCAAAAGGAAATATTGAAACCTAGGAGGGGATGACACATCAAAATACCAGGACAAAAAGAGGGTCCTGATGAGTTCGAAATAAAAGCAGGAGTGATGTGGATTGGAAAGGGCAGGTAGTGGTGAACTGGGAGACATTATCTTCCATAGTGCTTTCAGAATAATAACCATCTAACAGAGAAGAGAGGATTTATTTCATTCTGAGTGTTGTATGAAGCTTTGCACAGTTACTTGATTCTTTGGCATTGATTGCTGAAGTCAAATTAACTAGAATATTGAGCATCAGTCTTGAACAAAGCAGTACAATCATCTTCTGGGAATCTTTACTACTTTCTCCATAATATTAACATTATATATATATATATATATTTATATACTTTTTAGTTTTCCTCTATAAAATCTTTCTCAGATCCTTTGTTCTAACCAAAGTGCAAAGACTTGATAGTGACTAACATCCTGAAGGGACTTACACTTTGATGGGTAAATATCTGGTTCCTGGGATTCCTGCATGAGTTACAGTTAGGCTAGATAGATTTCAGGGAGGCACCTGTCTGTCACCTAGCATCCACAGCCATAGTTAGGTGCCTACTCAGCCCTAGTTGTAATCTCAGTAAGAAAAGATCTGAACGTGTCCTCATGTGGCAGGAAGTTCATTCTGCCTGGTTATTGTAGACGTAAGTAACAAGCTTAGGACCAGTCAATTATCTAAGCTGGTAAGACCAGATAAACAATTGCAATGGAAAGGCTATGGAGGGTCCTGGTACCAAGATGAAAGTTGATATGGGATTCCCCTCTATATGCTATGAATGTGTTTTATTACCATTGGTTATTAAAGAAGCTGTTTCAGTCAGTGGCTTAGTAGAGTAAAGCTGAGCAGGAAATCCAAACAGGGAGATAGAGAGAATAGGCAGAGTCAAGGAAAGGCCATGTAGCAGCCAGAGGACAAAGATGCCAGCTGCTAGCCAGAACCTTACTAGTAAGCCACAGCTTCATGGCAATTCACAGATTAATATAAATGGGTTAATTTAAGATGTAAGAGTCAGTTGATAAGAAGGTTGAGCTAATAGACCAAGCAGCATTTTAATTAATATAGTTTCTGTGTGATTATTTGGGTCTGGGTGGCTGGGAAGGGAACAAGCAGTCTCTGTCTACAAAGTGATAGATAGGATTGGGAAGGAAGCAGATGAGGTACCCAGTTATCCCACTAAAAAGACCAATCAGACATCAGAGGTGGCAGTGAGGGTCTCCAATACTGCTGTCTTGTTCTTAAGCTATCAAACACATCTGTGTATCTTATGCCAGAAACAGTGAGTGACCATCTAAGACCTTAGCTCTCCATGTCAGTGAAGCCCCCAGTGTCTGCACATGATATATTTGTTTCCTTTATGATCCAGTTCTGTCCTTCTGCATTAAACATATTTTAGATTATTTATTTTATCATTTTATGTGTATGAATATTTTGCCTGCATGTATGTATGTGAACCATATGTGCCTAGTTCCCATGGAGGTCAGAAGAGGTCTGAGGTTCTTTAAGACTAGAGTTATAGATGATTGAGAGCACTAGGGCACTAGGAACTGAACCTGGGCCCTCTACAAAAGCAACACTAAGCCATCTCCCGGTACCTACTCTTTGTCATTTTAATCTCTCCATGTGGACCATTTTACTGTGTGATCACCTTGGTTATCCTTGCCATGGTTAGCCCATAGTAAGAACACCCTTGGTATCTGGGACCTGGCCTGACTTCTATTTCTAGAGAAGAAACAACTGAAGACATTAGGTTTCCCCAAGAGCCAGAGACAAGACTGAATGTGTATAGCTCCCAGCACCCACATCAAGTGGCTCATACCTGCTATAACTCCAGCTCCAGGGGATCAAATGCCACCCTCTTCTGACCCCCGTGGGTGCTGCACTCCCATATACCTGCACACAGGCACACACAGACATAATTTAAAATAACAAAAATAAATCTTTTAAAAATCTGCTTTTGTTCAGTTGCTTTCTTTCTAGTAGATAAAGACTATGAAGAAACTGATAGAATTCTCAGTAGAATTAACACATCATATTACATTTATAGGGAAGAATCTTACTCTTAGCTATGAAAATATGAACTATTGATACATTTAAAGACACAGATGAATATCTGAAACATTCTCTGGAGTGAGCTGGAGGAACAGGCACACGCTTGCATAATGTATATTACATCCTTCAGATGTTTAAAAGTAGGGAAAAGTAGTCAGTGGTTAGTCACTGTTGGCAGGGAAGAAACTAAAGAGGCCCGAAGGGGCTTTCTGGATTGGCAGAGTGTGCGATGCCTTGGTTAAGGATATTGCTTATATGTGTATAAATTTATCCTAAGTTGTTAAATTGTAAACTTAAAGCCTGTGGATTCCCACATTTAAAAATTGCATCCACTGTAAAAAGTTAAGATTTTAAAGTAAAAATAAAATACTTTATTATAATATTAATATAAAATGTAATATAATGTAATAATATGCTGTGATGCATATATTGTATAAATGTAATATATAACACAAATATATTATTTATATACAAATGTATAATTCTATTATACTAATTTATAAGGTAAATTATTATTGATGTATAAATTATATTAATTTATAAAATAAATTCTCCATCTGAATAATTTTGTGGTGATTAACAGTCATAGAAACAGACCGTTTAGCCAAGCATGGGAACACACCACTTCAATCCCAGTACTCAGGAGGCAGAGGGAGGGGGATCTCTAAGTTCAAGACCAACCTTTCTACAGAACTGGTTCCAGGACCACCAGGGCTGCACAGAGAAACCCTGTTTCAAAAAACAAAGACAAAAGTAAAAAGGAGGAGGAGGAAGAGGGAGAAGAAGGAGAAGGAGGAGGAAAGCAGTCGGTACACTTGCTTATGAGCCCAGATTTACACATGTACTAGGCTAGAGGAACTCATTAGCCTTCCCATCAGATCTTGTTCATGTGCAACAATCTACATGAAAAGTCTGAGTGCTAAAACAGACACATGTAAACTGTCCTAGAAAGAGATCTGTCCACAAAACAGCAGCAGCAACTGGGGCCCAGGACTGACCTCAGTTGCCCTTTTCCCTCAGCCTAGCTCTGACAATATAAGTGGGTCATCCAGTCCCTGGTGTTCGTGAAGGCTGCCAACACTAGGGTTAGTCAGGTCATTGGCTTCCTGAGCAATGTCTCCCCAAAACACCCTCAGACTGTCTGTCAGGAGCGCAAGCCTGATGTAGGGATAAACAGCAGCATTCGAGGGACAGTGTCCCCCATGTACACCTAGTTATAACAATCATACTGATGGATTTTCATTCTCCAACAGCAGCTGTGCAGCTCTCTAACAGACCAAAGGGGAACTGTGGGAAGTCACGTAAGAACTTGACTTTTCCCATCTCTCTCCCTGGCTGCCCCATAGTGGTTGGTGAGCACTGAAACAGAGGCCTCAACAGCAAAGCAGGAAAAGGGCCGTCACCGCCTCCTGCTGTGTCCAGGCACACGTCTGTAGAACATTCTTTCTCACACTGCCCAGCCATCACCCAAATCCCACAGAATCTTAACGATAGCTCTTTTCACTAACCGTGAGGACTACAGCCATCAAGTTATCTGTTCAATATTACCCCGTAGCCAAGACAACGGCCCTTGATGGTTACCAGAAAACACTATTAGTTTTTTATTATCTGATGGACAGCCATACGTAGCTTGGAAAATTTAGTCAACAGCCAAGACATCATTTATCCAGATTGTAGGATTTAAGCTGCTCTTAGGTAGCTATTTGGATGGAAGATGCATGGTTAGAAACAAAACACAAAATGGATCCTAAGGATGCTTTAGAGACACAGGTGGGTGTGGTGCATGAAGGAATAGCTTGCAAATATCGGTGCAGGAAACACGCCCTCCAGAGACGCCCTGTGTCCTATCGCCTGCATGTCTCTGCGTCCATGTGTTAGTCCAAGCTCTTAAAACCTAGGGTCTTGCCTTTAAAAGTGTGTCCAATGGTGTAGGTCACTGAAGAGAATTTTCAGGAGAGGAAAGCACATGTTCGTACACACACACACACACACACACACACACACACACACCATTACTTCTTCCCGAATCCCATAAAAGGGACAGAGAAGAAGACAAACATTTATGGGGAGGGAGATTTTCCTCATAATGGCCCCAATAAATATGTTTGTTGTGGAGAAATAAATATGAAGGAAAGATATGTAAACTGGATGCTGAGAATGGCTTATTTATGCTTAATACATGGGAAAGGTTTTGAAGAGCTGTTCATCCGTGTTAGAAAATATTACCCCTGGACTGCAGACAAGGACAGGAGACCTACAGTGGCCGGCTGAATAAGTGCTGGCCATTCAAGTGAAAGTGCCCGGGGGCAGAAATAATTTATGTACCCAATTCTTCCAGCATGTCAACAACTGAAATTTCAAGGAAGAAAACATGTATCATGGGCTTTGGGCTTTTATACACAGGTATATTCACTCTTGTGAATACACATACAAGGTTTTTCATGGGTGTCAGTCTCAACAGTGGTGGTAATAGTGGTGTGTGTGTGTGTGTGTGTGTGTGTATACACTAGTGAGTCCTTGAATTTCTCTTTCCTTCAGAAAGTAAAAGCAAAACCAAAGCAGAGGAAAATGTGTTGCCCACTCCCATTGGCAAGAGTCTCCCTATGGCCTCTATTTCCCAGGATTATCTGCAAGCTGTGAAAACAGCCCATGAAGCCATCTAAGGATTCCACACAATTTCAGAACCAGAGGTTACAGACCAGGCAGCGGAAAGCTTCCAAAGTAAGGAATAAACATGAAGAAATGCAAGTGACCTCAAACCTTCTTTCCCACGGCAAATCACCGCAATTATTGAAGCTAGAAGCTTGGAGTCAGCGTGGCACCACTACTGACCTGCGTAGCCCTCCACCCAGCAAAGCTTGTGAGTAAACAGATGTTTGGGTCACTGGTCTTGGGACCAATGCTTGAGCATCCCTTGTGGCAAGCTAGACACACTGGTGTTTTAAGCACACTGCGTATATAAAAGAATAGTGCTGTTATTTGGTAAAAAGTATTCTTAAGCATTTTTTTCTACCCGAAGAGGAGGCCTATTCTTTTCTCTGATTCTTGCTTCCAAATGAGGCTATTTGCCGGTAATAGGGTAGTTAAAAATTCAGATTCCGGTGCGGAATGGGGGGTGGTCCGAAGTCGGCTCTGCTGGCAGCTAATTTATTGCAACGCTGAAAGCTCTCTGCCCATCACAATTACAGTCACGGCATCCGACTAGTACTGTGGGTCGTATAGCCAGGTTTTCAAGGAGAGGGTGACAAGATGGATCGGAATTTAATGGATTTATGGTATCAGACAATGAAGAAGAATACCTGTCTGGACTAATCATAAACTTTTCGTTAGCTGCAATTAACCTCGCGCTGAAATACTGTGTGGAGTCCCCCTAAGCGATGGCACTTAGGGGAAGCAATGAATGCATAATTGGAGCTGGGGGGGTGTCTTTAAAAAAAATGAATGCTTTCACCAAATAATAAAACATTGTGCTATATATTCAGAATCTAACTTGGGTCATATATAGGAACTTCAAGGATAGACTTGCTAGCTTTTGTTCTAGTACCAAGGAGGAGAGTGACCATAACATCTCTTTTTATTCCAAATACTTACTAAATAAGCAAACATGAATATCAGAAGAACGTTGTTGTGGTATCGTCATCTTTATGGGTTGTTTTCCTCCAGTCATTTTACATTCACTCCTCAGTATGAGGCCCAGAACACAGAGGGCACTCACAGACTCCATAGATGTCTACTCAAGTGCTGAAGCACAGACCTAGTGTGCAAGGCTCTGTGTTCGCTCTCAAACACTGGAAACAAATTAATTAATAAAGCTATTCTAGACGCCATCATTCATAAAAGTCAGTGTCTAGTCCCTAACCAGGCAGGTCCTTGTGGAGGCCTGAAAATATGAGCCTGTTTCCACGTTGACCAAATGTCAGAGAGTTGAAACTTACCTCTAGTTCCTTCATGGTCTTTGTGCTTCTACCTCCAACAAAGGTCACCAAAGGTCACACCTAGTGTAGTCAGGGAGTTCTGCTCTCTCAAGATTATTGTCAACACCTATTCTAACAGCCAGACCTTGTCCTCCCGGAATAGAGAAGTAGATTGTTCCTGCCTCAAAGAAGAGTCTAAGGATCCAAGAAAGGGTCCCAGTTCCTTTATAGAGATAACTTTGGGTTCTACCCAGGAAGCGGTTTGCCTACAGAAAGTTCTGGTCTAGGGTGTGCCTGATTTGTTTTGTTCTAGCAACAGAATGTTTAACTATGAATGTAGCCCGCGACCTTCAATTGGTATGTTCACTTCCTTGTATCATGTTAATGCAGTCTTTTGTCTTACTCCTACTTTTTGGGGTCAGGGGTATTTTAAGCAGTTGGAAATTAAACATGGGCAAATTTCAGTACTCACTGGAATTCCCTCCCAATACTATTCTATGTTTCTCCATTTTATTATTTTCATTTGCATCTTTATATTTTTTACTATATTTCTAAATCACCATGCCTCTATCCTGATGAGAGGGATTTTTTCGAGGCTGGTCCCCTACAGGTCCTCTATCTTCATCCACATTCTCCAGAAAGAATTTAGTCCTGTACTATTTGGGGTTCTAATACCAGGAGGGAAAGAGGATGATTAGTTCAATTCTCGAAGAGGAGGATTGGAGCTCTTACCTCTTCCCTAGCATTTCGGATGCTTCTTGGTTCCTGATTGTTAACCTGATGGTTTGTTCCTGCTACTTGGGGAACCTTCCCTGCAGACACCTAGAGAAGTCTCACCTCTTTCTTATCTCGGTCTCAGCTTTGGACCCACAGTTCCTTCCATAGCCTTCCCTTCCCCTGTCTTCCTTTTTTCCTCCACCCCTTCCCCCACCCCAATCCCTTTATATGATCCTGAAGTGTGTTTAGCGCCCTAAACCACGGTCCTACATTTCCGATAGCAACCAACACAACAGCCTTGGAAAGCGGGCTCGGTTAGCAGACGTTACAGATATACTCTTTTGTTTCGGGATTCATGATTTGGTAATTTTACTATGTAAGGACAGAAATACTTACTATGTTAGTCACTTTTCGATGGCTGAGCTAAAATTAAAATACCATGACCAAAAGCAACTCAGAGAAGAAGACGATCCCCTTTATCTTATAGTTCTAGAGGAGATGCAGTCTATGAGGAGAAGGCAAAGCAGCAGGAGCATGAGGCCAACCTGCCTGGCAGGAAACAAAGAAATTACGCTTCACCTGCACACAAGGAGCAGAGAATGGTAGTAGGGGTGTGTGAGAAAATCTCAAAGCCAACCCACAACAAGGCTCCATCTCTACAGGGCCACCAACTGGGAACCAGTTCTTCATTCGAGTCCACAGTAGTCAGAATGAGAACACAGATGACAGAATGAGAGGCACCAAGCATAAAGTCACATTTGAATTTTTACACACAAAACCTGGGTTTGAATTTTATAAGTACCAAATCTTCAGTGTGCGTGCGTGTGTGTGTGTGTGTGTGTGTGTGTACGTGTGTGTACGCACTTCTATTTTCATTTGGGAACTATTCTCATGAGCTCAAAGAGAACACAAATGATTTCCCACCCTTTCCACCCTCGGCCTTGTTGGGAGGAAAAGGTACTTGGTGAAAATTTACCAAGGACAACATGAAGACATTTCTGAAGACGCTGGGAAGCTCACTGCCCAGAGAAGTGGCTAGGCTCCTCTGAAAACAGCCGATTCACACCTGAAGGTAGTGTGCGTGGGAACGCGCATGTGGGACATACTCTTGAGAAACCCTGGTCAGCAAGTATCCTCGGTCTGCTGGTCTGCTTGTCATCAGTCTTCGAGGAACTGGCCTGGCTGTGTGGGTTTCCAGAGTGTTTTCTTATCTGTTTCCTAGAAATCTTGCCAAGCTCTGGGTTGAACACATGGACCCTCATAAATGATTCATCTTAAATTGCTTGGAACAACAACAACAAAATACTTTCAGAAGTTTGGGGGAAGATAGACAATTTTTCTATTAAGCAAAGGAAGGACAGGAGGCTCTGTTTCTATGCAAGGTGCCATAGGGAAATAGAGTATTGACAGGGGCACAAATACTATGGGAGTGACCAACCACTTGTTAATTGAACTGGAGGCTCATTTCGTGAGATAGACCCCTCATATCTGACACTGCCAAAGTACCAAAGATCCCGAGACTGAGCTAGGTCATGGACCATAGAGAAAACCTGCTATTATTCTGCTAAATTCACATAACAATGAAATGATGCCCAATGACATGCTGCCATACACGAGGATGAAACCGTCACTCAGCCCTCATCATTGAAGACTCCTTTTGCAGTCGATAGAATCAACACTGAGACCCACAAAAGGGCAATGTACAGAGAGTGAGAGACCTTAAATGGGATTGTCTTTATCAAACCCCTCCCGTTGAGGCTCAGGGAGTTGAAACAATTGTAACAGCCAGAGGTGGAAGATGACTCCAAGAAAACAGTGTCTTCCAGACACAACCGGACTGATAGACATATGGACTCACGGAGACTGGGGCAGCATGCATAAGACCTGCATAAGAGCAAGCCACACAAGACCTCAGCGTGGAGAGAGGAGAGTGAGCGCAAAGTCTCTCCCCTAACCAAGATGCTCTCTGCCATCAATAGCTGCTGGGAAAGGGAAACCAATTTTCTCCATAGAGCAACACTGGGTACATGGACCACACTCCAGAACAGACACCATGTTCAAGAGCAGTTGTCCAACACAAGACAGGTTTCATGGTGTGTGTGCATGTGTGCACGACTGCACACAAGTGTTTTGTTTTATTTGTTTATTTTTATCTTTTTTGTTTGTTTTTGTTTATCTGAGAAAGAGCATGCAACTGTATGGCTAGGGAACAGGGGAGGAGCTGGAGGAGTTTGGGGAAGGGAAAGAATGTAAGAATATGATCACCATATACTATATTAAGAAAGTCAATTTAAAAAGAAAAGAAAAACATGAACCATAAGGAGGGGAAAAAGTACAGAGTCCGCCAGCACGCACCTTTATGTGTGTGTGTATGTGTGTGTGTGTGTGTGTGTGTATGGTGTTAGAACTACATGAACCTGCTAGAACCTTCTTGCCAGTCACAGAATATGAATGCTATCACAGAGAAGAAAAATAAGAAACACACTACATCAATGGAATCCCTAGAATCAAGGCTTCAGCTGAGCATGGGTGCAAATTGTCCCTAACTCAATCAGGTAACCCGTCTCATCCCATGTTCTTGGTGATCAAAGAGCAAGTGGAAGGTAATGCTAGGAAGGCCATGTCTACGTGGAGCTATGGAAATGGTGAAACAAACTTTCCTTCCAAGAGGGATGCAGGGATGTGAAATCAGGTTTTTTTGTTTTCTTACCTTGCATCTGGCTGGCTTAAACACAGGTCCCTCCAACCAAGGCAGAAAATGAATGGCGATACCTAAAAAATTTTTTGAACAACTTGATTTTAAGTAGGCAAAAGACAAGAGCCAAACCTATATCTCATGAAAAAAATATATGTAAGTGTTCAATATGCTGTAAAATTCACTCTTGCTGGTAGTCATAAAAACTAATTTTCTTTTTTTCTTTTCCTTTTCTTTCTTTCTTTCTTTCTTTCTTTTTTTTTTTTTTGGTTTTTGGTTTTTCAAAACAGAGTTTCTTTGTGTAACTTTGGAGCCAGTTCTGGCACTAGCTGTTGTAGACCAGGCTGATCTTGAAATCACAGAGATCGGCCTGCCTCTGCCTCCCGGGTGCTGGGATTAAAGGTATTTGCCACCACTGCCCAGGAAAGACTAATTTTTTAAATATATACTTATTAATGGGATATAATTTGAAATTAACCACTTCATCTATTTTTAATGTTGCTGTAATAGAATGTCCTGGAAAAAGCAACATGAAGGGAAGGGTTTATGGAGCTCACAATTTAAGGGCACAGTCGTTACAGTGGGGAAGTCCTGGCATCAGGACCTGGTCATGCTGTAAACGGTCCCAAAGCAGAAAATGCTGAGTTCTTATTTCCAGCTCACATTCTCCCTTTTTACACAGTCCAGAATCCCTGCCTAGGGAATGGTGCCACCCACAGTGGACAGGTGTTCCCACCTCAAATCACCTAATCAAGATATCCCTGGCAGGTCCATCTCCCAGCTGATGTTCGATCTCATCAAATGAAACAGTTGAGTTTAACATCACCGTGCAGGACACTTATGCATTAAAAGGGGCACAGAGGTTGATAACACCAAGTGTTGATAAATATGTAGCAAGTACATCCTCTAGCTTCCTGGCTGTACAATGATACAGCCACAGTGAAAAGAGTTCCGCAGCCTTTTAAAGGGTTAAGTGTGTATTTACCTTATATTTAAATAATCCCCACCTCAGATTAATCACCCAAGAAGAATGAAAACATATGTCTCACACAAAAGTTGCACATGACTGACTACAGCCATTTACTTAAAATAGCAAATGCTGAAAATAACCCCAGTAATTAGAGCCCAGTATGATCACATGAAAAACTGTGGAGTACCCACAGCCCCGGCCCGAAATTAGGAAGGGCAAGCTGCGAACACGTACAGCAACCTCTTTGAGCCCTCAAAGTATTGCCCTTAGTGAAAAGGGCTATTCATAAAAGATACTCTTTTTTACAATATTTTTCTCAAATAGGAAAAATGATATCCACAGAAAGCAGATTAAAGAGAGTGGGAAGTCATAGGCAGAGAGATGTCGATTGATAGGGAGAGAAGAGAAATCTTTGTGATGATAAGAAGATATTCTGGGTGATTCGGTTTTGGTTTGAGTCAGTGTCTTGCTCTGGCTAGTCTGCAAACTGGAGACAATCCTCCCGACTCAGCCTCTCAGTGTTGGGGTTACAGGTACTAGGTACCACATCTGGCTTGAGAAGTGCTCTGGGTTGATTTTAACAACTATAACTTGTTAACACGCCTGAGGCTGACAGGTAAAGTGAGTAGATTATAATTTACATAAATCACACTTCCGCAGGCTATGTTCCACAGCAAAGACCAGCATCTCCGCTCCTAGATCATCCCAACTCCCAGGGTCCTGGAATTCAGAAACTGCAACCACATCCAGGCTTTTTCATCTTTGGTAAAATGGGGACTGGAAAAATGCCAGCATAGCCTTAGCAACTGAGTGATCTTGCTTACGTGAACATAATTTAGTGAAATTCCTGTGTTTTTAGGTGTGGAATTGAATGTACGCCTGCCTGTCCAGAGATACCTTTGTACAAAAAAAATTTTTTTAAAAATAAATAAATAAAAAAACCTTATGTCGTAGTTTAGGCCTTAAATGTCCCCACAGGTCATGTGCTTGAATGCTTGGTCCCTATTTGATAGCAGTTGTTTTGAGACTGTGCAACCCACAGGAGGTGGTGTTTTAGTAAAGAAAGTGTGTTTCTGGGTGGGTCATAAGTTTTATAGCCCGGATGCCTTCCTGTCCACTATCTGTGTCTTGCTGCTCAAAAGCAAGGAGAGGAGTCCCAGCCATACACTCCTGCACCATGGAGCCACCTGCTACCATGCTGTCCCCTCTATGATCGACTGTATCCCCTCAAACTGTGAGCCCAAATGAGTCCTTCCTCCCTGAATAAGCTTCTTGTAGGTTGTTTGATCCCAACAATGAGGAAAGTAACTACTTCAACACACAAATGGAAATCCCATCTTTCAATCATTTGCTTAAACAAACAAAATTACCAAAAGAAGGTAATGACAGTTTACTTTCATTCAACTACATAAATGGCACTGAGAATAACTGCCCCTTTAAAATTTCTGCATTTTATAGTGTGTCATTATATTCTTATCCAAAATATAAATGCATAAATTTACAGTTTCCCACATCCAAATGCTGCAGCATAGAAACTTCTTTTCTCTCACTGTTTTCAGTGAAACATAGATAAGGCAAGCAGGTAGACATCAGCACTCAACACTGTTTGTAGCCACAGAAAGAACAAAAAAATGTTATGTACTAAGAGAAGAATGACTAACAAGAGATTAGATGGCCGTGTTACAAGGGAGAGCATTCGTTCAGTAAAGTGTCCTCCAGGTAAGCATGAGGACGTGAGTTTGCATCCCTAGCACCTACATTAAAAAAACAAAACAAAATGAACATGGTGGCTCACACCTGTAATACCAACACTGGGAAGGTAGAATCCTTGGAGCACATTATTCAATCAGACAAGCTTAATCAATGAGCACCAGGTTCTGTGGGAGACCCTGTCTCAAAACATAAGGTTCACGATGACTGAGGAAGATACCTGATGTCAACCTCTGACTCCCCACACCCACATGTGTAAATGCATACAAACACATAAATAGGCAGACACATATATACTACATGGCCCTTCCACACAGCTGTGTTATGGAATTGTGTGTGTGTGTGTGTGTGTGTGTGCAAATGCTTAAGGATTTTTGTCTGCCTGCTGGGGAGAGGGATGGGAGGGATCAGGCTACCACGATGCATGCGTGAGGTCAGAGGACAGTTTCTAGTAATTGGATCTCTCTCTCTTTCCACCATGTTGTCCCAGGGACCTAAGTCAGGTCGTCAAGCACGGTAGCAAGAGCCTTTATCCCTGAGCCATCTCACCAGCCCAATTTCCAGTACCTGGAGAGAGAAAGAGATATAAATAGGCTAACTTTACTCAGTTGCTGCCCTAGCAAAAGGGTTGATATATGAGTCAAGGAAAATGATCAGTTAAATAAACATAGGATTCTTTTTCTCAATAGTCTCACTTCAGCCAGGGACCATTCGAATCCAAAAGGCAGCTGCAGAGAGCCCTCCTGTGCCCTGAGCCAATCTCATATGCACAGCTGCCATGAAGGCTATTTCTGTCCGCCTGCTAAGCCATACTGTACTGGCATCATCACCATGCCAACCTTTCAGTCTTGCTGTGGCTACTGCTGGCCACGCCAACTAAACTGTAAGAGTTAAGGACAATTCTTTTCACTAAGGAGACCCGTTAATGACAAATCTTCCTAGTAGTGAAGGAAAGAATTGAAATAGTCGTAGGATTCCGCAGGTTAATAACAATCAACACTAAGTTTTAAAAATGCTTCAAGGCAGGGTCAAGCGGGGGGGGGGGGGTGACCCTGTAGAGGGGAGCCAGGGCTCTCTCCCTCAGACACCACTGTGTTATCTGCTCGGTTCATTATTCTGTTTCCCGAGAAGCAGAACCAGCCATTTGGCTAGAATGTGAAGGTAAAAATGGCTTTGATGAACAAGTGTGGTCAGGCTGACGTTGATAAGGTGATACAAAATACCTCTTTTTCAGGTCACTGTGACAAAGACAGGTCTGAATTTTCATTTCCTAGAGTTGAGAGGGCACTTTGGCCCAGTCTGGCTCCTCTTTCTGGGCTGACTTTACCTCCTTTGTAAAAGGATCGCCCTTCCGGTAGCAGTCTGACTCTGCAGACTCCACAGCCATGGGTGGTTCCTGCCATTTTCCGTAGATTCCCTTCTACTTTTCTCCCTTCATCTTTTTTACGTTTGCAATCTTTCTGTTTAAGGCAGAAATCTTAAATTGGAGAACCTGCTCCAATTTCTTCCCCCCATTCTTCCCAGAATGTCTAGCACACAGTGGGGGTTCAGTAAGTAATTAGGCACATTGCTTCTAAGCCCTGGCATGTTTGATGGCATAAGACTGTCTTTCCGGGAAAGGAAGTCTTCTGAGCACGTTCTCTGGGTTCTCTGACCATTTCTCGGGTCCAGGTAGCTACAGAGAAAGTTGAAAGTGTGTGAGCTGCTGGGCGGTGGTTGCACACGCCTTTAATCCCAGCACTCAGGAGGCAGAAGCAGATGGATCTCTGTGAGTTCGAGGCTAGCCTGGTCTACAAGAGCTAGTTCTAGGACAGGCTTCAAAGCTACAGAGAAACCCTGACTCAAAAAAACCAAAATAAATAAAGTATGTGAGCACCCGTTAAAACTGCTGCTGTCTATAGAAGGTGGGCTGGTAAACCTGTGAGCTCACCAGCCCAGAAGCACCCTGCATGAGGGTGCGGAGTTTTCCCGTTACATTTAATTAAAAGATCATTTTTATGACAATATCATACAAGGGGTTATAAAAGGATCATAAATTGCTTCACGAGGTCACCAAGAAAGTTCTAATGCCCCATTAGCTTTCATTGTTCTGTCCCTAGATATCAACACTCATTTTTATCACAAAGTACATAAAACAGATTGGCCTTTCTGGATGCAGTACACAAACGACCCCCTGCCAAACCACTTTGAGCACATTTCACATCCTAAACTTATTACTGCCAAGGGCAGAAATAAAATGTGAGGGATACATTAGACGCTGTAGAAAGATGAAGATCTGGAAGATTATCAATGTCAGTGCTTTGATCTCTAGAAGCTAACACATTGTTGAGCAAATACCGCAACTTCAGCCTCTTGGTTTTCAATATAGAATTACAATCCAAGACACACCCTGGGAAGCTCTATAAAAATCAGAAGTCTGGGGAGCAAAGCTGATCCCTGCTCGGTACGACCCCTGTGTTTATTATTGAGCCTGGAAGGAAAAGTTGTTTTGATTTTGTTATTTATAGAACTATAGATGAGCCTGCAGATTCACTTGATCATAGGCATAATAAATGGTTTCAGGGGAGATAAGGTGATGCAGTGGGTGAAAAACACTTGTCATCAAATTCAGTGGTAGAAGGAGAAAACCAGCTTGTGCTTGTCCTCTGACCTCCACACAAACACGATGGCAACTGTGCACTTGCAGATATATATATATATATATATATAACATTATATGTATTATTATATATGTGTATACATACACACACACAGGAGTGGGGGTAAATAAATGCGAAACATTTAAGATAAAAGTTTTTATACAGGGTCAAAGCAAAGTCCATAAAGCGTCAGCCTTGGATTTACAAAAAGACACCAGATTCCTATGAAGTAGCTGAGTTCTCTGTCATCTTTGCCTTGGTTTGGATTCTTCCTACTTAATATTCACAGAGTTCACAGTGTGGAGTAACTTCCAGAGCCTGGCAGCCAAGGAGCTTCAGGAAGCACGCATCTCTAGGATCCCTATAAAGTGATTTTATTAAGACCTTCATTGAAACCTTGAGGTTTTTTTTTAATCACCTGGTTTGCTCTTCTTTCCAAAGGAAATGACTAGCCAAAAGTGTCTGTATGCGACAAGAAGATAAAAATTTCAATTAAGCTCAGTGCTGTCATGAGCAGGCCACGCGAGAGAGCTTGGGATAATCCATATTACATATTGATGTCTATCAGCCTCAAGACCACAGCCATGATTCATCCCAGGTCTCTTTTGTAGGTTTGGCAGGCACCACACCCAATAAAGACCTAATTGTATTAATTTATGCCCTATCAATTATACATTCAAATTCCCCAGATAGCTTGTCAGATTTTTTTCACTATTTCCCAAAATATACGCCTATTACTCTTCCTGGACATATAGTCGGAGTGTCAGGAATGGAGATTTAAAGAATATTATTTAAAAGAGGAGGGCTTCCTTGATTTATACACGTTGTATTATATGTCCTACACAGACTAGTGTTAGAGTCAGGAGCAGTGGGGAGAAGGGCAACGTGAAACACTTTCTAGAAAGCAAGGGGTTGGGACCATTTCACTTCCTTTGTTCTGTTTAAACCATTATTTAAAACAAATAATCTTTTGTCTGTCTGTAAAGTATCCAGATATTGTTATTGGAAGCAATTGCTTGTTTTGTCCCTTAAGATGCCTTACTTGAATAACACTTAATAAGCCAAATTCACCTCCTCTTTTTGTTCTGTGGCTGAAGGTCTTGTGAAGGTCTTTGAAACATCCATGTCCTGTCTTTAGGGATGGTACCCAAAGTGTGTGTCTCCAGGCAGGCACAGGTGCCTGTACATGCAAGAGAATCTTTCTACACAGGCAGAGGAACCTTGGGAGATAGAAACATGATGGGCTATTCTACCTTTAAGGGTAGTTCTAATTAGAAGATACTAAAAGGTGTACTGTTAGCTAGCCTGAGCCAGAGGTTAAGTTCATCCAGTCTTACTCCACATCCTTCTGCTTTCTCGTTCCCCCAGTCAGTTCTCCACCATGTTTATACTTATATGACATCAACCTCTCCTATCAGACAACTGACTTTGGTACCATAATTCTGAAGTAGGTCAAAGCTAAGCCTTCCCAAAATCAGAAAAGAGTGGTTTTTGTAAGTGAACAAAGTGGTCTCCTTCGCTCTGCTGAAGGAAGAAAAACCTGGATCCATTCAGACTCCATTGGTCATTCTTGAACAAAACTGGAGAGCTTATAAATGGCCATGAAGTTCTGGTGGGAAATGTATGCAAAAGGATGACATTGGAGATCTTGTTAAGGACATAAAGTTAATAGTGAATGCTACAAGATGGGTAAACAAATCTCACTTTGTTGAAAAGACCTGAAAAATGACCCAAGGGAAGTGACTTTGAAGCTCAGGGTTGTTGACAGAGGTTTCTGTCCCCCCCAAACCTGACTGATTTTTCTGTCTATTTTGAAATCTATTTTGTTAGATATTAGGATAGCTACACCAGGTCCACTTGATTGGAAATTTTTTTCCCAACCTCTGTTGAAGTTTCCTCTGAGTTCTACATCCAGAACAATTTCAATACTGCTACCTGAGATGATCAAGCCTCATAGAATTTTCCAGTCAGGACTTACATAATTCTAAATTTTCTTTAGGACTGCATAAGATTATGAGTGCCCCCAATCAGCAGGAAGTAGCCTGGAAAACTATGCCCACATTCCCCCCCCCAAAATGGATTATGGATGTTTGCTTTTGTTTAGAATGTTGTTTGCAAGTTGTTATGGATAATGTTCAGGAAAAAAGCTAAACAAAGGAGATTCAGTTCAGAGTTCCTGTTTTGGAAAAAACAGAGAATGCTGTGGGACAATGGTCTGTACCCTGTCACTTGTATTTTAATAAAATACTGATTGGCCAGTAGCCAGGCAAGAAATATAGGTGGAGTGACCAGGTAGAAAGTAGAGGCAAGGCTGGGTGGTGGTGGCACACGCCTTTAATCCCAGCACTTGGGAGGCAGAGGCAGGCGGATCTCTGTGAGTTCGAGACCAGCTTGGTCTACAAGAGCTAGTTCCAGGACAGGCTCCAAAACCACAGAGAAACCCTGTCTCGAAAAAACCAAAAAAAAAAAAAAAAAAAAAGGAGAGACGGGGCAATGAGAACAGGGAAATTCTGGGAAGAGGAAAGATGCAGTCTGCAGTCATCACCCAGACACAGAGGAAGCAAGATGAGAATGCCTCACTGATAAAAGTACCAAGCCACGTGGCTAACACAGACAAGAATATTGGGCTAATTTAAGATGTAAGAATTAGTTAATAAGAAGCCTGAGCTAATAGGCTAATCAGTTTATGATTAATGTAGACCTCTGTGTATTTCTTTGGGATGGACGGTTGCAGGACCAGATGGGACAGAAAACCTCTGTCAACACAGGGTTAGGTAGAAAGAAGAATGAGTCAAAGACACCTGTTACCACCATGTCTTGAAAACTATAAACTCACAACGGCAGAGAGTATAAGAGAAGAAACAATAGCAAACATGTGAACAAGGCATTGGAAGCTGGCAGCCCTGCTTGAATCTTTGAACTTAAAATGCAGAGGATATGATAAGTCCTCTATGGAGAGTGAACCAGTGCGGCCTTATGAGGGGCCAGTGCTAGAGTTTGGATGTGAGCACTCCACAGAACCATATGCTGAAGGCATGGGCCCCAGTTGAACACCACTGGGAGGTGATGGAGACTTTAGTGGGAAATGCCTGTGATAAAATACTTTACTAGAGGCTCAGAGACATGGGGGTCCCTTCATCCTAGACTATAAACCCTGAAGTACAAGTCAAGAGCTCTTATCTCCTTATTAGTCAATCCCCTTAGGTGTTCCATTCCTAGATGGAAATCCGATCTTCTCATGGGGACTATGACACAAAAAAAGGGCTCATGAACTGGTTACTGTACTGCACAACCAGGCCTCACATCTTCTGGAATTTTCTGAGGAATCATACAGCATCAACTCAGAGTATGCCAGAGAGTTGTTTCTTCATTACCTGCTTCCCCAAATACTCTCAGGAGGGTGAAAACTTTTGCTTCTCTAGGTTGCTACCTTAGTCTTGTGACTAAGTCCTGGCTCAGCAAACCAAAGAGCAACCGAGACAAAAGCATAATGTGGGATATAGACAACATATCCAAACTCTCCATCCCCACACTGGAATCAGTAATACTCAGACATTGTGGCCCACAAGTGCCACAAGCAGAAAAAAAATTGGAAGCGGGATTCTGTTTGCTGTGTAAAAACAGACATGACAAAACTGGTGCCAGCACAATTCCCAGAACCTCTGAAGGTTGGGTGTAGCATGAATAATAAAAACCCAGAGACAGATACTGGGGTTCAACCTGAAGATCAGAAAAGCAAAGCAGGTAACCACTAAGAGGACCTTTCACCTCTAACGAATCTTCAGAACAAAGGGGAGAGAGAGAGACCCTGTCTCCACGAATCCTCAGACTCCACGCTCCAATGAGTTCCTTTTATATTCCTCCCTCCACCCAACCATATCACTCCTGTCTCTACCTCCTAGTGCTGGGATTAAAACTATGAGCTTTGTATGAGCTCTGTTTCTCTTTTAGACAGATTCAGTCTTGTGTAGCCCAGGGTGGCCTTGAACTCACAGGGATCCTTCTGCCTGTCTCCCAAGTCCTGGGATTAAAGGTGTATGCCAACCCTTCATGACCAAAACTGACTAGTTTTGCCTTCTGTTCTTCAGGCAAGCTTTACTTATTAAAACACAAATAATACACCACTATAGCAAAGGGGGAGGTAAACTAGCTCACAGAGACAGACTAGAAAGGCTGTGTAAGGAATCCCCACTACTACAGCATCTGTTTTTGCCCCAAACCCCTCCTCTTCCTGTGACAGGCTTTTGGTCAAGGAGCCCAACAGGAACCACATAGGAAAGCAGCCATTACAGACCAAACTGTGGTAGTGGAATGGGGTGAACATCCTCCCAACTAGCCCGGCTACCTTTTATCTCATTTCTCTTGAGGTCTCTGAGGAGCGCTAGCCTTTCCTCTTTTGCCTCCCATCTCTTGCTTTTTGTGGTTCTGTTAGCCACCTACTGTGAAGCCCAATGCATGGATGCCCCTGGAACTTCTCATGCATGGCTCAAACATTCCCTAAGTTCTTCTCTCGACCTGTTTGAAGCAAAGTCTACAAAGTTTCCCTTTCAGCAAACCCCTGCTGCCATTATTGATGACAAAGCTCATTCTTCAGTTGTGTCAAATTCCTTTCCACCCACCTACTTGCCATGATGGTACCAGACCTGAAAATATGTGTAACATGCTTAAATATTTCACTGGATAAAAATGGGGGTTTTCTGTGCTCATAAGACAAAAATAAAAATTTGAGCATCCTTTAACATTGCCTCCACATGGGGACTTTGGCCAGAGGCCATTATCACTATCCAGAGTCTTAGGAATAGTCTTCCTCCACACTCCACACAAATTCCAGCTGTGCTCCTGTATGTGGATTCTCAGGATGTAGATCTAAAGTATCTAGTCCGGCACCTGCAAGTTCTCCACCCACTGTCAAGACAAGGGACTTTCCCCAGAGTCTAAAAGAGGATGGTGTAGGAGGTCCTTCTGTCTACGTGTTCTTTTATTGGTTAATGAATAAAGAACTGGCTTGGCCTATAGCATGGGAGAAAGAAGGCAGAGTTAGAGAGAATTCATAGAGCCGCTGCCAGAGTCAGACATGCTGAGACTTTGCCAGTAAGCCACTGCCACATGGCGATATACAGATTAATGGAGATGGGTGAAACTAATATGTAAGAGTTAGCCAATAAGAAGTTGGGGCTAATGGGCCAAGCGGTGATTTAAATCATATGGTTTCTGTGTGATTATTTCAGGTCTAAGCTAGCTGGGTGGCTGGGAACCAACAAGCAGCCTCCATACAACTAGAGGAAGTGGTGGATGCTGTCATAGAATAAAGGAAACAGGGTTTGGTTCATTTTTACAAAGTGAATGGCTAGACAAATGAATCTGATACAAAGAGGGGGCAGAAAGTATAGATGAAATTATTATTCCTGGAAAGTTGGGAAAGAAAAGGAGAAAGACAGTAAAGATATGTCTCATGTTAAATAGTATATATATTCCTAATACATGAATAAAACCTGCTCAATCTATATAACATTACTTGTACATACATGATTTTAGGCTGTCCACTTGGTATGGGGTAACCAAGTTGGTGATCTTCCCAGAGAAAGACCATTTCTTCTGCTCACAGAATCCGCAGTGATATGTAGCTCTTTGTCTAGGATTGACTCTCTGAGAACCTCTTCCCTACCCATGCTCCATGTGAACATTTAAGAAAAAAAAAGGCCATGAATTTGAGAGGGAGCCAGTGAAGTGGTGCCCTGGAGGGGTAGGAGGGAGGAAAGGGAAGAGAAAAACTATGTAATTATAACTTTTAAAAAACGCTATAAAAAACACCGTGCATACCCTGGTGACTTAAATAAGCAACTGATTTCTCAGTTCTGACAGCCTTCTATGGGGGTCATGCTTGATGGAGTCTAGTGAGAGGGTGCTTCCTTAGCGCCAAGTCTTGCGTCAGGAAGGTCATAAGCTCCATTGTATCTTCCTCTAGTAACAGGGGCATGAATCTCATCATGAGACCCCACCCTTGCCTCCTTTCCTAACACTACCATATTGGGGGTGTATTTGTCAGGGTTCTGTAGTGGAACAGAACTGGTAGGAAGAATGTTTGTGTGGTGTGGTGTGGTGTAGTGTGGTGTGGTGTGGTGTGGTGTGGTGTGTGTGTGTGTGTGTGAAGAGAATTTATTAAATTGTTTTTGTCAAAATAGTAACAATAGCAGTCTCACACCTGAGAGGCAAAGGACCCTGTAATTGCTCAGTTCAAGAGAAGAGGCTGGGTGTCTCAGATGTCACAACCTGGGACCAAAAACATGGAGGGTTCCTGGAGAGTTCCTGGGCCTCAGGCAACAATAGACAGCCTGAAAATGCCAGATCTGATTTCAGGAAGGAAGCAGTGGCAACAATAACAGGGTGAACGACTTGGCAGCAAGAGGGAAGGAAAACAGAGCAGGGAAAGTCCTTTGTGTCCGGGCTGCCACCAGAAGGTGCTGCCCACATCCGCTGAGACAATTCCTCCAGCCAGGCTCCCTGCTCAGGTGTTTGCAATCTGTAGACACTGAATTAAACCAACCTTCACAGGGCAAAAGAGCTTCAGTATATGAGCTTTGAGGAAACAAAATATTCAATCCATAACAATGGGTCAGATGGAATGAAGCCAGTTCGTGAGTGGGTTTGTGAGTCTGTCAGAAGAACCCAAAGTGCACAGATTTCCCTTCTGTTTCTTCTATGAGAAGCTCTGAAGTGAGAAGCCAGGGTTTCTATCCAGAAACCATCATCACACCTCAGCCACAGCCCTGAGAAGCACCGAAAGGAACTCAACCGTGTACATTTCTTACAGACAGTAGATTTTACCTCGTATCTAAAAGTCAGTTACTTCTTATTAAAAATAGTTTCCTAGCCTCTTGTCAAATGTTGTTATTCAGATTCGTGTAGATTTAGGTGAACTGGGGTGAGTCAGACTTTAAGTTCCCCCAGCGGGGCACACTCGCTGTTGGGTGAGCTCTACATTCATGACTGGTGTTTGACTAGCCGTGATATGCACAGAATTCTCCTTCAGGTGAGTAGAATAAAGCTTGTGACTTGTGGAGCTTGTGCTGTTTTGAAGGGAGAGTTGCGTTTGAGCAAGGTGACAAACCAGGCGCAGACCAGAGGACAGCAAGTGACATGCTGAAGAGTCAGCCAGAGAATGAGAGGGAAGCGATCCCAGTTCAGAGAAAGCCTGCTCAGGAGACTTTCAACCTGAAGCCTGCCTTGTCCAGATTGGAAAGTAGAGAACATTCCAGAATTAGTTCTGGCAAGCTAAGGTACAGCATTTTAACTGTGATTAATAATAATGTATTAAATATTCAAAATTTGCTAAGAGACTAGATTTCAAGTCTATTGCCATGACCCTCTAAATGCACCTGACCTTGATTGACCTCAGAAGATAAGTAAGGTCAGGCAGGCCTGGTTAGTACTTGGGTGGAAAATAGATCTTAAATGTTCTCAAACACACACACGGTGTGTGTTGGTATATATCTTAACTAAGACTGCCATAATCATTACACATACACACACATAAAGTGAATACATTATACACCTTCCATACATGCAGTGTCCCTTGCCCATCACACCTCAGTAAAGCTTGGGACAGAAAGAACGTTACAGATGCTGAAGACACACTCTGTAGGTCCTGCTCATCTTGTTAGCATGAATTTCTGAGTTTTGATCCTTGACACCAGTATCAAAGCAAACCATAGCAGTGTGTGTCTGCAACCCTTGCTCTGGAGACAGACAGAAGGCTGGCTGGAGCTACTGCCTACAGAGTCCAGCCATTGTGAGTTCCGGGTTCACTGAAGAGACTCGGTCTCACAAACAAGGTGAGGTAACAGTAGCAGACATCCCAAAGCCAACTTCTGCCCTCCACAGCATATGGACGCGAATGCACCTGCACACACGCACACACCCTCACCCTACACATACACAGAATATTCTAGATGAGGAAGCAACAGATTCTCCAAACAGCTTGTCAAATCGAATTACAGATACACTTGGGTTTACGAGATCAGGCGACGGGACATTGCTGATAGGGGAGGCTCTGTGTGTGTGTTTGGGTGAGGGAACCATTGTACTTCCACCTAATATTTCTGTGAACCTAGAACTCCTCTAAAACAATTCAACAAGGGGTGGGGGAGGTGTGACTGGAGAGAGAGACAGAGAGAGGCAGAGATGGGGGAGGGAACTGGAGAGACAGAGATGTGAGGGTAGGGGGAGTGGGTAGGACTGGGTAGATGGCCCAGTGGTTAAGAGCTTGCCACTCTTGCAGAGGACCTGAATTTGGTTCCCAGCATCCACATAGGTTGACTCATAACCACCTACAAACTCCAGCTCCAGGGGATCCAATGCCCCTCTTATGCCTTCCATGGGCAGCTACACACACAACGTACATTCACCCAGACACATATGCACAACCATAAATAAAAACAGACAGATATACAGAGAGGGAGGAGAGAGAGAAAGATTGAAGAGTGACAGGGGGTGGGGAAGTCAGGCCATGCAGAACTTTGAAAGCCAAGTGAGCATTCAGCAATGTCTCCCGGGCATTCTTGTCTTTCTTCTAGTCTTTTCTCTGCAACGTGGCTTTGCAGCAGCTCTCACCAACAGATGGGTTCAGTTTCTCCAGGCCCTAGATTCTGGCGGGGGGGGGGGGTCCTCTACATGAACTGCTTTGACCAGAGGGATGCTAGCAAATGCTAGTAACTAGAAGCTGGGGCTGACCTTGCTCTCACAGCTTGCTTCTCTGGATGAGCCTTCTAGCTCTGAGCCCATCATTGGCAGAAGCCTAGGGCAGCCTGGTAGAGGTGGAGGGCAGCTACCCCAGCTGAGCCCCTCCTCGTTGACCAAGTCAATCATGAGACACGTATGTGAGGCCATTCTAGCCCAGCCAGCCACAGCTGAGCACAGAGACCAGAATAACCAGTCAGCACACTCACAGACTACTGGAAATAGCAGTATATTCCTGCAGATGGCTAAATTAGGGCTGTAATATGACAAAGCTATTAATTCGGAGTGAGGAATACTCAGAAGGGTACTTGGTGGCCTGAAAGAAAATGGCCACTAAAGGGAGAGGCCCTCAGGAGGTGTGGCCTTGTTGGAGTAGGTGTCATCTTGTTGGAGGAAGTGTGTCACTGTGGAGGTGGGCTTTGAGTTCTCATATATGCTCAAGCCATACCCAGTGTCTTAGACCACTTCCTGTGCAAGATGTAAGGACTCATAGCTCCAGCTTCAGCACCATGTCTGCCTGCATGCCACCTGATGACCCTGGGCTAAACCTCTGAAAATACAAACCACCCCAATGAAATGCTTTCCTCTAACAGAGCTGCCTTGGTCACGGTGTCTCTTCACAGCAACAGAAACCCTAACTAAGACAGGTACTAAACAGAGAGATGGCCTTATCGGATTGGCATGAATGACTTTGAAAATTGCTGCAGCAAGGTTTCCAAGACAGCTTAGTGGGTGAAAGCACTGGCTGTGAAGCACAAAGACCTACACTCAGTCCTGACTCTCATAGCGGAAGCAGAAAGCTACGCTCAGTCCTGACTCTCATAGCGGAAGCAGAAAGCTACACTCAGTCCCAGCTCTCATAGCGGAAGCAGAGAATCGGCCCTGGAGGCTGCCCTCCGGCCTTCACAGGCTCGCTGTGGCCTGGGCATGCTTGCACACTTGTACACATAATAACAATAGCTAAAATTGCCAAAAGGATGATCACTGCGCCACAGAGTAGAGGGCAGAAGGTACAATGACAGCAGAAGCACAGTCCCTGCTGGGACAGTTGACAAAGCTCAGATGGCACATGATGACGGAGACGTGGACGGTTTTAGAAACGTCAGTGGTAACCACTATTGAACTTTTCTGGTTTCAAGAGTTTACACCTCATGGATTTGCTGATAACTCTGAAGCGTCTATGTCCTGGACCTCCTGCCCGATGCCGGCACTATTACTGTGCCTTCTGGAAAGCTCCACCGTGATGTTAGTCCATACTCTCCATCTGATGGAATTCGCAAGCCCTTTGCTGCTCATAGCCTTCTCATCCCCTGCTATTACCCATCCCGAATTTGCCTCTGCTCCAGCCAAATGTGTTGGTGATTTCTCTGATACCTCGCTCACACACTCCACATCCCATCTGTCATTAGATCCTGATGGGTTGACAGTCACAGCATGGAATGACCACTCTGATCCAAGCCACCACCACTTCCCATCTGGATCAATCCATAGCCCCCCTGACAGAATGCTCTGCCTGCTTCCACTATTGCCAGCCATGTCTGATTTTAACTGCAGTAACCTTGCTATGAACAACCTGAATTTATAACACACTATAGTTCCTTGTTTATTATTAAAGTAAAAAACGTTCAATTCTGTTTCTGTAGGTCAGAAGTCTGGGGACAGGTTATCTGGGTCTGTTCTGAAGTCAAGAAATTAGTGGCTCAATCTCACCTGATGTTTGTGGCTCCCATTCAAAGTTAACGGTGCTGGTGACACTCAGATCTATATGCTTGCATGACTAAAGTCCCTGTTTCTTGCTGATTGACAGCCAAACCCATTCTGAGTTCCCAGGCTCCCCTGCTTTCAACCACGGGGCCCTCACTTGTATTTTACAGTGGGACGCTTTACTATCTTCCAGGCCAGGCAGCACGCACCTGCTGTGGCTTCCTCTCTGTGTAAGTTCCTGCCTGATTAGCTCAAAGTCATCCTGTTAGTAATTTCATCATAGAAGTCATTCCAGGCCATAGTCACAGACCTCACCCACATTTAAGTTTTAGGGTTTGCAGGGGTTATGCAGGGTGTGCACGCCAGGGGTTGGGATTCTTGGGGCCACCTTCCCAAGCAATTTCTGCTGTGTTCTCAGAAACACATATAGAAGACATATTGGAGAAATGATGTGACATAAACATTTTATATCAAGCAACTTAGCAAGACTCAGAAAGACAAATAATGCATGATTTCTCATAGAGGAGGAACGTAGGTTTAAAATTGTATGTGTGAGGTCACAAAACTAGGGGATCATGAGAGGTGAGGAAGAGATTCTAAGGAAAGTAGGAAGTAGGCATGGTATTGAAATTATACCTATGATAAAAGATGGGGGAAGAAGCAACCAGAGGCAAGTGGAGGAGGAGGAGGCAGGACAGGGCAGCGGGGCAAAAAAAAAAAATGACGGCAAAGTATAATGACTCATTGTGAAGATGCTGCCATAAAATCAATGACTTTTATAAAGGTTTTCTTTGTTCATGTGTGTGTGTGTGTGTGTACACGTGTGTGCGCGTGCACATGCATGCATGTGTGCCATGGCATTCCTATGGAGGTCAGAGACCCACTTGTTGATTCTCTCCTCCCACTATTTGGGTTCTTGGGATCTCAGTCAGATTTTTAGGCTTGAAGGCATCACCTGAAACCCACTATGTGCTACGTTAACCCAAAGCAACGATAGTGAAAAGGAATCACTGTCATAAATAGTATTGCTTTACAGCAACAACAAAAAGAGATGAGATGGTGCCAACCGTGTGCTCAAAACGCTCCAACAATATCTCATGTTCATGAAAGGGACAATCTACCCTGTGTCTTCGGTAGTCCCTAACTGAACCCCTTTGATCCCCTCTTGATAAGTCATAAATGTCTTGGCTCTTCCCAGTTTTTGCAACAGCTAGTATCTTTTCCAAGACCACACTCCCTCC
This sequence comes from Chionomys nivalis, assembly GCF_950005125.1. Taxonomy (NCBI): domain Eukaryota; kingdom Metazoa; phylum Chordata; class Mammalia; order Rodentia; family Cricetidae; genus Chionomys; species Chionomys nivalis. Next base: position 6,941,453 of record NC_080090.1, read on the forward strand.
ATAAACCAGCATGCTTTGCTCCCACATATTAGTTAATATTGTTTTACTTTAATTCAATTTTTGATGAGGGAAGGATTTTTTACTTTGGCTCATACTTTAAGAAAAGATACATCCCGTTGGGGCTGGTATGCATGGCTGGCAGCAGGGATGTGAGGTGCCTGGTCCCTCTGCATTCCAGTCAGGAAACCAGGAGTATCAATTTTGCTCTTGATCTTTACAACATGGATGACTTTGAAGGGCATGATATCAAGTGGACTAAACCAGCAGAGAAAGGAAAACACCACAGAATCTCACTACAGAGTCTTCAACTAAAGCCAACCTGAGAGAGACAGTCAGGTGATGGTCACTAGAGAGGGTGGGGGAACGGTTACAGTTTATGGGCTGAGTAAGCTCTGGAATTCTCCTGCCCAACACACGGACTAAGGATGACCCTGTCCTAGATACAAGATTTGCTTCAAGTGTGGATTTTCGATGCCTTTATCACATTCACAGGAAAAGGTAACTGGGAGATGTTAATTTGCTTCGCTGCGGTAATCATTCCACTATGCATATGCAAATTAAAGCACAGTTGACTGTAAATGGATGCAAAGTGAACTAAAAGGAAGCTCCTTAGAATGTGAGAAGGGAGATAAAGAGGGGAAGGAGGAGGAAAGGAGAGGGAGGAATAGGAAGAAAGAGGGAGGAAGAAGCAGAAAGGAGAAAAAGGAAGGGAGGGAGGAAGAGAGGGAGGAAGGGAAAGAGGGAGGGAAGGATGGAGGGAGAGTGGAGAGAGGGTAAGAGAGAGGAGGGAAATGAAAGGAAGGGGAAGGAAGGGGAGGAAGAAAGAAGGAAGATGGAGCCTTAGCTGTGAACCATGAGTTTTCCAGATGATGCACTAGGTGTCCAGTAGAGGGCATCAGATACGCTAAGGCTGGAGTTAAAAATAGTTGTGAGCTGGCATTTGGGTACTGGGAACCAAATCCCTGTCCTCTAGAGCTAGGTTCTCTGGAAGAACAACCAGTGCTCTTAACCACCCAGCCAGTTCTTTAGCCCCACAAAAACCCACTCTTAAAGTAGCAGATTGCATGGAAAGTTTGCAGAGAAAATGCCTCCATCAGATTGGTTTGTGGCAGGCAAGTTTGTAGGGACATTTTAGTGGTTGATCTGGAAGGGGACAGTCCACTGTGGGTGCTGCCACCCAAGAAAGCAGGCTGAATAAGCCACGGGAAGGAAGCAAGCCAGTAAGCTGCATTCTTCGTCTCTGCGTCAGTTCTTGCTTTCAGGTTCCTGCTTGAAGTCCTAATCTGACTTGCTTCAGTGATGGACCTAGGACAAGAAAGTGTAAACCAAGTATATTCTACACATTGCATATGGTCTTGGTGATTATCATAGCAATAGAAAGCAAGCTCAGAGAGATTTTTTTTTCTAAGTATGTCTCAGTCATTGTTACATCTTGTGCAACATGCAGGTAGGTATGACGAATGATCCCCACCTCAGTAAGATCCATTCCGATGGGGGGAGGCCACAGAACTGACTTCTCACTGCGGTGACGGCACCATGTAGGCCGTGGAAAGGAAATCAGGGACTGGTCTGAACCTATACATATATTTTGAAAAAAAGGCAGAGATATTGTCCTTGTGCTGGTCTTCAAGGTCTGAGGACAGGAAGTTTTTCTGAATCCAATTTTACTGGATTTCGGTTCCTAACACCTTTAAATCTTGTCCTAAACAAGAAAAATGATGCGGGTCAATAACAATTAGGGTAATACAGCATGGCTTGGACTGGGGAGTAATAAGCCAATGGAAAGCCAGCCTCCTTCTGATAGGTGGTTAGTGAAGTTGAAAGGGGGAGGAGGGGGATCTTGCTGGTGAGGACAGAGCAGAATGTCACAAAAGGACGATGTCCCCATCGCAAGGAGGTACTGGTAGTGTTTTTATTGGGACTCAGGTCAACTCCTATAGTTTTCTCCCGTAAGAAGACAGAGAAGGGAAACACAAGATCTGTGAAGATGGCTAAACTCGGCAACTTCAATCTGCAGCCCCAGAACCCACAAAAGCTAGACCCAGCAACTCAGGTCTATAAATCCCAATTTTCCTATCAGGAACTGGAAGGCAGAAGCAGAGGATCCTGGGAAGTATAAAGGCCAGCTATCCTGATGTCCAAATCCAGAATGACAGTGAGACCCTGTTTCAGACAAGGCAGAAGGTGAGAGCAGATATCCAAGATTGCTTGGAGACCTCCATATACATTGTGACATATGCATACATTTACTAAAACGCACAACATGAACACATACACAGTATACAAACACACCACACACACACACACATACACAGCTTTTCATAGGCAAGAACCCTAGGGCCAGAGAGTATCCTATCTTAACTCGATGGATGAGGAGGGGCGGGGCATTAGACCATTTGCTCTTCCCTTTTAAAACCTGGCTGGATTTTGAAGAGCAATAGTATATCCACACAGTCTGCGCATCTTTCACAAATTATTTATGAACTTAAAGCAGTAATTTTATTATAGAGTATAACAGAGAAGCCTGGCAGACACAGCCGACCCCATCATCAGAGCTGGATTTACCAGTGTCGAGACAAACGTCCTGTGACTGCTGACATAAAGGCCCTGAGAAGGAAACGATGTCATTTATGGGGTGGCTGCCAACAGCGAAGAAGCAGCAAGCCACAGAGCTGGGCTGCAAGGCACTACACAAAATTCAGGGCCTGTAATATTTAAAGATGCGGAGGTCGACATTGGTGAAGGGAATGTTCCAGACTAAAGGACACTAAAGATGTTTAATTGCTTACCAGGATTCACGGTCCAGTAGTCAACTCTGGGCTGGAGGAGAAAGAAGAATGCTATTGAGGATGCTGCTGGTCCAACTGGAATAATCTGAAAATGGGCAGTGGAGTACATAGTATGATTACAGTCCACAGCACTGTTAAGTTGTCCACCTTTTGGAGAGCTCTTTGTGATTTTTATACTCTGAGTATGTAAGGAATGTCCTTGTTCTTAGGAAAGACACAGGGATGTATTCATATGGAAAGTGATGCAGGACTTGCAGAGCTCAAGTAGTATATCAAAGTGTGTGTGTGTGTGTGTGTGTGTGTGTATATGTGTGTGTGTGCAGATGTAGAGGAAAAGATACCACAAATAAGACAAGATGCTAATAATGATGAATACAAGAAAAAAAAAGAATGTGTTGGTTAGATTTTTTTTCTTGTCATCAGCTTGACACAAGTTACAGCTATCTGAGGCAAGTCTGTGGGGCACTAATGATTACTATGGGAGGGCCCAGCCCACTATGGGCGGTGTCATCCCTACGCTGGTGGTCTTGGTTTGTATAAGAAAGCAAGCTAGCAAGGAGTCTTTCTCCACTGCCTCTGCTTTCAGTTCCTGTCTCCAGGTTTCTGCTCTGAGTTCCTGTCCCGACAGCAGGCTATGTTCCTGGCTGGATAAGCAAAGTGAATCCTTTCCTTGCCTACGATGCTTTCGGTCACACTTTTTATCACAGTCACAGAAAGCAAGCTAGAACAAGGAGGAAGACATTTCCTTGTGCTGTTACTTTTATTTGATTTTCTTCTGTTTCTTGAGAAAATATCTCAAGTTTCCCAAGGGTGTCCTGAATCTCACAAGGGTGGCCTTGAACTTCTTGAATCTCCTCTCCCGACCAGAGCGTTAGGGTTATAGGCATGTACAAGTGCATCTTTGCTGTTGTTTGTTTTTGCATTTGCACTGCTGAGGATGGAGGCACCTAACCTTCTCCAAACTGAGATACAGCCACAGCTTCCTCTGTCCTGCATATTTTTCCCTAACTTCAAAATTACATCAAAATTTCAATTTTTAGGAACTATGTTCTTGGCACACTTGGCATTGAGGGCTCATGCATAGCCTTGCTTACCTTTGGGTCAGATGGGAACAGACATCTCCCTTAGTCCTGGTTTCACTGAGCCCCCTTGCGTCAGCTTCAACATCATGCGTGGATGATCACAAAGGTTGATATCCAGGCCATGGGGAGAGCATGCAGAGGAGACTACTAACTCAGGCTGTGCATGGCCTTTGAACTGAATCTGGAAGGATGGAGAAGCCTTAGTGAAGAAGTGGACTTCGGGAGGCAGGAAGAATCTGTATCTCTCTCTCTCTCTCTCTTTTTAAAAAAATCACCACGATCAGTTCTTTGCCTGCCTCCTGTGTGTCAGGGGGCTGTGTGTTATGGTCTGCATCCCTGACTCCCTCTCATCCTCTGTCCTCTAAAGCCTTCCCCAGTGGGGAGATGGCAGAGGTGGCCTTCAGGGCAGCTTGGGGCAAAGTTTTGGGTTCACTCTGTGTCCCCACAATGCAGAGAAGGCCTAGGAGAAGCTTCTGCTGCTGCCGGCCCCTCCTACTTCAGCATCTCTGGAGTTCACTGTCACAGGGCACTTCTTCTAAATCTTCAGTCCTGGGAGGGCAGTGGCTCCCTACAGCTGCCAATCACAAGCATTTCCCCAGCCTTAGTTGATGTCCCAACTGCGCACTTTTTTGTAAACAATGTCTCAGATTATTTTCAGTTGAACTTGAAGTGTGACTTGTGTTTCTTGATTGGAGTCTTTTAAAACACACATGTGGCTCAGACAGAGAAGATGGGAAAAAGGGAGTAGATGAGGCTTACACAGGCAGAGAGGAGACTGGACCGAAAGAGGTCAGCTCTGCTTTCTGTCCTGTGATTTCAATGGCCCGGACAGCCAAGACAGCACTTGATAGAGGAGAGACCCGAGCTGTGTGACCTTGGTGAGAGACTTCATTTGCCTGACCTGCTTCCTCATTTACGGAAAGAGATTAACCTTACAGGGTTAATGTGAGGCACCCATGGGTAGAGATCAGACTCACCTCCATTCATGGCTATAACTCTGTGTCCAAGAGCCTCCATCCTCCGAGCATCTGACTTTGACAGCCCCTGCTGGCCTCTCCCTCCTCTGAAAGTCTGCCGGGCTTCAGTCCTAGTCCACAATCAATTCTCCATCATGTCTGCTTCATGTGTGAATCTGTATGTTGATTTACTATGATTCTCCAGCTGAAGTTTACACTGTTTCCGAAAGTATACTTCCTGCCATGCCTGAGCCACTGGGAAGGCTGAGGGCTGACTGGTTGTCAAATGAAGAAGAGTGATTTTTGAGTGTCGTGGCATTTAAGCGTCATTCTTTATACAAGTATGACCTCTCTGCCCCTCTTGGAACACTAATCTAAAGCCAGAACAAGTGAAAATTCTTTTCCTCTTTTTTTTAGGCATTCAAACATACACTTTAACACTTAGAGTGTCGGTAACTATTGGTTGATATTTTAGATCAGTTTCATTAACTCAAGTCATTTAGAAAAGAGAAATCTGGATTGGGTTTTAGATGAACAGTTGCTCAGACGCTTTTGCATCAGAGCTGAGACAAGTACTTCTTGTCATATTTGGACCAGGACTTCTTTGTTGTGCAAATCTTTTGCCACCAGCCCCAATTCTTCTATTTACACCTAAAGCCCGTGTGAGAACCCTGGAGATGAACTCAAGGGCAGCGGGGTCTCTATTTGTTCCTCTTCCCAGCCCTTGATTAACTATCTTCTCTCTGCTTTCACCTTCTCTCATCTCTAATTGGCTTACTGGGATGGAGGCCAACCTTAGCGTGTTGGGGCTCCAAGAGGTGTGGCTTCTGCCCTAGATTGCCAGTTACTAGAAGCTACTGGGACAGCTTTTGTCTCGTGGGCGGCCTTGCTAGAGGAGGACATAGATGCTCTGGTGTGGGTTAGGATGTACAAGGAGGAGGTTGGAGCAGAGGGTGATGGAGATTGGCAGTTTCTTCACGGTGGAAACTTAAACTCAACACATCATGGGAGGATCTGGTGTGGAAGCTGTATTTCACAGAGTGGGAAAAGTGGGTTTACTTTACAAATATGGTGAGTTTCACAGAAAGATGTAAAGAGCCTTTGAGAAGTCATCAGGGAGTTTGCTGGCGTCCCCACCTATGATTCTGCTTCTTGCAATGGCGGAAGGACGTGTCTTCCATGGTTTTAAGGATTGTTTGTGCCTCAGTATAGAGTGTGTCAGCTGGAGTGCTTGATAAAGGTGGGTTTGAGGAACACGGAATCTGAACTCTGACAGGCAGCACTTGGAGACACAGAACCTTCCCCACTGCCTCCTCCTACCCCCTTGGCTTTAGTCCTCAGTGCTAAGATGTCCCTGATGGTGTCCGTTGTTGCATTGCCACGAAAGCCCAACTGCTGAACACACAAGTCCACGTGACTCTTGGGTGAATGAGTATTGGTTACAGATGTGGAGACTTTTGTACATTTTCATCCATAAAATTTGCAAAAGAAAGGCCGCTGTTCCAACACTCCTCCCGAAAACAAACTGTGTAGAGGCGTGTATACATGTGTTCACAAGTCTGCAGAGGTAGGGGCAGTGATGTGGGAGTCCATTTTCCTGGGGAATAAGGCCTAAAGAAAAGAGCAAGTGTTTTGCGTTGTAGACACTAACATGCCGACACACCAGTTCTGTCCTGCTTGTTGGGGAGAGGACGGTGGAGCAGGCTGAGGTCAGGTTCTTTTGGACTTCCCACAAGGAAGTTGATTTTTCTGTTTTACAAGGAGAGTTTACGGCTGCTAGTCTCCACTTGGAGAGTCCCCTCCCTCAGTCCCTCCATACTTCTGTTTACTTTGAAAACCGCCCAGTGGGCTAAGGGTGATTTCCCATTCACTTGTGTTTCTTGCCCTTATTAAAGTGCCCAAGTTGATCTGTTCCCGGATTTCCTTCAGGGCATGTTTACTGAGCCCATGCATGAATGAGACCACCAGATTCCACAGTGATCAGACAGAACAATTCCAGAAAGCTGATATCTGACCTACACACACACATCACGGTATGTACATGCCTACACTCACACACAGCATAACATCATACACACAGTAATAAATCATTTTAAAACACTCCACACTATCGAAATGTAAATCACAGTCTCAGAGCATCTAGGCTGTTTCCTTCGCACAATGGACACCTGGGAAATGCGTGGCTCCACCTACCCGCCCCTTTCTTTGGGAGCCCGACAAACCTCTGTCCAGAGAGGGGCAGGAGCAGTGAAAGGCTTGGTGGATTTTACTTCCAGATAAATGTCAGAAGCAAGAACGTATAGGGAGGGGTGTCTGCAGGATCCCCAAAGATGTGCTGCCTTCCAAGAAACGCTCTCGAAGGCTGCCGGCAGACGACGCCATCTTTTGTGCTAAGCCAACACACACCCCGTAGTGTTCTTGAGCTGACTGTCCCTATCTAATAACTTTTTCCGTCAGAGAACTGTTTGTAGTGGTACTGATGAGATTTCATCCTTAGTCTCTTAAAATGTTAAACGTTCTTAGTGGCCGTTTGCCCACACTCACAGCGGCGGCCCGGGGTCTGAATGCGCTGTCTGAGTCACAGGAAGCATTTGAGTCTGAGCATGGTGTTGAAGGCTTCAGGTCCCATCCTTCTTCCTCTGTTCGTGATTTGAATGAAGGAGGGGCTCTGAAGGGAAAACAGAAAAGAGGGAAGGATTGTGTCAGGAAAAGGAGGATATGACCTAGGACACAGCAAGGTTCCAGTCCAGGATTCCAAACAATGCCCCAGGCTGGCGGCTTAAACATTTGCAATGTCTCCTGCAGTTCTGAAGGATGGAAACCCAAGACCAAGGAGCTGCCTGGGTTGGGTTTGGATGAAAATTTCTGGCTTAGGATGACTAGTTTCTGTTTTCTGTGTCCTCATGTAGATTCTTCTCCGTGTCCATGGAGACAGAGTGACTTCCGCTTCCTCTTACTCTTTTGTAAGGATGCCAGTTTTCTCAGATTAGGACTCCACTCTCATGACTTCCTCTAACATTAATTATATCCCTGTCTACTCTGTCTCTAAATGACAGCCACAGAGAGTTAAAGGACTTTTGTACAGGCACGATTGAGTCTGTAAAAGTCACTATTAAATTTTTAATGAATAAATATTAATTCAAACCATTTTCTATAAACCAGGTAATAATTCCTCTAACAAAGATCATTTCTATAACAGTAATTTGTTCTAATACCCCCCTTATGAGGCAACTCGGGTACTTGTTAAAATTCCCTCTTTAGATTTTCTATATAGATACAGTATAGCTGTATAATGCATGTAATTTATTTCTGTATATGTGTGTTTATAAACACATGTAAGTATGAAATACAGATACAAAGATATAGATTTATATTTTATATTTAAATGTATATGTGATGTATCTCTCTGTATGATGTTTATTATTTATCTATATCTACATACAGTATAACCATCTATGCATATATTGATAAATAGAATTATAAAATGTGTTTATAAAATGAGATTTGAAGTTACTTCTATCGTTTATACATATCAGTGTGTCAAGACTGGTTGAGAATTCACCCAACTCAAACTATCCAACTGTGGTCATTCTCTGCACCCACCAAAGATTCTGGGCAATCCCCTCTCCCCCCTCTACTTCCCCCCCTTCCCCTCTCCAACTCCTTCCCTCCCCTCTCCTCCTCTTCTCTCCCCTCTCCATTTCCTCCCCTCTCCTTCCCTCCCTTCCCCTTTCCATCTCCTCCCCTCCTCTCTCCTCCCCTCCCCTCTCTAACTCCTTCCCTCTCCTCCCTTCCCCTCTCCTCCCTGCCGACTCTTTTCACTTGTTCTCCCCAGGCAGACTAAACTGCCTCCCCACAGAGTCTGCTTACTTTTCTCCCACAGTCTAAAGCAAGATGTGGGGGGAGGGAAAGGAAACAGAAGGGTGGCGAAGCACTTGTCCAATTGTCTACCATTGCCTTGCTCTATCCCCTGCGGCCACTAAGCAACCTGCCCAGCTGATACACACCCAGTGGGTTCCCTGTGAGTTATTCCACAGGACTGCTGGGGTGAAATTCTGGAGGTGCCCCACTGTAAGTGTTTATAACCCCCAGATTCTGCACCACATGGAAAGGCATGCCAAAGAATATCAAAGTCACAGCCTTTAGATGCTTTGGGTGTGTCTTTTGAAGATTGTGAGTTCTTTCTGTGCATGTTAGATATGGCATTTTGTTCTGAGAATTGTGTGGACCAGCATGTGTGTGCAAGTGTGTGTGTGTGTGTGTGTGTGTGTGTATGAAAGCTTCGATTTACCATCTGAGAAAAATAAAAAAAGGTGACTCTATCAGAGTGTGGCTCTTCCAACCCTGTATGTGACCTGTCCTTTGTTCTTTGGGGACAGCACGAGTGTGTGCTCACACTGTCCTTTGCTTTCATCTAGGGTAGTGTGTTTTCTTGGCTTTACTGTCATCTTGAGCCTTGTTTTGGAGGGCAGAAGAATGCTTAGGTCATGTTTAGTTTTTATAGCCTCATTTAGTGAAAATGGATCCTTTGGGCCCCGTCTATGCCCATTGCCTAAATTTAAAGTTCCTTTTCTTGCAGGTGGCTTAATTTATATTTGTTGATGGCGCAATGAATGCAAATAACCACACGGGTGACCTTTAGGAGGCTGCGAGAGCCAAACCAGTTATGCGAATGACTTGAATTCAGAAAAGCTTTTTGACATATTTTTAGCATTTCTACAAATACTCTTTTCTTGAGGAAAAAAAAGGAGGTGTTTTTGGAAGTGTATAGAAAGCTCATCTGTGGTGGTTAGTCTGCTATTTCAACACTATCACTATGGTAGGAGGAAAGCTGAGCAGAATTAGAGACGCAAGTGGATCGCATGAGGGAGTTAGGGGTTGAATCCATTTTATCACGTCTTCATATCCCTGGCAGATGCACACCTGTGCCTTCAATGAGAACATTACCGAAGCGAAGAGGGAGTGAGGGAAATACAGAAATAAATCATTTTTGACTATCTCAGATCTTTCTTTTCAAAAATTGAAGGCAATTGCAGCTGGATGTGAAATCAGGTCTGGGCCTAGTTACCACAGAATGACTGTCTTTGGGTTTCCTTTGGATGGTTTATTGGATTTTGATTCATGGAGATAGGATGTCACTATGCAGTCCAGAACCACTTTCAGCTCAAGTCCTTCTGCCTCAGCCTCCCGAGGACTAGGGTTGTAGGGAAACATTTTAACTCTCTTTTTTACTGGAACACCCACTGAAACTAGTTTCATTCTTCAGAAACAATGTGTCTGTTGGAAATCTGGAGATGGTGGCTAAGGAGAGTGCTCAGTAGTTAAAACACTGCAAAAGGAAAAGAATTCAGATTCCCAGAATCACCCAAGTGCTACTGGGTCTGGTGGATTGTCTTCTATTTCAGCTAGAAAAGCAGTAATAAGCAGTGCTGGAGGAAGCTGGCTAACTAGCCAGGTTAGCAGTGTTAGTAAATTCTTGAACTGGTTAAGAGACATTGCCTCAAAGAATAAGGTGGAGGGCAATGGAGAAAGATGATCTTTTGTTTTATGTTTAAGCAGATAAAATATATGTCAACTGTCTTGTAGATTTTTCTAGGTTTAATTCTTTGTGTCTATAGCTAGGATTTTCAGGGGGTCTTCCCTAATCAAACCTTTCTTTAACCTTGAAGAAATCCACAGTCTTTAAATTTCTGTGGAAACAAAAGCATAACCTCTCCACCATAGCAATACATTTTCTGACTTCCATTTAAAGTTAAAGCATTCCTAAAGTGTCTAGGCTGGTTTCATTCAGCAGTCTTGTATATAATTCAATGTCTCTCAGCTCAGCAACTGTCATTCTCTGTTCACCAGCATTCAAAAATTTACAATGAACAAAATACCATATAAGGTCCAAAGTCACCGTGTTATAATATTTCACATCCTTATGTGGCTTATGTTTTTAATATTACTTTATTCTCTTTTAAAAGACTTTTTTAAAAAATATTTTTTCTATGACTGTTTATATCCATTTTCCTATCTTTCTTTAGTATCTAAGCACATTTTTAAACATACTGCATCTTTTAAGAGGTTTTCTGTGTTTGAATCTGGATTTATTAAGCATCTGCTGCCTTTACTGACCACATGAGACAAATCTTAAACTGCCATGTCAGCTGCAGCGTGGCTCAGATTAGCACAGGCAGTAGTCAGTAGCCACGACTCTGCATGTTCTGAGCACCAGCCCACCTGAGAGAGTGCAGGACTAGGAAGCTGCATCAGCTCCTTGTCCAGACCTGTTACTAGCTTTCTCACTCCTTATGTTTGGATATTCGCGCTCCACGTTGGATGCCGCATGTAGATGGATTTTTCTTTGGGCTGTCAGTTCACAAAAAATGACACAGAGACTTGTTATTAATTATGAAATAATCAACCTTAGTTTAAGCTTGTTCCTAACTAGTTCCTATAGCTTAAATTAACCCATTTTTTAAAAATTCATGTTCTTATACATGGCTGGGTTATCTTTACTCTGCACTGCCCATCCTGCTTCCTCTGCATCTGGCTGGTGACTCTGCCTTTCTTCCTCTCCAAGTCCTCTCTGTCCCAAAAAGTCCTGCCTAGCCTCTTCCTTCCTAGCTAATGACCATTCGGCTCCTTATTAAGCCAATCACACTGATACATCTTCACACTGTGTAAAGGAATATTTTGCAAAATTGTGAAATGCAAAATATAAAAATTCTGGAAGGAAGCCTGGGGGAAAATATTGATCATCTGGGGCTGAACAGAGTCCATATTTGCAGCCTGAACCAGAAGTGAGAGACTCCTTTAAAAACAGCACATACTTCCCTGCTTACAGTGTGTGAGACTGAGGGCTTAGACTCATGTGTATAAGGGTGCTACCTGTATTGTTTCTGGAACATCTCAATAAAGACAGGTTCCATGTGTGTATGTGCAGCTGTCTAATCATGTAGATATGTTCAAGGTTTTTAATTATTTGATAAGGCGGTTTATTAATTCAGTTGAAAAGCAGTGAACTCTCTTTTAAAATGAATAAATTTAGACATCCTTTTTTTGTATATTTGAAGGTATTCAATTAAGTCTACAGAAAGGAATATTTCTGAAACACCCTTAATAAGAGAGAGATCAAATCCACATATATAAAAATAGTGTAGCCGGGCCACTTGTGGTGGCATGAACTTTTAATCCCAGCAGTCAGGAGCCAGGTGAATCTTTGTGAGTTTAAGTTTAAAGTCAGTCTGGCTTAACTAGTGAGTCCCAGGACAGGCATGACTACATACTGATACTCTGTCTCAAAAAAAATTAATAAAAATTTTTAAAAATGAGTGTAAACTATTCTTAAAAAGCCAAGAAAAAAAGTAAAATTTTTGCTTGAAATTGTATTTCTTGAACATCAATTTTAGTGATTTATATGGATTTCCCAGGACAAAATAATTCAATTGACTAAAAAAGCCAAGTGTACAATCCAGGACCAAACCAAACATACACATGAGGTTTAAAAGGGAAAAGAATCAATAATTTACCTTGAAAAAATGAGAACTTGAAAAATAATCTTCAAATTCTCTCTGCAAAAATGTAGTTTTTATCTTTCTCATGAAAAAAATGTATGAATTGAATTAATACACCCGAGTGCTGAGCCAGGCATGTTGGTGCATAGCTGTAACCCTAGCCTGTAGGATGTTGAGGCAAGTTCCTGATGACAAGTCAGTCTGGGCTCATAGTAAGGTCTTGTGACCCCCCCACAAAGAAACAAAAAGTAAGAGGAAGAAGAGGTGACTATAAAACTATTTTGAATAAATAAAATATTAAAACATTTTCTATTTCTAGATAAAACCAAGGCCAAGAAAATAGCAGAGAGGGCTGGGAGCAGTTGGTATTATTGGATAAGAAGGAAGCTGGAGAACCAGAGTGAGGACCTAAAGGGTTTTCTACATGGAAAAACAAAAGGAGGCAGGGAGGCAGAACTTCAATAAGCAACACTGACAGTTCATGACTTTCTATCCAAGTAGTGGCAAGCAAAGAAACCAGATAGAAATAAATCCCCAGATTGGATATTGTAATAATATGTGGTAAATTTGGAAGAATACCAGACTATGGATTAAACAATGCTGCTTGAAGTCTTAGCTTCTCCCATGAAAGCATATTCATCTTGTCTAACCTGAAGTTTTCTCTTGTTTGAATGGGAATAATAACCCCTGCTTTGCCCGTGTCACCGAATTTTTATGAAGATCAAAGAGATAATAAATGTGAATTTGGAAAATTGTAGATCAGTATATACATAAGGTGTTATTAGCATATTTAACAGATGCAAATGAAGGTGTATTAATTCAATTTGAATACATTTTTTTCCATGAGAAAGACAAGACTACATTTTATGAGAACATTAGAGCCATTTGTTCTTTAAATTCCCTCTTCTCAGTCAAAACAAAAACCTTGTTGTTGTTGTTGTTAAATTCTTTTAAAAATCATTTCTTCTCTTTTCTCACTCACCCAATAGCCTCTGTTCTAAAGTATTTAAAATTCTAAGATAAGAGGTAACTCCTATAATAAAATTCATGACCTCCTCAAGTTCTCACCCCCAAAGTAAGTATGAGTTACTGGATTCCACGCAGAGAATGTGGGGGGGAAATGTATTAATATGCTAATATGAGCTGTAAGTAAGGTTAGCTTTTATAAGTCTGACTTTAAATTCTCAAAGAAATAATTATATGTTCATAAAAAGTTGCAAAACATCATCAAGGCTCCTATTGTCCTGGGTAGCATCTCCTACACCCCTTTGCAGACCTAAGAAGTTGTGGGTGTGATGGTCTGTGCCTGTAGTTCCATACATACATGCATCTACATGTGTATGCATGTTGAGGCCCAGAGGTCAACCATGTGTTCTTCTTGAGGAATGTTTGAGTTTTACGACAGTGTCTCTTAGGCTTGGAACTAACCAAGTGTGCTACCTGGCTGACCTCAGGCATTCTCTCACCTTGGCCCACACTAGCGTGAGATCAGGAACAGGTGCCTTCACACCCATGTTTGCTTGGGTTCTAGGCAGATCACACTCGGGTCCCCATGGTTGGGCAGCAAGGTCTTTACCAGTTCAGTCATCTTCCCAGACTTCCCTCAAGAGGTTTTCACAGAGAAGAAAGGGTAGTTAAAGCATGTGTTCTATTTGAATAGTAATTGGATCATCATTCTTCCTATAGCTTGTACGACATTCACAGACTTTGTCCTGTGGGTTTGAGTGACCAGGAACCACACCCAGCTGTAGATGCTGTTGCTGAGTCCAGGGAAGGATGGGAATAATAGTCCTGCATCAGGAGAGAAAATCCAGACCCTCCATGGTAGGCTTGCTGCAATATCCATTTTCCAAAGAAAGTTTTATTCGCTCCATTAGCAATGAGGAGGTGATTTCCTTAGAACCTCAGTCAGGCTTCTGACTAGAGCCTGGGTCCACCACATCCTACAAATTAAGCAGGAACAACATGTAGACAGTGAAGAAACACTTTGCCTATCCTAGTACAATTAAATAATTGGAGTTTAATTGTATGTAGATTATTCTCTTGTATAGACCAAATCATTTCCTCTTTTGAGAACTAATTCCAAGGTTCCTATTTTCCTTAAATTCTTTCTCCACAAGAGTGACACACACACACACACACACACACACACAGAGAGAGAGAGAGAGAGAGAGTACTACTTTATGTCTTTGATGCAGTCTCTGTGATCTTTATGTTTGACCTTGTTTATGTTTTCCAGAAGTCATGTGTGGCACTGCAGAGGCAGTCAATAATATAATCCAATCATCAATAAGCTACAAATCCCTTGTTTATTAATACATGATTAAAATGTATATGATAAAAAGATATTGACTGCAGCCAACTATATGGATGACAGCGACAATTAAGGCACAGGTTCTTGATCACCTTGTATACAGGGCGCCCCAGGGAATGCCGACAGTCTGTCTAAAAGTCACAACAGGTACAGCCTTTCTTTTGGTTTTTGAAAGTTTGTTTTATTTATTAGTAGGAGTGTGTGTGTGTGACATATGGAAGTCAGAGGTCAGTTTTCTTGTTCCACCACATGGATTCTAGGGAGTAACTTGGGGTTACTCAGAAAGTACTTTTACCAACTGAGTTCCATCACCTTCCTTTTTCTTACTTTTTCTTTAAAAATTAAAGTCTATTATATACAGCCCCAGCAGGCCACACATTCTCAATTCTCCTGCCTCAGCTTTCTAAGTGCTAGGATTAACAGTGAGTGTCACCATGGCCAGGCTTTGGGTCTATGTCTCAACCTCTAAAACACTGGACAGACACTTGGCTGTCCCCATACTAGGTGTTGATGACACACAAAAGGAAAGAGTATAGAATCTTGCCAGTAAAGAATCATGTTGACCACTGAATAGAAATCTCCACACTTCACTGTCTTAGTCCATGTTCTATTGCTGTCAAGAGATGCCATGGCCATGGCAATGCTCCTTCTAAAGAAAGGATCTGACTTGGACTTGCTCACAGTTTCAGATGGTCAGTTCATGCCCATTATCATCTTGTGGGGAGCATGGTAGCACACAAGCATGCATGGTCTAGAGAAGTAGCTAAGAGTTCTACATCTGGATCCGCAGACAGCAGAAAGAGCAAGTCACTGTGCCTGGCTTGGGCTTTTTTTTTTTTTTTTTTTTTTTTTTTTTTTTGGATTTTTGAGACAGGGTTTCTCCATAACTTTTGGTTCCTGTCCTGGAACTAGCTCTTGTAGACCAGGCTGGCTTTGAACTCACAGAGATCCGCCTGCCTATGCCTCCTGAGTGCTGGGATTAAAGGATTAAAGGCGTGCACCACCACGCCTGGCCATGGCTTGGGTTTTTGAAACCTCAGAGTCTACCTCCAGTGACACACTTCCTCCAACAAACCCACACCTCCTCTGAAAAGGCCACGCCTCCTAATCCTTCTCAAGTAGTGTCACTCCCTGATGACTAAGCACTCAACCATATGAGCCTATGGGACCCATTCTTATTCAAACCACCACACTCATCAAAGCTTTGACACATTGTGATCAATGGGAAAAAACACAGCTCATATTGTGAATCCTACTTTCTTTTCAAGATTTATTGATTTTTATTTTATGTGTATGAGTGTTTACCTGCACGTATGCTTGTGCACCAGGTACATAAAGCGCCATTGGAAGACAGAAGAGGGCATTCAATGACCTAGAACTGGAGTTTGGGATGATTGTGAGCCATGGCAAGGATGGTAGGAATCCTGTCCTCTGCAAGAGCAGCAAGTGCTCTTAACGGCTGTGCCATCTCGCAGTATCGTGTTCCTACTTTTGCTGTATGTTCTGCTGTGTTTGTGTTGAGTGAGGCCTTGTAGCGCTGGGTATTGAAACTCGGGCTTCCTGTAACCGAGAGAAGCGTGCACACTGGTGAATGCTGCCACTGACCATTTATGGGGTTGTATGTGTGTGTGTGTGCATGTGCGCGTGTGCAGATGGGTAGTGCCAGTGGAGGAAGAGGTAGACATCAAGCCTCTAGATGACATCTTTGTCTTTCTTAGTAGTTTCCACCCTATTTTTTTTTGAGGCAGGTGCTCTCACTAATCCAGAGTTCATCAATTCAAGTAGTTTGGCTGTTCATGTGAACCCCAGGATCATCCTGCCTGTACCTCCACAGGGATGAGATTACAGGTGTCTGGCTTGTTCACATGGGTGCTAGGGGGTTGAACGTAGGTTGCTATGCTTGTGCAACAGGATCCTTTACCAGCCCCTCTATGTTGGCTTAATTGGGCATTCCACACAGCACCATTTTCTCTATTTTCTTGTATATCTAGATCTACTACATTGCTTTCTAAGTATCTTTCCCGAATATTTGCAGCCAAGTAGACAGCATATATTTTTAGTGAGTCTAAGAGTACCTTTCCACCTCCCAGATAATGCAACTTCTTCATAACAAATTAGACCTGCTTTTGCCCTCCTTTTCTAGGTTCATTGTTGCACTTAATTCTCACACCCATAAGTATTTACATATATGCCTATCATGGGATATATAGTTGCTCTTGTTTTGAACAATGTAATCTCTTTAAGGACAAAATTAATAGAGTTACTTATTCATTCTGGTTTGTTTTAGTGTCTTGGTATATAGCCCTACTTGACCTGATACTATGTAATCCAGGCTGGTCTTGAACTTATGGCACCCCTCCTGTCTCAGCCTCTTCAAAGCTGAGATCATAGGTTTGCACCTCCATGGCCAGATTTAATAAATGCTTTTATTAAGGGCACTGGGAAATTGACTTTTGGACCCTGTGAATGTTCACAATGCCGTACTCCTGAGCCACAGCTCAGAAGTTTGAACTTGACCTTACTCTTCTCTGATCGTATCTTTATAGAATCCAAGATTTTGCTCTACCCTGAAACACACAATGCTGCCCTCGTTGGTCTCAGCTTTTGGTGACTTTCTGACTCTCCCTGGGTGCTGGACTTACAAGGTGTGCCGTGTCTTACTCCTTCACTTTTGAAGGATAACTTAGCAGGATACCCTGTTCTGGCCTGGTATTTTGTATTGTTTTCTTTGCTCTCTTTCATGGATGCTATGGTTTTTGTTGTTGTTGTTCATTTTTGTTTTTTTGTCTTGTTTTGTTTTAGCTGAAATTGAATGTAACTTTTCTTTTTGCTTTTCTGAGGCTAAACACTAATTCCCTTCTGGTTTCTTACAGAATTTTTCTCCATTGCTAATTTTCTTGTTTGGAAAAGATGTCCTAGGCACAGGTAGGGGCATGTATCCAGCCTGAGTTCCATGAACTTCCTCAATCTGTGTTTTGATGTCTGGTATTAATCTGGAAAAATATTCAGTTATAATTGTATAACTTTCTCTTCCTCCTTCCTTCAAATGTCCCCATAACGAGTGTGGTGTCCAGTCATGATTTGTCATGTGGTCTGCTCTATCTTTTTTTCTAGTCTTTTCCGCTTTGCTTTGCACTTTCAGGAATCTCTATTAAATTATCCCCAAGCTTGGAGTATCTTTCCTCAGCTGAACTAAGTGCCTGTGCATCCCACAACGGCCATTATTCTCTCCAGCTTCTGTCTTTGAAACCTCTAGTCTTCCATCTGTGCCATTTCCATGTCTCTGGTTACATGACTCGTGTTGTGGCATGATGTCTACTTTTTCCTTTGAAGTCCTTAGCATATTGATCTCATTTCTTAAAAAATTCCTATTCTGGAACTGGAGTTGTAGCTTAGTGGTAAAGCATTTGCCTAGGTTGTATGAAATCCTGGGTTCAATACCTAGCACTGGAAATACACACACTAACCAATAGGCAGGCACACTCCTGGTCGGGCATGCCAGCATCCTGATGTACCTGACACTGTTTGTGGTACTAATTCAGTCTCTCCAATGATACTCTCATTGCAAGACACATGTGACACATTGCATAAAAGAAACCAAAAAAGTGGGGCCTCCAGTAGTTAGTTGTAACTGGTCATCAGGAACATTCTAAAGTTATGAACTAGGTCCCAGCTTCTTGGAGAGCTTGTGTCCCCAGCCATGACCTGGATTGTGCCTCTCAGGCATGACCTTGGTTGAGGAGGGAGTTGGATGGTTCCCTTTCCAGCTTGTGGGGGGCTAGGGGAGCTGAGCCGGCTGAGGGGTTTTAATATAAATATGAGGCTCTGGTAACATAGCTTCTCCTCACAGTAGGACTTCTTAAGAAAAACCCAGAAGACTGTGGATTTCAACATAACTCCTTTTTCTTCCTACTCGTTAGAAGTGTATTTCCTGCCAGGTCACCCACTGTCTTAGCCTGGCAGAGTTCCAGACAGGGAGTGGGCTCCTGTGAAATCTGACCACCCCGAACTGCCGGCATTTCTCAATTGCACTTTGGGTTTCCTTAGCGAATGCCTGCTCCTCTCCTTTTATTTCTAAGACAGTGGAGGTAAAGGAGGCAACTAAATGGGGGAAATACTTGCCACATAAGCACAGGGACCTGAGTTTGTATCCTCAGGATGCAAAATCCAGATGCAGCCATGCACATTTGTAACCACAAACCACTCTCCTGTGACAGGTGAGAGCCGAAGACAGGAGGACCCCAAGAGCTTACGGGTCAGTTGCCCAGTTTATGCCATACTGGACAGTGAGAGACCTTTCCTCATACAAGGAGGATGTTGAGGAGCAAAATCTGAGTCTGACTTTTGACTTCCACAGCTACACTGTGGCAGCTATGCACACAAACATGCTCTATCTATGTATCTATCTATCTATCCATCCATCCATCTGTCTATCATCCATCCATTCATCTATCTATCTATCTATCCATCTGTCTATCATCTATCCATTCATCTATCTGTCTATCATCCATCCATTCATCCATCCATCCATCCATCCATCCATCTATTATCTATCTATCTATCTATCTATCTATCCACCTGTCTATCATCCATCCATTCATCCATCTCTCTATCTCTCTATCTATCCATCTGTCTATCATCCATCCATCCATCATCTATCTATCTATCTATCTATCTATCTATCTATCTATCTATCCATCCATCCATCCATCTGTCTATCATCCATCCATTCATCCATCTATCTATCCATCCATCCATCCATCCATCCATCTATTATCTATCTATCTATCTATCTATCTATCTATCATCTATCTATCCATACATCTATCTGTCTATCATCCATCCATTCATCCATCTATCCATCCATCCATCTATTATCTATCTATCTATCTATCTATCTATCTATCTATCTATCTGTCATCCATCTATCCATCTATTATGTGTGGTTCTCCCACTATCACTTTCCACCTTAGTTTTGAGCTGGTCTCTCACTAAACCTAAGCTCACTGTTTGGCTAGGCTGACTATCCAACAAGTCTCAGAACCTGTCCACCTCCTCAACCCTGGGGCTACAGGTATGCTGCTATATCCAGCTTTCTGTATGGCTCCCAGAGTTAAACGTGCTTCCTCCTGCTTTACTTAGTGAGATATCTCACAGCCCTCTCTATATTTTTAGTAAATATATATATATATATATGTGTGTGTGTGTGTGTGTACACATATATATGAAATATATTGAAGCATATGAAATACATCGATATGAAAGTTTTTATTTTGGCTTAGGGTTCCAGAGACTTGGATGTCAATAACAGTGGGGAACACGATATGGCAGTAGAGGCAGGAAACCAAGAGATCCCATCTTACCGTCACGCAGGAAGCAGAAAAAGAGACATGATGTGGGGTAAAGGAATAAACACCAAAGGCCTCTCCCAGTGGCACACTTCCTCCAGCAAGGCCATATCTCCTAAAGTTTCCATAATCCCCACCCCAACCAGTGCCACCAACTGGGGACCAAGTGTTCAAACACCCGAGCCTGCGGGGAGCCTCTCTCCTTCAAACCACAGCATTCTGCTCCTGTACATGACTCGCGTGTAAGTTGTAGTGTTGTTGTTGCTGTTTTCCCAAATAACGTTGGTCTGACGACAAGTAAGGCCAGCTAGGATTCCGCTAAGTATTGAGGATCTTTGCAAATCTCTGGGTAGGTCAAATCAGTGAACTGGCAGTATTTGTAAACATCTGGAAATGAGACATAAAAATAGATTATCATTTAGACTCATGCATATTCATGCATGACTGTGCATGGGGGTTTGTACAGCAGTGCATGCAACTGGTACTTCCACATAGCTTAGAGAGGGGATGACAGCATTTCAGTCATTACTGGCAGCTCTTTTTCCCATCTAATATCTTTCTTGTAACTTGAAGTACAACAGCAGACAGACAGACAGATAGGGGAAACTATAAATATCCTCACCGGTCATCACAATTCCTGAAAAGAAGGCTCCTTTCTCTCTCTCTCTCTCTCTCTCTCTCTCTCTCTCTCTCTCTCTCTCTCTCTCTTCTTTTTTTTTGTGGCGGGGGGAGTAAGATTTCTGCTCGGTTTGTAGTACTCTCACACTTTGGTGGAAAATTCTGATCTGAGTATGATCCAGATTGTTCTCGGTAATTTCATGAAGTATTTATTGGCTTTGAATCAAAGTGAAAGGTGATTTTTTTTTTTTTATTTAGTGTACCTGAACTGACTGACGTTCATGGTTTGGATGTCTGTGTGTGTCTAGTTGCCCAAAATTCAAATGTCGCTTTTCTTTCTTAGTTTTTTTCTTTCTATCTACTTTTCTTTCTTTTATCAAAGAAAAACAAGCCAGGCGGTGGTGGCACACGCCTTATATCCCAGCACTCAGGAGGCAGAGGCAGGTGAATCTCTGTGGTTCAAGGCAAACCTGGTCCAAAGCTACAGAGAAACGCTGTCTCAAAAAACAAACAAGCAAACAAATAGATACAGTTGTGATGGCAGAGTCCTGTATCTCAGACCTTTTGAGGTAGAAGCAGGAGAATTAGAAGTTCAAGGTGAGCCTCCACCATAGATCAAGTCTGGGGCTAGCCTTGACTACAAGAGACTCTGCCTTAAATGTTAAAAAAAAAAAAAAGGAAAAAGAGAAACAAGAAAAAACCCATAAATGAACCTACTGATGGAACAGCACTAGATAAATTAAGAGCCTACCTAGTTCAGTCAGGTTTTAGCTTTAAAGTTTGGATCTCGTCATGAAGGAGACTAGTCATGTAAAACACAGCCCAGGCGGGCTTAGATACAGATCACCCCTGTGGGAATCAAGCAGCAGTCCCAGCACTGGGCTCAGACAGTGTGTGGCAAAGCACCCATCCTCCAGCACTTGTGTCTGACTTCAGGGCAAGGTCTAGACTACTGAGACTCCATGTTTTACCTCCACCAAACGCGAACTAAGGAAAGACTTGAAATAGAATTCAGGCCGTGAAATATGTCTCTGGAGTACTTACTGTTCAGTTAAGAGGCTTGCTTGCCTTTCCTTCTTTTTTATTGTCTTATTTTAAAGGCACAGTGTTATACAGTCCAGGCTAGCTTCAGTCAAAGGGAGACATTTTGGTGGCATCTGTCTCCTGAATTCAGATTGCCACTGCCAGGCCTCTCTCTCGAGGTAATTCTTTTATTGTATTTTATACATTCTTAATTCATTATCTTAATTTAGAAAACTGACCAAGGAGGTAAGTTACTTCAAAAACCAAAAATCTTTCAAAGAAGAAGGTAGTTATGAGCCAAAGGACCTCTTTAAAGGGTATGGGGGGGGGTGTTCCTGCAAGCCTCTTACCTACTGCCTTTAGGACAGAAGGGAGGCAGTGAGAGGATGAATGCTCGGGGGAATTGGTGCTCTACCGCCATGCAGCTGCTAATGCATATGCATGTGTCATGCAAATGTCCCCAGCAGAAACACATTCTTTAGTTTGAGCCCACAACCATTCAGCAATAAAGAACTTTCCAGATCAAACTGCTGACTCTTTTGTTTTTAATCCGTATCAAAACACCCAGCATACATCTTACCAGGCCGAGTAAATCAAGGGGAAAAGCAGCTGCAGGGAGGCAACTCTTGTCCCCCTGGATATCAGGTGTGGGCTGCAATTTTCCGGATCCCTTGGTGAGCTCAAGTCGGTATCTGGAATCTCCAGAAACTCAACCTAAGGCTATTTGGAATGCGATTGTGATCACTTCCCAGGGGCCCTATCTTTGTAAAGGGACATTGTCATTTACCAGCCAAGGGTTTTATCCCAATCTAAAGATGAGTTTCCTTTATACCCGTATCGGAATATCAAAAGACCCGTCTCAACAGAGAAGCACTGAGGTCTAAGATGGTCCTAGGTGATTGTCTTTTCTATGCTTTTTTCGAAAAAAAAAAATCAGATTATTGATAAGTGGGAGAGGGAGGCGGGAGAATGGGAGGGAAGAGGTAGGAAGGGAAAGAGGAACAAGTGGGGAGCAGCCTAGGCTCACTAAATGTTCTAAAGCGCCGACCTAGTTAACACACAGGACTGTGAATTGATCGTGACATTGTCTTTCATCACACTGGTTCTGCGGGTGCGCGGAAAAGTTCTGTGTCGGGGCATGAAAACTGTCAAACAAGAAACTTCCACTGTTACCTGGAGGAGACGTTAGAGAGTAGCTGGGGAGTGATTCACTCCGACATCTTTATGGCTGGGAGAAGGAACGCCGCTCTGACATTTTTTATGGGCTTGTATGCGGAAGCTAAGCATTGAGAAGAGCACGGCTGTTGGGATTAGACACGGAAAGAGAAAATGAGTTCGTATCTGGGGATTAACCTGCATTTGTGCTCTACAGGGAAGCGGACTAGACACTCACTTGGAAGGCAGCTCTCCGGGGAAGCCATCAATCCTGAATGAGATTACTTAGGGTGAAATTGCATATCTCCAGGTGGCATTGTCTGAACTATTCCACGGGTTTCTTTCTCCCTCCCACAGCGGTTAGACTGGCCTTAGCCAGCTGAACAGAACGCCGTGGAGGAGGAGCCTAGCCTCTGGGGAAGGCCTAGCATACTCAAGACAGTCACTCATTTTCCTCGCCCTCGCTGGGCAGGAGCATGACACCAGCAGGGAGAACCCCCACTTCCCCGAGTCTTTATTCTCAGATCTAGGACCCTGGAGTTTGGGGGTTAGCCTCTGAGAGAGGAAGGCGAAGGTAAGAAGGCTAGTAGGAAGAGGGCCGGGACTTCGAAAGGGCAACAGATATAGCCCCTCGTGTACCCCTACATCTTCACTACCTGAAACTTGGCTTATTCAAAGAGCCCAGCGAGAGGCCAGACCCAAATCTGGTTGTATAGAAACCGGCTTTAGCTGGTCTCCTCTTCTACTCCGCGTTCTCCTGGCTAAGTCTAGGGGAAAAGATGTAAAAAGTCCGCCCAAACACCCGCCCATTTGCTCTTTTTCTTTGTTGTTTTCCTAGAGGTGAGGAGAGAAAACCCCTTTGCAGAAAGAGAGCGAGCAGTCGCGATTTGCACCCGTTGTGCCCCTGGACGCAAGCAATTCTTCCCAGGCATCTGGCAGCGCCGGCCCAGGCGCTTCCAGGCTCCTTAATATCCATAATTCGAGGGGGAGACTGGGCGGCTGCTTCCTTGCCAGGTCAATGTGTTAATTAAAAGTTGGTCTGAGTTGGTCAGCACGCAGTCCCAGATGTGCATAACAGCATGCAATTAATACGTAAAGAAAATCTTTTTGAAGATACCAGAATTGAACACCTCCCCCCTTAAAGAAACTCCACCCTACTCCCACCCCTGAACGTGAGCTAGCGCAGGCAAATACTGGAAAAGTCATTAAAAGACGTAATTAAATGTTCTTGAAGGGGTCGGGCAAGGAAAAAAAATCCCTAAATCTATATATTTCAAAAATAAATAGCAAATTGATTTCTTTTTTTCTACAAGTCGGGAAGGCTCACAGACTGGCTTCGCTCGGTTCCCACCCCATGTATATTAAACAGCCGGCGAGTGGAGGCCGAGTTGCTCGGTGACCCAGCGAGCGCAGGGAGTCCCCGGCCCCGCGCGCTGCCGCTGCCGCCGCCGGCAATTGCAGAAGGGCCTTTTGCAGCCAGATTGCTTCCCAGACCCAGGGATAATTACTGCACGCTCGCTCGCCTAGCCTTCTCCATAGCTTCAATGAGAGTAGGGAAGTGTGGATGGGGTGCGGGGTGGGGAGTGGGGGAACAGTCATTTTAGATAAATGCATTTCTATGAAAAGTAAACGTACGCGAAGACACTTAATATTATCATAGACCCCGTAGGAGGAGCAGACCGGCTGGCACAGGCTTGAGGCTGCACCGTCCGCCTGCCCGCACATTTCCGCCTCCTTCGCCTTTTGCAAGGGACTCTCTCGGGCTGCCAGGAGCCACTTGACGACCTTTGGCTTTTGTTGGGGTTGATTCATTGAATGGAGTGGAGGCAGGAGCCCGTCTTTAGGATCCAAGATCTGCATTCAAGATTATTGGTTCATCTTCTGAGTTGTTAGCTCCTGACTGCTGTGCTCTTTCCGCAACCGTCGCACCCCCACTTGATCTAAGTTTTCCACTTCCCCCTCTTGCAGAAGAAGCCAGGCCAGGACTTGGTGTCTATTCAGGCACCATAACCTACATGCAACCTGTGACCCACTTCTTGCTTCTCACCCAGGACTTTAGACATTTAGGTTTAGGGACGGCAAGTGATCCCATCCACTACACCACCCCCCATGGGCCTGGGAGCAGCAATTTCAACCAATTAATTCTGAATGCCTATAACCTAAAGGGTGTGCCTCGTGGTCGACACCTAGAAACCTGGGTATTAAGGACACATGGACAGAGATGGACAGAGCGCAAGACAGAAAGGAGCCGGGGACAGATTCTTCGGAGAGGACCAGATTTGTTAAGTGTGAGCTTGAAGGCAGTAGGAGTCATTATTCAAGCCTGCACAGCCTTCCTGTTAACTAGTGTCCGACTCCCCACCCCCACCCGCCCCATCTTTTCCCCCTTTTGTAGGATGCAGAAGGTGAATAATGAAACCATTTTGCTAATAGTTTATGAGCCATGAGATTGGAAATGTATATGGGTAGACCGAAGCACCAGACTAAAATCATCTGAGACGCGCGAGACTTGGCAGAGAGAAAAACCCTCCAGGCCCCTCTTCCCAGCCTGGAGCGGAAAGACTGCCGCTTTCGCCTCTCTGCTCCATCCGAGGGCAGTGGCTTCGTCCACCCTCCCTCCAGCTCCTCAACCTCCTCTTCTCCCCCACGGGACTGGAGCGAGAAGGAGATGAATTGGGGTGATGGCAAGATAGCACGACTGGGAGATAATCGTTATCAGCTGGATTTTTCTTCCAGTGATGGGATCTACAGAGATCCATCACGCTGGGCAGCTTTCTCCCAGGCACAAAACAATAGACGGGAACCAGGCTTTGGGGACAACCATAGGGACTCTGTTTGTATGTCCTTCATATTCATCACCTCAAGGACCATTCCTCTACAGAGAACACTCAGAACTGTCTAGAACAACCATCCGACGTCCACCTTTTTCCAGCTAGTGTTCCTAACCTTTCTCTTTGCAGATCCCACCTCAGTTTCAAAGCCTGGGAGGCTAAAGGGGGTTGCGGGGGGGGGGGGGGGGCACCAGCGGGCGTGGTAGAGCCAGGAAAGGGAGAAAAGCGCTCCTGTGGCGTGGTCGCACAGCCTAGAGATAGTCTCCTGCTAGCCCACAGCGTGGCCCAGGAAAGACTGCCCTGCTGGTGGCAGGGCGTCCCAAAGAGCAAAGGCGAGCCGGGAGGAGGAGGGTGAGGGCGCAGGTGAGGGCGGGCTCCTCTGGAAGCTTTGGACTCCAGGCCCAGCTCCCAACCAGCTCAGCGACGGCTGCGGGAAGGCCAGGACAGGTGCGTAGCAGGGCGCGCAAGTCAGGCAGAGTCGGGGATCCCGCGATTCCAAGGCTCTTTCCCTTCCAGTCTGGGGGCGCCTTTAATATCGTTCTGAACTCGGGCAAGGGCTGGCGCCAAAGGACAGTCAGGTCAGACTCCCGGTTCCTGGGGGGAAGTCGAGGCAGCGCGGCCGCGTGTCCAAAGTGCCAAGTGGGCGTGCCGGAGCATAGGCTTGGCAGGGGCTCGCGGAGAGAGCGTTCACGCACCTGCCTGCATGGAGACGCGGGCCATGGGCACTGCCGGGAAGCAAGGGCTATTACCCAGTACGCCTTAGCCCTCTCCCCGTTCCCTTTGAGTCCAAGCCAGGCTGGATTTTCCGGGAAATACGTTTAGGGATCGTGAGGCGAAAACTGGCAGAACGAGCTGCTGGGAGAGCGCAGTTGAGGACTTGTCTGGCACCTGCAGGACAAGATTCCCAGTTAGCAACCGGCACCTAGAACCTTTGGCCTTTTCCTGTAAGGGTGAGCGGGAAGGTGTTGGGGAGAGATGAAGGATGGGAAAGGAAAGACCACCACCCTGCAGGCCTCCTCGTGGAGAGTCCAGCCTCCCAAGCGAGCAAGGCAAACCTTCAACCCTCTTTCCCACACCAATCTATGTTGACACGTCTATTGGCCCTGGGGTCCTTCTTCCCTACTGGACATTCAGCAAATCTTTGAAGCAACACACCTCGTGAACTTACAGAGGTTGGAGTGCTTAGTATTTCCTGTCCTCAAAGATTGTATTTTTGAAGAAACAAAATGAAATTGAAAACCGAACTAACCCATTCACCACTGCTCATATCCCATGCAGTATAGAAGGCCAGAGCAAGGTGGACGCGTGGAGTGGGATTCCCAGGCAATTAGACAATTAGCCTTATTCCAGATGGCTGGTGTGAACCCTCGTGGGAAAAAGCAAGTGCCCCGAGGGAGGTTTAGGGTAGAGAGGGCTAAGTGAGGAAGAACTCCTGGTGGTATCCCGTAGCCCTAGCTGTGGCTGAAACCCTGCAAGTGAAAAGTCATGCCCTGGGACTCTCCAGCGCCCTTCCCGGGCGAGGGGTCCAAGCAAACCAACCGAGAGAGCTCGCTGGCGCTGGAGGTCATTGTTGAGCTCGGGAAGGACAACCCTGCTGTCCTTACTCTTGCGACTTCTGAATTCACCCTGTTGCAATTCCTTCCCAAATGCGGGATTGCCCAAATTCCTGTCCCGGTACCTCAAGTGAACTCCCGAGTCCTGGCAGTTTCCCTGACTCCCTAAAGGCCTAGGGCTCAGTTAGTCCTCGGGGAAACTTCCCTCTCCCTCCTCCCTCTCTCGGCACCCGGAGGCTTCGCCCTTCCTGACTCCTGGGTGGTAGCAGGTGGGGCGAGCGAGGCAGTAGGGGACCGCGTGAAACAAAGTAACAAAACCGCCGGAAATTGTAGATACCTTAAAACCTCGACTCCTTCTTCAAACCAATCCCCTCCCAACTCCTGACAGGAGAGGGACGAGAGGGACGTCTGGTCTTTTCCTCCAAGGTGTGTGTGTGTGTGTGTGTGTGTGTGTGTGTGTGTGTAGGGGAGAGGGGGAGGTCCTTTGCAAATTTGCGCTGCTCCTTTCATTTGTTAGTTAATTTCATCGAAAAGTTCGCTATTTATAGTCTACACCCCGCAGCCCGAGCCCTGCGCCCGATTCTTGGGGCGGAGTGCGAGAGGTTCCCGTGGTGCCCTGTCTCGTTGATGTCCGGCGATTTGTTTGCTTTCCCCTCTTGCAGCCGGCGACCAAGCGGACACCCTCGGGGACACCCAAAGCCACCTATTCCCGGGAGCTCGGGCAGCGACCCCCGCACGCGGGATTCTGTGAGTTGGCGCCGAACCTCCGGGTACACACGGGAGGCGCTGTCGCTCGCCGTTGCGACCGCCGTGGGTCGCGCTGTCCTCAGCCTTTGCCACCCCCCCCCCCATATCTCCAGTCGGGGGCTCTAGTATGCTCTCTTCCTGCTGCCCCCCTTTTCCATTTTTGTGCACCCCCCCTCCCGCTCCCCTCTCTAGCCTGCTCTCAACTTGAAACCGAGTTTGCTTTTTGACTCTGAGAGGAGAGAACCCAGTGGCTTCTCGGCGTGAGGCGGTGTTGGGGGTGGCGAGCAAGGGATGTGTGCGCTGCGTGCTGGGGACTGTTCCCGGCCCGGGCGACGGGAAGGGGGTAGTTTAGGCTCCGAGGGCTCCTGCAGCCCGCCCCAAAAGCGCCGACCCACGCTCTGGGAGGAGGGGACGAGGTATTTCCCGCTGGGGACGCCCCCACCCCTCCGCGTAGCTTTGGCGGTGGCGCCGGAGTACCGGGGTCTGGAGCTACCCCGATTCCCTTCAAGCTCTGATTGGTCTTAATCACAACCACCTGAGTCATCTCTGAGCAGAGAAGAGGGGAAAGGAAGGAAAGCCATGGTCTGGGACTTGTCTGAAAGAGTCCGACTAAGGTCCCTCAACTTCAGCCAGGCACACTGGACTCTGCCACCCGTTTTTCCAACCGTTGCAGGCAGGGCTTGCTTAAGGCGGGGCGAAACGTGGCTGATGGTAAACCTTGACCTTGTCCTTTTTTCCCCTAAGCGTCGGAGCCTCAAGCACGGTTTGTGAGTTTTGGAAATCGGCTGTTGGGGTGTAGTGGGTAATGAAAGCTCCCGGGACCCCGGGGCGAATGGAGCGCTCAGGCACGCGTGGACAGCGACGGGCTCTGGGTGGCTGTGCGAGCTCAGCCGCGGCCAAACACTCTTTCCCGCAGGCGCGTGGTGGCCCGCTTGTGGCTCCTTCTTGGTGTGTCAAAGTGCCCCTCGCAGTCTTGGCGGAGGCAACATCTCGAAGGGGAGCAACGCAGGGAATTCTGGTTTCCTGTCAGTCTGGCCGAAAATGAGAGCACAATCTGGGATTCGCATCTCTACCGAGGTCCACTGTCCCCGCTACCAGCATCTCGGTGCAATTCGTGAGCCCCATCAATTTTCTTGATACAATGGATCTCACTTTAGGATCCTTTTGGGGGCCTCCTCCCCACTCAAAGTCGTCAAGATTGCCTTTGGGGTCAGATAGGGGAAGAGCGAAGGCTCTGCATAGACTTTAGGTGGTGCCCATGGAGTGGGCCTCTATGCACACCACAAGTTCCCCACTGCCTACAGAACAAGGAGATGACATGCTGGGTGTTGCCAGCCTCCTTTCCGTTCCCTCTCCCTCCAGGCTTCACAGTGCCAGAAGTGTCTGGTTCAGGCTGGATGGTGGGCACCCACACCTAATCCTGATCTGCCCAGAGTCTCTCTGAAGCAGGCTTCAGACAGTTTTCAGGTCCTCTGCCAAAAGCAAAAGCCAGCTTCTGCCACTATCCCCAGGCAGCTTTTGGAGCTGTGGTTAGGTACAGATCTTAGCATGCTGTCATAGTGGTAGTATTAAACCTTACTGTCCAAATCTGGGAATTAGAAGTTTTAGGTCATAATTTTTCTTCCCGCCTACCCCTCCCAAGATAATGAATGCCATCTCTGGGTTTGTAGGAGCTGCTGGCCCTGTGTTTAAGGCGAAGGAAGGAAGGAAGGAAGGAAGGAAGGAAGGAAGGAAGGAAGGAAGGAAGGAAGGAAAGAAGGAAGGGAGGGATAAAAGGAAGGAAGGATGGAGGGAAGGAAGGGATGAGGGGAGAGAAGGAGAAGTGAGAGGGAGGGAGAAGAGGGGGAAGGGAAGAAAAAGGAAAAGTCAGCTGAAAAAGAATGAAATAAAGGCCTCTGTGAAGGGGAATGGCCTCTTGCTGCATGCTTCTCTGTGTGGACTATGAATGGAACATAAGCCTTAGGAAGGGCAGGAGCTACCTCTAAATCAAACCTTTCCTTACCCCCATTAGGCCTTTCCCTATTTGGACTAAAAAAAAAAAAAAATCAGTGCTTAGAAGATGCTGGCCAGATAGAGACTATTCTACTTTGGTATAAACTGGGATTCTTTTTTTGTTGTTTTTGTTTTTCGAGACAGTGTTTTTCTGTAGCTTTGGAGCCTGTCCTGGAACTTGCTCTGTAGACCAAGCTGGCTTCAAACTCACAGAGATCCGCCTGCTTCTGCCTCCCGAGTGCTGGAATTAAAGGCGTGTGCCACCTCCGCCTGTCTTAAACTCAGATTCTTGAAGTTGAATACAGTCCACAAGGCTCCTGGACTTCCCCCCCCTCCCCCCGAGTATTTTTGGCTTGGATAAGCTTTGTGATCTGCAAGCTCCTCCAGCTTTGATGTATGACCTTAGGACTGGGAAGCTTCCTTTGCTCGGTGTAGTAAAACAAACTTGTGCTGGAATAACTTCACGCCTGTCCAGGGCTGAAATCCTTGACTTCTGGGCTCTCTGGTGCAAGTTCAGTTCTGTCTTCTGCCACTTATCTTGAAGTGGCTTCCAGTCCCCCACCCCAGCCTTTCCTCACTGGCCAAGGCTTTAGTGAAGAAGTTCTCCTTGAGAGTATGAGGCCTTAAGGCATTTCCACCAAACAGCTAGAACCAGGGAAGCAGCAGTCAGGGGAAGGAAAGAGGTGGCAGCAGGCAGGAGACTTGTTTGTTTGCAAATCAATGAATGAATGAAGAATTGTTCTTCTCTGATATGCCCCATTTTCAAGTAACTCTGGACAGTGCACAAGGAGTGTCCTTTTGCAAATTCTTGAGTTTTGTGGCTTGTAAGTCAGCCCCTCATAGAGGGGCTTCGAGAAACAGTGCTGTGAGATTTTCAGGCTTTTTCTTCGTGACCTTGCATTATAGTTACAAACAGTGGCTACATTTTCATCTTTTTTTCTCCTTTATTTTTTCTTTTGGTGGCTACTGGAGTGGCAACGTGAACTCTTCTTTCTCCTGACCAAGAGAATTTTATGTCCCTAAAATTTCTTGCTGGGGACCACACTTCCTCTCTTCTTCAGACCCACCTCCAAGGCTTTAGCTACCAACCAGCACTATAGGAGTGTGGGTGAGCCTCACAGAGACTAAGATGACCTCAGAGTCAACCAGTTACCCTTCTCACTCCCCCCTCTAAATGTTGCTAGAAGAAGAAATGCACCTGCTTGGGTAGAATCACAAAACAATCCTTTTAACTTCCTGCTTTTCCACTCTTTCCCACCCCACCCCAACACAACAGGGCCTTTCTTGGGTGAGGAACCCTGTTCTATAGCAGCGGGATATTCCCAGTTTAGGTGCCCCCTTGCTCTGAGAGGCGAGAGTGCACGTTCCTACTGGATTTCATTTAGTCATTAAATGGACACAATTCTAGGAAAAGAACTGAGACTCAAGATCTAGGTGGCAAGAGGGGAGAGGCGAAGGAGCTGTCCTGAACCAAGAACTCTTGTCTGTGTCTCTGCCATATCTCATTGCTGTTAGCTAGAACACTGGGCCACTTTATTATACTCCTGAAGTGTGTGCGCGGGGGGGGGGGGGGACACAAAATTCATAGATCCTGTGACTATCTCAGCCACACCTTGAGGTTGAGGTCTGTGTTTTGGTCAGTGACTTTCACAATCTGACAACCAGCATCATTTACAACCTCAGCAGCTTTCTGCACCCACCCCTGTCTCAAGATTTTGACACACAGTCAAAGGTTTCTTTTCAAGTTCTTGTTCACCTTCAACAGGTTGGTTTCAATTTCTATTTCTCAAATTTCCTTGCACTAACACTCCACGAACCAGGTTATATTCGGTTTCTGTGGGGCAGGATGATTCATCCCACAGTTTCCTGGGTTGTTCTGGCTAAAACTGCCTCTGCCCTCATCCAAGGGAGACGCATACTTGAAATGCAAGAAAGGGATCTTTAAAAGCTAGAATTGTTCAGATACACTCTCTCTTCCTTCTCCCTTCCTCCTCCCCCCTTATTCCTTCTCCTGCAGGTTGGGAATAAATCTGCTCAGGTAAACATTTAAACAGACATGTCATAAAGATAAGTGTGACTTGTTATATAGTGAATTCTTTGAGGTATTTTCAAGTCATAGACCAGATTGCTCAGGTGACTCCAGGACACTGTGCCTTTCACAGGAACTGACCACGACACCCACTTTCAGACTCTTTGAGTTCCCTTTGCACGGTGTCTTTATGGTCTTATTCTCTTATTCAATTTGGTTTGTGATGAATTGTTTTAACCAGCACTCCTTTAAATAGATCCCCGCCCCCCCAGTTTTGAAATGTGTTCAGTTTCTCTATCCATGCAGCCTAACTGATAGAAGTTTGCAGTGCAGAAAAACAAACTTCAGAATGTGTAGCTTGTTCCACAGACCTGGTTGTTAAAGCTGTATTTTATAATTGCTTTTAAGTTTTTTATTTGGGAATATTGGAGACTGAGCCCAAGGCCTCACACGTGCTAGGAAAGCATTCAAACACTGAGCTACATCGCAAGACCGAAAGCTGTGTTGTATTGCCAACGCTGTGATAGTAAATTAATCAAAAAGCAAAGAAACATTTTTCTTGTGGGAGAAAAGCGTATGTCATCTTTCCCAGCAAGGTTTGCTGAATAATTAGTTTGTCTCCAGTGCTCTTTATTTCCCTATATCAGGTAGATTGCTCTGCCCGGCTTACTTACCTGCTGCCAATTAAAGAAAGATTCAAGTTACTGATCTCTGAAATCACATCCCTCTTCTTTCCAGTAGAATTAATGTGCAAATATTTTTAATTACACATTCCAGTGTAATTTGAAAGGGAGAAGGTCCCACATGTACCCTTTAATGAATGGTGGCCAGAGTGGCAATGAAGACACAGGATGGATTGAGGTTCTGCAGGCAGAATGATGAAGTCACCAGTGTCAGTCAAGGGCAAGGGGCTAATGTCCCAGTGTGCAGTGTTTGGGGTGGAGCTCACTGCATAGTTCATCTTAGGAAGCCTGTTGAAGAGATGTGACACACTTGTTTGATTCCTTGCACTGAGAAATAAATAAATATTAAGGTGATGTAAGTAGAAGCCACTTTTGCATTCCCCCCCCCCCCCCGGAGCCTTAAAATAGTACTGTTTTTGTTTTCAAACGTGGGAAAGTTAAGAAAACTAAAAAACTTGTGACTTAAATGTATGTGTATGTTTGTGCTTGTCTGTGTGCATGTATATGTGTGTATGTGTGTTTATCACATATATACATATCTGTGTGGGTCTGGATGGGTACATGTGCACACGTGTGCATGAAAATGGACTCAAGAGGTAGATGCTTGGTATACTTCTGGATCTCTCTGCATGTACTATGTATGCATGTACTATGTATGTATGCATGACTATGTATGTATGTATGTATACATACATGCATGTATAGATATATTATGTGACTGTGTGGAGGTCAGAGCACAGCTTTGAGAAATGTTCTCCCTCCACCTCTGAGGCAGGGTATCTTTTACTTCTTTTTCTGTGCTGCTGGCTGCCTGCCCACTGACCTCTGAACTTCCTGGGTATCCCCCCTTTTCACTTTCCTCTCTCTCTAGGAATTATGGGATTACAGACATGTCACACATCCAGCCTTTACCATAGGGATCTTTCCTGTGGGCCTGGGGATCTAAATCAGCTCACCTGGCTTTTGCAGCTACTGTGTTTACTGTTGAGCTATCTTGCTGGACCCCATTTTTGAGACAGGTTCTCTCATTGACGTGGAGTTTATCAATTGGCCTATCAACTGTCAACAAGCTGCAGGGAGCCCCCTGCCTCCACTGTCCTCCTCTAGCTCAGGGTCACCAACAGCAAGCCTCCTGTTGTTTTTTTTCTTGGGCACTGGGAACGCAAACTCGGGCCATCATGCTTACATAGCAGCAATCGAGACCATCCCAGCTCCCAGTTTTGATGAGTTCTAATTTAACAGGAGGTACTTCTAATAATGGCTGCAGTCTGCATCTGGAAAACTCAATGTAGACACAGCTCCTGAAAAAAAAAATCCAAAAATATTGTAGTCTTAAATAATGAGGACTCTTTGATACTGTCTGCATTTTATTAAAAGCAGACTGCCACAGCACGGGAGAAACCACCCTTGTTGTTCAGGAAAGGAAAGTGGCTGGGGCTCACTGACCTTTTTTACTAGAAGTTCTGACTTATTCAGATAAGCTGTCCTCTATGAATGAGACCTTTTATCTCCAAATGACAGTCACTGTTGTTTTAAAAATTATTCCCATCGAATTCATCTACCAAGAAATTTCACATAACCTCCTCTGTTTAAACAACATTAAGAATCTGCCTTATGCCAACAAGAACCAGGAAGAGCTAAGTAAAGGGTGGCAGATTGTCCCTAGCTAGTGCCTAGCCGCACAGGCCTGGGTCGTCAGGTAACGTGCTGGTAAATATCCTGGGAGAAAGGTCTTTGAGTCAGAAGGGAAAGGCATTATTAAAGAGTTAGCTGGCACATTGGCTCATGCCTGTAATATCAGCAGCCTAGAAGCTGAGGCAGGGGGATTGCTATGGGTTCAAGGCCAGATGAGGCTGAATAGTGAAATCCTATCTCAAAACACAAAAGTCAACAAAAGAGAATGCATATAAGTGGATGTTATAGAATGTCACAGTGCCTCCTGACTCATGTTGGTCACTTTTGGACAATTTATTTATTGATTGAAATAATGCATATGTTAGTTTGAATCAAATTTTTATTTCATTTAGTTATCAAGTTATAGGATAGCAAAGCCTGTTGCCAATGCAGGTTCAAGGCCTCTGCCTTTTCCAGTTGCCTTTAGTCTGAGCTTATGGCCGTGTCATTTTATGGAGGATGCTATTGGGTAAACCATTAGGTCATGAGATACTTTGTAAATGCCATGGATAGTTGTTACCAGACAAGAGTCCTGAGGACCTCCAGGGAAATACATTCCCTTGCTGTGGGGTCACTCCTCCATCTCACAGTTATCGTGGGGATAAAAGGAAAGGAACATGCTTGACACCAAGCATTTCAAAGTGCATTGTGCAGTTCCTTGTTTACATAGGTATTATTCTGAGAGTTAAAATTATTCTAAAAATTGAATTGAGCATGATGAGGCCTGCCTGTAGCCCAGTACTCAGGGACTGAGACGGGGAATCATGAATTCAAGCCATTCTGGGCTGTATAGAAGTACCAATACTACCTAGCAATGACAAGTAAGTGGCTGGGGGATGTATGTAGTTCAGTGGTAGAGCGCTTGTATAGCATAGATGATGATTAGTTTTGATCACCAACACAACAACAACACACGCATTTTCTCAAAAGTATTGTAAACCAGGTACTCTCATTGTTTCTGCAGTTTTAAGGTTGAACAAATGGAGACACACTCACATAGCTGATTGGAGACAGCTGTAGCTGTAGCGGAAATCTCTTTCCCGCCCAGTTCCGCAGACATTCGGTCCCAAAGAAATACACAGAGGCTTAGTAATTAGAAATCGTTTGACCTCTTACCTCAGGCTTATTATGAAGTAGCTCTTACAACTTAAATTAACACATAATTTTATCTATGTTTAGCCACGTGGCTTGGTACCTTTTCTGAGGCATTCTCATCTTGCTTCCTCTGCATCTAGCTGGTGACTGTGTCTCTGCCTTTCTTCTTTCCAGAATTCTCTTAGGCTGATTGCTCTGCCTATACTTCCTGCCTGGCTAATGACCAACCAGAGTTTTATTAAACTAATATGAGTGACAAATCTTTATGTACAAGAGAATTATACCACAACATGTAGTTTTTGGTTTACTTGTTTTATGAGACACAGTTTTGTGTAGCCCAGGCTAGCTTTCAGCTTGCTATATAGGCAAACTTGGCCTTGAACTCCTAAATCTTTCTGCCTCTACCTCTTGACTACTGTAATGGCAGGCCTGTGCCGCCATTGCTAGCAAGAACTAGATACTGAACCACAAAGTCTAGTTCTAGAATCCTTGTTCTGGTTTATCTGCTGCAGTATGCTGACTGCTAACAATTTAACACCTACAAGTTTCCAATTAAAACCTAAATCTATATATTGATTGATTCAATGTGTATTACTTGGGTAGCTATTACCTTAGCTGGCTTCTCTTGAAGCATGGGACACTCTATCAACGCTCAACTGTTTTTCTCCACCCTGTGATGTCTATCATCACCTGAAATGGTTGTTTCTGTCACCTATTCACACTCACCTAGCTTGGCTGAATTCTTTGCTATTTGCTTGAGTCTTAGACTCAGCTATTTTGGTACAACTAACACAGGCTGAAGGCAAACAGGAAAGCCCTTGCCATCAAAGCCCGTAGAGGAATGCCAATGGTAACCGGTTAGAGGATCTTCAGGTGCAAGCTGAATTCTACGAAAACCTTTATTGCTAGCAGTGACTGGATCACAGAGCAAGGAGATCTCGAGTTGGTTGATGAGTTGCTGATTCTTTTGGTTTGGACCTGTCCTTTCTGGCTTGAAGAAGAGCAGTGATATCATTGTATCTTCACAAGGTTATTCCCTGGAGGAGGGAGGAGGAAGAAAAGAGAAGGAAGGAGGGAGGAATGAGACTCATGAGCACATTCCCCCCTCCTCCCACACTCCCTAAAGTTACATGTAGGTGGAGGAAAGCTACGATGGGTGGCCTCCAGGATGGTATACAAGTGAGGACTCTTTAGTGGTACAAATGCCCCCTTTTGTGATTTATACACGTTGCAGGGCAGAACCTTCAGTGAGGAGTTTGACAGTGGAATCCTTTCTTTTTTTGGGGGGGAGGGTGTTGGTGGTGGTTTATTTTTCAAGACAGGGTATCTCTATATGTCCCTGGCTGTCCTGGAACTAGTTCTGTAGACCAGGCTGTCCTCAAACTCAGAGATCCCCTTGCCACTGCCTACTGAGTGCTGGAACTAAAGGTGTCTCAATCATGCCCTACAGAATGCTTTCTTTGGTGTGTTGATGATCCCCTTATCTAGAGCGAAGAGAAATGCACGTTTCTTTCCAAGGAAAGGTCACATGACTCTTTGACCCATGCAGCAAGTATTTAAAAGCAAGTTTAAAGATCAGAAATGTGGCCTAGGGACGTATCTCACTTTGTAGAGTGCTTTCCTAGCATGCCTGAAGCTCTGGGTTTGATCCTTGGCTCTGGATAAACCAGACATGATGGCACATACTAGCATTTGGGATGCTGGAGGTGGGAGGATCAGATGTTTGCGGTCATCCTTAGTCAGTTATTCAGTGAGTTCAAGACCATCCTGCACTACCCGGGGCTTTATTTAACAAACCCATCAGAGTGGGTATGAGCACAACCAATTTTACCAAAAGCAAATGTTTGCAGAGATGCGCAAGAACCAGAGTGTCCATCCTACTGATGCAGCACCTTAGAGATGCCTGAGAATCATCTGGGATGCAGAGGCCTCTTCTTTCAGTTCTTGTTTTCTGTGTCGTCTGTGAGGCAGAGATGAAGTAACACCCGATCCTCGAGAGAGTGAACTCGCTGCGCGGTGCACCTTTCCATGGTAGTATATATTCTGGTGCAGTCTAGTTTTCCAATTATATTTATTATTGAAAAGGGTGTTTTATTAGTCAAACAGTCCTTCTGTAAATATGTCAGTGTCAAACAAAGTGTTTGCCATTTGTTGCTCTTAAGGCTACAGGGTTTGTTCCCTCAAGGTCTGATGTCAAGCAGAAGAAACCGTGGAATGTTCTGTGTGCTGTGGCCAGTGTCCTATTGCTTGGCCTTCTTGGTGATCTGGTGAATTCCAGGGCCATATGCATGAGCCTACTGTACTGTCTACTAGTTTTTTGGGCTGGTTGGCATGGTTGCAACATGGCATAGTCGGGGCAGCCTGTTTTCTCTCTTTCAATATCAGAAAACTGGCTTGTGCCACCATGTTTTTGTGCTGTGGTTTTTGTTTTGTTTTTTCTTGAGCCACCACCAGATGTTACTACAGTTGCAAACTTACTGTGTTGCTGAACAGTGTGTTTTCTGCCTGCAGGCGTTCAAGGCAGAACTTCATACATGATCTCCTCATAGGGTGCTGTAGGGTAAGTGGGTTTAGAATGGTGTCATGAACTCCAAAGAAGGAAGCAAGTCTTGGCAATTATTTCCTATCATGGTACAACTCACAAGGGCATAGACCGGCAACTCAATCCCATCCCTCTGATTTTAAGCCCATATCCCTGAGAGCATGAAAACAACCCATAGTTTCCAGATAAAAAAATGTTGAAATGTATATTACCCTCAAACAGTTTCTTGAAAAATATGTTTGTGAAGTCATGGGCTTCTCAGTTTTTATTACTGGATGCTTCAGAGGTTTACATGAACTCAAAATGTCCCATGACTGTTGAAGGGGATTTGAGAGGCGGTGTTTTCTAGACTGTTTACCATCTTCTTTACAGAGAAAACTAGTAGTTGCAGAGCACATCTGTGAATTCCTGTGACCTCTGAAGGACCCACGGTACTAGTCTCCATATAGAGTATTATTCATGAACATGGGACTCCCCGGACCTCCTCCTTCCCCAGCATGGTGGTGTCTTCATACTTGAGTGAATGTAGGTTTCTTGTGGGAACACGGGGGCAGGACAGAGTGAAAAAGCTGATGTCCTGGAGTCTGATCAGCTTGGGGTTGTCATGGAAGGTCCTGGGTTGGGTGTACATGTCTCTCATCTCTGAAGAATGGTTATCCTGTCCTTCAAGGACTCTAAGACCACCTTAGAGCAATCAACGTGAGGAGGGTGGGCTAACAGAAGTCTCGCGTTGGTCCACACACACCTACACTGCAATTCATTAGAGGACTCCCAGTCTTTATCTAGGTACCTAGCTGTGGGGAAAAGGGAAACATAGGCATTTGGAGAGAGTCATCTTAATTCAGATAATTACCCACGCTCCTCTCTTTTTCCTTCTCTCCCTACCTCCACACTTTCCTCTGCTCTCCTCCCCTCCCCCTCACTACCACTTTTCTTCTTTCCTCCTCTTTCTCTTCCTCCTTGTCTTTCTCCTCCCCCACCTCTCTTTTACTGTCAGGAAGTATCTGTATCTAAACGGCAAAAGAAGCTCTTGGCAACTGCTCAGGTAAACCAAGAGTATGTCCTTACCTGATGGATAGATTTAAATAGTTTAAACTGTTGACATTTATCAAGTTACCTTGAAACCTTCCACATCACCACCTTGCTTCTCCCACATGGAGATCTTAAAGAAGTCTTTCAATGTTTGCTTTTCTTAGTTGTCAGAGTGTTCCAAGATGTGTTACCTTTGTGTTAGCCGCATGCTGTACACATCAGCTGGCCTAACCACCTTGTTTCTGGTGTTCATACAAATGAAATGAAGACACGTAGTATATCCCAATAGTTCAGGTAGCCATTGTCTGAATATTTAAGTACTTGAGGCAAATTATATTCTCAACGTTTCCAGAATGATATGAATACATATTTAGCTCTTTGTTCACTGGTAGGATTCTTCAGTTTTCTGTGTGCTGGTCTCTTCTCTCCCAGTCTCAGTAGAGTTTACTCTTTCCATTTTTTCAGTGTGAAGAAGACTTGAGGTTGGTGACTGCCTGCAGGGAACCTGTATCTGAGGCTCTCTCAGAAAGAATGGGACTCGATGTTGGTATGATCCCAAACAGACATCTGCTAAGTGCTAAGTGGAAGGGTTACCAATACCCTGAGAGATTTAGAGGAGCTTAATTTGGCCACAAAGATTAGAGAAGGCTCTCCAGGAGATCACTGTGAAGCCAGAGGTAGAATTGGTGGAGTGTTGACCAAGGTTACTGTTCCACCTAATTTCACAGCCATTCACTTCCAAAGAAACACACAGAGGCCTACATTAATTATAAACTGGTTGGTTTATTAGCTCAGGCTTCTTATTAGCCATCTTTTACAACATAAATCAGCCCATAATTCTTGTCTGTGTTAGCCATGTGACTTGGTACCTTTTATCTGTGAGGCATTCTCATCTTGCTTCCTCTGTGTCTGGGTGACGACTGCAGACTGAGTTTTTTCTCTTCCCAGAATTCTCCTGTCCTGGTCACCCCACATATACTTCCTGCTTTGCTACTGGCCATTCAGCATTTTTATTAAACCAATACAAGTAACAAATCTTTACAGGGTATAATACCATTGTCCCACAGTAGTGGAACTTTTGACAAGGGGAGAAATAGGTCTGACATTTTATATAAGAATGCAAAAATGTGAATAGACAGAGAAGTAGGACGATGTAAGGCCTACTGGGAACACAACAGAAGTATGTTTAGGATGATGGGAGGGGGCCAAAAATTGGGAAGAAGATGAGGACTATTATTTTTCAGGGCTCCTTGGGTACCATAAGGTCCATGAACCAGCTGTCCTCACATCAAGCAAAGAGAATTATTATTGATTGTTGTGCCATATCCAGTGTTTAGCTCTTCTCCTGGGAAGTGATTGCTAAGAAGTACATTTTCCAGAATCCTTTGCATCTAGTTGAAGTCAAGCAATTGTTCTCAGTTATGGACAGTGTCTACCTGCCCCACTGAAGTGATTAGGAAGCCAGTGTGCCTTTTCTATCATGGACCGTAGAAGGAAATAGACTATAAACAGAGTCTTCAACATCGTAAGGGAAAGAGAACTATGAAATGAGGGAGGCCAAATCTGTTCTCGGTTTTGTGTACTGAGAAGTGAGTCTTCTTTGGGTCAAGTTAAGAATTGTCTTGCTCAAGATGGGCACTCTTGCAGGCCTATTTCACAGTGGTTCACATGTGACTCAGGGTCACATAACTAGGAAGAGCAAGGGCCAAGATGCAGGTCCAGGCTTGTCTTCACAGTACTTCTCTAGATTGCAATACTGCCTACATGCTAAGGAGTGACAAGAAGTATCTCCCTTGTCACCCCAGGCATTGTTTGCTGGTCAAGACAGTGGAGGCAATTGTTCATGTAGTAATTCTACTTGAAAGTCTGTATTATTAGGAGATAAAATAATTAGCATGGTTTCATGAAGACATGGCTCCATGCAGACATGGCTCTGTGTAGGCATGGCTCCATGCAGACATGGTTCCGTGAAGACATGGCTCCATGAAGACATGACTCCATGAATACACGACTCTGTGAAGACATGATTCCGTGAAGACATCATGACTCTGTGAAGACATAGCTTGCCTTTCAAGGGTGAGGACATGAGGTCTCATCTCTAAAACCCACACAAAGTTGGATGGGATAGAAATCATCTATAATGCCAGTACCCCTAAGGGTAGATGGTGAGAGGATGGTATTCATTGATTTTTTTTTCTCTTATTTTCACCTTTTTTGAAACTGTCAACTCCTTGATCCCTGCTTTGGCTCACAAGTCATCTCTCTCATAGACTTGTAGCATGGTCAATGGTCTCCCAACTGGTCACCCTGTCTCTTATATCAACCCATCAAGGGCATTCTTCACACAACTGGGAGAGTGATTTTTCTAAAATATAAATGTGGATCATCATTTCAGTCCCTTTTGACAACTCTTCACTGATTTCCAGTGCCTTATGGAGCACTGGAGTCTCTCCACGGCCTGTCTTCCAGTTTCTCCAGCCTTGTGTCTGACCCTGCACTGACCCCTACCCCAGCTTCAAACACAGTGAGCAGTGACAGATTATTTCATTTCTGTCTGTTTGCTTCCGTGCATTCCTCCTGCCTGATAAATGATTATGTATCCTTCCAGACCCAAAGGGGATGATCCCTACACACCCAACATGGTGGCACTATACCAATCCTCTTCTAGAGATACCATGTCATTATTCTGTGGACTTCCTTTTCCTAATTGTCTCTCAGAATGTCTCCTGAGAATTAGTCCTGTGCAGAAGGAGTTCTGGTCTCTGTGCTGCCAGTTGCTTCCACTCTTCTAACAGACCTGGGCACTCATCAGATAATTACCACCGGTATATACCGTGAGGAAGTGAAAAGGACATAACACAGGAGAGTCGAGCTGATAAGGGACGATCTCTGACTAACAAAATGGGCTTGTGTTGAGATGTGAACGTTGACCTCTGTACCTGAGTAAGGGGGGATGGAGAAACCCATGGAAGAGGGAATGCAGGTCTGTCATGGTGAGCGTGTCTGTAAACCCAGTCCTCAGGACAGAAATGGAGGGTTCTGAGCTTGAGGCAAGCCTGGGCTAATTCCTTCTTCATCTTTGTTTTCTCAATCATGTGTGTGTGTATATGCGTGTGCACTCACACACACCATGCCTGTGTGAATGTCCAAGGAGGCCAGAGGTGTCTGGTCTGAGGCTGGAATTCCAGGCAGTTGTGAGCTGCCTGACATGGGTGCTGGTAATAGAACTCAGATCTCCTGAAAGAGTGCTAACCACCGAACCATCTCCCCAGCCCCTAGCCTGGGATACAGAGTGAGTCACTGTCTCATGTAACAAACCAGGACTCAGTAAAAAACAAGGTTCAGTATGTTGTGTGAGCGAGACACAGGAGGACGTTGGAACAGTAGGGCTAGACACTGAAGAATACAAAGAGCCATGTTACCTTATGAGGGTTTCTTTATCTGGCAGGAATTAGAAGCCGTATTAAAAGACAGAAAGGACTAGCCATGTGAGCTAGGAGTAGAGCACTTACTTGTCAAGCAAGGCTCTGGGTCCCCAACCTGGGATCAGGTAGATAAGATATAAAGAAAACAGGATATTTTTTTCTTTTTTCCTTCCTTTTGAAAATAATTCATCCTGGGCTGGGGAGGTGTCTCAGCTGCTCTTACTATGTCCATATTGGGCAGATGACAGCTGCCTTTAACTCCAGCTCCAGAGAAATCTGACGCCCTCTTCTGGCCTCCATGGGGACTACACTCTTTGCACATACCAAAATACAGACACACATGCATGCTCATAATACAAAATAAAAAAAATCCTTGTTGAAGGAGCTGCGGGCTACGTTCCTGCCACCCAGCTCCCTGCCGCCTGGCTAGCTTATGCCCCAAAATAACAACACACAAACTGTATTCTTTTAAACACTGCTTGGCCCATTATATCTAGTCTCTTCTAGGCTAATTCTCACGTATTAATTTAGCCCATTTCTAATAATCTGCTTAGCACCACTAGGTGCACTTACCGGGAAAGATTCAGCATGTCTGACCTGGCGGCTGGCTGCATCTTGTCTGCCTCTGAGAGGAGCTGCCCTGCATCTGAGCTCACTTCCTCTTCCTCCCAGCATTCTGTTCTGTTTACTCCACCTATCTAAATCCTGCCCTATCAGATGGGCCAAGGAAGTTTCTTTATTGATCAATGAAATCCCACATCAAACCCTCAAATTGTAAAGAGTTCATCCTATCTGCTTTATGGACAGAAAGTTTGGAGCTGCCTAAGTAGGTGATGGTGACTTCTTAAACAAGATGTGCTGAGATATCGGATGAAGGTTGTGGAAGGAGATGAAACGGAATGTTTTTAGGACAGGATGCGATAGATCAGTGAGAAGAGGTCCTTCCCTACTTAGATGGACATGAAGGCTGACAATGGAGCCGAGGCACAGTGTGGGAAAATCAGTGTGGAGAGAGTTCAAGTGTGAGGTATTGCTTAATCCATTTTGGGGCCACAGAGAAAACAAACTATAATGAACTTGAACTAGGAAAAGGTTGCTTGAGTTCAGTTTGGGGATTCTTTTCCATGCTGGGTTGGCATGTTGCTTTTGGGCCCACAATGAGACCACACATCATAGAGAGAGCATGTGAGAAGGAACTCACCTTATGGTGGCCATAAAACAGAGAAAAGAGGAACATGAGAGGAAATGGGGGACAGAGGAATGGATTACTATCTCTGTATCCTATTCAAGGACCTGCTCTGTTGATCTAACTTCTTTCTGCCGGCCCAAGCCCAGAAAGTCCCTAGGCTGACAGTCATGCTTTTAGTAGGTGGTGTTTTGCAGAGCCATTTGAGACAAGAGCAGGAACCTCGGGAAGAACCAGAAGGGTCTGTTCCGCTGTGTGTCACATGCATTTCTATTCCTTCATATCTACCATGTTATAATTATGTTATGCTGGTCTTGCAGCGGGTTGTGAACTGCTCCAAGCAATGAGACGACATTCACTTATTATTACCTTTTCATTTTTGTGTGTGTATTCCTGGTACCTATCCCTGTATCTGTGTATAATATTGCCAAGTAAATGCCTTTGCAGAAATGCTCCGGCCGACTCCAAATGCCCGCACGTTTTCTCCCACACCAGCAATAGAGAGGGAGGAACAAAGTAAAACTGGAAAGGCAAGTTGGGGCTCAGTGGTCGAGTGCTTTAAATCCCTGGCTGAGAAGTTACATTAAAACATATAATATAATTAAACTTTGAGTTTACATTTACTTTCCAGTCTGCTCTTTGTTTCAAATAGTGCCTCTGTTATTTTAAAAACCATATAGTATTTACTCAAGGGACATTCTCTCCCAAGTAAATCAAAGCCAGCAGCCAAGTTAGGAGAACACAGAACTGGTGCTGTGAGAACCGGCTCTGCTTATGCCGAGGACCAAATGCAGTCAGAAAACATTCCAGAGGAACGAGGCTGGCAACCCAGAAGAAATGCTACAAAGAGTATGTATTTTTGACTTGTTGTCTTTTCGTTTCGTGTTAGAGGTTAGGATCTGGTCGTTAGGGCCAGTCTAGAGAGAGGCTTGACATTTACATGGTCTCTTGCTGGCTTGTTTTTGGAGGACAATTCTGAAGAGATTAATATTGAAGGGCTTCATAATATCAATGTTTCTTGGGATCACAGTCATTGAAAAGATGGTTTTGTCCCTTTC
Source organism: Chionomys nivalis (assembly GCF_950005125.1). Taxonomy (NCBI): domain Eukaryota; kingdom Metazoa; phylum Chordata; class Mammalia; order Rodentia; family Cricetidae; genus Chionomys; species Chionomys nivalis. The sequence goes on from NC_080090.1 coordinate 6,986,084, forward strand.
ATTTAGTCAGAACCGCACAAACAGCTCCTGTGCACCCTGAGACAAGGCTGAGTCTATAAATGCCCCGGGAAGTGTTTGGGATTAAAGTTGACTTGTGCAAGACCTTGTCTGAGGCCAGTTTGCACAGTCGTGAATGAAGCTGTTTCATTGTTATTAACCAGGACCAGAACGAGACATCCCTCAGTCACACTTTGAAATCAGATACACTGCCCTTTGTTGGCTTGTTAGAAATCTTAAGGTTAGAAATTGTGAGGTCCCATATTTACCATCCATGTGGGATATGTGGGTAGCTGAAGTCAAAGACTGTGTTTACCCCCATGAGTACACAGCATTCGCGTGTACAATCCATTCCTTTGTGTAATTGTGAAATCCCTGTCATGTGAGCCCAGTAGCCCTTCTTGTCACTCTATTGAGAAAGATTTACATTCTTGTGTGTGTGTGTGTGTGCGCACATGAGTATACACACACGTGAAGTTTGTAGAACTTCTTGTGGGAATTGGTTCTCTTCATCCCCCTTTTACAACGTGGGTCCCAGGGATCAAACTCAAGTGGTCAGATTTGGTGGCAGGCAGTTTTATACATGATGCCATCTGGCCAGAGCCCTTCTTGTCAGAACTGAGCATCATGTGACAGAGAGTCCATCATCTTGATTTCAGTGAGTGGCTGTGGCAAGTCTGTTGGATCCCGCTGTGCTCTGCGGTGACGTGTATAATGTGTGAGGTGTGGCTGTGACAGGTTTCCTGTAACTCCTGTCACAAAGAGAGGCCAGCTGCTAGAAGGTCCTAGAGTAGCTAAGAATTGTATTCATAAGGTTAGCGTGGTGGTTAGGATCTCAGGATCCTGAACCACATGGCTTGGGTTCATGCCTTAAGCTAGTAACTTCCTAGTTTGAGTCTAGGTTCAGCTATGTAACTCCGTGATCTCACCATGCCTTCACATGGGGAGGTTAGTACTGTATTTACTGACCAGAATTGCAGAGAGAATTAAAAGTTACCACCAGCAAAATGGTTAGGACAGGATCTGCTACACAGTAAGTCATTTCTAGCTGCTATGATTGGATTAGGAGGATGCTCAAGAGATGAGCTTTAGAAAGACAAAGACTAATGAGGGCAAGGTCAGTGGAACTTCTGGTGGGATCTAAAGAAAAAATTGATTTTTTGGTCAACCATTAGGTGTACATCATCTGCTTGACCTTTTAAAAAGAATTATGGTAGAGATTGCTTTCTGTAAATAGTCTCTAAAAAGTATTAGAATATCCAAAAAAGCATCAGGAAGAGCTGAGGGTAAAAGTGGTGTTTAGTGAAGAGCGGAGACCTTGGGATTGTTGGGTCTGTGAAGATAAAGTCCACAAAACACACAGCCAGTTGGTCTTAGAAATGGGTTTAGAAATGCGTGTAACAACACCAAGTATTTACCTAGCAATTACTAGGTCAGTAGAATTTTGTTTCATTTTACTTATATGTTTCAATTTATTTTTTTAACTATGTAACTTCATTTTGATGCTCATAAAATTCCACAGAGCCCAATTCTCTTTACTTTACCTGGCCCTAAGCAGAGGCTTTGAGTGGCCCTGTGGCTCTTGAAGCCCCAAGTGATGTGAAGGCCAGTGGTGAGGCCCTTCCCAGTCCTCGTTATTGTCTGCTTTGTGGTGTTTCCCTCTTTTTGCTGTTGTTGATGTTAGTATCTGTCATTAGTAGGGTGTTTGGGGCTTTGTAAAATACTTGGCAGTATTGTAAATTATCTATTTTTTGTATGTGTGTTTTTGAGTAGAGGTATATGCATGTGTGTGCACTTGTGTGTGAGGGTGTAGGGACACATGTACACATGTGTGTGTGTAGAAGCTAGAAGTCATCGTCAGGTGTTGTTCCTCAAGGGCTGTTCGTTTATTTCTCTGGGACAGTCTCTCGCTGAGACCTGGGAATCACAGATCAGATGAGGCTGGCTGGCGTGGAGCCTCAGGCATTTGTCTGCCTGTACCTGCCCAGGGTCACCTTACAAGTGCAGCCGTGATGCCTGGTTTTCCAAAGAATGTTCTGGAGACGAAACTCAGATCTTCAAGCTTGCTCAGCCAGAGCTCACCAGTTAAGCTGTTGCCCCCTGCTCCGAAACCCCTAGTTTTTGTCAAGCATTCAGTGTCAGTTTTCTGGTCAAGAAATTGAAGCTTACAGGCTTATTCTTCAGACACTAAGTGCTATAACCAAATTCTCTAACAATGGTTTCTTGCCAAGTCCATATACCCTCCACAGTCTGCCTGACTGACGGTCAGAGAGGACAGGGGTACCCCAGTGAAGGAGGAATATGAGCAGCCAGGGATAACTCAGAGCCCTCTACACGCCTCTCACCCTGCCTTTATAAGCACAGGGTGTTTGAGTCTCACTAGCATGACTGTTTTCTTCTCCAGACTGTCAGACTGGGAGCAGAAAACATCAGAGTTAGACTTCAGGAAACATTTGAACAGTGTGAGTATTAGAACCTGAGGGGTGATGGAGGAGACAGCTTTTTCCACAGCTTCCTAAGACATGATGTCATCTGCACGTTAGTATGCTATATTTCAAGTGGGCGTCCCATCTAGCTCTTGGATGAGACCTCGTCCGTGTGTCTGATAGATGCTGCCGAGCCTTAAACACATCAAGAGCCCCCTGGATTATTATTAGTTTGGTCTGAATTAGTAGAAAATGTTACACCGTATCTGGGACTTGGCCAGCATGATGACATCCAGAGTTAGGAGCTGCCAGCAATCACTATTATCCTCGGTGAAGGCTTTATGGCTTTATACGTTCCTCTCAGAATAATTAAGATATTTATATCCATAAAATGGAAAAAGTACCTACCTTAATCTATTTTATCTGTAATGTCTACATAGAATCCAGACATTTTAGCAGACTGAGTAAGGTTTCAGGATCTTAGGGAGAGAAACATATTAATAAATCTTTCATTCATGTATATAAAAGTTGCCATTGAGAAAATCCTTCAAAACTACTGTTCTGTGGGTTGAAAGTGAGCTGGTTGCCAAGTTGCCCATTCATCAGCTGTATATTAGAAGTAGTCTGCTATAAAATCATTTCATATTTCATTCATTAATTCATTCACTTATTCATTTATCTTCTTTACATTAAGTAAGTATGGATTTTGGTTTCAGGATGTTAGACAGGCAAAAATCTTGGGCCTCATGAGTCTACATGATAGCTGAAGAGCCATTGTATAGAATCCATGGTGATGGTGTAGTTTATGGACAAAATAAAGGGGCAGGAGTGGGGCCCTGGGCTGCTCAGAGGATGGGCAGCTCTGAGGGAGTGACTTTCAAATGCATACCAGCCGGACCTAAGGAAGCTAACTGTAGGTGTCGGAGGAAGCTAACTGTAGGTGTCCGAGGAAGCTAACTGTAGGTGACCGAGGAAGCTAACTGTAGGTGTCTGAGGAAGCTAACTGTAGGTGTCCGAGGAAGCTAACTGTAGGTGTCGGTGTCGGAGGAAGCTAACTGTAGGTGTCTGAAGAAGCTAACTGAAGGTGTCTGAGGAAGCTAACTGTAGGTGTCCGAGGAAGCTAACTGTAGGTGTCCGAGGAAGCTAACTGTAGGTGTCCGAGGAAGCTAACTGTAGGTGTCGGAGGAAGCTAACTGTAGGTGTCGGAGGAAGCTAACTGTAGGTGTCTGAGGAAGCTAACTGACGGTGTCTGAGGAAGCTAGGGGGGAGAAAACCGCATGCCTACTGTGTTTGAGTAAGAAAGCAGAGCAGAATCAAAGGAGCAACCCAGCAAGCTTAGGAGAGGAGTGGAGAGGGTTTTGTGGGTGGGTGGTGGGGGAGCGTGTGGAGATGTAGGGTTCTACAGATCAGAGCGTAGGGCATACAGCTTCTCATCCCCCTCAAGCCAGGAGTGTGGTGGCACATAGGAAGGAGGCACACACGGATGGGTGTATTCATGCTGGCGCTTATCAGTCATCAGTCCCGCAGCAAGTGTCCCTTGATGCTCTGGATTCCCACAGAGAAAGCCATTTCCCCTAGCAGCCAAGTTCAAGCAGTGGCCCCGAGGCTACAGGCACTCCAGGATAGATATGAGCGTGACACCAAGGCAATTTGTGAACTAAAATATTGCGTGATTTCTTTCTGTGGTTAGGACACGACCCTTTCAGATGGTCATGTAGCCTGGTGTAAAAAGGTTACACATGCATGCCTTTTTACAAGGTTGAGTCTGGTAGAGGCAGTCATACATGCTGATGGAGGCCACACACACTTAACAATTTCAACATTTTAGGACATGCAGCTATAGTGACAGAAATGCCCCATTTTCCGTGGGCCCCCTTTTTTTTTTCTGGGAGGAGATATGAATATCAACTACATCCTCTTTTCAGGGTCCCAATAAAATCAAAGTTTGACCAAACCTCAGTTCAGCAGCTCTGCCCCTGCATGTAGAGAGAGTGCTAATTTTAACATGATTAGTAGAACTTTGGCTCCAGGGGAAACTGGGGTTAATCCTAGCCCAGCCTTCCTAGCACCCTGCTCTGAAGCCAGCTACGATGGCAAAGTTGTGAGACCAACTGTACTTACTTGGGAATTACTTGGGTCAGTAGCTGGGGGTCAGTTGTTCGGAGCTGAAACTGCCCTGTTGTTCTCAACAGCTTTTTGTCCAGTTAATTTACTGAGCAGCAAAGCAAGAGGCTCCAGCTTGCAAGGCCAGAAGTGGACAGAGAACTCAGCAAACAGCTAGTTTGCCTTTCTGTCCCACCCTTCAAATACTCAGAAACAGTTCCCAAATAGTCTACACATGACACCTGTTTATTTTATAATCCGTTAAAAACAACTCATTACTGGAGACCTGGTCGTTTTTTAACTGTAACTTGGTTTCTCCACAGGATGCAGATCGTGTCCTTTAGGAACGGCCTCATCCTGATTGGATGGCTCTGATTCACGTCTCTCTTATCTTTAATGACTGAATGTGTGCTCGATCTCTCTCCTACCACACAGTAAGCAAGAGCCGGAGTGGCGACTTAGCTTCTTTCCGTCATGTTCGGCCTGTTGCACATATTCTATAAACATTTGTTCAGTCAGACTTGAATTAGGCAATGCCATGTTCAAACTCCCTGCAAGCAAAGTACATGTCTCCCATCTGGATAGATCCTCACCAAGGCTTTCACTTCTCCCTGGATCAATGTGTTGGCCCTTCCAATGCACAACCCAGCAGCCAGGGGCCTCCACTTCCCTTAGCCCTGTACCCCCGAGGCTTCACATCATAGCTAGGGGACCCTGTGACAACAATGGAGCATAGGGGAGGGAAGGGAAACTGTGGTTGGCATGTAAAATGAACAAAAAAGAAAACAAGGAAAACAAAACAAACAAGCCAAAAAGTTTGATTTTACCCCAGTTTATCCTGGAGAACCACAGAGTTCATTGGGCTTCGAGATATATTCGGAGCAAGCGCTGAGCTACCAGCAATGTTGCTGTCTCCTGGCTACTGTCTCTTGAAATGCAAGAGCTCTTGCTTTGCTGTAACGGAGGGCACTGGAGTAAGGAAACACCCTGATCCAGGACGACTCGTGTTTCCTGCCTTGCCCCCTGCAGCATGCCAGCATATGAAGACTTGCTTGCTAACCAGCCGGTACTGCCTTCCACTACCATGCCAATCACCTCTGAAGGCGAAGAGGAAGCTCAGAAGGCTGCTGAGGCTAGGACAAAATTTACACTTCTTCCTCAGCCTTAGCTTTCATCGTTATTAACACACTCATCTAGGGAAGTAGCAGGAAGCTTAAAATCTTAACCCACCCTGTATAGAACAAGGAAATACTCTAAATCTGCGTGGTGAATCTTGGGATTGGGTAGTATTATGGATGCATCATGGTTTAGATATGGTTTGAGTATGTCCCTTAAGATTCACTGGTAGGGACCTATCCAGATGTTCTAAGCTTGAACAGGAATAGCATACCTGTTCCCTCTCTACACCTCTCCAGCCTTAAGACGTGACAGGATAGTACCAGAAAAAACAACTCAAAAGGATTTCCTTCTCTCTGGTCCAAACCCTTAAAAGGAAGAGTAGCAGACAATGATAATCCCACCATTTGATAAAAGATCACTTTCAAAACCAAACAATATTCAAGGTCCCCAACTTTCTTTTTATTGTGACAGTGGCTTAAAGTTCAGGATTTTATTATTCAAATCAAGTTCATTGGGTATGGGGGGACCACACCTGTAAGCCCAGCAGGTGTGAAGCTGAGGCAAGAGGATTGTTGTGAGTCAGTAGTAGGCCACTGGGATGGGAGTGAGGCCTGTCTCAAGAAACCCCACCCCAAGTAAACAAATAATAAAGAGTGGAACAAACCCACAAATGAAGCTCAGATATGCACGAAGATTCCTGGGAGCTGTTTGCTTGATCAATAGAGGTCATGGGAAAGCCCTAGTACTTTTAAAGTAGTTATGCTGGAAGGAGTGTTAGCTTTGACCAAAAGGGATGGCAGTACAAAATACAGAAGCTCAGATGTAGCCGAGAGGCCATGGGCAGAAATCACAATACAAACCTGGGCTGTGTTCCTCACAGCCAGCTGATTAAACAATAGAGCCAAGCACCAGAAAGAAAGAGAACCATCCTGAGGTAGCAGGAACAGACCCTCACCACAGAACAGCAACACATCACGAGCTCTGCTTCAGAATGCGGACCAGCAGCCACTCTGGCGTCCCATCTTCTGCTCAGGTGTGTTACTCCTGTCACCACAGATCGGTGGGTGGCCGACAATCTGTCTTGAAAGCACACCCGACTCGTCTGCCAACCCCCCCTGAAGCTGCTGTGGAGGAGCGCACCTCAGATGTCAGCAAGGCGTCTTTAGGGCAGATTGTGAAGTGCAGAGTGGAAAACTTCTGTGGGGTCATAATCTTCCATCTCTCCAAAGCCTCAGCCTAGACGGGATTTTATCTTCATCTTGAGGTCCTTAGCCGCACGGTAATTGGAGAACACTTTCTGAGAGATTGGAGAGAAAGTTTACTTCTTTACAAGTTCCTCTAGGTTTTACATAAATCTTCCCCCTCTCTCTGTTCAGGCCCACCACACCCAGTCTTAAGCGGTCTTCTCTTGGATCCAGCCTTCTCTTTCTGAGTTTTATCATTTGTGGAGGTGAGAAGCACTTTGCAGCATTCTGCCTAGAGGCCTTGGTCACACCTAGTCTCTTCTGCATTCCACAGGGCTCCAGGAGAGCTTTCCACCTCTAACTGTTCTGTCTGTATTTAACTGAAGGGCTCCTTTCTTCAGTCCCACCTTCCCTACGCTATCTCTTCTCTCTTCCCTTAGAATTCTTACTTCCTCCCCTTCAAATTCTTACTTAAAGTTCTTCCTGCTTTTACTAACCGTCTCTCTGAGGCCCTGAGAGCTAGTGTGTAGCACTTGGTCACAAAGCCAGTGCCACATGTGTTGGATCTCCATGACAGAATGCTGTTTAGTAAAACCCTTTCTCTAGCTACGTACAACCAAATGAAAACCACCTCAACCCTGGGATGACTTAAAGATGCTATGTGTTTTGCTCATGATTTTGTGGACTAGGGATTTGGGAAGGAAGAACCACTCAGTTCTTTCTCTGGGTCTCTTCTGCAGTTGTAGCAGATAGATGTTGGCTAGGTAGGACTGTGGATATAGTTACATTCGAAAGCCTGAATAGGCAAAAGTCCAAATGGGTCACTTACACAAGCTAGCAGTTGATGTTGGCTGTTGGCTGGGAATGCAGGAGGGGCTGTTGACCCAAGGCCCTGAGCTATGCATGGACTTTGCACAGCATAGCTCTAGACAGTCTAGAAAGAATATTTCAAGATACCGGGGTAGTTTCTAATGAGTTTTCCTTAGAAGCTCCAGGACATTACTTTGACTGAATCCTAATAACTCACAATCAGTAGATGAAGACACCATGTTCTTTATTTTTAACAGTTTATTCTTTAACTATTTCATAATATAGACAGTATATCTTGGCTATATCCACATACACACAGCCCCAGGACCACAGCCGCACACATCCACTTTCGTATTCTCTTTCTTATATGTGATTCTGAGATGGAGATGGGAACTCAGTCCTCATGTTTGTGTTGCAAACCATTGATTGACAGAAACCCTGCCTCACTCTGTAGGCATTGTCTACATGAGAAAAGCTGCATACATTTTGTTGTCCTCTTTGATTTTCCACAGTAATAGTTAGAGCCTCACAAAACTACCCTGCCCTCAAGGAGGTATTGGTTACATGAGAGAAGAGCCCAGAGCTAAAAATTAGGAAGGGCTTCTATAGGGCCCTTTGGTTCTAGGCAAGAGTCAAAAGGAATTTTAATCCATTGAAAAACTTTTTTTTTTTTTTTTTGGAAATAGCATGTTGTCCTGTAGCTCAAGGTAGCTTTGAAATCTTAATCCTCTTTATCCTTTACTTTATCCAAATGAGATTATTGGTTTGTGCCACCATGCCCAGCCTCAACCCGCAAAAACCAAAAATCTTGCAAAAAAAAAACAAAAAAAACAAAACAAAAACCTTTTGTCCTGAAAAGCATTTAAAGTTTATGAAATCTTGCAAACTTTCTCAACACAGCTTTTCCTTTGGAGCTTTCTTGTTGCTTCCAGAGATTCAGTGCCACGTAGGTGTGTCTGACCCGTAGCCTGTGGACAGAATGTACTCTCACATAGCTCCAAATAGGCCCGGACATAAAATCCTGAACTTACTTAAAACGTAAGATTTTTTTAAAAGGCATTTTTTCTCTTCCTTCCTTCCTTTCTTCCTTCCTTCCTTCCTTCCTTCCTTCCTTCCTTCCTTTTTTCCATCTTTTTTTTTTTTTTGTAACTCAAGTTGCATGGTTCTTGAGTATGAGCTTTGTTGTTAGTATCTACTGCAAGGTCGAAATGGTTGGTGTGTAGGTTTTAAAGTTGTGTGAATCACTGTCACAGGGATCTATTTGTTGACTTCAGCCAAGCCGTGCACCTTAATTTGTAGTCTCTAGCAGGGCTCACTGACCTTTTAACTGTGGTCCATCAGAGTCTTGACCTTTTAGGAGCTGGGGAGGTTGCTCCATTGGTAAAGGCTTACTGTGCAAGATAAAGGACTTAAGCTACATCCTCAGCATCTGTGCTTTTAAAAGTCAGGTGTAGCCAAGTGTACCTATAATCCCAGTTCTGGTGAAGGGGGTGGCAGGGGAATCCTGGGGCTTGTTAGCTAGCCAATCTAGCCCAATAAGTGAAGTCCGTGAAAGGCTCTGTCTCAAAAATTAATGTGGAAAGCAATTAAGGAATACACCCGCTGTGGGCCTTGATTCTTAGTTGCCTTTCTATTTTGATAAGACACCAAGGCCACCTATAAAAGAAAGAGTTTATTTGAGGCTTACAGTTTCAGAGGGTTAGAGTCCATGATGATCGTGTCAGAGCATGGCAGCAGGCAGGCAGATATGGGACTAGAGCAGAAGCTGAGAACTTACTTTTTAATCCATAAGCACACGAGGGAGAGAGAGCTAACTGGGAATGGCATGAGCTTTTGAAGCCTCAAAGCTCACCCCTGGTGACACACCTTCTCCAATAAGACCACACCTTCTAATCCTTCCCAAACAGTTCCACCAACTGGGAACCGAGTATTCAGATATATGAGTCTAGGAAGACCATTCTTACGCAAATCACTACAACCACTGACCTCTACACATACACACAAGCATATATAACACAACCACGGTTGGACACACATACACACAAATCATGGTGTTTTGTTGAGCAGGATTGTAATCATAGCGCTGCAGCGGATTCAGCTTCACATCTGGTAGAGATGATCAGCCCTGGGTCTTTATCTTCTTGAGCTCTGTGTTGGAGATGGTGGTGAGAGCAGACCGAGCAATCTCTCGTAGCTGTTGATGACAGTATCTTGACATCTTAGCTACAGGACCTCAGTAATATACCCCTACACTTCTTAAATGGGGACCTGCTCCTGAGTCATTTTGTCATATGACTGCACACTTGGAATAAAACACTAACGTGTTAGGCTTCTTCTGGGATGACTGGGCATTTGCCTTTGAACTCTGAGTGGCATTCATGCACATTCACAGAAAAGTTGGATACAGGGGTGACTTCAACTGGCAGACATCAAAAGGTAGGGTGAAATTCAAGATCAGATGGATGCCATGGTCTAGAAGGAGAGAAAATCACAGTGTCAATCAAATCAGTGATTCCTCATGATCATCAACATGAGAAGACAAGAGCTTGACAGAGGTGAACATGAGCATGGAGCAAGTCCACCTTCTGGTGTCTTCTTTATTCTTTCTTCCATGTTTGAAAGCTTTCATTGTAGAGGTCTTCCACCTCTTTGGTGGGGCTGCCTAGGTTCCCTGGGTAGTTCATTTTAAGTTTCTGAAAATCTTTTGATTGGTAGTCCCCACCCTTACCCCTGTTTCCTCTCCTGGAAAGTTATTAGTTGTGGATGAAAAGGCTACTGATTTCTCTGTTCTTGAAGTAGGATTTCACTGTGGCCCAGACTGGTCTTGAACTCCCATCCATCTCCCTGTCTCAATTTCTTGAATACCAGGAATATAGAGCTATGTCACCTCTCCTGGTTTCTGATTTCTCAACATTGATTTTTTGCCATGTTTTATGGTTAATGGTATTTAGCAGATCCAAGAGCCTTCTGGTGGTATCTTTAGGGTTTTTAAACATGCACATTCACAGAGGCTAACACTGCATTTTCTCTGTTTAGTGGAATGGCAACTATGCAAAAGCAGAATCTGGATGATTGGCAGAGGATAAAGACCAATAAAAGGAGGGTGGAGTAAGGTAACATAGAGTAATAAAGAACAAAGAACAGTTATTTATATAAAATAGGAAAATTAATAAAAAAGAGGCAAACGGGCGATTTGTAGGGATTTTCTTAGCATTGGTTTCAGCTTACTCTGATTGACTGACAAAGAGTGATGTGCAGGGAGAAATTCTAAGTCTGTGTTTGCTACCTGTACAAAAGGGCATCATGATTGGTTAGCAATATCTGCCATGGATCTTAAGACTGGGTCTAGCATTCATGGACAGTGCACACACGGCTTGTGGCCCAACAGACAAAGTGGACTGTAGACAGAAGTTTCTGTCCCACCTGGTCTTGTAGCCATTCAGTCCCAAAGAAACACACAGAGGTTTATACTACTAACTACAGACTCTTAGCTCAGGCTTATTACTAATGAGCTCTTACAACTTAAATTAACCCATATTCCTTACCTATGTTTAGCCACATGGCTTGGTATCTTTTCTCAGTAGGGCAATCTTATCTTGCTTCCACTGCATCTTTTTTTTTTTTAACCTTTGCCTTCCCAGAGTTCTCCTAGTCTGGTTGCCCCGCCTTTACTTCCTACCTGACTACTGGCTAATCAGCGTTTTATTAAACAAACACAAGTGACAAATCTTTACAGTATACAAAAGCATTATCCCACAGCAGTGGAGGCTGACCTGGACTTCAAGATGAGACCTGCAAAAAGCTAATAATATGGTTGAAAAGTAAAAACCACTCAACGGAGATGACTTTCTCTGTACAGAGGTCAGGTATTACCATTGTTAACTCTATTAAGAATTTATGAGGTAAAATATGAGCAGGGGTTGTGGAGACAGCACAAGTGATAAAATGCTTGCTTTGCAAGTGTGAGAACCCGAGTTCAATCCCCAGTGTTCACCTCAGAGACCTACCCCTACTTAACAAAGGTCAACCCTCATGACATGAGCTAGTACCCCAGGACTGGGGAGACAGGTGGAATCTTGGGCTTGCTGACCAGTTTGACTAGCCTAACTGTTGAGGTCTGGAGTCTAGTAAGAGGGCTTGTCTGAAAAATAAAGGTAGACAGTTCCGGGGAAGCAACATCCAAACTCAAAATCTGTCCTCCACATACAAGTGTATATGCCCCCGCAGAGCTGTCTCTGTGCCCCGTCCCTCTCCTTGAGCACACATAGAAAGTAGAAGAAAAAGCAGGGAAAGTTAATGAGGGAAAAACTGCATAGACTTGAGTAGCAGTCTGGGCCATTTGTTTGTGGTTTTGTAAGTTATGGAGAGAACTGTTTTTTTTTTTTTTAAAAATAGCGGTAACATCATCAGAGTCAGAGAGTGCATGCTTTAAATACAGTTCATCTCAAATGGCCCACTCTGTTTATGAAGATTTTTATCTATATATACACATAAATATGTACATATAAATTTTCACAGCCAAAGGGAAAGGTTGTATATTATGGCATAAACTTATATTTTTTGGCTCTGACTCAGCAGCCATAAAAATCTAACTATTTCCAAGCACCAGGGAGATGGGAAACACTCTTCCTAACATCCTAAAATAATTGTGTGGAGGCCAATCCAGTGGCCCCTGTGCATAAGTAGCTCAGATTGAATTTTAGGAGAGTTTTTCATACATCCTAGTATTAACTTTGGGGCATAGAAATGGACCATATATCTAATAGGCAACGTCCCTGTGAACTTTCAGGCCTAGCTACCTCCAATGAGATGTTCGTATATGCATTTAAATGCAACTGTTAAGAGGTGAAGTCCTTTTCTGTGTCTGTTGCCTAATGAAACAAACTTTCAAAACTAACCCCCAAGGGAATATCGTTATACGTATGTATAATGTTTAGCTACTAGGGAAAGGGGCATAAGGAGAAATCATGCAGGATGCCATCAAGAAGACATTGGCATTTGGTTCACCCATGAATAAATTATGGCTGAAGTTTGGCTCCCTGTCTTGTCACAACTTATAAAAATTAATGTGGACTCAACTTTTATCCAAGATAGAAAAGTCGGAGCCAGGCAGAGTCTTGTGACATTATAAAGGGGTAGCTCACCAAATGTTCTCAGAAAGGGAATCAATACTGCTATTGGCTTGTTTTTATTTTTTCTGATGTAACATAACAGAGTGGCAAGTTTTACTAGATTTTTTTTTTCTTCCAAGTTTTCAGACGATGCCAGACTACTCCAATGAGGCAGAAGATATCAGGATAGCTTCAAATTCTGCGTTCTACTGAAATCCCTCTAGTTAGCAGCTCAGAGTTGTCACATACCAAAGGATAGTCTGTTCACTAAGTTCAGATCAGTTAAAACTCTGTTACATATTACAGATTATTTTTTAAATTATAGGTAGGTGATAACAAAGGAAAATGGAAGACCAAGTTTGAAACCATAATAGATATGGTGACAATCTAATATTAGACAAAATTGTCAACATAAAGAACATTCACAATGGGACATGCGTTAGCATGGAGTGATTCCAGGGCAGGATGGAGCTTGTCAATGCGATGGGCTTATGACAGAGGCAGAATCATCCAGAGAAAGACAGGGTCTCCAGGTGATGCCCACCTTTAATCCCAGTACTTGGGAGGCAGAGGCAGAAGGATCTGTGAGTTCTAAACCAACCTGTTCTTCATAGTGAGTCCCAGAACAGGCAGAGCTACATTGTGAGGCCCTGTCTCAAAGTGTGTCCCATGTCGGTGGAACTTCGGCCAGTTTAGGAGAGAGATGATCCCATCAAGGAATCAGCGAAGGAACGTTTGGCTTTCACATCCCTCATTGGTTTAGCACAGCTTCTTAGAATCGGCTAATCTACAAGTTGTGAGTTCAAAGTCAGTCTGGGTGGGATACGTGTGACCTTGTACCAACAAAACAAACTTCTCCATACTCAAAAGAAACTAATAGGCAAACAAAACAAGAAAAAAACACAAATTTAAACCAAAAAAAACCAAAAAACAAAAAACAAAAAAACCCCAAAGGACAAATAAACCAATAGAGGAGTAGAAGGTCTTTCTACTTTCTTTATATCCAGATCCTGGAGTGGAGCCTCCTGATTCCTCTATACCTGGCTTGGGTTACATGGAAGTTAAAAATTTGCAGGAATCACCTAGAAAAAGACTATGAATTCTTAGTCTCTCTCTCTCTCTCTCTCTGTGTGTGTGTGTGTGAGAGAGAGAGAGACAGAGAGACAGAGAGAGACAGAGAAAGAAGGAAGTTGCTATGACCGTCAAACCCACTCAGTCAGTTATCTTCCTTTGGTAACAGCTCTCAGGGAGATCTCAGAGATCATTGCTTATACAAAAGAGGAATGTTTCTTGGTGACCATATCATGACTCTTAGCCTCTCCCTCTAAGAGACCCAAAAGTTCCACAGCTAACAACTTCATGTTACTTGGAAACCACAGGCCAGAGAAAACCCCACCTGAGGCTAGAGGTGGCTGATGACACAAGGCAGTGATGATTGACTGTTCCCATGCAGGTCCAAAGAGGGGAAATTAAGCAGGAAAATGATGTGCTGACTCTGTTACCATGGAGACAGTCTGAGGCTTCTCAAAGAGTCAGCAAGTGGTAGATGGTGGCTATGCCCCCCAGTCAGGAAATCTTGGTGAGACCATTTGGTAGCTTCAGGCTTTAGAGAGGACTCATATAAAGGAGCAGCATTCAGAAGCTGGGGTTGGATATGAGGACATTCTACCTGAACCTGGGAGATGAACAGCTCCAGGTCATACTACATCCACTGCTCATAGCAAACAGCACTGGCCAGGGTCCATAAGGTCTGTACAGTAAAGAAATGCCTGCCTCGTGGAGATAAAATATGGAGCCCAACCCTCGCCTTATCCACACAGAGTGTAGCCCATCACAATGGAGCCCTTTCAGGTATTTACTAGGATTGCACATGGTGATTTATTCCAGAAACAAAGGGTTTCCCCAGTAGGCAACAGACGCGTGGTCATCACAAGACTGGCTGGTGCAGGGAATATTTGGTGGTGACTTCGTTGGCCTAGGTAGTGTCCCATAAGAGCCTGAACTGGGGAAGTGACAGTTCACCTTCTCCGAGCTGAATTTGTTTACCCATTCAAGTGGATTTTGGCATCATAAGGTTATGGTTAGAGCATGCTGTATTGCAAACCCAGCACATATGACAACAGCAATAATAATCATTTGATCTGGACTTATCGTTAATGGTTATTGTTATTTTTTTCTTCTTGAGACAAAAGTAATACTACATAGCTCAGGCTGGCCTCAGTCTTGCAGTCCTCCTACCTTAACCTCCTCTGGGTGCTGGGTGTGACCCATCTTAATCACTCTTGTTTAAAAACAGGATAGCATCAGAGTTATAAGGTAGAGACCACAGCTCTAGGATGGGGGCAGCTGCAGTACTGACCCTCAGTACCCAGATGGCTTGGTGCCTAAGCCCTGCAAAGTTGGGTCAAATTTTAGTGGCTTGTTTTTTATATTTTTAAAGTGGAAATCACAATGGGGCTGAACAGTCACATGCACAAAGTAGTTGAGATATTTTTATGAAGCAATGCGTATTTAGTGCTTTGGTCTGGCATGCAGGAGTGCTCAGTGTTGACTCCTCTCTCTCTCTCTCTCTCTCTCTCTCTCTCTCTCTCTCTCTCTCTCTCTCACACACACACACACACACACACATACACACAGAGCATGGAAACTGTTGTAAAGGTAGGTTTAACATGACTTTATATGAAATGAAGTGTGTGTGTGTGTGTGTGCATGCATGTGTGGTGGTCTAGGATGTACAATATAGCTGGAATGAGAATCCAAAATAAATTAGTTTTGAGGTTTAATGACTTCATGATTATTGATGCCTTTAAATAAGAGCTGTGGAGCTAGTGTAGTTTGAGAAGTTGATCCAGGAAGGTATTTCAATTCTGTACCTGGTCAATATGAAAAGTTGACGGGCTTTTATGCACTGATGTTAAGGGAAGAGATTGGAGTTTCGGGTCTAGAACTTATGACTTCAAGTGATAAAAGCAGTCAGGTATGGTCCTATACACCTGCAGTTCCAGAATTTTGGAAATGGAAAAAGCAAGACCGGTCTCAGTAAATTGTTGCTACTATTTCTTCAAATAAAAAAGCACTGTGGTTTGCACTATTCATGCTTTTAGTACAGAGACCAGAAAGGGGGTCAGTACCATTACTAGACACATTTCACTGGTGGGGGAAATTGAGGCACAAGATCTGTGATGTATTTGTTCCAAGTCATTTAACTAAGCAGTAACCCAGGGTTTTAATTCAGGTTTGTTTGTTTGTTTGTTTTCTGGGGATGACATTTGTTACTCTTTAGCCTCCAAGGAATTGGTGGAAACCACTCGCCTGGCCCAGACCACACAGAAGTGAGGGAATGTGGGTATGCTTTTGGTTTGAACCACCCATTTTTTGTTTTTGTTTTGTTTTTTACTCTCTCATTACCAACAGGCTCTTACTTGTTGAGCCAATGATGAGGACTCGGGAGATAATTTGTGAGTGAATAAATGGTAGAGGTCCAAATCTTGCTGTAGTTGACACCCCTTAAACCCTACCCTAGTAACAAGATGTTCTAGGCCACAATTTGAGGTGAAAACCAGAGGAACCATTCAAACACAGACTTCCAGTTCCAGCCCCAACCCTCCTGTGTGTATGTCCATCAGGGTCGTCCTGGCCCTCTGTGTCCTTAACGTGGAAGAGCATTTGACTGGAAGTCAGTTTTTGACCTACAATTAGAGCCAACCAAATTTGCTGTAGGCTGAACCATAGTAGTTTTGTTACATAAATTAAAGCCATAACAAAAATGATACTGGTTTTCCATATGAGTCCTAAAGCAGCTGTGAAGGTGGTTTTGAAAGAGGAATTCCCAAAATGTCTAGAGCAATCACAGCATTGCTGAGGTAATTACATTGCCTCCCCAAGTGACTGTTTTAAAGGGAAATGCTAGTTTGAATCTGTAGTTGCTGGAGTATTTAATAAATACCATTTTCATCCCTGAAAGGGCTTTCTTCCTAAACCTGGTTTTTTCAGAAGAGGAGGGCAGTGTGAAGGAGAAGCATGTTGCCTTATTCTCTGCTTCATTGTTGCTTTCTGTGTTTGGGGTGGCATCAGTCAGTCGAGTCATTTTCTGAGCTCCATGGGCCATTCTCATCCCTGCTATGTTTATGTTGTTCTCTGCACTTTGACCTTTCCTCAGCAAAGCTCCACATAGACAGTGGGGCATTGGGATACATGTAAATGGTGGGGAAGCCTCACATGACAGTGGTGCTTCAGGTGAACATCTGTGCAGTCTATCAAACCCTTTTCAGAAAACAATTTTACCTATGTGATGTGGAAAGTCCTTCTCCACAAGTGTTGCATTTGTTGGCTGATGAATAAAGCTGTTTGGGCCAATGGCTTAGTAGAGTAAAGCTAGGTGGGAAATATGAACAGAGATGGAGAGAGTAGGCGGGGTCAAAGAGATGCAATATAGCTACTGAAGGAGACAGATGCCCCCTGGAACCCCACTGGTAGGCCATAGCCTCATAAAAATAGAACTTGGTTAATTTAAGATGTTAGAGTTAATTAATAAGAAGCCTGAGCTAATAGGCCAAACAGTGTTGGAATTAATATAGGTTCTGTGTGATTATTTGGGTCTGAGCAGTTGGGAATGAATGAATAGTCTCAGCCTTCAACATGGCGTACCAACGTGGGGTAACTACATCCACATAAAACTGAGAGAGCTTGGGAAGGAATTCTAGACACAAAAGAACAGAGTGAAGCACAGCTTCTTGGTAGTCGCATTATTTCACATAGGCTCTGTTTGTTGGCAGTGAACAGAGACATGGCTTCTTTAAGAGCCAGCTTCCTGGTTTGCCAGGCTCTCTCTGGAAGTCTTGCTATGGAGCATTTAAATAGGGTTTGTGAGCACAGTGGTACTAGTTGCTTAATGGCTACATAGACATGCTGTGTCCCTAGGGCTGGGACAGTGAACATGACTCACTGAAGCAGTAAACATGCTTATGCCATTTTGGACTGGGAGGAGCAAACAGGCAGGGCTGCAGAGTTGGTCCTAGCCATGCCTGCTTAGCATTTTAGAAAAAAAGCACTACTGGTCAGAAAATCATTACAGATACACAATAAAGACAAATTCAGATGATAAAAGACCTCTAAAGAGACACAGTGTATTTAAAAAGTGTGTTTAGGTTTGGGAAAGAGAGTAAAAAGGATATAGAAAAAAGCAGTCTTTAAAGAGACAGTAAAGGTAATATAAAAGAAGACAGATGGTCATATATTAAAGGAATAAAGACAAATAAGCCACATAAAGATAAAATATACACAGAGAGTCTGGATTATGTATGTTATTGTGTTTTCTTTGAAGTTTTTGATTATGAATGAGCTAAGTACAGAGAGACATTTCATTGTACAGGTTGCTAAGCTAAACCATATATATGGTATCTTGATTTAATATTTGATTCCAAGATTATGTTCTGCTTTTGTTTCCACAGAGGAATGTGACCCTGTGCATTCCTTCCAAACTAACGTGATTTAATGGAACAAACCCCCCTGAAAGTTCTCTGTGAACCCTAAAAATACTTTGCCCAACAAGCATCAGGAAGCAGTTTGGAGAAAAACTATACCCAAATTCCCAAAATGGTTGTTTATAAATGTTTGTTTTCATTAAAGGGGGATATGATATAGAAATGAATACTTTGCATTGGTATGGATCTTGGTCTCGATACAAATTTAAGGTTGATTTGCTACACTGTGTATGTGTATTTCTGCTCTTATTTAAGGTATTGTGTTTTTAAAGCTCATTTTAAAATGTAATGTATAGATAATACAGATTAATAGTCATCTGTAATAATCAAACACTGTAGTCATGTTAGTTAGGTTTTCTGATGTAGAGAGATATATTTCAGATGGATAGGTATTCTTCAAACCTTTTAAAAGCCTACAGAATATGGCAATTAAAAGGTTTTAAGAATTTAAACTTTTCTTGACAGTGATACATGTCTGCTTCTGGCAGCACCAATTACTTCAGAGAAGTTGATAGGCATTGAAGAAACTCATTATGGAATTTGCCTTCAATGTGACAAGACTAGCCATTTGAGCAAGAAACTGCTCTTGCCTGGACTGCTTTATGGTATGCTATATAAACTGGACATGCTGGACCCACAGAAAGTGACTGCTGAACTTTGCAAAAGATGGTACCGTTTTTCAGAATTTCTGTTTCACAGAAGAAACTGTCAGACATTCTGCAGGACACAGAAGAAAGTGACTGAAAAACTGCCAATATAAGCAAAACAGATCATCAAATTTCCTGCTTCATGGAAATGTCTGTTGGATACTATGAGCCTGTAGGCTGACGATGTATGCCCTGTTACAGCAGAACATTGGGTAATGTTCAGGCAGAAAGATGCCCCTGTCAATTCTAAATTTTTGGAAGTTGCTTACAATGCACTTCTTGTTTATCCTTATGGGATCTTTGAAGAGTAGAAGATAGATAGTTACAGTTTTCTTTAGTTATGATAAAAGGTAAATTAGATATGAAATTTTAGATTCACAAAGATAGATGATAATATATTTTGTTTAATTTTGCCAGACACAAATAAACTAAATATTGTAATTGTAATTCTTGCTTGAACCTGTTTTTTTGTATGTAATTTTGCTTCATTAAAGTTAAAACCTTACTTTTTATTTAGACAGAAAAGAGGAGATGATGTGAGATGTTCTTCTGTACATGTGTTGCTTTTATTGGTTGATGAATAAAGCTATTTGGGCCAATGGCTTATCAGTGTAAAATCAGACCTGAAATCCAAACAGATATAGAGAGAAAGAGGGTAGACAGAGTCAAATAGATGCCATGTAGCTGCTAAAGGAACCTTACTGATAGGCCACAGCCTCATATAGTTAGTAATGGGTTAATTTAAGATGTAAGAGTTAGTTAATAAGAAGTCTGAGCTAATAGGTCAAACAGTGCTGTAATTAATACAGTTTCTGTGTGATTATTCGGGTCTGAGCTGCCAGAAACAAATGAGCAATCTCTGCCAACACCTATGGGAAATGTGAATCCAGTAAATACTTAATGTTATTTATATCAGGGAACCTGCTGACTTTTTTGAAGCATGCTGTAGACTATGGCAGATTGGCCTGCCCCTTTGGGAACTGTAGCTGGACAGCACAGGGTGTGTGAGTATGTTATGGAGCAAAACCACACACTTTATGGCAGCTGGAAAGTGGATCTCCTTCCAGGGCATCCCCACCCCTCTACTCCCATATCCCCTCATTCCCTGCCCCCACTGTTCTAACTTCCTTCCGATATTCTAACTTTCTCCCACTAGACCCAATCTGTCCCTGGTTCTACCACTTCCCAGTGGCACCATAGGCTGGGGACCAAGTCTTAAAACTATGGGCTTTGGGGGACACTTAAGATACAAATATAACATTGGCCAAGTGAAGAGCTTAAATGTAGATTAAAATTGGTGTGCTCAATTGCCTTGTCTTCTGGAAAGGTTGACAGGAAGGTGACTGCTTCCAGGAGCTGCCCACCTTAACCAAACACCAGCCATGATGTGTGCTGTATCTTCTACCCTGTTCCCCACCAAGCCTCCAGATTGTGATTTCCGCCTTGATGGTAGGGCATGTGGCTACAGGAAGATTCAGAGAACTTCACAGGAATATAATGTTTGGCATGCTTTCTGGATCCTTCCCACCATAGAGTAGCAGCTGTGCAAAGGTGAGGACCTTGAATCTAGATACCCCCTGGTTTTCTTTCTCATGGCTTTCTGGAAACATCTTTTTTTTTTTTTTAAATATTTATTTATTTATTATGTATACAATATTCTGTCTGTGTGTATGTCTGAAGGCCAGAAGAGGGCACCAGACCTCATTACAGATGGTTGTGAGCCACCATGTGGTTGCTGGGAATTGAACTCAGGACCTTTGGAAGAACAGGCAATGCTCTTAACCTCTGAGCCATCTCTCCAGCCCCTTCTGGAAACATCTTAAATGCGCTGTTTATGCCGTGGTGTCAAATAAAGTCACTGTTAGCAGCTCAGGGGCAGGAGAGAGGGATGATTTTTGTGTTTTAACCTTAAGCCTGGGTAGGAAATAAAGGACTTTATTCCCTAAAAATGGCTGAATATGTAAGGTAGTGTATAGGAACTGTATACCTTTTATTATAGAGCGGCTCTTTTGAGCACTTGTTTCATGGACCTGTGGCTGGCCCAGCTCTTCCTATGTTCTGGTGTATCAAAAACATTCTCATAGATTTGTGCCTACGTAGGTTGAGATTCCTCCCTGACAGTCAGCACTTATGGGGCCACCGCTGTGCTCTGCACACGCCGTGAGTCGGAAGATAACTAAAGCATCAATTACACGAGCTGATGACAGAATACCAGTATTTCATGCACAGGCAGAGTTAATCTCAGAAGTGTGGTGAAGACACACGAGTGTTCCCACAGTGGCGAGCAGGGAACGGCTCATAAAAGAGGTGACTTGGATCACATGTGGTTGGCTCCACTCAGGACTTCCTTAGGATGATGACCTATGACCTCCACAGCACTGCTCTGGGGAACTGGCCTGAGATTGGCAGCAGGGGGCTGGCTCAGGGGCCAGCCAGGTGTTGAAGGCTGAGTGGTTTGCCCAGGGAGCGCAAGAGCAGCCGCAGGCCTTGGTGAGCCATACCCTCCCGAGTTCTGACTCTAAGTTTAGTGATCTTTCCATGACCCTGAGTTTCCCCTGCTGGTTCAGCAGCTGGCAGAGCCACGTCCGATGAGGACATAGTCGGGAGCCAGTGGCATCAGGTGACGTCGTGAGCATTTTTTCCAGTTGAACCAGGCTGCCAGGGTACGCTCTGCCCCCCTTCT
Organism: Chionomys nivalis; assembly: GCF_950005125.1. Taxonomy (NCBI): domain Eukaryota; kingdom Metazoa; phylum Chordata; class Mammalia; order Rodentia; family Cricetidae; genus Chionomys; species Chionomys nivalis. The sequence continues at coordinate 7,007,647 of NC_080090.1, forward strand.
TGTGCACCCAGGCAGTCAGTGTGCTAGCGCATATGGAAAGCTGAGCCTTGAAATGGAGGATTGTGGGAAAGCTCAGGTGTAACCCAAAATTCAGGGTACCTGGAGACTGCTATTCTGCACTGTATGTTACATATTCAGAAGTCACCAACATTTTGCCAGGGTGTTATGTATTTTACGTAATTAGAACTTGATCAAATAAATGCCATTTTATTTCAGACTCTGAAATTACTTTTGTTTACTTCACCCTTTTCTTTATTAACAACTTTGACCACTAATTTACCGGTGGACCTCAGACTTCTCCAGCCACAAATATCTTCTACATCCTTCCTATGGCCAGTGGAATCAGGCTGTCCTAAAGGACTGTAAACTCAAAATATCTCAAACAGAATTATTTTCTTAATCTTAATTTGCACATCATTAATAGCCTACCTCTAATTTAGTTGTCCGATACAGGATATTGAAATTACATGACTCCAGGTCTCTGTCAAGTGCCCACCTTTGCTCCTCCCTCCAGGGTTCTATTCTGTCCCCATTCTTTGCCACCTCAACACCTACAAGATACCTCTCCTTCCTTAAAAAAACAAAAATAAACAAACAAGAAAATTCCCCGCCCCATTCTGCCTTGCTTAGCAGTCTTGCTTAGCCAGTTGAGAGCATTAGCCCTATTTTCATTCGATGTTCAACTCTTTCCAGCAGGCTGATACTTCTTCCTCTATCAGTTAAGTAAAATACCTTGAAAATAGATTCCTTTGATGATGGAGGCTTTTATTGTGTCTCAGGGCTATCATTTTGAATACTAGTAGTTATTAGACGCTACCGTGTTGCGGTAGGCATGGCATTTGCTTTAAATGAATAGCCATTCTCTTTAATCTCCATTTTAAAACAAGTTTTTTTTTATTCCAGTGGCTTTAACCTTAAAAAAAAAAAACAGGAACACATCTGGAATGTGAAGAAAATTATGAATCTTCTATATTGGAAACATTACCTCTCTCCCTCCCCCTACCATTCCCTTCTTTCCTTTACCCACAACTTCAGCTCAAAAAACCCAAACCAAAACAAACAACAACAAAAACCAAAGAACATCTCATCTGTGTATCCTTGAAGTGGTGAAACTTTGAAAAGGACCTTTGCCTTATATGAGTTTATTTGCATATTTTCATGTATCAGCCATAGTATACCTGTCTGTTTTAACAAAATAAACATTCTGATGAACTTGATTCGAGTTGAGATGTGTGTGACCAGGTACCTGTTTTCCTTGAGTTTATATCACAGTTTTGAAAGTGACCTGAGTGGATGGGGGAGTTGATCACACAGCACTCTGGAGCCTGCTCTTTACTGGTTGTGGACTCTGTGAGGTCCTATCATGACTCTATATAGTGAAAGTCAACCTGGATTCTCGACCAGGGGCCCTGAGTTCTTGCCGCCACATGTTTTAATAACTGGAAAACTTTCTAGAAGCATGACTCAGGTGTAAAATCTACGTCTGACAGACAATCCTTTTGTGTCTGTAGCATGCTTTTTATTTCTGTTGTTTTATTATCCCGACAAAAACCTGGTGAGAAAATTAATGGGTGAACTAGGTCTAGTGCTAGAATCTCAGCACTTGGGAAGTGAGGAAGGTAGACCAGAAGTTCAAGGTCATTCCCAGCTACAAGGTGAGTTGGAGACTGGCGTTGGCATTGTGGATTACACGAGACCCTATTTCCAAAAAAATCCATAAAACCAAAAGCCCAAATATTCTGCTACACACACTACACACACAGACACACACACATGCGCGCGTGCGCACGCACCCACACACACACTAACGAGTATAAGCATTCAACTCAGAAGGGTAACAAGGAGCACACAGGTGCACTGAGAGTGGCCATGGGCAGGAAATACACAAAAGGTTCCTTTCCTTCAGGTTCTTGTCCCCATGTCTCTCTCTTTATTGTCAGTCTCTGACTTTCAAAGCATATCATGATTTCATTCAAGCTGCTTATTGCTTATGAGTTGAAGACAATGATTGGATCCATTCATATCAAATTAGCTCGTGTTAGAAGGAAAATAAATTGTGTGTAAGCATGAATGATGACTAGTGACTCAGGCGCTTGTACTAGGTGACCAGTATGCATAGTTACTGATAATCTCGTCTTGTATAAAAAGGACACTTGTAGAAGTGATGTTTTTACCTCTCTCTGGGTATTTGACGCCAGGAACTTATGTATTCTAGGGAAGTACTGTACCACAGAGCTACAGCCCAGCCTGAGAGTTCAAATTTGAACATACTTTTGTCTATGAATTCTGTTTTCCCAAAGGACTCTGAATTATACTGGAGAACTAGATAGGAACTTGAACTCGCCTTACTCAGCCTGGGCTCTTGAGCATCTATGTTTACATTAGTCTTCAAACCCTGGGTGGGATGCCCAAGCTTGCCCTTGCTTTCTCTTCCCCTCACATTCTATTTCAGACTCCTGGAGCTAGAGAGGCCTTGGAGTTAGTTGAACTCTACTTTGTACAACTGGGGGAACCAAAGCCTTTGCCTGAGGCCACACAAGCTGTCCTCCAGTAGCTGATCTAGAGTTGCTAGTGTATCTGGTGACCACCAGACCCTAAGTGTTGCATTTTTTTAGTCCCAAAACACACTTGGGAAATGCAAAACTAGCAACCACAACTCCTGCATGATCCCATGTCCATCGGCTTTCTATATATGTCTGTTCACCATCGTCAGCCCCAATGCCAAATTCTACCTCATCATAATATCATCCTCAAAGCAAATAATCTGGCCACTCATCTGACTTCATTGTCTTCCCTTTCCTCTGTCCTTCCTGGGAACCCTAGCTCCTCCTGCCTCAGCCTCCCCGCTGGGTGCTAGGATTCCAACAGGGTGTGTACAGCCATGTCATGATGACTTGTTTTCTGACGACTGTGTAAGGTACACAGAGACCAGTTTGCATATTTTCAGATTGAAAAGTGCCATCCTTATGCTTTGTGTGGATTGATGCACCAGAGGCATAGAGGAAAGCCGCTGTTATAATTGGCATCATGCTAGATAAACCAGAAAAGGTAGGGGTGCAGGGAGTGGCATAATTCTATTAGAAAATAATTGGAAGGTGGAGAAGAATTAAGAACAACCCCCAAACAGTTAGCAAACAGATGTTCTATGCAGCAGTGAACATTGTGGAATGATAGATGAGTGGAATGGTCATAAACAGCAGCATTGTGGATGCAGTAGGGTTGGAACTTGGCCTTGACCAGTGAGTAGAACTGGAATAATGAATTGATTTTAAAGAGGCAGAAAGAAGGCCTGGCATGCTGGGGAAAGGGTAATGGGGGAGTTCCCTGAACCTGTGAGATGGCAGTGAATTACCAACCTGATTGGTTCATGGGGGGACCAGTCTGGGTATGATGACAACCATTGACAATAGGTTGGTAGTGAGAACTCAGCATCCTTGCATTTGAATCCTAGCTGTGTAGCCTGCTTCTCCATGCTTGGATATTCTCGTATAAGGTGGGGCAAATCCTCATTTTCCCCTCCTACCGTGTTGGAGATTGAATTTGATTCCCACGTTTTTAACAAAGTCAAGTTTACAGCCTTGCTTTCTTTGTGTCCCATGCTGCTTAGTAAGCTCTTTTCATTCCCTCCTGGTTTGGCTGGGAAGTTAAACTGAGCATGCTCCAACTCTATTAACCATTACGTTTAAGAAGAAGACAGAAAATAAAACCTTGGAAATAGTCTGAGTCTGAACTCAGACAACAAACAAAGAGGCCTTCTTGGAAGAGTTGGAGGGTCTTGACTGGGAAAGTTCCTATGCGGGCTGAGCATATCAGTGCATGCCTGTAATCCCAGCACTTAGGAGGCTGAGACAGGAGGCTTGCTGAGTGGTTGAGGCCAATCAGAACTACATAAGACCCCCACCCCCTCCCTCCCCAAAGAGCAAGCTAACAGACAATCATCTATTCAGGCCTCTGGAGAACTTGAGCCTTGACTGCCAAGGGAAGGGACCTCTTGACCCCTGAACTGATGTGTGGGTCTGTGAAGCAAGGACAGCATTTGCCTGGAAAGAAAATATAATGTATTTCAGGAGATTAAAGTTAGTCAAGTTTTTTTTCTTTTTAAATTATTCTTTTGATATCCTGGAGGTAGGTCATCAAGAGTCTGGTTCTGAGGACAATAAGTGAAACAAACAAGCAAACAAAAATAAAAATAATAGTGAGGAAAAACCCCGGAGAACTGAACACTGTCTGTTATCCAGTTAACCAGTGTGTTTTGGCTATTCACTGGAAAGTTACCAATAACATCTATAGACATGCTGAATAGGCTCTAGGTCTCTTGAATCAATGGCTCTGGTCACCTCTCAGCACCAAGGGAATGGATCAGCTCATCTCCTGGCAGCCCAAAGAGACTGTGAACAGAGCCAGAGCATCTGGGCCGATTGTCAACGGTGGAGAGGCTCCGCTCACGTCTTGGGATCCTGCCATTCGTCAATAGTCCTCTGACCCTGTTAGTCTACTTCAGCCAGGCTCTCCTCCAATTCTGATTGTCTGGCTTTTGCATAATTGCAGTGTCTTCCCCATGGGGTTTGCTAGCAGTTCTTGGGTTGTGACTCTAAAGGGAAAGGATGCAACAAGTGTCGTGGTGCTCTCATGACACTTAGCCGGCTGCAGTTAGACAAACCGTTCAAATGGACAGCCGCCCAGGATGATCTCGGGCGAGTTGAATTCCCTTCCAGGCCCTTCCACTTCGCAGATTTTACATTCTCCTCTGTGGGTCTCCCCACCCCCAACCTTGGCTTCTACTGTCATATTTTAGGAATTTGGAATCTGTTGGGGACAGTGAGCGATCTCAGCAATGTGCACATTCTAGAGAGCAAGGTCATGGTCAGGCTTAGGGGAAATTCCTCAGTCTGTTATACAAATGGGTACATAATGGTAAAGATGGACAAAATGTTTATTGGACCTGGTGCTACACATCTTTGGTTCCTACACAGGGTGCAAATATATACAAAATTATGATGACCTGACAGAATGGAGATATGCCAGACAGTGAGCAGACAGCAAAGGAAGCCTGACAAAAGTAAGTTGTCTGTGCTATGTAGTCCTGTGGCCACACCAGCTAAAGTACAACTTCCTGTTTGCAGACAGAAGTATTAAGGTTACCCTGGAGTCCCCCTCCCCCTCCTTCTGATGCTGGGGAACATCATTAATAAAATGACCTAGGCATTGGATAGTCAGCTGTCACATCTTTGTCTATATAAAAAAGTTTTACTGCCATTTAGAATAAGTGAAATAAATGCTGTCACCCTTTATGTCCTTCCAAACTCCCCTGGTGGTGAGTTACATGCCAATATACCCCCTCCCCCCCTCGCACGTTTTTCTTCCTTCTCCATAGAACCCTCACTCAGTCTGGGACTTCTCTTTCTTCCCTACCCCCTCCCCATTAAAAGAAATAAAAAAAAGAATTTAAAGAAAAATAGCTCCAATTGTGTGAGGCCTACGCACCGGGTATGCAAGTCAGCCAGCCAGCCAGCGTGAATCGCGAACACGAGTGGGGCCCTGGGTGGATGCCGAATCTCTGCCTGGGCCGGGTGGGTAGAGGAGAAAATGTTTATTTTTAAGGTTGGGAGGTGGGTCGCATAGGTCTGGAATCCGGAACCCAGCACCCCAGCATTGGGACTGAAGGGGTTCCTCCTTCCCCTCCCCCACTCCGTGTTTTTTTTTTTTTTCAAATTTATTTTGCCCAGGCGGGGATTGGCGACGGTCAAAAGGGAGCAGTTGGCACTGAATGTCACCCTGAAGGTAAAATGAAAGACAAAAGAGGAACGCATGCTTGCTTTTGCAGCGGCTGCGGCGGCGACGGAGGCAGGAGCAGCAGGATTTAAAGGGAAAAAAAGAAATCACACGCACATACATACATCTATACACACCCAGAGGCGTCGATTATGCAAACGCAGTAATGCCATCAAATCCTGACAGTGCCGGGGAAAAATTTTTTTCAAAAAAAAAATAGAGAGATATATTTATTTTATTTTTTTTAAAAGAGGGAGCCAAGCGCATGCAAAGAGAAACGTGCACATACCACGCAACCACCCGAGGAGAACCTGGCAGCCTGTCTCCTCTTCTGCCAAGTTATCATTAAGAAAACAGGGAAGGCATCATGACGTCCTGGGTCACAGGGAGTGCGGACCGACGCTACCAAGAGCGAAGGGAGGCGCCTGGGCGCTCCGGCTAGCCGCGGGCGCAGCTCGGCCCCTCGCCGCCCGGCTGGGTGAGTGCTGCGCCGCTTGGGACGCGGACCCCGGGGCCCACGCAGGGCCGCCGCGCGCGGGGACACAGCCTGGGGCCGGGCCCTGGCCGCCCGCCGGCCGCCCGCCACCCCCTCGCCCCGCCGAGGTCGCGGGAGCCCAGCTCAAGGAGGCGTGTGTGAGATGTGCGATGTCCCTGCATGGGGGGTTTGTAGACTTTCCTAAGCCAAAGCAACCGGGGCTGCCACGGCTGCTTTGAGAAAAAAAATTAAAAAAAAAAAAATCCCCGAGGACTCACCCGATTAACCTGCTGCAGTTCTGACCCTGCCAAAGGTAACTGCCCCATCCTTAACCAGCTGCGTCTGGAGACAGACATTTGCATCTCTGTTTGCAGTCCGGCTTGGAATCCGTATTGCTACCCCTTCCCCCTTCACTTGCCTAGAGTCTCTTGAAGGAAAAAAAAAAGAAAAAGAAAAAAGAAAAAAAAAAGAAAAGAAAAGAAAAATAAAAAGGACACCCTCTCTCAATAACACACGCATAAGTAGTGCCCGCCTCTTGTCGACTTGCCTGGCCCAGACTGCAAAACTGTCAGGTGTGTGCTGGAGACACGGATAAATCTGAATTGCTGTTAGGTTCCTTCTTTCAACACCCCTCCCATCCCCCCTTCCTGGTTCCAGACTTTCAGGGCTTGGTAAAGTGGCAAAGACCTAAGGCAGAGTTAGGGCTCGGGGACTGGGAGGGGATAGGGCCAAGGGGACATGGGGCAGGGGTCGCTGTGGGTGAACAGGGTGCAGGAGTTGGAGGGTGTAGCCCTCCGGCAGTGCTGCTGTTACGGTGCTTCTTGTCCCTCCTGTCCTCTGGCTTTTCCCTCCTCCCCAGGCTTTCCAACGCTTTCACCTTCCCCAGGGAGGAAGTCACCGAAGTTGTCTGGAGGTCACTGGACTAAGTATTTCAGACTGCTTATCGTTCCCTGCCACCTTTTGATTCTCTCAGAGCAGTAGAGCCCAGTTCGCCTCCACCGCTCCCCACCCCTCTTTGGGTGAAAGGAGACCCAAGGCTCCCCCACTCTCCTCTTCCCTTTCAGCAGGGAACTTTCTCCTTGAGACAACTCCTCCTCCATCCAGAATCTTAACAAGCGATTCTGGAACTGCCTGGAACCCCATCCCCCACCCTAACCCCCCCACCCCCGCCCCACCTCTAAACCTCTTGCAAGCCTAGGCGATGAGGGATGACCCTATGTGTTTATTAACTGTGTTGCTTTGTTGGGCCGATTCTGAGTTGCCACATGGGCCTATGACCTCCTGCCACTTTCAAACAACCCTGCCCAGCAATTGAAGATGTGAAGACCCTTAGCCCCTGAAGTATGTTTCAGAGTAGCTGAATGGGTTCGACTAGTTTTGAAGAGAAACTCATTTGTTTCCCACACTGCTCAAAGACCAAATACAGGAGGGTGTTTGGAAAACACCCAAGTTCAGAAACACCCAAGTTTAGGGGGGTGAGGGGGAGTCAGAAGTGTCTGAAGAAAGATTGCCAGAAAGTCCTGCACAGTGTCTTCAGCCTGGCTTTGTTTGTTTGTTTTTGTTTCCTGTCCAGTAGATTTGGTGTTAACTGAGTTAACCAACCTGAGAAACAGTTCTGCCTCTGGGACAAGGAGAGGGAAGTTTGAAGGCCTCTCAGCTCTGAGCTGGGGGTTGGCAGAGGCTTGGAAGAGCGGGTGCTGGAGCTGGGGGAGGTGACATGACCTTGAAAGGGAAGCTTCCTTGCTTTGAGGAAGCCGGCCGGCTGTGGGGAAGCAGGCCTCCAGGATCTTTCAAACATTGATTTGCCTGCTATCTGTGCCTTCATTATTTTGTCCTAAAGCAATTCTCCTAACTCTTTAAACCTGCATTACATCGTATTCAATGTGTATCTGTTGTGAATGGCATCGCATTGCACATTAAATTGTCCGTTGACTGTAGTGATGAGGATGTCTCCTTCCCTTTAGTAAATCAAAAGCAGTTAAGCCTTCTTGTATGATATGTACTGAAACCTTCTGATAGTCTTTGCTCAACAGAATAGACTAGATCCATCGATAAGGTTTTCATGTGTGTGTGTGTGCGCGCGTGCGGACACGCTCACGTGAAGCTCAATTTATTCTGTGCCATTTTTTCCAGAAATTAAAAGGTTACCAGAGAGTGCCATGTTCCGTCTCAAACTGAGCCCCACTTATTACCACAACAGTATTTCAAATTAAGTGGTCTTCAAGATCTTTCATCTTTCATTTTGAGTTCCAAATTTGACTCAGCGTGAGTGTGGCAGCCCAGCAAGATAAGGGCTAACTGACTAAACCTTGCAGACCACGGAAAAGCTGTCAGGAGCATGTTACGGAAAACAGTTTTGAATATTCTCCTTTCTGGGATCTCATTCTCAACTGTAGTGAGAATTTTGGCAAGAGCCTGCCAGGAGTAATGGGCTTATGTTTGGGAGTGATCTTCCTTCATGGCTTGTTTTTCCTGCTTCTCTACTAGGTACCTTAGTGGAACCCTCAAAGCAAACTTTTGTGTGGTCCCTTGACACTTCCTAACAGAAGTATCCTTGGGTTCATCTACCAAGGAAAGAGAATGATTTAGAAGAGTCTTCTTATGTTTACAGAGGTGGCGAGCAATGAGCTTTATTTACTTACTTATTGACTTTGATGTCTTGTGTACGTCACTCTGTTCATTGCAAGCAGACTCATATTTGAGGAGGTCAAAGTTGTCTTTGGAGGTTGTTGACTGGTGACGTCAGTCTCAATGAGACCTGGCAGAGCGGGTCATCCTGGTGAGAGGATTTTATGAAACAAAGCAGAAAATTGGTGTTTGTTTGGAAATTGTTGGAAAACTGTCGGGATAGAAAGCTTTTGAGGGAAAGCCACATTGATGAAGAAGAACACGGAAGAGGTAGGCACTTTTGAATTATAGATGGACTATGTAATGGTCAACCACAAGATAAAATTTTTACACAGTATTTTTATGGCTTAAATTGGCTGCAGTGTAAACCAAGCTTACTACTCTATTAAGTCATTATACTCTTCAATTATTTAACATTTCTGGCCAAGCTATCTTCTGTGGTCTTTTTTGTACACATCAGGAATGATATGTACGGTGGTAATTGCTTGTTGTTAGTGTGAGGGCTTTGCTTTGGAACAAGGTTTAATTTTAACTTCTCGGGACGCACACTAGGAAGAATGTGCAGGGGAAGGGACTGCGATGGAAATAGCCCGAGCGCCATGAAACAGGATAGCTACAGCATTGAAATGGGCCTAATACAAATCCGAGTTAGCCGCACTAAGAAGCCCTGACAGTTTCCGCCTCTCAGGTACCTACAAGGACTATATCTCTATTTAAATGCAGACCTTCCATTTTCTCCAGGGGGCACTTGGCAAATCTTTCCATCGAAGCACGGGTAGGAGAAAAGCAACTGAAAATTTCTCCAGGAACAATAGCATCTGTCATTTTGAGATAATGATTACTAAGAATCACAATATTGTGATTCTTTTAAAAAAATCATTTAAGATTATCTTCCTAAAGTAAAAAAAAAAAACATACTGAGGTTTTCTGTGCAAAAGAGACATTGTCTCTTAGGACTTCCTTATCAATGGTTACAGTTGTGAAGTTACAGGGCCTCACAATTCAGGTTTTAGGTTACCATGGCCAGTCCTGTAGAGTAACTGGGTCTTTAGACTCAGAGGAAGGAAGTAGCCATGTGTCCACAGGCTTTCAGACCAAAGTTAGGGGTAGGGTACTGTAGGAGACGTTAAGAAAGCATCCCACCACCACTATCACCACCAACCACCACTGTCCCTTGCCTTTTGGTGGTTCTGGGGCAGAGATCCTGTAGACCAGGCAAGAACTCTACCACTAAATTACTTCCCTGACCCAAGGATATTTCGCCAAATGGTCAGCTTTCATTTACTTCTGTCCAGCTCATCATTGTATAGAGTTTGGAATCAGTGGTCCAAGACTTAGAAACCCCAAGGGTCTTCTTTGAAGGGATAATTGTAAGAGATCTCCCAGACGTTTGACATAGGTTGTTGACACACACATCTAATGGTTCTGATCCCTCAAGTTCAGTGTATTAGGAAAACATCTCTTTATAAAACTCTCTGAGTGAGCATTCCAGTTGTTTCTGGTCTGATAAAAGTTCAAGGATGAAGCTCCAGAGCTCTGAATGCTTAGATCAGGGACTTTTTTTTTTCTTGGAGGTTTGATACCCTTCAGTGTGCTACCCTGGTTGCAAAATTTCCAGCTCAGATGACTCCCAACTGTACAGACCAGGCCTTGGATCGTCCCTCGGACATGGGTACCACACACCCCTGACAGTGAGTGACACCTGAGGGTAACTGAGTGAGTGATGCTGAGGGTGGTACCGCAGCATCGCGTGCAGTTTTTACTTGTCTGCTCAGATTCCGATGATGAAAGACCCTTTGCCCATTATACTATGTAGTAATAGCAATTACTACAAACCAAGGGATGGAGTCTTAGAAATTTCCAGGATACTGGAGATTGAACTCGGAGTTGCATTATTTATTTATTTATTTATTTATTTATTTATTTATTTATTTATTTATTTATTTTTTGGCTTATCTGCTCAGGTAAATAACCTTGACCAAACTCTGTAAAGAATGCTAAATGATGATTTACTTGTCTTATTTCTCTGTAAATTGTAAGTAACAGACAAATTGTTTTATTTCCTTAGAAAATATGAGTTTCTAACAACGATTTTTGATTGTTTTGAATACAGGCTCAGAATGCCAATATTATATGAGCAAAGTGAAATGTTTGTATCTCCAGCTTCATAGATATTTAAGAGGCTGTGTAGGCTATGTTTCAAAATATACGCTTCCCATCTAAATTTGATCTCACTCTTAGATATATTCAATTAATAAGGCTGATGTTATAACCATGGTAATTTATATCCACAAATGCCTATTTTATTAACACAATTGTAGACTGGGAAGCAAATTTCCATATCTGTTAAATACTAACAAGAAAAATAACTAACATTTGTCTGGCGAGTGATAGTTTATAACTATACATCCCATAGCCCGCACTTAGGAAGATTATTTATTGCCTATCTTAAGAAGGCAATCACTTTTTACAAGGTAGACGTTATATGGAAATAGATTCTTTACTTGCCTCTTTGCCTCCCTTTCTTTTTAGTCTCTTCTCTTTTTTTTTCTCCTTCCCTTCCCACTTACCAATGTAAAACTCCTTTTCAGGGACATAGCATGTATAATCACTCAGCATATATGTGTCTTGAGAAGGGAGCAGGGGCAAGCAGTCTCCACAGCTGGGGAATATATCCTCGGCTCACCAGCGTTCTTGAGGAAAATGTTAGGTTGCAGAAATCATTTCATGCCCTGTATGTTTCCCGACATAAATCAGGAAGACTGTTAGCAAGTTATAGCCCTTCTTAGAGACTGCGGCTCTCGTGCCACTGTAAACACAGCCTATATATATTTCCAAGTTGTTGTGTGTGGAGAGAAATCCAAAGTCGCCAGTGTAAATGAGCGCTCCCTTCCGCTGCGAGGAGTTCATCTTCAGTTTAGTGCGCACATGTGCTTTCGGAAGGTTGCAGAATTAGCACGTACCTCTGATGGTCCTTCAAGCCAATCACCATCAGAGTCAGAAACCTGCTTTTTAACAGATAATGTAGAGATGGCAGGATGCTGGTTGTCGTGAAAGGTCATTAGCAGTGATGGGAAGCAGTTATCTGTAGAATTTGGTACCAGTTCATCAGAGAACAATGGTGGACCTTTTGATCTCTGCGGCCCAACCAATGGGAGTAGACTAGATGGCCTCCAGTGTACTCTTCCTTTGATTCTTCCTTAAGTGATTAAGATGAATAACAAGTCAATCAACAGATGCTCCGACTTACTCTTGTTCTAGAGGCTATTTCCTTATGTGTGATCCTATACCCAGGGTATAAACAACAGTGTGCAGGGTATAAACAACAGTGTGCAGGGTATAAACAACAGTGTGCAGGGTATAAACAACAGTGTGCAGGGTATAAACAACAGTGTGCAGGGTATAAACAACAGTGTGCAGGGTATAAACAACAGTGTGCAGGGTATAAACAACAGTGTGCAGGGTATAAACAACAGTGTGCAGGGTATAAACAACAGTGTGCAGGGTATAAACAACAGTATGCAGGGTATAAACAACAGTGTGCAAGGTATGTTACAGGACTCAAGTTCATTGGCTTGGAATGCACACCTTAAGGGATTTAGACATTCAGGTTTGAATGCAGGTGTTTTCTTTGTATACCATCTATTGGTTGTCCTAACAGACCTTTTCTTTCTGCAAAAAAATCAGGCTTATATTGCCCATTTCCTAGGCCAGATCATAATAACGGGTGTGACCTGTTTGAGTGAAATATTGTGACACCTCAAATGTGAAAATAGTTGTTCTGTTGGGATACGAGTGATACACATGGCAGATTGTGGAGCTGAGCAGTGTTCTTCAGTGTGCGGACACGCGAGGATTGAACTTGAAGACGTTGCACTTGAATCTGAAGTTAAATGGGTAGATAGGAACTCTTGCAGAGTGGCTGGAAAGGGGTTAGGAGATATTTCTAGGACTTTTGGAGACTAACAATAAAATAGGAGGCTTCAATTTCCCCTGAAACAGTGAAACAGTACTATTACTAAGCATATGACCTGCTATAAGATATTTTTGACATTGAAATTCATTAAAAATATGAGTGAGTAAAAATGAAGAAAGATATTTACTCAGTGAAGTCATAAGCCAAGATATAAGACAAGAAAAGCTAAGGCAATTCCAGTTAGAAGAGTTGTGTGTGTGTGTGTGTGTAAGTTCATGTGTGTGTTTGTGTGTGTTAACATTGCCTGGCCTATTTTAACCGAGCTGTGGGATGTAAGCTCAGGCTTATAATCACAGCACTTGGGAGGTTGAAGCTGGAGGGTCGCCTTAAGTTCCAGGGCTCTCGAGTGGCACCATGTCTAAAACAAGACGACAACAAAACCAGATAAAAATACACAAACAAAATCCACCAAAGAACCAAAGAAACGAAGGCAGTTAGCCACTCCGGGTCTTCCCTTGAGGGGATTACCCTGTGGATATTGTGGAAAAGGCTTGGAATGAGGTCTCCAGCTCTCATTTTAGAATTGCTGCTGGGCCATCCACTAATTTGTATGTAATTTGGGGAAATTATTAGTTTCCTGAACCTTTATCATTTGTGTAACTAATCAAATGTAACTAACCAAATCATCATTTCTCAAGATGGCTGTGGACCGTTGAGTGAGAATTGTTGGGCCAACCTCTTCTTCTCTGACCAGGTCTTACCATTTGGGTCGATCATTTGGAAGTAGAGCCTCTTTTGTCCATGCTTTCCTGACTTTCTGTGGAGCAAGGCAGACGCGAGGAAGCAGGAAGTAACACAGAAATGGGCCCCTGAAGGTGGCAGGCAGTCCATAGGCATGGTGATCCTAAAAGACACAGTGCCAAGACATTGGCAGCTTTTAAGCTTTTCTTACCGCCCCCCCTCCCGAGAGGGTCACTTCTTGTCTACATAAACAAGTAAATGACTTTGAAAACAAAACCAATATATTTAGCAATTGTTTTGTTTGTTTCAAACATTGCCTGTCATTTGTACGTTTTTCTGTAGCATTGATATTAATCTAAAATGTAGGCATTTTTTGTGAAGGCTACAGGAATTGTTGTTTGGTGACAAATGCTTATATATAGTGCTATAAATCGCATCTGAAAACATATGTCTTCATGGGTAAAAGATTAGAAGTAATGAATGGAAGATATCAGTTGACTCCAAGTGGAGGTGTGGTACGTGTATCTTTTAGGGATATTTTTATGAATGATTCACCGATAAAAGCCTGGCCAATTTTGCCATTATAAATGAACTGTATTCCAGAGCATGTGGTGAAAGACTACGTCAAGTGTTGCTCAAGAAAAGGCTGTTTGTACGACAACGCATGTACAAACGCGGAATGGGAGAACTATGTTTGGATTCTATCTGAAACCCAGATGTCCTTAGCTCATGCCCCAAATAATGATAGGCAGGATTCTACACTCTGTGATCTGTTAAGCCTGGAAACTCAGTCAAACTAGAAATCAAAGATGCCATGAGATCAAATTTGTGCTTACAAGTCAATTTCTATTCACCTTTGTCAAAATCATGAGGTCCTTAGCCAGCGGTAGATGTGCGCTAAACAAGAGGAAAACACAATCCCGGGAGATTAATGATGAGTTAGTGCCATGAACTTGGATAGACATATGATTATTTTTGAGGTGCAGCTGACCTCCACACTAGCATGAGCTGAATGCTGTCCCTGAAATTGGTCATTTAGTACAGTCAGCCCAGCCCAGCTCAGATTTCTTTCCAATTTAGAGAAATGTACTGTACATGACATATCTATTCCATTATGATAGGTCAGTTAGCAAAATACAGTATAATTTTAAGAGATGCTTTAAGGCGTCCACGCTGCCTTTAAGGAAGTACAATAATTGTTAAGGTAATGGGGTAGAGAGTACAGGTCCTTGGTCCCATCCCTAGCACTATAAACAAACAACAACAAAATCCAGGCACAGTACAAGAAAGAATTGCACAAAATAGGACCAATTCATACAGATCCCTTAAGGAGTGCTTGTGCTCACCAGAGAGCCTCATTGACATTCAGGCTTCAGTTTACTGGCTGTGTCCTATTGAAGCTGTCCTTTTCCCATTTATGAATTAGCCATAGTTTCATCTAGCTCGTAAAATTGTTGGGAGGATCAAATGAGAGGAAGGGTTTCCTTTAGTTTCTTGTTTGTTTTTGTTGTGTTTGTGCTGGAGAAGGACCCAGGGCATGACATACACCAGGGCCTCTGCTCTACCAGCAAGCTGCCTCTCCAGTCCCGAGACAGACGCTTTGGAAATAAACCCTCTTGTGTATCCAGCAGGGCCTGCAAAGGTTATGGGAAGGGAGGACGAGACTGAACTCTTGGGCTCTTGTGTTTTGAGGGAAGGTCCTGTGTTGTGATTGACTTTGTGCCCACAGTATCTGGCACCATGCCTGACTGTTAACAGAGCCTCAGTAAATGTTTGTGACCGTGTGAGTGCCAGGCTCTGAGGTCCGTCCCCAACATATGTTAGCCTTTAAATTCTCACAAAAATCTTAAATGGTGGCGAGGCTGCATCCCTTCCGCAGATGAGAAAAACAGAAATATGGATGTTCTGGGCAACTGTTTATCTTGGGTGGGTAGAGTGGTAGAATCAGGGTAGATGTAAAACCAGGCGTCCCAGTTGGCTCCATTTATGGAATGGGGTGACTTTCACATGGGAGGGAGCGCACCGTTACTGTTCCTAGAATGCAGTGTGTGGCCCACATGCAAAGTGAAGGCTTCACATAGTTCTTCATTTTCTGAGGCTGCTCCTGGGCCAGGCCTCAGACAAGGAGGGCAAAAGTGCTCCTACCTTCTTGTAACATTTCCAACAGCCTCTGTGAAGAGGCCAGTTGTGGTCTCTGTCCTGTGAAGTAAGGTGTACAGTATTGAAAACCACCTTTCCATAGGCCTCTGTGGAATTTCCTCACAGGGGCTGGAGAGAAGGGCGAGGTAGCATGGACCTCACAGATGATGGGGTGTTCAGACAGTGACTAGACTGAGTTGGCTATTAGCGACTGCCTCCCCCCATCATGGTCCCCATCACTGCCTCTTATGATCCTTTTACTTTTGCTCAGTGAAGGCCAAGGGGATGGCTCAGTGAGTAAAAGCTCCTGCCACCAAGCCAGATGACCTGAGTCCTTGGAACACACGTGATGAGAGGAGGGAATTGACCTCTGACCTCTATACCCCCCCCCCCAGAAATAAATAAGGCTATAATAAGATAGGAGCAGCTTTCATTCAGGGAGAGAATGAAGTCTCAGTGCTTCTTCTCTTCCATATTAAGGCTGATAATTGAGAATGTGGTTTCCATACTGGAGGGTAGCACCCATATTCTTTCTTATTGATCTGCTCTGGGTACCCCTTGTCTCTTAGGATAGTGAGCTCACTCGGAGCTCTGTTCTGCAGTCACTTCCAGTTTGTCTTAGTGACACAGTTGTTCCCCCTCCCCCCATCAATTGTCACAGTCTATATTTGGGAACGAAAGGACTAAATTCTTCATTATTCTTATCTCAGATTGTTTCTTAGGAACATCATGGGAGTCCCAAACAAAATGGGTGGAGAAAAAAAAACAACATAGGATCTGGGAAGGTAACTCAGGCAGTCAAGTTGCCTGCTGTGTGAGCATCAGGACCTGGGTTCGATTCCCAGTGCACTTGTACAAAGCCAGAGTAGTACCACATGACTGCAGTCTCTGCCCTAGGGAGGCAAAGAGGAGGATTCTGGAGGCTCCTGTGGCCAGTCACTCTAGCCAATCAGGGAGCCCCAAGTTCAGTAAAAGACCTTGTCTCAAGAAATAAGGTAGAGAATGATTGAGGAAGACATAGGATATCTATCTCTGGCCTCTACACATACATGCACATACCCATATAAACACATACTATAGAGCACATATAAACACATACTATAGAGCACATATAAACACATACTATAGAGCACATATAAACACATACTATAAAGCACATATAAACACATACTATAAAGCACATCATATAAACACATACACAGAAGTACAAACTGGATTAACTGCTCTCCGTTAGCCTATAGGACACGGTGGGTGAGGGCAGCCAAGGTAGAAGCCGTGTTTAAGTTAAGTGCAGGGAGTGCCCTGTTCTGGTGTTATGTCCAGCGGGTGCTAGCCTTTGGTTAGCTGGGTGCTGAGCTGAGACACGGAGATGAGACCTGGCAGTGGAGAGACTCTTTCCACACGCCTCCCTGACCTGTGCTGGAGTCCGCTGGGGTGAATTGTGTGAAGTTGTCAAAGGTTGGTCTGCTCTCCAGCACTTGGCACGGGCTCCTCTGAAATGTGATACCATTGGTTTTCAGTAAAAGGTTCCTTTCTGCAGGGCTGCAAACACAGCCCAGCTGCTCCCCTGTCCACACAGCCCCGGAGCAGACGGAGCAGCACCTTCCCAGCTGCCTCTTGAACCCGAGCCTCTCCCAGATCCCCTCTCCACACAGGAAGTTTCCTTCTCCGTTGTCAGATTTAGCACCACGCTCCTGTCATCAGATCCGAGCAGGCTCCCTGCTGCACAGTAGAGGCTTTTGCTTAAGACATTTGTCCTTGAAACTGCACCAAACTCTTGGAAGAGCCCAGAACGTGTAAGTATGTATGATTTAGGCAGTACTAGGACAAGGCAACGCTGCAGTCAACCATTATACAATATCCGATTAGCAGGACAGGAGGGATTTTTCCGACCTTATGTTACATTCAGTTTCAATTCGTTCTGAGGCAACAGATCAATTGTAGCCTCTGATCCAGTGACTTTGCAGTAGACGGGGTTGTAATATCTTAGCTTTAGCTCTTTGCCCTTCTCATTTAGCATATAGATGTGACTCGTGGACCAATTATTGTGGGCATTAAACTGTACAACTTCACAATTTTTATTAGGGCTGATAGTTGTGGGTCTTGTCCATCTCGAGAAACAAGTTAGCTTTGGCGGGGGGGGGTGATGCTTTTAAAGAATTAACTCCATAAATTCGTGCACAATGGAATGAGCTTGTATATTGCTTGCTCTCCATAAACTGTACTAGTTGCACTTATAATTTACTCATCGCGTATGCCTCTGAGGTTCAATTTTAATTGAATCCTACTCGGTGCTTGTCTGGTGTTTGACGGTCATGTATGCATCTGTTTAATTTACTTTGCTGCGATTGCAGTCTGGTTAAACCCGTGTTTTGATTCTAAGGGCTACCAGGTGAAAGAAACGCTCGTGGCTGGTGGGGGGGGGGGCGGGGGTGCGTGTCTTTGTTTGTCAAGGGTGGTCGTATTACCTTTGGAAGCTTTTTAGGCCCCCAACCTGACTGGCTGTCAGAAGACCACAGACCAAACCCTGCCAGGCTCTGAGGCGAATCTCAGCTTGTCCACTTTTGGAACTCTAGTCTGTAAAAGCTGGTGGCCCCTTTCTATCAATTTTTAATCTGCAGCTATACTTACGTGTATAAGATTAATTTCTCTCAGATTAGCCTGATTGATAGCTGAGTTGTGGTTACTTAAGAGCCTGTTCCCTGGAACCCACAGCCCAGATGCATTCCACTTAACTAGTGAATGTTCAAACGGGTAACCATGGAGTCAGCCACCACTAACTGGCCGTGCAGTGGCTTGTTGTAAACAATACAAATGAGCCGGGAGAGCAGGAGCAACCAGACATGAAATGATTTTAATAGAAATTACGGTAAAAGGTCATGTGATTTGGTATCCGCTTCTGTTCAGTTTTAAAGGGAAAGTCTGTCTTTTCTCCCCCCCCCACCCATCGCCAGTTCTAACTCACTAGAGTAGGTAGCTCCTTAAACCTGACAGGCCCCTCTCTGGGCTTCCATGGAGAAAGGTGGCCTGTGTGTTGTGGGCCAAGTGTGGGGACTTGTGGATTTTCAGTGGTAAGTGCCTTTATTTTAGAAAAAAGCAAATAAAAAGGAGGGCTGACTATTTAGGGGGGTTCTTTATGGAAGGTCATCCTTACTGCACCTCACACGTTCTCTAGACCAGATGTAACAGGGCCACAGGGCCTTCCATTCTTTCCCCTCTAAGTGGTATATCTGTCTTTTTGCTTCTTCCTCGTTCTCTGGATTAATCTGTAACCTTGATCTTTCTGGCAAAAAAATGTTATTTGCTTTCAAATCAACTTTTGCAGGGTTGTAATGAGCACATGGAGGCTAGGGGGAGGGTGAGTGGTGGGTATAATCTCTGGTTTTGGTTTTGTGTGTTTGTTTTTAATGCCCCCAGACCTTTATCTGGATTCAAAGGGCCAGGTCTCATAATGACATTTGCATCTCTCTGGAAGGGATGGTGAGTGTATCAAAAGTGATGGTCTTCATAAAGCTGATTTCAACTAAAACAAAAAACAAAAAACAACAACAAAAAAAAAAAACAGAAAACTGAGCAGACCACGCGTAGTTTGGTGAACTCTGTCCAGCTGTGCCTGTAATTAGAGACAAACAAAGAAATCTGGTCCACAACTTGGTGGGGCTGAGAGTGTCTCAGAAGCGCAGCTATGCCCTTGTTCAGGTTTGGAAGAGGACCTTGTCACACACAGTCTGGAGGAATGAGGATGCTGTCAGCCTCAAACTTGCCTGGACACTTTAAGCTAAGGCCTCAGCCAGGCATATTTGTCTTAAAGAGAAAGAGAGCTGGATATATCCCCTCCTGGGTGGCATATGATCACTTAACCTGGGACCCAGAAATAATGCCTCCTTTTAGTGGATAGATTCTGCTGACTAGCTACATACTAG
Organism: Chionomys nivalis; assembly: GCF_950005125.1. NCBI lineage: Eukaryota > Metazoa > Chordata > Mammalia > Rodentia > Cricetidae > Chionomys > Chionomys nivalis. The sequence goes on from NC_080090.1 coordinate 7,027,241, forward strand.
GACACCCTTTGAGGCCATGCTGAGTTGCATAGACGTCAGGTGTGTATTGTCCCACTCGCATCACTGAGGTGGAACCATGGAAGTTGTGAGCTGGGAGCTCAAGGGGAGACAAAAGCATGAGCCTCTCCATCTCCTCTCAAGACCTGGAAATGCGACATGCTAACGTGGTACTTATGTTTACAAGAGGTGGTTGGTTTTAAAATCAGTGTTTTAAATATGCTGGAGTGCCTCCGCCAAACTTAGGCCAGCAAGCTCTTTGGAACATCCTGGGTGAGGATGCAGGGTTAGCGTTTGCTTGATCCTTTCAAACCAGCTGTGCTTCTTAAAGGTGATAAAGCTCGGGTAACTGATGTGTGTCTGGGGAGGGGCTATTTAGGCACGTGGTGAGAATATCATACCAGAGAGAGGTTTGGGGTAATTATAATGAAAATACAGTTCCTAATGTTTCCTCACCTTGACTGCCTCAGCTGAAGGGCACAACTAAAAGAGCCGTCCACTGGTCCTTAGAGGAGTCACAATCTGTGGAGATGTGTGCCGGAGCCTTTGCTTTGGGCCGAACAATCGTAAGATTTTGTAGAATCCAACATCATCTCTCTGACCTTTGTATCCTCATGAATAGATGGAGGGCATGAAGGCATGCCAGTGATGGTTGAGCGGGTGAGGGGGTAATGCGGAGAAAACTGTCAGCACCGTATCCGGCACAGTATATGCTCAATAAACTGTTGCGAGTTTCATTGTTTATTTTGGTTGAAGAAAAAACTGCATAGTTAAGTAGAGTCCTGCTGTGTGCTGGACAGGGAAGGACAGCATGTACGGCTCAACCTGCCCCTGCAGTCATGCATCCTCACTTGGGAGACTGCAAGTCGGTATGTTGTATCGTGTAGGATTTTGCACAACTTTTTATTGAAAAGCCTGAGATGGTATCTTACACGCTTTTTGCTTTCATGCAAAATTATTTGAGGGGACTTATTGAGTTTTTCAAATTTTCTTATCGCAGATTAGGACTGATGATACTGTGAGTGTTGAGACACTGTATAGAATCCTGTTGCCCGAGGTGAAGGAAAGAGGACATTTAAACCTGACATCTAATTGCATGTATGGTGCTGCTGCTGGAGTGGAGGGAACATGTACGCAGTAATGATAAATAAAACAACATTTAGAAAGCAGTAATTACCCTAACCCTGAGAGTTTCAAACTCAGGGCTTCTTAGCTGGCCACCAAGGTTGTTTGTGTTAAAACCCAGCAGCAGCAGGTCTGTCTGCAGAGGGCTTCCACCACCAAGGAGACAGTTCTTGAAATGCTGTTTATCTCTCTTTTGACCTTTGTCCTTGTAGCACAAAGGTCCTATTCCTTTGGTCCTCTCACCCCACCCCTTCCAGGTCCCCTTCTTTTTTCCCTTCCATTTTACTAGCCTTCCACTTTCCTTTCCTGCACTCTCTGTTCTCTCTGTTGCATCGCGTTGCCTTTTTCTGTATGAATCACAGACCCCAGGAACAGAGGGATGGGAGTCCCGCATCCCGCAGCCTTTTGATGCCAGCTCTGGTTTTATAAATGGAAACTTTTAGAGGAGTCAGAAAAAAAAATCTGTTTTTCTTTTCTCCTACTGTTGAACTGGAGAGTCACATCTGAGGTGACCTGCAGACCCCAGGGAAGCCTGCTCAGGAACTATTTGTTGACTCATTGATTAGACACCATGGAGAGAGGGGGCGTCAAGTACGGAGATCCCTTCAGTAGTGAAGGCTTTGAAAGCCCACACTGCAGTGTGCAGTGGGATGGCTTCTGTATGACCTTCCAACGACTAATCTCCTCTAAGAACTGAACCAAAGCAGTTAAGGGATTTTTGTCAGATGGATTTTCGTCTACAGTTGGGTTTTTGGCAGTTTCATTTAGAAAGCAATACGTTCTCCATGAAAATATGAATTTCTTGTCTCTCCCCCCCCTCCCCAGAAAGGAATGAAAACAGATTGCCAGCAGAGATCTCTAGAGAGGAGCTCTTGTTTACCCTTGGCACTATTTAGGCCGAGACAGCTGTGGGTGGATGTGTTTCTCACACTTCCCAGCCAGCCTTCCCCTTAACTTCCCTTGCCTGATGGCCTGGCCACCAAGCGAAACCCGCACAGTGAACCCTTTCTAGGATCTCTTCGGGTTAGAATGGAGATGATAGCGATCTGTTTTCCAGAAATCACAAACACACAAGGCAGGCACTGGAAGTGCTTCACTGGCTTCATTGTACAGGCTGTTCAAGGTCAGAAGATTTGTGAGTGTCATGTCAGGGTAGACGTTCAGAGGTCTTGTTCCTGTAGGCACATTTCTGAGAGCCCTGCCATATAATGTAGCAGGCTACAGATGGAGAGCTATTATACGAAGAATTAAAAGCCACCCCATCTAGAAAATGGTGAGTCTCTCAAAGTGACTACAGGCAAGAATTAGGAAAATCTAGGTTAAATTGTAATGCAGTACTCTCCACAACCCTGTGACCTTGAAAAAGACAGTTTGCCAATCAGGGCTGTGGCCTCCTTTGCTAGAGACTGAGCTAGAAGCAGCTGTAATGCCTACATAGTAGGTTTGTTTTGAAGATTAAGCTAAATTTCCTATGGTAAATGATTAATCCTTTACCTGCTGTGAAAGGTAGCAGCGAATTTTAATTGTCAGTCTTTCCCTTTCTGAGATTGATGGTGGAGTTGCCTGTGGTAGAAATATCAAACAAAGATTGTAAGTGTGCATCTAGAATGGGGGAGGGTCAACCCTTTCCAACATTTCCTTGAATTATAGCACATAGAGAAAACATATGTGAGGAACTGCTCATTACTTAGCACAGAGTCACCCATGACAGTGACGATAATGGTGATGATGACAAAAATGTTGCTATTGATGGGTGATGCCCAGGGCTCCAGGAAGATCTTACGACCTGAGTTTGGATGCACTGGTTTCTTCTTTATGCAAGGAAAGGAATCGGAATGTTGGTGAATTTAAATTGGTGAAATTAGAATGTTGGAGTCACTTAAATAGGAAGGATGTAATAAACAGACTCCGGTATTTTATTGTTGATAACTGATCTTGAAGGTGCCATCCTCCATGATCTTCATGATACCTTCCAACATAGCTCTGGAACTAGACTTCATGTGAAGGGTCTGGGATGAGGTAGGTGATCGACTGAACCTCTCTGTTTCTTTTCTTTTCCATTTCATAATGCTAGCTGCTGTAGAGGACTGTGGTGAGAACCAAGCTAATGGGTGGAGAGTCCAAGAAGAGTGTCTGACTCACGTTGAGTGCTCAGTGAATATTAATAACAACTAGATGGATCTTTTGTTTTTCTAGTTTTTGTTGTTGTTGGTTTTGTTTTGTTTTGTTTTAAACATGGTTTTGTGGAGCAGTGTCTTACCTTGTGATTCTCCTCCCAGTTTTCTGTTCTTCAGATTATCCATGGTAGTACAAATATAGAAACTGACTTTTAGCTGTAAGAGCCAATATAAATCATGGCTCTTCTTTACTGTGCCATTTAAAAAACGTTGTGCCATGTGCTATGCGTGGTATCTAATTGATCCAGTTCGCTCATTATTCTTATGTGATAGATATTTTCGTACAAATGAGAACAGGGAGCTGCGAAGAGATGTTGGCCCTTGCTCATCTTCAGCTAATGAATGATGGGGCTGGGCTGGGAGTTTGTTGCCTTCCTAGTATGTATATTCATTCTTTCACAACAGTATATAGCACCATTTTCTTTTTCTTCAGAAAAAGTAGAGAGTTGATTTTCTAGAATAAAAAAAAATGAGATGTAAGAGGAAGAGATAGGGCGAAAGGAAGAGAGAGACAGACTCATTTCATATTTAGGCAGTTGAGGCAGCCCTTTCGTATGGAAAAGTAGATAGTCTAGGGTCATTATCTTTTAACCCATTTTAAACATTATTTAATCAAAAGCAGACTGGCTATAAAATGATGGCTTTGAGACTGGCACTATGACAATTTAATCTTCAGGTCTGGGACAGTTTTCTGTATTGTAAGAGTTTCATGAGAAAGTAACAGTAGACACAAAAAGAGGAAGAAGAGCTGGTATATCAGCATGAGGGAACATAGTAGAACCATCTCCACACATGTTAATCCTGGTGGAAGAAAGGAGGGAGGAGAGCCTAAAGTCCAGTTATGCTCTTGACGCTTGAGCAAAGATTATATTAATATCCATAGAGAAAACTAAGCATTCAGTGTGATCTGATCCTTTTCACTTAAAAGTACCCCTTCCCTTTAAATTAATATTAAATGATCTTCTGAGCTATACAAGTCACGTTTCTTTTTCAATACTTCACATTGGGAAACTGAGTCACCTGATTTCCTTTGCAGGCAGGAAAGCTGTTCTCTAGATTCTGATGCCCCAGAGAAAGCCTCTTTTCTCTTCTGAGTGTCGCGAATGTGATGACATTGACTCATAGAAACTGGAGGACGCGTGATAGAGGAGAGCCACAGACACCCAGGTCTTTAGCGAGGGTCTTCCTGACCTAGAATGTAGCTGACAAGGCCATCGCCATGTCTTTGAGGAGTGATGGAGGCTATGGTTCCTATTGTTTTCGAGAACACAGGCTGGGTGCTGGATTGAGTCCTGTGCCATCTTGTGCCTCAGCATCCTGGGGCCCAGCGGGTGCTGTGGTATTCTTCCCCAGATGGCCACCCGTGGCTCTTGTGATGTGGGGCTGGCACTCTCTTTGTGGAGCAGATGGGGTTTCCTTGCAAGTGGCCCTTCCTGCTCTGCATGCTCACTTGGAAGACATAGGCTGCAGTAAGTGCAGGGGCCCAAAAACAACAGCGTGCCAAACTTTTGTTTGTGATTTGTCAGAAATGGAATGCGATCCAAGGTAGACTGTAAAGAGAGGACCGAGAAATCCTCATCATCCTCAAGGTCACCGTCAAGGTTAGACTGCTAAAGACAGTTCAAATGCTAGAGAATTAAGGCCACACTTGAAGGCTCAGAGCCCTTTTTGGGGAAAATGGAGGAATGACCACCCCCAGCCCCAGTTTTCAGTGTTTTTGCATGACGGAGGTGGAGAGAAGGAATGAAGAGGCAAGCCATGACTGTTTGCCTTTCCTTTACAAGGCCACAGAACCATATGACTGTCCTGTGTAGAACAGTCTGAGTGGATGCTTGTTGAGTCAATAATTGCTTTTGTATGACTTCAAGTAAAATAATATATGAGATGACTCCCTGTTATTCTAAATATAAATACTCTTCTAATAATACATGGTATTTGTGTTGCGAATGTTTTGAAGTCACAAATTATCATTTTCCTTTTTACAGCTGAGTTGTTAGCATTGCATGATGAAGTGGCTTGTTCAGAATGAGTCTCTTAAAAAATAAACATATTGGAAACTGGGTCTCCTAAGTATCTAGATTCAGGTTGACTGTATCTCACAGAATCTCCAACCTGGAAGAGGCTCAGTAAAAAGTAGGAGTGGTGATTGCGTATGAAGAAGACTGAGAAGGCCCCAGAGAAATGTGGGCAGAAGACACTCTCAAGGTCATTGTGTCCTGAGCGTGTTAGCCAAGACTGCAGGGTGGCACCAATTCACACTTTATCCCCCATTGAAAAGGAAAACATGAGAGAGATGGGTCAGTGGTTCAGAGTGCTTGCTGAGTGGACTGGAGTTCTGTTCCGAGTCTCCACGTTAGGGGATCACAGCTGACGGTGACTCCAGCTCCATAGAATCTGACACCTTCTTTTGACTCCTGGGGCCCCCGTACTCACGTTCACAGACCTATATGTACACATGTGTATATACACAAAACCGAGGAAATAAATCTTAAAACGAAAGAAAAGTCAGTGTGGGGTGGGAGGAGAGGAGGGCAGGAGAGGGAGGCAGGGAAGGGTCAGTGCCCTGTGAAGGACTTCCCATGATGCTGATCTCCTCTTCTGTCAGTTCCCAGTTCGGTTCTGTTTCTATCGTTTCCCAGTATCATGAGGTCACACAGTAGAGCAGAGACATAATCTATTCTCACATGGACTCAGGCCACTCAAAGCAAGAGAGAAAGGACTTTGTGCTTATCAGCTTAAGTCTCATGTTATCTAGTTCTGGGCCCACCTGCTTTCCCATGCAATAGAGTAGCCCTGTCATTATGTCATCTTAAAGAGAAGGACCAAGGAAGTGTTAGATGGTGCAAGCTCCCAACCCAATACCTTTAATTTAAAAAATAATTCACCGACTCTGTACTTAGTTGACATATGGGTATCCATTTACTATTTGTTTTGATTTGGAATATAGCTTTATTAGTCACTTGGCTATCAGAAGGTGGAATGAATGTGTGCTTTTTCTCCTGTGAACATCGATAACTATCAAGTAAATAACATCCCAATACAGCTATGTGTATTTTAGGATGGATTTCTTGACCCAGCTTAATGCTAAGACCATGACAAAGAAATTATGTCTTTTGATAATGGCTCTGAAATCTCCGAGTTGATCTCCTGTAGTCAGCATTTGACTACAGATTCCCGTAGAAAGTTCACTCCCGCTATCGAAAGGCTTCAAAAGGTCTGTGTATTACTGGCAGATGGAACAAGCCGGTGTCACGTGAATGTCAACTCGTTACCTTCGAGCCATCATTAACTAGTAGCAGCTACCACAAAATCTTTTAACATCTTAGAATGTCAGACTATGATTTAGGATATACAAGGCAACAATATTCGGTTAAAGCTCATGGGCAAAGTGAGTCGCTTTTATGCTCTGGAGTTGCTGTGTTTTTCTCCTCGCCAGATTTCTAAGTAATCTAATTTTAGGAAAGTTTCACTTTAATACTCCTCAGAATTGGAGGAGAATATTGTGTACACCTATTTGGCTTGTTCCATGGACACAGAACATGGCAAAGATAACAGATAAAAGATCAATTCTTATGTATCTCAGAGTTCTAAGCCTTTGAGGCTGTATTATGGAAACTTTGTAATTATTGTGGGTAATCTTGCAGAAAATTAAATGTTGAGTTTGCATATATGGAGAAGTTTGGACTATTTTGCGCACCATAGCTTGTTAGAGCTAAACATCTCATTGACCCTGCCAGGGTCTGGGTTTCACTTACTGCTAGTAAAATGCTATTTGTGGTATAAGTCAAATCTGGTGCAGGGTGACTATCTTATGCCTGAGGCATGATTTAGAGGCCTTACTTGCTTGTTCAAAAATGAATTTTGACCAGTAGTTCTAAGCTTGTGATAATTTTCCCTCAAGGGACATTTGACAGTTACTTGACAATTTGGATTGTTATGGTTGGATAGAAGATTTTTTTTGTTAGTATCTAGTGAGTGAAACCCCAGGGATTCCAAAAACACCATGCAATAAATAGGCAGCACCCCAAACGACAGGAACACTGATGAGTTATCAATCCTCAAATATCCACAGTGTCAAGACCAAGAGGCCTCGCTTTAAACGCATGCAGAACACAAAGGCCAGGAGGAAGTGGGTAGCTAGAATAACTTGTAGATTGGTAAGATGGTTGGCACTGACATTATGACTTCTCCCCATAAGCCACAGAAGAGCCATGGAAACTTCTGTAAACTGCAAACAAGACACACACTTGCTCTGCAAATGTTGACATCGCATTATGTGTCTCGTGGCTTACAGAGCCTCCTACTGCGGCAGTCACAATTTATTTGGCTTCAGATTCTAGAGAACTTACTGAATGGAGCAGACACTGTTCAAAGTCTCTGCGCTTATGTCCATTCATCTACGCCTCAGAGCAACTTCACAGTGGAGGTACAATGGCTGTACCCTCCAATCCCGGAGCCTGCGGGACTATAATGAGCTCCTGGCAGAAAGCATAAGGAATGGGGCAGTGAAGGCAGAATATCTGGAAATAGGGAGGATTTGTTTTCCTAAATGCTCCTGGTTGCTCAAGCTTTTATTCTATGGAGCTATTACTTACTGTAGGACTGTTTGGGACATAAGGGTTCCTGTCACAAAGTAGACTTATGTTTGGTTCTAGAGAGAGGCTGGGGAAAGCTTAAGTAAGTAACGTGCCGTGGTCCAGGCCTGCACAGAACCCCATGCCTGTCTGTCTTTTTTCTCTTATGATCACTATTGACTGAACAAGTTTTTAGACAGTATGTAAACCACACAGGGTGAGTATCCTTCGCAGCCCAGCCTTGTAAACATGAGATGTCCCTTTACACCTGTGACTGTCCCTTTCAAACTGGCTGTGCCCTGAATCTCATTCTTAGTTTGCAGAAGGGAGATAGAGGTTTCCTCTTAAAATATCACCATAGGGGTGAGTTCAATCCCACTTAAGTTTGAAATAAAAATAAAATAAAATTTCTTGAAGCAGGCCTCTTGGGGTTTTCTTCGAGTATAGATTTAACAATGGGATTCCCTCCTCGAAATGCCACACGGGAAGTCATATTCCCTGTGGAGCCTCTAGAAACTGAGCTCTGCTGAGTTCCCACCTACTAGGGAATCAGGAGTCTAGGGGATTGGGTTTGTCATGGCTAGATATTTTTCCTTTGCCAAACTGGTCCTTTTGTATTAAACCTAAGTTGCCATCAAAACCCAGAAAGGACAACATCACAAATCACTAGAAATACACCAACATTCTGAGGAGTGCAATTTATGGGCACTAATGGATACCCTGGGTGATTTATCTTTCTAGTAGCTGTTCAGACACCTCCACCTTTTTCTTCACATAAAAGGACTCTGCTTGAAGATTAGTGAGTCCCCAGCCCCAGCCCTAGTCCCTGAGATGGGGCAGATGGAGTTCCCATATTGTTTTCATGGCAGGATAAAGGGCTGTGGGGATAGCTCAGTTGGTAAAGTGTGGGTTTCCTAAGCATGAGGACCTCAGTTCAGTCACCAGGACCTACATAGAAAAGCCCAGCATGGTAGCCTGCGCTTGTAATCTCTGCCCTAGGAAAGTGAAGACAGGAGACTTCCCAAGGATCAGCTAGCCTACCCAGCTAACTGTGACCCCCCCAGTTAAGAGAAATCATCTTTCAAAGACCAAAGACGTGTGTGCATCAATCCTGCTGTCTCTCTCCCCCTCTCTCCCTCCCTCCCTCCCTCCCTCCCTCCCTCCCTCCCTCCCTCCCTCTCTCTCTCTCTCTCTCTGTGTGTGTGTGTGTGTGTGTGAACACATGTAAGTGTGCAAGCATGCACAGCATCGATGCTGTAAGACTTGCTGGAGCAAATGTGCTGAGTCTGGCATAAATGGGGTAGGCACGAGAGTTGGGTAGAGAAGTCAAGATCCAGTGGTTAAATGGATACCCATTTGTTTATTCCCTGAAGGGCTCTGTTGGTAAAGGCTGACCCCCTTGGATGAAGTGGCTTGACATTGCTCAGCCTCAGTTCCTATGGCTGTCTATAACTTATGTTTCAGAGATTGAATGATATAAAATACACAAAGAAGAGAGAAGGTTTAGTGGTTGCTTCTGGGGTCACACACACACACACACACACACACACACACACTGTTGGTCTTCTGGGGAACCTGATTTATGCATCCTCTTTCTATAAAACACTGCCTGAGAACTCCAAACTTGGAATTCCTTGGCACTTGTTAAAATGCATAGTGTATGGGGGCACTCAGCAGGTAAAGTGCTTGCTGGACAAGCGTGAAGACCTGAGTTTGGGTTCCCAGATGTGGTGGTGCGTATCTGTGACCTCCGTCTGGGGGACAGGCTGAAATGAGTGGATCCCAGTGGATTGCTGGTTAAGACATTCCAGTCCAAAGGCCACTCCAGTCAGAGAACCCCCACTCAAAAAATAGAGGAAGATGTTCAGTTATGACCTCTGGCCTCCACATAAATTGTCATGGGTACACACAAGTGCATACACAACACACAGATATGCGAAATGCAGAAAAACCAAAGGCTGGGCCATCGTTTTGGAAAGAGCCCCAGTCGTTTGAGCTTTTATGCATGCCTAAGTTTGAGACCTGTAGCAGGCTTTCTTGGGAGACTATCTTTGAACGGCCAGCCCACAAATAATGGTGCAGAGACTTATTAATCAGGAAAGCTTGGCCTCTAGCTTAGGCTTGTTCCTAACTAGCTTTTTTAACTTAAATTAATTCATTTATTTTAACCTACATCCCATTGTAATCTATATTCCATTGCGTGACCCATTACCTCATCTCTACATACTGTCTATGCTGCTTCCTCCGGGTTTGGCAGCTCCACCCTTTTTCTTCCAGGAGTCCCCTCTGTCCCTGGAAGTTCTACTTAACCTCTTTCTAGCTATTTATGACACCAATCACAGCGATATATTTTCACACAGTCTACAAATATCCCAGAACAGGATCCCCCACTTTTGTACCCCTTGGTGCTCGTTTTTTGCAGTCATATATCTGAGTCTAGAGTCTCTTCGTTCTCCTTCTGGAAGGTTCTTCTGACCCCACTGGAGACTGAATCTGAGCCTGTTAGCTTGCTCTCCCTGTTTCCAAGCGGTGTTTTTTATGGTGGGCCCCACATGGTCGGGCAACATAAATGATGTGATAATGAGAATGGACCAAAGGTCACAGGATTGCTAGCATGTGTGAGAAGATCGTAGGCTTAGCCTACCAGGCGAGGGAAAGGTTAGTACGCCGACTGTAGGCACACTTCAAAGCATGTAGCCGGTTTGCTGCGCTAACTTAATTATCTGTGCTATTGATATCTTTGAAGAGCATATCTATACCGTGGATACGGTTACTTCACAGCGGGAGATCGCAGGAGGTGGCTTGCTCCCTTGCCAACTTCCTAAAATGCTTTTCAGAGTCATCTGGGTTGCATAGTCCTCTCTTGGATTAAATGTAAAAATAACCCCGAACAGCATATCCACCCTCTTTTCCCTGTCTGCTGAAACAGCAATCTCCTCTGCTTTTTCTAGAACCCATTAAAGAAGGAAGAGGAGAAGAGGGGGTAACAGCATCCAAAAGCCCCAAAGCCCCACATCAGATATTCTTGCTCCCAGACTGATCCACAGATAGACCTCAACAGAGGCAGAAAATAGGGTAGTGGCATTGGTGCCCACCACCGCTCCTTTTTGATTACAGGTTGATGAAGTGGTGTGAACTTTATCCGTATTTTTATTGTTCTTCCTTTTCTTTCTGGCCGTATTAGATTTATTGACATCTCCACCAGAAACCTGCAAGGGAAAGAAATACAACCCAAACCAGGTGATGTTTTCATTTCTGAGCCATAAAAGTGTTTGATGTTAAGAAACACTTGAAGCTATACACCGAAGGGAGGGATTTGTCTTCCTCAGTTTCTGCTGATCTAAACCAGCCCTGTTCTTGTTTGTAGTGCTGGTTAGGAAAGCTGGCCCTCGGTTTCAGCTCCTGAGAAGTGAGACCATTAAGAGTTGCTTGCCTGTCCATTGCATTCTTGTAAGGAGTATTTTGATTCTGTGTGCACCTCTGTGACTTCTTCCGGGCATGCTGCTGGAGCATCTGATCCTGCTGATTTCTCCTGTGTGTGTATGTGTGTACACGTGTGTTCACGTGTGTGTACCTATGTACACCTGTGTGTGTCTATGTACCTGTGCGCTTGTGCATGCACTCATATACACACGTGTACATGTGTGTGCACCAACCCATAGACACATGTGTACATGTGTGTGTATGAGTGTGTTTTTGGAATTGTACAGATGGGACAACCTCGGGTATCCTTCCTCAGGGGCCATCCATTCTGGTTTTTGAGACAGAGTTTCTCACTGGCCTGGAACTTGTAAGGTGGGTTAGGCTAGCTGGCCAGTGAATCCCAAGGGATCTCCCCGCCCCTCCAGCACTAGGATTGTTGAGTGTGCTCTACCTGCCTTCTTTTACTGTAGGTTCTAGGGAGTCCGACTCAGGGTCTTACGCTTTCAAGGCATGTCCTCTTCCCACTGAGTCATGCCCCCAGCCCAGACTTGTCTCTCAGCAGGATGATCTGATGTGTAAAGAGGCAGAATTGCCCAAATCCCTCACTGCACAGAACGTGACTACAGCACCCTGTTCTTTGAACCGAAATGTGGCCTGCAGTTGGAAAGGCCGTCTGTGTAATAGGCAGAGTTTGGAATTTGGGGAGGAATTTTTGGCTCTCCATCTTCTCATTCCTGTGAAGTCGCTCATACAGTGAGTATGCCATAGCCTTTAAAATATGGTCATTTTTTTTGTGATAAGAATGCTATGAAGAACAGCCAGAGTGTCACGCAAAACAACTGCAGCATCTTGCATGACATTCTAAATTTTAATACAAATATAGTTAATTCACACGCCAAGGTTTTCTCTGGAATCCATTTTAAATTTGTACTTCTCTTTGGTTTGAGATTTCTCCATGACTGCCCGTGTTGAAAAATGTTTACGAAACAAAGTCATGCTGGGCTACCCTCAATCTATACACTCCTTCCAACACACTCATTAATGCACATTTGATTTTAAGTGGAAATACACATGGGTGAAGGGTAGATGGCTGATGGTGAGGTCATGAGGGCTGTTTTACCTGGTACCTCAACACATCCAGTCCATGCTTTCTTTAAGAGGGGGTGGATCAAGAGTGACACACCTGTCATTTAAATAATTTGTGCACTTCTTAGCTCATTAAAAATTCTAGGTTTTAAAATCCTCTTGGTTGCCGAATACTTCAAGGAGGAGCTTGTTCCCCAGATCACGCCCTGGCGTTAGCCTTGACCGTGCCTACGTTGCTAGAGGAAAGGAAAGTGTTCTGCTCCTGTCTCTCCCCTGGCTTCGTCTTTTCTATTTCTGCACAGTGAATTTAATAAAGAAACTATCTTGGAGTAATAATTCCTACAAGCCCTGGGCATTCCTTTGGGGGGAAGAGGACTGACCTTTTCCTGTTTTTAATAAAACCTCTGTGAATTTGGGTTTGCCTTTGCTACAGTCCGATGAAACTGTCTTTTTATTCCATATTTAAGGGTGGGGTGCGCCCTTTATTCCCCTGGTTTAGAAGCAGGCAGCAGTCTTGGGAGCGACAGTTCTTGTCTGATTTACATTCCTTCAGTTCTTATTTACCTGCATTTAGCTTCCTAGATATGCATTGTCTCCTGGGGGGGGGGCAGTTTAGTTATTTATTTGTGATTTAGGATCCCAGTTATTTCTCAGAGAACTGAAAGATGGCTTTTTTATATGTTGAGGTTGAACTTTTTCCTCATGATTGGCAGGCTATTTTATCCTAACTGTGAACTGGCAGTTTGAAAGCCAGTTTCATTTCTGTCTTTGTCTTAAGCAGGAACATTTTCTTACACAGTTTTAACTCTGGAAAATTTTACCCATTATCCCGGTGGCTGTTTGGGACAGGAGCATGTCAGGGAGAACCAATGCATCTGGAATGATCAAATGCTTTACAACCCTTCTCTATGGTCACTGGCAATCCCGAGCACACTCGATAGAAAGGACCATCCAAAAAAGCTTGATGTATTTTGAGATAGGATAATGAGAATAAAGCCATTATGTCTAAGGGATTCCTTCCCCACAGTCACAAGCAGGTGCCTATAAATTTGTTTTGCTTGTTCTAAAATGAGGCCTCGACACCCGGAGGCATTTATCCCTTGAGTCTCTCTGCCCATCTAGTGTCCAGTGTTGGTTTGATTTTATAGTTCAAAGTTCACGCTCACCTTTTGGGTCCTAGCATGTTTCTCAAGAAATGGAACCATGCAAATGATTGGAAGCATGTGTGAGCCATGGTCCAGCCTATTGCTTTTCAAGATACCCCAGTCAACGGTTAGGTGACCTTCCCCATGAACACAGCACTAGCCTGTGTCTCTTTACATGAGATACTACGTGCCATGGCCTGGCTATACTTTATGTCCTTTTTCTTTTGTTCTGTCAATTTAATCATAAAATATGAGAATCTAGTAAAGGTAGGGGTCCTCAGGGGGGAAGGGGTGACAATCAAATCCCCAAGTGACTCTATAGTTTGTTCCATGTTAAATGTAACTTTACAAAGACATATTTTAAAATCTAGATTTCACATATGAGAGAAAAGATGATGTAATTTTCTTCCTATGTCTGACTTATTTTGCTTACTATGATGACCTTCAGCTGCATCCATTTTTTTGCAAATGACAGAAGCTTATTCTTTGTTATGAATAAGTAATAGTCACACAAAAATACTCATGCACACACATATGTACACATATATATGCATGTATAAATATAAAATAAAACAAATATAAACTACAAAAGCTAGATCAATATACATAGAACTTTTTTTTAATCCACTCATCTGTTGCTGGCTATGGAGGCCGAGTCCATATCTTGGTCATTACATGTAGTGATTCAATGGATTCATCTGTGAAAGGTGTTTATTGTCCACTGTGTATTCCAAAACACAATAGCTTTATCTTGTCCTTAAAAACCAAAGCCCAAAGCCAAATATGTCTTACTTAGTTGTAGTTTAGAAGTAGAAGGTTTATGAAGCAGGCAGGAGGATTTAGGTTCAGTACTAAATAAACAAACACCTGTGTTCCGCTTGTAAACCCTTCCTCAATATCCCTCAGGTCTTGGCAGTCTTGAGGAAGCGGGGATGTGTTGTGTAGAGCTTGCCTGGGCCTGGACTGGGCAGATTTCGCATTTGCACTGTTGTTCAAAGTGCTCTTCTGTCCCCTGCATTTTATGAAAGTTGACATCTGGATCCAGAGACTTAGTTCTTGATCCTTTTAGAGAAATTACGGCTTCCACTAGAAAACCTAAATGGCTACTGAGATCTATATTGTCCCCTGAGCTGGAGGGAACCTCTGTAGGTTGGTTCCCCAGTCTTTTTTATCATCAGCTTGAGAGCCTGGGAAAGGGTCACAGCTGTCTGGGCGTGTAAGGTATACCTGGCTTATCTTACACAGTTTTTGTCCTAGACTTAGAACAAGCCAGTTCTCTAAGAGGCCCTTTCTCTTTCGGGTAAGAAATAATGCAAGAAACCCCCAGTCTGCACAATGCGGTGGTTCATTGTTTCTTACCTTTTGGTAGATGTCAAGAGTGTGAGATGCAGGAACATGCATGCATATATACAGTTTGTATGGCCAATCCACTTTATTCCATACTTTCTGCACTTTTGAGTTCATGTCAGTAGCTCAGTTGACATTTGAAACTCTAATTATACTTAACTTCTTTTCCATCACACACATTTTCTTCATTCTTTATTAGTCCTGACTGTCTAGGATGTGGGGTAATAAAATTAATATTCCATTATTACTCTTGTGTTGTTATCATGTTGTATACACAGTAGTTTTAGAAGAAGAATATCATTACTGATCCCAATGTGATTATTGACATTTTTAAAGCTTTAAAAAAATGTTTGTTTTTCTCCCTTTTCCTCATTTTAAAATAGTTTAGTTATATTGACATTGTCAGGGAAGACACTTCCTCTACCTTCTTAGCCCTGTTTTGGTTTGAAACCTGTAACTAAGTGTATTTTTTAACATCTATCCCCAGCTGTTGTCCCTGTAATCATTTTGTTGTTTGAAGTAGATCCTTAGAAATGACTCATAAGACTAGGTGTGGATTTTTGCCTAAACTTATTATCGTTTGAGTCCTTTCTAGTTGCAGATTAGTTTAGTTGGTTATAAAATTTTTTTCTGATATATTGAAGGGCTGATATATATTCTGATATATATTCATCTTCTAGCTGAAGTGTTGACTTTAGAAAATTGGACAGTTGCTTTTCTTTGTGTTATGCCATCCCGTCTTTTACCGTCCATGGAAACCTAATGGATTTACCCTCTTTTACCATCAATGGAAACCAATGAGTGCAACTGTTGGTACATTGTTTCAGTCAGGAATGTCTGAAACTACAGGCCTTGGTGTTCTGTTCCCTCGTATTTCTTCCCGGGGACTCTTCCTGTCCAAACACTTCTGTTTCTCTTTTCACTCTTCATGGTTCATCTCTTCCCTCTTTCCCTTTTCATCTCTTTTCTTCTCTCTGAGACTGAAGAGCCTCTCTCCTTTTACAGTCTTGTGCATAGGGAGGGAGTTGCTGTTCTCTTTGTTTCTAGGTTAGTTGGGTATTTCTGAAAGAAACTTCTGTTTTTATTCAAATTTTCTTCTGTCCTGTTAGTACACTTAAGAGCTTTTTGAATCTTACAGCAATGTTCTTTATGTTCCTAGTGATTCTGTAATATTTTCAAGCTGCTTTTGACATGGTCCTTGTCCCCTCTTTTGTGAGAATATTGAGGATGTGTGTCCTTTAAGGTTTTACTGCCTCTAGGGATGTTGTTTGGCTCCTTCTTCTGGTTTATAATTATAACTTTGTATGGGATTTGACCTTGATACCTTTTCCATCCTTCATTTTTATGTAAATTAGGCTTTCTGATATTTTGGGATGAAGTGTGGCTCAGAGAAACCATACTACCTTTTTAGCTCTCTCTGTCTCTGTTGTCAAACAAATAATCAGCAGTTACTTTCTTGGGTACCTTGGTTATTGTCCCTCCCGCTCTTGCTGTAGACCTTACCTTTCAACTCTCCTAGCCTGTGTGACTCAAGTTTGAGCCGAACCAAGCAAAGGGTCTATTTCTAGTCGTTCCAGATGGGGAGGACATTGAGCTGAAAGGATTCTCCCGATACCGATTTGGTAACTCGTGGAGTTACTGTGACTTACAGAGCATGCGTGACTAGGGCAGTGATTCAAAGAAGAGTCTCCCCTCTCAGCAATTTTTAAATACTTCTGTATCCTTGAGGAAAAAAAAAGAAAAGGTGCTTTGTGCCTTCTGAGTCCCAGCATTTCAGGAGGAAATGTCAGAAGGCCCAGTTTCTGAAGGGACTCCTGCATGTGATCATGACTGCTCTTAACTTCAGGACAGCAATGATGACATCCAGCCTAGCATGTTTACAGTCACCTCCTGATGGGGGCTCATCAGGGAGTCCTGGTGTCTCAACACTTAGTTGGGGCTAAAGTTGCCAAACAGCCATTGCTGGCATTTCCCTTACCATGTATCCTTGTCTTTTGCTCCTAAGTAGATTAACCCTCCTCTCACTTATGGTGATTGTTTCTAGTTGGTCCACCGTAGGGTTTCTTGTTGGTAGGCTCACAGGTAAAATGCCACTTCTTGTTGGTTTCTAGTTCATTTTTGTCTTATTCATTTGCATCTGGGAGTTCAAAAGAATACCCTGTCTCCTGGCTTTGTTGTAAATACTGACAATTGACCTAGAATCCGGTTATCTAGTTGCTCAACTTATACAATAGCAAAAATAAATAAATAAATAAATAAATAAGCTTTGCTGTCAATTTTTTCAGTGTCTCTCCAGAATTCCCAACTATAAATCTCTTAAGTTGTGTCCCCTCAGATGAGTGGCACACACCTGAGCAGCAACAGCCCTAGGAAATGAGTGCAGTCTAGGCCCACAGAGGGCTCTCTTCTCATGAACACAATCTCAATGGCACTGTTTTCTAGTCAATGCAGAAAAGGAAACACGTCTTAGCACAGTTTGGGTATACATTCTGCTTCTTGCCTTTAACAAATGCAAATTTCTATCTGCACCCATGCTTCATCCAAAAATAAATGGGTGGCAACCTACAAAAATAACTGGAATTACAACCGATAAAGAGTAATCAACTCTCTGGTTGAGTGCGTTAGTCACAGTGGACTAGTTATACATATTACTGCCCTTGAGTGCTCGTCACTCACACCCCAGCCTACTATGGGCAGGCAGGCAGAATTTGTTGTTCTGTAGGTCATTCTGCTCTACTGTTATTCTGGGACACAGGACCACCCTCAACCATTTTTACCCCATACACAAATGAAAAAGAGAGGCAGGGATGGGGAGGGGAGAATGACTATGTGGAGCATCTCAAGAGAGAATCTTAGAGACCAGTGATGTCATACCCCCTTTCCATGCATACTATGATCGGAGTTCAGTCATGCCGATCTCTGGGCAACAAGGGAAGCTGGGAAGGGTAGTGTACCTGGGTGCCTGGAAGAAATAGAAATAGAAATAGAGTTTGGTGAGCCACGTATCTCCTGTGGTAAGGAAATGAGCCAAAAGAAGAAGGAAAACTTCTCTAGGGCAGAGAGGGCGTGTCAGCCAAAAATGAATTGCACAGTGACTCCACAGAAGGGAAGAACAACTTCTTTGCTGTCAACAATTGAAAGTCAGCTGTCAATACGGAGGTTTAGACAGGCAGCAGGTGAAGGTCAGTTGGTAGAATGCTTGCTTACTTTGCATGAAGTCTTGGGTTTGATCCTTATCTGACTGGCATGAAGTAGACGTGGTGGTACATGCCTGCAACGCCAGAAGTTAGTAGGTAGAGACAGGAGGGTCAGAAGTGCAAGATTGTTCTTGACCATACAGAAAATGCAAGGCCAGCTCCAGATCTGAGTCCCCACTGCTAAAACAAAGCAAAATAAAATAACCTGAATCCAAGGAGGGAAAAAAAAAAAGGCAGGAATGACAGAAGGTAGGATGGAAAGTGGAGAGAACTGTGGGTGTGATTGGAGCTTCACACGTGGTCAGAAAAGGAGCCCAAATTGTCCTCCCTCAAAGACTTTGAACCTTATTCCATACAAAAGCTGGCCGAGTACTCGTGGTGTACAAACAAGGGGTTGCTGTCATCCGACTCTCTGGAAGATGATCCTGGGCCCCAGTTAGCCCCAGCCATGCCTTTGCAATTGAAGCAGCCGTCCCAATCACAGACCCAGTCATCTGAAGCCAGAACAAACTGGCTCTACCTCTGCAGGTGCCCACCTCAATCATGCTTATGGGCAGAGCTCCTGCTAATGTGCCGCAATCACCGCGAGTGTCTGCGTGAGTTCTATAAATTCTGACTCCAAGTGCAATTTCAGATCTCGCAGGGCTATGTTGTCTGAGGATCATAATCGATGCTTGCAGCTCCCTTTGAAGCTCATAAAGCGACCTCTTTTGACATTGATTTCTCATCTGTTTTTTCCCCTGACCTTTCTTCACTTCTCATGTCTCTTTATTTGTGAAGGCATGGTATTTTATGGCCAGGCACCTTTATAATAACCAGAATAGCCACACATTAGCGTTTTTCAGCTTGTTACTACCTCAGTAGATAACTGTTTTAGCAAGAACTAGTTGTAGTATATGCAATGCAACCCTCTTCAGACAAGACTTCCTTTTCTAATAAAAGATAGCTAAACATGTTGTTGGGTTGCTTAGTGTTATATCTAGGAAGTTTGTCATACAGATTCTGTTCTGTCTTTTATTCTAGTGTGTATGTATGCACATGACTGTTCATAGGTGTGGAGGCGAATGTACATGTGCATGCATGGCATGTAGAAGCCAAAGGTTGGCCTCCAGTGTCCTTTCTGATCCTTCTGTACCTTATGTGTTAAGGCAGGGTCTTTTACTTAAACAGAGATAGCTGAATTGGCAAGTCTAGGTATCCAGCTTATTCCAGGAGTCCTTTGTCTCCTCCTCCCAAGTGCTGGGATTGTGAGCAGCTGCCATGCTGGCTCAGCATTGGGGTGGGTGCTAGGGCTCCAGAATCCAGTCCTTATAGTCACATGGCAAACACCTTACCCACCGAGGCATCTTCCCAGTCCCTTGTCCTTCTCTGTAGATTCCCTGCTTGAGAAAACTTCAGAGAATGACCCCAAATGCTGTCCCAGACTTGACGTGGGCATTTCTGCATTCCAATAAAAGCCCATGTGATGTAAATGTGAGGGCAAATGAAATGTGTATCTTCCTTAGAGAATGTGTGGTTTGTCTGGCGTTTATGCTCCCCCACTATGACCTTTAGAAGGAAATATGATCGATAGCCCGTTGGATCCTCTCTACTCTGGCTGTCAAGATCCAGAAGGGAAAAGTGAAGAGGTTTTGTTGAAAAGGACCTCAAATGGCTAAGTGCAAACTTAGAAGAAAAAAATAGTCCTCCCCCACCATAACTTCCAGAAGGTTCTAAAGCACCTGATATATTAAGACTGGCCTTTTTTTTTTCTTCCATGTTGGGCATCTGCTATCTTTGCCTAGCTCAACATTACAGTGAGGGGTTTTACTTTTTTTTTTCTTTTTTTTCAAGCGCTCAAATCGAACATGTCAGCACTGAGGAGCCACCCAGCTTTGTAAAGAACGCCTTGGCTGACAGTGGCACAGCTGCCGAAGCCTGGGCTGAGCCCTTCTGGTACAGCAGGGCCGCACACAGAGGCCTCTCTGCCATGGGACCCACCAGGGAGGTTCCAGATACCCTGACTCTTGGCAGACCATGGCAAGCCCTGCCTTCCATGTTGCCCCAAGTCTGGTGACAACAGCTAGCCTTTTGGTGACTCTCGAAAGAGCACAAAGGAACTCTTCTAACACAGTTTTATTCTTTCCAAAAGCCACCATATTTTGGAAGTGAGACCATGCATTCGTCACGCCACTCAATTTATTTGGATCTAAATAAGTGACTCTGGTAACATTTACCATACTGTGTGTGTGCTCCTAGGTGCTTTGTAGGCACCTGCAGGCGGAACATGAGCCACACCCCATTCGAATGACTTGTGTGCACTTGTGTTAGGATGTATCTTTTTAAAATGACCAAGGAAGAGTGAAGGAGGAGGAAAGAAAGAGGCTTCTTGTTCTCACCATATAAAGTTTATTTTTATATGGTCTGCTCTGTCATATGCAGAAGTTGTCTCGGTGACCAGAAGGTGACTGTGGCTCAAGAGATGACATTCCTTATCCAGTTGCTCCTAATTGCTTATGATAAACCCCTTAAAAAACCTTTGTTTTTTTTTTTTTTAAAGAATCATATCTGTTAGTCAAATTTTCATCCTTGATATCTTCTGTAAGTTCTTAATGCCCCTGAACAAGTCAAGAAATGGTCAGTAAAGTCCAAGGAGCTTATGGCTTATTCAGAGTTTCTGGGTTTTGTCGTGGATACATTGTCAACTGCCTGGGTTTGGACACATGGGTCTCTTTTTCTGGATGTCATTTTAGAAATATCCGTAGAGAGGGGGCATGAGACAGACTAATATTCTACTTTGAACATAATGTATGGTCTCTGCTCAGGACTTCATGAAGAGCTCATTCAGGACCACTAGCATATGAAAGGAATTTCTCTGCTCTCGTCACTGTGAAACTCATCCGGGCACCAGCACCAAGGCTGCCCAGTGTGCCCTGGATACGAAGAATGAGTCTTAAAAACATATCTGCGTGATACGTCATTCTGGGTTCATGGTGGAACACTTCTAAAGTTGCATAAACACTTCTTCCTAGTTTTAAAATTTAGTCTCTAAAATCCTAAGTATATTTCCACATTACAGTATTAATCCCCTCTTCCTCCACCTTCAGAGCAGGTCTTTTCTTTATTCAGACAGCCCCCCCCCCCATCACTTCTATTTCACTGAACTTCTGTGTGTTTCCTAAGTGGGGAACATGACTCCCCTGGTGGGTGGGTGCTTTGTTTGTTTGTGTGCTGTTACTGTTGTTGTTTGTTTTACAAACTCACTGAGCTGTAAAAAGCTCAGCCAAGAGCTAAGTCAGGTTTCTTGTCTCTTGGGCCAACGCTGCTTCCATATGGCTTGTTTCTCCCTCACCTCTTGATACATAAAATGAAGTCGTGATCAGTCCAGGAGCTTAAGGAAAGGATGGTCCACGCCAGTGGGCATACGTTCACTCAGAATCACTGCCCTTTTAATTTGAGGCTCTTAACAGATGGAAAATTATTTGGAGGTTGCAGTAACAGCAAAAAATAATGTTGGCGTCCTCTCAGGTTTTGTCTGGAGAAGCCCTGGAAGCCTGTTTCTTATAATTAGAAGGTGCGTGTGAGTAGGAACCAAAGCAGAGTCAGCCACTGTAAGCATGAACGGATTCACCTTTCGGAAGTGACAAGTGAGGACCCAGCCTGAGGTTGCCCGGAGCTTTCTTTAGGATACTACCCAGAGGGAAAACCCCATAGACTGAAGCCAAGAATTATCAAATGACTGTCTTTCCCACCTCCCGTTTACCTGCTCCTTTCTATGTTGTCTTCAAACCACCTGAGGACCTGGAACTGCTGACTTCAGCTTCTCGGCCAGCACGCAGGTCTTAGATCCTGACTATGGAATACGGGGGAGGGAAGGGGGGAGTCTTTCATAGATCCTGTCTTCCACGATTCCACTCCCCCCTTTGTCAGCCTCTATGCACACCCTAAAAATATTCTTCTTCTTACATCCGTGTCTGTTCTGCTCACAGATTTCTTCTTGTAGCAGGTTAACTAAGTTGGAAAGGCCAAAGAAATCTCCCTTGACCAGAGTAACTGTCTCAAGTGTTAGCGTTTTTATCATGTGGAGCCCCCGAAGGCTCTCCCAGAAGCAAGAACAAAGTTATTAAAGACTCACGTAGCTAAGCCCTGACTGTCCTCATACAACCTGGTCATTAGTTCAGTGACTCACTTGTTTCTGCCGGAGTCTAGCTACTATGACCATTTAGAGATCAACAGATTAGGGAAAGGCCAACGGCTCATCAGACAGCAGAAGCCATGTGAGAAAATGATCCCCATGTTGGTTTTGGTGTTTAGTGGCCTGGACCTCTTCTTTCTCCCTTGAGGATCTTGCTTTTCAACCATGTGGCCATTCTGAGTCCTGGCTTTCGTAGGCTCCTGTTTCCTCTATCAACTCCTTTGCCTTTCTCAGGGTGGAGCTTCTTGCACACAGGAGGAGACTCTTGGCTTCCCTGGCAGCTGCCCGCAGCTGAGGGGTCATTTCCAGGCTGGCTGGCTCCTTTGCTGTGCAAGCTTGACTTGTCCCCAAACAACCTAAGACCTCAGC
Organism: Chionomys nivalis; assembly: GCF_950005125.1. Lineage (NCBI taxonomy): Eukaryota > Metazoa > Chordata > Mammalia > Rodentia > Cricetidae > Chionomys > Chionomys nivalis. Next base: position 7,049,855 of record NC_080090.1, read on the forward strand.
TGATCAATCAAGCCTCAAAGGCTGAGGTCTGCCCATTAACTAGAACCAATGCCACTTCTGGGGGGGCTGTTACATTCGATCAAGATATTTCTCATGTTCAACCGAAATTTTATTTGACTGCATCTCATTTTGCTACTTCAGCAACTTTCCTGGGCCAAAGAACCCATTTATTAAACTATGTTGCCAGAAAGTACTTTCCTTCCTACCTGGCTCAGACATCTTGGCACATCCCATGCATGATCCTTGAGGTCCGGGTCAGAGGGTCACATAGGCATGATTGCCTTCTAATAAGGTTCTTTGACATCTCAGTTATTAAATTCCCTTTAATGGAGTTCAGACCCACCCACGTCACAGCAAGGGTAATGCCATCAGTCCTCAGTCCAGAAGCATCCTTACTCTTTTGCTCCACACAGATTTCCTTCTTTTTCTCAAATGATGTCACTTTTGCCTCAGAATGAAATACTTCCCAAACTGGGCCAGAGAAAGCCATGTCTGTTTAGTCTCATGTTCTTTCTCCTGAGGCCATTCATCTGGCAGCCTGGAGAAGTGACTTCTGGGTGACACTGTCAGGCCTCCGTGGACTGAAGGTCATTGGGATGCAGGTGGAGGCCTGGGTGACCGTGCTTGGAGCTCAAGCTACATGGTCGAGGACTCGGGAGGAGAGCAAACTACTGAGCTCGTTCCTCATGACATGGGTGAGCTCCCTGCCGCACCATGGGTCCTCTCGGCAGGACTGTTGAGCACACTTCTTATTCCTCCCTTCCTCCTGTTTTGCTGCTGCCTTGTCACCTCTGAGGACACGGGACAGTTTCTGTCTACCATAGCTATTATACTTCTCCAGGAAGCCCTATTTTCTTCATTTATTCCTGGGGCTTTGAAGACATAATTTTCTTGGCTCTGTGATTCTCATAAATCAATACTTACCGAATAGTTTCTTCTAGATTGTAATTCTGTGAAGTGGAGAAAAATATAACCCATGTGTTATGGGCTAGATAGAAGTTCTGTAAGAGGCCTGTGTTAGAGGGATGGGTGCCAGATCTGAAGGCCTGTGTGTTAGAGGCATGGGTGTTAGCTGAAGCGCTGCTGGGGGCTGGTAGACTCTTTAAGAAGTATATCATAGGAGGGGGAAGTTAGGTCATTGCATGCACGTTTGCAGAGTGGGGGAGGGTACGTGTCTTCAAACAGGATAGTGAGATTGCAATTCTTTGCTCTTTTCTTGCTTCGTGGATGCCTCTCCCTCCCCCCATACTTCACTCTTGATGCATTTCTTTGCCTTAAACGTAAAATGCACAGGGCCAGACAACCTCTTTATTTGTTATTAGCCCATGTGTTTGCCACAGTAACCAACAGTTTCAGAAGCTGTTTCTAGTCTAGTCCATTCTGCTTTTTTGGAGACTTAAATTGCTACCCAGAAGGTTCTGGGATTCTCAAAATTCAGGAAATCATTCTTTTTGCCTCTTCAGGAATTTCCCAGAGGATAAACCTTCCAAACAGGGAAAGACTGCATAAGGAAGAGAGAGATAGCTAAATTCTGAATGGATACTGACTAGGATGGATGATGAAGATAGACCTTGAGAAGTTGCATTGTGGACCAAGAAAATGCTAGTTCGAGAAACCCTGAGACCAGCGTGGATGGGCAATAGTGTCCTGTGGTGACAGAGGTGCTAGAGCAATGGTTCTCAACCTTCCTGATGCTGCTACCCTTTAATACGGTCCCTCATGTTGTGGTGACCCCCAACCATAAAATGATTTTTGTTCCTACTGCGTAACTGTAAGTTGGCTACTGTTAGGAATCACAATGTAAATATCTATGTTTCAAATGGTCTTAGGCGACCCCTGTGAAAGAGTCATTTGACTCCTCAGAGGGGTCATGGCCCACAGGTTGAGAACCGCTGTGCTAGCTGATGCAGGAAACCTGATGATGAAGGGCAGACTGGCCACATCAAGGATTCTGATCACTAACAAGTGAGAAGACTTGTCACAACCTGAATAGTAGTATTTGATAGGCACTGTTGTACAAAGTACTCCGGCTACCAATTTATAATACAGTGGATCCAAATGTCCTTATGTCCCACTCAGGTGTATAAACAAAATAGAGGCTGTTCCCTTTGTGGCTGCTCCTCTGTCATTGTGCAGCTGGTTTCTTTGAGTTACATTTATTCCCCATTCGTTTCGAATGGACCAGTCTAGACAGTTTCCCAGTTGGATTTACCTGAGGCGTGGGTGGAAGGGTCCTAGTATGTAGTTTGCCTGGCCCTCGTCACTGCCCTCTGCTGGAACGGCGACCGCATTGCCAGGTTGGCCAGGCTTATGTGTCTTCATTGGTTAAGAGTTCTGAAGCCTATGAACTCAGATCTGTTGTAATTCAGCTTGGGTAGGGCCTGGCTCTGTCCTTCTGCACCTGGTTTCTCTTCAGGAGACTGTGTCAGTCATGACTTCCTGAAGTATCGCACTATTATTCTGGAATACAGTACATTCCCTACAGTTCTAGCATTTAGCAGACACTTTAGCCACTCTCAGTTGTCATTGACTGTTGTTACCTTACCATTGTTAGCAGCTGCCCCTGTCCTTCCATAGAGCATACAAGGACTTATGGGCCCTTCCCTACTGTACCAAATCCAAGGGAATAACTAAAAGACAAGATCCAGGCTTTCTCTACCTTTACCCCTTTCTCCTGTCTTTGTTCTGCTGGATTGCTGCAGGTCAGATTGTAGTGGGCACTTTCTCAGATGGTCCTGGAAAGAAAGTAAGGAAAAAGTCCTACTTGCCAACCTCCTCCAGAGCGAGGGGTATAGATGCACATATCATGATCTGCAGTTTCTCCCCTGTCCCTCTTGTACCTCTTTGATGTGTACATGAGCTAGTTGGTCCATAGTCAAGCACTGTGCATAATCTCATAGAAAAACCACTGCTCTTATCTATGGGATTTAGATTCCTTTTCATCCCCTTTCCAAAACTTGGCTGGGAGGCTTCTGTCTGGTTACAGCGGTCAGGCAAGTCAGCTTTGAGACTCAAAGGTTGATTAAAGCTGAGTAAGGCCTTATTTCTTGAAGGTTATTCCCGTCATTTCTCCTACTGGAACAGTAATCCCCGGGGGCTTAGCTGCATATATGGGTATGTGTGAAGGGCTATGACTTCAGGCATGGGTTTATTATTTCCTGAATATTCTACCTGTTAAAATTAGGAATCTCGTCTGCTGAATGATATGGACTGGATCTTAGTGGTGACAGTGAAGGGTGGGGAAAAGTCAGAGGATTAAAAACATCTAGACGTAAAGATAGTATTTGAAGCCTGATTAGGTAAGGTGACTCGATGAGGGCTTCAGGCCCTCCTGGATGGATGGATGCTGATGCTGTTAATCCTACTGCCCAACGGTCAGTAAGACATACAAGCTTATGGCTTAAGATGAGATATTTGTTTAGAAAATCACATCATAGCCATGTACAAGGATGGTTGGTGGGTATGAAGTTAGAGACTCAGTAAGGGAGTAAATGAAGTGATAGTTTGCTTCAGCCATGCCCTGCAGGCACAGGCTGACCATGCTGAGTTCATCTGTTGGTGGGCACTCCCTCTGCCATGGGTGGGCACATCATAAGGTTGACCACTCAATCTCCTCTTCTCATAGACGTCTCCTTCTTCTGCATCATGAATATAGTCAAGACCTAGCAATCAGCAAGTAAGTTTGGTTCTCTCCTGCCCTTTCTGGTGACGTCTCAAGTTGCCATCCCCATCCCATTGTCTCGTGACAGAGTTACCCTAGGATTTTTACTGTCACCGCCTTGATTGTGTTTATTGTTGTGTTCTTCAATAGTTTGCCTTCATCTTGATGAAGAACGAAGCTAGAAATGTGATTAAGCGCTAAACAATTCAATTTATATGAAAGTTGGTAATGAGGACGTCACTGAATGTTAGGTCAAGAGGGACAGTGAACCATTTAGGATTCTCTTTATCACTGTGCTTTCCTGGTCTAGTGACAGTGAACTTTGGTTACCATTTTTCTTTTGTATCTGACACTATGCTGGATGCTACAAGGTTATGGAATTAAAAATGTTGTCATCATGTCTTCTGTTCCACCAGCATTCAGCTGGGCAATGATCTTAGGCTTCCTTCCTCTAGGAATGCACAGCTCACACAGGATCTCAGTTGTTCTGGAATGGTGATTTTTTTATTAGACACCCGCCTTCACTCCTTTAGGTCATGGAGAGTTCTGTAGAGATTGTCTATATCAGCACCAGAAATACCAGTCAACTCATTTGTTTATATTGTGTTTGTTATATAATTTATCACAGTTATTTTGTCTTTAAATCTCTAAACAAAATGTTTTTAAAAATTGCGTTTTTGAAGAAAATTATATAATATTATTTATTCTGTGAACATGTCATCCATGTAGTCAATGTAGCTTGATCATATCCATCCGCTTTCAACTCTCGCCAGCACCCCATCCCCAGTCCCTAAGAAAACAAACCTAAGACTCTTGTGTGACAATTATACACTTCACACATGTTCCAGAAGAGACCTAGCAGTGTAGGGTGGCAGACCTCAGAGAGAAAGTACAGAGAGATGCTCCAGGGTCGCACTTTAACATTTCGGACCAGTTGGGTGAAAATTGTTTTGAAGACATATTACATTCCCTGATCAAATGGAAAAAAATGACATCTGCCAGCGTATCTAGGAAACACCAGGCTAACATGGCGACGAGCCACACACTCTCCCACACACCCTTGCTATGGAAACCTTCCACAGCCCAAGCTGGGGCTGGGGCTGGGGCCGCCTCCTTGTAGAGACTGGCTGACTCCTCAGATCAGAGAAAACTCCAGACTTATATAGAAGTTCTGAAGTGTAGTTAATGAGTGTTTTTTTTTTCCTTTTTAATATTTAGCCTGGCAGGCCTCCGTTTTAATACCTGGACTGACTTTGTAGATCCTTGCACTTTAAATCTACGAGTCAGGAGGTTTTGTGGGAAGATGCTGCAGTGGGCAATTCCTGCTGATGGGTTGCAGGGGTGTGTCAAAGGCTTCCTGAGGTTTGAACTTCCTCTGACCTGGCGTGGGGCTTTGGTTGGGTTTTGGTGTCTAGTCCCACAAGGGTTAATTTCCTTTGCTGCTTTTAGGGGTTGATGAGAATTGTCTGATATTAATGTGGTGTTTGAAATGAGAAATCTGTACATGCACAAAGAGAGCCTTGGGTAGTTGAGCAATTGCAAATAAAAGCCCTAACAAATGCTCATTTAAAAAACTATATTTCCCTAGATGAGCACATTAAGGCTCTACGCTGCATCTTTGTATCCACTTCAATAAACCAGGTGTGCTTCTGAAGATTAGCTATTTTTTATAAAGAATGATTTTGAAATAAATGACAATGGGCTCATTTCTCTTTATGCTGAGGATAACATTAAAGGAAAACTGCCATGATTAGTTTTAATATCTCAGATGGCTTAATGAGCACTTCCTAAGAGTGAGTGTGGATGCCAGAGCCTGCGAGCACAGAGGGTGGATGGATGTGTACACATGTGCCTGCACAATCTGCTAACATCTTAAGTAATACCTGTCAGGGATTTTAATAACCCAGCGCCCATGAATTATTCTGCCGGCCGTTCTTGCCTAAGCGTTTGGTGGGAAGTCCATTTTCCTGGGGAGGATTTTTATTTTAGTTTTAAAAGAAAGTGTCAGTCAGAGAATATGAAAATGAACTGGGATTTTTATGTTTCATTTATATCAGAGATTGTAGCCTGGTTGTAAGTCATTTTCAGCTTCTTCGGGACTTTACGGTTCATCTGAGCTGTGAGTTGGAGGTGAACCTGGGGATTTTAGGGTGACTGTGTTAGGTTTCAACAGGAGCGCGTCCCTCAACATTGGGAACCCGTGAGAGATGAGTTTAATTGTTTCAGGAGCAAGGTGCACTGTTTTGATTTGTCATGGTGTGGAATTGGATAATCCCATCAGTCTTTCTAGTAAAGTTTGCTAATGGATGAAACAGACAGAGAATGCATGTGGGTGGCGTGCGGAGTGCCAGGGTTCAGAAAATGGCATAGAGAAGAAGTCTGAGTATTCCTGAAGTCAACATCAGGTGAGTTCTCTTTACGGTCCATCAGGGCAGGAGTCCCACATGGGCACAGGGGAGGGTGGGTAATGTGGGTTGAATTCTCAGGAGTCTAGTCTATAACCTATGAAAAGAGGGGGAGCTTGGGCCTTGGGCTTTTCCACTTCAAATTCTGCTATGCAGTTCAGAACTCGAGCAGTGAATATTGATTTATTTAGTGACCGAGTCTTGATTGTAGAGGGATTGTGTGAGTTTAGACATCAGAGGGTGTAGAGTATTTTCCTTCTTCACCTTTGACTGTTTTCTGTGGTTGGGCACCCTTCTGGAACTTGGAAAGAGGACGGGAAAAACATTCTCTTTCTCTTATTCTGAGCTTTAGGTTGAGGTGTTTGAAGGGATGGGTCAAAGCTGAAGTGCCGTGGAAGACCACCTTAGCCTTCCATGCTCCCCGCTAATGGACCTTCAGTGCTTATTGCCATGTTCTTTGCTTATTGGTTTTTATTTTCTGAGACAGGAGCCTGGCCTTGAACTTCCTGTGTTTGACAATGACCTTGAACTCCAGAGCCTTGGGCCTCTATCTCCCAACTTCTGCAACGACAGAAACCTGCCTCTATGTTCTGCTTGTCTTAAATTATTAGTTGCTTTTTCATTCCTGTGTGGGCACAACTCTATATCAAGAACATTAACACTCTGCCTTTAGAAATAGGAATTAAATTGTTGTCTGTATGTGTTTTGAGGAGCCAGGATGTGGTTACAAAAAAAATGCTTTTGCCTCTTTTCCTGAGATGCTGGCTCAATAAAAGAATAATGACAATAAGAGTAAAAATAGCTAGATTCAAGACTCAGGGTTAAGATAATGGCTCTTTAATAAAAGTTCTGAGGAGCGCTATTGTCTAAAGCTCTCTTTAGGCAATCGGCAGATGGAACAGGGTCATCAACGATGGGTTTCATTTTAGGAAGTTGACCGAGAATTTTGGTCTATTGGAGATAAGTTTGCAAGTGTTCATTTATTATTGATGGGTTCTGGAAATGACACCAACATTTCAGGTTGGGTCTGGCGATTTTATATTGTTTGTATAAATGGAAGAGAGATGTTTCCTCTTTGTAACTGAACCCAGCTTCCTTCTTTCCATTTATGGCAAGTTCCTTGAGCCCAATATAGCTGCAGTTGGTGAGGGCTGCTTATGGCGCTGGGTGCGGGGTTAGGGCGGGAGCGTGATGGTGCGGAAGATGGAGGAACAATGTTTGATTTGCTGAGTGTCCTTATGGCTGCCAGGGATCAAGAATGAGCGTGTGTGTGTGTGTGTGTGTGTGTGTGTACTGTGGAGTGGGATATCAGTCACACCCTGTTGCAGAGAACATAGTCTCTACCATAGCAGTGGTTACCAACTCTGCCCATGTGGGGACTCAGAGAACATCTTCAGTGCAGTTAGAAGGCCCACACAGAGCAATTCCCTGGTGGGCCACCAGGCTTCACCACTGTGTGCCACATCAGAACTTCCTGGCCGCGTCCATTTAAACACATCCCTTTGAACAGCTTTTATTCTTTTTCACTTTTTCCTTTTATAAAACAAACAGATTGGGTTTCTAATTTTAGCTCTGACAGCTTATAATTAGAAACAGCTCCAAACTTTCCTTGTTTACAAACACCCGCACCAGTACATGTGTGCTGGTGTAGACTGGGTGTGTGGAGGTAAGAAGTGGGGGCAGTGAGGGCTTGGGAAGAGAATAATGTGGTCCCTATGTTTTCTTTTATTGTTGTTGGAAGCCAGAGCATGTCTCGTACATGCATTTGTATGTCCAGGATATGTATATGTTGTCTTTGTGTCCAAGCAGACTGTATGTAGTGCATGTGCACATGTTCCTGTGTTTGTATGTGTGTGGACATGTGTGCATATGTGTGTGCACGTGTGCATTTCTTTCCTTTCCTTCTAGATGACGTCTTTGACCATACAGCATGTGCTCTGGACGGGAGTCACATCACAGAATCCTTTCTTAGGAATTGAGGCTATTGGTGGTCAGTTGTTATTTGGGACAAGGTTACATTGTTTTTTTTTTAAATGACTCCCTTGAGAGAAATTTGAGTGACTCATTTTATCAACTCAGGATCTGCATTGGATAAAATGCTTTCACTGTTTCCATAATTTCTATATTTATATGTCATTCAGCATACTGTATAGCTGAGTGACTCAAGAAAAACAAATAGAGAGAGCTATCCATAATATAAGTAATTCCATATTTTATCAAAGTCGAAATCCATATCTGTGGCTAGAGCGAGCGCACCTGGCAGAGTGATAGGTTCTTTCAGCCTGAGATGGAATGCTGTCAGGAAGCATCAAGAGTGGCCTAGTTGGGTGACAGATCACGAACAGTCATTGAGAACCTACTGGGTGTTCTGCATGGACTATAATTGATGATTTAAAGCAAGCATCACTATTCTCTTCAGAAAATATAGAAAGGCAGTGCCTGCCAAAGCAAGGTTTAAAATCAAAAGTCAAATTAGAACACACTCACAGAGCAATATGTAATTCTAATTAAAGTGGAGACTGGGTGGGAAGTGGAGCAGGTGTGGGCTTTAGCTGTGACACTGAAGCCTGCCAACTGGTGGAGTGACCGTCAGATGCCTGTTTACAGTGTGATATCCAAGAGCTCTCGGTGCTGCAGGGCAGGAACAAAGTCAAAACAATAAACAAAGCCTGCATGTTCAGCATTCTTGTGGAGACTGTCCCCTTCCTCCCCTAAGAGGAGTGGAGAGGGATAATATACTTCTCAAGTCTAATCTAGATATAGCTGTTGCTGTATGGTCACGTGTGGGATCAAGTAGATTAAATGATCCTTTTCAAATCTCTTCTGAACCTCCTCCCTTTGAACCGCAGGTGGTATCGTGTAAGAAAGGGTATGTGTGTGTTCGGGTATTTTCTCACCTCTTACACTGAACTACCTCTCTACCAACTTGCAATGAATGGTTAAAGGATTTAGTGTGTTGGCTGTCTTGTATCAGAAGAATGATGGGGGATTAGAGGAGGGAAAAAAGGGCTTTGGCACAGCTTGAAGGCTGTTATTTTCACCAACTGTGGTGTCAGCTATGATCTTTTTACAGTGCTTCTGACTATGGGGCCTCTTAGCTAGAGATCCCTGAGTCTCCGTGATTCTAGTTTTATATATATATATATAAATGGGAATAATTTTTCCATGCTTTTACTGAGTGCCCATGCTCTAGAGACTGAACTAATCTAAAATTGAGGTGCAGAGGGTGCAGCCGAGGAACATAAACTATGTGTAAGACTTTCTCAGCTGTTGAAGTTGCCTAGCCTAGGACAGTATAACTCAGTATATTCCAGAACAATGGAATGTGTAGCCAGGAACCCCAAATATAACTTGGAGTGCTTTACCGTGAATGGCTGTGATGAGACTAGTTCCTTTGAGGGCACAAGGGCAAAGGAGTCTCTAGGAGCCAAACTGATTAGACTGACATCTATACATGAATGCATAGCAATGGTTTGTGTTGTTGAGCGGGTCAGCAAGACTTCCTAATTTATTGTTACCTCCTAATCAAAAGTAATTTTTTTTTTTTTTGGTGAGTAAGGGGCAAAGCATCACGTTTCTCATGAAGATACCTCACCATAGAGAGAGGAAATTTTCATCGTCATAGAAAGAGCCACTCCAAATTAAAACTCTCATCAGGAAAAGCAAAAACAAAATAAAACAAAACAGGAACAAAAAACTTTTAGATTGGCAAATCTTTACTTTAAAATTTAATCCGATAGGTTTACTTATTAAATTTCAGCAATAAAATTAGCAATTTCAAAAAAATGAAGATTTCCAGCTCCGAGACACATGACGGATTAGGGCCCCCTTCTCCTTAGGGTGAGTGTGGAGAAGACTCTTGCATTCTCTGCTGTTTTCCCCATGGGATCATTGCCCAGGAGACAGTGGCTTCCTGTTCCATCCACATAGCCAGAGTTGGAATTTGAACTCAGCAGGCCCGTGACTCTCTCTCAGAACTGGTGACTCAGCACAGACCTGCTGCTCATTCACTGTTTATATAGCCCAGTAGCCTTGTCTTCACAGAGACTATGAAGGAATTGTCTATGCATTCCAATTAAGCTCAGCATGCCTGGCCGTCCCTCGCTGCTCTTGTGTGGATACATATGTGTGGGGATGGGAGTAAGGTGTTGTTTCTACATGTTCCCAGGGGGCCAGCCTACAAATTTGAGTGAGAGTTGATGAGATTATTTTGACCACTCAGTGACTATGCCCAGAATTGTCCCCTAAGGTGTTCGACAGGGTTAAGAAAACAAACGAACAAACCAAACCCCTCTGAGTTGTTGAAGTTTCTGTTCACCAGGGACGAGTGGAACACACTGAGCTGCAGACAGGAAGGACAGTGAAGTTTTGTGGAAGACACATGCAAAACAGTGCATACAACCCGATTTCATAAGTGCTTAAAGAGGGAATTTGAATGTGTTTAGTTAAATCTAAAACAGTACAATGAACATATTCTTCCAAAGGGTTGTATGCGCCTATCTGCCCTGTCTGGGTTTCTCAAGAGGAGTCGCAAGAGGGTTTCCATGCTGGGAATCCCAGCATGGAAAGTGAGAGACTTGGCTCCCGCGGTCTCTGTTGGTTCCTCCTGGTCTCACTGGAGCACATGCAGCCGCGCTGTCCAGGGCGAGCAGCCCAGAAGTGAGTGCTTTGGCAGAAGTGATCTCTTCTTGATGGCCTGCATTTTCTAGCTGAACTCAGGAAAAGAGCCGGCACCAGCCTGCCATGGGAGGGGAGCAGGTACTCTGACCCTGCTTAGGGGAGACGGCAGCCGTTCGTCTCGCTGGCTCTGCGTTGCTCATTCCTGAAGTCGAGCTGGCTAGAGGCCCACATGCTATTCAGATTAATAAGGGAATCCTACGTGTCCTTAAGACGCTGGTGTACCACTCAGGGTGCCTTTGAAATAGCTCCATGTCCATTCCTAACCATTCCTTATATAATAGCTGGTGTTTTTATTTTATTTTTTTAAACTTTTGTCTTTTGAGATAACCAAAACGTTCTGCATTATTAAGGGTCATAATTAAAAAAACTTCTATATTTTCATTTTGTAGCTAGAGATCTTGAAGGGGCTAGTTTTTCAGAGACTTACTGGGGGAGAAAACTGAAAGCAGCGAAAATATAAGGCTGCTTCGAGATCGGCAACCCTGAAAAAGTTTTACCTCACTTGTCAACTGCTTTCTCAAATACCTCCCAGGACTGGGAAGAACAGCAATAGCTATTCTTTGCGATGGAATAGTAGGAATTTGTGAAGATAAGAGTTATTTATTGGGGTGATATCCATGCAGTGCGTGTGTGGCGGTCAGGACAAGTGGTGGGAGTGAACCTCCTTCCACCATCTGTGGTCTGCCCATTCAACTTTGGCCATCAGGATTGGTGGAAAGTGCTCTTACCCACTAAGATATCTCACTTGGCCCAGGCTCAACACTTTGTTAAGCAACTTTCTCACATGATCTGTCTAATTCCAACAACGATCCTAATAAAGTAGCCATTGAATCCCCTTTCAACAATGATGAAACCGAGGCCATGCCACACAGAGAAGGCTTGGCCACGGTCATGCCATTAATCCGCTGGGATTTGAGCTGAAGGCTAGTCTGTTTCACCAACAAGGAAGATTTGGCTTTTATTAGGTGACCTTTTAAAATGCTCTGGGCATGTCAAAAATGATCAGTGGATAAATAGAAGGTGTGGCTCTCCATCTGCTCCACACAGCACAGGCTCTTCCTTTCTGATCCTCTAAGGTATGATGTTCCATCACGGATGGCTGGTTCCCAGTCTCTGCGTCATCAGAAGGACCACTGGTGTTACACTTTGGCAAAGAGTAGATTGTTCCCATATTGTCCTTCTGGGTCTCCCTAATCGTGAAAAAGGACCCAGGGACTGGGACCCAGGAAACACAGCTGCCTCCCATCATTGTTTGTCTGAACTGAAAAGGATTTGTAGGAGAAAGTTGGCTTCCAGTTGAGGAGAGGCAGATGTCAGATTTCTACACCGCAAAACAATGTGTTCAGTTGCTCTGTGCCCAGTGTGTGGGCTCCTTCCGAGTGTCAAGTCCCCCACTGGTTCACAGGACTGAGTTGGATTAGGGATTGAAGTTCCCTTGGTCCTATTTGGATCTGACTAAAACTTTGACCAAAGGGGACAAAAGGAATTTTCAAAAAGATGCACTGGGCAGCTGATCATGTAGGAAAGACTCCAAGATGTGACTCTAGTGTAAATGTAGTTGAGAAGGTGGCGAGGACATTCTGGTAAAATCGAAGAGACAGTTAGCATTGTATCCAGAAAGGGTTTCTGCTCTAACCCACCTGAGCTCCAAGGGTTAAGAGGCTAAAAGAAACAGATTAGTTGGTCAAGTGCTTCCTTGAAATCTTGAGAACTTGGGTTCAATCCTCAGAACCCATATAAAAAAGCCTGAGGTGGTAAATGCATGGTGTATATATGCAAGTCCAGTACTGGGGAACAGAGGTAGGTGGATTCTTTCAACTTGTTGGCCAGCTAGCCTAGCCTACTGGGTGAGTGGCAGGTCAGTGGGAGACCCTGTCTCAAAAACCAAACCAAACTAATACGAATGGTGCGTAAGAAATAACATAACCTTCACATGTGCACACACACACACAGATACATGCACACCTGTGAACCTGCACCTGCACACACATGAACATGCACTCATACATCTACAGAAGAGACGCCCCCTGGGGCTCTAAAGTATAGAATGAACTAGATACAATCAAGGCAGCGAACAGGGTTTGGGCAGGGAAAGGGTGTAGGAGATTTTGTGGGGAGAAGGACTAGGCCCTGACATCATTGTCCTCCCCACTTGTGCCTAGTCATGGGCCGTTTCTCTTACAGCAATCGGCCATTGCTGATGAAGTGGCAGGGGTGCTCGGCCAATATCAATAAAGGATTATTGGGGTGCTCCTTTAATATCTCTGCCATGCAGTAGCCTTAACCATAGCTTGCTGCAAGATTGTGGCCACAAGAAGTTATCCATGCTTCAGGCTATCAAGGAAGCTAGCCATTGAAAAGCTTTTGCTTTTGTATCTGAGCAGCCGAATTGTGCATATAACTCTAGGGACCAGTTAATGCACAGTAGAACTTCCCCAATGAAACACAGAGAGCCTGTGTTTAATATGCAGTGGGTGGCACTATCCACTCCCAAACAAGGAGGACACGTCTATTCCTCGCTGTCTCAGAGAAGGGAAAGTCCTGAAATGTCACGTGTGTTGGAACGTGAAGTATGGAGTCCTGGCATCCACATGTCCAAAGGATCAGTAAGACAAATAGCAAGACATCTTCATAGAACGTCACGTGTGGCGTGTGTAACTTCTCAGGATTTGGTCTTTCCTTGGTATTTCCTTAGAAGCTGTTGTTCGACTTTATCCATGATTCAAGCAACTGCAGTGTTAAGCAGTTTAAAATGCTTATAAAAATATCCATCCTGGGGTAGGATTGAAGCTCGGGCATTGAGTGTTTCTCAAGCATGTCTAAAGCCCTTGGTTTGATCTGTGTCTCAGAGTGGAAGGTGGGGACTAGGAGGGGGAGAAAGAGAAAGAGAAGAAGGAAAAGTGGGACTAGAAAGGGGAAGAGGAGGAGTTGGAGTGGTCAGGTAGGAAACTGGCTGGACTGTAACCTCCAGATCCACACCCTAGCAACACGCTTCCTCTAATTAGATTCCATTCTCTAAGGTTGCACAGCCTCTGGAAGCAGCCGCTAGCTGGGGAATAAGTGACCAGGAACTTGAGTGTGTGGGGGGACATTTCACATCTGAATCATAATTCAGTGACTATATTGGCAGCCCGGGGGCTAGCTTGGACCCACACGCCATAGTTTGCCAAGCTCTGCTACAAAAAGAGCTTTGCCTCTTTGAGCCATGTATATTGATTTTAAATTTTCTCATATCCACACTAAAAAAAATATTAGAGCAGTAAGTAACTTGCATTTTAATCTTGTAATCTGGAGCCAAGAATGGTGGATATGCCTATAATCCAGGACCTCAGAAGGCAGAGCCAGGAGGATCATGAATTAGAGTCTGACTTGGGCATGCACTGAGACTGTCTTAAATGTGTGTGCATACACACACGCACGTGCACATGTACATACTTTATTTCTTGTAAACATCACCATTTCAGTGTGTAACTGATTATTAATGAGAGAGCTTATGTTTTGTGTACTGTCTTTGAAACCCAAGCAACAATATTTTAAGTGCTCATGGGCTACATATGCGGTCGCTGAACCTGATGGGCAGCACGGCTCAGGAGCGTCCTGATAGGGTATAATTTCCAAATCCTGAGGGCTATAGCTGCCTTAGATCTGAGGTTGTGTGGTAAGAGGTCAGGGTGGTGGAAGAGGTGTTCTCTGTGAACTGAGTGAGGTGGCACGTGGTGCTTTGGCCACTCTGATTTTGGGGGGCTTACTAGAGTGTGCCCATGAGGGGGTGGCATCTAGCACCTTCTACCTTTTCACTTTGATTTTTCCTGTGCTGTAGACAGAACTCAGATTTTTGTGCATGCTAGGCAAGAACTCTGCCACTGAGTGACATCCCCAAGCTTTATGACTCGGCGACAGGGTCTCACCATGTAGATAAGGGTGGTTTTTACTCATGTGTCGGTCACTGTATCCTTGAACTCACATCGATCCTTTACCTTTTAAGGACTGAAGCTGCCGGTGTTCCCACCACACCTGACTCCCCCTTACTCTCCTCTGACCTCAGGAGCATCCTAGACACAGGCTGGCACGGAGCTGGTGTATGGTATTCAGGAGGGAATTCTGAACCCTGGAAATGCTTGTCTAACGAGAGGTTGAGGCTGAGTAAGTGTTAGTTGTCCTGGAAGTTAGTGGGGGCCAGAGAAATTGGATTGCTTGAGGAGTGGATGCTTAAGATTGTATTCCTCTTGAGACAGCGTTTCCTGTTGGTCAGGGGGCCTTTCTCATTTTGGACCCAGTTCTTTTCCTCCCCACTTAAGGGCCTTGCAGATTAGTTCGGGGATTGTATGAATAGGAAAGCTGTATAGTGCATTTAGCTTGAGAAAATGTCCCCTAGAATAGATTGTTTCTGAGTCAAGTGTATAAATATTCTGGCTCAAGACTATATCCCCTTTTTTCTTAATGAATTGGTCTAGCGGTAGTTAAAGCCAAGTGTGGTTCAACAGAGTGCTCCAGAGAGAAAATGGAACGGCCACTGAGCTCAGTCATATTTTCCCACTTTACATAACACGTTTTGCAGTGTATTAGAAAATTAGCTCTGTGACAACTGGAGGGACCTGTTGTGTCACTTGGGCAGTTTGGAAGCGGCCTGGTGTCTTTTCTTCCTTCTCTCTGAAGACTGATCTGCTGCTGTGGGCCCTGCCGGGGTTCCTGGTTAGCCCTTCAAGCTGATCTTCCTTTCCAACCTCAGAGCTTGTGTGACTAAGAAAGGAATTTGTCACAGACTGCTTTCAAAACGGGCTGCTAATCAATGCTGCTTATTATTTTACACCCTCTGCTTTTTACACTCCCCCCACCAGTCGGCTAATCATGCAAAAGCCAAACTTCCTCAGTTGGTGCACGTTTGCCCGTGGGCGTCTTTGTAGTAAATAGGTTCTTTTTATTCATACAGGTAAACGATGGCCAAAAGTCTTGAATGGTGCCAAGGGTATAGGTTAGGATTCACCTCCTTGTTTGTTTGTCAGAGAACTCGTTTTGTTAACGTCTGGGTTGTGATGTACACAATTACTGTGTGAATTTAAGAAGAAAGGAATAGATTCTTTGGAGTGGCCCATAGGCCTGGTGGATGTAGTTTTGGGCCGTGGACACTGACTTTGCTTTCCAAAGCAGGGTAAATGGTGTCATGTTTAGTATTTTTCCTAGGTGGGGCACTGTGGGCTTTGACGAGGCTTATTCAGGGCCGAGGACAGAATAAAGCAGCAGTTCTCAACCTTTCTAATGCTGCAGGCCTTTCACACTGTTCCCCATGTTGTGGTGACCCACACCCATAGGTATTTTTGTTACTTACTTCATAACTCTAATTTTGCTACTGTTATGAATCGTTACATATATATCTGATACATAGCATATCTGATAAGTGATCCCTGGGAAAGGGTTGTTTGGTGCACCCTCCCCTCACAGGGGTCGTGAGCCACAGGTTGAGAATCACTGGGATAAACGTTTGACCATCATCAGTAGATTCTTCTCAGGAGTCAGTGCCACGATGTGGCCCATTCGTGAACCCGTCGGCTACAGTTGCTTTTCCTGTTGGTTAATTTGCCACCAGGTGCATTTTTCAGGAATTGAAAACTATTCTCTGCTTGTTTGATCTTGCCTGGGAAGCTCCTTGTACATGTAGTGATGAGACTACTGACTATCCCTGATGACGTAAAACCCAAGCCATATGCTTTTCCTCTCATGTGTCTCTTAGGAGGGATTATTTCCCTGAGGACTGTACTATTGCAAGCCCAGCTAACGGGCCTAGCTCTTCCTCAACCTCAAAGTAAGACTTTGTTCGGAAGACCCTGGAAGGTACGACTGTTCAGAGATGAGTGAAGTGACCACAGAACCATGTGCAGACGACACTGTTGGGAGAGAAGGCTTCTTGAGCTCAACCACTGAAACTCACAAGCCCCGCTGTGTTCTCTTCTCCCTTCATTTTGTTGCGCTTTTAGCCCGCAGTGTTTGTGACATTCCAGCCTAAACTGGAAAGCCACGTGCCACCTCACAGGGTTCATCTCTCTTCTCCTCTTCTGCTCCCTGAACCTCCCCTCCCCACACAGTGGGCTGATGAAGGGTCTAGACCTTTCTCTGCCTCGTGTCTAGTTTTAACTCCAATTTAATGGTGTGGTTTGTGGCTCGCTGCTTGCAGTTTGAGTTCCTGTCTAAATACTAAAATCTATTGTTGGTCTCCACTTCTAGACAGCCTAATTGGCTTGCTAACTGGCATGAGCAATTAAGTGTGCAACACTATGGTGGAAGAAAGGTCCAGGCCCCCTAATTTGACAGGATTTCTAATTATCCCGAATCCCCTCTGTAAGGGTGGTAAAAACAGAAGAATGCTGGGGAGAGGGTGGAGTGTCAGGGGAGAAGAGCAGTTCAGTGGGCTTTAGGCGAGCTGCTCTTCTCTCATGGGCAAAAATATGTGCCTTGTTTTCTGTTTGTAATGTGTGTTCAAGCCATCTTCCTTTCTTTTGGGGTATTGGAGTCATACCAAAATTGTTCTCTGTGGTTTTCCAAGAATAACTATAGTCATTAAGATGTTGTTTTAGGGGACTACATATTAGGAGATCAAGATGCACATGGAAGCTTTGTGGTCACATATTTTTAATTACTAATAATATGAAATTATTATCTTTACAGGTGTATCTTTTCAACTGCTCTTGGCAGATTAAGGCCACAGTAAAACCTAGAAAATAAAAGGGCATTGTATGATTGGAGGACATCAGCAATTGGTTAAAACCGTCTGACTCTGGGAGTGGGGCAGTCTGGTTGCAATGGACAGGGAGGGAAATGCCACCCAGAAGGGCAGTTTCTCCAGCGGCAGAGTCTCCTGGGAAAGGCTCTTTGTTAAACCATCTGTAAGGCCTTGTAGGCTGTTTGAGGGTAATGTTATATCGCAGACTGCAAAGTTAACTCTGTTAATGATCAACATGACTTTTGGGGGGGTCACTGATCTCTAAGGTGGCTTTGCTCCCAGAGGTTACCCGTGAATAGCCCTCATGTTAGAGATAAGCCACATATGTGAAGAACTATAAAGCATCCCATCATTTCAGTCACACTTGGCCAGAGACACTGTTTCATTACCAAAAAACCTCCCCTGAACACACAATTCTTTGCAAAGGAGTAAGTGACGTATCCCAGGTGTGTGCACATTTTCCGAGGTCTTTAGTTAACAACAAGTGGGGTCTTTAGAACCCTTGCCGTGTGCAGCTTCCTCTGTCTGGATGTCCGTCTGGCTGTCTGCTGTGGCTCTTAGGCTTGGCTGTGCTGAATGGAAATGAAGCCTTTCTTGGCTTGTCTTTCTGGGCTTTAAAGGGAAAGACGTTTCTCTTGCCCCAGTTGAGCAATGGGCTGGAGCAGGGAGGGAGGCAGCTGTCAGGTTCTTTTCATGCTCCCAGCTCAGATTGGAATTAAGTCACGAGGCACAGAAAGTTCTCTGGGGCTCGGTGGCAGGCAAGATAAGAGGTCAGAGAGACTAAAGACAATGTGTGAAATCCCCAGAAACAGCCACGCTCACTGAGGAAGAGTGGGGCAAAGGTGGTTTGCTGTGCAGGGTCACAGCCTGAGCTTTTTATGTTTTACGAGAATGTTCCATTTCAGTCATCTCCTCTCACCTCCAACCATGTATTATTCTGGAAAGGAACATTATGTTAAAGGAGCAATGGACACAATGAAAACAGCCTTTCATGGCTGGGTATTAAATGGTGGCTAATGATCACTGTTTATCCATACATTAAATGTTTTCTGAACACTGCCTTGATTCACTCTTTAAATAATGTGTTCGTGTGACGAACGTTCATAAGTATTTTCAGGTCAGTCAACTTTAATTCCTTTTGGATCTTTTTTGTGGGGGCGATGTTTTGTTTCATGGCCTTGGGCATGGAACTCAAGGAATGTGAGCTAAGTGTTGTGTTACTGAGCTACCATCCGGTGTCCGATCCTAGGTCCTGAAATGGAGGCAGCGACCGTATTTGGACACATGCATGCAGCAGGCAGGTAGAAAGAACATTAACATTTAAAAATCACTGACGTAGAGTTTCTCTTATCTCTGGACATCCTTGACCCTCCCCACTGTCCTTGACCAAACCCAGTTCATTTTCTTGTGCGCATATTTTTTCCCACTACTCTGTATTGATTCACTGCAGAAGGTAGAGCTGAAAGTCCTGAACTGATTTTATTCAGGGTTCTAAAAAAACCAAAAAACCGCGGTTTTATTCTTGGCTGCAGTTATTTGAAATAGATGTTACCCTACTGAGCTTTTATTTTTTAATGACTGAAAACTGGCAAAACTCATTCTCTGGGAACATATGCTAAGTAAGCCAGGCCTTGTTTTCATAAAAACAAAAGCATCCTGTGGACACCTGCTCTCAGCTCCCGGGAGGTCTTAATAAGTTCGTAAGCCTGATGGTGATGCTATAGGCTCCAGGGCCGACCTGCCACCCCCTTTGCCATCGGTACTGTTCCCCCTTAGAGCCTCAAGTCATTTAGCTTTGGGGGTCTCAGACAGGGGAATTAGGAAGGCAAAGAGAGATTTTAAGCAGGACTGTAGTGCAGAGCAGCCATACTTCGATGTGTATATCGGTTCTTATTAGCTGAGTGGACGTGGGCCACTTCCTAAAAGTCTACATGTCTCAGTTTGCTCAGACAGTAAGTGGGCGAGAAGGCTCTAAAATCTGTCTCCATTGCTCTCTGCCTGGGAAACCTCAGATACACCTAAGTTCTCAGTTTGCTCATTAGCAATAAAACAGGGGTGATCACAGAACCTGCATCACGGGACTTGAGACGATGAGACAAGCAAGAAGTAGGTGCCAAGAATAGTTCTCCAGATTGTAACGGCTCTAGAGATGTTTGGTATTAATATTATTATTCTCTATTCCTAGGAAGGAAGGTTTAAGGTTTAGTGAGGGACAGGCAGAAAATGGCAAGATTAACGTGACTTAGGGGAAATGGTCAGGATCAAGGAAAGGTCTCTGGACCATAGTGTGTTCTTCTGAGGCTGGGTGGAACCTCAGAAGGTTCCTGTTGGCATGACCTTTGGTGGTATCAACATCAACTCTTAGCAGATATGGGAAGGACTACTTCCACCTTTCCCAGACTGAAGTACTCATAGCTCTAAAATGCCATTGAAAGTCAATGTAAATAGATCTCACCATGAACTAGAAAACGGTTTCAGTGCCACCTTTAGACATACGATATAGCTCGAAATGTCTGGTTGTCTCGATGACGTATTTGTGAGTGTTAATCTTGTCAATGTGATAGGGTTTAGTATCACCCAGGAGACACACGGCTGGGTATGTCTGTCCAGGTGTTTGTAGAGGGGCTTACGAGAAGAGGGGAGGCCCATTCTGGACGTGGGCAGCATCACTCCATGAATGGAGGACCCAGAATGAAGAAGAGTAAACCAGGATAAAGGGGATTGAGTATCCACATCCACAGTCTGTTTCCTGACTGTGGTTGCGATGTGACTATCCACCTCTGTGTTCTTTAGATTCTGCGTTTCTCAGTGGACTTTTTCCTTCCTCATTTCCAGTCCTTAGCTTAGGGGTTGAGGGTGGGGAGGAGAGTTTGCATCTCGCACAAGGACACCCACACCCCTGGCCTTGCTCCAGGAATGCATTTTATAAAAGGGGATTTCCAAGATTGTTTGAACTTGGGTAGATGCTGTCCTTGATTAGAAATTATTGTTCTGTAAACCAAACTCTTAAGTAGCTCTCACTTGTCTTCTTCAGGTCCTTCCAGCACCTGTGAAAATCTGCCGTCACTTGTGGGATCCCAGGCTATGACTCTGTCCCTGCAGTGAGGATCTGGTCTCAGGGCCCATTAGGTACTTGTTGTCAAATAGGAGTCAGCTGAGGCTCCAGGAAAATCTCTGTGGTTGCCCCATGGGTGCAGCCAACAGCAATAGTTTCCCAGAGCATTTTGAGAGCTTTCCTTCTGGCTGCAGGAATTCTGCCTTCCTTCCTGTGATCTCCAGATGCAGCTCACTGGTCTATGTGGTATGAAGTTTGGATCCCATTTATTCAGTTTAGTTACTGGTAAACTGTGGAACCTTGCTACCTGGGCTTGCAGCCACCTGCCCGTTCTTCTTCCTTCTTTCCATCACACAGAGTTGGGTGCCTGTGATGGACAGATCCTGCTCTGAATCTTGGGGATGTCTTAGTCAATCAATAGAGTCTATGATGTTTTCTTAAGCTCTAAAAGAACCTTATTACTCAGTCTTGAAATCTTCTAATTACTACACATACCTGCCAGTGCCTGGCAACCACAATCCCCCCAAAACCCATTAAGTGAGCCCAAGGAATGCTGTTGCCACAGCCTCCTGGCCATGAGGACTGCTGGGGAGTGCTCCTTTGCCAGATCATACAACATGAAATCTCAGCTTTATTGTCCTCGCCTTGCTGTGTGCATATGAGTGGCCTGCAATCTGCATATGGGAATCCTGTCATAACAGTTTCCGGAAGCAATTTGTTAATGATCAAGTTCTCAGAATGGCCCTAAACCGTTCATTGATGTGGGTCTGGATAAATAATCCTCCACCCTCCTATTTTGGGGACGATTTTTTTCCCTGGCAGAATCTGAGCCACAATGAACACTAGCTATCAGAATGAAATTTAGGACAGCTGGGATGCTGTACAGCAAGGACTTTTGGCTCCACAGTTCAAATAATCACAATAGCTGTTCAATTTAGCCTTTGGCTGAATGACTTTGGCAGGGCACAATGAAAAATAATTATCCCATGGCCTGCTTATTTCTCCCTTAACCAATAAACTCTCGGAGCTCTTCAGGCTTATGTAAATAGTCTGCTGTAGATGAGGTTGAACACACTATCATATCCCTGTGTAGGAAATGGTTGCATTTCACCCTTGTGGGTAAGAAAGCAAAACTTGGCTACTCTCTTCTGTGGTATGTACTTAGAGTGGGCAAGGAGAGAGAGATGGGGAGAGATGTAAGGGCTGGAAAGAAAGTGGGTTCAGAGTCACAGCTGGGGTAGCCAGGCTATGGTTTGATGTGGAGGTGGTGTTGTGTAGTGTGTTGATTATAGAATAACTATGGAACCAATGTCAACTTTCCTGAGCTCTTTGTCTCAGAACTTCTTAGGAGTGCCCTTGTGTGAGAAGACCAGAGGTCAACCTGAGATATCATTCCTCAGAAGGTCGCTTGCCTTGTTTTTTTTTTTTGGGGGGGGGGGACGAGTTCCTCTTTTGCCTGGAACTTGACAATTCAGCTGTGCTTAAGGAGCAGCGAGCCCCAGGGAGCCTCTGTCTTTATTGCCCCAGCACTAGGGTGACAAACTCCCAGCATTAGACCTGGGTTTTTTTATATGAGTGTTTAGGATTGAACTCCGGTCCTCGCATTGTTGCAGAATGCACTTTTCTGACTAAGCTGTCTCTCCAGCTACCACGGCTCAACACTTTTGGCAGGTACTGCTCCACTTTGCTGTCCTTACATTCTGTGGGCGTTAACTCTGTTTGTTCCTGATTCCCGAGTCCTTGCTTTAGCCCGGATGATTTGAATGGAGTCAGGGAGAGGTAGATGAGATCAATTCAGCGTGGCGAGAAGCCTGACACCAAACCCGGAGCCCTTGAAGGTTTCTGCTCAAATCCCAGCAATCGCCTGTATTTTCTAGCTGCCTTTCCAGGTCAGCAGCCTCTTAGCACAGGGCATCGGTGCCACTTGATGGCCAATTCCTATTCAATGAGAGTCTCTGGATTTGCAGCTCACTTGGTCAAAGTGGAGTGGTAATGACATTGGTCATGGGCTTGATCCCTGCAGGAGCCAGTTAACTCCATTCTGTCCCATTAACCCCAGCCAGCTGCTGTATGTTGTGAGTGGAATCGGGTGAGAGAAAGTAGGAACGGCTCACCCCAGACAGGCCCCACTACTGGGCAGTAGCTTCGGAGTGCTCATTCTAAACATGAGGACCAGCAGATGGGTCATTAGAAACAGAGCAAAGGATTGTGAGTATGACGCTGTCCCTTTTGCCCTGTGCAAGCGAGTGTGTTGGGGCGGGGGAAATTCGCATTTCTCCCAGTTGGAAGGAGCAGAAGTTTCTTTTTGTGAAAAGACTACACCAAATCGGGCTTATCTGTATTTTCTGTCTCTTTCTTTATTTCACACGTACATATGTATATTGTGTGCATGTTTGTGTGTTTATATGTCTATGGATGCACAGATATGCAGGTACATGTGCATAAATGTGTATGAGAGATGGCCCTGAGTGTCTTTTATCAGCCCCCGTCCACTTTACTTCCTGAGGCCAAGTCTCTCATAGAAGCTGGAGTTTCTAATTTCAGCGGGTCTAGATTCCTCAGTGTTGCCTCCTCAGGCTGGGATTGTAGGTAGACTGCCCTTCCCAGCTTGGCTTTGTGTGGGTGCTCCAGGCTTGACTTCTAGCTCTCATGTTTTCGCAGGAAGTAGTTTAATCTATGGAGCCAGCTCCCTAGCTCCCAGTCCGTCTTTCAATCCTTGGGATCAGAGTTGAACGAGTGACAGTTATTCTTGAAGCGTCTTTAAAGACTGGGTAGTCGTGCCATGCAGTGGGATGAATTTTCACATGTAAATGAGATTTGCCCAGTGATTTATTTACATTTGTTTCTAGCACAACAAACGAGGCCTCACGTAGCTTCATAATTTCCCGTGACCCAGTCACCAGCCTGCAGTGGGTAATTTACTCTCATTTGGAATGTTTGTCGGATCTGTAGATTTTTGAACACTACCTTATAAGACTGTCTCATTTCACATCTTATGGATTTCTCTTTCCTCTCCAGACACCTGTTCTGGGACCCTCTGAAACTGGCAGTGTTGCTTGTATTGTTGAGAGATTTTGTGTGGAAAATAGGCAAGAATGGTCATGAAATTAGCCGTGTTGCTTGCATTGTTGGGAGGCTTTTTTTGGTCGATACAAGAGCATGGTCACAATTCTGCTTCCCGGTGGACTGCTGTCACCAGTGGATTCTGTAAGACGAGGGCGGCTGTGCTTCCCTTTGTGGGCTAGTGCTTGTGGGCATGCGCGAGGTGCTGTGAAGGGTTCAGTTTCCTCCTCATGAAACAGCGGAATAGACAGTCTCCGTGATTAAATGAAAATCTCCTTCTATGTCTGATGGACAAGCAGTATTAACTCACCTGGGAATTTTGCTGATTCTTTAGATTTTTCTAGGACTTTTATCATATTTTTTTTTTTAAAGAATGAAGCTATGATATCAGAGCTACTTAATGGCTGGTGTTTGGCCCTAAAGAAACAAAAAAGTGTGAAATGTCCCTTGAATTTGTGAGAGCCCCTTCAGTGCTACATTTCCCAAAGTGTTCCCCATGCTTCTTTGTTGATTGGAGCTGGGCAGTGTGAGGGAGGCACCGCAGGACCATTGGGACTAATAGGTAAAGGCCATGTCTGCCTATGGCCTTGTACCATTGACCAAGGAGGATATCACAGTTCTGGTCTTTATTTGGGCCTCTGACCATGAAGAAATGAAGTGAAAGGATAACAAAATAAAAGGTCCAGTCCATCAAAGTCTGCAAATTATGAATATTGTGTAAGATGACACATTTTAATTCCAATTTTCATAGCAAGTATTCCACCATACTTATAAAATATGTCTGATATGATAAGAGAGTTACGTTGATAGAATAAATTATACAGGTTTAAATGCTCTTATTTCTCAGGCAACAGGAATTGAGCCTATACCTAAGAATTCAAGTATCTTCATACTATCAGTACACTCTATTCTACTCCATAGTAAGGTCAGCTAACTTAGCTATCGGACCCATAATACCAAAATATTATTTTATATCTCTTCCCATGCTAACTAATTCCTAGCCTTACTTATCATTTGCTTCACTATTTTTCTTCAGATTCAATAGTCATAATAGTTAGCTTCAGTCTTCTTCTAATGAAAATTGGATTAGAAATAGGCCATTCATGCCACTAGTCATTGGCAAATCAAACTACCACAATCCAGAGGCTATAGCAAAGTACCTCTTAACACGAGCAGTGGCCTAAATAATCTCACTCCTCCCCATCACCGTAAGCTACAAACAAACAGATATACTAGATGTCAAGAGAGATTTTCTTTTAATGTTTGCTTTCCTGGGACTAGAGAGGTAACTGAGTAGTTGAGTGCTTGCTGTTCTTAAAGAGGGCCTGGTTCATGTTCCCAGCACCTCCATCTGAGGGCCCACAGCCACCTACAACTGCAGTTCCAGGGATCTGACTCCTTCTGGGCTCCATGAACATTTGTATTCACAAGGTGTAAATACAGATGAGCAGGCATGCATACAAGCACATAAGACAAAAAATTTAAAAATTTAAAGTAAAATAATTTTTTAAAACATTCTAAGTGAAACTTTCTAGTCGTATTAGATAAGCAAAACTTTAAACCTTTTAAAGCTTTCTATGAGGTAGCTGCTGTACTGTGCACTGGGGATGGGTATAATCCAGGGACTGAGAGAAGCATTCTGTGCCCCTTGTAATGAAAGCATATACATGTGTGTGTGTATATGGCATGTCTTCTTTAATTCTTGATACAAAATTAAGCTATAACACAGGCCTGGTAGCCTCTCTGAACAGCATTTGATGCCTGCAGGTGCCGGCATGTTTCGGTCCTGGCGGGCTGTTCTTGCAGAGTCTCCTCGCACATCCAAATGTTTCCCTGCCCAGAGCGTTGTGAGCATGGGGCTGAGCTCAGCACTGTGTGAGTCAGCTTTCTGTCACTATGGAAGGACACCTGAGGTAGCAGTTTAAAGAGATGAGATGTTAGTTTTGTCGGTAACAATGTTGGTAAAACATTTTAGGGGGTATTAATGCAGAGTCTGTGGACCTCATTGTTTGGGGGGCTCGTAGACGGGCAGCTGTATGTCATGCCGGCTGCAACAGAGCTGCTCATCTGAAGGTATCTGGGAATCAAATGGGGCAGGGGGGAAAAGAAGGAGCCCGGGGTCTTTTGATGTCTTTCTCCAGTGAACTAACTCCCTCCCACTCAGCCCTTCTTCCTAAAGGTTCCGCTACCTTTCAACAATGCATGTCTGTCTGGGTACCAGTTTTGCAACCCATGACCTTCAAAAGACATTCAAGAGCAAACTGTCATAGGTACACAGAGCAGGCATTGTCAACACTCCTTTGACAGTTGTGATCCCAGTCCTCGAGAGATAGAAGCAAGAGGAGCAGGAGTTCCAAACCAACCTTGGCTACACAGTGAGGTGG
Organism: Chionomys nivalis; assembly: GCF_950005125.1. Classification (NCBI taxonomy): domain Eukaryota; kingdom Metazoa; phylum Chordata; class Mammalia; order Rodentia; family Cricetidae; genus Chionomys; species Chionomys nivalis. Next base: position 7,075,818 of record NC_080090.1, read on the forward strand.
AGGCTAGCCTTGGCAACGTGAGACATTGTCTGAAAAGCAAAGCAAAATAAAATCAAGCAGCACCAATACTAAGAAAATAGTGAAAAGAGCATTTGAAAACAATGGGAAAGGACAATGTTACATGAAAATCACATGGACCAAACTCTTCCCTGTGCCTCAGTATTTTCCAGTCCCAAAGTAAATCCCTGTTGGCCCGGTTCCATCACGGTCGAGTGCTAGAGCCCCACTGTGCTGCTTCTGATTTGGTTAATCAGGAGGTGAGAAGCAGAACTTTCTGTTTAATGTGAGTACTACACCCTTTAGCCTTCTCTGAGGATGACAGAGAGCAAACCCGCCATTTCTCTTGGAAATGAGAAACATCTGAACGGATTCCTCTGGCTTTCAAGTCACTAGGTGGTGTCCTTTCATGTCCCTTCACGTTTGTCATTTTGGCAAAATGTTGTAGGAGGCCCCTTTAACTCAGGAAGCTGGCATACACTGTGGAAGAGTCTGTGTTGATGCTATACCAGGACGCATACCGAAGAGTGAACGAGCACACGTGAGCTGTGCGAGCATGAGATAAGCATGGGCTGTTGATGTTGAGAAGAAAGGCGAAGGGACCACAGTGGACTCCAGAGAGGAAGTGTTGGGGTGGGGGGAAGTAGGGAGATGAGTGAGGCTGAGCTGGTGGATCTGCTTGGGGAAGCACAGTGTAGCAAGCGGAATGGTGTGGTGGAAGCCCAGAGGCGTGTCACAGATTCAGCGAGCTGCTCGTCCTGTAGTTGGCCTGCGGTGCGGGCTTTGCGCATCTGGAACTGGTGCTGAGCAGGAAGGTGAGACCGGAGAGAGAGGTGGGGACAGCTCATCCAAGGCTTTGCACACTATATTAAAAATGTGGTCTTTGCGGGGAATTATGGAAAATCACTGAGAGATTTTAGCAGGAAGCTGTCATGTTGAAATTTCATTTGAAGAAGATCACTCACTGGTGGGTGGGGGATGGATTGGATGGTAAGGGGGCGGGGAGGGACCAGGCTACAAGTCTGTCAGAAGACGGTCATCTTTCACACCATGTTTAGGGATTGATTTCTTCTTATTGTGGTCAAGTCTGACCTAAACATGGGAGATACTTGGGAGTTATCGTGGTCCCTTTGATTGTCAACTTGACATAGTAAAGTCACATGGGAAGGGGTCTCAATGAGGATGTCTTGTTCAAGCTGACCTGTGGGCATCCTGTGGGTGGGATTTCTTCTTCAGGTTAATTGACCTGGGAAGAACTACCTTGGATCTGGCCTGTGTAATTTCATGAGCTTGGCCTTGAGCTAGATGAAAATTTGGAGAGACTACGATGAGCACCAGCAAGCGTGAATGCATTCGGCTCTGCCCTTGACAGTGGGTCTGTGACCAGCGGTTGCAGTGGCTGCTGCCTTGCTTCCCTGCCACAGTGCTCTGTAACCTGGGCAGTGCCAAAGGCCCTTTCTACCTTTGAAAAAAAGGTAGAAATTTGCCAGGGTATTTATCACAATAATAGGAAGCAAAACTAACACAAATGTGTTAAAAGAAGAGCAGTAAAGATAAAGAGAATATTTGGTCAAGAAGGAAATGTAACCAGAATAATTTACATGACTTGCGAAAAGAGGGAAAATTTATTTTTTATAAAGTTAATTTTTAAAACAAATTTATTTTTTTTATTTTATATCCCAACTGAAGTTTCCCCTCCCCCTTCTCCTCCAGTGTCTCATCCTCTTCTGTTCCCATCCCCTAATCCAGTCTCCCTCCGTTTCTGTTTTGGAAAGGGCAGGTCTCCCATGACAATCAACAAAGCATGGAGCATTATGTTGCAGTAAGAGTAAGATCATCCCCATGTATTATGGCTGGGCAAGATGACCCAGTAGATGGTCTTGGGTCCCCAAATCCAGTAAAAAAAAAGTCAGGGAAAACCCCTGCTCCCACTGTTAGGAGTCCCACAAGAGGACCAAGCTACACAACTGGAGCATACATGCAGGGTGGGTCCCACCCAGGCTCCGTGAGCCACATGAACCCAGGTCAGTTGATCCTGAGAGTTTTCTTGTGATGTCCTTGACCCCCTGGATCCTACGGTCCTCCCCCCCCCTTCTTCTGCAGGATTTTCCAAACTCTGGCTCATGTTTGTCTGTGGGTCTGCATCTGTTTCCATCACTTGCTGGATGAAGCCTCTCTGATGATAACTGGGCTAGACACCAATCTGGTCACAGGAGATGGGCAGTTCGGGCTATGTTGCTAGGAGTCTAGGCTGGGACCTTCCTTGTAGATTCCTGAGAGATTCCCTTGTGCCAGGTCTTGTCTGACTCCATCGTCTCTTCCAGTACTCTCCTCCTTTGTCCCCTCAACCTGGCCACTCATGTCATCCCCACCGGAGAGGGGACAACTTAATCACCATCATTTTCATGTTAAGGAACAGTTCTGATGTCTCATAGAAAGAAACTTAAGGGTTCAAATGCAAAATCTATTATCTATAGCTCTGAAAAAAAAGTATATTGTTATTTTTAAAATTTATTTTATAATTTTGACCACAAAAGTTATTTGGCAGCAAAATTTGACCTTAACTGACTTCAGACTGTTTGTGTTCTTTAGTTTATCCCATTAGTGGGTATGATTATGGCTCTCCTGAATGCTTATATGGGTAGCACTGTGTGGTTTTATTTGATAGTCATTGGTAATGGTGCTTTGTTTGAGCACAGGATATTTCTGTGTTCCCCAGGTTATCCTCAAACTCATGACCGCCCCCCCCCCCCCCGCCGCCTCTCTCCTGAGCTGCTGGAGTTACAGGCACATGCCATGATGTTCTTCAGTGTGTCTTGTTCCTGATGTGGCTTTCTATTGCTGGTAGGAGCTGTCACTACCAGCTAACATTTAGATATTATATGATATATTTAATATTTTAAAATCTCAGTTGATTTTTTTTTCTGGAAACTGAAAACTACAGATCCTATTTCCCCATTCCAAATGCATGAAAGAAAGTTGAGCCTTAAAAATATCAGATGGATCCAGGGGAGAGAGCTCAAGTTAGGAGATCATTTTCCACAGTAGCAGGAAGACCTGAGTTTGCTCACCAACACCCATGTGAACAGCCAGGTGTGGTGACACACACTTAGAATCCCAGCCTGAGGAGGTGGAGGCGAGCAGATGCATTGGACCTGGCCAGCAACCTGGTAAGATTGGTGAACTCCAGCTCTTAATGGGAGCCATTATCTCCAAAGCCAAGTTGAAAGTGGATGAAGGACATTTGAGGTTGTGATGTGGTCCTCGTATACATGCTAACACCCCTGACCCAGCATACAGACAACCCCCAAGGACCCCCAAACACCCCTCCACAATTGTGATGGCCTGCGTATAACAGCCTATTTAATGTGGTGTCTATCCCAGCATAGAGGGGGAGGTGGCATGAAGTTCCACCCTCAATTGTTTCTATGATTTTAAGGAAAAGAGGGTGAAATGTGCTTTCTCTTTTTTTGAATTCTACAGGCTCTTCTTTTCTTCAGGGAGCTTGTAAACAAGCAACCAAGTTAGAGTCGTGCCGTCTGGTGCGGCTTGAATATGATCTTGCCTGACAGCTGCATTAATCGCAGAACCATGTTACTTCTCAGTGGCAGTAGGCAGAGAGGAGGTGGTTTTTGTTTATTCAGGTCTTTTGATTTGACCACTGTAATTTATACCATAATGCACCGGTGTTTCCCCTTCCTGCAGTGAAGAGGTGGGTGCTGTGCCTCTAGCTTCCTTTCCACTCCATACGAGAGCCAAACGAGAGAGCTGGCTGTTGGATACCCCACGAGCATGGTTCTTAAGGTTCTAAGAGGAGAAGCCTTTTAACTGTGCATTGTAGAACATTCTGTCCTGACTTCTGATCTACAGCGTGCTTATTGCTGAAGTCAACATCCTAATGTTACAAAAAAACTAAAACCCTATATCACTTATTGATTTGCTCTCTGTTAAAGTGACAGCAAGCTTTTTTGGTTATAGTCCCCATAAAGGAGTTTATCTACTAAATGTTCACGGTTTGCTTCTTTTTTCCTTTTCTATGTGTTGTGAGCATCAACTGTGGGGGCATGTTCCAGTGTATACAACACCTGGTATGATTTACAGTTTGTAAGGTATGGATAGCTTACTCAGATTGATATAATAATAATAATAATAATAATATTCACACTAGATTCATTTATAACAGGTGGAATATAATTTTGGAGACAATTAGCAGGGTCCAAGAGAGCCTATGAAGAGAACCTCTTTGCAAGACTCTGTCTAAATTCATTTGAAAATGTACATTTGTGAGAAATACATGTGAAAACAGAAATTTACACTAATTACGTCCTTCTGTCATGTTGACAAAAATGTTGGTGGTGGCGGCAATGGTGATAGTGACAGTGATGATGGTGATGATGGTGATGATGGTGGTGATGGTGATGATGATGGTGATGATGGTGGTGATGATGGTGGTGATGTTGGTGATGATGATGATGGTGATGATGGTGGTGATGATGGTGGTGATGATGGTGATGATGATGATGGTGATGATGATGATGATGGTGGTGATGATAGTGATGATGATGATGGTGGTGATGATGATGATGATGGCAATGATGGTGCTGGTGATGGTGGTGATAGTGATGATAACTAGGGGTAGAAGTTGGAGAAGGGGAAAGAGAATGAAAACAAAGAAAAAAATTCAATTTTGAACTTAGCTGTGTTTTACTAAGTGGGACCGGAAGTGGTAAGGTAGACATGGAGTTACTTTAAAGATGGGGAGACATAGTCCCAACTAAATTGCTAACTTCATAGAATCACAAACGGAATGGCCCAAGAAGCCCAAGAAAGCCTAGCTCAAAGCAGACAGCATTTTTACTTAAGATGATTTGATGTAGGGCGCCTTTTGTACTTTATGATGGTAGAAAAGGGTCTCAGACATTCTGCTATTTCTGCCCAATTACACGAAGTACACGAAGCTTTGCTGGGAGTAGACTTTGCAGTAGGTAGCTTTGTGCAGCTATGGGGTGATGTAACTGTAGTGGGTGGGTTTAGCCAATGCTAGGCTCAACTGTATTTAGTCATGCCCATGTACTGTTGTGGTCTCTGTCGTGATAGTTCTTACCTTTCCTCTGCATTCCGTAGCATTTTTTCATGATTGAGTTTTGTTCTAATGCTATCTATTTCTCCCTTAATAGCAGCTTTCATTTTCCTCTGGTCTTTACCTAAGTTTGATACTATCAGAATAAAACATTGCTCTCTCTTCAAAGTTGGTTCTTGAGCCAAATATGAGTGACCATGACCTACCTGGGTACATGGATTCAGTTTTTCCCCCAAATAACCCTTCCTAATAGAAATGGTTACATGTGGGTTTTTTTATAGCCACAGAACAAAAGAACACTATATATCAGGGTATTTTTTTTTCAAATATGTTGATGGGAACATGAGGAGGTGGGTACACGAGCTGGGAAATCTCTGCTGTAGACCTCAGATGCTATCTTATAATTTCTACAGCTGTGGAATTGATGGACACAATGGCCTGATAAGGCAAAGAATTCTAAAAAGGTTTTTAGCTGCTAGTCATAAGGACATTAGGTCAGACACAGAGATGGGTGAGGGACCACTTTTAAAGGGGCTAAGGACAACCAAAGGGAATTTGTTTGGATCTTTAACTTTCCAACTCTCACAATTATAGCGTTCTAAGCAGTCAATTTTAATTGGACTTTTGGCAGTCAAATTAGAAAGTCTGTCCCATTTACCTGACTGCACATCATACCATGTTATCATATCATCATATTATCATATCATATAATCAACTTGAGCTGTAGGCAAGAAAGGATGGTATCAACCAATTCTACTCCTCACTAGTAGATTTCATTTGTCTCATTCTTGTTATAAATCTAACTTAGAAACCCAAGGTCCCTGAACTGTTACATTGTGCCTTGCCACACACACAATTAAGGCCTTCTTTGATCTCATAGATCTTAGGTAGATATTTCCAGTAGTGAAAAAATATGATAAGCATTTTTTATTTTACTTAGTGAATTTTCATACACTGTCGTAAACACATAAAAGTACTGGGTAATGGGGAAACTCCCTCCTCCAACCCCTTCATTGAAATGATCCCGGGAACTGGAGGAGTCTGAGGGAAGTTTCATGAAAACAAATGCCCATCTCTATCTCTTGTTACTTCCTCCAAGTTATGAATTTAAATTTTTTTGTTTGTTTCTTTAGGTAGGAAATCCAAAGCATTCCCATGGGGAAAAATTTGCTCTCCCAGCAGGGGTCCGGATGATGGTCCTTAACAGATTCAAAGTTGGACATTCATATAAGAGCGAGCTAAACAAGACACATAAAAAGACAGCAGAAATTGAATGCAGCCAGAAAAATACAAAGTAATGCGAACACAGCCTCTGAACTCTATTTGAAAATCCAGCTGCCGACTAGACTCTTGTGGGCCCTGTGCTTTGCTGGTGTGAGGGGAGCACAAAGAAGGACATGTTTTTAAAAGAAAATAGATGATTGGATTCAGGTTCATAGGAAGATTCGTGTATAGGAGGGTCACTGTTCATTATCCGCAGAGCAGATGATTCCATGGGGGTTCTGCCTTTCTTTCTTTCCTATAGGGATATTTGGAAAGTATTCAGAATTCAATTGCTTGGGGGAGCTATAATGAATGTCTGGGGAATGCGAGTCCTCAGAAATAAGAGATTTGGGCCTGATGAGAAGTTGGGTTGAAAATCCTGCATCTCATTTAATGGTATATCCAACTTTTCAAGACCCCAGTTAAGGCAGAGGAGAGATAAGTGATTAGAAGTGGGAATAAATATATCCAATGTTTGTCTAAAGGAACTCCTTTCAAAAACACACACATATGTTCACATCTTTTGAACTATTTCTTTAAAACCTTAACATGAGGCCAGAGAAACAGCTCAGCAGTTAAAGGCACTTGTTACCAAGTCTGATGACCTGAGTTCGATCCCCAAGCCCCATAGGACAGAGAGAGCTGATGCCTGAAAGCTGCCCTCTGACCTCCATATGTGTACACACACACACACACACACACACACACACACATACAATAAATCAGTATAATTTTTTTAAAAAGAATAAATCTATAACATGAAGAAGTTAGTAAATGTAGTGCAAGCCTGGAGATAAGGGAGTAGCCAAGCCCGTGGCTGCACTAGGTGGGGGTCTCTTTGGGAAGGTAGCTCAGTGCTTTTTCTTGACTCCTATTTCCTTCCCTGTATGATTCTGGAGGGGGCTGGTATGAGAGAGAGAAAGAGAGAAGAGAGAGAGAGAGAGAGAGAGAGAGAGAGAGAGAGAGAGAGAGAGAGAGAGAGAATAGATTGAACAAACCAGGAGAAAAACAATACCAGAAATGCTGTGTTTTATGCTCAAAGTTACAAATATATATGCAAAACAATGCTGGAGAATGAAGAAGAATCACAGGTTCTGATAGGTGTGTTAGGAAGGAGTTGCCAAGCAGTTTCCTATTAATTCTGAAGCACTTATACTATTTTTAAAATATCCCACAAACCTTTGCCTGACAAAAGAAGAGTATGAAATAAAGCTTTAGTCTCTGCTGTGACAGCTATTGCCATGGCAACCTGCCTGTCAATCAACACCCACTTCATCGAGCCTCAGAAAACACCCCCAGAAATAAATGTCAAAAGTCTTCTACAGGTTCCAAATTTAAATCAAACTTTAAAATAAATTAAAATAAGAACCCAAACACCCACAGTAGTCACACACAAAAAAGTAAATTCTATTTTGGAAAGAGGGTAAGAACCAAAGGTCAAAAGATGCAGCCAAACAGATGGCAGAAGGAAAGAAACGAGAGAGCCTAGGATCCTATACCGTGTCGTGGCATTCTATGGTCAGTACATAATGCATAATAGTAAGAGATGCTGCTCACCTGAGGGAGCATCTGCCATGTGAAATGCAGGTGTCATGGTTTCTCCCTGCCATGGCATCTGGCTTTTGTCATGATCATATATCTCTCATCTTTTCTGTTTTAGGAATGTCGAGGTCTTGTTTTTGGTGGTGTGAGACAAGACAAGGAACTAACACAGGAAGGTGGACCACTGTGCCTGGTCACTCTCAGGGATGTAACAGTCAAGGGGTAGGGATGGACTCTTAGACAATCTTTGGTCCTTGTGGTTTTTGATGCATGCTTCACAAATTTTGCCATTCTCATCTCTTTTGTGCACATCAAAAATACACATGAAAACCTGGTACCACACTTCACAGGAAGTGATGGGTCTCCCCTTCTCATTCTGTGAACCCCAAATTAGCTAGCAGACAGGCATTTAAAGGACCTAAAGTTGATCAGATTATGAAAAGCTAGTCAGTCTTCCAACAGTAAGAAAGGTTGAGTTAACCTATTCAACTGTTGGTGGATGGGAAGGAGAACAAGGAAAGCCGTGTGTTTCATTGCATCAACAAGGGCCCTGCCTTTTCATGGTATCTTTCGTGAAGTTCGGAGTGAAATCAGCAGCCCTGCAGTTCTTAGCTCTCCAGATCTCTTACTAATATTATGTATTTAATTCTGCACATGCCTTTTGTTCTGTCTACTTGCTCTGTGAGCTTGCTAAAGATCACCTTGGCTGTGCACATTTTCCTCAGTCTCTAAAAAAGAGAGCTGGATAGTCCTAGCTAGAAGTTGAATTGTATGTCCCTCTGCTCCTTTTTTGAATGCTATAACCAAATACCCAACAAGAAGCAATTTAAAGGATTCCCCTTTGGCTCACAGTTGAGAGGATGTTGTCCGCGATTGCCAGAAGGCAAGGCAGCAGGTAGCTCTATTGTGGTAGAGGATGCAGCCGGCTTTGCTCCCATCTTGTTGAAACCGGAAACGGAGATAGAACAGGAAGCAGAGTTGGCTATGCAACTTCAAGCACCCCCCCCTCCAAAGAGATTCTAAACCCTCCCCAAACTACCTCAACTGGAGATGGTCACTAAACATATGTGCCTGTGGGAAACATTTTACCTCCACCCCAAACCATGTTAGAGGCATGTCTTAGGTAGGGTTATCAATGCTGTGATGAACACCATGACCAGAGGGAACTTGGGGAAGAAAGAATGGATTTGGCTTGCATTTCCATATCATTATTCACCATTGAAGGAAATCAGGACAGGAACTTAAAGGCGTGACTTATGACGAGGACGTGGAGGAGAGCTGCTTACTGACTTGCTCCTTATGGCTTGCTTTGCCTGCTTTCTTATAGAACCCAGGACCACCATCCTAGCGGTGGCACCATCCTCAGTGACCTGGACCCTCCCACATTAATCACTAACTAAGAAAATGCCCCACAGCCTCTTCTACAACACTACTTATAGAGACTTTTTTACTTCAATTACTCTAGTTCATGTCAAGTTGGCATAAATGTAGCCAGCAGAACCCCTAACACAGAGCACACGCAAATGCAACCTTCCTTTGGAATAGATTCTTTACATAGATAACCAACATGCAGTGAGGTTATTCATGTGGCACCTAATCCAGTACAGCTGGTGCCCTTGAAAGAGGAGAAACATGGACAAGAACACAGACATGCATACAAAGAGCATCACACGAAGGGACTCAAGAAGAGTGCCACCTACAAACTGTAAAGACCATTCACATATTCCTTTATGACAACTGACTCTGTCAAACCTTGATCTTGGATTCCAAGATCCAACATGAAGATAATATTTTTTTTTTTTTACTATTGAAGACACATATAAGTTCAGCAATCTTGCCAAAATGGATAGACACATGGAGTAATGTGGCTGTGATTGAATCTGAAGAACTCAGGCTTCTTGCTCATGGCTCAGCATAAGTACAGTTACTGAGAGGAGAGCCAAGAACCTGGGAGTGAGGATGGGGCAGGCAGCCTGAGGATTCAGTGGATAATAGGAAGGGGTGAATGTTCCCATGCTCTTCAGTCCTTCTCCCCTAAGCTCTGCCTCCGAGTTCGACTTCTCTAAATCACCAATATTATTGTCAGTTCGTTCATGTCAGAAACTCAATGGAGGGATTTCCAGTGCTATGGGTTAGAAGCTGTCTCAATTAATTTCGAGGTAGATGTGTATTCACAGCTGTTTCCAGCAGAGTAATTGGGTTCCTGGTTTTCTTTTACCTCAAAGTTCATACACCAGAGGTTTGGGGCCTCTCTGAACCCGTCTTCTCATTGGTTTGATCATTTGCATCAGCAGGTATTGATTGCAAGCTCTTATGGACGTAAACATCCTTAAGATTTATTAAGTTCTCAAATTTTCAAAGAAAACAAGTCTTAAGTACCATGAAAATGGATGGGTTTCTCAGAACACCAGCCAGAGCCTTTAACAGCTGCCTGCTGGAATGATGGAGTTCTATTCAGGGGCAGATTTACTGAGAAGCTGATGAAATTCAAAAAGCAAGTCACTTCCCTTGCATAGATTGTCTCTAAGGGTTTTTTTTCTTTGTAATTTTCCATTGAGATTTTTATAATCTTTCTCTTAAAGAAGGTGCAATTCCAGTTGTATGGGCGTCAGATACTTCATGATGGGTATGTGTCCTTGGTTTCAATGACAGTGGGTCTTTGAGGAATCAGGCTGTGCTACAGAGTGGGAGAAGAAGGCCTTATGAGTAATCAGGGGAAGCAAGTATATATAAGCCAGTGATGAGATGTAGCTAAAGAAGAGAGTAGGAAGGGTGGCCATGATTAGGACCAGAGGAGGCAATTCCTGATCAAGTTGGAAGTTAGAAAGCACAGAGGAAGCTCTGAAGGACTCAGATGAGTCGCTAGATAGATGGGCTCCACAGTGAGCTGTCCCATACTAATCTCAGGGTACGATGGCTAACCTTGATTGTCAGTGTGATGGGATTTAGAATCACCATGGAAACACATCTCTAGATATGTTTGTGGGAGTGCTTTTAGAAAGGCTTAACCGATGCGGGAAGACCAAGTCTGAATGTGGGCAGCACCATCCTGTGGATTTGAGTTCCAGACTGGATAAAAAAGATGAAGCAAGCTGAGTTCCAGCATTCATTTCTCTGTGTCGTGACTGTGGATGCAATGTGCCCGCTGCCCTATGCTCCTGAGGCCATGCCTTCCCTTTAATGATGGACGACTCCTTCAGTCTGGCTGCCTACATCCTGTTTTCTCTAAAGCCAGCGCAATGATTCAGAGATAGACTATGAGGAAACACAGCCTTACTGTAGTGCCCACCTGTAAATCCATGTCCTGAATACCAGCTAATTTCCATTTCAGTTGAGACTGCTATTAGGTTTCAAACACAACCCAAATGCAGGAGTATCTGGTTTGGAAGGCTGATTTTCTCTGTAGTATATGTATACAGCTTGGAATTAAGTTATTTATAGCAAGGCTTTCTATGTATACAGTAGATCATACAGCTTATCATATGATGCTGTAAGTTGGATGGTGTCTAATGGGTAACTTTGAGTCCATGGGTATATTTGGTTTTTTTTAACATGGCTTACTATAATCTGCAGGCCACTATCCTTGAACATGGTAGCCTATTGATACAGACATCTGGTCTACCAAAGAGCAATGTTGTTTTCAGGTGTATTCTGTCTTGAGGAATGGATGAAGGGCTGAGAGAAACTAACTTCTTTGTCTTCTTTTTTTCCAACCCTGCTGTTCCAACTCCTAGTCTTGCTCAATGGTATTTCCCAAGGTCATTGTTTTCTCTGGTCTTTGCTGTTTTATTTGAAATGTCTTACCCTCTTTAGCTAGTCATTCAGTGGCTGCCATTTTGAAAAGGCAATTTTGATGTGAAGATCTATGTCCATCTTCAACTCAGGATTCTCGAATGAAAAGGTAACCTTTGACAATGTTCAGTTCTTTATGAAGATCACTGTGAGTGCATTGCCAGACAGGCAGTCTAAGTATGGGAGAGTTCGTTTGAACAGACTTTCTACCAAAGGATAAATAAATACACCCCCAAATCACAGTGGTAATCCGGGACAGAGTCTCATTTCTGATGACTTTATAGATCAGCTGGGCTTCAGAGATGTGTCAACATGACACTGTTCCCACACTGAGTTGTTTTGGCTTCAGGGGACTGTCTGCTTCTTCTCTTCCTCTCTCCCTCCCGTTCTCATTTTAGCTACATTGGTGAGTGTTTCTGTCCTTTGCTAAAATATGATTTTCAAAACTGTGATTAACAGACATTTTCAGATAGAGACACTGGCTCTCGTTTTCCAAAGAGACACAGCATGTGCGAGCGGGCGAGCATCAGAATAATGTGGAGAGATATGGCTGTTCGTGGGAAACCATGCTAATGACTGCATCTGTCCTGCTCATTTTGGGCTGCCTGGGATCATCCTCACACTTCTGATTGGCTGATGTTTCCCTCTACAATGAAATCTCTTCATTTTTGTGTCCCTTCAACACAAAAGTCCCTATGGTTGGTCTGGTCTTTGTGCTCTAAATGGAAGTTACAACAGTTTAAAATTCAGGAACTGTATTCTCTACAACCTGCTTGGGGGCTCCACAGATTCAGAGGGCTGGCACAATGACAGTTCTTTAAGCAACTTTTGGACCTAGAATATTCTGGCCAACTGTCCTTAACAATAAACACTGACATGACTTAGCAAAGTGTCACAAAACTAAGGGAGGTTTTATTTTCTACTAAAATCTGACTTTTTTTTAAAAAATCACTTGAGCCTATTTGAGCTCCTTGTGATAATATCTTGACTCTAGAGTACTTAGACTTGCGCAGTTTAACTCTCAAAGACAGCGACTTGAGCCTGTGAAAAGGAACTATCTGCTACAAGAGGAACATTTGCTACAGCCCTACAATATGGAATTTTAATTATTCAAGTGCGTGTATGCATATGTATGTGTGTAGTGTATATGTCTGCATGAGTGTGTGTGTAGCATAGTCTGTGGGTGTGTTTTTATGTTTGTGTACATGTGTATGTGGGTATATGTAGGTGCCAGAGGTCAGTGTTACATTTTGAAATAAGGTCTCTAATTGAACCTGCCATCATTTAGGAAGACTACCTGCCCAGTGGGCCTTCTCCAGTCCCTGCCTTCCCAGTGCTAGAATTCCAGCTTTAGACCATCTCTCCTGGATTTTTCTTGGGTGCTATGGATCCACACTCTGGCCTTAATGCTTCTGTGGCAAGCATGTTGCCAACTAAGCCATCTCCTCAGGCCCAAAATCCGAGTTTTAAAAGTGTTTTTCATGTTCAGACCTTAAAGGGATCAATCAATGGGCAGTGTCCTCCTGTGGTCCATGAATAGAGCCCTGCAAGAGGAAAGAGAAAAGGGAAAGTACATAATCTTACACATGTAGAAGTTAGATGGATTGGATGATCTTGAGCAGGAAGTGTTTTAGTCACGAGGAAGCAGGATGGAATTACAGAGAAGGAAGTGAATGAGGAGACGAGCTGAGACATAAAATGTTCCTCACCACAAGGAAACGTGTTTCCACGTGTTCCAAGCAAGTGCCTCGACAGATCCCAGAATAATCCTTCCAGGTACGCATGCACCAGGGGACAGAGAAAATCTGACCACTGAAGATGCTAAGGAAAGTTCTAGAAAGGTACTCCCCGGACTTCTGACCCCTGCAGAAGACATCTAGCTCCTGGAGGGAAGATATTTATTCAGCCAATGATTATAGAAGAATGCAGAAACTCATTCTTCTAAGAAGGAAGTGGAATTGGGTTTTCGCTCAGTCATAGTGTAAAACCTTGGAGATGTGGGCTTAATTGGTAAACTGAGAACCACTGTCCCTGATTAATGAACGGAGGCCTGCCAAACTTCTTGAGGTGGAAGTTGGAATGCAGCTCTACATGGCAGCTTGTCATAGGCATCAATGGCACCCTGGGACTTCATGCATCATCTGTGTTTGTCTGTCTCCTCTCTTACTCTGCTCTGAAAGTTGTCGAAGCTACTGGGCAGGACCAGCCCAGAGGGTCCAAAACATTGAAGCTATTTTCTCACCAGCTTTTAGATGATTCTCTGCAAGTTGCCATTAGTATCCCACCATGCCACTACCCTGGAGCAGTCACTGGAGGCCAGCACTGGGGACCACTTCCTTCACAGCTTGGTTCTGTGCCTCTTGCTAAGATTTGTGTCCACAGGTGCTGTGGCCTTGACATGAGGCCTTGTGATGTCTTGCAGAGGGTGACGGTTGTAATGTGGATGGTGCTGGCTTGGGGTTGCTATAGCTGTAGTTGTTACAAGTACCCTGATCTACTGAAGGACCTGTTTGGGCACGGAAAGGCTGCTGTGGAACTACAGACTCTCTAGAAGATCTTTGATTTTCTTGGTACATTTTTATTTATACCACAGTACATTGGGTACATTTCGGCTTGAGTCACACATTTTCCCCTTTCCCTGCTCGCACCTATTTTCATAATTGACCTAAAATAATTCTTTTTATCTTATTTACCCCGACTCCTGTCTAGAGTGGTGGGAGTGATCACACACCGAATGTGGCACACACTGAGAGGAGGGGAGGCGAGTGTCTCAATCCAAATAAAGAGGCTCTGTTTGTTGTTCATAGAGAGGTTGGCCTCACCCCAGAAAATAGCCTCAGAATAAACAGCTTTATGGAGACAGTCCTGATAGTTACAAGACTGAAGTCAGGAGTGGTTGCTGAGGGTGAGCCTTGGAAAGGTTCTCAGGCATGGAGCGGGTTAGAGGACAATTCCGTGACTTAGCAGCAGCGTTTGAAGCTGGCTTTGGAACGTCCTTGGCTAGACGTGTCTTTCTTTCACTTTCTCCCCCTTGGAAGGACATTGTTGAGTTAACAACCACATGGTAGCATGGGAAAGGGTCTTAAACTTTAAATATAAGCTAAACAGTTATGTCCTTCTTTCCCTCACTCCTTTCCCCCTCGTAGTTCCCAGGCATAATTGAGAAGTTTTGTTCAAATCGAACATTTGGGGCTGGTGGGACATCCTGCCGTGGTCTCTCGGATGCACTTGTATGAGGTGTAGCAAAATGTCCCTCTCGTGCTTCTTCTGAGCATCTTGTGAGTTTACTTTGCCATTTCTCAACTCATTGCTATTCTTTTAAAGATCTAAGGGAAAATTCTGATGGATTGTTCAAAGGCTTAAATCACACAAGATTACAGTTGCAAGCCTTGGACAGGTGGTAGGATTTCCCAATTCTTGTGGCAAGGCTCGCTAGGTGCCTTTATTGTGGCGACAATAAAAAGTCACAACAGTTAAAATTAATTACTCTAGCAGCAGGTTCTGAGGGCTAACTAGGAAACGCCAATCGTTGTTCTCCAAGCCAGTCCCAAAGTACTGAGAACGTAGCATCAACTCCACGAAGCTCGCGAGGCTAAATGAACTCACCCATGGATTATAGTCTTCGCGGGAACGAGCCCTGCTGGGGTGCAGCTCAGTGGTAGGACTTAGTGTGAATGAGTCCCTGGGTTGATCCCCAACACCCAAACTGACAGAAACCGCTTCCCCAAAACAGCAACTGCATCATTGTTATTGCTTATATATACACATATTAATTGTGTGTGTGCATATATATACACATGTATATATATATATATACATGTGTATATATACATATCTATATATAGCATGTCAACAATCACTTAGAGGAACATATCACCATTACTTAAATAAAGGCTTGTGGGTATTTATATTATCCAGGTCTTAATATGTATTCAGTTATTCTTTTACCTTTTTACATTTTTTTTTTTGGTGGTTGTATAGTTTCATTCTTTTTTCTTGGTTTTGGTTTTTCAAGATAGGATTTCATCTGTGGCTGTCCTGAAACTGGCTCTGTTTATACCAGGGTGGCCTTGAACTCACTAAGATCTACACACCTCTGCCTCCTGAGCACTGGGATTACAAGCAAGGTGTGAGGCACCACTGCCTGTATAACTATGGTGACTCTAGAGCATAGTTTTAGCTTTCTAACCGTTATAAGTACATAATTCTCTGGTTTCAAAGGCACTGTAATTCAAACAGCTGTCAGCTATGCAAGTTAAGCAACAGTTTCTGGGATTTAAGAATGAACCAGTTCTATCCCTAATTTTGACATATTGCTGCACTGAAAATATGTTGTGCTGTGGTTGGGATAAAATAGCCATCAGTAAAGTCATTTTAGTTTAGATAGCATGGAAGATCTGTTCTTTAAAACAGGTGAAAATCTCATGGGGTGTTTTCCTATCAGCTTACAGAGGCAGCTTGACAAGTAAACAAGAGAGACTTTTAAGTTGGAGAGGTGGTTCAGTGGACAAGCAAGGTGCTTGCATTAGTAGCTAGAATGAAGAATTGAATTAAAAACCCGAGACTTCAAATAAAACTGGGTGCAGTAGTGCCCACTTCTTATGTCTTTGCTTTTCTGGTAAGATGGGAAGTAAAGATAGAATCTTTGAAAGCTCCCGAAACAGCTAATCTGGTGTATATAGTGGTTAAAATTAATGGTATAAAATTAATAATGCCAAACAATATGTTTGGCATTGATTGACACTCAGCACTGCCCTCTGATGTCCACATGCCAATCACACACACACACACACACACACACACACACACACGCACATGATCACACAGACACATATTTTATATACATATAATAATATCATAAATACATGCCCCCTTCTAAGAACTTTGATTTATAAGGTCATAGATTTAAATCTATTAAAGTCTTTTATGTTATTGGTCAGAAGGCTGTTTAGAATCATAGTATAATGCACTATACTAGGTATGCAGGGGGAATTACAGTACTGTGGATGTCAGATGATCTAGCAGGTTGCCCCAGTTGCTTAGCATGACCCCACGTTTCTTGCTCATGGATCTCTTACATATGCATGGACATAATTTTGAATGGAAAGTTCTTTGGTTTGGCTACCTGACCAGGGCACACCAGCGCTAGCCCAGTGCAGAGAATCCTGGGTTTATACCTCATGCGTGCTTAGGTTTTTTCCTGTCTCTTTGCACTGATGCAGAATCCTTCTGTGCTTGATCCTCTAAAGCAGAGGTGGCTGGATCAGAAGACTGCTGTTTAGAATCTGGGAGGAGGTTCTTTGAGAATGCCCCATTCTCAGAGCTTAAAAACACGTAATAGGCATGCCTTGAGAGCCCAGTGTGTACAAGCTACTAGAAACATCTCCTGGGCTCGGGATGATGCAATCTCCGCTCCTCTTTTCTGTTCTTTGGACCTCTTCTGGAATTTCTCTCACTTTGCTGTCTCTACTTCAAGCACTTTGACCTCCTGCTCTTCCCTGAGCTTGATTTGCTTGGAGTGAAGGGTTTGGACATACAGTATTTCCTCTGCTTAGAACCAGATTTTCTCTATTCTTCTTTTTCTTCTTCTTAACTCCCTCCACAATTCATGTGGTTCTTTCAATATTAACCTTTCCAGACAAGTCCATGCCACCACACTATTGAAAGGTTCTAGCAAACTCTATACTACTGAAGGGAGGAATTATTAATGAAGGTGTAGGAAGAGGCCCCAGCAGCTTTCTGCTGCCCAAGGCAGGCTGGAGTCGTCCCCTTGACTCTGGCATAGACAGGCTGTTTAAAAGGGCTCTCTACAGACCATGGTCAAGTGTGACCGTGCTTTCTTTCACGGGAGCCTTCCTTTCATTCACAAGTCAGTACTTTTGCATTCCCGAACCTTTGAAGCTCCAACAGAAAAGAAAAAAAAAAGAAAGGAACAGAAAAAAAGAAAGAAAAGCACCTTTGTTAAGGTATATGATAGGGGCCAGGTGGATATTAGAGGGGGAAATTAATCAAGCCATTCCTGTACACATTAGGCAAATTGTTTCACTCCGAGTTAAAAAGCAGCTGGGGAGTCTTAAAGCCCGGGTGCCTGCATGCACTTTATGATGGTCTTAGCTTATGACCTTATATCGTTTTTATTTCTCTATTAAATCAAGATATATCTCATTGAGCGGCCATCCCATATGACATGGAATGGTTCATCTCGGTGTGTGCGACTAGAATTGCCCTTGATGAAAGGGAATAATACATCTGTTTTCCCCATGTACCCAGTGTGGACAGCTGGAGTTCATATTGCTGTGGATGCCACTGAGAAGATGTCACTTATGGGCTCAATTTGTCTCCCCCAGAGCATGAGCGTCCTAATACCGAATACCTCTGCATATAACCTTAGTTGGCAGTAGGTCTCTGTAGATAATCACATTAAGATGAGGTCATGAGAGTGACCTTTCATCCACTCCGACAAGTGTCCTCATGTTGTACTTTGAATGTGAAATGTCTCCCTCAGGCTCAAATGTTTGAACACTTGGCATCCAGAGGGTGGTGCTGTTTGGGGAAGTTGTGGTGTCTTTAAGAGATAGCATCTTCCTCAGTGGATGGGAGCTGTGGACAAGCTTGGAGGTTTCAGAACCTGGCCTACTTCCTGTGTGCTCTCTGCTTCCTGACTCCATGCAGTATGACCAGCGACCACCTGCTCCTGGCTTTGCTTCCTGTCTGCTTTGTGTGTCCAGTCACCATCTGCTCCTTTGATCCTGCATAATAGGACACAGCACAGTCCACATGGGAAGGACACTGGGGGAGAAGCAAAAGGGTGTGGACCACATTACCTTCCATAGTGAGGTAATTGCCCAACTCACGTGTCCACATTATGCTGCTGGTTAATAATGGCTGCTTGAGATTGATATGCCTTGGCTGCCATTTGGGAAGCAGGTCTGAAGTATGCCACATATTCTCCTATGGAAATGATCTAATTTCTTCACTTTCTAGGGGACAGTTAAGCAGATTATAATGGTAGAGCCACAGAGGCTGCAAAAGAAGTTCTCCAGTTTGTCTTAGAATCTTTCCAAGATTCCAAGTCATTTTTATCATTCCTTTTATTTTGAAAATGATTTATTTTTATTTTTTTTATGTATGAGTGGTTTGCCCATTTGTATTTCTGTGGATCATATGCCAATAGTACCTCCAGAGACCAGAAGAGGAATTGGATCTTCAAGTCCCCTATGAGAGCAACAAGTCCTCTTAACCTCCAAGCCATTTCTCTAGCCTCTTTAAAAAAAAAAAAATCACATTTTATCTTATTACCTACAAGCCCTTACATCAGCATCAAGGTGTCTATTTCTTGAATGAATAAGTGAACCCAGAGATTTTTAATCTATGATTTGTATGAAATAAAATTTTTATGGATATTTAGGTAGATGAGACCATTACCCTCTGGACCAAGAAGAAAAGCAAGGTATGGGCATCAGGTGATCTTACCTGTCTTCCTGCCCCCACACTTTTATCATAGCAGATTTGGTCAGTTAACTTTTGAGCATCAATCACTAGATTATCATAACAGAGATTAAGAAATACCTTGAAAATATAAGTCAATGTAGGCATGGCTCTTATCATATACATAGTCCATGAGCTCAATCATTGCCCTGCCCCATCTCTTTCTCTTTCTAGTGATGACAAGGACTAGACTCTGGGCCTTCTACATGCCAGGCAAGCTCTTTATCACTGAGTTACAACTCCAGCCCTAACATGACTCTTTATGTAACCCCTTGAATAATTTTACATTCATTCAGATAATGCCTTCCTTTCCTGCTCTCTC
The DNA here is from genome assembly GCF_950005125.1 of Chionomys nivalis. Taxonomy (NCBI): domain Eukaryota; kingdom Metazoa; phylum Chordata; class Mammalia; order Rodentia; family Cricetidae; genus Chionomys; species Chionomys nivalis. The sequence goes on from NC_080090.1 coordinate 7,095,302, forward strand.
TAAGAAACAGTCATCTCTAAGGAGATAGCTGTGAAGGGTGCATTCCTTTCTGGTCCAGGGATGCTAAAACGAAGAAGTTCTGTCACCAGGGTTTTGCTTGGAATTTCTCTTGTCCTCCTGGTGATTCTGATGATCTTTGTGAGAAAAAATCCAAAGGGAACACACAGAGCACAGTGTGGGGGAGATCAGGGAAGTTTGTTACATAGTAGAGTTAGCCCATTCTTAGGGGTGGACAGTGGCCAAAGGGACCATTGTCCCAACAGTCTTGACAAGTTTCATATTGTTTTTAAAGTCTCTAAAATGGGCAACTTTTTCTAAGTAACATTTTTTTTTATCCAAATGATTGACAGGCCTGTTTGGACTGAGTCTTATGGAAGGAAAAGGAAATGTCTATGTCCCTTATCAGAAAGTCTCAGCTAGATAATAATAAGTTTTGTTCAGAATATAACTCAGTTTCCTGTCTCTTGACCCATAATCCAGTTCTATTGTTTTTTACAAGCTGGTGTGGTGGTGGTTATTGTTGTTGTTGTTGTTGTTGGTGGTGGTGGTGTGTGTGTTAGGTGGTCTCCTTCCATGACCCCCAAGCTAATTACCTAACTAGTTACCTAACTGATCACATGTGACTTTGACCCACAACCTTCTTCTCTGTGCTTTATTGTCTCTCTCAACTGTTCACATTTCATTTCAGTTGCTTGGATAAAACACTCTGAGACTAAGACTGCTAACAATAGTGGAGAGAGTGCCTGAACTGGCCATCTACTGTAATGAGATCGGTGACTACCTTAATTGTCATCAAAGATACTCTATCTTGTAATTGATGGAAGCAGATGCAGAGATCCACAGTCAAGCACTGGGCTGAACCCCAAGAGTCTTGCTGAAGAATAGGAGGAGGAATTGTGCAAACCAGGGGGGTCATGATGGAGGAACCCACAGGGGCAGCTGACCTAGGCTTGTGGGAGCTCATGGACTCTGGACCAACAGTTGGGGAACCTTAATGGGACCAACCCAGGCCCTCTTTGTGTGTGTGACAGTTGTGTAGTTTGGCCCCTTAGTGGTGGGATCAGGACCTGTCCCTGGTGCTTAGCAGGCTTTTGCTGGATTACCTTGCCTAGCCTTGTTGCAAGGGGAGGAGCTTGGTCCTGCCTCAGCTTGCTTTGCTCAAGCCTGTAAAAGGTCTGCCCCTTTCTGAATGGTGACAGAAGAGGAGTGGAAGGGACATGGGGAGGGGGGCGGGATCAGACGACTGGGAGGACAAAAGGGAGGGGAAACTGCGTTCAGTATGTAAAATAAATACAAAAATGTTATTTAAATAAAACAATAATCACAAAAGGAAAAAAATACCCCAAGACTAAGCAGCTCGGGGAGAAAGCTTATTTTAGTCACAACACCAGGTTAGACTACCCCTGCTATGAAGTCATGGCTGTGGGAGCCTGAAGGAGCTGGGCCCAGCACATCCACAGTCAAGAGCTGAGAGAAGCGAACACATACATGCTTAGTACTCAACCAGCTTTCTCTCCTTTTACACAGGCCAAGATGCCAAGCCCAAGGAATGGTGCCACCCACATCAGGCTGGTCTTCTAACCACATTAATCCAGTTATAAAGATGCCCCATAGATATGTCCGCAGGCCAACCTGATCTAGACAAACCCCTCGCTGATTTGACATTGTGTCAGGTTGATGGTCCAAGCCAATCATCACATCCAACACAGACCAATCATAACCAGTCTGAGGAGCCAGGCCCCTCTCACAAGTGGTCCTTCAGCGGTTTGTAGAAGTGCTGCTATATCTCTGTCCCAAAGGTCATGGGCTGCGTGAGTCACTCCACTGTGAAAGTCTGCCTTAAGTTATCCTGTCTGCCATCTACTCTCAAAGGCTGTAGATCACTCAGGTTCTCTTAATGTTCATGCATGATTTTATCATAGTTTTTCAAAATTATATAAACTTACCAAAATACATTAGACATCCATTTATATTTTTTCATGCCCAGTATTTTAGAGTTGATGAGATCTGGATTATTTCATGCTGTGCGAAGGAATATTCCTAATTATCTCCAGGAACTAAAGTATATTCAAATATGCACATGGCTCAGACTAAGAGCTGATTTGAAATCCTGATAATGAAAACAACAAAATGTCAGCAAAATGCTAAGTTATGTAGGGGCAGTAAAACAGTAGACAACACTATAAGTAGCTTTACTGTTGCAAAACAAGCAATAATGCCTAGATAGAACACTCGGCATTTGAACAACCTATGTTTCAACTGATAACGCTCATGGATTGAGAGCAGCGTTCTAAAGTGGAGTAGAGGCGGCTGGTGTTAACCGGCAAAGAGCGCTGGTCAGCGTGAAGAGAAAGCACGCCTTTGTTAGCATTTCCAAGTTCATTCTGTCTCCATCTTAACTTCACACGGTAGCGTTATCAGCAGAGAATCATGGACAGCCTGCCTGTCCCACGGATAAAGCATCTATTTTATACTTCAGGCATTTAGTTTTCTTGCATTATCAGAAACAAGTGCCTGGAAGGGAGGTCTTGGATTCTTAAGGGGCTAGCTAGCTGGTTTCTTCTTGAAGTCACCAGCCTTTGAGAGACCGACATTAGTTCCTCTGTTGTCACTAGGGTGGAGAAGTTGCAAGAGGATGGGAGGGGTCAGCCCTGGGAACACAGAGTGGTCTTCGTTCTGATTCCATTAGCAATTTAACAAAAGCAGGGCTGGAGCCAGGCTGGAGCAGCCGAAAGGGCTGTTGGTGCCACATTTTCAGAGGAAAGCTATCTAGCCAAGCAAAGGGGTGGCCTTTACAGTTCCCATAAGGCCCAGGAAAACAATTCGGATTTCTGGGCTTCTTCTCTAAATCCCTTGAATTTTCTCACATTGGATGGTGGGGGGAAGAAACTGCCGATGACAAAATATGTTTAGACAGCCCATGCCTTTACTCTAAGCTCTGTCCATGTACAGTCATAAAAACACAAATAAGCCAGGAAAGATGGCCTCGGTGGGAAGTCATATAAATTCTCCCGTTACTCAAACTTCCACAAATTAAGCTGCAATGTGTAGCTTAACACAAGTCAGTCAAAGGTGTTCAGTAGAGGGAAGGCTCAACCATCCAAAGCCGATGTTCAGTGCAGCTTGGGGTCTGTGCCTTTGCGGGCTGGGCCTCAAAGGTCTCCTCTTCCCCTCTCCACACTAGGCAAACAGAATTTGCCTACTCCTGCTCATCGTGCAGGGAAGGCTGATGTGGACCTGCTTGCTGGTGTGGCTGTCTGCTGAAGCAAGTGTGGTTCATTTCCTGCAGGAATACCCTGCCTGGAGCCTCTCTGCAGGGCTGCCTGCAGGAGCTCTTGAGAGGCCAAGTGTTTTGGTGTTATCAAGGGGGCTCATTATACCAAGGGAATAGTTCCAACCGACTTTAACAGGACGGGGAGTCAAACTGCAGTGTCGCCCACCCCATGACAAAGAGAATTGAAAGTACCCTGTATTTATTATGCTTTCTGTCTCTAATTATGCCTGTCTTTAATATTCTACTGTTAACGCCTTTAATGTTTTTTTGTCTCTACATTTTTTGGCATTTTTATGATTTGCAGTTCCATTCTAAATGGGCACATGTCATATTGTCATCTAATTTTATTGATAAAAACGCCCCTGTTTCCTGTGGCTTTTGGCCAAGGCATGCTATTACTTATCGTTCTATTTTTTCCTCTAATTATGTAGCCTGTGTAATGTAAAGTAAAAGATTGTTTCTCATTTGAAAAAGAGATTTAATGCTCTCTCTCTGTCACCTTGGGGAAGTGGATGCTGGGTCTAGAGTCAGGTTCTTGAGAGCTAAAGTACCTGACCCATTGGGAGGGCTCAGCAGATGCTGGCTGAATGAATGGAATGAATGATGGCTCTGTCTGTTCTCCCTCTCTCTCTCTCTCTCTCTCTCTCTGTCTCTCTCTCTCTCTCTCTCTTTGCGTCCCCCTTTGAACATACATTCCCTTCTGCGTATGCATTCCCTTGTGCCTCACATGCGTCCTCTTTTTCCTTCTCTTTCCTGTTCTCTACACTTCCGTCTTTTTCCCTTTGTCAAGTCTGAAGGAGGGTCACCGAGTCTAGGAAGTCTTAGCTCCTTCATTTCTCAACCATATCCAGGGTTTGTTTCGAGCAACCACGAATCCGGTCTATCCATTTTCAGCAGTTAAGGTTATGCCTAGAACTCTCCAGCAAAGAATAAACTCCCCTTTTTGCTATTTTGTAAATAAAAGCCCTCTGAAAAGGCCAAGGCTAAATTTTCTTCCGTGGCCCACGCTTGGAACCTTGGCTCTGAAGAGACTCCAGTCCAATTTCTCCTGCTGTGTGCAGTGGTTAGACACAACAGAGAAAACACTGATGAGGTCAGAGGGCGAGATGGGTTTACAACCCAACTCAAATGACAGGGCAAAGAGTCATGCGATACAGGAGACGTTGAGCGCAACCTGTAAGATCTGACCTCTTTTCCTTTCGTGTTGCTAGGGTCTAGAGACTTTGTTAGTGACTAGGGGCTTGCAAATTCATGAGACTTGGTTCCTACTTGGAGAAGATAGCATCCTTACAGTGTGGGGAACGACAAGGCAGGGCACGAATGCCCTCCTCGACACAGAACTTGCGCGGTTCCGGATACAGCCCTTGAGAAAAGGGCTCAACAGCCCGTGACTTGATGAGGAAGTGTGTGCTTTACACTTCCTTACAGAAGAAGAGGAGAGGAAGCCAGAGCTGTGAATCGTAGGATCTGATTGGCTCTGCTGAGGAGTGTGGATCTCATCGTGAAGGCCAACAGGATCTACTGGAAGACTCTAACCAGGACAGAGACATTTGGCTTTACTTGGGGGAGGGGTAAATACAAAAGTAGGTGCACAGTTGGGAGGTTGACAGAGGAGTAGAAGGTAGCAGAGGTAGTTGCCTTCCCAAAGTCCGTATTGGGGGTGATATACATAGAGGTTTAGGAAGAGGATGGAAGGTGGGACCATGCTGCTAGGCTAGATGCAAGCAAAGAAGGAGCGGATGGATCAACCATGGCATTGGGTCTCCTAGCTTTAACGACAGACACGAGTCATCTCTGTCGTCTTTGATCTGTAAGTGCAGGTTAGTGCCCCTAAAAGCTTCCAGATCGACATCCCTGAAGGCCATTGCTGTCTTCCGTTGCATCATGGTGGACAGCAAGGCAGGCTGTGTAATCCTGTGCAAGCGTGCAGAAAGTTTGCAAAGGACCACAGAGGGTAGCAGGCACACGCCAGGACTATTGAGCAGTTTGAGCTGAGCTGAGCTTTGTTTGATTAAAGGTTAAGATCTATTTCCTAGGGCTGGGGTGATAGCCAGGAAAGTGCTTGCCATGCAAGCAGAAGGACCTGAAAGGAAAACCCCAGAATCCATGTAAGAAACAGCAGGATATGGAGATCCTGGTTTTTAACTTCAGCACCAGGGAGGCAGAGCTAGGTGGATCCCTGGGGCTCACTCAGCAGCCAGCTGAGCTGCCTTGGTAAGACTCAGGCCAGTGAAAAACTGTCTCTCCAAACAAGGCAGGCAGCAACTGGCTAATGTCATGTGAGGTTGTCCTTTTGGCTCCACACACACATGAACACATGGCCAAAAGTGGCCTTGCTGCACATGAATATACATGTGTATACATACAGTTACTTCTTAATGTTCTTTGTGAATAAGTTCAGTCATAATAGTTGTTCTGTGCTCACGCGTGTGTGTGTGTGTGTGTGTGTGTGTGTGTGTGTTTCTATATGAGTGCATGTAGACAATACTTCCTGCAGGTCTTCCTCACTGCTTCTGGGATATGGTATTTGTGAAATGGATAATTAGGAACTGGAGAATAGCGACTAACTCACTTTCTACACAAGCAAGCCAAACAGTGCTGGGGTAATGATTTGTTTTGGTTGCCACAATCTAAGCTGAAATTGAACTGATGGCTTCAAAGTGAGCCATCCCATTGCCAGTCTCCTGAGATATGTGATCTTCTGTCAACATTGTGTTAACCTGGGTGTGATTGTGCACGCCTGGAATTACAGCATTTGCAGGGCAGAGGCGGGAGAATCCAGGGTTCAAAACTAGCCTCAGCTCCATAATTTGTGGCCAACCTGGGCTATACGGAGCACTCGTGCCTCTCCGTTCTCAAAAGGAAAATAAAATAAAGTGGGTGTTTTAAATAACCTACTCTGGGAAATGTAGCCAGCAAAGCCATAGTTAAATAGATATACTCACATTTAAAACTCAGACATGCACTACACACTTCTTTTTCTAAAAAGAACCTCTATAAGGAGTAAAATGTGAATGAAAGAAATGATTCATTTTATGGAGTAATTAAAACAGCAGCTCCCGTTTTCATCCATCATACTCATGAAATAAAAATATATTGAGGGAAAAGTTATATTTACCTGGAGATGAAATTTTAACATATGAGGCAGATAAAAGTTGGTTTTTCTAGAGGAAGAAACTGAAAATGAGCTGCAGATCATAATTCCAGCAGAAACTCATCATTATGGACCAGGAGTTGGGGTGAGATCATTGTGGAACGGGAGCCAGAGTGAGCGCAATCTCTACCCAATATTTTTTTTTTTGAGGCACAAATGTAGCCAGGAGTGACTCATTCAACAGGGTGCCTCAGAGGTGGAGGGCCGTGGATATAAATGGGCAAGGCTGCAGTACAGGAAAACGGTAACCTTGGATCTGCCCTCATCATCTCCCGGTGAGTTCAAAGAAATCCACTGGTCCGATTCTGATTCTGCTGTGTGCCTTGGTGGGTCTGTGCTGCAGGGATACTTCAGGTGACTCAGATGGCTATTGCATCTGCGTGTCTCTGCTCCCATACTGCAACTAACATAACTTGCCTTCTTGCAGACAGGTTAGCTAGAAGGAAGATGGGCTGTGATGACTATGTGTGCCTGGGCAGGGGCAGCTAGAACTGGAATCTACCAGATAAGGGAGGAGGAAGGAGCTGGTAAGCAAGGGATGGTTTTCCCTCACTTTTTGTTTATTTACTATGTGGGGATGCGAGCGTGGGATACCAGGAAGAGAATGAGATGTAGAGAAGTCTGGGTCCAGTTTTATGGAAGTAAATGTGTAATTTGCAGATATGTTTTAAAGGGGCAAGTCAGACTATTCATCCATCAACTACTAACTGAGTTTTTCCTTATTGCTGAAGATCCCAGACTTTGCATGGAAATGAAGTCCCTGCTTTCATGGAACTTACTTTCTGCTCAGTAGTGGTATCTAATAAAGCACTGGACAGACAAATGGACCCCGGTGGATGATGACAGCCAGGGTGAGGGCTGAGAGAGACCAGAGGTGGCATTCGGATGTGGTGATAGGGGAACCTGTTGGCTGTGATGTGTGCCCCAAATGGGGGGACTATGGGGACTTTAGTTCAGTGCATGGCTCCCAGGTAGCGACTGGCCAGGGGTAACTGGTGATCCCTGTCTTGGTAGTAATGATTCACACCATGTGTCCTCTCTGTCTGTGTGTGTCATCCGTAAAGGATAGGGGCTTCGGTTTAGGGCATATTTATATTGGAATTCTTTATGTGCATATACAGAAGAGTTTTATTTTCATTTGCAGTTTAATTCTGGAGCTAGCTAATAATGTTCCAAGGCAAATCAGAATAAGTTAAATGCTTCATAAGACGAATATCTTACAGATCTCTGTCCCCCATCAATACAATTAAGTAAACATCCGTGCCCATTGATTTGTGTCAGGCAGTATTCTGGGTAGCGGGGAACAAAGACATAAACTAGCGTCTTGGCCTTCAGGGAGCTTGTGCTCTCCCCCCTAATAACCTACGTCTCTCCCTCTATTGGTTTTAATAGAACCATCAGGAGGGATTTATATGCTGACAGGGCCCTGAGAGTTTAGAAAAACAAGTTGCACTCAAGTGTTAACTTTGATGTTTGTTTAGTTTTATAAAATATGTAAGAGGCTTTTCCATTAGTGAATAAGACTTTCAAAAAGCTTTCAGAATCTCCTGTCATGAGTAGTTAAATATCACAAATGGAGAGTCGCAAAGGCTGACAGTTGGGAAGCTTAAGTACCGCATGCGGTTTGGATGCCCGGCCAAAGTGAAGCCCCCATTCCCATCCTATTTGAGGCCACACTGGTCCAGCTGATTCATTTCATCTGAAAAAACCCAGACTCGACGGGGCTCCGAGTCCACTCAGCAGCTCTCTCGTATTCTTTGGCCACTGTAAGCAGTATAGCACCCCCTGGCATGCTGGGAAATGTTAAGGACAGACCTCAAAAGTGGGCATGTAATATGGCTGGGACCGAGTGCAACTTGGACGATGGGTTTTGTTCTGGAGGCACAAGTAGAGGTTAATTAAGTAACACAAGGAAAACACATGCAGGAATTACCTTTTAGAGACTTATAACTGTACAGTGAGATCAGATCAAACACTTGCTTACTGGCTTGCCCTGAATTTCTCTCACATACCCATGCTTGTGCCTTCTACCACCATCCTTTGCCCCATCGTCTTCAGAAGGACTTCACCTTTCTTTCCTTCCTGAGTTTCTCTATTACATACATATATACACATATGCACATATATTTGAAACACTCTTTATTACATATATACTTGAAACACACACACACACACACGTGCACTGACTCTGAAACAACTTGGGTTCTCTTCCCCCACATGGATGGGGAAAGCCTCATGAACACAGAAGCCATTATGTTCATCTTCGTCTACCCAGCGCCGTAGCTGAAGCAGGGAGGGGTGGGGCCATGACTATTTGCTGAATTCCTGAGTTTGGATAATGATGGAGGGTAATGACGCCACAGCAACAGGTTCTTGGGGCTCGGGGGAGCTTCCCTGGAGACAGAGTGATGTGACATCCAAGCAACTCTTCTCTGCTGAGGGCATGGTGCACCTGATGCGCTTTGTGGAGCCAAAGGAAACGGATGTGGGCTGAGTGTCCTCGGCAAGGTCTGTGACACAAATGTCACGTTGTTTCAGATGTTAAAGGGACATTATGGCGAGGCTAACAGGCCTTTTACAATGGTGGCTTTTTAAGTATTTTCCTTTCCTATTTATGTTTATAATATGAATGACAGGTACTGTTATTCCGCTTCTACAATAGGACCCATTGTTCCTAATTACGAAACCCTTGTGTTGTGGGAGTTTGGGGAGTTGATCCTGGTTAGTCTGCAGGACTTTTGAAGCATCCACTTGGATTCTGCTTCCTGCCCATGTCACCCTTTGGGTCATACCCTTTGATGACAACACAGGCAACATCTGGACGCTTAGGCCTGAAAATATGGAAAATACCCAATGACATTCCATTGTGAGTTCACATAATTTTACGTTTGAGACACGGTCTCATGCAGCTCACTCTGACATTAAAATCCATACATAGGTGAAGATGATTTTAAATCCCTTACTCTTATGTTTCCATCTCCTATGTGCTGTGATCACAGGCACACACTACCACAGCCTGTTTATGTGGTGGCAAAGATCAAATCCAGGTGCTAGGCAAGCATTCTCTAAATGGGAGTCACATGCCCAGTTCAAGGTCACCTAAGTTTAAGACCTGTTGATTCCTGAGTTTAACTGAGAAAGTTTTAATGGGCTGTGGACCACAAGAGTGAAAGACAGACTATTTTTCTTAAAAGTAGATGTCAGAAAGTGTTCAGTAAGTAGTGACAGAGAACTTTCCAGCACCCCTTTTCTAATAGAAAGTAACTTTCAACAGCCTGCTTCAGGGGCTCACAGAAATCTGTGGAACCTAGGTAAACATGAAGGGGATGTGAGCCATGGCTCAGCCGGCAGACATAGGTGTGTGTGCACATACAATTGAAGGCATTGTATTGTTCTAATTTTAATGCTGCCAAAGCTTTGGGTTGAGTTTCTGCTTAATTAGTGGTACCCTACAAACTCTGTTTTCACTTATTAGTTGTTCATTTTAATGGAGACAAAGCCATTGGATGAATCTCTCTTTTGAATTAGCTAACTAATTTAGTTCGTGCTTAGTTTTGTCCTGTGTGAAATTAACCACGCTCCAATTCTCAGATGAGAAATTCTATAAAAAATATGTATCAAAGCAGCTAGCTATACTTGGACTGAATGTGTATTTCCCACAGTTCTATCTAATGGCAGTTAATTCTGATGAACCCTTACTCATTCCTGTAGTGCGAATTCTAATGGGTCTTAATCATAAAGACCCAGAATGAGATATTAGGGGTGAAAGCTGAAAGATCAGAAAAGCAGAACAGTCAGCCAGTACTTCTTACCTCAACAAAATGCTGAGACCTAACAGGGCAAGATTGTGTCTCTGTGAATCCTCAGCCTTGAGCTCCTGTCTTCTCCTGCCTTATATTCCTCTCTTTGTCCAGCCATATCTCAGGTTATCTTTAAGCCCTGAACTTTAAGGTAACATGAACATTTTGCAGATATATGAGGATTTTATTAGTTTTGTTTCTGTTGTTCTGATGAAATACCATGATAAAAAGCAATTTATAGAAGAAATGTTTGATTTTGGTTTAGTGTTCCAGAGGGCTTGAGTCCATAATGGCAGGAAAGGCATGGCCTGCAGGCAGGAGCAGGAGATGGCTGATCATGTACTTACTTGCAGGAAGCAGAGAGAGAGGGTGAATAGGGTATGTGATGACGCTATAAACTCTGAAAGCCCACCTCCAGTGACGTACTTCCTCTATCAAGGCTGTACCTTTTAAAGCTTCTGTAAATAGCTACCACGGGAGACCAAGTGTTCAAAAACATAAGCCCATGGGGGGCATTTCTCATCTAAACCACCGCCAGAATCTTCTGCCCTTGATCCACATTATTTTTTCATTCAGTTTTACTGGAATAATTATTCATAGTAGATCCTCTTCCTCAGAATGTGGTAAATACTGGTATTAGAGCAGAAGGCAGCCCCAGAGACAGCTGATGCTGCTTTCCCAAATGCACAGATTCAGCTAAGAGAACAACCAAAGTGACGCTTGGCAGGACCTTCATCAAAGGCAGTTCCGGAAAGCTGTAACCACTGTTTACCTAAACAGAGATCTAGGAGAAAATGGGACACCCAGTGATGTAAAGCCCACTGTACTTGATGATGAGGTTCTCAGACAGACAGACAGAGACATAGAAAGATCCCACAACCAAGGGCTGTCAAGGTGGACAGCAATGCCAAACCACCCGGCAAGGTAGCAAAAGGAGGCAGAGAGTTTGTAACAAGACCTGTGTTCATCAGCAGAATTGGAGCCTGAGCATGGAAAGTTACAGTGAGGCCTGGGTAGATGAGGTGGCTCAGCAAGTAGGAGTGTGTACTGTTCTTGAGGAGGTCCAGAGTTTGATACCCAGCAGGGACACCAGGTGGTGCCCACATCCACCTGCAGCGCCATCTCCAGTGGACCTGGTATCCTCTTTTGGCTTTCACTGGTACCTGCGCCTGTGCACGTGTACAAGCAAATACAACAACATAATTAAAGTAAATGTTTCTTCAAAACCAAGAAGTGAATAATAAAGGATCTGATTAGTATGAGAGACCATTCACAGAAGCACAGTGAGATGAAAGACACTTGCAGAACAGCTTCACTACCTTGGTCACCCAGGACTAAATCCCAGTGATGGTTTTTTATTTCATATCTCTTATTTAAGGAAACTAGAAAACAGGGACGCTGGTGAGCAAAAAATGCAACAAGAAAGAGTAATTATGCACTTCTTTGTCTTTTCTTCATTTCCCATTGTTTTTAATTTTAATTTTTTTTATGATGTGAAGCACGATTAATAAAAACCCAGAGAAAGAAATTGGGGTTCAGGAAAGCAAACCAGCCAGTCATTGGCTCTTACCTCTACCTCAGTCTGAAATGGCGATCCTGCCTCCAAGAATCTCAGAATGACTCTGTGTCTGAGAGCTGTCTCTTCCCATTTTATAATCCTCTCTAGTTCTATAATTAAAGATGTGCAACACAGGAATTAAAGGTACGCACCACCCAGTTTCTATAGCTACTAGGATTGAAGGTGTGTGTCACCACTGCCTGGTCTGTAAGGCTGACCAGTGGGGCTGTTTTACTTTCTGATCTTCAGGCAAGCTTTATTTATTAAATTACAAGTGAAATGCCACTACAATGATGAGGTTCTACTTTTCCTAGCATTTGCTTTGCATCCCCATAAAAACAGACCCCAAGACAAAGATTCTAGGCCAAGTTCTATATGAAGAGGTAATGTCAGCAAAGGGGAAATTCAGCAGAGAAGCGGGAGCAGAAGGTGTTCCCAAGTCATCTCTGGATAGTGGTATGTATGAGGAGAGTGGCGGGGCTGTGTCCCGCTTTACCCGAAATAATTACACGGAAACAGTATTCTTTTAAACACTGCCTGGCCCATTAGTTCCAGCCTATTATTGGCTAATTTTCACATCTTGCCTTAACCCATTTCTAATAATGTGTGTAGCACCACGAGCTGGTGGCTTACCAGGGAGATCTTAACCTGCGTCTGTCTGGAGTGGGAAAATCATGGCGACTGCCTGACTCGGCTTCTTTCTCCCAGCATTCTGTTCTGTTTACTCCACCTACCTAATTTTCTGTCCTATCAAAGGGCCAAGGCAGTTTCTTTATTTAACCAATGAAAACAACTCAAAACAGAAGATTCTCCCCCATCAGTGGTACCCTACTGAGAGTGTCTGTATGGTCAGAGAGACCCCACAGAAGATGGAAGGAGATGGGACATTCCACAGTTCCTCTTCAGGCGCCCATTGGGTTTGACTGCAGGAAGGGATGGTTTCCCTGGAGCACTTTTACTGCTCCAATGACAGACCATCACGGTAGACAGAGAACAAGCCAAAGTTTCAGGTGATGGCCACTCTGGACTAGAGGGGGAAATGAGAGCCCCTGCTCTATCAAAGGAGTGTTTACATTCCCAGACTTAAGCTCGTAGGGCAAAATGGTAGGAACTGGGAACCCCCATCAAACCTTTGACCCAACTCCAATGCAGGTTCTAGGTATGGAGCCTAAGGAAACCCCCAGAGTATTAAGTAGGATGGCAGTGGTCACCTTTAGTACTAGAGAGACAGGTCAGAGGTTAAGTTAGTGTTTGGTATTAGAAAGGTATTTTTAAGAAGAGTAGGAAGCCGGGAGAGATGGCAGTCCTGATGTTTCTCTCCCTGAAGATTCACGGGTCTTTGCGCAGTCCAGTTTCCTAAACCAGGCAGTGTACAGATCCACGCCTTCTCTCTGAGGGAGATGGAATATAAAATAATCTGCAAAATGAGGCACACAGTGAATGTATTTGTTCAGAATAGGGAATAAAATCACAACAAAATTTTAATTTAACTAAGCTTACAAATATCATACTTAAAAAGTCAGAGAAACAAAATTTTAATTAGCTGTTTGAGAGGCTTCCTTAAAATAGTCCTCTTTTTTTGCTACGTGCTCTTTGATTGCCTCTTCATACACCAGCCATGATTTTATAATCCCATTTTGTATGAAGAATAGAAAGATAATTTAGTCTTTCCTCTACTATGTTGATTAGATCTAAAAAAACTACTATCCCTAGTTTTAAAAGGCTTCTTCAGTTACACTTCTCATGACTGGAGTATTAAATCCATTTTTGGAATTATTGTCAACATTTTCAGAAAACGCTATCAAACTTCTTACATGGATGAGCTGTGAGATGAGATTGTTTTATTTTTTTGAGATTTGCAGCTGGCTTGGCGCATTTGAAACCTTCTTTCTTTCTTTCCCATGTCCATGTGTGTTCAAAGTTCTGTCTCCCAAGCTCGGCAGTGGATCTCTACTTTGTCGCTGGGCCTGTGTTGTTCACGCTTGTGGAGAGGGATTGAAGAGAGAGGAAGATTCCTGTAAATTAATATTGCTCATTGGGAACCATAAACAATAATCTGTTCTACACAGAAGTGTGTATGATCCATGTAAACAAAAACTATTAAACAGAAATTAAATATATTAACAGTTCAGCTTTCCTTCAGCCGAATTCCCAAAATGCTTACAGTCACACCTAGGTCACCTAAGCCGGAGGCTATTTGGAGGAGAATTCGGAAATCAGTCGTAGTTAAAGTGTGTTGCATTAGGAAATGCCATCAAGCATGGCAGCCTCCACCCACCTTCCCCATATTACCTCCTCACCCCGCCCCCAGCCTCACTGTGACTCTGTATTTAGATCTGATTGGTCTTGACAGGGAAGGCGAGATGTGTGACTATTTTACCATATGGGGGAGAGATCCATTTGAGACTTTCTCACCTTTGGGAGGTAAGTATTTTGTTTTATATAGGAAACCAATCCAGTGAGTAAGCAAAGCTCTTTGATATCATCTTATAGAAAAAAATTATGATATCTTAGTGCAGAATTCAAAACAATTCAGTTCTCTCATTGGATATCACTCACTTAGGGGAAGCAGATTTATTTTACTTATATATGTACATTTTTATATATCAGAAATACAGGTCCTTATATTCATCTTTAGGTAAAATACAAACTTTAACAACAAAAATTTTAATCCAGAAGAATCTTTAATACCTACTTTTGAAAGGGACGAAATAAGTATTGAAGATATATCAGAAAATGACCCCAAAGAAAAAAAGACTCGGTGCTACTGTGCACAACATTAATTCTAATATTAGCGGAATATATGCTAAACATACTCCACACGTCAACTAGTCACTGCGTTGAATAACAGGCAGTAGCGATGCCGCTAGTGTCGGAGGCTTAAAGGGCTCAGTAACCTTTTCACACCTCTCTGACATCAGACTTTAGACTCAGATGATCTGATTCCTGCGGCAAAAGTCTTAAACACTAATTTTAGTTGCTTACAAATGCATGCGTGTGAACACAACATTGTTGGTTATGTGCCCTACACATTTGCAGGCCATGTTGCCTCCTATACAGGTAACCTTCCACGTCCATCAAACCTTATACCTTGATTCGGATTTATCCAGAGAGCTTGACTTGCCTGCCTTAGCGTTTCCCTAGTGAGGGGAAGTCAAGCAGTCCTATAAGCGAAAACTAAGTTTGGTAACCAATTAGTTTTAAGGTAGCCTCCGTCACCCACCTTTCTGTTCTGTGAGAATTACTTTCTCTCTTCCCCCTCTTTCTGGAAAATGCCCCACAGGAGTGTAAACTGCAGAACTTACCCCTGCCAACCCGCAGTGTGTGCTGGTGTGTGGGTGTGGGGTGTGAATGGGCCACAGACCCTGTACAGTGGGGGCGATGGACCATGTATTCAGGGGCAGTGTGCTCTCGTAGGGAGGAGAAAGGCCGACCGGGAGAGCTCCCAGTGCTTGTGCTGTGCTTGGTCTGCATCTCTTCACCGCCCGAGCACACATGGCTTTCAGCCTGTTTCTTTCAGATCTAATAATACATGAGCAGTTATAATGGGAACCCTCTCTTCCCACAAAGCAGCCATGTACAGATATCGAATGAAAGACAACACTGTGCCATGGCACCGTGGGTTTGTATCTTATTTCCTTCTTTTTCTTGGGGTGCCATTGGGTGCAGCTGAGCTGCTACAGATGTGGTGTGATTTTTTTTTTTTTTTTTTGTAGTTAAACATCACACATTTTCTAAAGGGGGGAAAGAACAAGTCCTGGCATTTTGGGGGAAAGATTTTCCTCTAAAAGAGGGAGAAGAAAAATGCAGGGAATAATGAATTCATCAAGTTGAAAATGCACAAGGCAGCGAAGCGCTCAGCCTTCAAAACATGGCAAATGGAAAGAGAGCTCCCATTACTGTCGAGATGCATGGACACAGGCCCGCTAATCGCTTGGTCATGCTTGGGAGACACTAAGTCATCACAGGCCCTGACATGGTGAGAACAGGGTGCAGAGGTTTGTTGTAAGAAAAAATTGTTTATTTAACATCCATAACCACCAGTCCTCCCTTCTTCAACCCTCATCCTCAGATAAACAAGCCTTGGTTGGAAAAGTGTGTGTGTGTGTGTGTGTGTGTGTGTGTAAACTCTACATTCAACACAATAGAAAACCATAGATGAAGAAGGAATTGTTCAATAAGTAACATTTTGAATAGAGATTAATTTCTATTGCTAATGTTAATTCTTTGTTCCTCATTTGTGCATTGGTACTGCATTAAATATAAAACAATGGACAATAACATTGACTGAAGGATGGTTTATATGCTAGTGCTGTTCTGACTGTTTAGAGTTATTTGTCTATATTGCTTCCTTGGCTCCTTGGGACAGTCTTCAGCGGATACTCTTGTTAGCCCCATTCACGGAAGGGAAGCAGCCCATCGAGGTACCTAGATCAAGAACAATAGAGTCAAACATGAAGCTGAGTACAAAGCTACTGTGGTTGACCACCTGCCCTTTGTTAGCCTGTGGCCTTTGAGAGGTGCAATGGAATCAGAGGACAGATGACTTGAAGAGCCGAGGCTAGCCTCTCCTGCAGCATGACTTTCACTGAGCACTTCGTGTTCAGTGTACTGATAAGGCTGTGAACACAAAATTCCCTCTTGGTCTGTATTCTTGGGTAACAGAAAGATGCACTGGGTTCGGGGAGGGGCTTAAAGAAGAAGCACCCCCTTCTCTGTGATAGCTTTTATGTAAATGGCCATCCAATCCCTGACTGACAGCTATCTTTGTATACCCTCCATGTATAAACAGGACAGGGCACAGATGGACAGCACTTAGCTGAGGCAGTGGACTGATCATAGTCTGTTGTTTTTCTTTTCCAAATAAGTAAGAATGACTATGACAGGATAAGAGAAGAAAATTAGGAAAGGGAAGGGATTGCCTGGGACATTCTAGAAGCTATCAGAGACACAAGCTATTGGCACATCAAATGGAAGTTAGTTGAATGGCGATAAGAGAGGTAGCCATGTTTATTAACAAGCAGGGCTATGGTGGATGATATAGCATACACTGTGAGATGTCTGTGTTTATCTAGAGAAGTAGAGGTACAATAAAGTAATTCAAACACTGTGAACGGATGGGCCATGGCGAGCTTCAGGAGACAGCACAGCCTTGTGGGGTGGGTGGGACAGAGCAGGAAGCAGTCCTCATTAGAGACTGGGGCACTGGTCCTGGATGAGGTTATGGAGGCATGGATGGATCAGTGCCTTTGAGGAGGTCTGAGTGGCAACAACATTCCAGCGACGGAACAGACAAGGAGAGAGGAGATGGGGCAACTAGAGAGTAAGATTCTGCTTTAAAAGACCAGCAGAGTTAACATCAGTTATCAGGACCCGGAGTGTCAAAATGGAAAGGGCTTGGAGCTGACAAATACGGTTTGTCAACTCTAGAATATCTGGAGATCTTCTGTGGTGCATTGACTAAAGCTGTATAAAAGCAGATGAATGCTCAGAACTCATACTTCAGCAAAGGCCTGTGTTTGGTCAAGCCTTGACAGCAGGCTTGGGCACGTAGTTAGTGACTTTCGCTAATCGGAGTTCTCTCTCTGTGCTTGTTGCTTAGATAGATGTCATGTCTCAGTGCCCCACACATTCACATCAGGGCTGGAGGGATTTAGTAGGTCAGCGATCGGGTTATACAGCATTTCATGAGATAGAAACAGAGGCTTTGGGGGCAGAACCAAGAAGGGACGCGAAAGGAAGCTTTGTATGGGAGAGGCCTTAGGTGGGTTTAGAAAAGTGTTTAAAAAACTTGGTTGAGAGGTATTTAAATCAAATACTGCATTCAGGGTTATGGAGTTGTAAAGACTCTAGGAATTCTTTAAAAATAATTAGCGGTTTAATGAGACATCCATAGCAGTTGGTGTCTCTCCATTCATGTATCCAGCGCTACTCCAGAAAAGCTAACCCTCTTAAAGAGGAAGATGGGGATGAGAAGACCATGGAGGGAGGAGACGTTGGCTGCCTCCTCTTAGGAAAAATGGCCCATGGCTTCCATAACCGAACACAAGGACGCATGATGGAAACACAAAGGAGACCTGGCCTTTAGGGCATGCGCACAGAGATGACTCCTTTCTGTTTCTTTTTTGTCATTAAGGAGTCTGGCCTCCAGGAGCTCAGCACACAGTGCTGGCTGCTGACCTCACCAGAACTAGAATTGTGGAGAGATTGAAGCCTCACACTGGATCCTCATTTGTAGAGTTGAACCCGTGATACCCCAGAGAGTCTTTTTGATTCCAGAAAGTTAAGCCATATTGCAGGTTATTCCCTGGGTGAAAAGAAACAGTCTGGGCCGGGCGGTGGTGGCGCACGCCTTTAATCCCAGCACTCGGGAGGCAGAGGCAGGCGGATCTCTGTGAGTTCGAGACCAGCCTGGTCTACAAGAGCTAGTTCCAGGACAGGCTACAAAACCACAGAGAAACCCTGTCTCAAAAAAAAAAAAAAACAGTCTGTATGGGGTTGAAGAGATGGCTCAGGTGTTAAGAGCATTAGCTGCTCTTCCCGAGGACCCAAGTTAAATTCCCAGCGCTCACATGGTAGTTCACAAATATCTGTAATTTCAGGGGATCAGCTATCCTGTTCTGGACTCGTTGGGGCAGCAGCCTGTGCATGCGGGGGAATTCACACATGCAGGCAAAACAATCATACATAGAAAATAAAAGCAAGTCAGTCTTCTTCGAAACCAGACAACCTGTGTTCGTCCCCAGCTTCTGGCGCCATCTGTACACTCTGGGACTGACAAGCTGGTTCTTCCAGGATGGATAGTAAATATGTCTAGTTTTGCTGTGCATACAACCCCTGTGGCAGATCTGCTCAGTTCTGCCCCCACCACACAAAAGCAGCCCTAGACAATGTGGAAGTGAGTGATGGTGCCTGTGTTCTAATGCAGCTTCACTTTTAAAAGCAAGTTGATATGTCTATACAAATACGTATAGGCTTGCGAGAGCAATTAGTGAAAAAAGAAGCTATGAATTTGAAGAAGAGCATGGAGGAGTATATGGGACAATTTGGAGAGAAGAAAGGGAAAGAATAAATGTTGCAATTAAATTATAATGTCAAAAAATAAAAGGTTAAGTAGATGGGCTGGGGGGAAATTGGTCAGTGAAGTGCTTACTGGGGAGTATGGAACCTGAGCTCCATCCCTGACCTCACATCCCAAACTAGATGTGGTGTGGCTTGTTCTTATAATCTCCATGCTGAGGAGACAGAGACGGGCAGTTTCCTGGGCTCATTGGTCAGCTAGTCTGGCCTAATAGACAAACTCCAAGTCCCAGGAAGAGACCTCTCTCAAAGACAAAACAAAATGGTCAGAGTCTGAGGGACACCCAGAATGTTCTCAGCGGTACCTTTGCAACGAAAACAAAAGGAAAGGAGACAGAATGTGGGCTGAGGATACAGCTCAGTGCAGACCCTTTGACCAATCCTACCAAAGACTCCGACCCTTAGTGCTGCAAATCAAACATTCAAAGGAGGAGGGGGTGAAAGGGTGGGAGTCAAGACTTGGATTAAGTAATGCCACCTCTCTGTCTCAGTTTCAACATTTATCCAATTTGTTAATTATTTCCACCCACTGGGCTATGGAGATTACATATTAAATGATGCCTAGAGGGAGTCAGGTGTCCAAACAACCATGTGTGTGCACACGCACACACACATATACACACACACACTCATACACATACAACTCACACATATATGCACATATACTCACACATACACACTAATACATATGTACATATACACACTTATACATATACTCACACACGCTCATACACACATGCTCATACACATATATGCATACACATGCACTCATATACACACAATATATACACGTACATACTGACACATATACATACACTGACACACACAACAAATACCCACATATACACACATACATACACACCCACACACTCACCACCACCACCACCACAAGAAAAGGAGAAGGAGGGAGGCCAGGCCAAGAGGTTGATATCGAATTGTTTTTCATTCCCTGATTGCTCACATAAATGGTACTGCGCGCGTATGAACAGGAGGATGGCTTCATGCTTGCCTGTGCTGCTGTGTCCTCTAGAGGCCTCATTATTGGACTAATTGAGATAAGAAAAGTAAAAAGCTCCAATGTCGCTTATTTTTCCCTCCAGCACTTAGTGTTGTCCAAGCTTGCTCTCTCTTTCCTTCTGTAAGCTGGAAGGAAGGAAACACGCTAGTTTGAGTGGAGTCTACAGCTGACATACAAACGAAACCCACATCTCATTGCTGAAAGGGAAAGAGATGCATCTTGTTGGCAGTTCAGTTCCTAAACAAGAAAATGCCACCACTGCTTCCCTGTCCTGTCTTTGCACAGCGGGGCCACAGTGGTGAGGTATTTAGGGCTAATGCTACCAAGGATGTCCAGGGTATTGCTAGGTAAATGAGGATTTACGTTCAGTCCTGGGGATACTCACAGAAGCTGATGGGGAGCATAAGGGAGGCGAGTTGTTACTTGGATGAGAGAGTCCCTCAAGTTTGTATCATTTTAGAGAAGCACCGAGGTTGGTTTTCTCCATCTTGTTTTCTTTGGAGCCTAGAGTGGAGGTGGAAAGAGGGTAACAACTTCCATACACACAGAGAAGCATTTTCTCTCCTGGTTGTGGGTTATTCTTACAGAATTTCAAGGGAGTTATTGGTTAGGGTAACTGTGGCAATTGGTAGCTTTCAGATTGTACATCTTTGGTGACTAACATTTTTTTTTAATTCCATTGCATTTATAGAGCATTTTAGTGGTGGTTTTATTAGATACGCCTTTTGCCAGGAAAGTTTCTTTGGGGATTCCTTATAGATTTTGAATGCAAGACAATACATACTTTTTGGTCCCTTTTGAATGCAAGACAATACATATTTTTTGGTCCTTGGGAAACTGGGAAGCTAACAGGCATCTAGAAAGTGTTCAGATTTATCATGGAAAATCACTGTCTTTGAAATGTTTGTTGTAGATTGATGCTGGCCTGGAGAGATGATTCAATAGGTGAGAATATTTATTGCACGGGCGTGAAGTCCTGATTTCAGATCCTCCAAATCGATGTCCAAAGTTAGGTGTGGGTGTAGCAAGATGGTTCAGTGGGTACGGGTGCTTTCAGTGAGCCTGACCACCTGAGTTTGATCCCCGGGACACATGTGATGGAGAGAACCAGCCCCTCACAGTTGTCCTCTGACCTTCACCCATAAATAAATGCTTTTGCTTTTCTTTTAATATTAGGTGTAGCTGTACACAGGCCTGTAGTCCCAGCACCATAAGGGTGTGGAGCCAGGTTAAGTGAAAAATCTTGTCTCAGTGTAATAATAGTGGAAAGTAGAAGGGAAAGACACTAAATGGCTTCATCTGACCTCTGTCTGCTTGTACCTACACATATGCATGCACAGTTATACACGCGTGTACATGACAATAAAGGGTAATTTGATGCTGATATTTTGGGAAAAAGAACAAGGCTGATATCTTTTTGAAAAAGAAATTATGAATTACTTTCCTTAAAATTGTACCTGTGAAGACTCCTATGGGGGTATGAAATGAAGCAGTTGATCACCAAATACCCCTGGCCTAAAGATTGATCCTGCTCCCTCGGCTCATTGCCTGATTTTTAGCCTTCTTGATTAAGGATGGCTCTTTGTAATCAAATAGATTGGATTCTAGATCTATTTATCTCTAGCCTCTTCCCTTATGGCTTAAAAGTAGAACAGCAGGATATATCAAGTTCTGAATTGGAGCAGATACATTCAGAATTCTGTGCGTGCCTCTGTAATGAGCCCTGTGTATTTCCAAAATGCTTGAGAGCCATTTATCTCTGACTTCATGGAGACTAGGGCCAGAATAACAGAAAGGGCCTTCAGGATCATCTGCCAATTGGCAAGGCCCCTGCATCATGATAAAAGAATTTATGGCTCCAGTTACCTGGGCTCAACTCTTGCACCAGCTTCCAGTGCGCTCTGTTTTTCTTCCTTTGAAAATTAGCTTGATCAACACTGCTTGGATCGTCTTCCTTTTGATCTTTTCTGTTCTAGAACTGCCCTTGATCTGGTGGTCAAGTGGTTGCATTAAGCATCAGCCTGGTTGATAAAGGGATCCGAGCTCATCTCTGGGTTCCCAGCTGATGTATGTGTTTATTAAAAAATGTCTGCCAGGACAGCTGCTTGGAGCACTCTACCCAAGATAAAGGCACTGATTGGCTGGATTTTCTGAAGAATCAGTATGATATATATTATTGTATATATTATATAAAATTATGTATAATATGTTTTATTATATTAATAATGACATAAGATGAGTTTGGTGACAATAGTTGAAGCAGATATTGAATGAAAGTTACGTTCCCCTTTGCAGCTCCTTTAAAAAATATTTATAGGTTCCTTTAAGCCCCCAGACGATTCTGGGAAAAAAATCGAGGGCTACCCCAGAAAATGCCGTACTATGCCTCTGCAGGGAGTTGGGGGGAAAGAGACTGAAGGAGGATGTGGGGAGAGAGGCCTGTGTAGTGCATTCAGGGAAAGTCATTGAAAATGCTAATTCTTTGCCCACAGACTAAAACTTTGAAGGACAGGTCCTTGTCATTGGACTCCTCAAGAAACAGCAGAGCAGAAATAAAAATAGATCATTGACCAAAAATAGCCCTTTCCGACTGAGAAGTTTTAAAGGGGATGCAACCCTTTTTTTTTTCTGTTGAAAAAAAATTATAAAGCAAGCTGTTTATTTCTCAGCCGGAGAACGTTGGAGGCTGCTCTGTGGGTGGTTTCTAACCACACTCCTGTGCAGTCTCTGCTGAAGCTGAGTGGAGATGTTTTCAGTTGTGCTCACGATCCTATTTTGGAAGAAAAATACCCATGAGACTCAGGTCCATGTAATTGTACAGTTGGACATTTTAGAGATTCTTGTCTGTTAGTCAGTTTCTAGTGAGAGGTTAATACAATTGGATGTTTCCGACTTCCGTTCGGTCATTTTAACTGTAATAGGATTATGGCCATCTAGTTTCACTCAGAGAGTTTTTGATGTGTCTGCTGTATGTGAGTATACACACCCATGCCTGGGAGTGGAGAGGTCAGGGGTTGAGTTGGGTGTTTTCTTCTATGATGATGATATAAATTTTAATTTCGTCTGTAAATTTCATATGTGAACATATTATATTTAGATCATATATATCCCTCCACTCAGCTTTTCTTGGCTGTCCTTCCACCTCCTAACTTCATGTCATATTTGGTTATTGTTATCTTCCGTTATTTCTTCTTCCTCTTCTTCTCTTTCTTTTCCTCTTCCTGCTGCTCTTCTTTCTCTCTCTCTCTCTCTCTCTCTCTCTCTCTCTCTCTCTCTCTCTCTCTCTCTCTCTTTTGTTTTGTTTTTCGAGACAGGGTTTCTCTGTGGTTTTGGAGCCTGTCCTGGAACTAACTCTTGTAGACCAGGCTGGTCTCGAACTCACAGAGATCCACCTGCCTCTGCCTCCCAAGTGCTCTTCTTTCTCTTATTCCTCTTTTTTATTATAGCCCACTGAGTCTAATTAATGCTGCTCTATGTCCTCTATGTCCTCTATGTACGTGGCTAGGGTACTGTCCACTGGACCATGGACAACCTACATGGGCCTCACCTCTGAATAAACTTAACTCTCCCAGATAACAATCAGCAGCTAGTAGGTCTTCAGCTATAACTGGGGCCTTGGGAGCCCCATCCATCTCCATGCTGGATGATGACTAGTTTAATCTTAGGCAACAAGATTCCCTGCTGTGAGTTCAAATACCTCATGGTTTTAGACAGCGTCTCACACTGAACCTGGAATTCATTGACTAGCTGTACTGACTAGCCAGTGAACTCTGGGGATCCTCCTTTCTCTGCCTTCTGAGCTGGTATTGCAGGTGCATGCAGCCACATCTGGCTGTTATTTTATGTAAGAGCTCTGGAGTTACAGCAGAGTTTGTGACTGATTGGCAGTGATATAATGTCTGAGTAGGGATGATTCAGCAATGGACTATCAGATGGATATACCAGCCCCTACAAATCGAGGCTGGCATTAGAGTGCAGGCTCAGTTTGGAATTTTATCGTCCATCCTTTTATTCTTTAGTATACAGCCATTGACCTCGCTCTGCTCTGGGTACTGGGACACAGCCATGAAAGTCTTTGGCTCCACACAGCTTACATTCTCTTTTGACAAGGATTCAGTAAGAATAATGAACTGTGTATCTTGGAAAGAAGAGAACAGGGCAAGAGGGATGAGGTGATTTGAGTTGTAGTTTTACTTAAGGTGGGAAGGAGGGGTCATCCTCAGAAAATGACCCTGGCACGAAGAAGTCACGTGTTTTATTTTGTTAGGGGCTCCAGGTAATGGGAATGGAGTTGGTAATGGCACCAAAGTGACGTTCACTGAGGGGAGAACAGGGAGGGCTAATGCCTGAGGAGGCAGGCAGGGGTCACTGGGCCAGTGTCATGGCCATGCCTTTTATTCTGACCGAGATGAAGCCATTTGTAGGATCTGAGAAAGAGGAGTCGCATGGTTGTGTGTTTCTGAAGGATCATTCCAGCAGCTGTTGGAGAGGAGACTGAAGAAGGACTGGGATAGACCACGAGGAGGCTAACGCTTTTTTCCAGGGAGGAGGAGACAGTGGCTTAGTCTACAGGAATAAACACAGAGCTGGGAGAAGTGGTTGGATTTTGGATTCTCAAAAAGTTGTGCAAGCAGGATTTGGTGATAGTTTTGATGTGACAGAAGAGGGAGAAAAATCTTTAAAACAGAGACTCCTAGCCTACAATTTTAAGCCCTGTCGACAAGGAGCTGGACAGGTGAAGCAGTCAGGCACAAGTGAGAGGCCATGTGTGAAAAGGCAGGTGTACATCTGTTGACTGAGGTTTCTGTCCCGCCCAGTCCTGCAGTCATTCAGTCCCAAAGAAACACACAGAGGTCTACATTAGTTATAAACTGGTTGACCTATTAGCTCAGAATTCTTATTAACTAATTCTTACATCTTACAGTAACCCATAATTCTTGTCTGTGTTAGCCACATGCCTTGGTACCTTTCATCAGCGGGGTATTTCATCTGCGTCCTCTACATCTGGGTGACAACTGCAGACTGAGTCTTTCTTCTTCCCAGGATTCTCCTGTTCTCGCTGTTCCGCCGATACTTCCTGCCTGGCACCCCGCCTATACTTCCTGCCTGGCTACTGACCAATCAGCATTTTATTAAAATACAGCTGTTAAATCTTTACAGGGTACAAGACCATTGTCCCACAGCATACACCTGGGATTCCAGCACTGGGAAGAGAGACACAGTTTGATCCTCGGACACGTTAGCCACCTGGTGATCTTCAGGTGGAGGAGCAGATTTTTTAGACAGAGTAGATGAAGATAAAGTAGGCAGTGACTGAGGAGGAGATGTGGGGTTGATCTTTAGCCTGTGCATGCATTCACACATGTGCGCACACCTCCACACATGTACACATTCACAAATATGTATATGTACTTTAGCATCAATTTAATAAATATGACATATCTATTAGAACAGCAGAAAAATATATGCCTGTACTGTGCTCTCAAAACTAAACCGTTTTTATTTGCATTATTCTAAATGAATATATGCAATGGGGATTCTATCTCATTTTTCGTATTATGTTGGGGATTTCTGGTACTGTTCTGTGCTCCGGGCAAGCTTATTCAGTCCATGGAAGATCAGGTCCTAAAACTCAGCAAACTCAGCATCTTACTAGCCATCCTCCTGGGTAGACACTGGGGTTGCAGCTTATACCGTCTCAGCATCTTGGTCCTCTGAGGAGCTGAGTCAGTTTGAAGCATCTCTGATGCTGTTATTGGGTATCACTGTGTCATGTGAGTGCATGTGAAGATGGAGTGGCTGGCCTGCAGTGAAGTCCATGTGCCCTTGCCCTTGGCACACATGTGTCTTGGTGGCTAGTGTCTTCATCACTCAGTTTGAGCTACTTTACTTTCACCTGGTGACCCGTGTGATTCGCTGGTAGTTGCTTGTTTCTTCAGGATACCTTGAATCTCTGGAATAAAGCAAGGTTTATTAGTACAACTAATGGTTGTCACCATGACTTCAAAGTCCAGTTGCTAACCAGTCAACCCAATATCTCAGTTACCACCCTTTAATGAATGTGAGCAGCACCTGGCAATGAGTTAGCACATCAAGTTCTTTGGTATGTTTAGAAAGACTGGTTCACCATTTGACCTGGTGGGTGGATATGGGGTCAAAGAGAGTCTGGCAACATCTATTCATGGCAACATCTATGAAAAAAATATATATTTCAACACAAAACAAAGCCCTACACATTTAGTTCATCACGCGTAACAACCTCGAAACACCTTAACTTCAGAATCATTAGTCTTAAATATCTCAATCAATATGGGTTCTCTCAGAAATCAATTTGCAGCTACAAATATGATTGTTTAATAATTCACAAGCCGTGGGCCTCCAGGCTAGAGAAGATTAGTGTGGCAGAAGGTACAGAGGTGGTTTTTCACCTCAGATAAGATTTCAATTAAAAGGGGACAGCGTCTGTGAAATGTACATTCCCAATCGCTGTGTCCGTCTTTTATGTCTGTACATATTCTGAGGTGTGTGTCCTACTGGGGAGAGCTCAATTTAGTTGTGTTTCATTGTTCCTTCTTAGATGAGAGTTATTTAGCTATCTTACTGAAGTATCATAAATATTTTATTAAGACAAATCATCGCAAATTTCGGTTTTACTTACTAGATTAAAAACAATAATTTTAAATGCCTACTGACTGGTGGCAGATCACCCGAACATTGGTTGCTGCTGCAGTGGGAGGGACACATGATGCTCAGGAGGTATCTAGTAACTGTTTCTTGGCTTTTCTGTTTGGTGCAAGAGAAAGTAAATTTTGTTGGGTAACCGTTGCATGAGCAGGCCTTGCCTAAGGACATCAGTTTGGGTGACATCAATTAGTAAGGCTTGTGATTCCATCTCACACGTAACTTTCACGACAGACTGTTGGCTGTGCATATACTTTATTTAGAACCGGCTTCATGCCCGCTTTCCATCCCGCCGCTATGTAGTGGGAGTAGTATTTACTAGTGGTCCTTCTGGGTTACACGCCTATTCTTCCTTTCCCATCTCTTCCCCACCAACTTTTCCAGCCCGCAAATCTCCATAAACCACTGTGAGAAAAGAGCTACCCCACCCCCCGCAGCAGTGTCTCAGCCCCTACCGAAATGTTCTACATGATTTCGTAGTGGAATAGATAACTGTTGGAATGAGGGTCGCCAGGGTCACAACCGTACACCCTGGAGGATGTCCTGTCACCTGGATGACTCGGTTCTGCCCCCACCCCGGGCCACACCCCCATGTAGGGCTGGGTGACCTTTCTGTCTATTTGCATAATCTTCCTTCCGTAGATTTATTCTCTGTGCCTGGGTCAGAAAACGGGGCTCATTAATAAACATTTATTGAGCACCAACAGGGTATTATGTTCCAGACATAGTCCCTTCCCTGTAGGGTTGGAATCCACAATTTTGGCTCCCAGCAGTCACCTCTGCCCCGATTTTGAGAAGGGCAAGTTATCCAAGCAATTGGAAAAAGGGCATTCAAATATTTGTGTGCTTCAAAGGGAGATAGTCCTTCATCTCAAATGTCCTTCTAGATGATCAAAACTTCTAAATATTCTCCCTGCCTCCTAAAGCGGAGTGAACTCCGAGTTTCCACATTCAGATAAGCCAGGATAAGGTTAAAATATTAACACTCTCTGATAATAATTAGATTCTCGGGTTAAACATCTGTGTAGTTAGGACTGGAGAGGAGGAAAAAAACCTCATAAAAGGGGAGACCCTTGTCAAGGTCGTTGGCGGATAATTTTTAAAGTCATTTGGGCTAGGTAGCCATTGTGTTGAAAATCCGATCAGTAGGCAGAGTTGAAACGGACCCAGTGCTGCTGGGGTATGCGAAGCCTTTTACTGAAGCATGATAAATAATTGAAAATGCCTTCAGCAAATTCCTGCCTTAATGGGAAAATACTTTGTCATGCAGTTTTTCAATTAGTACCCACTAATTCAAATTGGTTTATCATTTAGCCAACTGCACATTAGATTTTTAGTGATGCATTTTTCTTCTCTTCGGTTTTGTTTGTGGGTTTTCCACTCGGGAGTGAAGCTTGGGTGGATCCTTGTCGTGTCTCCTGGTCGGCATCTACATCCCTTGAAACCATTACCAAGCACCTGGAAGATTATAAAGAGATAACCGTGACCAAGGCCTTTGCTGATGCTGAACCTGTCACTGGTGGAGAGTGAGAGGCTGGACCAGTCTAAATCTGGGAGGCTGTCTGGGGGAGAAGTGGCCGCCTTCCTCTGTGCCTCAGCTTCCCTTCAGACTCAGGCCTGTTCACACAAGTGGGCTTTGAAAGACACACAGTATCTCAGATGTAAAATCCTGTTTGCAGATTTCTGTGGAAGGCCTAATAGTTAAAAATGAGGCTCCTAAAACATCGGCCAGTCAATCAATTAGGTATTTATTAAGCGCTGAAGGTGAACTCATTGTTGAATTAAATCAATTGTTGCAGTCAGTAGAAAATAAAAGCAATTTATCTCTGTATTCTCTGACTCCCCCCCCCCCATTTGATGGAGGGGAAAACACCCCCAAAATAAAGTAACTTAGATACCAGGAGGAGGTTCTCACCCTTTATCCATTCAGTGCTTAGTGAGCATCTCCACGTGGAGGCCACTGACAGGGTGATTTTCCTTTAATATTTACTGCCTCCCCTAACATTTAAATGTAATTTATATGAGAGTATTAGTGATATATTTCTCTGTGTTTTCACTCATAGCTCAGTTGACATCGAGTGAAGGAATGCTTAACTGTATGAATAACAAAGTAATGTTCTTCAGATTTCCCAAACAACGGGACAGAATGTATGGGACCTGAAGGTCCAGTAGGAATTAGTGTAGTAGGGCAGAGGAGAGGAAGCAGAGGGAAAAGTCCTGCTGGTAAGACAAGGAAGGTAAGACCTACATCAGCTGCCTCCAGGTGGAATGTATAGGCATCAGTCTATCACCACCTAGGCAATCCACATGAGCAAAACTACACAACCCATGATAGAAATCAAAGAGTAAATAAACAGATCATTACTCCATATTGATGGGTAGGAATTCTCAGTATCAACAGGATGCTGGTTCTTCCAGATCTCAGCCAAAGACACAGTGCATCACCCATCAAATCTCAGAAAGTCACTCTGCGTTATTGACAAACTGATTCTTAAGTGTAGGGAGATGCAGAAGACTTAGAATAGCCGATGCGCTATTGAAAGAGAAGAGGAGGGCTGGGGGCTGACAGTGGCCTTAACTGGAAGTCCCTGGCAGTCACAGCAATATTGGGAAAAGGATAGATTCGGAGATTGATAAAGTGGAGGAGAGAGCCCAGACATTCAGTAAAATGTCCATTGATCCCTGAAAAGAGAAGCAAAGGGGATGCAAAGGAGAACAAAGAGTTTTTCCTAAATGAGTTTGGGACAACAGGTGTCCACAGCAATGACCAAACCCTACTCAAACCTTACATTCTTCATGAATATGAGCTCAAAATGTTTCGTGAAGCTGAATACAAGAGGCACCAGTACACAATCTCTAGAAGACAGCATGAGAGGAAATTTCATTGACCTCTAATGTGGTATTGAACTTGGGATGACACCAAAAGTACAATTAGTCAGTGCAGGACAGTGCGACAGCACCAGTAAAATTTCAGAAACACTCATGGAGGACACACTCCTGCAATGAAAAATGAGGAAACAGATCACGCCCTGCGAGAAGAGGTTTGCGAGCCATGTATCTGATGAAGGGCTGTTAACCGAAAGGTACAAAGAACTCTGAAAACTAGTAATCCAACCAAAAATCTGCAGAAGATCCTAACAGACGCCACCGAAGTAGGTTGACAGACGCAGAGGAGCATATGTAAAGACACTCCGCATCCTATATCATTAGAGAATTTCAGATTAAAGCAACGTCGCTCAGACGGAAACAAGACATCTTGCTTAGGAAAATGTATGGAGTCTTGTTGAGATGGCTAGGCACACAGGAGTGCTGACATCTGTGGCCTGAAACACGGGTAGAGCCAGACAGAAAGTAATCGGTGAGCCTATGGGCTGAGAGTTCTAGTCTTCTCACTTCAGAATACAGTGTGTGTGCTTTTAAAAGCAACCATGCTGCGTGCTGTGGTTGATTGGCTTTGGCAACTGGTGGCTGTCTGTGCAGTGTTCCACAGTATGGTGGTTTTTACAACAGGAGATTTTAGAGGAAAAGGAGGGGCTAGCTCTACTCTCAGTAGAAGTGAGCTAAGGTCCCCCAGTTTCTGGAGGTGAGGATTGTGGGGTAGTAAGGGTGTGGCCCTGCAACTGCTGAAGGCTTCCACCGTCAATGGCTAGTTTCTGCTCTGCTGCCCATGGCTCCTGGAGATGAAGTATAACTTGAGATTGATGAAAAAGTCTTGAGTGTGTCCACAAGGGAAAGACCCCCCCACACTCTCTCCACACACACACACACAGAGAGAGAGAGAGAGAGAGAGAGAGGGAGGGAGGGAGGGAGGGAGGGAGGGAGGGAGGGAGAGAGAGAGAGAGAGAGAGAGAGAGAGAGAGAGAGAGAGAGAGAGAGAGAGAGAGAGCGCTAAGGTGTGTGAAAAGCCTGGACCAGTCTTGAGAGCAGAATAAGCGGATGCAATCAGCCTTTGTCAGTACTTTGTCCTCCCACCAAATTCTTTCCTTACAAACAGAGCTCTTGTCATTGCTTTGTCACTCCAGGTGTGGCCTCCACACTCCAGGGTCCCCATTCTGGAGTCCCTTGGAAATGCAGACTCCCAGTTTCCACCCCAGACTGATTGGATCTTAATCTGTATTGGAGCAGGGTCCTCGGAAACTTTGTTAGCTTATTGAACTTTGAGAAGAATGATCTTAGAAGGTCAGTTCCTAATTTAGAACTCTTAGGTTGGAATAAAGCCCCAGGGTTTAGACTGTAGAGCAAGAGCCATTTCTCAGTGTCCTAGACCCCAGCATCTTATCCCACTCACAGTACCTGCTAGCATCCCAGGGTGCTGTGTGCATCCCCACACAGTTATGTTGTTTGGAAGAGTGGCTCCCTTCAGGCCTAGGAGTATATCTGATTGAGTTGTCAGTCACTGCGGGGATGGACTCAGGAAGTGAGGCAGGGAACTGGAATTCTATACATAGAAGATTTAGCAGTGGGGTATAACCCCAAGAGAAGTACACCCCCTGGCCCTGTACACATCTCCCACACAGTAGTCATGCTGGCTAAGATAACACTTCTTGCCTTGGGTGATGGTCCCACTAGGCCAATGTGTCTTCAAATGTGGATTATTCTGACAATAACCTTCAAATTAGGGATTCTCCAGCCAAGGCAGTAGTGAAAAACTGTAAAATTTAAGTTCAAAGTTCATCTATAGAGACTGAAAAACAAGAGTCTACAGGAAACCAACCAGCATCATAGAAAACTTTCAGGGTTGACAGTTCCAACTGAGGTCTGAATCTCATATCATTTGCATTGTTTAGAAAAAATATGTTTCAGGGATTTTAGGGGTAATATTAACCTTTAGCAGGGAGAAGCTATAAACGAGGGGGGACAGACACCAGCCATGCAAGTGTCTTTCAAGTTACGTAGCACTCGACATGTCCCTAATAGATTTGGCTCACATTTCCATGGTTAATCAAAAACTAGCTCCCCAAAGATATTTTGTACCTTCTTTCAAAATCTGACTCTCCATCAAATGGAATTTCTTAGAAAAAAAATAATAATGAAATGTGATTAGTGCAAATGTCCCTGAAATTTATTGTACTATTAAAATCCTATTGGGCCTTTGTTTATGAAATGTATTTTTCTGTATTTGAGGTTTAGGAAGGCGTGATAATGAGGCTGTGAAGATTCATGACCTCTTTTCTATGGCTTAATTTAGGCTCTATATCAAATATGTAAAATACCATTCTATCTTCCCACCACCTCTGTGTAGCATACATTTTATTATTATTTTCCTGCCAGAGTTTTTCCCCATCTTTTCTCCTTTTATAAGTACAGAACTACTAACAGTTGGGAAATTTTTAATATAGACAGCTATTATCTGGACCAAACTGAAGTGCAAATTTGGATGATGAGTTTTCCTTCCAGGTCAGTGTGTAGGGTCAGGTAGACACAGGGGTGTGTTCAGTGTCAGCTATCACCCTCCATTCTGCACATACCCTTTTTAGCAAGCGCATACTCCAGTCTTCACTGCCATTGTCTAAGCTGTTCATTGCCTGGGAGCATCTCGGCAGAGTTGTCCGTGTTGTGCAGACAGGCATGAGCAAGCTTTGCAGCAGGGCGCTGAGATTGGAAGGACAGCTGTGGCTTCAGAAGGCAGAGCTCTTTGATGGGTCTTTCCAGGTAAGACATCCTTTAACTTTCCCTGTCTTAGTCTCGGCTTTGGTCCACAGTTTCCTTGCTCTTTGCCTGGATTATGCTACAGATTTCACACAGTTCCAGAAGATAAAGATCAAAGACCTACACAGAGACAAGAAGTCTTGTCTGACCCTCACCGTGACTCGTAGCTTGTCTCTCCCTAGTGTCGCCTGCCCCAGAAGGCTGCCCTGTTGCCCTCTCATGGATCCTTATGTTTCTTCTGTTTAACACAGGGTCTGAACGCCCATGGTCATATCTACTTAGGAATCACCAAGACTTGTTTTGGCTAGTTAATATGTTGTCCTCTTTAAGATAACACCTTCACTATATTTTCCTCTGATAGGCCTGCCTGGCTTTCCTGTCTCATGCCAGTACTTTGATTAAACACTTTCAGATCTCCTGCTTTTATGATGTAGTTTTGAATAATATCTAACTTTCCCAAGAAGCAGATTCTCTGAGGCTGAGACTGTGTTCTCCCAGCATGCATTGCAGGGCTGTGCACAAAGAAAGCCTTACACACACACCCTGTAGGGTAATAATTCTCAACCTTCCTAAAGCTGCTGTGACCCTCTAATACAGTTCCTCATGTTGTGGTGACCCCCCACACACCATAAATTATTTTCATTGCTACTTCGACTCCCAAAGGGGTTGTGATTCACAGGTTGAGAAGCACTGCTCTGGGGGCATCAGTGGGCGCCATTCTATCCCCTCTAAGACTCTCTAAGGGAAGCCTGCATAGTTAATGTTTGCCACAGTATCATCAAAAGGCCTTATAGGTCAGAGGCTCGTTTTTTTTTTTGTTGTTGTTTTTTTTTTGTTGTTGTTTTTCGAGACAGGGTTTCTCTGTGGTTTTGGAGCCTGTGCCTGTCCTGGAACTAGCTCTTGTAGACCAGGCTGGTCTCGAACTCACAGAGATCCCCCTGCCTCTGCCTCCCAAGTGCTGGGATTAAAGGTGTGCGCCACCACTGCCCGGCAGAGGCTCAATTTTAAAAACTTTATTTGGAGGTAATGAAGGGAGACCGAGAAGTCCTCATTCAAGTTTTCAAGAGGAAGCCAACTAGTGTCGTAGCGGGGAGACAGATGCTTTCAAGTC
The DNA here is from genome assembly GCF_950005125.1 of Chionomys nivalis. Lineage (NCBI taxonomy): Eukaryota > Metazoa > Chordata > Mammalia > Rodentia > Cricetidae > Chionomys > Chionomys nivalis. The sequence continues at coordinate 7,128,627 of NC_080090.1, forward strand.
TTCTGTGGCCCCAAGAAAGACGGCATAAGTGAGCATTTGGAAGTGGAGCTGGTTAGTGAGTTCCAGTCCCCTGGAGCCAGGTTCTGGGTGGCAGCACCACTACCCTTCTCCCCACCCTTCTGTTTCAGGCAAGATTATAAATTTCTAGATCGATGATAGAGTATGGTGACGGTGTATAGTGACAGTGTATGGTGACAGTGTATAGTGATGGCTTATGGTGACGGCATATGGTGACGGCATATAGTGATGGTGTATAGTGACAGCATATAGTGACAGCTATGATGATGGCGTATGGTGATGGTGTATAGTGACAGTGTATGGTGATGGTATATGGTGATGGTGTATAGTGACAGCGTATGATGATGGCGTATGGTGACAGTGTATGGTGACGGCTTATGGTGACGGCATATGGTGATGACATATAGTGACGGTTAGTAGTGACAGTGTATGGTGATGGCGTATAGTGACGGTGTGTAGTGACGGTGTATGGTGACGGCGTATGGTAATGGTGTATAGTGATGGCGTATAGTGACGGTGTGTAGTGACGGTGTATGGTGACGGCGTATGGTAATGGTGTATAGTGATGGCGTATAGTGGCGGCGTATGGTGATGGCATATAGTGACGGTGTATAGCCTTAGAAGCCAGCCATGCCACCTCACCTGTCAACTGTACTCTGCTCTGGACCCTCCCTGCTGCTTACTGCTTAATGTTTTCGCTGTCATTTGACAAACCCAGTTCCTTCTGGAGAGACAAGTCACGCTTACCTCGTGCAGTGCAGTGCGCAAAGTGTTGTGAGCACAGCGCCTCATTACATTTTCTAGAAAGTCGGTGATTTCAATTTCATTTTCTCTTCTGTTCACAAAACAGCCGTGAGCCATTCCACACAATGCCCAGGATCCGGTGGCTCACACGTGGCATAGGTGGGCACAGGTGTTTGGGTTTGTAAGCTGCAATGTCAGAAGCCACTGTCCTCTTGGGTGAGGAGGGATGCTAGACACTGGTTTCCCTTTGCTTATCTCCAGCGTGCCCTGTTGATGCTTCCTGAGTTTCTCGGTGGCTGTGGGACAGCTCCTTAGAAAGCATCAAAGTAATTCGATGTTGATGGTTCCTTCTACTGTGCTTCATTGTACATTCTGCTGTTCTGCTGTCTTTGTTTCTTCAGCGACAGGATTTGTTTGTCTAAGGGCAGCCTCTAGGATTTAGCACCAAGACACTTCCTTGCTTGCAGGAACCCGTGCTCAGAGGGATGAAGCAACAGATGCGGGACTTTCCTGGATCAGTGTGTAATCCTGAGATGTTCGTTCACGCCCTTCTCTGTGCGGTGCTCTCAAATGAAAACAAGGTTCTTAAACATTCACGGATAAGGGAATTTTAGGCACTTAGCTCTCTTAAACCCTGTCGTCTTGGAATGACGACAGAGAAGAAATCACAGAAACTTAAAAGCTTCCAGTGTTCCCAACTTGGAAGAAATGGTCAAGTGACAGGCCAGTCCTGAGTGACACTCAACATCAGGATTTCTGCTGAGGTTCCCAGTTGCCAGCATGTTGTCCTTCTGTGGGAAAGCTGCTGCTACCGGGTTTCTACAGGTTCCTTCTGTCACTCATCACTTTCCTATCTCCCTCCCTTCCCCCTTCTGCCCTCCCTCCCTTCCTTTACCTTGGGAAGCTATCAAGTAATCCAGACTGGCCTCAAACTCACCATGTAGCTGAGGGAGAACCTGACCTTTCTGATTTTCTTACCGCCAGTCACTGGCAGCTGGGATCCAGACGTGTCCCACCGTGCCTGATTTGCGTGGTGCTGGACACTGAACACAGGACTCCATACATCTAAGCAAGCACTCTGCCAACTGAGTTGCCTCGGGAGCCTTGGATTGGTTCCTTTTGTGCCAGTGTGACTAAATACTGGACGGAGACATCTTCAGGGAGCGAAGGTTTATTTTGGCTCAGAGTTCAGGAGATGCCGTCCCTCACTCAGAAGCAGTGTGGCACAGTAGCTTGTTCAGCCACGGTGGCGGTTCTCAGTAGTTGAGTTTCTTTTGGTGCCAATCGGGAAACAGAAAGGAACTAGAAGTAAACTGGAGTAGAACACTCCAGAACCCATAGAGACTTCCTTGCTCTAGCCACACCTCCCTCCCTAAAGGTTCCAGAAGCTTCTAAAACAGTACCGCCAATGAAATGTCCACCCTCTGGAGCCTGCCTCTAGTATTATATATCAGAATTGTTCTTTCTATTCCTTTGTGTGAGAATTAGAACAAAGATTTAAAAACTAGGCTTTCTGTCTAGGGTTGAGAGAAAGGGGGAAGGAAGTTTGTCTGGATTATATAAATTATCCAGCTACTGTTTAGGAATCATCAGAAACTTTCCTAGGCAAAATAATTGCAATAGCGATCTTATCACTGGATCCCTAGCAGGTAATTCTTTTAAAGTGAGTAATCCTTAGTAAAGATTATGCCATGATTTATTTTGTGTGTGTGCGTGTGTATGTGTGTGTGTGTTTTTTCTCTTAGCCAAATGGTTTTCAATAGCAATTACTGAGGTGTCAGTGACCTTCTCGTTGCCTGGAATTAAAAAACTTAAATGAAGTTTTACTAGTATCAGTCTTGCCTGTCATACAGGTAATTGAGAACGTGATATATGCTGCAATGATGCCCCCTATGGTTAGCCACTTTTTTTTGAAGCATAGTAAAATTTTACCTGGACTTCAGCAAAGAGCAGCCTAAATTCGCGTAAGTGTCTTAGTACCCCCTTTTCCAGTGGTACAAAGAATGAAACAAATAGGAAGGTTGAGACACTCCCCTTGTAACTACCTGGGGAAAGGCAAGACCCTGCTTTAAAAACAGACTCCTCACAGGAGATATTAGATGTGTTACGTGGTTGCTAAGCATGCACGGCTTCCTCTTTGTTTTCTGTATTGTGTCTTTTGATGATTTTCTTTTTCCTTTTACTTAGATTGTATTTTCAGCCTTTTCCTTTGTGGCTTACTTTTTAGTTATTGTAAGAATATTATTCTTTTGATGACTGGAAAGTCATAACAATATTCATTAGTATTGTCTTCAAGGTTTAGAAGTGTGTTCTTTACAGCTTCCCAGGAGGCCTTAATTTGTTGTTGTGTGGAAAGCTGGGAGGGGGTTCTTTAAGATTATTCAACTGTCCAGGAACCATTTACAGAAGAGTTCATCTCTTCTCAGAACTATAGGATGATCTTTTGTAGATACAAAGTTTCCATCTGCTATGGTCTTGGTACTAGGCCCTCTGTGGGTCTGCAGTCTCTCAGTGGATAAGAGCATTCTGTCAAACGGTAGCTTTATGGTGTATTTCCATTTCTGTGGTCAGTAGGATGATGAACAAATAAATGCAATTCTTTGATATGGAAGAGTGCAGGAGAGCTGTGGCATCCATAATGTTGTCACTCGTGACTTCGAGGTGTGCCATCTAGTGAGAAAGCAAGAATTCCCAGGGAGGAGTACAGTATTAGAGTTGTCAAAAGGAACAGAACTGTATGTATGCATGTATGCATGTATGCATTAAAAGGGGAGTTATTAATGTGGCTTACAGACTATGGTCCTAGTAGTTCAACAATGCTTTCTATGACAGGAAAGGCCAGGAATCCAGCAGATGTTTTAGGCCATGAGCCTGAATGTTTCAGCAGTCCTAATCTGGTGTCAGAGTCCTGGGAAATTCCTAGAGAGCTGCTGCTCTTCCTGCTGTGCTGGAATCCCAACATAGTAGGTTCTCATACAGTGAAGGGCTGCCTCAGCAGCAGGATAGATGCACTTGCCAGGAGAGTGAGGGCCAGCGGGCCAAGAGCAAAAGCTTCTTCCTCAGTGTTCTTTCATGTGGGCTGCCGTCAGGAGGTGTGGCCCAGGTTTAGGGTTGTTCCTCCTAACTTAAATGATCCAATCAAGAAAATCCCTTGTGGATGTGCTCAGCTCTGTATTCTGGTTGATTACAGATATAGCCAAGTTGACAACTCACAGTTGTAGTGTGCTGTCCTGCACTAGTAAAAAACACATTCTTTTAAGAGTGGATTTGCGTGATAAAAGTACTAAGGAAATCAAAGACTAGGACTTGCATATTAAAGGGGGAATTTACTTCCAAGGAGTGAGATTGGGGACGAGTCTGGATGTCCTATAGTTGGCTTTGGGCTTGGGCAGTAAGCCTTGCTTACATTGGGAACTAGATACAGGAAAACTCCTTGGATTCCTTTATTTCATACAATGCTTATGTAATGTATAGTCACTCTTCAGTGTTACTCTGGCAAAAGAAAATACACTCCCCACACAGATGCATTATAATAACTTTATAAAAAAATGCAAGGCCCTAGGGTTTTTTCTTTTAAGTACTGAATACTTCTTAAATGTTCTCTTTTTGATTTGTTTACCCCTACCCCACCCGTGTGACTATGTAATGTTAAGGCAAACTGATAAAATACAGTAAAGTTGAAATCCTGACTGCAGGAGTGACTAGTGATAAGGATTTGACGGCTTACTTATAATTCTTCGCTTCAGTCTAATCCGTGGGGTAAGACTGTCCCTCGGGAATATTTTGTGAGGGTTACCCCAGAGCAGGCTCTCATAAAGGGTACATTGCCCATCTACAGTCACGTCACTTAGCAGGACCACTAAGCCTGTGGCTACTCCTGTGCCTAAGCACAGTTGTATGTAGTCATTATTCTTCTCATAGTTGCCACCAAGTACCTGAAAGAAGCAACCTAAGGGAGCATTTCTTCTGTCTGAGGTTGGGAAGAGATGCAGTCTGTTATACGGTGGAAGGTGTGACGTCAGCACCATGATGAAGCTAATTACTCGGTGTCTGTAGTCAGGAAGCAGAGAGCTGACTGGAAGGAGAGCCAGACCATACAAGTTCAGACTGGTCTCCTGTGATCCGTAATCCTCCAGAAAGGTTCTACGTCCTATAAAGGTCTGTTGTGCCACCAACTGCGGACTAGTTCACAGCCATGAGCCTACGGGGGCTAGTTTACATCTCAACCCAATGGCCCGTGTGTGGATGCAATATGTGATTTTGTTCTTGAAAGTCACACAATGTGTCCTAGTTAGCTTTGAGTAGCAGCTTGACACAGCCTATCGTCATCTGAGAGAGGAATTGTCTAGACTGGTCTGTGAGCGTGTAAGGGAGGGACTGTGAATGGAGTTCCTGTGCAGAGGCTATGCTGGGTGCAATAGTAAGCACTTGCTTTTGCTTTCTTGCTCAAGTTCTTGCCTGGGATTCCCTTAACAATGGACTGGAATGTAATCATAAGCCAAATAAGAACGGGCTGTGATGTAAGCTTAGCCAGAAAAGTTCTCCCCTCCTCAGTGCTGGTTTTAGAGAATTTCATTACAGTAACAAAGATGAAACTAGGAAAAAAAAGGTTTATGAAAACTATTTTTAAATCTTGTGGAATTTTTTTTTGTTTAAAAAACTGGCTTCTTGGAAGAAACAGATTTAAGATTAAAACTTAAACAGGCAAATTTGCAGTTTAGAATTTATAAATAATAGTTTGTTCATTTAAATTGATAAATATCCCAGGTTTATAGTCTTCAGAGGGTTAAAGTTTTGGTAAGAACAGGTAGCCAGGGATAGACTGGAAGGCTGTAGAGTGAATTGGGAGCATTCTTGTTCTCATTGTTTGGATTTTGGTGTAGGAAGAGAAAGGAAAGGAAGAGAAGGAAATGGGAATAAGAAACAAAGATGGGGCCAAAATAAGTTTTAGTTTCGTCTTAATGCTTCTATGGAGAAGATAAAATTGAAATTGGGTATAGAGAAAACTGAGGATGTGGTTTCTAGTTCATGTAGAATATTCTAGAAAGGCCCAAAAGTGAGACTGTAGACAGGAAGCTACAGTGTTTGGGACAGAAAGCTTCCCAGGAAGTTCTCCAGGTTGCTGATGGGCTGCTATGCACATCATGGGTGGCTGAAGTACAGGCAAGAGCCTAGCAGCCCCATAAGAGTGAACTCTCAGGACCGAGTGTCTGGAAGATTGTGTAGTGCTCTAGTGGGCATGGCAGGATTAGGACCTTCGCTGGAAGGATATTGCTGGACTGCTTCCAGCAGAGGGATGATACTGTTTGGCGTATTCTTTAAAAGTCACTCTTAAAAAGTGGATTTGAGCATATGTATTACAACGGGAGAGATAGATGTGACTAACAAGCATAGGAATCATGTCAGTATCATAAGTTATTAAGGAGAAGGGAATTAAAGCACAGTAAGGGAGCATTTCATATGTACAGAAATACTAAAATGAAAGAAACATTAACGATAAAATACCTACTGACAGTAACCAAATGTATAATAATGGAATGAGATCTGTGTTTAAGTCTCTCTGTGTGTGTTCACAAAAATATTTGAAAAACAGGTAGTTTGTATTAAATCAAAATTCCTACCTTATTACCTGACAATTCTACTTTTTTATATTTGCCCACAACACATCAGTCCATGAAAACATGAACAAAGAGTCCATAGCCTATTTATTGATATCAGTAAAACTATGCAATGATCTTAAACGCTCATTAGCAACGACTGAGTAGATTATGGCTGTTGATACAGAGGAATGCAGTAGAATGTTCTAGGAATTCATTGGCAGTGATGAGTACCATAAATGTTTTATGTTACAGAAAAGGAAACCAGATGTTACCCCCACCCCTCACAACAAGAACAACAACAACAAACAAACAAGAAACGAAAGCCACCATATTCTCATTCTTGTAAATTCCTAGAATATGACAGAATCAGCTTTGGTAATTGAAACCACGCCCAATTTTCCTCTGTCTGAGATCACTAGACCATGTCATCAGGGAACTTCTAGAGTAGTGGTTCTCAACCTTCCTCACGCTGCAACCCTTTAATACGGTTCCTCATTTGGTGGGGTCCCCAACCATAATATTATTTTTGTTGCTATTTCATAACTGTAGTTTTGTTACTGTTATAAATTGTAATGTAAACATCTGCATCCTCTGATGGCCTTAGGTGACCCCTATGAAAGGGGCATTGGACCCCCAGAGAGGTTATGATCCACATGTTGACAACCATTGTTCTAAAGTGGTAATAATTCCTCTTCTTGACTATGGTGGTTTTAAGAATTATGAATTTGTAGCCAGGCAGTGGTGCTGCACACCTTTACTCCCAGCTCTCAGGAGGCAGAGGCAGGTAGATCTCTGTGAGTTCAAGGCCAGCCTGGTTTACAAAGCAAGTTCCGGGACAGCTAGGGCTGTTATACAGAGAAACCCAGTCTTGAAAAAAGAATTATGAATTTGTAAAAAACTATCAAATTTCACACCTTATTTGTGTACGGCATGTGTTTGGTATGTGCGTGTGTATGTGGATTTGTGTGGGTGTGCACGTTTGCGGCAGCCAGAGGTCACTGCTGGTTGTCTTTCTCAGTTGATACAGGATTTCTCACTGAACCCAGAACTTGCTGATTTAAGTAGGCTGGCCTGCCAGAAATCCCAGGGAAGGTGTCTCTCTCAGCCTCCCTGGTGGGGTGGTTATGGCCTCGCCACATTTATGTTGGTTTGCAAATCTGAACCCAAGTCTTCTTGCTGGCACGACAGGCAGCTTACTGACTAAGCCATCTTCTGAGCCCTAAATTTTTCATTTTTATTTATTATTATTATTAATTATTATTATTATTTTTAGTTTCAGGTGATTGTTTCCCTTACATGTAAGATGGTTCACAAACACAATACTAGAGCTTCAGCACTGTGGGAGAGGAGAACATGCTTGGCCTCTTAGGGCAAGAGGATCTCTAGTGTACACTGAGAAGGGAAGGAAAGGTGATTTCACTTTCCTGCCTTGCCTGAAGGGACAGAATCAGTTCCACTCGTTCTGCCCTCCTCCTCCTCCAGCCAGGAAGTCACCTTGGTGAGACTGGCAACTTATTTCATTCTAACCATTGTATTAGGTGGTATAGGGATTGGCCTGGTCCCATTAACAGGGAGGTATAAAAGGTTCGGAAAGGTACAGTGTGGATTAGGACACAGATGGGGCAGATGACATCAGAAGCATGTGACTGGTGGGAGCTGTTCCTAAGCTTCTGCGCTTTTCCTAGTCCTGGTCTAGCAGAGGGCAGGGGACGGGACGTGGACGGTGCTTATTGTTTGGCACGGATGATGTCCACAGATTCAGGCTTGAGGGCCGCCCCGCCCACGAGGAAGTCCTTGTGCTCTGAGCCACCGCATCAGAGACATTGGATTCATAGGCCAGGACCACTTTGCTCCAGTCCTTCACATTATCTGGGATGACCTTGGTTTGCTTGAAGACAACCTGCTCGGTTATGCCAGCTTCCCTTTCATCTAACTTCTCCCCAGTGCAGCCAATCACTCCAAGCCCCTCGGCTAGGGCATGGGCTACTTTCTGCCCAATCAGCTCATCGGACTCCCCGAAGACGTGTCTTCTCTCCGAGTGCCCCAGCACTACTCATGCGGCTCCTAAGTCTTTGATCATGCCGGGGCTGATCTCCCCAGTGAAGGCCCCATTGGTCACGTTGTAGCGGTTCTGCGCAGCCGCAGCAATCTTGGGATCTAGCTTCTGCCTGGAGAAGTCGATGTAGGTGGTGGTGGTGGGGTGCACAAACCACCTCGGTGTCTGCTGGCACCTTAGCCGCATTCAGAGTGCAAATGAGTTCTCCCATGCACGTCTTCCTCCTATTTGTCTTTCAATTGCCTCCGACGAAGAACTTCCTGGAAGGCGCCATCGCGCTGGGATTGTGTGGCTGAAGGTCAGTACCCTGAGCCCTAAATTTTAAATTTTAAAATTGACGCAGTCTCTTGTAAGCAGTGACTAATAAATTTACTAGTAACTAAATATTTTCGTTTTCAAAAGCGAAAGGTAGGAGGGGGCAAACGTGGACACAAAGGAGAGGAATAATGGTGGCATGGACCAGGGCCGTAAGGAGAAGTAGATGAGACCTGGCCATCTGTTTAGAGATGCCTGAATTGCGGGAGAGATGCAATTGCAGAAAAGTGGATAATGTCTCTGAAGTTTTTTGACCAAGCTCCCAGATGATGGAAACTATCAGAAAGAGGGGTAGATTGGTTAAAAGATGTAATAGAGTCATTTTTATAGATATTTGAGGTTTATTTTAGTTATACAAATGAGTATTCTCAGAAGGAGATGGATGAGTGTTCAAACCATCGAAGATTTATCAGCTAGAGTCAAAGATTTGGGAGTTGTTAGGTATTTACAAAGAGTACCTGGGGCTGAGTAGGCAGCGGGGATTGAAACATGGAAGGGAAGGTCTGTGGGTTTAGCTTTTGAATGCTTACGGCATAATGAAGATGAACACAGTGAACACAGAAGGTAGGAGACCCAGTGCAGCAAAGAATCATCTGAGCCTTGACAAAACTGCTCACACCTACAGCCTCATTTGTTCCATAAGTTTTGATCATAGTGATCAGGTGTTTCTGTAGCCTGCATATAAATGTCACCCACTTGAATATATATATATATATATATATATATATATATATATATATATATATACACACACACACACACATATATATATACACACACATATATATGTATATATGTGTGTGTAGATAATTATATATATTTATTATTTCAAGACTTACAAAATTTTAAGGTTTTATTTTTAAAAATTGTTCCTTGACTGAAAGCCTGTGACAAAGGCATCGCCCCCAGCCTCTCTCACTATGCAGTTTTATGATGTCTAATGAAAGACTTGGCCATTTTCCTATTATCCACGACTCTCTTGCAGCTGATTTTCTTGAGGATGCAACTGAGTAGTCAGTGAATAGCAAAGGTAAGGCAGGGGCGACCTGTTTTGGCTTCTGTTCTAGAGGATGAAGTTCATCATGGCCAGGAAGGCATGGCAACCGAAGTGAGAGGCTGCTGGTTGTACCGCAACCACTCAGGAAGCATGAGATGAACAGGAAGTTAAGGTGAACCTCAAGGCCCACCCCCAGTGGGCCACTTCCTCCAGCAAGGCTCTGCCTCCTGGAGGTTTACAGTCTTCTCAAAGGGCCCCAACAAGTGGGGCTCAAGGGATCAAGGCATCTGAGCCTGTGGAGAACATTGCACCTGCAGACCATACTTAATGTGTGGTGACTTTCAGCATAGTGTCATAGCCAATCGTTTCTGAAGACTTATGGAGAGACTCGAAGTTCAGTTGAATCCAGCTCCAGGTGCTATGGGCAGAGAATCAGATGAATCCCCCATTCCCACATGCTGAAGCAGACGCACAGAGGTCATAGCCACGTGTACACAATAGCCTTGTTGATCCAAGGCATTCATTTTCTATACCTTTAGAGCCTCATGGCATCGCTAGAGTATGGTTTGTGATCTTTGACAAATTTTATGTAAGATCCTTTTGTTGACACATGCTCAGATTCAGTCACGAGGAATTTTTGGGTGTTACCTGTTGAAAACAACACAATTCAATTTGCTTTTGTTTCTCTTGAAAGGGCCAGGTTTCATCACCTTAAATTAGGTATCAAGAGTTGGAATAGGACCTAAGAAATGGCTCAGGGATTAAAAGCACTTGCTGATCTTGCAAAGGACCTGGGTTTCATTCTCAGGACCTACATGGAAGCTGAGAACAATCTATCACTCCAATTTCAGGAGATCTGATGCCCTCTTTTGGCCTCATAAATACATGCAGACAAAACACTCATACATGGAGTCAAAATGAATAAATCTTTTAAAGAAAGTACTGTGAGTAAAGGTGCTATGTCTAGGGTGTACAGTGAAGCTGAGCAAACTTGACTCTGCTGGCTCTAGTGCAGATATAGTTGGGCATCACCACAGAGCATTCTGGAGAACGGTCACTAAGAATGTGCGAATGTGTTTTCGGTGGAATGGGGCTACATTGTAGTTTCAAATCCATTTCATTGTGCCAAGAAATTACTGAAGCATTTAAAAAAAAAACATGGAGTTTTGCAGTTAAAACACGGGTGAAAATAGTGTAGTTTATTTCCCTCATAAGTTTGTAAAGATTTGTGTTCGTTTATTTTTTATTTGCTGTGGGTATGACGGTGGGCGTTTCCGCCATAGCATGTGTGTGGCAGTCAGATGATGGCCCTTGGGAGTGAGCTCTCCAGTTTCACCCCTTGGGTTGTAGGGGTGGAACTCAGGTCATCGGGCTTGTACCATGAGGGACTAACTTGCTGAGGCATCCCATCAGCCCTTGTCTCATTTAAAACATGGTGAAGTAAGGTGTCCTGATGCAATAAACTAACAAAATGAGGTGACGATGAGCTGATATCCTGATAGCAAGAGATAACAGTTCACGTGCGCTCTCTCTCTCTCTCTCTCTCTCTCTCTCTCTCTCTCTCTCTCTCTCTCTTCCTCTCCCCACCCTCCCTCTATCCCAACTGAGAAATAGAAAGGACAATGGAGTCCATAGAAAATCTAAAGAAATGCTTGTACAACATAGCATCTGGCTTGTTTTCATTTATGTAGACTATTTGATAATTTTCACTGTCTTCCAAATGAATAAATGATAGTGAACCTTAATGTGTGTGTGTCTGTGTTTGCCGCTTGTGTGCATGTACCCTCAGAAGCATGGAGAGGGCATTGGATCCCCTGCAGCTGTGTGACTTGTCTCATGTGAGTACTAAAACTGAACTCGGGTCCTCTGGAGGAACAGCAAGTATTCTTAACTGCTGAGTCATCTCTCCACCCTCAAAATGTGCTGGGTATTTCAAAATAATATGTGAGGATATTTGAGCTAACTTTTACACGATTTTAAGGTCTATTTACGTCCTTCCTGTCTGGTAAGTGCCATGTAGCCTGCACGGCTCTGTGATTTACGATGACATCACGTCCTTTCGGAGATAACAGTGTTATGTCACTGAACCTGAAGTGGCGGTGTCAAAAAGGCACTGGAATAATTATGGGTCTGAAGGACTGCGCTTTAGTTCAAAGTGAAGCCAACTGGGTCGAGAGGGAGGTTTGTGTTCAGGTAGAGGGGCCAGGGAAGAAGAAAGTAGAATTTTACCCTAAGCATTTTCCTACCAGGCTTTGGGAAGTGGAAAAAAAATTAATGGAAGGGTGAAAGGAAAAAAAAAGCTAGCGAGGCTTTAAACTTGGCACTATTGCATTCCTAAGAAAAGCTTTGGAAAACAGGGCGGGGGCAGGGGGGGCGGGGGAGGGGGGCATAAATGGCAGCAGCTGCAGCCATGCAGAGGCAACTGCTCAGCATATGTAAGCGCAGTTGGAAAATCATGGTCTTGCAGAGAATGCTCGAAATTGGTCCCTAATGGCCTTGGTTTTTGTCATATGGTCTTGATTATAAGGCTAAAATTGCATTGCCATGCCTTTAGTGTGAACGAGATGGATGGATAATTACTGCGTGCGCTGAATACCTTTCTGCAAGAGGAGCTAGGACATCCTCTGGCCACAGGAGCTACCCGTTCCCCACATCTGTCAGAAAAGCTCTGAGCAGCCAATTCATCACCATCCTGGTGGGGAGTAATGGGATTGGGCCTTCTTTCCTTGAGAGTCCCTGTTTCCCGTGTATATGCATATGCAAATTGTAGGTCCACGGAAGCGGCCAATGAGAGCGCCGTGAGGTAGTATGTAAAATACCAGGGGGCGTTACTGAAGATGAGAAGTCTGGACCGGAAAAGCAAGCTCTCTAGAAAGTATCCCACTCTGGTGTCTGTGGGCTTCGACTGCTATGGAGGCAGAGAGGAAGATCCTGTGGTTCCCTTTGAGATGGTGCAGGAGTTTAAAATTATCAACAACAGGAGCCGTCAAAGAAATAAGAGATGCCCACAGGCCAGTGATTTCAGATAAGGAGAAGAAAATGGGCTGGGGAGACGGTTCGGTGTTCAGGAGCCCTGGCGGTGTAGAAGGCCTCGTGTTGCTCTCCAGCATCTACATGGTATTCACTGCTTCCTACAGCCTGTGATTACAGTGCCAGGAGATGCGACACCCTCTTCTGGACTCCACAGGTACCAGGCGTGGTATGGTGCACACACATACACACATAATACATGCAGGCCTTCACACATGCACATAAAATAAAAATAAGTACATCATAAAATAGAGAGAGAAAAAGAGTGTCGCTTTCAACAGACTTTGCTCCTCCAGGAGCCTCTGAAGGGGACACAATGATACAAACAGAATGCTAGCTGCTGCTGCTGGGGATATATTTCGTGGCCATCTAGGAGTGGCTTTCACCGTCCCTGCTGGTGTGAGCCTCAGGAGAGGGCCATGTGAGGATTAAGAACAAACCTCGTGCTTTGCCCTAGGTGAGGGGCCTGCCCTGGGATCACAGACTGTGAGCACTCTCTTCCTTTATCATGGGACGCTTATGATGGCCCTGCCTGCAGGGAGGTGACTTCCTTTTGTCATGTATTTCTTTGTAGAGTACGCACAGTTGGCTGGGGGGAGGGGGTACAGTATTACCTTGCACATGGAGGCCAGGACCAAAGGGTGAAGCCTGAGTCTTATCTGAGAATAGACATGGATCTGAGAGAGTCTGTATCAGGAAGCTCTGTGGCTGTGATATGTCATTTTCCGAGCCCCACGTGGGTGTTGGAATTGTAATTCTACACATTGATTGGTCAGGGCTGGCCAGTGACGTAGATGTTATGCTAGTCTTATTTTATGCAGTGCTGTAATTAAGATGAAGAGTAGCCAAAACATCCAGTTGAGGATGGTCCCAACCAAGATGGCCTACCAACTGGAGTCTGTGCTCCAGGACCAACCTACATGGTAGAAGGAGAGAAGTGAAAGTTAGTTGTCCTCTGCCCTCCACGCACATGGCAGGATATCTACTCCCATCTTAAATAAATAATAGAGTAATAAAGAAAGTTAAATATGAAAAAAGAAATTAAGAACGGATGTTTCTTTGTAAATTAAAGGGGGTATAAATAACAGAGCACTATCTATGCATAAGTGCTCACGTGTTTATGCATGTATATGTGACTGTGATGTATATATATACATTATGTGAACACACATACCTATATGTGCACATATATACATACATGATATGCACACATATCTGTGTTATGTGTATACATGTACATGTGTATTTGTAGGTACCCATACATATATATGCATATGTGCATGCACATGTATGTATTATGTATATATATGCATGTGTGAACACATATGTGCCTATGTGTGTACACATATGTATGCACATATATCTGTGTATATCTGTGTGTATGTATGCACTTATATATATGCACATGTGTACTATCTACACACAATGCATGTGTGTATACATGTGTGCACATGTGTGTACATGTATACAAATGTGTAAATGCATGTATATATGGATTGATTTATATATGGCATGTGTGTATAGAAATGCACATATATGCATGTGTATGCATGTATATATGAATGTATATATGCATATGTGTATTTCTATGCAAAGGGTTCATCAGACTTTAGTAGTAGTTGATCTGGCATACTTAATACAAGCTTTTATTTTGTCGTATCTACATAGTTGCACCATTATTATCCTGTATAGTAGTTAAATCCGGGATTCTGGGGCAATAAAACATGAGGGTTATACTATCTTGATGCTGTTTTTAGCTTTCATTGCTATCGAAAGCTGCCAAATTAGTAGCATTTTGTGATTCCCGATTTAGCTCCCTTAATAAGAAGCAGAGCTAAAAGCAGCCGACCAAGCAGCTGAAGACTCATCACAAGCCAGTAAGATCAATAAGCTAAAAAAAAAAGTAGGAAAAGTTTTTGAGTGACAGCTTAAAAATGGAAAATTTAAATATATACCACTGCCTTCTGCTCCATTGTGCAGTGCATGAAGCCCATTTTGGCCGTGTGTTCTGTGTGTTTCTGAGCAGTCAGGAAGGTGATTATTCGGATCTCCAGATTTGTGTTTATGTTCCATGCTGTAAACTATGCTCAGCTATATATCTGCAGGCAGGTGTTAATAGCAGGAGGGTTACCTAGGTCTAGCATTGCTGGTATTGTTCAAATGTAGTTTATTGGGCTTTAAATGGGAGCATCAGTATTGACACTTGCTGTATTATCTAAGTTCCCGAATAACTTGTGTAGATGTCTTTTATCTGCAGCATGGGAAATGCTCTGTATGCACAGACCCAGGCACGGGGTCCATTCAAGGGCTCCAATAGGAGGAATTCATAACTCTGTTTTAAACAGTCTCATTTCCCATCACCACTGACTTTAAACTTGATACCTCGGTCCTGAGAAAGTCTGCTTCTGATCTTTCATCACATGAAGATTCCATACATTAAAAAGACATATATAAGAGGCTGGAGAGATGGCTCAGCAGTTGAGAGCACAGGCTGTTCTTCCTGAGAACTTGGGTTCCATTCTCAGCATCCACATGGAGGCTCACCACGCTCTGTAAGTCCAGTTCCATGGGATCCTGTGCCCTCTTCTGGTGTCTATGAACACTGCATGAATTTGTTGTACAGACATATCAAGGCAAGCCACCCAGACACATAAAAACAAACAAACAAATATCTAAGAAATACTTATGTGAGAGAAATAAAGATTCTATATGTTAAAAATCTATCTGAGACAAGTGCAAAATTGAGGTGAATAACAGGAACACGTGGGAAATGTTTCTACTTCCTGAAGTCGGAAGCTGTTCACATCCTCCCTGATTTTAGCCTTAAACACTTACTTATTTTGTAGGCATTGGTTGTACTTTTCTTGGTTATGCTCGTGTCTAATTTATGTAACATGATGAATATCTTCAATAATTGTGTAAAATAGTTCATGTTGCAAATAACAGTTATTGCCCAGGATAATGGGGAGACAGGAAGTCACGCACACTTTTCATCTTCCGCGTTCAAGCCTTGGCTTCATGTTGGTGGGAAGTTTGTTGTTATTTATGGCTTCATCTAGCACTTTTATTTGAGGATTGATTCCTGCATGGTGGTTGGTGTTACCCTACACAAGTAAACTTAATTTCTTTTGTTGAAAATCAAGACAGTATTTCAAGACTGTCTGAATTTCAGCAGACACACTCTCCTTTATTAAAGGCCATAAACAATGAAAAGGCTTTCTTAAATTTTCCGTTAGAAATCAGAGGCAAAGCGACACATAAATCATGAGTATGTTAATTTATGTAGCTGTCCCTAATGTGATACCGTAAAGACTGATGACACATTCAACTGAGGTCCTAGGTCATTAGCATTGGAAGCTAACAGTTGTATCTGCTGGGTCAGTCCTTCCTTTATCCAGCATGCGGTAGTTGGGGACCAGCTTCATGCCAGACACTGTGCTGTACTCTGGGTGACTCTATTTGTCCCTTGATATTCATGGAGATTGAGAGCCCTATGGACACCCAGATCCCAAGATCCTCAGATGCTTTATAAAGTGGCATGCTATTGCCAGTAGGGTGCTTACATGTCAAATATGGTATGGATACAGCAGGAGTAGTGTGTACTGTTAGAGAAAATGACAGGAAGTCTGTGCATGTCAGTACCGTTTTTTCTGAGTGTTTTTGGTGTGAGATGGGTTGAATTCAGTTGTAAATCCAGGGCGCAAAGGGCTGATGCTAGAGTAATCACCATATATTTTCATCCTAAAGACACTGTCAGGTTGCATCAGTTAGGGGAGATTATTCTGATGTTATAAAAACGTTTACTTCCTCTGGAATGGACAAAGAACAATCAAATACATCATGTGTAGCCAAGCATATTTTCTTTTCTTTCTGTTTTTTTTTATTAAGTGTGTATTGGGGTTTTTATGTACATATGCCTGTGTAAGGATGCTGGATCCCCAGGAAATGGAGTTATAGACAGTTGTGAGCTGCCATGCAGCCACTGGGAATTGAACCTGGGTCCTCTGGAAAAACCACCAGCATTCTTAACCTCTGAGCCATCGTTTTAGTGACCAAATGTATTTCCATTGCCTTGTGTCTTCTTTCTGTTTGTTATTGAATGTGGTGCAGAGTTTGACTGGCAGTTGACAATCCCATGGGATTTCTTTGTACATGGCACTAAAATATCTCAATCTTGGGAATTTATTGGGTGATGACAAGAGGGGGACAAATCCAGGTGACACGGAAGGACAGACAATGCCATAGGTTTTGTCAGAGGCAAACTTAGACACACCTGTGGGCAGAAAAGCTCATACAAGGAACTGCCTCCATCCGATTGGCCTGTGGGCATCGGCTGTGTAGCGAATTGACGTGGGAGGACCTGGCCCTCCATGGACAGTACCTCCCGGGCATGCAGGCCTGGGCTGGATGAGAAGCATAGCTGAATGAGACAGTCTGCTGGTGACCAGCATTCCTCTGTGGTCTCTGCTTCAGCTCCTGCTGAGGCTGAGCCCCTGATAGCCACCTAGACTGCCCCGAAGTATGACAAGAAGCCCAGAGTACTTTTGGCAATGCTGTTCTTCTCCCGCCCATCCCTGTAAAAGCCCGGGACACAGTGGCAGAGGGAAGGCAGGGAGCCAGGCACCCGCGAAATCTAGGATGCTTTTCTTTTCGTTATTCTTTGTTGCCTCTTTTCTGAGTGCAAATACACAGCTTCGGTCTAAAAAGAAGCTCAAATCCTTATGCAAAGATCTTGTAAACAGACGCCCACTGGAGCCATCTGCTTTTCTAACACACACAAGTGATTAAGCTCTGGAGCTATGATTGTTAAAATTTTAAAAACACAACAACCCCAAACACCTCCAAATAGATGCCTTCTGCAAGTTTATAAGGGGAAACATACGTTGTCTTACATAGTAAACAACATGGAAAGGTTGAGACAAGCTTTGCCGTTTTCTTCTCTCCCTCCCCACCACTTCCTTCTTTCCCCCTTTCCCCCTCCCCATTCTTCTCCTTTTCCTCCACCCACCTTTCCCCCTCTATTATGAGTGTTATAAAAATGTACGATTTATCCACTTAAAATATGCTATTGAGTCTACATTTTCAACAACCTGGAATGAGCCCTTATCTTTATATTCATTATTATTTTTGCCCTTGATAAAGAAACACATATGCTCAAATGTGTGTGTGTGTGTGTGTGTGTGTGTGTGTGTGCCCATGCACATGAGAGGGTGTCTTAGCTCCTCCTAGAATATATTAAAAGACATGGGCTACTTGGAAATTATGAATTCATACTCTTTGTCCATTATGACTGAGGAAAGTCAGGGCAGGGGAAATTGAGTATGTTAAGAGCTCTCGTTTTAATTGTATAATAGCGATACTGCCTTTATAGTTAATTCCCTTGACAAGTTGTAGAGCGTATGGTTTGGATCCTTCATCCTTTTCTAACATGGAAATGATTCTAAATTGGGGCATTTCATTTAGGTGACGTCACTGGAGGGGAAAAAGGACTAAGCATCACCCTGGACTACAGGGCTATGGAAATAACTCAGTGTCCTAGCTGGCCACTGTTGGCATGGACACTTACATGGAGAACCTTGAGTGAAAGAAAACCTGTGGATAAGGAAATAGTATTAGATCAGGACAACTGTTCCCACTTCCCCAGTCTTAACCAGTCCCCATCTGTAGCTCTGTCAGAGCAACTGACGGTAGGAAAGACAGTCACTCGGAAAAGAGTATTTAATTATGGCGATGGCCGTTCAGGTACCAAAGAGACCGCTAATCTCTTTACCCCCGCCATGTGATGATCAGTTTGGTGGACTCCTGCCATTCTTTGTGGCCTGTACCATGGGGTCCAGAGGACCCATTAGGCCCCTTGGTGCATTGGGCTTCAGTCTTGTTGCTTTTGCTGTGCGTGGAGTTTTCACGAATCCTGTGACATGCCCCCTCCGACACGCTGAACATGTGCTTTCCTGCTGGGGTCCGGACCCCCGGCCCGACAACGTCTCTCAAATTCAGCCCAGTGCTCAGCTCTCGGCTACCGGTACTGATGTTGTGGGCCTGGTCTCCACTGTCCAGAGCTAGGGGCTTTGTAGGAGATCCCGACTGCTTTGCTTTAGTGGAGAGAGTTCTGTGGATGTCCTGGAAAGTCAGTTCTGTGCATGGGAAGCAGAATCAAACCTACGGGTGATGCAAGCCTGTGATGGATTGGTTCTATTTACTTCCAAGTTAATGTTAGACCGCAAACTTTGGAATATATTAAAATTAGAAACAACAGACTTAGGCGGGGCTCTATCAGAGAATGAGATCATCTAGTTAAGTAACCCATAAGGAACTGTCCCGGTGTGTGTGGGGGGTGTCTCTGGGTTTTTTCATGTTGGTAGAGAATAAGCTCTCGGGACTAACTTCCCTCAGGGCAGTTTGTTCAATTTTCCTAACCCCTGTTTCCTTGCAAAAAAGAAAAAAAATCAGAGTTAGAGCTTGACACAGTGGTTCTTGATCAGACCAAGTATCAAAATCAGGGTCCTAATATAAGGTCCACTGATTGAATTTTATCCACCAAGCTGAGATCTAGCAGCCATGGACGACTCAGAACACTGGCTCTTTCTTTCTTTCTTTCTTTCTTTCTTTCTTTCTTTCTTTCTTTCTTTCTTCTTATTCTTTTATTTATTTATTTTTTTTTACCTTCTTTAGGTTGGTAGTCTAAAGTCATTTTTTAAGCGTGAGTGATGCAATTTCTTGTATCTTTCATTTAAAATGCTACTTGGTAAACAGCGGTGGAGATTAGTGTATTTGTAATTTAAATGAAGACCATACATCACGCCAGAGTCTGCTAAGAAAGGAGAAGTTTAGGGAACGATTCATGCCCCCTCTCTGTGTGATCTACTGTAGAAAATAAATAGGCGAGGAGTGGCAGAAATAAAAGGTCTGCGGATCCGGGAGATGGAAACCGAACTATCTCCAGAAGTCACTCCCAACAGCTAAATCTTTGTTTTCTTCAAGCACACTAATAAATTCTTCCTAATTCATTTTTTATTTTCTCTCGGGGTCTGCTTGGAGATTTGCTTCAACAAAGGAAGCATCATGTTCCACCTTGTAAATAATTGATGCTTCTCCATCCAAGCCAGCGTCAAGGAAATTCTGAAAATAGGTACCAATTGAGCAGAGGCCTCCTTCCTCCCCACACTCCCGCCTTAGCACTCTCTGCTCTTAGTGTTTGTTTAATAAAACTGCACTCCCCACCCCCTTTCTGCCTTCTGATGAAGCTGAGAATGCTACCTACCACAAGGCTTGGGGCATTGCCTGGTACTTGGCGTCTCTCCTTGGATTCACGTCATTCTGCTTTGTTAAAGATTACAGGGAGCTGTTTGCTGTACGTGGAAGTAATAAAGAGCCCTTAATTAATCAGCAGAAATAATTAGCAAAAATGTTATGTCATCTTCAGCAACAGAGATGGCTGATTATGAATGTAAAAGGAAGGAAGATGGCCTTAAAAGTTGTTCCTAAGACTCTGAAGTATGATTTTCACATGGATCACATGACCCTGAAGGATCACACCACCCTGAAAAATCATACCACCCTGAGAGCTGGGCCAGCAGTAACCTTGCCCATCTCTAGCAGGTTTTAGAAGGTTCCAAGAAAATGAGATGATCTGTGTTTCCCCGAAGAGTGAGAAAAGATTTACATCTTACCTCCCTGTGGGTATCCCTTGTGGTTGTTCAAGGCTTGGAAAAGCCATGTTGGCTTTTAGGCCACTGTGGTTGGTAGAACATTAAACTGTTCCACCGAGGTTCTCGCTTTTCTCCTCATGACTGTCTAAGCCAGGTTGCCTTCCAGGGCCTTATTTCCATTGTTTGTAAAGGGGTTTCTCTAGGCTCTCTCTCTCTCTCTCTCTCTCTCTCTCTCTCTCTCTCTCTCTCTCTCTCTCTCATCTCCCTTCTGCCCCCACTGTCTCTCTCTGTCTCTGTGTCTCTCTCACATACAGAGACACACAAACACACAGGCCTCTGATAGTTAGCAGTGGCCTTCTATTTTCTAGGACACGAGATGCCATGCTTTATTTCACTAGGATGCTCGAAGGGTCCTAATCTGTTGGAATAGAAGGTAAATTTTCTATCCTGTTCCTTCTCATCATTTTTCTTAGTCATTTACTAAGTTTTCTTTTCTCCCTATATATTTTCCTTATTCCTTCCTGATTTCCTACAAGTCAGAGATAAAGTAGAAGAGGAATGTTTAGCAAAGTGTTAGATGAGAATTTTGGCTGAGTTATTGAAAAAAAATCATGTACTTTGAAAATACTCTGTCTTCATTAACAATAAAGCTTTCTCTATTATAAAATGTACCAAAGTCACTTGCCTATATTGTAGAAATGGGGAGGGGACAGATAATGAGAAGACTGATTCCAGAATGCTGAGTTTGAGCTCACTTACACTGAGGGGAATTTCTGTTTCATCTATCATGGGATAAAGATGTATCTAAATAGATAGTTATTTCCCACTTTAAAACTAGCTTAGTTTCTGACTATTCTATTCTATTCTCTTCTATTCTATTCTATTCCATTCTGTTCTATTTTTCCCTTGTGAGAATGTTTCCTGGGAGATGCTAAAGTCCTTTTTGCTGTCTTCTTACCTAGTGAACAGTAGTTCCTGTATATATCCTGCATTTGCTACTATTGCCTCTTCCGATGGCCTTTATAGAACTACCCTCAAGTAGTTAAGTCTGTTCAGATCAGCATGAACAAAACATGATAGGATGTGCAGGGAGCTGAGGCACTACTGCTGGCCTCTTCTCTCTCTCTCTGTGCTTGGTTTATATGCAGAGGGAACAGGGGAACAATACTCATTTTCTTCTAAAGTCCCTTGGTTTGCGCTGTCTGCTCACTGGTCTTGGCAGTATGTGAACTGATGGCAAGAATGTTCTGCTCAAACTTTGGTACCTGTGTGAAAGTCGGTTCCAAGGCTACATGGTGTAGTGAGATAGATTTAACAGGGATTTTCCCTAAGGAGAGGTGTGTTTTCTTTGACTATGATACTGTGAGGTTGGGACTATGATGTACCCAATGGTTTCTCTCTTTCTTGGTAAGTCCGTCCTCAGCACAGACTAGGGACTTAGTACCTCCTTTTGCCCTCTGGAAGTGAAGAGGTACTTCCCTTTCAGAGGAAGTGCTTGTAAATTGCAGAGGCTTCTGAAAGGGGTGGTTTAGGGTAAATTGGGAGATGGCACAAGAAATCCCATTGCGCTAGGGTCAGTGGCTTTGTGGCAGTTTACATTCAGATAGGATGTAAAAATATTCTGTGAGCTAGGGAGGCAGTCATGATGCTGACCCCTTAAGCCTCACACATCACAACCAGAGTGGAATGTTGCTCTCCCTATGGTGAGGGGTGTGAAGGATGTTCCCCGTACAATGCACATCTAAGCCACACATCTACCAGTGCTGGATCCTGGAATGACTTCTTTGTTGTCGGCTCATAATCCATCCTCAGTAGTTAACCAGATGGAAGCAATTTCCAGTTTATAAAACTGTGTGTTCCCATCTGTATTTTCTGTTTGCTTGAGATTCATGAAGCCAGGTTAGATGGAGCGTCGTGAGTGTTCTAGGTTACCCAAAGAAGTTCTCTCCCTCATGGATTTTGCCACTAATTTTTTCTTGTCCTTTTTGAGGTGTTAAGGTAGCATGCAGCTCATGCTTGCCTTGGAATTTGCCATGTAGCCGAGGATGACCTTGAACTTCTGGTCCTCTTGCCTCTATCTTCTGAGTACTGGAATTACAGCCGTGTCCCACCATGCCCAGTTTATGTGGCACTGAGACTGGAACCTAGCACTTCTTGCATGTTAGGCAAGCACTTGACTCATTGAGTTGCCGCTAGCCTGTGTCACTGAAGTTCTGACGGTTGTTTAGGTGGTCTTGTTGGTTTCACTTTTTTCAATATATTACCCCTTTTCTTTTGCTAATAAGTTGTCCATCTTGGTTAATTATCATCCCTAAAACAAGGATTTATGGGGGGGGGACAACTGGACTGCATTTTATTAAGTAGCCATCATAGAAGGAATAGAAATTAATTTCACATGTTTTTCTGTCCATCATCTTCTCTCACCCTGGGACCTTGGGTACATGGAATCCAAGAACTGGTTCCCACAGCCATTTTTACATACATTCTGGTCACCATGCTTGCCTGACAAGTGTCTGTATCCAAGAGCCATCTCACCAGCCCGAGTAACACATTTTCAGTGTTACCTTGAACACTGCAGTTCTGTTGGTTGCAACCGTGGTCACCGTGTTCAGACAGCAGCATGACTGCTCAGATCAGCACCTGTACCACGTTCCCTCTTTTCCTCAGTTTCTCTAAAGGCACAAATCCAAATCAACTTCCCCAGGCTTCTAACTCCGCAGTGCCATTTGGGTGGGGTCTTTCCTAATGTTTCTCTACACTCCCACAGATTACAGCTTTTCAGCAGGCCTCCTGTGCTCACAATCCCGCAAAATAAATAGGGTTAGGTTTTCACATTTGTGTTTTCCTGCCTCCTGTCTCATTCATAAGTGGACTCCAGTTTCCTCTGCCAAGTAGCCTCCTTTCTTGACCCTATTCTGTGTCAAATTCCAGCCTACACCGGACCCCTCCATCCCTCTTCTCTGGTCCTAGAGGATCTTTGGCTCTCATTCTACCCAAAAATTTCCTTCAAAATGATAGCTTTGTTTTCCAGTACACCAATATTTATCAAAGCAAATAAACTATGTTTCCATCTGCATATTTTTATAGCCTCAGAGCTTCACTCTTGGTCATTTGTCATGCATTGTAATTTTAAATCCATCCTTGCCAAGCAGGTCTGGTGCAGTGGTTGTGCAGGATGGGGTGGATGGAGGACTATTGACCTGAAGAGTGTCCCAGGGAGGAGACCTCACAGCTTTCTGAAGGCCATGCACACATCTCGAAATGCTCCCTCCCAAGGTCTGCAGCTAGCAAATTTATGCCCCCAGAGAGTGTCATGGAAAATGGCCTGGTGCCACCTGGCTGCTTAATTGTTTCACCTCTTTTATGTAAGTCACTGTACTAGGCCAGACATCCAGCCAGTTATTAGGAGCATCCAATTACCTGTTGGTTGTGGGCTTTCCCATGTTCCTTCCATGAGGTATAAGTCTACATCACTGTTGCTCAGAACAGCTTTTCTTTTTTTTAAATATTTATTTATTTATTATGTATATAATATTCTATCTGTGTGTATGCCTGCAGGCCAGAAGAGGGCACCAGACCTCATTACAGATGGTTGTGAGCCACCATGTGGTTGCTGGGAATTGAACTCAGGACCTTTGGAAGAGCAGGCAATGCTCTTAACCACTGAGCCATCTCTTCAGCCCCTCAGAACAGCTTTTCTATGTGACGGTGATGATGGGAAGTGTCACATCCTATGTATTGGTCTCCTTTGCATTTCAAAATTGGAAAACTACAAGCCATTTAATGAGATTTGACCCAAGAGCTTCCTTCGATGGACATGCTGCCAGTAGTAACTTTCGTTCACTTTTGGTTGAAGCCTACTGAAAAGTTACTTTGCAAACGCATGCCTTTCCATCCATTCCCAAATAAGAAACAAAGCCCTCACGTGTGGAGGGAGAAATCCATGTGGTTTTCAGACTCATGTCAAGTGAGTCCATCGGCCTTGAAAGAACGTTTTTGTGTTGTTGTTTTTTCTTCCAAAAGCTACACATGGTGTTATAATGGCAACTACCCTGAAACTCTGACTGGTACATTCACTAAAAACAAGAGAGGAATGGAAGATTAATAAATCCAGGAAAGCTGAAAAGGAAGAACGCCTAAAATAAAATTGAAGACTATCTTGGTTGGAGTGTTAATATAGCCCTGAATGTAGATATAGGGAAATCAAAGACTCACTAAAGGCTCAGAATCCTATCATAGCTATTAATGTATGCTCAACTCTATTGCCTGGGGGATTTTATTAAATGCAGTGGCCAAGAAAATGACCTCACTTTTCCCGTTTCTTTTTTGTTTTTTGGGTTGACTCCTTGCTTGTATCACATAAATGAATAGAGCTATCTGCTGGTTCATCAATGAAACGACCTTAGATGATGAAGATGTAAGGAAAGCATCCCACACTAACACTGCTGCAGTTTGAAAGGTAAGGTCCTTCCCCACGAGGCTGGGAGATGCCAATGTTCTCTTAAGATCTGTGTGACATCATGCCTGCTGGTACACATGCGAGGGTCAAGAAGCTCATCAATATCTTTGTCTATCACGTTGTGTTGTGGCCGCGAGAGTTTTGTTTATAACCAATGACACAGTCAACAAAAGAGCTGATGTTTTCCGTGTTTAGTCTTTTAAAATGGAAAAGCACTATTTTTTTTTTTTTTAAATGGGCAGAGTTTCACAGTGTAACCTTGTCTCACTATGTAGCCTTGCCTTGCTACAAACTCTCTATGTAGATCAGGCTGGCTTCAAACTCACAGAGATCTGTCCTGTTTCTGCCTGCAAAGTGCTGGGATTACAGTCATGCATTGCTATGTCTGACCCCAAAGCAGCATTTTTAATCCTCTCCAGGGCTTCATTTTGTTGCATGTGCTGATGTCTTGACATAAAGAAGTCATGTGGGTGGCAGGGATCATGAGGCTCCTTGCCCAGGCTCTGTTCTTGTTGCACTGAGATTAGTTAGCCAGCCTGTGAAATGTGGTTGTCAGCGAGTATAGAGTATAAAATATTACTTTTCTGTGCCTCTCCTTCTGTGATCATGATAGGCAAAACTCTCTGATTGCAGTTTCTGCAATGTGAATTATAAACTCATTATCTTCCGAATGCTCTGTTATTTCCATTGATAAATGTGGAGTTTTGTTTTTTTTGTTTTTTTTTGAAGGAAAACTGTAGATCTCCATTGAGAACCATAGGTCACCACCCATTACTCTGCTGGTGTTCTGGGTGCAGTAATTTCACTTGACCTATGAACTACACAGAGATGGCTGTCACTGGAGGCTTGACGGGTTGGGGGAAGGGCCATGCTTCCTTCCAGGTCTGGCACATAGGTGGAGCCTGGGCAGAGGATGCAGTAGGTATTCCCTCCTCCAGGTAGGAGGGACGATGCCATGCCTGATGCTGAGGGCCTACTGAGCATGTGCAGTATGGCAGACTCAGGAGTGTTTGTCCAGAAATGCATGCTGGTTCTGCCCTCGTTCCTCTCTGTGGTGCTTGCTCCTGAGTGTTTCAGGGCGGGAAAATTTCAGTTTTTAGGGGTAGAATCAAGGTGGCCATTGCTTTGTTGTCTCAGTCAAATCCCTAAAAAGGAGTTTTGGCCCCAAACCCTTTAGTCCTATGAGTCTGGGGTATGATATATTGCTCATAGTAGTATCTTTTTATTTCAAATATTGTTTGCACCTAAATCTACTTGTCTGAAAGGTTTTGTTTCAGAAAACTTGAGTGTTCTTCAAATTCATGTTTGCTGTGCTCCTGCAAAAAGGGCCAATTATTAGCACGTAAAAAGTAGGCTGGCTTTTATAAAGTATTTATCACAAGATTGCTTTAAATTACAGTTCTCTTAGAGATTTTCAAATAAGACTTGATTTGAAAAACATTACTGGTTCCTCTCCGGACTTTCAGAGAACACATCTTTAATGCGACGCAGATAAAGGGGTAGAAAATCATGGAATGAGGTTGTAAGTGAGCTGCATAGGAACGAATGGGGTGTGTGCTCGTGTGTAGAGATGGGTTCTCCATGTTCGCTGCCGGTGGAGAGACCATAGGCGAATGATGGCGTCGTCTTCAGTCTCTTTCCACCATCTTTAGTTTTCAGTGCAGGGCATCCTCCTGTCTTCGTGCCCCCATGACTGGGTTTTCATGCACCTGATGTTTTACATTTGTGCTGGTTACACAAACTCAAGTCTTCACGCTTGGACAGCTGCCCTTTTCCCCGCGGAGCCATCTCATCAGCCCAGGAATTAAATTTAGGAAATAATTTACCTTTTGTGAAGTTTTCCAGAGAAAGCACCACCACCTCTATCACTGGCAGACTACATCAGAGCAAAAGGGGGGAAAGGCAGGCCAGTTTGGGTTTGGGAAAGAGAAATAAATCTATTCGTTTGGAGGGCTGCATTCTGCATTATGCATGTACGTAAAAGTGAGGTTTGCTTTGATCCTGTCTATTAAAAGTTTATTTTTAAACTCAGACTGGGCAGGAATCCAGCAATGCTCTTTGTCCTGCAGCACATCCTGGGCTCCTGGTCCCCAGCCTGGCAGAACTGTGCCTAAGCAGGAGGAAGTAGGAAAAAGTATGGATAGTTGATGGGTATGGAGGTTTTTTCCCCTCCCTTCCTCCCTTCCAGTTTTGAAATTCAAATTGAATGCAATTTTCAGCTCATTTGAGCCAGAATATAGTGTTGCTGAGCCTCACTGGCTCTTAAATTCAAGACTCACGGGAGAAAACAGATATCATCTGTCACGGGGGTGGGAGAGGGGAAACCACACATTTTATTCCGAGGAGGCAGAGCCTCAGTCACTAATTCCGACCTTCCGAGGACTAATCATTCGCCAACCAACTGATCAAGTAATCAATGAGACCTTCAAGCCACCCAGCTTATAAAGTCTGGGAATGGCTCCTCTCCCCTCCCCAGCTCCTAAGAATAATTGCTCCTCTATTTTTGTATCATTGGTATTTTAATACCTTTTCGTTGCAAGCTGGGGCAGAATATCTTGGCAATCTTTTTTTTCTGCCCTTCCTGGCCGTTTTTATGGTTTCCATATTTAGTGACTTCATCAATGTCATTTATTTATGGTTGAAAATTAGCAGAAGGCTTGATGTTGGCTCTTCAGGGACAAGATGTGAGGTATGCTTTACCAAATAGAATGTGGTGAAAATTCTCCTTCTTTCTGAAGGCATGCCTAAGTGCCAATTAAAAGGGGAAGACCCACTCCTAGCGCACTGGAGCCTGCCAGTGTGGCTTATCTCCAGCGTGGATGTTTCAGGAACCCTTGAGAAAGCCTCTCTGTGAATTTCTGACACACTGGATATGTGCCCTGGGAATACAAATGGATTCCAGCCATGACGATTTGACGTCCTTCCTCTGATTTCAGAAATGATGCTGGGTGGCGGCCCTGCTCCTGGTGTGTGTTACAGGCTTTTGCCTCTGGTGCTTAGCCTGGTGTGGTTCATATGAGCCGAAATTTTCAGGGACAATGGCATCCACTCATTAGCCCTTATTAGGCAAATCTACCATTTTCCTCTCTCAAATTCCATGAGAAAAATTTGTGATAAATTAGATCTCAGTTTGTAGCCAAAAACACTTAGAAATGCACAATGGTTGTAGCAGGAACAGAATCTGGCAGCATATATATTTATATAGATATCATATGTGTGTGCATTTGTGTGTGCTGTGTGTGTTTATGTGCATGTGCTATGCTGTGCATTCTCGAAGCCTCTGAGTATGTGCCAGCAGGGATGTCCAAATGCTTACTTTCACATTAATGAAGTGATCAACTTCTTTATTGTCCTAGTGCCAGTGCCCTTGGGTGTGAGAATTCAGTGAGCACATCCTAACGGCACCTCCTTACTAAGAAATGGTGCCCTGGCCCATCAGCCCGTTCGTTTCTTTCCGGCAATGCCTTAATCCAGCTGTTCATATAAGTTACAGGAATCCAAGTGTGCCTGGGAAATTGTGATGTGTGGCGAGAATCGTGTTTGGGATCAGCACCTATTCTTGATAAGGCTTCTAATATCTTGAAATTTCCCACTGTGGAAGAACTCCTCTCACTGAACTGATAGCACTCTTACGCTCCTGAATGAAGGCAGCTCTCCAGAAAGACAAAGCCGTGGACAGAACTTGGGACTTTCAGCTCCACTCTCATCTTTGAGGAGTGAACAAGGAGATGGAGGTTGAGCC
This sequence comes from Chionomys nivalis, assembly GCF_950005125.1. Taxonomy (NCBI): domain Eukaryota; kingdom Metazoa; phylum Chordata; class Mammalia; order Rodentia; family Cricetidae; genus Chionomys; species Chionomys nivalis. Next base: position 7,157,237 of record NC_080090.1, read on the forward strand.
AGAGACCTGCCAGCGCTCCTCAGTGAAGATGCCACGAAAAGCCCTGAAACGTGAGGTTCAGAATTCACATGGAGCTGGGTGGTGCTGGTGCACACCTTTAATCCCATCTCTCGGGAGGCAGAGGCAGGAGGATCTCTGTGAGTTGGAGTGCAGCCTGGTCTACAAGAGCTAGTTCCAGGACAGGCTCTAAAGCTATAGAGAAATCCTGTCTCAAAAAAAAACCAAAAATCAACCAACCAACCAAACAAAACCCAGAAAAAACAGAAAGCACATGGAGGTCCTAGGAGGGCAGGGGACCAGAGCACGAAGCTCTGTGCCCATTGCATGTATTCACAATGATTTGCTGCTTCATATGGAGCCTTTGTAACATTATTTTATAACTTAGCACACAGGGAAAGTGCTTTCCCATGTGCTGTGAACTTCTCTAGTAGCATATTACCAGGATCAGAGAAAGACTTTGAACAAGGCTCTCACTTGTAGTTGGACAAAAGTTCTGGGTAGCCAACAGCTTTGGGGTGGTGTGTAAAGTGCAACTCATTGCTGGGGGGCTGAGTCCTAAACCTGTGGGCTCTGTGTGTATCCATGTGTGTGTGAAGCTATATAGTAGATGTGTTGTCTGCGTGTGATGGGTGTGTTATATATGGTGTATGATTGCTGTGTGTGTGTATGTGTGTGTGTGTGTGAAGGTATATAGTAGATATGTCTGCGTGTGATGGGTGTGTTATATATGGTGTATGATTGCTGTGTGTGTGTATGTGTGTGTGTGAAGGTATATAGTAGATATGTCTGCGTGTGATGGGTGTGTTATATATGGTGTATGATTGCTGTGTGTGTGTATGTGTGTGTGTGAAGGTATATAGTAGATATGTCTGCGTGTGATGGGTGTGTTATATATGGTGTATGATTGCTGTGTGTGTGTATGTGTGTGTGTGAAGGTATATAGTAGATGTGTTGTCTGTGTGTGATAGGTAGGTGTGTTATATATGGTGTATGATGGCTCTGTGTGTGTGTGTGAAGGTATATAGTAGATGTGTTGTCTGTGTGTGATAAGTGTGTTATATGTGCTGTGTCAATGCTGTGTGTGTGTGTGTGTGTGTGTGTGTGTGTGTGTGTGTGTTCATCCTGCTGAGCCAGCATTGCATTAAGCCATGCGGTCACTGAGTGCGGGCGGTGGAAGAGCTGATACGGGAGTGTGGGAATACGGAACACATGAAGATGGAACCGCTCTGAGTTGAGCGGAAGGTAAGGCACTGCTTACCTTTGAGCATCCTGGTTCACTCTACCTTCTGGGACAAGAAATCGACATTGTAAACTACTAAGTTAGTCAGTAGAACTTTGACTTTTCTCTTCAGAAATGCTTCATTAACAAGTAGCCGTGCTTGTCGCTCGGCAGGCCTTCATTGCGCTGCCTTGTGGAGTACGAAAAAGTTGCTTCTTTAACCTAAGGGATGTGGCAGATACCAGAGCTGCCATATCAATCTGTCTCAAATATCCACCATGTACCCTCGCAGTTTTTCCCAGGTCGTCCCTCAGCCAATCAGATGTACTCTAACTGGAGCTGGGAAGAATGAGGATACAGAAGACATCAGTGGGGAAGCTATTGAAGTCCAGCACTGAGGTGCTGACTGAGTGGACTTCTCCGTAGATGCTGAAGGACTTGGCCAGTAAGGGACCAATATGACACCATTGTCCTGGAAGAAGGCAGGCAGACAGGGTTCAGGCAGCCAGCAAGAAGAGACACAAGTGTATCAGAGGCACAGTAGGTGTGTAAGAGGCGCTCGGTTGTGTGGGAATAGGCACGATGAGGAATCTCTGTGATGAAAATGCCCTGGCATGTAGGTCTAAATGAAGAGTGATCCTGGTTAGAGAAAGCCATTGGCAGAGCATGGGAGATGATCCAGAGACCGAGCTAACAGAGATAGTTTGAGGGAGCCAGGCGTCGGAAATAAATATGAAACCAGTAAGAAAAAAATGGACTGGGGCAAGAAGGAGAGGGGCTGTAGACAGGGAAATATGAAGAATTTGGTTGGAAGAGTTTCTGAAAGACGGACATTATGCAGCTGATTTTCCTATAAATGGAATTACTTTGTAGGTGGGGGCACTATTATCCAAAGCAGGATTTCTGAGCAAAGATGAGTCTGTATTTTAATTTCTATTAAAGAATAGTCAATGAACCTTAGGAAATTGTACAGATCACCCTTGCATCAGTATTTCTAGGAAGTCATTCTTTCAAACACCCTTGCAGGTTTGTTGTTTGGAGATGGAGCTTTAGCTGTTTGTATTTGCATCTTAAACTTTGTAAATTAAGCTGAATACCTATCATCATTTTTACTTGTTTGATGCCATTTTATAAATTCACATGTTGGCATTGCCTGGTCAACATTGTTTGTATTAAGCTCATTATCATTTTTCTTAATTTTCAAAGCATTCTTATATACTAAGAATCTTAACTCCTTTTACAATTGATATGCTAAGGAGTGATCGGGAGGTTTGCTGGGTAAAGGCATTTGATGTCAAGTCAGATGGCTTGAGTTTGAACGTTGGGACCCACATTGTGAAAGGAGAGATTTGACTTCTAAAAATTGTCCTCTGATACCCATTCATGTGCTGTGGCAGGCATAACGTCACATATACAAAAAAAAAATCCCAAGCAAATAAATAATCAAATTTAATATGTTATATAAATGTCTTCTTGTTTTATGTTTACCCTTTAATTTTGCTTTGTCTGTCTTTTCATTGTAGGATAGTAGTCAAAAATGATTTCATCTTAGTAGGGTGTTTATGATCTCATTTTGTTTTGGTTTTCATTTGTTGTTTGTTTTTAGATTGGCCTTTTGTTGGAAAAAAGAAAAGTGATAATGTCAATTTTCCATCTTTTGTGTTTTGTTTCAACAGGGTCCTTGATTGCCATAGGTTGTAGACTAGTTGCAGATGGGAATTTTATAGTGTAAAAATGTCTGCATTGAGTGGTCAGGGCCTTGGTGATGTCTGTTGTTTGGGAACATCTGGGAGGGTGGGGCATAGCTGAGGATAAAGAACACTTGGTTCAAAAGGATTAGGGAGGAGTCAAAAGGAGCAGGGTTTTAATTTGAGAATTGGGACAATCACACATGTCATCCATAACGTCCAACCCCCCAGAAGAGAAGTTCTCACACATGTGGTAATGATCGGGAACTGTACATGCCAGTCACCCCTACTTGACCTTTACCCCTCTGTAACAGTTAGTATTGATTGTTCAACTGTGCAGAATCTAAAGTCATGCCACAGCATGACCTCTAGACGTGTCTGTGTCTGTGGGGGGGTTATGTTGATATATTTAGGTGGAAAGACCCGGGTATTGTGGGTAGCTCCATTCCCGGGCTGAGATCCTGAACTGTATGAGAGCCCCAGGCATCCATCACTCTCTGCTTCCTGATTAGGACACCATCTAACCAGCTGCTTCAAGCTCCCACCACCTTGGCCCCCACCTTCAAGGTTGGACTGTGCCTTTGAGTCGTGAGTCGGAATAAGCCCTTTCTCCCTTAAGTTACATTTCTCGGGATATTTTATCTCAGCAAAGGTAAAGAAACTAAGGAAAATGTTACACAAATGTTTCAAGTTGTCACACTGTACTCCCTAAGTATGTACAATAAATTAAGCAATATAATAATAATAATAAAAAAAACCTCACTGCCTTACTCTAGTTGCTTAGGACCAGATGATAACATGTTCCTTCCAAGGTAACTTGGTCCTTGGCCTTTTTAGTTGTCCATCCTCAATGCCAGCCCTGACCAGAATCCCATTCCTTCATGATTCGATTGTTCCCACAGAAGTTGCGTGTAGTCTCCATATCTCCTCCAATTGGCAATGACTTGGCAAGGAGAGTCTGTGCTGCCTTAACCCATCCTGTTCTTTTGATTAGACCTTGGGGGTGACCTTTTTCACTCCCGGTTTGTCGCTTTCTCTCGTCTTTGGCTTCCAGCTCCACCAGCCCCTTCTCAGGCTTTCTAAAACCTCAGCTATTCTTCAAGGCTTGCCATACATGTCTCTTTCCTACAGCTCTTCCTGTCCAGATTTTTCAAGAAGAAATTTGGATGCTGAGGTGAACTTAAGTGTGGTTTAATACCTAGCCGGAGACAGCCCAGCTTGTTGTGCTTTTCCCTTGCACATTGTTAGCCAGCTTATAATTTCCAAGAATGGCAAGAAGTCTGTTTTACCTTTCTTGGTAAATGAGGTGATTCTTACTTCTTTACCACAGTGAAACTCTTCATTTCCCCTAACAACGTCTGCCTACTGAGTACTTCTGTCGACAGAGACTGGTGTGTAGAGAAGGCAGGGACAGAGGGAATGCACAGGCTGGGGAGTCAGGGTGTAAAGTTTGTCTCTGATAGTCAGAAGTGGAGGCTGGACCAGAGAGTGATTCCCATACAAGCTCAGGACAGGTGACAAACGCCCCGGGGATGGCTAAGTGCATTCCCTGTTACGGCAAAGAGCCAAGTTGGAGGAAGACAGAATGAAGTTGGAAAGAGGAATAGGCAAGACTGTCTACGGGGAAACAGATTTGAAGAGAGACGAGAGATGAAAGGAGAAAAGGATGAGTGCGAACAGGGAGAAGTGAGTCAGAGAAATGGTCCTCGGAGGGGCGTGAGTCAGAAAGGGAGATTACGTAATGCACTTGGCAGAGTCTTTCAGAAGTGGGGGTGGTGGCAAGGGGCTATTGGGGGGGTCCTCTGTGATCCATGTAGTAGTTACTGAAGCAGATGAAGTCAGGAAGATGTGGTGTGCACGAGAAGGGGTGTTGGTGGTGTTCTGGGAGGGTGAGGACACCCGGTGATGACATTGCTGGCAAGGTAGCTGTGCTTGGACAGGACTCCCAGACTTAGCATCTTTATAATTGAATACATCGGTGAAGAGGAAGGGAGATGGGGGATTGAGGCCAATGTTCTCATTCAGCTTTTATGGAAAATAGTCTAATAGGCTTAATGTCATTTCTCAGCCCCCCCCTCCCCCCCATGAGCTATTGTGTCCCTCTTTAGGCAGCTGCATGCTCCTTGGCTCTGTGAAGCTTCCGTTGAGCCAAGTCACCTCTGGTACCTCTCCCTTTCCATTCACTGTTGTTCTCACTGTTAGGAATGTTCGTCTATGAACTCTTTAGTTTTGACCTCACTCCTATTCGAAGCCAGCATCTCAGCTTTTCTTCTAAGCTCTGTGTCCTCCACCCCCAGCCCCATGATGGCATACCCCTCCCCACCATTCCAAGCCAGGCCTTCATTATCTTCTATGAAGCAATTTAATACTTCTCAACTTTATGGGATGTCCTGTTACTTCTGATCTATTCCTTGTCCCTTCTAGATCATGAGTTCTAGTGTGTCCTCACTCATAGTACTCTCCGCGATGCAGAGTAAATGACCAATGAGTATTTAGAAAGAAGGAAGGCCAGAGGACAGTTTTAGGTATCACTCAGACATACCATCTGCTTTGTTTGGGACACAGGATTTCTCATTTACCCATAGCCCACCTATTAGATTAAGCTGGCTGGCCAGTGAGCCCCAAGAATCCTTTCAACTCCACCTTTCCAGTACTTGGAATATAAACACGCCACCATCCCACCATAATGTTTGAGTGTTCTGAAGATCATACTCCGGTCCTCAGGCTTGCAACGGATGCACTTTACCAACTAACCATCATCCAATTCCAGTGTTTTTCTTTAGAGACGAAAACTATAGAGTTCTGTGGCGTTGAATCCATTCTTATGGTGTAGGGAGGACATGAACACCCGTCTGTAGACCGGTGTTATCCTCTCAATTAAAATTCGAAGCAACACCTATCCATTACTTTCTATCCCTTGACTTGTACCATATTACTTTCTGTCTGTGATGAAGCATGCACCATGCTACTTCTTGTCTATCTCTGTGATGAAACATGTACCATGCTACTCCCTGTCTATCTCTGTGATGAAGCATGCACCATGCTACTTCCTGTCTGTCTCTGTGATGAAACATGTACCATGCTACTCCCTGTCTATCTCTGTGATGAAGCATGTACCATGCTACTCCCTGTCTATCTCTGTGATGAAGCATGCACCATGCTACTTCCTGTCTGTCTCTGTGATGAAACATGTACCATGCTACTCCCTGTCTATCTCTGTGATGAAGCATGTACCATGCTACTTCCTGTCTGTCTCTGTGATGAAACATGTACCATGCTACTCCCTGTCTCTGTGATGAGCACTCTAGGTGCTTCAGGCAACTACACCAAGATAGTATTTGCCATTCTTTCCCTCTGCTTTAGTTCACTAAATGTAAATGTAAACAGGCTTTGCCGTTTGTTATGGTATAGAACCTTCCCCTTCAAGTGGAATGATAGTCCCATTTTCCATTCATTTCTTGATGGACATTTGGGTTGTTTTCGGGGGTGGGGCATTGTTTTGAATGTTGAAATACATCATTCATCTTGTAATATAGTTTCCCAGGGCATAGTTAGGGGTGGTAAGCTCCAGCAGGGAAAGACAGGGTAGACCAACGAATCATCTCTGTGCCTGGTGAAGTCATCAGAAATGCCCAGGATCTTGGAGACCCAGGAGAGTAAGAAAAGCCCCTCCAGTACAGTCAGCTGGACTAAGTTTGGGCATTAGGTACCTGTGGTGGCAAATACAACAAACTGGCCCTGGAGGGCACTCAGTCCATTAGTTCTTCACTGTTCTTGAAGTGGAAGAAGAGATGGATGAGAAGGCAAGAGGGAAAGAGAATCAGTTAAGGAGAGACCCTGGGGGAAAGAGGCATGGTTATAGTCGAGCAGGGATTCCTTGGGTGCAGGAGACGCTGTCATGAGAAGGCCAGTGAGTCCACCCACAATGCCTTTCAACAAGCTTCATGTACAAAGAGCCTTTTGCACTGCAAGATCTGCGAATGGCCACCTTATAGATAATGACAATAGAAAAATCAGGTCCCACAGGGACACTGGCTACCAATCACTTATGTAAAGACTTTCTTCCTTTTAATTGCTCTAGTTGGGGCTCCTTTCTTCTGACTTCTCAGTGCCTGGATAAACATTATTGAGCTTACCCCATGAAATGGCCTCAGTATTGCTGTTCATGATGAGAATAGGGGTAAATGCTTGTCTCTTGACATATTCCTTGTTACTGCTGTTTTTAAAGCAGTGTGTGTGTGTGTGTGTGTGTGGCGGGGTATGTACATGTATACACGCACACATGTGTTTGGGTATCCAAAGAGGTCAAAGAGGGCTTTAGATTCCTTGAAGCTAGAGTAACAGGCAGTTCTGAGCTGCCTTGATGTGGGTGTTGGTACCTTCCTCTGGACGAGCAGGAAGTTCTCTCCCACAGAGCCTGTCCTCAGCAGCATCTTCGCTGTACCTTGAGCCTGTAACACCCTGGATTGTCTGCCAGGATCTCTCCTTTTTGGAAGGAGAGGAGAGTCCGATTGTATTGGATCTTGTAAAGAAACCAGGGTCCTTCTTTACTCTCTCCATACCCATCTCACAATCCCAATTTGAGGTTCACAGTCAGACCCTAAATTGAAAAGGCCCCCCCATTTCTGGCAGCGACAGGCAGACAAGAGCCTTTTGTACACGAAGCCCCTGAAGCTCTCGGCCTCTCTGTCTTAACAGGAAGCAGTAGCTTCCCAAGGTATTTCTGGGCTGCTTTTTGGAAGTGGTATTCTTTTTCCTGTCTTTCTTTCTGCTTCATACATTTGGTGCACAGGCCTATTTCAAGTTGCCTCTGATGGCCTGCCGCTGCTTCCCGCCAGCCCGTCCAATCTGTCCTTAGGGAGGAGTCTCACTGGTCACTCTGAAGAGGCCCCCTCAGGCCAAGAAAGCTTCTCTCACTTTGTCTCTGCTTAACCCCTGCCCTTCAGGGTGCTGAGGGGCGGACTCTGGGCTGCCGCCCTTGTAGTCTGTTCTTGCTTGCAGGTGATTAGCAGGTGGCTTCTAAGCAGAAAGGAACTTTGCCCCAGGCTCCGCTCTCCCATAGGCTCTTGCCGTTTTGCTACAAAAGAGAAAAATGGAGCCTTTGAAGAGTGTCTATACACTATTCATGTACTTTTCAGAAAGAGAGAAGTGTCTATAAATTCTCAGGATTGGTATTAGATTTCTACTTCGTTATCAGAGAGCAGAACTAGTGGGTATGGCTTGGAGAGCTTTGGGGATGAAAAAGAGGCAGTAGCCATTTCTAAGCATCTAGTCTTTTAGTGAAAGCTTATTTGAAAATTTCTCTCCCAATACCAATTCCCCAACAAGGTGTATTCTAGTGGGACGGCCTGGTCAGTACGTGTGGTGATCAGCGCCCCTGCCCTGCTGAGTGCTCCTTTGGTGGGGGAAGGGGCGCTGTGTCTGCCCATCTACCACTCTCCCTCTCCATCTCAGTCCTCCCGGCCTTTTTGTCAGCTACTCTGTTGCCTTGGGATTCCCCAAGGGAAATACTGTGAGGTTCTTTGGACAACTCGAGCCACTGTCCCAGCAGTAAAGAAAACATGATATCCTCTTTTCCCGTCTCTGAATTATTGCTGCCACTGTGATGCCATCTCAGACCCAAAAATGGAAATATAAAAGGAAACTACTTTTCCTGAGTTTTCTCCAACTTAAATGTTTGATTACCTTTGTTTATTGTGAATGAATGTGTGTGGACAACCTCCAGGAATCCATTCTCTCCTCCTGCCAGGGACCCAACTCAGATGGTCAGCCTGCAGGAAGGCTCCTTTACCTACTGAGCCATCTGGCAGCTCCCTTTCCCAAGTCTCAAGCAGCTTGTTTCGCTTCTATTCTTTTTAGTTGAGAAGTAAACTAGAATTTAAGAAACACTGACTGGGATTTGAAACTGAGGTATTGCTTCATGAAGCAGGTGTGGAGTCATTTTTAAATTTTTTTATTTCCCCGTGGTTGAGCCAAAGGAAGCTGCTTTAAGTAGCTAGTTAAGACCTAAGCCATCTAGGTCACAAACCCTTTGCCTCCTTAGAGTCTTTACCTTTGGATGGGTCTTTTCCCCCCTGAGTTTTAAACGTGTGACGTGTCCACCGGAGTATCAGGGCATGCCCACCTGTGACTGGGTTTGCCCGTGTGTGCAGACCTGTGATGCAGGGTCTCCAGAGGCCTGGCGGTCCCTGTCCATGGCTGTGCCACCGGGCCATCTTTGGATCTGCACATCTAGGAAACACAGATTCTCTCATTCTGGCTTTCAGCTAGCTGACCTGTACTGGACTTCAGAATGTCTGCGACAGGCCAGGTGGAGAATAGCCTGCGTGGCCATTTCTCTACCTTGCCTTAGATTATTTTGTCCTGAGAAGATCTTGAACATCGATAGTGTGCCCACTTTAAGTAAACCAGGAAAAGCTTGTTTATAACTCTCCCTCCCTCCCTCCCTCCCTCTCTGCCTCCCCCCCTTCTCTGTCTAGTGCACATACCCACAGCTATAAACCCTCATACCATGCTGTCTTCTGTGAGAGAACGACCTTACCAAAACAGAAACTTGGAGTCTCCCTGGAGCTGACTGCTGAATTCTGGTCTCCAGGACATGTTTATATGACAACAGTCATAAAAGCCACTGGGCCATCCCCTTGGAGTCACGGAATCAAGGCAGTCTTTGTTTGCCTCAGTGAGAACAGCATGGGGCTCATAATGCCTGATAAGATGGCTCAGGAAGTGGCCTTGTTTCTGTGACCTGGGCTTCTTGCTTGAGTGTAATCCTTTACCAAGGAGCACCCAGCAGGTAAGAAAGCCTTGTGGTGTGCCGAGAGAGCTGGCGGGTGCACCATACACGGGAAGACCATGGGTCTTTAGCTATTGAATGCAGTGGGCTGGGGTTGCCAGAAGTGCAACCAGAAGCAGGATCTTTTAGGCACACAACCTTTGTCCAAGACGAGTGAGTACCTGCCCTGCACTGAATGTAATCCGACTGAGCGCCTTGCAGGCTTGAGGACCTGAGTTCCTTCCCTCAGATTAACATCAAAAGCTGAGGTGATAACATCCACTTATAATCCCAATGCTGAGAAGGAGGAAATGGGGATCCCCAAGATCTGCTGGCCAGGCAGCCTGGCCTGCTTGGCTATCTCCAGGCTAATGAGAGACGGTCTCAAAATCCACAGTGGATGGGGCCTGAGGTACAGCACCAAAGGTTGCCATCTGTCCTTCACACGTACATCCACTTGTACATACATGAACAGACAGACAGACACACACGCAGACTCACACACACACACACACACAGACACACACACACACACACCTGTGTGCATTGTATAGCAGATAATAGCAACAATAACAAGAAGCCACCACATTGGCCTTCCCTGGATTTACAGCACTCTTTGGATTGCCATGGCAACAATAGTTTTAATTATAGAGAGCCAAAATGATACCTTGTATATCAGATGTAGCTTGCTTTTCCCTGTGGACAAAAGTCTGATTGGGGAAGCTTTGTGTGGATTTCCCTTCTAGGCTGGATTTGATTATCTGCTCTAACAGATGGGTCTTTTTGCTTGTGGAATGAGTGGGAACAAACCGAAGTTTTATGGGTACCTGCTGGACAGAGACCCTTGTGACACCACTCTGGCTTTCTTTGTCTGGGAGACAGGCCTATTAGCTCAGCCTGCACACTTAGGAGCCTAGCCTGATGCTGCCCCGGGATGGCTTTTGCTGCTCTGCCTTAGCCTCTGGAAATCTACGCATGAGCCTGGAGAGTTGGGTGAAGTATCATGGGATAATTACCTTTGACAACATTTAGGATTAGTCTGGGAGGACAAGCAGGTGATTTGACTGCGGTGACAATCACAAAGACATCATCTCATAGCCGCTTCCGGACCAGAGCAGAGGGGATGCTTCGGGGTTCACCTTCTAGCCTGCTCCCCATTTTTATTCCTGGACCTGCTTACTTTTTGAATTTCCCATCAGGTTTGGGGAGGGACTCCAGCATATTTGAGTGTGTCTGGGCTCCCTCGTTTTCAAAGCTCCTGCAAAGCTAAATAATCTCCCCCTCAGGTAAACATAAATCATTGTCTACCTTCTTTACTCCTTGAGTAGACCCTCTGATGTATTCATTAATTATGGCTGCTGCCTGGTGGCATGGTGATGGCTGAGTCCTACCTGTGAGCATCTTTCCCGGACCGCCCCCTCAGCCTTAAGCCCCCACTTGGTGTTAAAGAGGTCCTTTTTCTGAGAGATGGACAGCCAGATGGTGCATATGAAAAATTGTGCCTATGGGAGGGGGGGAGGAAATGCGGCAGCAGTGGGGGTACGCTCATGATGCTTCCAGAAGCAGGGCAGAACACTGTTGTGTTAAACCCTGGCTCAAGGCTGGGAAAATGCCCTGCAAATACAAGGAAAGGGGAGAGGAAAGTGGAGGGGGGGGTTGGAGGGAGGGAGACAGTGGAGAGAGTGGGGGGCAGAAGAAGAGATGAGAAAGGGGAGAAAGAAGCAGGAGAGAGGGAGAGATGAGAGGGGAGAGAGAGAGAAGGAGGGGGAAAGGGGAGGAGAGAGGAGAGAGAGAGGGAGGGAGAGAGCACTGAGTGTCATGGGGGTTGGTGTACACCTGTCTGTGATCTGGTCAACCCCTACCAAATATCTCCATTCTCTGCTTCATTACTGGCCTGGCTTCCTTCCTGCTCCGGCTCCCTTAACAATGAAGTTAATCACAGCCTGGCTCTGAAAGCCCAGGATGCCCAGGCAGAAACCGCTTAGCAATAGGCACCGTGGTTCTGATTTCTAATTCTTTCCCAGATTATTTTTTTTTTTAAGAGAAAACAAAAAGTTCCCATTTTTGGTAAATCTTGCTTAACTAATGCCACAGCCTCTGTGTTTGTTTAGTTTCCTCATTCAGGAAGCTTTGTGCCTCTGATTTTGATTTTGGAGTTCAGGCATGTTAATGAGGCCTTTGTATGAAAGCAGAGGGGTTCTGTTTCTTGTTTGTTAGTTTAATGAGATTTTGTGTTAAGAATGGCACCATGAATCTGTCAGAATTAGCTTGGCTGCATGTGTGTAGCCCGGCAGCTCTGAGACCCTCGAAAATGTCTGTTTTTAGGACACCAGCGGGGGGCTAATGAAAAGGCTTTGTTGATTTTAACGAATTGCAAGCCACTGTAGCCAAAATAAATATAATCTGCTTTTTGGATTAGTTGTCACAGATGATTTTACCTCCTAACAGTGATTAAAGAATGCCCATGGACCAGAAGCCTCGCTGTTCTCCAGCGACTCTGGCTGAAACAGCAATAAACAGAAGTAAATAAAGACTTAGGATATTAGTTATCTTTGATAAACACCGACACCAAATGTGTAGGCAGGAAGGAAGGGAGGAGTGGCATAGGGAAGGTTGGGGTGTCGAATACCTGTATGGCACACAGAACTTCAGTTCTTGCTACCACAGAACACAAACTAAAAAGAAACAGATGATTATTTAAAGAAAAATAACAGCAGAGCGTGGCTGGTCCAGTCTGTGTTCTGTTGATCTACCTGCTCATGGAATGCTCAGAATCCCGGGACCATTTCCCTCTCTGGGTCTCTCCAGTGTCGGCTACTTCATTGCAATTCTGTCCTCGTCTTCCCTTGGACTTGGGGACCACATTTGAAATCCTGCAACTATAGGATTAGAGTCTGAAAATGAAGGCAGTGTTAATTACTTGTGTAATTATTAACCTACTTGCCTGGTAATTCTACCCAGCTAATGAGCAGGACAGTGGTGGAGCTGTATCCGTCCCTGTATGTTCCCACCGCGAGGAAAAGGCGTGCCCCAGCTCACAGGCCCGGGCCTTATGTTTTTCTAAAGAAGTCTCCAAATGGAGCTTTCCCTCGCTGCAAAATACCAAACCAACAAACAAAACGAAACCCAACCACAGGAGAAGATGTGATGCCTCCTATTCTCTGTAATTGTATCGACTGCTTCAAGGCATCATTGTGGTATTTCGGTACGTCATCTCTGATGGTAGATCAGGAGCCGTCCTTAGCTTCTTTCCCTCCTGCCAGGCCTGTGTTGATATATTTGATTTGCTGGCAGATGCAGAAACAGGTGTGTTCAAGGCCTGGGAATGGGTCATGGCGCCACCCAGCGACAGAGCTGTGGCCTTCTAGTCTCATATGCAACCCGGGTGCTGTTCATATCCTACTGGCTCAACCGGCATGCCCACAGCCTGTGCTCACAGGGTCTCGAGAGCTGAGGGCTGAGTCACTTACTCAGCCACTGTCACACGTCAGGATGGCACGCCATGTTGTACCTAAGATGCCGTCTCATGGGGCGGGCTAGCTTTAAGAGGATGCTAGGATGGACCAAGAGAAATTCCTGCCACCTTACAGTTTCTAGTCCAGCAGAAGATGCTAAGGCAGTAGATAGGATAAGATTTGAAGGAATGATTTGGCCCTTGTGGGGTTATGGAGAAGGCAAGAGAGTAGCTGGCGAGGACGTGCAGTCCAGGGGCAGACGCGTGGACCCAGCAGGTACGGTGTGATGGAGACACGAAGGCAGCAGCTGTGGGTCTAGTGAAGAGGAGCTGAGAACACATCACAGAGAGAGCAGGCAGGCTTGCAGGGAAGGGACAACCGTGGGTGTCAGAGAGAACTCTCGCTGGGTGGGTGGCCATTGTCAGGACTCTGTGAGACTGAGAGAGAAGTGTGGCATGACACCCGTCATATCTGGAACCCTAAGAGGTAGGTGTCATTGTCCTCATTTCAAGGATGGAGGTAAAAGATCTACCGTATGACTAGGAGGTGGGGGTGTCGTCCTGCTCCACGGTGCTGACTGCTCTCTGCCTCCTGGCAGAGGACACACGTGAGATCTGTGTGATGTCTCTCTGAATGTCAAATGGAAAAAAAATCTCAAGTTCACATTTTAAGTGGTACCTTCGAATGTAAGTGTTATACATCTTGGAGTGACCGGCCCATTCATCATGAATTGCATCTTTTTGGTTGCTTTACATGTATATGTATGGATGGCAAGGGTCCATGTGTGTATTTGTATGTATGTGAGTTTATGTATGTGGTGGTGGTGATGGTAGCAGTGGTGGTGGCAGTGGCGGTGTGTGTGTGTGTGTGTGTAGGAAGTGTGAAGGGCACAAATTAACTTCAGATACCTTTCTTAATTGTGCTTCATGTTATACATGGAGGCTGGAACTTGCCCTTGGGAATCCCAGAACCACCTAAACTAGTCAGATTGCTAGGAAATTCCCTATCTCTCCATGCCACCTTCTGAGATTTTAGGGAGCTGCCATTCCTATCTGGCCTTCATCTAGACGCTGGGGATCCTAACGCTGGTCCTCATATTTGCATGGCAAGCCCTTAACCCACGGAATCATCTCTCTGTTCTTGTAATCTTAAGTCCGTTTTCCAAATGAGCTAGCAAAATAGATAGAAGCCTGTAAATTACTGTGAGGAACTATGGAAGGTTCCAGGTGATACTTGAACCCGTCTCTGCCACCAGCCTCTGAAATGCCCGTGGTTTCTAACTCTTCAGGCTGCTTCCGCAGCGCTGGGGATGCAGACGCTAAGATGCGTGTTCCTTCATGTAGTCTGTGATCCATTTGTGAAGTGAGGATGCTGACACAGACAGCTTAGGGTTTAGACTATGGCTCTCTGCCTCCGCTCCCAGGCCTTCCTATCTTCATACGAGTAAAGAATGGATGATAAATGCCTACAGACATATTCATCTAGACCTCCCCCTTCTTCCTGCCTTCAGCATCTGCCAGGAGTGAGATGACCATGACCTTGACCTCTCCTGCCCTGATTCAGGGCAGGCCCTGGGCAGATGGCCAAGTGTCTACTGGGTGGGACTGAAACCCCACATCCAGAAAATGACACAACTTTGCATAAAGCAAGCTTCGGGGAACTCCCCTTCGATTCCGTTCATCTTTGAGACTTTATTTTACAAAGCCTGTGAACTCTCCCAGGTGATGAAGCAGGTCTATTGTACATCAGCAATGGCCTAGTCTGTTGTATTTCTTTCCTAGTACACTTGAAAAGCTCAGTAAATATTCTCAAGAAATTCTTACAATGAACATAAAAGACCACATCCAGGAGGGCAAACACAAACACACATTTGTACATCTGGACAGATGTTTGGCTATCTGGATCTTCTGTTGTGCTTTTAATTGAAGTTGGCTGTCTTGACCAACTCAGTTTGTAAGACTTTAAGCTTTGTATTCTGTTTCGTGAAGAGCCATGCCTGGCTCGGGTCAATATCAAGTTCTGCCTAAACCCTTCGGAATTAAGCAAACAGCAAGCTGTCAGACATGCTCAGCATTGATGTCTCCCTTCTCTAATAACCTTGCATTTCAACCTTGCATTTTCCACGAAGGAGCACTCCTCTGTGGAGGGATGATATTCAAGTTCAGCTTGTTTCTGCAAAGGTTTTTCCTAAATATATATCTAAATTTCTCATATGCTACATGTTTCTGCCTTCCCCCATTGCTTTAGGGTGCATGTGGCATCTGCCACCATTTCTATGAATAACATAACAACGTGTAGGGACACTCAACCATAGACTTATTAGAATAAAATTTAATACAGGTGCCGTGTTCATTTTCCATGGAAGTCTGACTTGGGTGTCTGGCATTTTGAAAGAAGAGGAAGTAATTATCTTGTTATAGTACCATTCCTTGACAGGTGGGATGGACCCGAGCAAAAGCTTGCTTCTGCTTAAAATTCAAATTAACACTCAGGTCAGCTTTGCGCTCCTACAGAAACATGCTATTCCTCCTCTCTGCAATAGTAATTCACACACACGGAATGTGAGGTACTCTTGTCTGATATCTCCAGAAGGGACCCGACTCTGCTGTTCTGAGCTCCAGTTTGTCCCCCCACCCCTTCCAGTCCTGAAGAGAAGGATAAAAAGAGTGGATTCTGTGTTAGTAAGTTATTAAGGACGAGGGCTGTTTACCAGGAAACATTGTTAACCTGGCATGGGATTTATACTGGTTGGTGTTTAAATATCAGAGCTATTTTGTAGCCCGAGCCTGAATGTTTTAGCTGTATGGTTAGTGTCTTCACCAGAGTCTTTGCAGGAGAGCTGTTTCCAGCCCAGACCCTAAAGTGCTGTTTCTAAAGCCATTAGCACTTTGACAAATTTTAGTTTCCAGTGAATTTTCTCTACAAAGAGTGGACTAGGAGTCTTGGCTCAGAAAACCTAAGAGTTTGAGATCAGCAAACCTAAGCTCTTGAAAAAGGAGTCCTGTAACCAGAGCCGATAAGCTGCCTTCCCCCTCCCGCGCCCCGCCTTGTGTGTGTGTGTGTGTGTGTGTGTGTGTGCGCGCGCGCGCGCACGTGCACGTGCGTGCATGGATGCTTGTATTCTTGTGGCTCTTTCCCACAGTCTCCTTTTTTGGCTCACTATGAATGCTTTTATTTCGCAATGGAAGGTCTGGGTGACTTTGGTTATTGTGTATCTTCTCCTAGTACATATGTCGCTATAATCTCAAGTATGGACGGCGTCTACCACCTGAGATGTTATATCATTCATTTAATACTCTCAAATCCAAGATGTATACAGTGGGGGCTTCTTTATCTTTATATCTTGGATCACCGAGTCCAGAATTTAATTCATGTTTCTGGACTTGCGGATCTCGGACTGATTTTCAGAGTTTTGTAAGATCCAATATAGGGCTTCTCAGCTTACACAGTACTGACTTTTATAGATTATTTTGTACTTATTATCTAGCACTTTGCTTTGTTACAAATACTTTATTGAAACCCAAAGTAATTTTAGTTGACTATAAAAAATCTGAATCCTAAAAAATTCTTTTTCTTACAGTGAAAATAACATCATCATCAACAACAACAACAAAAACAGCAGCTGAGTGAAGGAAGGAGATGGCAAAAGGTTTATGGAAGTTGAATTCCAAGAGGAAGCTGAGCCCATAACAGTTGGACAAATAGAGGCTTATGGCTTCTATGCTAGTAGAAAAGCCCCGCCCTTTGTCTTGTCCTTAGAGATAGATAGCAGTTAGGTTAAGCCCTTCCACTGTGGCGTAGAGTCAAGGTAGGGTGAGATGGCATGACAGCCAGTTGCTCCTTTGCAAGGAGCAATAAATCATATGTTGTTTTTCTATATTCTCGATGGTGGCAACTTTCACTAGTGTATTGGAAAGGAAGGAGAGAATTTAGGAAACTTACTACAATGATCTCATTAAACAGGACTTTCCCCAGGAGTAAACAGAATGGACTGCCCCAGAAGCTGGAGTTTGGAATAGTATTCCAAATGCCTCAGTAGATTTTCAATGAGGCAAAACATATTCCAATATCATTTAAAAATAACAACTTAAAAGGGCTCATATATAAAGACATAAAAGGCATTTTGACATTTAATATGAAAACAGCATTTTGATGAACTGGGTAAAAATGAGTCAGAGACATATGGATTACATATTTCTTATAGTGTGCCTGTGTTTTAAAAATGAGGCAGGCAAAAAAATCTGGCAAAATATTTTTGGGGAATTTGCTACATATACTATATTTAAAAAGAGGTGAAGATGAACCCCAGACTGCTGTGACTGCTCATGACATTGAATTTGATAACTTTTAATTTGCGCCTCGCAGACTCTTGTGAAATAGCTCAATCTGTCTATGTACTGTGGAAGGGAGCAGTTGGAGACAATCTTCCAATTCTTTTGGTCATAAACCAGACACCAAACACATACCTGCGGGGACATGCCAAATCTGAGTCACTGGGCTAGGCTCGAGCTGGAAGATCTGCGCTTATAGGAGGGGTACATGCCATTAGGAAGGGCCCGCAAATTTCTGGGTACCAGAAAGCCAAATGGACCAAAGATCCTATTTGTGGAGTATTTATAGACTGGGGATGGGTTCAGATGGGCGAGTGCTTGCTCCATCTGCACAGAGCCCTGGGTTGGATCCCTAGCCCTGAATATACTAGGTAGGTGGCTCAAGTCTGTGATCCTAGCAGGTGGAGGTAGAGACAGGAGGGTCAGAGCATTGATTGTGTGCAAATCTCTTTTTGCACCTTCTCATGTAGAACTATTAGAGGTGAAATGGAAACTGTTTTCCTTGTATAGAATTAAATTGCACACACACAAGCACATTTATATGTGAATGTGGGCTGCTGTTGTCAGTTTCTGTGTGTAGGTTAGAGGACAGCATTTGAAGTCTGCCCCTACTTTCTATTTGTTTGAGACAGAGTCTCTTCACTTTTTTGTGTCCCCACCCCCCCCCCCGCCCCGCTGTGGATGCCAGTGACCCAAGAACTTCAGGGAATTCTCTTGTTTCTGTCTCTCATCTTCCTATGGAAATGCTGTAGTTACAGCGATGCACTGCACATCTGCCTGCTACGTGGTTTCTGGGGGTTTGAACTAGGGCTCTTACACGGTTATGGAAAGCACCCTTACTGGCTGAATCACCTCTCCAGCACCCGTGTTTCCTTTCTAGACGGGGAAGAAGCCATGTGCACATGTGGCCATCTTTGCAGTGGTTGCAGACTGAGGTACATTGGTACCTCTTAGCGCTTCCATTCCAGCTTGCATTGATGGACGCTTGAAGCTCCACTGACTCGAGAGGCATTTGAGACAATAGCTTGTGGCATAGAGGAGGTTTGTCTAGTGCAATTCTCTGCAGTCAGAAAGTATAGCATCTTCTCTTGTCAGCTTGAAGGTCCAGAGGTCCCTGAAAACGAAAACAAAAGAATAAATTCCATTAGTTTGTGGGAGCGATCATATAGAGACACAAGGCAATGAAGAACAGACACTGAGAAAACAGAGAAGGCCAGAGAAATCTGCTCAGCCAGGCATTGCTCATCCCTGAGTGGGCATCATGAAGCCACAAATGCCAAGTAGATAATTCTGCCCGAGGCCAGCCCAGATTGCAGCCTTGGGAACCAACACCCTGAGAGCTGTCGGTAGCCAAGCAGCTTGGGGTGCTGAGTTGGATAGCAAAGGACGATGAGGAAAGTGGCAGCGCGAGGTGTGAGTTCAGGTCGCTATGACACAAACAGACTTTCCCCCCACTGGGAATGCTTAGAACAAGTGGGTGTGGAGCGAAGGCCAGGATCCAGTGATGTTGAGCCCTGCTCAGAATATTCCACCTGCATCTGGCATGATCAAATGGGGAAAGAGAAAGCTAGCACATCACATTACACAAAAAGAGACAGACAGCAGGGGTTTTGGAACCATCACCATGGCCTTCTTGGCTCTGGTGACTTGTGTTGGAAGTGTCACTGAGAACACGAGCAAGCGTCCAGAAATTCTTTTTCCTGGAATCTTACTCCTTTTACTCGCATCCCATGTAAATGTCGATTGACTTTATTATGAAACGTATAGCTGGTGTTAACGAATTCCTGCCTTGGGAACTTAAAGGCTTCTCCAGTGAAGCGCACACCTACACGCGTGGGGCTGTGATGCATGGCGGCATGAGCGCGACAGGAGACAAAGTGTGGTCAAAAGGTGCAAAGAGAGGGCAGTGTGCATGGTCAGGGAGAGCGGAGGGCTCCTGACTGCCAGCACAGGGGAGCGCTTGAAAAGACCTGATGTGGGCGAGTTCACGTTTGATGTGATGGCATCCTCTTGATTCTCTCAACTCAGTAGTTTCTCTGAAGCTCATCGTTCCATTCTGACGAGGGCCACAAATGTCACTTCAAAGATGGATGCCCAAGTTGAGGCTGGAAGGGAGATGAAGGTGGATGGGTGCATGCATACGAACACCCAGACAGAGAAAGAGAAAACTGCAGGTGACTAAAGGTTCTTAAAGAAAGGATGTAAAGGAAAACTGATGTCTTCCTTGGTGGACGGTTCACAGATCACCAGAGTCTGGATAGCTAATCTCACACTGCACACCAGCCAAGGCACTGCCCCTGGCTGTTCCCTTCAGGAGCTACGGACAGTCAAGGATAGTGGGTACTATCAGCATTTCTGGACCACATTGCAAGCTCCTCATGTGCTCAAGCATCTGGTGCTGCAGGTTTCTTTTTCATCAGTATCACCATGAGGTGATGCTTGATATTTCTTCTCTGGTCCTCTTAGAGTAGCTCCCTGGAGCCGTCTACCCCTGCATTTTGGATGTGTGGCTCTGTAGCAAGAGTCTCTGTGCAGGCAGGTATTCATTTACACAGTTCTGCATGCAGAACAATTGGTTTTGTGTGTACTAGTGTGGTTTTCCTCCCTGCCACATGGACACTCTCTTAAAGACAGAGAGCGTTGCTTGGTTTTCTTGATGACTCCTTCAATGGCCTCTTCATGCTAACTGAGGGATGCTAGGATGTGGGATCCTCTGGATCTTGGACATCTGTGTCAAACTGGAGTGGACATAGTTTCACCTCTTTATTGCTTCTGTCTTCTAAAACTGGTTCCAGAACCAGTGGCCAGCATTGTTTGCTTTCCGCTGTGGTAATAAAACAGTTTGACCAGAGGAATGTGTAGAAGAAAGTCTATTCGAACTGATGGTTTAGGATTAGACATGATGACCATTGGGTGGAGGCAATAGGCAATAGATGCCGAGGGTGGAAGAAGACAGCTAGCACCTGGAACTACAAGCTCAAGCTGGGAGGCAAGGAGAGGGTGAGCAAAGGAGAGAGGCAGGAAAGGAGGGAGGGAGGTGGGAGAGAGAGATCAGGCAGCATACTACTAGTCTTTAAGCTCTTGAACCTCACCTCCAGCGGCATGCTTCCTCCACCAAGGTCACACCTCCTAAACCTTCCCAAACAGTGCCACCATCTGGGGACAAAGCATTCAAATGCCTAAAACTCTGGGGGAACATTTCTCATCCAAACTGCTACATGACCCCATAGCTAGGTAACCAGGAGCCACAAGTCACACAATAGCATCTAGGAGAAGCGGCAGACTCCATCAGCCATAACCAGATGCAGTATCGAAATGCAAAAGGAGGAAGCTGTTTGAAAAGGGTGGCAGTCATTTTAAGGGCACTCAATGACTCAGTGATTAATGTTTTTTCTCCTCCCGAGTTTCTCCAAATTGAGGGCCAGAAGACAGTGTGTGTGTGCGCATCTCTCTCTCTTACACATCTCTCTGGTCCAGCATTTTAAGACAAATCTCTCCTGTCTTGGAGCCTAGGACTTATGGACAGGTGATGGAAAGTTTGCAGCTCCCTGTCTGTCATGGAGGCCAGGGTCTGAGACAGCACAGGAGATAGTGACCTCTTTCCCTCGGCCACTGTGACCATTCTGTCATCAGAGTGGCAGGAATAAGTGATAACGGGCCCACTTCTGTCTTGGGAAAGGAATTATCAGGAGGAAGCACACCCCAGAGGAAACCATTTCTTACTGCTACTTCAGCGAGCCTTTCTGAGATTTGGACAATTGAGTTGTGTTTGTTTGTTTTTTTTTGTTTTTTTTTTTTTGTAATTTCAGCTGATAATTAGGTGTGTTTACATGGTCAAAGCCCCTCTTTCCTACTGAGGCATTTTATGTGAGCACTCCTTCTGAGAAAAGCTGAAAGTTTTAGAAAATTGCAGGGCCACTAATGGTTTGAAAAGTGACCTCTCAGAGATGTGTCTAAATTATGGCGGGGAAAGAGAGAACATTTTTGTAAGCAACATTTTATTTTGTTTGTGTAATGAAGCTCACCTAATAATCAATATTAAATATTCAAAACCATGTCAGAACAAGCCCGCATACAGGCACACTGCTAATACTAACTTTAGAAAAAGAGATATTCTATTCAGGAAATAGTGGAAATGTTTGTTTATAAATCCACACTGTGAGAGCTGAGATGAAGACTGAAGAAAGCTTCAGCCTGCCAACAAATCCTCTACTCTGTCCATATTCAAGCTCATGGAAATTACAGGCCTGGAGGATGACGGACAGTTAAAAAAGAAGGAGGGGATATTTGATTCTTAGAAATTTGGTATGTATTATTCATCTCTGCCAAAACCTATTAGAATAAAGTGTTTTATTAAAAAATTAAAATTCTTTTTGGCATTTATTTCTTTATTTTGGGGGTAGAGCATGCATGCTGCAGCATGTCCGTGGAGGTCAGGCAACAACCTGCTGGAGTCCACTCCCGGCCTGCACCATGTAGGCCCTGGGGGTTAGATTCAGGTTGTCAGGCTTAGCAAGAAAGCCCTTACCCACTGAGCCATCTCACAGGCCCCAGAATAAGCTTTGAATGTTATCATTTCTATTTGAAAATGCATCACTGTTACGTGCTGGTACTAGTGCAGGAAAATAGAATGGATTGCTCCTTTTCTCCACTTCTTAATTTCTAGGGATATGAGAAAATTTTGCAGTCAAGTAAGTAGAAGAATCATGCAAAGGTGGCTTTGAGTATAAAGATAGCCAGTTTCCCAGGCTTCTTCCAGATTGCTGACCATCACTGACCATGAGAACCTGTCGCATACAGCGCCTTACACACCGGGAAGTGTGGTGTGCCCCATGTCATCTGATGTTCCTAGCCACCACTTGATGATAGGCCGGGGAGTCATCTTTATCCCTACCTCTGAAACAGGAAGCATCAGCTTCATCAAGAGCTGTGGAGAGAGAAAACTCGGGAAAGCTCAAGGTCAGTACTGGATCCCAGGCTCTTGGTTGCAAAGCCCCCACCTGCAGACTGTGTGGAATATTAATGGCATCTTTGTTATAAACCCCAAACATTAGACATAAGAATGCATGTTTGATTATTTAATGTTACTGGAAGAAGCACATAAGAGGAGGCTTGTATACAAATCTATGCTCTATGTATTATAATATATGCAACACAATGTCCATAGTCATAACTTTGACTAATTGTTGTTATAATGCCATCGAGATAGATAAATACATAGTGCATAGTGTTCCGAACAAATATGACTTGGGTAAGCTTGCCAGTGACTGGGGATGAACAGACACAGAAGAGGTTAGCTTGAACGGTGATGGGCATATCCTCTTGATAGTTACAAATCTGTCATAGTGGACGGAAAGAAGTCCTGCTGGTGTGAGATCCTTCACTGAGCTGGCTCCTGTCACATCTGAATGGCTGTAGGATGCTAAGATGTTGTGGTCCATGGTGTCTTTTCA
Source organism: Chionomys nivalis (assembly GCF_950005125.1). Taxonomy (NCBI): domain Eukaryota; kingdom Metazoa; phylum Chordata; class Mammalia; order Rodentia; family Cricetidae; genus Chionomys; species Chionomys nivalis. The sequence goes on from NC_080090.1 coordinate 7,180,155, forward strand.
TTCCCCCTTCTTATCCTGCTCTCTCCCTGCCTTGCTTTCCAGGGAATCCAATCCAGGACCGCGTTGGCATTTCCTTGTGAGGTGTTCTGCCCTGACCCATACTCCAGCCTATCACTTATTTCTTCCATTGACGGTGTGTTGGAGAACAGCTTGAGGTTTTCCGCATAACAGGGAGGAACTTAGGGATTTCTCATCTGCTCATTTCCCCCTGCACAGACTCAGCCGCCCCCATGGTCAGCATCTGCCACTGGTCTGGCCGGTCTGTTATCATGGATAAACCAGTATTGATACATCCCCAGGACTCAAATCCATGATCTTTAGTCAGGTTCACACAGACCATGAATTTGTACAAACATATAGTGGCAATTTCCTACCATTATAATCATTTCATATCAAACAGTGGAGTTTCATATAAAGTAGTTTTCCAGCCCCCAAGTCCCCAAATAGACCTCTTCATCTTCTCTGCTACTATTTTTTTTAAAAACTTATTTTAGTTTTGTCTTTGTAAAATGCCATGCAGTTTTGACTATAGAGTGGATAGTTAGTGATTTCAGACTGGCTTCTTGGTAGCACACACTAAAACTTCCTTTATGTCTTTTCAATGTTTGATGGCTTACATCTTTTTCAGCACTAAATAATAGTTCATTTTATGGATTACCACAGTTTTATTTTTCTATTTATCCACAGAATTTATGCAGTTGCCTACTGAAAGCTGTCTGCGTTTGGGCAGTTATGAATGGGACTACTATCAAATATACATGCAGGTTTTCTTCTTTCCCCACCCTTCTTCTTTACTTTTCTTCTCCCACACCTGTTTTGATTTTCTTTCTTAGCTTTAAAGCAACAATTAAAATACCATTTTGATAAGATTACTTTCATTGACTAATTCAGTGGGAAGAAACGTATGTAAGTTGTTAAGCATAGAAATCACTAGATAAATGGCTGTCACCATTCCGCAACGCAGACAACATGTAGAGTAGCTATTCAAGGTGAAGCACGTGGCTGCCTTTTCTTCACAATGCTCTAGGACTGAACCCCGTAGTTTCATCTTCTCGGGGCTCAGATCTCTGAGTTTTCCATCAACTCCCAGTCCAGTTAAGGAGTGTTTCACCACCCGTGTTTGGATCTGAAGGCTACTTCAGTCCCCATGCAGTTGAAGAGGTATGCTATTCGTCAGAAGCAGGAAAGCTATTGCCTGTTCCATATCCTGACATCAAGAGTGTAAGACCTTTCTAACAAACTCTCTCAATGATGTCAAATTTTCATCCTGTGTCCAGGCCTGTGGCTTTTGCCGAGTTAGTGTGAATTGCTTCCACAAGGTCAAGGCCTTGGTGACTGGTAGAAACTTCAAGAAGGTGGAAATGACGGATTTTCCTTTAATTCTTTGGAGTAATGTTATGAAGTTAATGAATGGAAAGGACTGGATGTTCTCAATTAGCTTCAGAGAACAGAATCCTAAAATAATTAGTGGCTGAGATGGTGTGTAGTTATTTTAAAACACTGTTTCTGGTTTGTAAGGTCTTTCTTTAGTTGGCTTTGGAATCAAGTCATGTGGGAGAAGAAACTTGCATTGTGTGTGTGTGTGTGTGTGTGTGTGTGAGCACTTGTGAATGTGTGTCTATGGATGTGTGTGTCTGTGTGTGTATGTGTGTGTGTGTGTGCATGCAGAGCCTTTGTATTTCTCTACAACACTGTTAGAGATAAAAACATGCTTTGATGCTTTATAGTCTAATTCTTTTTCCTCATTGTTATTAATTCACCCCCACAGTGACATTCTGAGGTTAGCATTGTTTTGTGTATTTAAATGAGGAAGTAGACGGTATATGGTTGCAATTGCTCTTGATATTTTCATGTCAGTGGTGTATGCCAGGCGTCATGACACTAACCTGGAGCTCTTTGTGTGTCTGGGCTTTCCACTCTGGGTTATGTCTTTATTTTGTTGGTTGTTGTCAGTATGATACCTCCACCTTTTGTTTGGCAAGTGTGTCACATTGTCATGCTCTCTGGCTTAATTCCATCTGTTCCCATGACCTAAACTCAATACATATGATTTCTGCCAATGCTTGTAAAAGCCTAATATCTCGGGCATGTTGTATAGACATTGTGCTGGTTAAAGGATGGTGTGTTAGTTAGGGTTCTCTAGAGGGCAGAACCGAGAAAGGGAGGGAGGAAAGAGGGAGATGTGTGTGTGTGTGTGTGTGTGTGTGTGTGTTATAGGAGTTAGTAGATACACTTGCATGATATGGACAATGTGATCCAACCACAGACATTTGCACACAGATCCCCCCACCCACCCAGGAGCTGCTCAGTTCATGCAGGTGCATTAGCAGCCACAGTCTGTTGCTGCAGGCCTAGAGGATTCCTGGTGAGCTGCTGGTCTTCAGTTCACACTGGGAGGCTAAAGCAGGGGTCTGGTGTCAACCAAGGACAGCAGTGACTGGGGGCATGCCCTATGACCAATGAGGAGTGAGGCTTTTCTTCAGACAACTTCCTATCTTAGCTGCTATGGGAAGGCACACGCTGTGCACTTTCAGTTAATCTAGGAATTAACCCCACAGCCTCACCCAGAGGTGTCTCTGAGTTGATCCTAGTTAACAGTGAAGGTTAACTATTAAAGGGAACAAAAACAACTAGGCAAGCTCTGGGAATGCATATGTATCTTGGCAGTGATGGCCCTGCCCAGTTTCCAGGGTATAACTAGGTGCTGACCATAGTGTGTTTTTATGGTGCATCCCCTACCACTGGCTCCTTGAGCCTTTGCTGTTTTAATCCAGAAGGATGGCAGAACCAGTTCTGAGAACTGTGATGTTGAGAACCACATTGCTATGCTTCAGAAATTATGAGAGTTACACACACATTGATCTCAAAGAATTGTTATGAGAACCAATAAAAATAACCTTGGTTTAAAAGATTTATTTTATGTTTGTAGTGTGTGTGTGTACATGCGCACACATAGGAATGCAGCATCTCCATATCTGCTTGTGAGTATGTGCATATGATTGCAGTACCTACAGAAGCTGAAAGAGGGCACTAGATCCCCCTGGATCCGGAGTTACATGTCGTCGTGAATTGCCCTATGTGAGTGTTGGAAACTGAACTTGGGTCTTCCACAAGTACAGCACCTGGTCTTAACCCTTGAGCGGTCTCTTCTGGCTAATGACCTCTGCTTTAAAGATGCAGAGCCCAGTGCTCTACAAAGTCAAGACATGAGCCTCCGTTTCCTTACCTGTAATGTGGGCTAGTCAACCCCTTCTCAAAACACCCATCCCATGTTCTCAAATCACCTGTTAAGGGCCTGTATGTGTGAGTCCTGAATATCTACCTTCAAATAGCTGCTGACCATTAAGCCCTTTGCTTTGGGAGTCTCTGCCTCAATTTCAGTATGCATGCACACATGCGTTCTTTCTGTAGTATCTGTTTTAATAGAAAGCTACTTCTCAGTTCACAACCAGAAAGTAGATGCACAGGACGTCCCAGTGTTTTTATCTGGGTTAGGTGCCCTGTAATAGCCTGTCTTTTCCCAGGGTGTACTCTATATGGTTTGATAATATTAAATAACTGCAGCCTTGACTATTCTGTGTGAACACGTGTTTTGTGCAGGGTTTCTAGGTTGTCTCTCTTGGCTCTTTTTGACTTTTTGTCTAATTCATTTTCTCCTTCTGTAGCTCAAGATGATTTCAGGGCTGCCTCTCAGACAGCACCTGTCTTAGTTCTGTTCCTTTCTCTTCTGTTCATTTGCTGTGAAGAGACACCATGACCAGAGCAATGTGTATAAAAGAAAGCATTTAATTGGGGGCTGGCTTACAGTTTTAAAGGGTTAGGTCATGACCATCATGATGGGAAATAGACAGTCATGATGCCAAGCAGTAGCTTTACATCCTGATCCTTGGGCAGCAGGAAGAGAGAGAGGGAGGAGAGAGGAAAGAGAGAGAGAGAGAGAGAGAGAGAGAGAGAGAGAGAGAGAGAGAGAGAGAGAAAGAGAGCAGTAAGACCATACCTGCTAATCCTTCTGAAGCAGTTCCACTCCTTGGTGACTAAGTATGCAAATATATGTGTCTATGGGGACCATTCTCACTCAAACCATCACAGACATACAACATCCCAAATTTCTCAAAATCAGGTTTAAAAACAAATCCCAGGTGATCTTAGCAAGATTAAGCTGCAGCACCCACTGAGGGAGATGCCTACCTGTGTTATAGTCCTGTGTGTTTTCTAAGGAGCATGCTTGGTTTGGTGTGAAGCTTCTGCATAGTTGCAGTACCCCAGTCCCAAGTGTTGTCCTTTGTCTTCGCACTGAAAAGAAGCTGGGGCATCCGACTCCCAACGTGCAAGGAAAATGCCTTCCTGTGGTCCATGTGAGGTGGCCAGTCTCTGACAGCTGTTCCTAACGCTCTCAAGAGCTAAATGCTACCAAGTACTGTTGGTTGTCTATTGCGATGTCTCTCACTGGAGCCGGAAAACCCAATACCAAAGCACAGAGAGGCAGTGGCAAGTCTCCACCCTCGTTTCCTGCCCCCAGGCCCCTGTGCTTAAAACTGGACTGGATATATCCTTGTTTCTTTTGTAGCCAAATAGCATTCTGGATGGAGTTGAGAGAAATGTATAATATGTTCAATGCAGTGTTTTTCTCATTAGGACAGAACATGAGGTCTTGGAAATTAAATGGTGAGACTTTTTTTTTTTAAAAAAAAAAACACTGCTTTTGGTTTATTATTATGTTTGGGATTTCTGTCCACAATCTTGAAAACTTAAGAAAAAAAATATGTTTAAAGGGAGTTTCCACTTCTTGCGGGACGAGTGTTGATGTGGGAGAACGTCTGTTTGCAAAGGGCAACTCACAGAGGTCGGTCTTCCTCTTTGTGCTCCTCTCGGGTAATTATGAGCGAGACTCACTTGCAGGACAAGAAATGTGTCATTGGTTTGTTCCTAATCAGATGCATTTTGGAAACTGTGGATTCGAAGCGTCAGGTTCAACCCTTTTCCAAAGCTGATTTTCCAGGTTTCGGCTCTGTTGGAGGCCTTCTGTTTCGCATACATGGTGTGAGCGTGTGATTCTAAGTCAGCAGGTATCATAGTACCCAAAGGTCTTCTGCTGCTAGCAGGGACTGCAGGGCCCTGAAACGGGGATCTGCTCCCGGCCCTTCAGGCTGCCCAGGGGCAGCTATCGTACGCATCATATTGCTTTCTTCAGGACAGTGTCACACATGGCTGCGAAGCCTTGTGTGCTCCTTACAGCCCTTTCCCCGTTCCAGACGTTTGATTACACAAGCAGCCTCTCCCTCCTAATGCTGTGCGGGTTGATAAAACAGTTGCCGAGCCGGAATCCCTAAAGAAATTATTAATTACCTGGTTAATGTGCATCAGGCTGTGGGAGTGGGAGATTAATCACCAGCCACGGGATGAGTTGCTGAAGTGGAGTTTGCTTTTTTGTCTCCTGTCACTCGGTAATGGCTTTCCGTTCCTTCACCATCAGGTGAACAGGTGCAGAGCCGCTGTGCTCGGAGCTCTGAGTCAGGAACAGCCGGCGGCCAGGCCGTGCCTTTCCCTCAGTCCTGCTGCCCGAGCAGTTTACGGCACATCGCGCTACTGACTCAGAGTGTTTGTCTCATGGAGGTTCTCCCACGTGACGGGGCCTCCGTCAATGGTTTCAGTTTTCCAGACGAGTGCATGTGTCCACACACATGCTCTCTGCACACGCTTATACACGTAGCCACTTATAAATATGTAACAAAGGACACTCGGAGGGGTTTCTGGGTACTCTCAATGAATCCTTGTTTAATACTTCACCTTGACTCGTTATTTGGAAAGAGTATCTTTATCTTTAAAAGACAATAAGCCCACAACGCATCATCAGTAATCTTGCAACCAGTAGCGAGGCCGTGATTAACAGTAGGTGGTAATTAGCAAACAGACCCACAACTGGTTAACGTACAGAGGATACAAAACTGGAGTTCCCAGCTCCGAGTGGGACATTTATATCATATCCTTCATCCCAAGGCTCAGAGTTCATCATGGAGAATGGGCTAGGGTGATTCTAAGAGCCAGAGGTGGTGGATGGCCTCAGACAGTGTGTTCAGAACATGAGAGGGCCATTGCATACATGACTCACAGTGGCTGTGACAGCATGCATAAGACCTACATAATATCAAGCCAGCCAGAGCCCTAGCCCAGGAGAGGAAGGGGGTCGTGGAGCCCCACCGCTAGCTGAGGAACTCCTGGCACCTGAAGACTCCTAGGAGAGGGAGCGTCTGCTCTGTTCCTGGATGAGGCTTCTGAGAAGTTGCCAGTGCTCCAGTAGATGGCCCTACTCTCATGCATATCTTGTTAGTACAAAGTGGACTCAGAACATTTAGAAAAAACAGAAGGTACATGATGTAGGGTTGGAAAAGTGGGGGGCGGCGTGAGGAGCTAGAGGGAAGCAAGTGGGGATGGATTTGGTTTAAACACATTACATGTCTATATGGAGTTTTCAAATGGTGAAGCAACAGCCAAACAAAGCCCAGAATGAAGAGGAGAATGGTGTGTTTAGTGTCTCACATTTTCCATATCATAGTGGACACCATAACACAGTGGTTATCAGATGATCTTATCATCGTCTCTTTTGGCTACCAGGTACCACCCTAGGCATTCCTGTTTCTGGTGGGTCACCTGTTCATGACACGTGTTTGTCACTGTGGTGTTTGTGTGCTGAGAGCGTCTACTTCCTATCTCCAGAGTGTTACCAGTTTGGGGTTTATCTCTCTGTTGAAGAAGGTGGTAGAAAATGGGGTGCGTCTCTGGGAGTCCAGAGAGCTACACTGTTTGGTTAAGGTTGAACTTTGCTGGCCATCTGTGTACTGATTACAGACTCAAATAGATTCTCATCTGTCTGCAGACATCATGCTTGGTACATCAGTCTTGCATCTGAGTTCACTCCCTAGAGTGGCCCTTACCTTTTTAATATGTTCAGACAATCTGCCTTTATAGAGAATACAGAGAAAATTCCACCCCGTATTGGGTTTGAACAAGAATTCTGCAGTGAGTTCTCTTTGAATAGAATCTGATGCCAGATTGTGGCAGTTAACATTCAAATGGATGTCTCCCTCTGGCAGTCCTTGGCCCTGACCATTTTATTTGGGGTGAGGAATTTTCCTTGAGTGTAGTAGCATTTGGTTAAACATATTCACCGTGCCCCCACTCAGTGCAAAGATCTCAGGAACTGCTTAGCATCCTAGCGCGTCTGTCTTGCCATCAACTTTCTGGTGACTGCTGGGTTTTAACGTCAGAGAGAATGTGGATGGCACACACATCTCTAGACGAGGAGCTTGCCTGGAAGTCATGGGGAAGCTGGGAGTGGTTGGCATTGGTCCACTTGCTGTGCTTCTTTTAGCATTGCATCTCTGGGACGCCTCTCCTCTGACAATTTCCCGAGTTTACCAGCTTTGATAAGCGTAGCCATCCCAGTAGTAAAGAGATCATGGAAGGGAGAAATAAAGTATTCAGTAGAGAAGAAACTGTTTCAGCTGACATCAGGCCCCCGGTGCGCTTTCTATTGCTGTTTGTTTAATTTTCATAATACCATCCTGTATTGCCAAATACCTGGAAGACCCCTCTGCCCACCGCTGTTTAGCAGATGGTTTGATTAAGCCGCTCACCCTGGACAGATTCTTCTTGTCTAGAATCACCGGAGTTTATTTAGGAATGTAACTTGTAGCCTACTAGCCATGAGCTCAATAAGCTAGCATTAGATACAGCAAAAGCGTGTATATGTTAAATTTGAGTGATTGTGGGGGGCTGCACTTACACTAAGGGCTACAGTGTGTAACCTGCCTGTTGGTTTTCCTAAGTAATGCCAGCTGTGACCAAGGCCTACCTGTTCTGTGCCTCAGGCTCAGGGATGGCACCTATCGCACTCGTAGGATCCCGCAAGGTGTGCACAGTTTCTATCTTTGCTTTATAAGAGAGAAGACCAGATTGCCCAGAGATTCAGCCTTGTGCTTCAAGCGGTATTTAAATCCAGACTCTCTGCAGCGGGCCCACCATCTCCAGCCCTGGGTTTAGTTCAGCGGAATGGCTTGTAAGTGGCGTTCAGTTTCACCGAGACTTTAGTCTCAGCTCCCTAAGGCACTTCTTAATCTTCCGGGTGGATTTTCCCCCTTTGACATTCCTGGGTATTTCTGAAACGATGCTCAGGCTTTTCCTGGGTAGACAGGGCACAGGGGCCAGATAAATTTTATTACCTTCCCATCCCACTGGGAGTAGTGGTCTCACCCTCTACGCCACACAGCTGGGCATGTGGAGCTAAAGCAACTGCCTGAGAGCTCTTGTCTAATATGGCCCATTCTTTCCCCTATAGTCATCGTGAACACACATACACAAAGAGGGAGAGAGAAAGAGAGAAAGATTGAGAGAGATTGATCTATGAAAAATAAAATAAACAAAAAGCTATTTCCTGATTAAAAAGATTATTTCAAGTGCTAGAGAAGTCATCAAGAAAACACAGCATACAAGGTTTATATCATTTATGTGCTGGGTCATGTTTCTTGTAGACATTTCCAGGGACAGAGGTTTGCTATAGTGTGGCTTGGCATAGCACTGCTAAAACATGCTACATGGCATGCACCTTTGACACATGAGTACTACAATACACCAAAAGAGCACACCGGGCTCCAGGTGTATTTTGCAAAATTAAAAGAAACATGCATATGCACAAATATAAATAAACAAATACATACAGCTTTGAACAGACTGTTCTGTGGGCTGTTACCACGCTCCTACAGGGTTTCATGCCTCGTCACCAGTGGGTCTCAGGGAAAGACATGACTCTACTGTGAATGGGGAAGGTGTTAGGAATGGATCTACCATGAAGGCTTGAGGACTGGGGAGTGGGTGTTAACCACTGCTTTCTCCTGCTCTTCTGTTATTTGACCAAGGGGTCAGAAATTATTTGCTGTCATCGTTACATTTCAGATGCTCTGGACCACAATACAGGACCGATACGGGGGGAGAAGGGGGTAATCCTGAAACGAGGAGTCCAAGAGACAACACCTGGGAGATTTGTCTCTCGCCCATCTGGCTGCTAGACCTTAGGTATGAAAAAAAGCCTTGGGAGGTGACTGCCATGGTTTTCTTGACAACATCGCCACAGAACTAAATGCAGAGAACACATCTGGATTTTACAGAGGCAAGCAGTGAGCAGAGTTATCTCCTTAGAAGTGGCCCTTGGAGGCTGACATAGAACTCTGGATGTCGGGAAGTGGGTAAGGGGAGTTAATCCTTCCTGTTAGGTGAACTGAATATACTTGTGCCTGGAGAGACTCAGAAACCAAGGGGCGCAGCCTTTGGCTTTCCCGGCACCACAATTTCAGTCATGGCCTTTCAGTTCCTTTTATACTCTTTGAACAAAGCCATGGCCGCAGGCTCAGGGAGGGAACACCAGTGACAAGGACTCTGGGATTGCTTTTATCAGCTAGAATCCGTTCTTCTGTCTTAATATCTGCGAGCTTGTAATGGAGGAATATGGGTCACCACATGAATATTTTTAAATTACATTTATTTACTTATCTCCTGTGTGCGTGCACGTGTGTGCGAACTAAGAGCTCAGCTTGCAAGGAAAGGCTCTTTCCTTCTACCCTGTGGGTCCTGGGGGTCGAACTCAGGTTGTGAGGCTTAGAAGGAGGCACTAATACCCACCGAGGTGCCGTGCCAGCCCCTGCGTGAGTAGTCCAGGTACTTATTTCACTTGCTCACGGGACACCCTTAGTGCTCTTTTAACTTCTGCTGTTTTTCTTCATAGCCATTATCCAAGCTTCTTGGGAACCATATACGGTCACGTGCCCCAGAGTTTCTCTCAAGTGTACACTTTCCAGTTTAAAGCTACACACTCACTCGATGCATTATGACTATCCCCAAGCCCTTGGCATAACTAAGGGCAATTGAGTCTCTGTTTTAAAGTTTTATTGTGGAATTTGCCCTTGGTCCACTCCTTAAAGCGTCAGCGTGCTTGCCTTTTGGAACTGCGTGACAAACCATGACGCCTGCTTGTCACATAAAACTTTAATAATAGGTATAGGGCTTAGGATGAGGTTAAGCACTAGATCAAAGTGCTTGTCCCCAAAGCAGACTGAGCCACGTGCTTGCACACATGTAAACATTTGAACATCCACACCCAGAGGTCAGAGGTCATTTGTTCAGTCCTCGTCCATGGTGGGAGCTCTTGACAGTCATGGGTTGAACACCAACATGAGTGAGCCATGTCTTTTCCCGTCCTTCCAGAGAAGCGTCACATCAGAAAGACAGGCATGACCATGCCCGCTTAGAATCTCACTTACAGGGAGGCTGAGACATGCGGATCCTGGGGGCCACTGCCCAGTCAGTCTAGCTGACCTCTGGTGACCTCTGTGCCAATGAGAAACCATATCTCAAAAAAAAAAGGTAGGTAACATTCCACATAGTGATAGATTAGATTGAGCTTTGGTTTCTACACACATGTACATGCACTCTGCACACGCATGGCCATATGCACATACCAACATGCACTCAAGTAACTTAAAATGGCCACTAATTCTTATAAGGTGTACCAAGAAATTAATGCCATCGGTGGATCCACCATGCTTGGTGTAACAGATGGATCCCCCAGCTTTTCTGTTTCCACTCTCCTGTCTCAGAGTCCAGGATCTGTGCTGACGCCCTAGCTCTGGCCCATTGCATCTTAGGAAGGGGTAGCAGCTTTGCCTCTCTCGTGCAGAAGACTGTTGGATTAGGAGGCAACTCCATTGTGCAGGTGTGGAATACCTACTGTGTGCCAGAGTCTAGGAAGCCCCCCCACCAAGCCTGAGCGGCTCCAGGCTGGGACTTTTCTTGGACCGATCTCTTTCTCCTCATCTACCAGGTGTCCTGTCAGTTGGCTCCTCTGTCACTAGAGAGGTGATACCTCCCATTTGAAAATGACTGAGTTCCTCAGAAATTGTGCACCCCACAGAAAGAAATGCTTGCTAGCTTTCCTGAAATGGAGTGGGTGTGGTTGAACTCTCAGGTGACAGAAAGAGGGCCATCATCCCCCATCATCCTGTGTTTTAGATGAACAAAGCTGTTTACCACATTTGAGTCCTTCACTGATCCCCAGATCTGCTGCCTTGCTAACTCTGTTCCTGTGGGCTGGGTCATCACTGTGTGGTTAGTGGGCCCGGCTATGTGAGGGGCTAAAAGGCCATATAAAAGACAGCTGTTCTTTTGCTTTAAATGCGTGTGCTCTCAACACTTACAGAGCCCTTTTTTTTTTTTTCTAATTTCCACTCACAGACTCATTGGTAGCTCTTGTGAAAATGCGGATTCTTTGACTTTTTTTTTAAATAAAAGATTTTATTATCTATGTGTGTTGTGTGTGTGTGGAGGTCAGAGGACACACACTTGCAGGACCCAAGTCTCTCCTACCTATGAATCCTGGGATCAAATCAGACAGTCAGGCTCGGATAAGCTTGCCGGCTTTTAATTCCTTATTTATTTATTTATTTATTTATTTATTTATCTATCTATTTATTTATTTAAAAAAAACCCAGATCTCTCAGGGTGCTCCAGGTCTCTTCATTTTAAACAGTTGACAAGATATCTTTCAAAATCCTGATGCCTGAGAACTATCTAAGGCAAAATTGGTCAGTGGTCTCCATAACAGCTCCAAACCCACAAGGGCAGGTTTCTCCACGATATTTCCTCTGTATGGCAAACACCCTGAAGCCTTGCCTTTTGCGCCCCACCCCCCATGTCTTCTAGAGTCACCGCCTCAGACTTTCTCTTCCCAGCAGCTGATCAATGAACCTCCACATAAAAGACAACTTAAACTCCTCTCCTCTCTTTTCATCCCCCTCCGCAGCAACCCTTCTTTTATCTTCTCAGACATTCCAAAATGGGGGGTGGGGGGGTGGGGAGGGGGAAGAACTTCTCTGCAACAGATGCACTGCTTTCTAGGTCTCTAGGTAACATTTTAACCTGTGTAATGTTTGCTGCACAGCATCTTAAGTAATATTCCAGGAGACATGCTACTGCCTGTTAAAAAGGATAGGACCCCAGAGATGCCTTTAAATATGCCTGCAAAGTGAGAGGTGCCAAGAGAAAGATAATACGGCTGATTATAGTTATTTACCTTACATTTTCATTTGCTTTTAACTGGGTGTAATTTAGGGGATTGAAATCTCTTATTGGAAGTGTGTTTGCACTGAACAGCTCTAAGCAACCATGAATGCGCAGAAACTGAAAAATCGACAGACTGGGTCCCCAGAATCCCAAAGAAGCATTGTTGTAATGGGCATCCAAACAAATCGAATAAACATGTTTTGCTTCGGTGCCTTAAAGAATATGGTCTTTGGAGTAATTTGTCTTTTTTAAACTATCATCTCTAACCTTTGCATTACCTGTCTCTAGTCCGCAGCCTCCTCTGACAGTCTGTGCAATTTCCCAGCCAGCTGTTGGTGTACTGGCACCCAGAGCTTCCTGCTTCCCCGAGCTATCGGATCCACCTATAAAGGGAATTGCCTGGGAGCGGTTGTTTCCCTGGTTTGTATTCAGCGGAGTTTTTTGTTTGTTTGTTTGTTTTTCCTGCTATGTTCTTGGGGTCTAAGGATGCGGAAAGTATTCATTAATCATCACCACACCCTTCTAGCGCCACTGCTCCGGCCATATATCAGAGGGGGACTCCAATGACATGAGCTCCCCTTTCTTCCTAAATAACGATGACCTTAAACTTTAATCTGTTGGAATTTTAGCTTGAGATTTTGTAGGTACGAGGAAGTGTTTGTGTAGATTGCCTTTGGGAGAGAAGGTGTGCAGATTTCACACGTTTCATTGGTCTTGACATGGTGGACAGAAATCCATCACTTCTGTCCTATTCCCCATGGTAGACAGCGTAGGCTCCATGAAATCAGGCTTTGGACTTGGTCTCCAGGAAAGCCTGGGCAGAGGAGTAGGCTTCTTATTTGAAGAGCTATATTGAATCCCTAGTCAAAAGCAAGCAAGGAAGCCCACGCGTGATGCTCTCTAGAAGGAAGTTCTGGCTTCTACATGGACATGCTTTACAGATGCTAATTTTTTCATCTGATGGTGGAGGACATTGTCCCTTGTTGGACTGGATACAGTTACTATTTTAGTAATGTCTCCATCACTGGACAGAGCCAGCTCTAAGCTTCTAATTCATTCCTGCTTGAGGAACAAGATTGGCTCGTTGAGAACTCCCTTTAGCTTTCCAGAACTTGTTAAGGTAGAACATTCTTATCCTTCTGGGGAGACTTTTAGCTTCCAGTCAGCAGGAAATGAGACATTCCCGGAGACAGACTTAGTCTGTCTACACTGCTGTGCGTTTCCGTGATCATGATAAAATGGCAAGAATGATTGACTACCCTGTGGCCATCTATGCTGGATCTCTGTCACGGTATGCTCCCTAGAAAACAAACAAACGAAAGCCAGAGATGAGTAGTCTTATTTAACAGGCCTTACAAGCTTTTTCTTAGATAAATGGTAGTCATATTTTAAAAGTGAGGAATAAGCCAAAACAGAAAAGAAAACCAAAACCAAAAAAGGACTTTGCAAATACTTTCCCTCGCTAGAAAGAAACCGAGAAAAAGGATAGAGAGTTTTATATGCTGTCAGCTGCCTTGATTTGGTGCTCTACTTTCAGAGAAATTAGATCAGGCTTACCTTTCTAGAAAGGGCTGTATTATTTCATAAAATGCAACTAGAATGAATATCTGTCTAAAGATAATTTATAGGACATATTTCCTGTATGGGAAGGCTGTTCACATCACCCTAATTTATGGGATGTGTCCTAGTCATTGAAGATATAAGTATAGGGAGTTAAGTGTGGAAGGCAAAACTGTACCAGGCTTTGAAAAGATACACACACACACACACACACACACACACACACACACCATTTAAAAAAATTAAAAGGACTTCAGCCATTGGGAGATTGTAGAGGATAAAACAGACTAAATATAAATAGCTGTATACTACTTCATTAAGCGGTTGTGTGGAGTGATTTTCCCATTGATTAGTCTCAGGGCTAATGCTGCTTCATTCCTCATTTCTTTGCTAATTAGCATCCGCACTGTTCCCGACCACTTGGTCGTGTTCTCTGGTGAACAAGTGCTGGCTTGGCAAGTAATTGCTCTGCTTCCCTCCCTCTCAGACCTGCTTCCCTAACCCCCAGCTTCTTCCTCTGTTCTTCCTCCTAAAAAATAAAATGTCAGGGTAGGAGTGAGAGGAGATAGGCCTGAAGTGGTACCCTGCTAGTTCCTCTGTAGACAGCAAACTTAATAAAGAGATTAGGTGCAGCCAAGAGAGATAAACACAGCCCCTCCACCCAAGCGTTTGATGGAGGGGTTGGGTAAATATAGATGATTTGCCCAGGTTACCATATGAACTGGCTGGTTCCCTTCATTCACATTTGTCTCCGTGATTCCAGGCTCTTACGGAATATTTACAGGACAAATTGCCTGACTCAGGGAGTTATGACCAAAGACCTTTAAAAGAGAAATTGAGCGTTGGCTTCAAGGCATCTATTTTTGAAGACTGTGTACCTTTTGGTTCCTGAATCTGTGAAATGAAATTTCCTGCCAGGTCGCAGTTTGCTGATCTCACCTGTAGTTAGAGCTTTTGTGCGGGGTTGATCCACAGTCAAGCAGAATGTAAGTTATAATCAGAACAGAATACTCAATGTGGGAAACTGGGATTACAGTCGGGAAAAATCCACACTGTAAACATAATGCAAACCACTGGCTTCTGTCCCAGGTCAGAAGGTCAGCATCTCTATAACCAGAGACCAGCGTGCATTTTGGAAAACGCTTTTCCAACACCATTGAATAACCCGTTGCTTTGAGTCAATTCCAAATAACAACATCTCTTTTAATTGGATCAAATATCCTGTTGCATTTAGGAAGCAATTTGAGATTCATTTTGGATTTTGCAGTGTGGTATAATGCGTCTCTGAGGCCATCACGTAGCAACTTTCCCTCACACTCATCTTTTAGAGGTCACCATTGCCAGAGACAGTTATACTTCCTTAGCTTTGCAGAATATTTTTGGCATTATAGTGTTTTCCAGCATGCATTTTAGAATAATTTTCTTGCCTCTGTGTTTCAGTCTTACTTCTGTAAGACCACGAAGGCCTCGTGGTGGCATTGTGCTCCTTTAGCTTCCCGTGGAAGAACGCTGTGGACACTGTGCCTAGGACATTGAATGAATGAAGGTTTAAAACACGATGCATGCTTTCTTCTTGTTCTGTCTTTAAGTTAATTTTATTGTTGTCTTCAAGATTCATTTTATTCCCAGTTACTCGAAGGGGCCTTCATATTATGTTAGACACTCCCTAGAATTCTTGAAAAATTATTATTCCTGTTATCATCATCATTATTTGTGTGTGAGAGTGCATGCAGGTGTGTGTGTGTGTGTGTGTGTGTGTGTGTGTGCATGTGTGTCCATATCTATGTCACACTGGACGTGTGGAAGTCATAGGACAACTCAAGGGAATCTGTTTTCTCCTTCCATTAGTTGGGTCCCGAAATTGGAACTCAGGGCATTTTAGTGGCGTGTGTCTTTACCTGCAGAACCCTCTCAATGGCTAAGGTCTTGATTTCGATACTGACCTAATGTAGAGTGAATATAATTACTGCTGGACATTGAAAGAGGGTTTGGATCTGGGGATGGACTGTAAACTCTTTAGGTTCAGGAAGTGCATCTAACTGTCCAATACTCTATTTGCATTGTGATACAGCCCAGCAAACGGTTTGCTAGTTGTGGAATTTTAGGAAAAAAATGCATGCGGAGACCTTTTAGGCAGAGACACTGAGAACCCAAATTCGGGATCTGGATGCATGTGTGTTGTAACAACAGTTAGTGAGTAGTTTACTGAGGGTAGTGCATAGCCAAGGAAATGATAGAAAATTTAACTAAGGACCAGACCTTGAGCCAACTTAACTGTGTAGTTAGGGAATTTGGGCTTTATTTTTGTGGGCAGAAACTGAACATAGTTAATGGCTGGCCATTGTCTGAGAAGATCACCCTAAAAGGTGATGAATATGGACATCAGAGATAAAAGCGGAAACAGTGCTGGGAGGAGCCAGCCTCTCATTCTGGTTCTGGAGGTACCCAGGAGGGTGGACTGTGGAGAGGTGAACTAAACAATTGAGATGTGCCTGCTGCAATTGCTGTAGTGGCCAAGTGTGAGTGAAGGGTGGCAAAAGGGCTGGCTTCCTTGCACAGATCAGCTTGACACTGCTCTGCCCCTACCGGGTTTAGTGTCTCCCTGTAGTCTTCTGTCCACTGGTATAAACTGGTTTAGGAAGAATGCAACAGACTTGCCTTGTGAAACCTGAAGCCCTCTGATCCCACCCCAGCTCTCAACCTTGATTGCAGCTGAGAGGAGGAGCTGGGCCGATCCCTCTGAGCTTTAAATGCCACAGCTAAACCCGCAGAAGATGCTCTCCATTAACTGTTTTCTGCTCCTGGTAGAGGTAATGTGTGAAGCCTCTAGGGAGCTCTCAGGGCAGAGGGGACGCTCTTCATAGAAACAATGTTTTAGGGTCTGGCAATCAGGGAGTATGACCCTTCACCTTTGAAACTGCAAGCCAGATGGAGCTCCATTTGAGAAACTGTCTGCTTTGCGGACACATTGACAATGACTTTTACTGCAGAATACCATTTTGTAAGGACAGAGTTTAAATTACATTTATAATGCCACAAGAAAGTGCTAAATATTTTCTGGTTTGTAAATTATATTAAAACTCAAAATATCCGCTTTTAAACAACCCACTGACTTAAAAGTGGGCTCAAAATTAAATACCTTTCTTTCCCCTAAACATCTCTTTCTTCTTTCATCATCTTTTCCTTATACCCCCCAAGAGGAAAATTGTCTTTCTAAACAAACAATAAGAGATTAAAATGGAAACATTATTGAGAATTTATCTCCTAATTGGCCCATGCTTGGTTGCCCCCATGATGTTTGTTTGCTCCTAAATGTAAAGGGATGAAGATAAGGAAGTGGCTGGGGTCTAGGCAGAAGCAGGTGTTTCATCCATGGTCACGGTAGAGCCTTGCAGGATACGTGACCTCTCTATCTGTGCTCGTGAATGTGTATATATGTGAATGTGTGCAGAGAACCCCATATGTGCAAGTGTGTGTAAGGAGAAGACTCCTTTCTGAGATTCTGAGAAAAAAATATTTTTTATTAGCTGAGTACCAAGGAGAGAATCTGCCATAGGATTGATTGGAATAAGCCTCACCATTTTGCTAAAAATCCATTTACTTGTTGAGCTATTAAGTGATGAAAGGATTAAGAGAATAAAAAAAAATCTAATAAAGATGATACCAGTGGAGCGTTTTGTAAAATTTGCATGTGAATTTATAACATTATAATCTGTAGATAGCCTTGTTCGGCAGAAGGGAAAATCCGTACCATTCATATAGGCATAAAAAATGCAACAGCAGAGTTTCTGGACAGCAAACCTTTCTTTCCATATGGGCATCCATATGTTTTATCTTGAAATCCATATTTTTGGCCTTGATACCCATATGTTAGCTTTTTCCCCCTAAATAAGATTGTGTAATCATTCTTTATTGTTTCTTTTTTGTTTTCTTAGAAAGTCACAATTCTAAAGTTTAGGGGTAGAAAGTGGGAGTAACTGGACGGTGCTGTAGACAAGGGAACAGACTTGTGAAGAGTCATCAGAAAGCCAGGCATACTTTTCTGTGTTTGTTATATTGTATGCATGTATGAATATTAATTTTCATTTTCACAGGGTTTGATGGTTAATGTTAATCTTCAACTTGAAAGAATCTAGGATTCACTCCAATGTGGGCATCTGGCATGTCTGTAGGGAGAATCTTCTTGATGATACTGAAGTGGGACGATCCACCCACTGTGGGTGGTGCCATTCCCTAGGCCTGGGATCCTGAACTGTCTGAGAGTGGTGCGAGTGAGCCAAGCAGTAATGTGCCTGCATTTGTTACTCTCTTCTTATGACCGTGGGTGTGGGAGTGACTTCTTCAGATTCCCACTCCCCTGATTTCCTTGCCTTGGTGGACTGTGAGTTTAAATAAACACTCTCTCCCTTAAGTTGTTCTTATCAGAGCAACAGGAAAACAACAACAGAGATTGTACAGTGTGCCCAGCTACACAGAAGATCTCCCCCGAAGATCACTTGGTTTCTTTGGAAGAAAGCTGGCTTGTATTTATTTATTTTATTTATTTATTTTTTCAGTTTTAAAAAGACCTATATATATATATATACATATATATATATATTTTCATTAATCAAATAATTTATTTTAAATTCAAGTAATTATTAATTATTTTGACATATTTACAATGCTTTTGTTTTTGTTTCTTTTCTTTTTCTTTTTTTTAATTAATTTATTTATTTATTAGAGGTTTCTGTCTCTTCCGTGCCACCGCCTCCCATATCCCTCCCCGTCCCCCAATCAACTCCCCCTCTCTCATCAGCCCTAAGAGCAGTCAGGGTTCCCTGCCCTGTGGGGAGTCCAAGGACCTCCCACCTCCTTCCAGGTCTATTAAGGTGAGCATCCAAACAGCCTAGGCTCCCACAAAGCCAGTATGTGCAGAAGGATCAAAACTGGCTTGTATTTAATTGCCTATATATTCCCAACTCATAGCTCTGGCTTGATTTTAGTGAAAGATTTTTAGGCTTATTGGCTGATAGAAATTCATTCACAAGGTGAACACCATCCAATTCAAGAAGTCCTCAAACTAGCAAACTCACTGTGCCTCTGGTTTTTAACGCAATGGTAAAACTGACTTTACACAATTGGCCTGCTAGGCTATCTCCACATCGGATTTCAGTATTGTCAAATGGTAAAGAACATTCCTATTTTCCACCCCACTTTTTATAGAAGATAGAATAACTGTTAGCTTTACATTTCCTTACTAGAATTCACTTAGGGCTTACTCTTGATTTATTAGGAATTGATGTATTGAGGAAGCAAGGCCAGGGGATGAGTGGGTTACCGTATCCCAGTCTAAAACACTGAAATCATTGAATACCTGCTTTGTGGAAATGTCTAAAACTAAAGTCACATGCAGTACCTATTGATTCCCGACATCACTTCCATTGCTTTCTTGTAATTTAGATATATAGCAGAGGGTATTGTACATAGGTAGGCACAGGTAACCATGCTGGAGAAATTCCTTTTAGAAACAGTCTGACTTTATTTCTTCGAGAGGAGAATTTTGCTGTCAGCCACTTTGTATTTGCCTTGTCCTTATGGTCTGGCAAGGTCACTCGTGGGTGTCCACGATCTGTCAGCCTCAGGACCTTTGATTGACAGACTGCTGAGTTGCTCTCTGCAGAGGAGGCTGTTGCAGTGTGCCTAGCATGTGCAAAAGCCCTCTGTGAGGACCGTTTCCCAGGCATTTGAGCTGGAAAGTGGTGCTTCAGCAGCCTTCCCAGAAGCGTCCTGTCCCATGTCAGGGCCGCCTCAGTTGGATGTCTGTCAGGGCGGAGAGTCAGCGTTTTGCCTCTCCTTCCTCCAAACTACAAAGGCGTCAGCAGTTCGCTTATTACATTCGGAGGAAAACCTGCCGGCTGGCTGTTCAGGGTGTAGCTTCCCTCGGTAGCAGAGGAAAAGTTACGCGGTCAGTCCAAGGCTTTAAAACTCCGAAATTCTCTCCCCGGCCGCTTGTTGTTGGTTCTGTGGAAGGCAGTGCTAGCAAGAGCTTATTTTAGGGTCCCTCGGGTGCTCTGCTATTCTCTGCAGCATGACCTCACTGCGTTAGTGCTGGCATCTCCCTCTGAGGGAATCTAGTTTCCTTTCCATTCACAGCGACCAAGGATCATATCTCTGATCCACTTAGAAATACAGTGAGCTGGACCCTCGAGAATGCGCGCGTCCTTTTCGGCGACACTATTGATCTCTGGGGCTCTATTTCTGGATCCTCCATTCACGCACTTGGTTTTTTCATGCCTGTTGTCGTCCCTCTGAGGGGCAGGTGTTAAGCTGGGAGCTAGGAACTAACTGCGGAATGTTTCCTCAGTTCTGCAGAACTGAGGTTTTTATGTGGGCATTCTTGAGAGTCTGTATGGATCCCATGCTCCTCAAAGTAAAATAAAGAAAGGCAAAACTGCAGTGAATTCATTTTGCTAGACTTCCTGAAGGAAAAGCACCACAAAAACTAGACTTTAATACTGTCATCAACACACTGAAACTTATTATATTGTGTAAATATGAAAAGCATGAATAAATAACACCAAAGAATAAGCCAAGAAGTCTGAATTTTAGTGGATTACTCTCATTGAAACTTCTCTTTCTGGCGAACAGCAGGATATGTGTGGTGTCAAGAGCAAGTGGCTGCTCCAAGTGTGGAGATAACACATTCTTTATGAAGTGTTAGGGAATAGGAAATAAAGGATGCCCAGAATTGGATTAAAAATATCTCTAGCTGTAATAATAAATTGGTCCCATAAGAAAAGGCTCCTACATTACAGGAGAGTGGCCACCTGTCTCAGTAAGAGGCAGAGTGGAAAGCCCTCCTTGAAATGGGAGTAAAACCAGGGAAAATTGCAGTGGTACAGACTAAGTTGATGAACAGACCCCAGCAAACTGCGATTGAACAATTAATAAACCTTGGAGCTTTTTTTGGAAGACAAAATTAGATGTTTAGTGGTTTAAAAAAATCAATTACAAATTGGGTTATCTTCTTAGCCAATCAGGCGGAGAAACCACCATTGTGCTGAAGACTTGAAGTCGACAGAAACACATCACACTGATGAGTTTTTCCTTCCCTCGGAGTATGCAGTAGGGCACCATGAAGATTGTGAAGTGTGAAATACTTCCCTTGCTGTGAGTCTGGAGACAGTTTTACTCTTTTGACACAGTAGGTCTGTGGCGAGAGATGAATGAACCGAGGTGTGTCTTCTCAACAGAGTTCAATAGCGAATAGTCCCTTGTGGTTTACTGGGAGAGGGAAACCTAGCCAATCATAAGGAGGGAGCGGGTATTCTACATGAATCGGAAAACTGAACAGAGCTTGTGAATAGGAAGCCATGTGATGGAACTGGAAATGCAGGGTCCCATGCAGAGCTGCAGTGGCTGCAATCTTCGTTTGTTCTTAAAAACCATAGTGTAAGGAATTTGTAAATTAACAAGTACTATCTCTGGGTGAAACTAAAGCTCTGTGTAATGACCAAGGGTCATTCTAGTCACTTTTCCTGACCCACAACAGTTATTTACTAGGACTAGGAAATCTTAGAATTGAGTGCCTGCGTGCGGACCGTGTGAGTTGGAGTAAGTTCCCTTTAACTAAGAAGGTGTCTTTCCTCAAGAAGAATGAGAGAGGATGCAGAGGACTACTCTAGGAAGGTTTACCTGACTGACGTGTAGCTGACAACACCCCGCACCATAACCTCTGACTCCACTGGTCCAAGTGGCCTGTGACAGAGCCTGGGCTTTGGAATGATCCAGAAGTGAGTTTGAATCTTTACTTTGCTGCCTCAATGAGGTCAGGTACTGCATGTCAGGTAGTACTTGTATCTGTATCTGAACCCTCCATTTTCAAATCTGAAACACGTGGGGAAATCTATGCCTTCATCAAGAGTGCAAAAAGCAGCCCAAAGTTGCAGTAGCTAAGCCTCGGGTTAGCTAATATAGAGTAGCGGGAATGATTCATGTTCTGTTTAGCCAGCTGGGCATCCAAACAGAGGTTATCCAGCCTAGGCTTAGTGAGAATTAAAAAATATTAATGAACTAATAAATACCTTCCGAAATCCACCATGTTGACGTATTGGTTCAACAGATGTCAAGGAATTCGGCAACACGCCCCAGATGGCTAGCGCTCAGCTTTTCTGAGCCGGCTTTTGTGCAGGAGTAGAGCATAGTTTATCCTTAAAGAAGCAGTAATGGTGAATGGGTAGGAAGAAATAGCCCCGGGGGCCCAGGTGAGAAGACAAACCTGGAATTCTAGGGCACAGTGGGAAGTCAGACTGAAAAGGTGCTGGAGAGAGGTTTTCCTCAACAAAACCTTCCTCAGTACCATGGAGATCCACGTTAGAGGTGGATAGATGACACTACTCTAGATAGTGGAGTCTTCTGCCCTGTCCTCACTGTCCTTCCTGCCAGAAAACCTCAGTGACACATCTGAGAATCTGCCGTACTGCACCTGTGTGTAATTCATATATCTGTATAGATTATTATCATCAGTGTGTGCTGTGTATCACATATTCACATATATGTAGACAGTCGTGACTATATATTTCAGTGAATGATCAACTGAGCACATATTTAATGGATACATAGATTTTTCTTCTTATTGCTAAGTAAACACATCTCTTCCTTTTTCTGTTTTGTGCCCAGTTTCCCCCTCTGAAGCATATGCCATCTCAATACTTCTTTCCTTTCACTTGTAGTAGTTGACTCTGTGTGTGTGTGCGCGCGTGCGTGTTTATTCATATGTACACATAGGCACATGCTTATATTTGCATGTAGAAGGTAGACTCTGACATCTTCTGTCAGGTCCCTAGGCTCCATCCACCTTGATTTTTGAGACAGATTCTATCTCGGGGACCTTGGGCTCATTGGTTTGGTTAGACTGGCTGGCTGGTGATCCTCAGGTGTCCTCCTGTCTCCACTTTCCCTGTGCTGGGATCACAATGCACATTTCACCACACCTGGCTTTTTTATTTTTATTTTTTTTATTTTTATTCTTTTTTAATTAAAATTTCCACCCGCTCCCCGTTTCCCAATTCCCTCCCCTCCTCCCAAATATTGCCCCCTCCCCCACTCCCCTCCCCCTATCCCCACTCCTCTTCTCCTCCCCCCACACCATTCCCCCTCCCTCTCGATACTGAAGAGCAGTCCAAATTCCCTGCCCTGCAGGAAGACGAAGGTCTTCTATCTACGTCCAGGAAGGTGAGCGTCTAAACAGGCTAAGCTCCCACAAAGCCAGTTCATGTATTAGGATCGAAACCTAGTGCCATTGTCCTTGGCTTCTCATCAGCCTTCATTGTCCGCCATGCTCAGAGAGTCCAGTTTCAACCCATGCTTATTCAGTCCCAGACCAGCTGGCCTTGGTGGGCTCCCAATAAATCAGTTCCACTGTCACAGTGGGTGGGTGCATCCCTCGTGGTCCTGATTTCCTTGTTCATGTTCTCCCTCCTTCTGCTCCTCATTTGGACCTTAAGAGCTCAGACCGTTGCTCCAAATTGAGTCTCTGTCTCTACCTCGATCCATCACCAGATGAAGGTTCTAAGGTGATATGTAAGATATTCATCAGTATAGGATAGGGTCATTTCAGGTTCCCTCTCCTCAGTTGCCCAAGGTACCAGCTGGGGACATCTCCCTGGACACCTGCGAACCCCTCTAGAGTCAAGTCTCTTGCCAACCCTAAGATGGCTCCCTTAGTTAGGATATATACTTCGCTGCTCCCGTATCCACCCTTCCTATATCCCAACCATCCCAATCCCCCAAGCTCCTCCCATCCTCCCCTTCTCATGTTTCTCATCCCATTTCCCCTTTGCCCCATGCCACCTCACCTGCAAGATTCCAGTTTTTGCCCTGCAATCTTGTCACTTCCCCTCTCCAGGCGGATGACTATACGATTTTCTTTGGGTTCACTTTCTTATTTAGCTTCTCTAGGATCACAAATTATATGCTCAATGTCCTTTATTTATGGCTAGAAACCGACTATGAGTGAGTACATCCCATGTTCCTCTTTTTGGGTCTGGGATACCTCACTCAGGATAGTGTTTTCTATTTCCATCCATTTGCACACAAAATTCGAGAAGTCATTGTTTTTTACCGCTGTGTAGTACTCTAATATGTATATATTCCACACTTTCTTCATCCATTCCTCCATTGAAGGGCATCTAGGTTGTTTCCAGGTTCTGGCTATTACAAACAATGCTGCTATGAACATAGTTGAACAGATACTTTTGTCATATGATACGGCATCTCTTGGGTATATTCCCAAGAGTGGTATTACTGGATCTTGGGGTAGGTTGATCCCAAATTTCCTGATAAATCGCCACACTGATTTCCAAAGTGGTTGCACAAGTTTGCATTCCCACCAGCAATGAATGAGTGTGCCCCTTTCTCCACAACCTCTCCAGCAAAGGCTATCATTGGTGTTTTTGATTTTAGCCATTCTGACAGGTGTAAGATGGTATCTCAAAGTTGTTTTAATTTGCATTTCCGTTATCGCTAAGGAGGTTGAGCATGACCATAAGTGTCTTTTGGCCATTTGAATTTCTTCTGTTAAGAATTCTCTGTTCAGTTCAGTGCCCCATTTTTTTATTGGGTTCATTAGCATTTTAAAGTCTAGTTTCTTGAGTTCTTTATATATTTTGGAGATCAGACCTTTGTCTGTTGCAGGGTTGGTGAAGATCTTCTCCCATTCAGTGGGTTGCCTTTTTGTCTTAGTGACAGTGTCCTTTGCTTTACAGAGGCTACTCAGTTTCAGGAGGTCCCATTTATTCAATGTTGTCCTTAATGTCTGTGCTGCTGGGGATAAACGTAGGAAGTGATCTCCTGTACCCATATGTTGTAGAGTACTTCCCACTTTTTCTTCTATCAGGTTCAGTGTGTTCAGACTAATATTGAGGTCTTTAATCCATTTGGACTTGAGTTTTTTGCATGGCGATAGATATGGATCTATTTTCATTCTTCTACAGGTTGCCAACCAGTTCTGCCAACACCATTTGTTGAAGATGCTCTCTTTTTTCCATTGAATACTTTTAGCTCCTTTATCAAAAATTAGGTGTTCATATGTTTGTGGGTTAAAATCAGGGTCTTCTACTCGGTTCCATTGATCGACTTCTCTGTTTTTATGCCAATACCAAGCTGTTTTCAATACTGAAGCTCTGTAATAGAGTTTGAAGTCAGAGATGGTAATGCCTCCAGACGATCCTTTATTATATAAGATTGTTTTGGCTATCCTGGGTTTTTTGTTTCTCCATATAAAGTTGATTATTGTCCTCTCAAGATCTGTGAAGAATTTTGATGGGATTTTAATGGGGATTGCATTGAATCTATAAATTGCCCTTGGTAGAATTGCCATTTTTACTATGTTGATCCTCCCAATCCAAGAGCAAGGGAGATCCTTCCATTTTCTGGTATCCTCCTCAATTTCTTTCTTCATAGACTTAAAGTTCTTGTCAAATAGATCCTTCACTTCCTTGGTTAGAGTTACCCCAAGATATTTTATGCTATTTGTGGCTATCGTGAAGGGTGATGCTTCTCTGATTTCCATCTCTGCTTCCTTATCCTTTGTGTATAGGAGGGCAACTGATTTTTTGGAATTGATCTTGTATCCTGCAACGCTACTAAAGGTGTTTATCAGCTGAAGGAGTTCTTTGCTGGAGTTTTTGGGGTCGCTTATGTACACTATCATATTGTCTGCAAATAATGAAAGTTTAACTTCTTCCTTTCCAATTTGAATCCCTTTGATCCCTTTATGTTGTCTTATTGCTATTGCTAGAATTTCAAGCACTATATTAAAGAGGTATGGAGAGAGTGGACAACCTTGTCGTGTTCCTGATTTTAGTGGAATACACACCTGGCTTTTTTAAATGGCTTTTGGGGATAAGATTCTGATTTTCATGTTTTCATGCCAAGCCCTTTGCCAACTGAGCAAGCCTGTTAGCTTGTAGCTGACCTTTGAAATGGAGGGGTTGATCGTGCTTCTTTGGGCTCAGGGAAGGTCCAGCTGATCACAACTTCTCTGATTCTATCCTACTTCCTGTATCTCAAAAACAATCTATGGCATGTGGTCGTTCTTTCTTTACGGCTCAATTATACAACTACCATTACCAGCAATTTACCTATCATGGAATGGCTTACACATTAGAACAGCAGATATAAACCCCAAATTCAGTCAGAAAAGAGCTTAGTATTGAAAGCTGAGCGTCAGCCTCCCAGATAGGTCTAATCAGGAGAATAATGTCCCTTTCTTTGTTCTGATTCTTGACAGAAGGTTCCAAAGTCTGTCCTAGACTGAAGACAAATGAGAGAACAAGATGAGTCCAAAAAGCAAAAGTGTTATTAGTGGGTGAGAAATCTGTATGTCAGTGGCAAAGACTGAACTCAGAGAAGCCATTCCACACTCAGGCCCATGCAGGAAAATGGATTTTTTTTTTCAAGACAGAGTTTCTCTGTAGGTTTGGAACCTGTCCTAGAACTAGCTCTTGGAGACCATGCTGGCCTTGAACTCACAGAGATCCAACAGCCTCTACCTCCACGAGTGCTGGCATTAAAGGCGTGTGCCACCATCGCCCGGCTGGAAAGTGGAATTTTAAATAGACGTAAAGTTATCAATAGCTGGCTCAAAAATCTCTAAGTGTTTCATGAATTAAATGTACTTTTGTCTGGTGTTGTGGGTGTGCAGAAATGAGTGTGACTTTAATGGCTGGTGAATGAAGCATTTGCCCCAGTGGCTGTCTTCTTGGCAGACAAATCTGGAGGGCAGCAGGCATCCTTACCGCGGAGCCATAAAGTCTCAGCGTTATACTTAACTCAACCCAAATTGACAATCCTGGCTTCTCTCAGCAGAGCTTTACGTGATTTGCTGATGATACTCTAGGATATTTTTTTCTCACAAGAAAGTAAAATTTTAGGGCAGTGTAGTCAACAAGCCAAGAACTTTGGTCATAGAGATTTATAAAGACATTGTAACTTTTAAACGTGTACTTTCCATCCAAAGGCCTACGGAGGGGATTTAAAATATGGCTATTTAATTTTTAAAAATTACATAAATTAAGTGAACAGCCCATTAGCAGGATGCCATCGGGATCACATGGCCAATTCAGATCGAGTTATATTAGCTTGCCTGCCAGATTTGAATAAGAATTAAGAAATTACTATTCCGTGCTGGTGTCGGCCATTGATCCTCATTTGCACTGATATTCTTCAGAGTAACTATCTGGAGCTGGCTGTTCCTACAGGCCTGCCCCTGAATCTGCGTGATGCCGCTGTGAGGGGGGTCGGTAGAGTCTCAGACTGCAGGGACCGCTTGTTCAAATGGGAAGACGAGGTTCATGGGAAAGAACAATGGTGGTCACGAGCAGCCATGGCGTTCACTGTGTTGTCCGCTCTGCTGTGCTGAGCTCCTGGCTTCTTGGAACAGGGAAATCTCCCTCGGTTTGGTCACCGCTGACCCCTTCCTACAAGCTGTGTATGGGAGCTAGGCCCAGATGTGTTGGGACAGTTAGGTTGAACAGAGCACCTTAAAAACAAGCCCCACTGATGAGTCAATGTGCTTCCAGGTCTGAACTTGTCTCAGCAGGGTCTTCATATGCTGTGGGCTTTAAATCATGGAAGAGGCTGGTTTCCATCAATGTAGGCTGCTGCTCTTAGCATCAATTTTTATTTGGACAGTGATTTCAAACGTGTGACTTTCTAAAAAAAAATCCTAAAAATATAAACGTGTATTTCTGCCTCTTGGACTCTGACAGCTGACAGATTGTGAAAATGATTAGATTTCTTATGAAACTTAGTTAAAGATAAATGTGTGGTCTGTTTTAGAGGGTACTATAGTGCCTACGCCTCTAGAAACTGTTATTTGACTTCTGTTGTATTTCCCTGTTTCAAGGCCTGTCCCTGCTCCATCTATTCTCACTATCAGGAACAAGCTACTTATTTTCAGCCCCTGCTGGAAGCTAACCTGCCTTCTCTCTAGGCCTTCTTGACTTCTCAGATGTATTGTCTAGGTTGAGCAATTTCATTCTTACGCCATTCCATTTTGTTCTCTTTACTTGGACTAAAATCTGTCTTCTGTTTGTTCTAGCGTCTACCATGTTGCTACATACATTCTAGGCAGTAGGAATTACATGGTTTCCTTTTTATTTAAAAACCCTTGGCTAGGGCCTTCAGAGAGGGCTCAGTGGGTAAAGAGTGCATGCAGTACTCGTACAAAGGGTGCAAAGTCAATTCCCAGCACCCAAGGTGGGTGGCTCCTACCTGCTTATCATTCAAGCTAATTTTTCTGGCCTCTGTGGGCACATACACACACAATGACACCTCTCTCCTGCTGCACACATACACATAATTAAAAATAAAATTAAGAGTCCAGAGAGACAGCAGCACAGTGGCAAAGAACACTTGATGCTTTCATGGGGTTGCCTAGTTTGTTTTCCGGCACTCACACTGAAATTTAAAACCACCCACAATTCCAGTTCTAGGGGCTCCAACCCTTTGACCTCTGTGGGCACCGGGCACCACATAGTCTACATACATGTATGCAGGCAAAACGCTCAAACATATAAATCATTGTAAAATAATAACAAGTAGATCATCTTTTAAAAGTCCTTGGGTCTTCTAGAGCGGGGAGTTAACCTTGGTCGTCAGCTGAATTGAGTTAACTCTCTCCCTGGTTGGAGTCCAGTCCAGCCCTGGGTGTGCCTCTGAGGGCTGTGGAGGAAGACTCGCCTTGAATGTGGGTGGCAACACTTGCATAGGCTGGGGATATTGGAAGCAATTAAATGGGGAAAGAGAAACTCCATTGCATCAGCATGCTACCTACGCCCTCTGGCCACTAGCGGGCCAGCTGCTCTGTCCTGCCGCACTTTGGATTGAAACCTCTGACACCAGCAAACCAAACAACCTTCTGCTCTTAACCATGGGGGCTCTGAATCCTCAGTTTCTCCTCCAAAGGACACTTGCGTCTATTTTAATGGTGTTCTGATTTGTCAATGGAGGGCTGGCAATTTGGGAGCTTTTAAGCCTCACTAAAGATAGCTCAGTGGGAAAATAATTTGCTGCTCAAATGTAAGGACCTGAGTTTGAATCTCCAGAGAACACACAAAGCTATACACAGTAGCTTTGTAATCCCAGGACTCCAGCAGCACTGTGGGAGGTGGAGACAGGAGAATCCTGGGAAAGGCAGGGCCGTCTGGCCTGGCATACACGGCAATGAACAGTAAGAAACCCTGCTTCCAACAAGGTGACAACCAACATCTGAGGTTGTCTTCTGACCTCCACACTTGTTCTAGGACATGAGTGTGCTTTCAGTGTCTCTCTCTCTCCCTCTCTCTCTCTCTCTCCCCCACCCCCCCCTCTCTCTCTCTCTCTCTCACACACACACACACACACACACACACACACACACACACACTTCCATTTGTATGCAAGGTCTAACAGGCTCTCTGAGGAAGGAAGGAAACCAGGACATGCATAACATAAAGTTCCATCTGTGTGTCTATCAGCTGGGTCACCTGCGACACTGGGATACCCCAAATGTCAGTCACTGGTCTACAAAATGGTGATTCTGATTTTAACATTCACCCCCACTCACATGCTCGTAAGAGACGAATTGAGGGTGTGATTTGGTGTGCACTCGTAGTAACTTCTACAGCACAATATAGAACTGTATTCGGAGGTCAAGGCCAAGCCTTTTTTTTGTAGGACTTTTTGTTTTAATCTGTGCATAGCAAACCCGCTGCATGCAGAAGGCTCATCAGCACAGTTTTGAAATTCTGTACTTTGAAAACATGGCAACAGATGTTAATGTATGGGGCTATATAAGTCGCCTACCAGATGGTTCCCGGCACATCTTTCCTATTAGGTTTATGCAATAAATCTCCATTCCCCTTGAAACATTTGCTTGAATGTGTCTATAACTTTTTATCTCCCGTTCATACATGGGTGCGGTGCACATCTGGGTTCCTTCCCTTCAGATGTAATTAGGCCTACGTTTCCTTTCCCTTCACCTGGATGACAAAATTAATCCCTCATTTTGAGGAAGTGTAGGAAGCAACAGGAGAAGTTGGGCAAAGGTGTAGATCAGGACTGGAAATGTATGGGGGGAACTTTGACATCATTGATTTGTTTCCATTCTTCCTTTGATGCATCTTCCTCCTGCATGTCTCAACACCTGCCGCTGACTCTACCCCACGACACTCTTCTCTGTAATAGCGGAAGCTCAGAGGAAGTTGTGTGGTCATTCATGGGTGGAGAAGTTGTAAGGCACCTCTCTTTGGTTACTTTCTTGTTTTATTTCTTCTTCTTCTTCTTCTTCTTCTTCTTCTTCTTCTTCTTCTTCTTCTTCTTCTTCTTCTTCTTCTTCTTCTTCTTCTTCTTCTTCTTCTTCTTCTTCCTTCTTCGTGTATGTGCATGTGTGTGTGTGTGTGTTTGTTAGAGGGTTGCAGGTATCTGAAAAGGCCTAATAAGGCAACTAAGTCCTCTGAAGCTTGTTATGAACTGCTGGTTACAAGAGGTTATGAACTGCTAGATGCGGGTGTTGGAAGCCAAGCCCAATCATTGAGTCTATTCTACAGCTCCTACTGGTCTTTAAAAAATTACTTTTGAGAGTCAGTGCTGCTTACTAACGATTGTTAGTGTCCTCAGATGTAATGCAAACCCGTCTAGCTGAGTTATTTTCGGGATAATCTGCTTTCTGTCGCCCTCATCCAGATGGAGGGCCTTGATCTAGTGAATAAGTTACACACTATCTTGAAAAGATTGTGAGTTTATTTAGGAACGGTTCACCCTAAAGAGTTCCTAAGCAATGTCTTCTTTGGCAGCATTTGTTCGTACTCATTATTAGAAGAATTTAATGTACTTAAAAGTAGAACCATTTGAACTTTGCTAGCTTAATGTATGCATTTAATTTCTTTTATGTTCTATTGTTGAGATTTTCCCTGTGGCTTACTACGGAACAACTGTGTTTTAATTAGTATTTATTTTTTTTTATCTGAAGGTTCAATTGTTATGAGGTAGGGAGAAAGCATATTCAAAAGCCATAATTATCCCAGTATGCATTTAATAATAACAGATCAGTGGGGCTTTCTATCTTTGCAAAACAGCTTTTTATCATTGACTATTTTTATGACACATAATAGTACATTTTGAGAATTCTAATTTTCTTTTGTTTGTGGATTGATACCTCAAATTCCCACTATATTTAGTTTATTACTCTCAAAAGATTAAAAATAAGTTGGTTGAATATCTCTAAAATTAATTAAGAAATAAGAGTATATTATGTTGGTATTATGGGTGTAAATATTAAAGTTAAGGTAATTTTATGGATAAATATCAAGAATAACATTAGAAATTATTAGAAAGTAGGGCTGGCGAGCTAACTCAGGAGGTAAGAGTTCATCCTTGCAGGGGACCCACGTTCAGTTCCCAGCTCCTTGTCACATGGCTCACACTGTCTGCAACTCCAACTCCAGGTGCTCTGATGCCCTCTTATGAACTCTGAGGGCACATACAAACACCACACACACACACACACACTTAAAAAATAACAATAAAATAAATCTTTAAAAAATTTATCAGCAGGTGATGATTTGGAAATACACTGGTTTTAAATTACTAGAAATTTGCCGAGCAGTGGTGGTGCACATCTTTAATCCCAGCACTCAGGAGGCAGAGGCAGGTGGATCTCTGTGAGTTCAAGGCCAGCCTGATCTACAAGAGCTAGTTCCAGGATAGGTTCCAAAGCTACAGAGAAACCCTGTCTTGAATAACAAAAACAAAACAAAAATTCTAGAACTTTCCTGAAGAGTTGTTCGGATGTAGCCTGAATGATCACATCACCTTCCTTTCCGTTGCTGAGCCTCATATTCTTCACGGGTAGAATATGAAAAATTCCAATTATGTTACCCCAATCGTTTCTTTGGACATTAACTTACCGACTCTATAAATATACAAAGTATTTAGCACACGTGGAATAGTTTCTTCTTTTAAGTTATTTGGGTTTTTAATAGTAACTATGAACATATACTTTATTAATACAGAAGAAATTTCAGATTGATAAGCTATTAATACAGATCATGTACTCCAAATTTCCAAATTCTATTTAGGCTCTACTCTATTTTGTTGTTGCCATTGTAAGAGCGTGGTATAATAATCCCTAACTTGAAAACATTTGCTGGAAGCTGGAAATGTTCTTCGCAAGCATAAATCTGCTGCTGAGTTCTACTTTGGAAACGGAACAATGTCAGCAGGGATGTAATTCATCCCAGTGCTTGACTAGTTTTGGAGTCACCTAGGAGACACATTTCTCGGTGTAACCATAAGGGAGACTTCCAGACTGTTAATGCAAGAAGGAAACCTACCCTCAGTGAAGGTGGCACCATCCCATGCCCTGAGGCCTCAGGCACACTAACAGGGAGAAAGTAGGGGGAGAAATGAGGACCACAGCCCCTTTCTCCCTGCTTCCCTGCTGCAAATGCCCCGTGGCCAGCTCCTCAAGCTCTTGGAGCTATCTATGCATTCCCTAATGCAACAGACTGTACCCTCAAACTGTGAGCCGAAATAAGTATTCCTTAAGCTGCTTTTCATTACTGACAGAGTAATGAATACAAGTCATGGATCTGGGAGGGTGAACATTTTATTCAGAAAATCCCATAATGAAACTCCCTATGAATACTGTCACCAAAGGAATAGGAGATAAAAGAAGGAGAAGAGAGACCCAACAGCCAAGCAGATGTCCTGAAGTCATTCTGCTGTGTTTGCTCTAATGTGGCATGGCAGCATCTGGTGACTTTCCTAAACAGCCTCTTCTGTTTTGTTTCAGGTTTTGTTTGTTTGCTTTTCCTGGTGGCCTTTTGTCCTCCCTGGCTAATCAGCCAACCAAATATTTATTTCATAAAACTGGGGCAGCCTGACCGGGGACGGTCACTTCCCTCAACCGTCTTCTGGATAGTAATGTCAGTAACCAGATATTGTCCCAGCAACTGCAAAGGTAGATGGATTTTGGCGGGGCGGGGGGTGGGAGGCAGGGACAGACGAACAGGAACTCCACGATGTTTGTTGGTTCTTTGATGACTGAGTTGAGGGTTCCATAGCCGTTTATCAAAAAGCTGAACTGTGGAGTGAGCCCAGTAAACTCTTGAACTCTAAGTTATTTTGAGGAGAGACAGATGGCAATGCAGATTTGCTCAAGAATTATATAAACGGACTCAGTTCCACTGGCTATATATTCACCTATTTGCCTTTGAACTGAGCATTGCATGCTAACCATAGTTCCTCTCACCGGACAAAGTGGCTTCCATCAGTACCCAGGGAGATGAGGCAGGGGTATTTATATGAGCACAAAGCAAGCTTGGGATGAAGAATAAGACCCTGTCTCTCACACTCTCACCCCCACACGCCAACAAATCTAGCTTGCTCATCTTACACGTGATGTTTTTCCTCTGTGCTTAGCTAGCTTGATTTCTGTGCACCTTGGCCATTGTACTTTAATCATCTCTGTATTCAAAACTGTATTCTGTGCACTGTTTTACCCCAGGCAGTGTTCTGTGTGATGGGAAAAATAGAGGCAAACAAGATGAGCACATCTAAAACAGACGTGAAAGTATAAAGATCTCCCAGCACATTATCGGCACTCTTATTATGATATAATTTAATAATTTTTCCCCCTTTATGACTCATTTTAAATATTTTAAGCAGGCAAGAGACCAATAGAACAGAATAAAAGCACAGAGAAATTTGGACTGTGAAAATTTAATACTGTCATGGCTGCCTAATGACATTTCAGGTCAAGGACAGACTGACTGCACGTGCGACCATGATCTCATGAAATCACGGTGCAGCCGAGAAGTTCCCATCACCCACCGGCCAGGACACCCTGAGGCGGTATCTGAGGCCATGCTGGTACAAACCACCTGCTGCTCTTTGCCAGCTGCAGAGAGAAGTAGAGCCCCAATGCAGCACAGAACACGTGATTGGTTTATTTTTTATTTATTTATTTATTTTTTTTTGGTTTTTCGAGACAGGGTTTCTCTGTGGTTTTGGAGCCTGTCCTGGAACTAGCTCTTGTAGACCAGGCTGGTCTCGAACTCACAGAGATCCGCCTGCCTCTGCCTCCCGAGTGCTGGGATTAAAGGCGTGCGCCACCACCGCCCGGCACGTGATTGGTTTATGTCATTTTCTTTTGAGACAAGGTCTCCTGAAGTCCAGGCTGCCTTGAACTCCCCACACAATTGAAGATGAGCTTGAATTTTTCATCCTCCTGTCTCTACTTCCTGATTCCTTGCATTACAAGCACTTGCCTGGGTATCTGGTGTACGTAGTGTTGGGGATGGAACCCAGGATTTCGTGCTAGTAGGCTGAGCAATCCCTCTTTCAACTGTGCTACATCCATAGTCTCCGGTATATGTATTTACCATATTATAGTTTTTATCATTTAAAACTTTTTACTGAAGCTTATTTTGCATGTTTATTTGTTTGTTTATGTCTGTGTGCATTCACATGACAAGGCATGCTTATGGAGTCAGTGGACAACTTGAGGGGATCAGTTCTTTGTTTCTACTACGTGGATCCCAGGGATTAAACCCAGGTCATCAAAATTGGTGACAGATACTTTTACTTCTGGACCAATTTTTATTATATTAGATAATATACCTTCTATTTATGACAATGAAAGATTATTGTGGGAGAGAAAGCCAGAGTCCCAGTGACAACCACTCCTGGACCCAGATCTTACCATGTCTCTTGATTGATTGACACACACATCTAGACTTGCATCAACACACTCCATGATGCTCAGATAACTGTAGTTACCCAAGGGTATCATTCGCAGAATATGTCTTCCTGGTTAGCATCTCAGAACTTGGCTGGACCAGGGAGTAGAAGCCAGACATAGACTGCTCAAGCTCACATTGAGAAGCAGATTATACCAACCTGAGACATTAGAAGTAGTAAAATCCAGCTGTGGTTAAGTGGATAGTGATGAAGATTTGGAGATACCTAGGTAAGATGCCAGTGATATTGTATCTGTAGACTGGACAGTATAAAATTTTGTTTACTATGGCATGGTTGGCCAAGCTGTATAAGTGTTTAATAAATTTTACTAAAATGTAAACCATACAACCCAAATGTCACAGTGATCAGGGTTGTACACTATCGTAAAACCACATAAAGGTATGAGGAAAATATTGCCACCAAGTGTGGTTTCTGAAGAAATCCCTGTTGGAGAAGAAAGGCAGGGACAGCTTGGGGGCTTCTGAGGAGCTATCTCAGTGTAGTTTTTAACTTAGAGGAGGGAACACTGATAATTATTACTCTTTAAGTTGGACAGGTAGGTAGATGTTTAGGTTTTGCATATGATATATTCATTTCACAAATTAAAGCTAAAAGGTCTCTGAGTGCTGCTTCTGGGTAATAGAAGCAAGCACAATTCACCCTGTGTCTGCTTGAAGTCGCAGACGGCTTGTTTGTTTCCTGGTCGCCCAGAGTCAAAATAATCACACAGAAACTAATTAATTGCAACACTGCTTGACCGATTAGCTTGGCCTTCTTATTAACTAACTCTTACATTTTAAGTTAACCATTTTCTATTATTTTGTGTTTTATCACGAGGCTTGTGGTTTACCAGTAAGCTTCCCAGGCGTCTGTCTCCTTCAGCAGCTACATGACATCTCTCTGACTCCACCTTCTTTTCTCCTCTATACTTGCTTGTAATTCATGCCTTGATCTATTCTGTACTGCAATAAGCACAAAGCAGCTTCTTTATTAATCAATCATAATAAAGCATATTCACAACATACAGTGGGGAATCCCACATCAACTGCTGTTTGACTCAGTAACAAAATCTGGTAAGAATTCATGGAGCTAGAAAGTGAAGATCCTGAAATAAGTGCTATCGAAGATTAGACATGGAAATGACCCTACCTAGTGGTGAATTTACCAATGTTTCCCTGGAATCCAGAAATGGACACCAGTGTGCACAAATAGTGATCTCAGACAGACTTGCAGATTCATGGGAAAGGTAAAAAGGGCTGACAAGGTCTCTCTTCTCTCCCTCTCGTCTTCACTCTGGTTTTTCCACTTCTTCTTCTTCTACAGAAGAGTCAGTAATAAAGATGAAGCCAAAACAACTCACTTCTGTGAGTCTAAGAGGCCAGAGCAAACCCATGCTACCCTTTCCCCCTCTGTTGTTCTTGTACCATGCAGCCAGGAAATAAGCAACATGCCTGAGTAAGAAATAAAACAGTAAACGTAGAGGTGGAGGCCTAGAAAGTGGAGTCCAAAGAAGTAGAAAATCATGAGTTCATGCAGGGAGTTGGGAACTTGGGTAAATGACCACAGAATGATATCTATGAACTCCTTGTTTTCTAGAGGGATAATCTCATCCAGATTTTGCATGTCCAAAATTGGGAGTGAAAGCAACAGATACACTCTCACCTGTGTTCAGCCTGGTCACTGGGTAGCACACACACAGGGCCAATCTAAACTGCATTGCAAAGGTTTTGA
Organism: Chionomys nivalis; assembly: GCF_950005125.1. Lineage (NCBI taxonomy): Eukaryota > Metazoa > Chordata > Mammalia > Rodentia > Cricetidae > Chionomys > Chionomys nivalis. Next base: position 7,216,323 of record NC_080090.1, read on the forward strand.
AACTTTTCTCAACATTGGAAATATAGCCTTTGGGAGGCCAGTTGTAAATTCCAGATTCCTTCCTATTGACAGAAAAGCACCGAAGTATTCTACTTTTTAAAGGAATTAAATATGATGTATAGTCATATAATATATTATAATTTTAAGATATCACCCAAAATTACTAGATGTGGAAAAACTCAAGAAATCCTTACACTATGCAAACAAAATACTAATACAGAAAAACATACAGATACTGGAATTGATGGGCAAAGGTTTTTATATAAACTAACATAAAAGTGTCCTAATAAGTAATCACAAATACTTTTGAAATAGAGTTAAAAAGTTTCAGTAAAGAGAAAAGGTATCAGTAAACTCAGATGCAAATTTTAACTTGAGGACAATAATAATCCACAATGGAAAAGGTCCTGGGTCAGCTCCGTATCACAATGGAAATGAAAAAGTCTATATGTTTGAAACTAGACCAACAGAAGATATCTTAAGAGGAAACTGATTAGAGGAAATTAAGTCTCAAAATGTGTTGTTTAATGTCAAAGACAGACAGACTTGTAGTGACAAGGTCTGATGAACAGCAGCCAGCCCATAGGAGAGGGGAGTTTGGTTATAAACTAGGGGGAGCTGGCCAGCAAAAGGAGGTAGAATTTGTCGGTGTCCTGATTCTCATGGTAATCATGTGTAAATTGATTTCTTTTTATGCTTAAAAGAATCACAATCCTACAGTCGGGGAAGCTATAATACCATTTGGCAGAAGCAAGGAGATTGACAGCAAATAAGTAGCTAAGACTGTATTAGCGTAGGCTTACAGGATCTTCCAATAGAGGACTTGGATTCTTTATTTATTTATTTGACAAACTTGAGATCAGTTGGTTTTCAATATTTTTGTAACGCAATAGATTCTTGTGACTCTGCAGAGTCCCATAAAGCTATTTTAATTGAAGCAGCTAAACATTCTCGTGCAAACTCCTGTACTGCCCGTTCACTTAGAGAAGCCTTTCTCCACCGTTCAGTGTGGGCAAATATTCATCAGCTGCTATAAAAATTATTGTTAAATCTAGATGGGTGGTATTAGAATCTCTGTTCCAAGGGCAGTTATTGGGTCTTCTCAATTAGTTGGTATGTACCATGACTCTCTGACATGATGACAGGTGATGTTCTTCCCTGCCTCAGTTTCACCATGTGATCCTGTCAGGATAGTTACTCTGGCAGCAGCTGAGCAAGCATCCTGAAATTGCATGGCATTTTCACAGCATGGGTATGAAAAGGAAAGAGAGAAAGAGGAAAGGAGGGAGGGAGGGAGGGAGGAAGAGAGGAAGGGAGGGAGGAAGGAAGGGAGGGAGGGAGGTATAGCAGTCTCCATTTCTTACTTTAAACTAGGTCCATCCTTACTCATTTCACACTTTGAACTCTGATGGAGAGACTGACAAAAACAAAAACATGTAAATAGTAAAACCGTAAATACATAAGGTTTAAAAAAATCTATGGGGCAGGAAAGTCAAGGGGAAAGGGAAGAGTGATGCTTGCTGTGTGCGCTCTCTGTAACGGTGAAGGCCTCCACCAACAACATGAAAGGAGGTCCAGTCAAGGCTGCTGGGGTATGAGGGCTGCTGGGGAATCAGACCTACACTGAGGATCCTTTGGAAGAGGAAGACACCATGAACCCTAGCTCTTCCCATCCCACAGGGGCCCTAGGGAACCATTTTAACATGTTTTTGTAGAGTTTAAAGCAGGCTTTCTGTGGGACGAGGTGTGAGCCTGTGCTATTCCTAAAGCTACACATTTCTGTGTTATTAAGGGCAGATGTATTTAACAATGAAGTTATTTTTATTTAATAATATTTTTATTAACTACATTAAATAACAGTATGTAACAATAAGGTTCATTTTTCTGTCCCATAGATTGAATAACACAATACAAAGGGAGTGACACCCATCTCCTATGGGATGGAGGCCCCTAAAAGGTGGTGGCTTGCAGCCCTGTCCACTAGAACCCATGGATCCACTGCACAGCTCCTGGGGAGGACTGCGTAGAGCGGGCTTGTTTCTTCACTCCGTGGCTCACATTGTGCTTCTGAACGTAGCATCAGTGTTTTTCACTGCTGTTAAATGGCTGCTTACAGAGTTGTGTGTACTGAGGCCGAGTGAACAGTAACAGTTTCTATGTTAACATGAATAACTGGGCCCCTATTTCAAATATAGACTTCAACAGCAGATTATAAATGAAACCAAAGTGCAGAATGCTGCACCTTCTGAGGGCCTTCTCTCGTTTGTCTTGACGGGCACAAATCCCGAGGCTCTGGAATAGCAACCATAGAGTGAAAAGCTATATTCAGTTTGGGAGGATGCTGATAGTGTCTCATAAAGAATCTCTGCATGTAGAAGAGGCAGAGACTAGCTAATGAGGTGGTGCGTTCCTGTAATCCCTGTAGTTGGGAGGTGAAGGCAGGAAGATCATAAATTCAAGACCATCCTTGACTACATAGCATCCTGGGCAACGTGAGGTTCTGTTTTGAAAAACAAAATAAAACAACAAAAACGAAGAAAAAAGAAAGAAAAGGAGGAGGGAGAGAGGGAGGGAGAGAGGAAGAGAGGAGGGGGTGGGGAATGTAGCTCTGATTTTCAAAAGATGTTATATCATGAGGAACTTGTCATTGGCAACCAGGAAACATGACTTTTTATTTCCTTTTAACAAGTGGTGAAAGCGGTTTTGGGAATCCAATATTCTACTGGATTTTGTGTTTGGCATGTATTGGAATTTTGTGTGATTCCAACAGTGAAGACAGTTTTCATGGTAAAATATTCTAGCTCTACCCCCTTTTAATTGTAACATGAAGTTTTCAAAGACAAAAAATGGACAAGGCCAGCAGTCCCCTGCATCTGTGAAGCCAGGCAGGACGCTTAGCCACTTCCACAGCAGCGGACTTTGTGAATGTGTTTCTGAAACCCTTAAGGTAAGATTTAAAAAAAAAAAATTGGACAGTTGTCAAGGATGGTTGATTTTTAAGACTTAACTACCTGAGCAATGTTCATTTAAAATAACATATGAGTCTCAATCAAAATGATCTAAGCTTAGCAAATGGCTGCTTTGTCCTTCCTTTTCAAGGAAGTTCTGAGGTGGTAGAAAATTGGTGAGAGTGAAATTTCTTTGGTTAATGTTTTTTATTCCTTTGTGTTTTTTTTTTTTTTTTTTCTCCAGTAGCCTTTAAAAAATTCAAGCCCGGGGAAAACTGCTTGTAAGAAGTTTTTCTAGTCAAAGAGTTCATTTTTCCCCCTCACTTATCAAAATACAGACCTACCAAGAAAGAGGAAGTGGCAGAAGTGTCCCATGCCTTTGTCCATTAAATGTCTGCCAGGAGACTAAAGACCCCCTCACCCCTCAGGCTGCTTCCCGCAGGACTGAGCGGGCTTGGCAGTGGCCATAGAATCTTGAAGTCACAAGTCTGTATTTGGGTCAACTGTTTCTCCTGGCTGGGCCTTTGCTCTGCTTTTCCTTTCCAAATGCAGCTGCTTTTCTGAAAGAAGCCTGAGTAATCTCCCAGTGTGCGGGACCCGTATGCCATGTCTCTTTAAATAGGTAATCCCTTATCCTGTCTACTTTAGTTGCTCCAGTTACATACCCTAGACAGTTTAATTGCTCTAGTTACACACCTTGGATGTTTAGCGTGAACTGTCCACATGGCAGAATCTAGACTCACGTGGGGCAGAAGCCTGTGGCATACCCCTGGGGAGTTACCTCGATTGGTTTGGGAGAGTCCCTCTTAATTCTGGGTTGGACCACTGCCCGGGCAGGGGATTCTGGACTGTAGAATGGAGGAAGTGAGTGTAGCCACTGCACACGTGTGTTCTCTGCTTTTTGGTTTCTGTCTCTGGATATAATGTGAGCACCTGCTTCAAGTTTAAGGTGCTACAATGGGCTACCTCTGCGAACTGTGAGCCAGGGCAAACTCTTCTCATAAATGGAGATTTTGCAGGAATACTTTCTCACGACAGCTGAAAAAGAAGCCAAGACACCTGTTCCCCAGCTAGAATTTTGAGATCATAGGTACAAAATCCATACGTGATAACTAAACCCATAGGAGACATCTCGGCATGCCTTCCGTCCATGCAGCGCCTACCTCCTCATGGGTGGCTCTGACTATGGGACTGGGCTGTGGTTTCCTCTTACTTGTTGATTTGGGGATCAGCCATATCCTAGGAAATTGTCATCAAGAGCTCTAAAAGCAAGAAATGCGTCAAGCGCTTGCTCAAGATTTAGGGAACTTGATTTGTCCTGTGTTCCAGGCTGGGATAGAGATTTAAAATTTCCATGCTTAGAGAAGTTAGTACACCCCTCAAGTAGTTAATACATGCGCATATGTATTTGTGCCTCATGGTCATGATTCCCCACACATCCTATAATTTTATATTTACTCATTTGTGAATCCTTTCCTTCTTATTCCCTTACATGGTGTAACTCAGATAGGGTAAGGAACTCTGGAATGTCTGGGACACCATTTTGCTAAATTTAAGAGAAGCACTTAAGAATTAGAATGTGATCTAGTGTGGGGAAGAGGATGGGGTCATGGGGCAAAGACAAGGCAAGCTGAAGGTGTCTAAGAGGTAGAGAGCAGGTAGGAAAGAAATGTCTAGAAAGAGGTGACACTGGGCGCATGCTCTAAGGAGCCCGATGGCAGGAGCGGGTACTCCAAGGGAGCATCTGGGAGAAAAGGCTGTGCTTAAAATGATCTGTCAAGTACTTTTATTAATTTTCACTTGCAGTCACATTTATTTCTCATTGGGATAGAGGGGAAGAACCCTCACGAAATAGTAGAGTTGGAACAATGGGTTTGAGGAGGTGGCCTTGCCATCCCTGCTTCTTTGTGCACTCACTAGTTTGATAGCTATTGTTTTCTGCGATATCACTGATTGTTTTTGAGTGGTGACGGGTATGGGATTTTTTGTGGCTACACAGAACAATTTGGAAAGTGAAGAGAGTCCGAGAATGAAAGTAAAATTTTAATCACTTGAATTTTATTTTATCTCACTGTGACCTTGGGAGAGAAATGAAAAGCCTTGCACACTTCCTGGGATTTATTCATAGAGTGAATTTGCCTTTTAATTTGTTTCTCCTATTTGCTGATATATTGTGCATGTTAGCTTTGTCAACTCAACACAAGCTAGACGCATCTTGGAAGAGAGAATCTCAACTCAGAAAAAGAAGGTTGGCCCATAGACAAGTCTGTGGGGCATTTTCTTGATGAATGATTGATGTGGAAGGACCAAGACCTTTGTGGGCAGTGCCACTCCTGGGCACATGGTCCTAGGTTGTCTAAGAACACAAACTCTAAGCCATTGGTAGCAAACTAGTAAGCAGTGGTCCACCATGGTCTCTGCCCCAGTTCTGCCCCTGACTTTTTCATGATAGACTGTGATTAATTTATGTAACGCAAGTTCTTTTGGTCACAGTATTATATCAAAATAATAGAAAAAAAACTAGGACATGTGTCATATTACAACACAATTATTAATTATATTCACAAAACCATGGGTTGGGAAGATTTGTCAGTTGGCAAAATGCTTGGTGTACAGTGTGGGTACCTGTGCTTGGATTCCCTCCCTCAGGTAAAATGATGGTGTCTGTAGTCCCAGCACTGAGAGGGACAGAGCCAGGTAGATCCCTCCAGTTCACTGGTCAGTCATTCAGATGAATCAGCGAGCTTCAGGTTGACTGAGAGACCTGTCTCAGAGAACAAGGCGTTAGGAGACTGAGGACGACATGACCTTTGGCCCCTCTCTCGCACAGACACCTGCATGCGTATATGAACACACACACACACTGTACACAGATAATTCTACATGCACATTTCATTTCTCAGTAGCTACCTTTGAGTTCCTATGGAGACTCGTGCCGTCCTTCCCTGTTATTATCCCTGCCTGGCTGTAAGAGTCACTCAATCCATCTCTCCCTTAGAGCCCCTTCTCCTGTCTCCACATTGCCACTTATGTGTCTCTGCAGGTAGATCCAGATTCCTAGAGTTTTGTATAAGGTACTCTTGTGAACCCAATGTAAACATTCCAGCATCTGTTTATGCTGTTGTCCCTGTTAGTTGTTCGTTTTTCTTCACTGTTGAGCACTTTGGTTGCATGGATGCACCATTGTGAGCTTATCTAGTAGACATCTGTGTTTGTCTCATCCAGGCTGTTAAACTAACACAGAAAATTGGTACCAGAAAAGTGAGGTTTCTGCCGTGACCTACTAGATCGTATGGTTCAGAGAAGAATTTCGAACAATAAGAGAAATAGGTTATACAAAGTCTCGGATGCTGCAAGCAAAACTTTCTGGGGGTTCTCTGAAGACTGTAACGCCAGCTAGAGTCCAGTCGGTTGAACTGCACAGAAGGAAATAAGGATTCCACTGGGAACTGAACCGGGGACTATTGTTAAAGATGGACAAAGAAAACTTGCCATTTTTCTATGTCCTGAACTTTCATATGAGGGTGAATTTAAAAGCAATTAATAATGGATTGGTGGATAATTATAATTAACCAAATATAATTATAATTATTAATTAATTGATAATTAATCTTGTAGAGGGAATTTCAAGGCATCACAGCATTCAGGCAATGATAAAATTGCCTCCAAGAGATCCCATCCTCTAAAGGGTTCCAGTCTTTCCGCAGTTCCAAAGTGTCTTCTGAGACTCAGGGCCAGCTCGTTACCAGCAGGCTCTTGTAAACATTTTAAAGGAAGTCGCTGCACTTCTAGAATGCAATTGTCTGGCCTCTCAGGTTCCTCTTGAAATCTGGGCAACAGCCTCAGTTAGCCTGCAATTCAAGTGTGAAAAAAACCAGCATCATATGGTAAATGCCAAGGTCTGCCACAGCTGGAGTAGGAGCCAGACTCCCCAGGACCAAGGCACAGTGATTGTCTGGGTAGCTGAATGAGGTAAAACAAATTCTTAGCAAAGAGCAGAGGAAGCTCTCTTACCAAGAACACATGACTGAAATGAATTTACTTTTTCATACCTTTGAGCCTGCAGTGTGTGTGTGTGGGGTGACAGCCAATGAATGAGGTGCTTAGGGTATCCATTCTTCTGTTGTAATGCTAAGAACTTGGTTTTTTTATAATGGCTCCAATGTGCCTACAGTTCATGCCTCCTATTGTATTTTAAGGCTTTTGCTCAATTCCCAGCAAAAGGAAGCAGAGTGGAGTGGGCGTGTCTTCCCAGAACACCACTGCACACTGGGAAAGTATTGCTCTGCTGTGCTTCCTGTTATATATTCTCTTCTTCTGAGTTCCCCTCAAATCTTTTGTTGACTTTTGTGCTAGATTTTATAGATCTTCATGTTTGAGTTATGATCATTTTTTTATACCCGTGTGTGTGTGTGTGTGTGTGTGTGTGTGTGCACATGCGCACGCGCGCGCAGAGGCCTGGTTTGCTGTTAGGAGCCTTCCCATTACTTCGTCATCTTACTCACTGGAGACAAGATCTCTCCATCACACCCAGAGCTCACTGATACAGCATGTATGACAGACCAGCTTTCTTCAGGGATGCTCTGCCTCAACCTCCCAAGTCCAGAATTACAGGAATCTGCCTTGTCCACCTTGTATTAATGTGGGCGCTGTAAATTCAAACTCAGGTTCTCATCTGGTGCCACATCAAGCCACCCCCAAAGTCCCCAGATCCAGGCATCCATCTGGTTCCATTTTCTTTCTTGTTTAAAAATGACCTATAACACTTTTATACAACAGATAGGCTTATGAAAAATAACTTTACCTTGTGTTTTGGGAACAGCATATTTTGTTTTTACTTTTTTTTCCCTGCCTTTGTTTCTGCAAGGAATTTGAAATTCTCAGTCGACAGTTTCTCTTTTCATTACTCTAAGCATGTTTCCTGGCCATCTTCTTACGCTGCTTTCGACAGGGAGCCGCGCTCCTTCTTACCTTTATGCCTTTTGTATCTGGTTGCTTTTAAGATTTCCTCTTTATCGTTGATTTTGAACAATGCGATTATGATGTACCTCGGCATCGTTTTCTTTGAGCGTCTTCTGTGGCGGTTTCTGGAACCTCATTGATTTTATAAGCTTATAAATCTTACTTGCGTAAACGTTGGAAGCATACAAAATACAGTTATTATATTAGTTGATTTTTCCATTGTTGTAATAAAATGCCTAAGTTTGGTAATTCATAAAGTAAAGCGATTCATTTAGCTCACAGGTTTGAAGACAGAAAGCCCAAACAACCATCGGCCGTTCCGGTAGAACTGTCCTGATTCCTTGACATCATGGCAATGTCGTCTGTGTAAGACAGATCACAGAGAGGTGGGAAGACAGTGACTGGTCTTACAAACCTTGTTCTGATGGAAACTAGCTTTGGGTTTCCACATCTGTCCTTGTCTCCCCTAACAGCGACACTTCGAATGACCTCACTTTGAGTACATCGCTCTACTTCTAAAATCTGCCTCCCACCCTTTTTTAAAAAATATTTTAATTTTGCTTTTTTCTAAAAAAATTATGTATCTGTGTGCAGATCTGGGCATAAATGATACAAGTACCTGTGGAGTCAAGAAGGTTGGATCCTATGGAGCCGGGGTTCCAGGCGCCTTAACTCAGATCCTCTGCAAGTATATGAACTCTTAACTGCTGAGCCATCGCCCCACTTCTCTTTCCGCTTTCAGTAGTGCCACACTGGTGCCCCATTGTGTGACACTGTTTCTGGGGAGACATAAACAGAATCTATTCACCCTAGATAAGTAAAACTACACACTGAAGTAAGGACACCCCTGGAGTCCAATGTATTGTAGTTAGTTACAGGAATATAGGTCAGGGGTTATTTATGGGAATATGGGTGAGGGGTGTCTTAAAAGAGCAGAAATGACTCAAAGACAGCTATATCACTAAAGCCCATCCCAGCAGGGGTGGCAGCTCACAAAAGCTGGAAACCTGGCATGTATCGCAATCTGTAGGCAGCTCAGCAGGCCAGAGAGTGCCCTTTGCTTGTAGCTCAGTTGGTTCAAGCCTCTTCCGTGTAGCTTGCTTGGTCTCTGCTTCCTTCAGGCAGATTAATTTGTCAGAAAGCATCTTTCAGAAATCCTTACAGCTTACATATGTTTAGGGGTGGAGGGGCCCAGTGAATCTGATCAGTTTCAGGGACTTCCTGGAAACTCTCAGTTGTCTACTTCCTGAGGGTAAGGAGTATCCCGGAAAAATAGAATGTTTCCCCTTCCTTTAGAATTTAATATTCTTTCACCCCCTTGTAAATATCCTTTGTCTTAATGAACTTCCCACAAAGGTGAAACATTTTAACCTGGGAGGATACTGTTAACTCAACAAGCCCAGGGTCCCAACACCTGAACACAGGGTTGTACTCAACTCCCGTCTAAACCACAACTGCTGGAACTGTTCTGGTACCCTTGCCCTTCTGACTCCAACAGCTAAGTCAACGGATTGTTTTCCTCATTCGGTGCTATGTTTTCTGATGGTGTTGGACACCTAGTAACTTCTGACTGGATGCAGGACATTGGAATCTGCTTTTCTGCCGAGAAGGCATTTTCTATTTTCACGAATATCTGAGCTTCACTCTGGGAAGCACTTGAGTTACTCAGCAATTGTTTGATTCCTTAGAATTTTACTTTTAAGATATGCAACAGTTCAGACAAGAGCTCTGAATCACCCAGAAAAGGATGGCAACCTTCTGTGTGCTCACCCTGTGTACCCCAGGAGCAGGAGACTTCTTTCTGAATGACAGGAACAGAATCCTTCCTAGCCTCCAGGGAGCTGCAGGCATTGGTGCTTCTAGTGTTTTCTTTCTTTCTTTTTTTTCAGTTCTTTCTGCAGCCTTGGCTAATTTCCTTACATGCATATGCTAATTAGCATTCTGCTGACTACTCGAAGAGGACCATCTGCAAATCTGCAACATTCTCTCTGCAGCATTGACTTCTCAAGTTCTCTGTCCTATAGAAGTTAGCTGCCCCAACCAATGGAGACCACCAGCTTTGATTCCATACTGAAGGTATCCTCTGGGTTCTGCCTGCCTCTTCCCCTACCATGCAGTCTGCATTCTCTCTCTGTTTCCTTACTGAAGGTGTCTGCAGGGCTCTGCCTGCCTCTACCGCTATCATACGGTCTACATTCTCGTTCAGAGGAATGCATTAGTATGTCATAAGTCGAACCTCATTGTTTCTCCTCAGAGATCCACGCCTCTCCCCGCCAGTCTAGAAACTTACAGGATTCTGCAGATTCTGGCTTTGGTTATTGGTTTGAGGCTGAACTCTTGACTGAATGCAGTCATCACTGATCTAATTCCTTTCTCCCTCTATAACTTTTAACTCGTATAGTTGTATACATGTGTGCACATGTACATGTTTCTATGTGTGTTGTGTGTGCATGCCTGTGTGTGCAGGTGTGATGAAGCCGGAAGTAAACCATGGAGGTTGTACTTCAGGAATGACCTACTTCATTTTGAGACAGGGTTTCTCACTGGGGCACAAGGCTCCTGGATTTGGGCAAACTGTGTGGCCATGAGTCTCGGGAGTCCATGTCCACCTATCCCTGCCTCCTCCCCGGTGCTGGGACTATCCGCCTGCAATGCCACACCCAGTTTCTTCTGTGGAAACTGAGGCTGAAACTTGGGAAGCCTGGAGATGGAACTCAAGTCCTCCTGCAAACACTGTTGTGACTGCGCCATCTACCCATTTGTTACTGTGTCTCTGCACACCTGAGAGTGAGGGTGGTCGCACAGGTTCATGTGTACTGAGACTTTTTCTTCAGCCAGACATTTTTCTTCATATTATATTTGGACGAGTTGATTCAGCCCTCATAACAACCTCAGAAGAGAGATGTCTGCATTTTGCCAATGTAGAACGTCAGAGATGAGTGACTGGGCCAGAGTGCCAGTGCCAGGAAGCCGATGTATTCTACCACTGCCTAAGCTCACCCCTTGACTTGCTTCACAGCCTGCTGTCACAGACAAAAAGCTCACCATGGGAAGTGACCCTCCTGATAGCCACAGTTTGGGACATTTATCAAGGTCTACTCCGTGATCAGGACAGGGACCCGAATCTCAGCATTCAGTGTCTCTAGGCATAGTTTTTCTCATTTATACCCAGGGAAGAGGGAGCAATCATCTCTACCAAGAGATACCTATGAAAACTGTAATGAACCTATTGCGGTACTGGTACCTTCAATGGAAACGCAGCGATGAAATTGAAGTCTGCCCCTGCCCTGCGCCTAAGAGCCACTCACTGCAATCAGAAAACAGCTCCGTCGTGTAACCCCACAAAGGCCATGCCCTGCCCTCCTTCTAGCTTTGGTTTGATTACAGTGTGCAGTCCTTCAGTTTTCCTGTCCATCTTGTAAACCCTCGACTTCTTCCATCCCCTTTGAAGGATGCGCTGTCTTTCCTTCTTGTTTTGCAGACAGAGAAGGAACAGAGAGAGAAGACTGGGCCAAGAGGCCCAGTTCATCCAGGTTGGTGGTACAAATCTGTAATCCTAATACTCAGGGGGTCAGATGAGGGGGTCGCGGGTTCAAGGGTGCTTAGGTGATGGGGTGAGACCCTGTCTCTAAAACAGACAGACAGATACCCCAAGGTAATCAGGGGCAACAGCTGGCTTTGCAATTAATTTTAGTTTTCTTCTTTATACGTTGGATAAAATGTCAGTCAAAATCTGAAGCGAAATCTTTGAAGAATGAAATTTTAAGTGGGTATTTGTTGTGAAATTTGTCCTTAAAGCCTAAATAGGGGGCACTGTCCTAGAAAATGTGTACTATGAAATAAACCCTCAAGTTATTGAGAGAGACTAGATCTAGTCTTTGGACCCCAGCTTGTGGAATATTAGTACCCAGTCCTAGTGTGGTATTCCCCTAGGTGGTAAGACACACAGAGTTGCTGAATTAGGTTTTCCTCTCCTCCCAGACTTTTCCATTGTGTGTTTCTTAAAGCATACATTTAATGTTTGTTTTTAGATGCAATGACATATTGGTGAGAATGCCACATTTCTTTTTCATGTCTGGCATCGAAACTCGCATGTAACTGAAAGTAAAATTGGCCCTAGATAGTTAACACATTCTAGATGGAGATACGGAGATCGGCAAAGCATATTCTTTAACGTTGCCCCACCCCCACCACAAAGCTAGTTAAGGGAGTCCAGAAAAGCAATGTCTTCCGAGAATTGTTTCGTAGCTGTTCAGAATGTAGGGAGAAGCATCAAGCAGTGCCCAGCACCGGCTTGCAGACTGTCATGTCCCGGTTTGATGTTCCAGGGTTTAATTGTCTTTCGTGTGAACAATAGCAGACACTCTCTGGTGTGCTATGCTGGCGTGATAAAAGGGGGTCGTTCTTGCAGAGCAATAGCTTTTTTATTATTAGCGTGAAAAATTAGCAAGCTGGAAGTCGTTAGAAGGAGTTTCGCTGGCATTAATTGTGATTCAGTCTGAATTTGTTTGCAGACCAGTGCAGCAAGACAATAGCAGGGAGAGGGGGGAGCGGTATTAATAGCCTTCTAGTTATTGTATCATTTTAGCGAGTCTTAATAAGGTGTCTGCTGTCAATTGGAATTTATTTTTAAGAAAAGACATAGTAATTGATGTATCCCAGTAAGTATGGATGAGGGCTCAACTTGATTAATGTATGGGTTGGCTTTTTAAGGCATTTTAAAAAGGCCTCTTAACAGGGCCTTGGGAGACTGGTGCTTGCCCACTGCAAACTCCCTCCTCGATGCTCGAAAACAGCCTGACAGCTGCTGACATCTCTGGTGGCTTTTCCTCCTTTTCCCCCTCTTCCCGATCAGAGAAAAGTGAAGCAATATACTCTTTGTCAATAATTGCTGTACTTAAAAATCTTATAAAGGGATTTTGACTCTTCTCTCCAGAGAGGATTTTCCAAAGGTTAAATTAGTTTTACTACTGTGTACTTCGGAATATCACCACTTTCGATACGGGATCCATTTGGGTTTTTAAATAAGCTGCTGTTTTGTGGGTTCCTGGAACCTTGACCTGCTTGGACATAAAGTGTTTTAATGTTAGAAGTGGAGTAGATCCAAAAGCAATTTTAGGTCAAGATAAGTTTTCTCACTGCCATGAGGATAGTGTCCTTTCAGAGAGAGAGAGAGAGAGAGAGAGAGAGAGAGAGAGAGAGAGAGAGAGAGAGAGAGAGAGAGAGAGAGAGCTGTGAATAGAGATGGAGGCAGACAGACTGAAGAAATGACCATACCTACATGAAGTCAGGAACAGCCAGTTTTCTAGTCCCCCGTGCATCCCTTTCTCTCCTTTGTTCACACACACACAAATTTTTTTATTATTTATTTATTAAAGATTTCTGCCTTCTCCCCGCCACCACCTCCCATTTCCCTCCCCCTCCCCCATCAAGTTCCCCTCCCTCATCATCCCTAAGAGTAATCCAGGTTCCCTGCCCTGTGGGAAGTCCAAGGACCACCCTCCTCCATCCAGGTCTAGTATGGTGAGCATCCAAACTGCCTAGGCTCCCACAAAGCCAGTATGTGCAGTAGGATCAAAAACCCATTGCCATTGTTCTTGAGTTCTCAGTAGTCCTCATTGTCCATTATGTTCAGCAAGTCCGGTTTTATCCCATGCTTTTTCAGACCCAGGCCAGCTGGCCTTGGTGAGTTCCTGATAGAGCACAAAATTCAACAAAAAATTTTTTAAGAAAGCAACACATGTGAGTTTCATTCCCTGAGGAGATGAGGAAGTAAGGAAGGCAAAACCAGAGTTACTTTGGCCTGTGGTATCCGAAGGTGTCAATACTGTCCCCGGTCATGTGTCGCCTAGGTTGACAGCTGAACACAGCTGTCACCCTTTGGTTGGAGGAAGCGCCTCATTCAACTTGATTATGACAGAAGACAAAGTCTGTTGCTTCCCAGTGTTTAAGCTTGCTAGGGGTTTGGGGCCAGCCAGCCAGGGACAGCTGCCATGGGACACACAGGTGAATTTGCCTTCCACGGTCGCTCTCCACATTGGCTGCACCTTGGTGGTATTGTCTTGACTATGAGTTATGGCAGGATTTAGGGTTCTGTTGCTGCTGGCAGCTCAATTGTCTCTGGAATTCGCATAGTTTCCTTGATCTTTCCAAGTTGACTTTTTAAATCTGCAAAATGGGGCTATGATGGTACCCACAGAAAATTTTCAAGGATTTAGTGAGATAATTTAGAGAATGCTCCTTGCAGGATGTCACCAAACACAGACCCCGGTCTGCTTTGACAGTGCTGGGAGTGACCATACACTGAGGGTTCCTGCTTGTTTTGGGCTGCTGTTGCGGGATGCATGGCTTTGTCCCTGTGCCATGATTCCAGTACAACCAACTTTCAGAGCATGGGGTTCAGATACAGGAATTTCCCAAGTAATTTTGAAAGAGAAAATTACTTTTAATTTTCTTCTGGACAATGAAACACATGAGACCAATTCTTCTGAAAAAGAGCCTCTTCTTCCCCCAGCAGACTTTTACCCTGACCCGTAGACCCTCGAGTGCACAGATTCTGTCCCCTATACATATTTTCAGAGGATAGGAATTTGCAGGTGATTGAGAGATGTGATCGGCTCTTTCTGATGTCCATCAGACAAAGACTTCATATAGTTATCAATATCTGCCCATCGGCCCAGCAAAGAAGTCAGCGTTTCTCCGTGATGAAAGCCTTCCTGCTTCTCTGGCTCTAAGAAACGAACATGGAAAAGATGAGTCTCCTCAGACGGGACACTTTATTGAGCTGTTATAACCAAATGTATTGGGTTCTCATTTGTATTTAATCTCTTGTCCACAAATGGGTACCCTATAAGGCATTTGTTAGACGCTAGGAAGTGTTTGGGGTGGGTGGTATGGTCTCTGACATTCAAGAAGACAACCGTGCAATGATAAACATATCCTGATGGACTGGGAGATGGCTCAGCCAGTAAACTACTTGGTACAGTGAGTGTGGGGGCTGGAGTTCAGGGCCCCAGACCTATAAAAGATGGGGAGACGTAGTGACCGCCTGTACGTGCAGCACATGGGTGATGGAGACGGAAGTCAGGTGGAGATAGAGGGCCTGACAGCATGGCAAGCGGCCAGCTAGAGGAGTCAGACCTAGCAAGTCCAGGTTCACTGAGAGATGCTGCCTCGGTCAATAAAGAGTGAAGTGTCCATGGAAGTCATGTCAACTTCAGACCTCCATGTGCACATACACACACATGTGTACCTGTACACATGTGAACAAATACATACCTTTGAGGTGGGATGCAATGTGGTCCAACTGGCAATATGTGATGGGTGGGATGCTATAGAGATAGATCCCACTCTGAAAATAAATCAAGCTACACTTGGAATATTTGTGATGTCTCTTTGCTATCAGTCAGCCAGTGGTTTGGTTTGTACAGACTCTTCAGTAGAAAATGCCTGAGTAGTTTCTACCTCAAATTCATTCAGTTCTATATTTTAACCATGGTATAGACCTGTAGGAATATGTTTCTATCCTGGGCTAAGACATTGGACAATACCAAGTTTGGGAGAAGATTGCAAAGGGCAGTGTTCAAGTAGTCTTGGACACTACTGGCTAACACCATTTCTATATAGTCCCATTTCCAGGGGCTATCAGAAGTAGGTAGATTGTGCTGGGTGTACCATGGGTTCCAGTAGAGTAGGGGTCTGTCAGAGTGGCTCAAACATGTATCCAAGGAGTGGGCTGATGAAATGATCCCAAGGTCTCTGGTGGGGTGTGGAAGCTCACGGTAGCTGGGGTGCGTGTCTTCTTGGGCTGAATATTCCAAGTTCAGACTTGATTATTGGACATGATGCTTTTAGTTTCTTTCTTTCTTTCTCTTTTCCTTTTTTCTTTCTTTTTTTTTCTTAGCCTTTTTTAGCTTTTAATTTCTTTAAAAAATAATAAGTTGTTCAGCTAGGTTGTTCTCACTGTTTTGCTCAACAAATCTATTTTGCTTTTGAAATCCCATATTTCAAATTTCATTCAAAATCCAGTTAAATTTAAGTTTCAGGACCTGCTGGCCTGAATTTTTCCAGGTTAAACAAGGTATCAGAGAAAAACAAATTCTATCTCCAGAGAGCTCACAAGCAGTCTCTTCACTGAAATACCCACACTGCATGTTAACGTGTCAAAATATGTCCAGTCCACGACGCGCTTAGCAAGCGAGCCAGTTCATTCTGCAGTAGTGCCAGCTCTCATCTTACTTGTGTTGTCAATTTCCTCTCTCTAAACTGTGCCTTTTATGCCCCAGAGTTTCCTGTACTGTGTTCAGGTGCCATTGCTGTGACCGTCGTCTTGATGATCGAGTGTGGGCACTTTATTAACATCCTTGTAACAATGAAAGCCCAAAACTCATTCACATCTGTTGTACCCAAGGAGAGGCAATCGTTTGGCCTTAACCTCCTTAAAGGTGGTGAGAAGGGCTTAAGATTAAATATCAATTTAAAGATATATTCCTTTTTCATTTTTTAAATTTCTATCCATGCGGATATGAGTATGTTTGTGTGTAAATATAAGCATTTGAGTCTGAGTGCCCACAGAGGTCGGAAGAAGACACTAGATTCCCTGGCGCTGGACCCTACATGGATGCTGGGAGCCCAGCACAGCTCTCTGAAGAGCTGGACCCCTCCTAACTGCTAAGTGGTCTCTCCAGCCTAAAGGAGCATCTCTGAAATGATACGGGAAGCAAGCACAAGGAACCCTTTGGGGAGGGTTTCTCTCCACTTTGAGGTCTCCATTTGTAGAGTGAACTCACAGCAGCAATGGGATTGACATAGATCCTCTCAGTTCATCTTTCATTTTCTTTATCACATGTATGTTCTTTTTTAGTAAACTACTTGGTGATTTGTTGTGCTTCCTCATTTTATCAATCTGATGCCACCAAGGCCAAGTTCTGGTGATTTCATTGTTCATTCTGAGATGGCAGTGTGCTGACATTTGTCATGGCTGTCAGATCAGGATGAAATAAAGGAACTTAGCAGCACACGTGGGAGAGGGCCCCTCTTCAGGCTGCCAGCCCATGATGTTGTCTTAGGGTGGGCGCTGTGACATACCACCTTGGGCTGAGGAGCGTGGAAACAGCAGACGTTTCTCTCTCACAGATTCAGAAACGGAAAGAGTTGAGGTCACTGTGGGGTTCTGCTAAGGTCAGTCTACTGCATTGTAGTCTGCTGGCATCTCCTTGTAACTCAGCCAGCAGAAAGGAGACAAGCTATTAATAGCTCTCTGGTACTGTAAACAAGAACAGAAATCACAGGGCCAGGGCTCTACCCTCAAGATGCGATTATCTTTTAGATACCTCGCTGCTCGCGTCAGCATGGTGAGGGTTAAGATTTCAACAGATGCATTTTTACGGGGACATAAACATTTAGTTCATGAGAGAGTTCACCGACACATTTCTCCGTATTCCAAAACTGACCTCACTGCCAAAGGGAAACGTTCAAAAACAAAAATAAAAAAAGACAAAGACAACTCATGGGTTTCAGGTCATGCTGACTCAGAGCAGGCAGCTTTTAGTCATGAGTGGGCACTTGGGAAACTGTTCCTAATCCTTCTTTACAAAAAATCAAAATTATTCAGGCACAAGTCTCTACCTTTGCTTGTTTGTTTCTCCACATATTCAAAGTTGTCAGAAATTATGATTATATCACAATATCTCATTGTGTATATAATACATTCAAGAGAAATATGCTGGAATTTTACAGTTATGTTATTTAATATACTTATATACTTATTAAATACTAATATATTGTTATATAATTGTTTAATAATATTAGATAATAAAATTAGTATTTATTAAACCACCTTTGTGCATGAGTGTGTGTGTGCAGGATGCATGTGTGTGAAAGACCCCCAGTGCTAGGGAGACTCTCACTCAAGTCTCAGGATAACACGACCCCCCAGTCACTCACGAGAGACGGTCCTTGCTACAATCACACGAGGCTTTAATGATGAGATGGGACGGGAACCAGTGCACTGGGACCGAGACTCATAACCTACGCGGGGGAAGAGTTCGAACCCGAGTGACCGGGAGAACCGATTTTTAAGGGAAGAAACCACAGCCCAGTGATCCGGAATTGGCAGGGAGTGTGTCACAGAAAATTCTGAAAATACCAGTGAAGATCACAAGGGGGCAACTCCCTCTCAGGACCACTCCCAAGGTCATAATCAGCTAGTTCCTAAAACATAGTACAATGACAATCACAAGGGGGAAACTCCCTGTTTCTCAAGATTATTCTCAAGATCACAATCTAACTTTATCTTCAGCTAAATCCTAGACTTTTGATTCTTCTCTTCCTGCTTGGATTTTTGGCTATTTTCTTCCTGCTGGGGGTGTGGGGGGGGAACCTGGATTTATCCAGGGCTTTCTTTGGGGATACCTGGAGTTATCCAGGTCTTTCATCTGTATATGTTTTCTCTTGAATGTAGCTGTGTGTACGTGCAAGTGCCTGTGCATGTGAAGGCCAGAAGTTAATGTCACGTGTCCTCCTCAAACACCCTCCACGTGATTTATCAAGACAGGGTCCCTGTTGAACCTGGGAATAGCCAGCTTGCTTCAGCAGCCTCCTGTCTCTGCCTCCTGTATGCTGGGGTTGCATGTGCCTCTCACACCTGTCTGGCTTTTGTGTGAGTTCTGGGATCTTAGCCCAGTCCTCCAACTGGCAAGACAAGTGCCTTATTTACTGAACCATCTCCAAAGCCCACATGAAAGAGAGTTTTATATTTAAACTGAAACCTCAGTAAAATTATAGTCAATAAGATAGAAAATTTCAGTTAAACTTTCATTACCTTTCATTTTCTCTCTATGTGTCTCGATCTGTCTGTCTCTGTCTCTGTCTCTGTCTCTGTCTCTGTCTCTCTCTCCTGAGCCCAGGGAATAGCTGGTTCACTTAGCAAGGGCTTGGCTATTGAACTGTCCTCTATGTCCAACTCATCTCTTAGTTAAGATATACTTCTGTAGGTCCTCTGTCCCTTGCACGTTCCTTACACTTCAGGCACACGATTTCCCAATAGGCTCGGTTAAAGTGTGAAGTCTAAGGGAAGTAATATTAGCCATTCTCTTCCCCACTTTGGAAAACAGTGCAGTGTTTATTATGAACAAGTAGAGTCTCCCTGGGCTGTGCCATGTGTCCTTTTACTATGACACTTTGCTTCTTTTATTTTGCGTAGACTGGAAGATTGTCATTGCACACATGCCCTTAAAACTGGGCCAGCTGTGAGCAGCCTGCAGTCTGCGGTGCTTGGCATATTTGAGTGGAGAGGTCACTTGAGCCCAGACCATCTCCAGACTCAAGGCACTACTCACTACCAATAATCCACGGCAAAGCTCTAGTGCCTGTAATGAAGGAGACACTACCTCGTGATTCACATGAGCAATGACACATGAAGGGTTTTCTCTATACATCAAGCTTAGCCTCTCTTCAAACACTGCGAGTATCTAGAGGAAGCGCTTCCTTTCGAACTAGGAGGGAAGGTTGCATTGTAACAGTGCCCCTTAAGGATGTAAATATTAAAGAATTTAGACCACCCCTTACTGGGATACCATCCTTTAAAACCTTTTTAACTAGCGTATTCTAATTGAACAAATGAGTTTCATGGTGGCGCCTTCTTGTGTGTGTATCCTGTATTAGAGTTACACTTTTCTCCCCCTAATCTCTCTTGTCCTCCCTCATCTTCCTGTTCCACTGTCTCCCTATTCTTCCCAAATGGTCCATCTTCCTTTCTATCCTCCAGAGAAAGTGTGATGAGATTGGTCTTGATGTGACTTTGTTCTTTGGTGGACTAAGAGGTCTGGCCAGGTGTGACTGTCTGCAGCTTGAGCCCTGGGTTGAGAAAGCTGTGGAAGAAGGTTGCTTTTGATGGTAGCCTTGGTAACATAGCAAGATTCTCATACCTCTCAAAACAAAACAAAATAAAAAGAGTAAGTAATAAAGGCAGGAACTGGGGTAGGGGATGGCTCAGTGGGTTAACTGCTCATCCTGCAAGGATGAGGACTGAGGTCTATCCTCACCACCTGTGTAAGAAGCGGAGTGGTACAGCTCTGTAATCCCAGCACCAGGGAGACAAAGACAGGATCTCAGGAGCTGGTAGGACAACCAGTCTAGCTGAATCCCTGAGTTCTAGGTTGAGTGGGGGTGACTCAAAAAAATGTGGGAGCGAAGTGTGTGTGCATGCGTGTGTGTGTGTGTGCACGCTAAGATAAGGGAATTGATACTGACATCCTCTCCTGGAGATGGGAAGTAGGATATGGCTTTTATGGAACAGTGTATTTAGATAAGCAAAATAGGTAAATGGTGAAAATACAGCTGTAATTTCAAAAATGTTTTATAAGATTTCATTTGAAGAAATAAAGCAATGATTTAAAATTAATTGATCTGTTCCGCAGCTATTTAAATTGTGTAAATATTTCTGAGTCACAGTAGAAATGTTTAGCTCATTGTAGACACACTAGAAAGTCTTACTTAGAAATTCTCTAAAACAGCAAGCTAATGAGCCGTGTCTTGTGTAAAATGCTGAATAAAGTTTGGCTTCTCAGAGTCTCTGTTTCTTTAGTACAGAAATCGGAGACCAATTTAACAAAGGTGTAAGAAATCACCTATCGAAGCAAGAAGCTTCCTGAAACTCTGGCTGCTGCAGACACCCTCAGTGCGGGCTCTGGAGAGCCAAGCCTTGTTTCTAACCTGGGCTGTGATCTGGGCAAACTGGTATAGATGGCTCAGGGTTGCTACTGCTTGTAACTGCCACGTGGAAGGAGCCCAAGTGACCTCTTCTTGGCTTGATGCAAAAATGCCCCTAGAGGCTGCTGGTGTTTCTCTTTGTTTGAAGAACATGGGTCCTTTTATTTTCTTTTTGATGTGTTTCCTAAATAATCAGGACCGAAGCAAGTGTGGAAAGCAGGTTGTTCCCAATAGCCAGGGCAGGCAGAGAGCAGGAAGCATCCTTCGGATTGCTCAGGAGTGTTTACATATAATACCTCAAGTAGGCGGGCCTGCCCATTGGCTCTCAGATTTTAATAGGAGCAAGTAGATTTCTAGTTCAGTCAAAGATAAATAAATAAAAGTCCAGTGTATGTTTTTGAATACAAACCTTTAAATATGGAGAGATAACGAATTGCA
This sequence comes from Chionomys nivalis, assembly GCF_950005125.1. NCBI lineage: Eukaryota > Metazoa > Chordata > Mammalia > Rodentia > Cricetidae > Chionomys > Chionomys nivalis. Next base: position 7,237,382 of record NC_080090.1, read on the forward strand.
GACCCTTCGTAAATAATACATTTCTTGTCTTCTGCTTGATTCACGTGACGAATTCCAGTTGATAAGCCCTGGTCTCTGGAGTCAGTTGTCTGGCTAGTTGTTAAGATTAAGATAAGTCCTAAGAACGAAAGATACAGCACATTGTACTACCTTTATGGGATCGGGCCACCTAGGATTTGGAGTGTAAACAATGCATTAGTTCACCCTGACTGGCTTCCAGACCTGTGGCAGGCATTGTAGGTATTGGTGAAGTATGTTCAAAGATGATTTTCTTTTTAATGAAAAATACTTTTAGATTACAAAAAACTCCTGAAGTATAAAAAAGGGATTTTTGTAGAAGAGCGGTTTACTCTCTAATTTCACCTTTAATATTTATATTTAGAAATTTTTATAAAAGATAATTGATGAATCCTAGGTAGCTCTTTAGGTGAAGGCATATCACCTTTATAAAACATACTGGGAGTGGGGGAGAGTACAGTTAGAAGAATTTAAGATATAATATTTATTAGTTATAGATATATGTGTAGATATAATATTTATTAGTTATAGATATATGTGTAGATATATTTCTAATGCATATTCAAAGCTAAACTTGAGGGCTTGATGTTTTTAGTCATTTTACAAAGAGCAAGGAAAGTGTTTGTGCTGTTTCCTGAAGCTGGATGGCATGCCTCTGAGGCACACCAAACACAGCCAAATATTTCCTGACATGCAGTCAGTGATTCACACTAAATATAGTAAATATGAGCTTTGCTGCAGATTGGTGGCCACATTTCCAGCGCTGCAAAGTTTAACTGTCTGAGAGATCACGGGAGAAGTGATGGAGGACGGCAATTTAGCAAGCGCGCTATAGCGACACGCTGCGCCGTGCTCAGCACTGGCTGGCTATTAATTTTTGTTAATGAATTTAAAACTAGATGTATGGAAATGGTTATATGAAATGTATACACTGCTAAACAGTTAACTAGTCCTTGGGGCTTAAGTTTAATTATCTATGTGTAAATCATTTTGAGCAGGGCAACCTAATGAGTCAAAAAAAAAAAAATCCAAGAAAGTCATGTGGGGCTTTGCAGTGATACTGAAGGAAGGGATAACGCAGGAGACCTAACAGACGGTGGCAAGGCATCTGTGTCACCGAAGCCATCCTCCTGGTCCTCCTGGAAGCTCACTAGGGCTGATTCATTTGCTGAGATTCGTGTTGCACAACAGTTTTGGGCAGAGGAGATAGCTGCATGTGCGTGTGTGTGTGTGTGTGTGTGGGGGGGGTGTGTTTCTATCTTCATAACTACCTGCTAGAGAATATCCGGTAATGTCTATTTCTCTCCCTCTGTCTGTCTGTCTGTCTGTCTGTCTGTCTGTCTGTCTCTCCTCATTCACATCCTTGTATGCATGTGTACACACATGCATGTGCAGACCAGAGGACAACCTTGGGTATCTTTCCTCAGGGGTCGCTAACCTTTTGTTCAAGGTAGGGTCTCTCATTGGCCTGAATTGCTGCCCAGCGAGTCCCTGGGATCTACCTGTCTCCACATAGCCATTTCTGGGGTTATAGATATGCCATCGTATTGGCCATTTTAGCATGAGTTCTGGGGATGCAACTTGGATCCTCATGTCTTTGCAGCATACACTTCACTGACTGAGTCATCTCCCCAAACTTAGATCCATTTTCAGTTGTCTCAGTTGACTAGCTACCCTGGTAGGAACCAGAGATGCTCAGCACCCCACCACTGCTGAAGACAGTTAACCAAAAGGAAAGTATTATCTTCCCCTAAATGTTAATTGTGCCAAAATCCTCCACCATACAAATCTTTTGCTACTTGATGGCAATGATATTCAGAAATGTCATCCACTGCCAGTGATTGACAACAGCCTTTATTTATGAAAATCTAAAAACAGCGGCTGCAAAAGAAGGCAAGAATGGCTTCTGCCCTTGCCTACATGGAATGCCCACTCCCACCCTGTTGTACCCTCTTAGAAGTCATCCTCACTGCACTGTGTTTAAACTATGATAGGGCGGGAAAGACTGACTGCTGGACCTTGCCTATACTAAACACACATTCTACTGCAGATTCACCCCGTGGTTCTTGCTACCCAGATGCCCAATGTCTGCACACAGTCACGGACTTCTTCAGATAAGGAATTCTGATGCCTTCACAAGAGACCATAGATGAAGCCCAAGTTCACCAAGGGTATCAGGGGACTTGGTGGCATAGACTCACAGATGCAGACATGCACCATTTAGAGACAGACAGCATGTTTAAAAAGAAAGTTGGGTGTTGTCTCCTTCCCTTTTCAGCCTGAGCATCCCTTCCAATGCATGGTCAGTACCCGTGGAGCCTCACTTGTTCTAAAGTTTAAAAAGCTCTAATCGCCTGCCCTTGACGACCAGTGAACTGCCTGTCTGGTGGCAGAGTTGGAAATTACCAAAGTCCTGAGAAGTCTACCATGTGCCCTGTTTCAATTTGATGTCTGCACTTTTGCCATCAATGCTCTGGGAACTTACTTCCTGCCTTGGAGTCAGTTATACAAATCCAACCCTAAGACAAAATGAGGACCAGGCTCGGCTTACCCAGGCCTCAGTTCCCCTCCCCCTTTCTTCATGTGTGCATGTATGTGCACTCTCTCTGCTGCCTGCCTGTGTGTATATGTGCTTGCATGACTGTGGGAGTGTAGGTATAATGGGAGAGTGTTAGCATGTGTATCAGCAGGAAGTGTCGAGGACCAAGGTTGCTGTTGAGCATCCTTACTGATCGCTTGTCTACCTTATCCTGAGTCAAGGTCTCTCAATCAAACCCAGAGTTCACCCATATAGGTAACCTGAATAGACAGGCTCTGTACAATTCCCTGTCTGTTCTTTCTGAGTCTGGAAGTACAGATGACTTGTCATGCACAGCTGAAATGTATGTGGATTCTGGTTCTCTGAACTTCCTCAGAGATATAGACAATAGGTCTCATTGACAGATAAAATAGCTTGGAGACTTTGTGGCCAAGCCTTGCCCTCTACCTGTTTCTGTGAATACGTTTACTGGCACATTTTATGTGTTGTCTTTGGCAAAGCTGATTCATTGGGACAAAGACCATGTGGCTCATAAAGCATAAAATATGGTCAGACCATCTATGGGCAAAGTTTGCCAGCCCCTTCAAATGGGAACACCTGTTTATGGTTGCCTTGTTTTTAGGTCAAAACCTGGAACATCATAATACCTGTTATAGGGCATTGTTAACTTTAGACAATAACCTCTGTTAGAAAATGGTTTTTTTTTTGTAGCCAAATATTTATTAGAAACATGGTGTGTGTGTGTGTGTGTGCGCGCACACGTGTGTACATATGTTGTGTGGTCTGTGTATGTGATGTGTGTGTGGTGTGTATATGGTGTATATGGTGTGCATGTGGTGTATGTTTGTGTATGTGGTATGTATCTGGTATATATGATGTGTGTGTGTTGTGTGTGGTGGTATGTGGTGTATGTGTGGTATGTGTTGGTATATGTGTGTGTGGTGTGTGATGTGTGTGTGTAAGGTGTGATGTGTGTGTATGTGTGTGTCTTGTGTATGTGTGGTGTAGGTATGCGTGCATGTGTCTGTGTGTCTGTGTATTACTGATGTTTGACCTTAGAGCCCTGTGCGTGCTTGGCAATTGCCAATCATTCTACCACTGAACCACATCTCTGATACTGTTTATCAAGGATTTTAAAGACAGAATAAGAGATCAACTATACAGGTGTGCAAACAGAAATGACAATGAAGACACAAACTAGAAAATATCATTCAGGAGTTCTAGGTTCATGAATGATTTAAATTCCCTTCATATACATCTCCACAGTCCTGGAATAGAACCTTGGGCCTTGGACAGCCATGCTAGGTGGGGTCTCTATCTATGGGTTGTGTCCCAACCCTGTTTTGCTTTGTTTTGTAGGGCTAGGGCTGTATGCTTGCTAGGTGGGTGCTCTACCAGTGAACAACACCCTCAGAATTCTACTGTGCCTTTGCAAAATAGATTTTACCAGCAGGATTTAAAAAAAAATGAAATGGTTACTATTAAATAAGTCCCAGAGGCCTATGTGCATGGTTCTTGCCCTGCTGGAATGGAAAGAGATCTCCTTTCTCTTCCGCTAGAGAGGGCAGCAGAGGTGACCCAGGTGGAGGGCACATGGCTCTTCTGCGAGACTGGACCATGCTTGTCACTCATAGCAGTTGTAGCTTTGCAGTCTGGAAGCTGACCACACCTGCTCATTCTAAGGCGACAGATTTGGGGGCGGGGTATGATGCCTGAAGTGGATGCTCTAGCAGCAGGACAGGGATGAATCAGAAAGTACCAGAGCCTCTGTTTCCCGGGGAAGGAAAACCTGAGTCAGGTGCTGTAATGGAGGCTGATGGATGCTTCAGCTTGGAATTAGGACAGTGCTAAAGTTTGCCGGTAGCAAAGGGACACAGCGTGGCGGAGGTGGGAAGCAACCAGGCAGGCTTCCTTTCTTCCATCTCTGCCCAAAGGCAACTTTATTCAAGTTCCACATACCATCCTAGCTCTCTTTCATATCCCAGAAGTCATCTGTCTTTCTTCCCCTACATGCAGGCGGCGAGATGACATGGTCCACACGTCAGCACCACACTCTTCGGTCTTTACTGTACCACTGATAAAATTAGGTCCAGATCTCTGCCATGTGTAACTCGGCTCTGAAAAGGATTCTTGCATATCTGGCGACTCATGCTTAGGATTTATTCACACCAACCGTGTACTCGTGGTCCCCATTCTGTGTGCCATATGCTATTTATAACGCTAACTACTCCAAAGTGAACAAGTTAGGAGAATATTTCTGTGCTCTCTGAATTCCGGAGAACCTGCAGGGAAGACAGACAAAATCCATCTGTACTCAGACATTTCTATGTCTGTACATGTGATATTTTAGATGCTGATACTGTAAGGAAAACAATAAAAAACAGTAATACATGATTGGTTGAAGAGAGGGTTGGATAAAAGTCATCTTGGCTCTTCAGTGAAGAGAACGTTGTGCCTGAGACTGGAATAATGAGGCAGAATCAGTCATGTAACAATTGCGTTCAGGTCAACTAGACCAATATCTGAGTTGTGCCAGATACTATTGTGATTGCTCGTATCATATTAGTGAGTCAGACAGTGTTGTAATAAGAGCGGCGGGGCTGCGTCCCCGGCACCCAGCCGCCCGCATGGCTAGCTTATGCCCTGAAATAATTACACGGAAACTGTATTCTTTTAATCACTGCCTGGCCCATTAGTTCCAGCCTCTTATTGGTTAGCTCTTACATATTGATCTAACCCATTTCTAATATTCTGTGTAGCACCATGAGCTGGCTTACCAGGGAAGATCTTAACCTGCGTCTGTCTGGAGTGGGAGAATCATGGTGACTCGCTGACTCGGCTTCTTTCTCCCAGCATTCTGTTCTGTTTACTCCACTCACCTAAGGGTTGGCCTATCAAATGGGCCTAGACAGTTTCTTTATTAATTAACCAATGAAAGCAACAGATTAATACAAGACCCATCTCCATCAAGACAGTCCCCGCTGCGTCCAGGAAACCATCAAGTCTGAGTACGTGCTGCATGTATGACGAGTTCGCGTGCATCTGAACACACACATAGAACACACGGGAGGGCTGTGTGACATTGAATGGGGTGGGGCCATGCTTGCTGTTTACAGCGGATGAGGATGTGCTGCAAGCCTGTATTTCAAGAGGATCCTGGAAGTACACACAGAGGCATCTTCAAGGCAGATGGTCTGCATGGAGAGGAATATAGTTCATTTAGATGAGAGACTGGACAGAGTCAGAGACAGAGTCCAGGGCAAGCGTTGGAGAGCATTTGAATCTGCCTAGCAGAGCTGAGCACAAGAGAGTTTGTAGGAGCTTTCAGATTAAAGCAAGGCCTCAGATTTTAGTCACTCTGCAACAGTAAGCGCTGGGGAGGTTTACAACAGGAAGTTACGTAGTGCTGTTTCCTCTAAGTTGGGGGACTTGTTAGCAATGCAGGTGAAGCTATCCAGAAGGTGCCGTTCTCTTCAGTTCTCCCTTGAACTGACCTGAGAGAGAATAACCAGGGGGAGTCTGGTTCTAATCGCCGCCCTGTAGTGAGCTCCACGTGAATCCTCTGCAGTTGTGAAGATGCTCACCTCACCTGGAAGGAAGGGAGAGCAGGAGCATCCGTCTGTCCTCGTCTTCCCTCCCCTCATTCCCTCACTTTAGTTAAGGGGAGACCTGTGTGTGCACCACCTGAGTGCTGTGTGGTAAGATACCAATCTCCGAGGAAGGTGCACCGAAACAGTGCCGCAGGTAAAATTAGGACAAACCTCAGATTCCTGAGGGCTGTAATTAAAGCTATCTAGATGAAAGGAGAGACATTTCGCTTCAGATTTATGTTTCAAGGAAAATTAAAAAAAAAAAAAAGGAAGAGAGAAGAGGAAAGCATAACACACCAGACAGAAATCTCAATTCCAGTGTATTTGACTCACCCATCAGAAGAAATGTCATTAAGTCAGGTACCCAATTACGGTAATGTGGTTCGGAGCACCTCGAAAGGTGTTTCAATCTCAAGCCAGGACCAACATTTGTAATCCTTTAAATGCACTTAAGAAATTGATGTTACAGTCCCACAATCTGTTAGGGGCCTTGCTTGCCCGGTTATTGCAAAGTACCCCGCCATTAATTGGATCATCAGAATGTGATCCGCGTCCTGGGCCCTGGATTATGGAAGACTGCCTCTGTTCCCATGTGTTGAACCAGAAGCGCCTTTTGTGAGAGATTTTGACCCTTAATGTAGATAAGTGGTATTTTTCATCAATCTTAGCTTTCATTAAAAAGGGGGAAGGGATGTCAACTCAACGTGGGGCATTTAACGTAATTCAACATCTTTCCATTTAATACCTTGGGAAAGTTAGTCTTCCTGACCTGGTTAACACCTCTGCTGATGGAATATTCTGTAAAGTACCATGGAAAGAAAAGGTTGTTAATAATAATAATGTAATTTTGAGGCTTCCTGCTTTTCATGTAGGATTTCAAAGAGGAAAAGAAAACAAATCCACAAAAAACTGAAAAATTCAACGTGCAACAGAATTTAGTTTTTAAATAGCTCCCTAATTTATTGAGACAGGTTTGAGAAGATGGATAGAAATTTAATTTTTTAAACAATATATTTTTATTTTCTTATCTGTATGTATGAGTGTTTTCTCTGTATGCACGTAAGTATGCGGTGGGCATGCCTGGCACCTGTGGGGGCAAGAAGGGGGCATGAGATCACCTGAAACTAGAGGTGTGGGTGGTTGTGAGCTGCCATATGGCTGAGGGAACTGAACTCAAGTCCTCAGGAGGAACACCCAGTGTTCTTAAATGCTAAGCCATCTTTCCCATCCTAAAAATTATTATTATCATCACACGTGGCGCGCACACTCACGCAGGAGAATGGGGGTATATGCACGTCACAGAGCTCATGTGGAGGTCAGAGGACAAGGCTTTGGAGTTGGTTCTCTCCTCTTTACTGGGAGTCCAGAGATCAGATTCCCTTAAGCTGGCTTGTTTAGTAATTGCTTTCACCCATGGAGCCATCTTGTTGACCTGATGCATAGGGATTTTTTAAAAAGAGTTTTCTCTTTAGTGCTTCAATTTTCTTTAGTAACATTTGAGCTATGGAGACCCCAAATGTTCTGTTGGAGTGTCTGGTAACCACGAGTTTAGAGCAAGTTGGGAAAAGGAATTGCTTCGGTCTTCTTGAAGGTGAAGTAAAGGAATGAATCCAGACTTGAACTGTAGTCAGGCACTGTTCCCATCTCCTCTGGGCATGCTCAGAATCAAGCTGAGGGACTCATGTAAGCTAGGCAAGTAGCCTACTACCTAGCTACACTCAGGTCTCATTTTATGACAGTACAGGATCCATAGGTCGGGGTTTAAATTCCAGTTTATAATGGGACTTTATGGAATGCTGTGCACTCAAAGAATAATCCGGCGGTCCTGTGCTTCGCACCACAGCCAGCCTGTGAGGCTCAAAGCAGTCTTTAGGAAGGCCTGCATCACCTTCAGCTACAGATGTCTCAGTCTTTCTTGCCAGTGTGGATACTGGAGAAAAATATCTCCAGGTCTTATTTTATCCAAGCTGGCAATAAGTTTCTATACATTTTTAAATCTTTTTAATGACCCAGGTTTATGTTATGTTAGCTTTGAAAAGATGAAAACTAGAAGCCATCATGAGGATGGAACGCCATCATGGCGACCAGAGGCTCTTTTGTTTTGTTTTGTTTTGTTTTTCTTTTGCAAATCATCTGGGCTATTCTAAAAAAAATAGACATTTCCTTTTATGTTAAAGATTAATAATATTTTCCCAATTTCCCGAGCCTGAGTTTAATAAGCATGCAGACTTATATTCTGGTTTGTGTTTATTGTCGTTTGTTTTTAAGATGGGCTCCTGCCCTATCTTACGCTATAGCCTAGGCTGCCCTCGAGCCTCCTCTGTAGTCCAGGCTGCCTGCCCTAGAGCATCCTATGGAGCCCATGGCCTTAAACCTGTGCTAGTGAAACATTCTGGCTGCTAGAATTACATTTTGAAAGCTGCTGTTTTGTTTTGTCTAACAAAACTAGATGCTGTATTCCTTATCGTACTTTTCACCTGCGGCCTCTGCAGGCTGGAAGGGAGTTAAGGCAGGGTCGGCATGCTAAAATTAACCCGCTAGACATTACCGTCTTACTGTTTCAGTTCTCCCTGGACCTGCTGCTATCCCAACGAGGCATTATTCTTAACTGCTCTCTAAAGTGGGCTGCAAAATGCTCTCAGACCTTGTCCCTTCATGTTAACGTTCTGTCCTAAATGAAGCTGGCAGCTGGTCTTTCTCTGGTGCTGCTGGCCCTCTGCATTTTCCTTCCTGATTGAATTCCTGTGGACGCTCTCAGGACAGGGAGAGCTATGCTCACCAGATGGCTGGCTTCTGGGGATAAAAGTAAGATGTTTAGGGCCCAGGGGTGTTGCTCAATGGGCAGAGTGCTTGTCTAGAATGCACAATCCCAAGCATCCCCAGAATTAAGGGTGCAACCATGTAACCCCAGCCCTTGGGAGGTACAGGCTGGAGGATCAGAAGTTCAAAGTCATCCTCAGCTACATAGGCAGTTTGGGTTGGTCTGGAATAGAGAGAGAGGAGAAGAATAGGAGGAGGAAGGCAAAAGAAGATATCTACTCTGAAAACACTCCTATCTTCTGTGCCTTGAGAGCGCCTCAAGCAGTGGTTCTCAACCTGTGGGTCGCGACCCATACCCCTTTACAGAGATTGCCTGAAGCCATCAGAAAACACAGTTTTTTTTTTTTTTAAAGCATTATGATTCACAAAAGTAGCAAAATGATAGCTATGAAATAGCAACTCTATTGTTGGGGGTCACCACAACATGAGGAACTGTATTAAAGGGTTGCAGCATCAGGAAGGTTGGGAACCGTCCTAAAGGAAAAACACCTTGGGAAGGCTTGTGCTGAAAACCCTGTGCTGGTTTATGTGTTCACTAGTTTGTTCTCTCTCTCTCTCTCTCTCTCTCTCTCTCTCTCTCTCTCTCTCTCTCTCTCTCTCCTCTCTCCTTTTTCCTCTGCTTTGTTTCTGCCCTGGCTTTCTCAATTTTCTCAAATATCCTATTTTTAAAATGCTTTCATATCAAACTAAGAATTCAATCTGGGTGTCTTAGCAGCAGCTATGAAGCAGTTACTCCATCCTTAAATATGTCTCCTGATTCTAAGGCGATTGGTCCAGAGTAGTGAGTGACCTGAAGGATATGCTCTCAAACTGACCCTTTTTCTCCCGTTTTTCCCAGTTCTTTATTGCAGGTGTCCTCTGGCCTGCCTCCTGTCCCTGCACCTAAGAGAAGGAAGTGTCATGGGCTTTTCAGTCATCCAAACTCAGGGGAGGTTGAGAAAAGGTGTGAGTGCTGGTTGTTATCTAGGAGTTGCTCATGCACAAAAGATGCTCTGGCGCGGTGAAAACACTGCTAACCTGTCTGGGATGCCATGCCACAGACGCTTTGGCACTGTTGCCAAAACCAGAACTAAATGTTGGTCAAGGGTCCTGAGATAGTGGGGTAAGGGTGAGCAGGTGGTGACGTAGCCTGGACTTCCCTCTGTGTGCCTGACTTAAAGTCACATACCGGAAGGAGGTAAAGCGGCATCACAGGGTAGGAACAGGCTGGGGGCCAAGGACCAGCCTACAGCAGTTTGGCGCCACCCCTCTCTGGTAGCACTGTCTAAAGGAAGAGGTACTATGGCGTTAGGGGCTGAATAAAGTTTCTTCCCCCGCACACCTGGCTTGTAGCGGAGAGTCTGGAGGTCAGGGCTTTAAGCTACTGGCTCCTCTGAGTTTGTATTCATGTCTGGGGAGGAAACGCAACAGCACGAAGCTTCCAAAGGCTGCTGACACTGGGGCTTGTTCCACGAGTGCTGTGTCCCCACAGCATTAGACAAAATTAATCTCAGCCCTTTTGAATGATAACTCTTCCAAAGGACACGTCCCCGGGGGAACCCCCAGCTCCGTATGTCACATGGTGCTGGGAACAGTGGTCAGGGTTTGTGAGTTAGGAGCCCATCGGGCTTCTTTGGATATGTTGTCTTTTCTAGCACACTGTGTCAAATCCTCCTGATGACCTGGTGACCCCTGGCTTCCTTTTAATGTAGAATGTGTTGGTCCCAAGTCGATGACTCTCTCTCTCCTACCCCCTAAAAATAACTAGTTAATAAATATCTGCACATGGATTCAAGCTAGAAATTATGGCTTAATTCACCTTGAAAATGGAGCATTTTTTTATAAAAAGAGTTTCCCCTCCCCCATTTCCGCAAATGTCTATTTTTACCCGTGACTGGACAGGTAACTTTTTGTGGTTTTTTATTCAGACCCTTTCGCTCTTTGAATGTTTTCTCTGCCCGGTGCTAAAGCTGGGAAGTATTGGCTTTTCTCCTCTAGTGTGTGGTGCCCGGCAGGGGTGGGTGTCTTTGTGTGGGTGTACACTCTACAGTAGCACAGCCAGTTTTCTCTGGAATTGCCATTCTCAGTGATTTCTCATCTTTCCCTCCTTTCGTCTCTGCTACTCGGGCCACTCCCGGCCGGCCGCCACCTCTCTCATTTTGGATAATAGCCTCTCCTTCTGCCATGGTCTTGTCATGTCTGATTCGGCTGCGGGAGGATTTTAAATGAGCTAAAATGTTTGCATGCTGGGCTCACTCTGCTGCCCCAACTGATATTGATGATTGCTTCTAGAAAGAAAAGAAGAAGCCATGGCTGGTGGCTGTGGTAACACTCAGTTCAGTGCCCCTCTTCTAGGACAGGGAGCCAAGAGAAGAGAGGTCCTCTGCGTTCCTGCCACCTTGCCGCTGAGCCCACTGAGCCCATGCCACGCCCCCTCTGGGAGACGGCGTTCTTGCTAAGGCCCATGGCTGTAGAGATAAAGAAGTAAGGGTGTCAGGCAAAATAATGAAAGAAGTGCAGTTAGATCCAGTGACTCTCTGCTGTAGGGTTCAAACTCCCCGGTGAGAAAACAACCCATTTTTCATCGAATCCCTCTCTGGAGTTCGCTTGTTGGAAATGCACAGACCTGATCCTTACCACAAGAGCCTTGCAAACCAGAAAGCCAGACGTGGTCACTAACAGCTGTCTTCCAAGCACACAGAGGCTGAGGCAGGGGGATGCCCCTAAGCTGGATGGTATTCTTGGGTTATACAGTAAGTTTCAAAACAAGAAGGAACCTGGAATGACAGGGAAGATCTTTTTTATTGTTTCTTAAGGTTTGTCCGTCGTCTGTCTCGGCAGATTTGGGGATAATCCATGATACCCACAGGCAGCCCTAGTCTAAGGAGCAGCAGAAAGCCTTGATGACTTGGAGATCAACACGCCTGTCTGCTCTGGTCTGTAGACTCTAGCAGTTGTACACACTAATTTGCTAGCTTTGAAAGTCAGGCTAGTGGTCTTAAGTATGTTTCTCCCAGTTACCCCAAGCTTGATACCCCAGAAGCTTCTCTTTCTCTGAGTAAGTGACCCCAAGAGTTCCTAAAATGCTTTGTTTGTTTGAGTGGTAAAATATAAGAAAGTCTGTACTTAAAAAACAACAACAAAAACAAAAACTGCCTTTTGAGACACTGCAACTGTTGAGCTAGGGCAGCACATTTCCAGTCCAACAGGCCTCCCAGACACAAGTTTCCACAGGGGCAGGAGAGAGAGGTGCTTAGTAGTTAAGAGCACTTGCTGTTCTTACAGAGGACCCAAGTTTGATTCCCTTCACCACATCCAGTCCTAGGACATCAAATGCCCTCTTCTGGACTTTGCCGGTACTTCATGCACATGGTGCATAGGTGACCAGGAACACATGTATAAATAAGGGATTAAAAACACAATGCAAAACAAAAAGAAGTTTTCATAAGCTGAGCAGTTTGTTTGCAAGACATTAAAAATCTCTTTCGCTGAGTCCTCTCATTAGCAACTGTCAATAAATACTGCACCCCCAATCTGCGGAACCCTGTCTTGCCAAATCAGGCAGTTCCTGTCTGTCAGTGGAGTCCTGTGATTCACTCAAGAGCCTGGAGGTTGTCGCCCTGCCCCATCTGGCCAGTCTGGGTTGATGTCGAGTTCAATAGAGCTTTGGTGTCTTTGCTTCGCCCGCCTCAGAGGAATCCACCAAAGGGTCCCATCCTATTGATGCTCTCTGAGAGTCCGCGCTGTCAGCCCCTCTGCGCATTCTTGTGGGGCAGGCCTGTGATTCCACAAAGGCAGGGGACACACAGAAGCTCGCCACCCCTTGATGGCTGTCCCCCCAGCTCAGCTTGTCTCTCTCATCCTCTCGCCACTAGGTCTCTCATAAAAATGTCTCATGAATCCAGTTTCTCCCAGGTCCCCGTGGGCCCCTCCTCAGCCCTATGGTCCCGGTCCTGCAACACTTCCCTTAATTGCTCTCTCTGAGGTCACTGCTGACCTCCCCATCTCTAGATCAACTGGTCTTTCCCCAGGTGCAGAGGCTAGAGCTCTGAAGCACTTAGCAGCATTTTCTTTCCTTTCAGAGTATCTGTTTCTATTAATTTCTATTAATTTAAAATATGAAAAATCATGCATGATTGTGGATGTCATGTGATGCTTCCCTATATGTGTGTATTATGTGGCATGCAGGAAAAGTTTATTTACCTCCTCATTCATGATTTCTTCTGTTATTTTTTTTGTTAGATAGAGTTTTATAATGTAACCCAGGCTGCTCCAGAACTGACTGTATAGCCAAGGCTGGCCTTATACTTCTGATGCTCCTACCTCCACCTCCAGAGTGCTGGGATTATAGGTGTCTAGTACCACACCCTGGATTCTTTTTCTCTTTTTCTGGTGAAGATAGTCATAGTCCTTTCTTCCAGCAGACCTAGTACATTATCCTGATCTCCTGCTGCGAGCCTCATGCCAAGCCTTCCAGCTGCTCCCTGTGGCTTTCTGCACACTGTGCAGACGCCCCTCCCCACATTCTTCATTTTTCCAGTTCCGTGAAGTTGATGCCTTGATTTCTCCCTAGTTCTTAGTCAACCACTATTTCCTGATCTCTGACATCTCTTGTCATCAGCTTCTGTCATTGATGCTCTAAAGTTCACCTATCACACGGCACCCACTTGTGCATCCCACCCTCGACTTCTCGTCTTAAATGTCCAACAGGACTGGACAAGGCTCACCAGAGTCGTGTGATGCACACCCCATGGATTGAACGACCCAGCTTTTCAAAGTGATGTTATCTAAGTTATCTCCTGGCGGTGACTTCAGTGACCCAGCCTTTGTTCCAGAACTCTCAACATATCCCCAACTCACCTTTATTGATCCATTTAAATCTTTTTCCCTTTCTGGGACAGTTTTCGATAGCCCAGGTTACCCTTCAAATTTACCACACTGGGATTGATCTTGAACTCCTGGTCCTTGGGCCTCCATCTCCTGAATGTGGACATCCCTGGTTTATCCAGCACTGGGGATTGAACCCAGGCCTTCAAATATCCTAGGCAAACACTCCACCAAGTGAGGTTCATCCCAGCACCTCATCTCATCTTTCTTTTTTGTTGGGGATCTGGCTTGAGACAAGGTCTCTCTAGCCTGGAACTCACCATGTGGACCTGGCTGGCCTCAGACCTACAGAGTTCTGCCTGCCTCCAGAGTGCTGGGATTCAAAGTGTGCACTGCCATGCCTGGCCTGCTCCTCATCTTTGATGTTCAGTGTGCTCTTTCCACACTACATCAGGAATGGCCCCCTGACACGACAGTTAGGCCGTCCTAAGCCAGCATCAATAGACGTAATGGCCATACTGTTTACTGCCAGTTGCATGTTATGTACAGCTGTGTGGAGGCACCAGGGAGCTGGCAGGTTTTCTTCAGCAAAGGCTCTAAAGAACCCCTTACAGATGCACAATAAGCCAAGTAGCCCGAGGGCAGCTGTACTGAGAGATATTTGGTAATTGGATCAACCACCTTGATGTAGAAGCCGAGCTTGCTCTTCTCCCGAGTTTAGCCCTAAGCAGTGTTTACTGGCTCTTCCTTTAAAAGAATTGAAACGAACAATGGATGGGGTACTAATTGGCTAATTTGGGGTGTCAAATTTTTCACAGCAGCGGTAAGTCTCAATCTTAAAGCATAGGCAAAGTCTCTAGAAGCAGTTAGATATCAGCGAGCTGCGAAGCTTACGGACATACAGAGATGCTCTGTAATCGCCACAAGAAGGGAAAGGAGCCTGGGAAGCTGCCACTGAGGTTAGTGGCAGCCAGGACAGCCTTGGACCCAGTTACTGAGCACCACAGACCTTAGGATTGGATTCTTCGTACCAAACGGATCTTCTCAACCTATGTATTTTCAAAATATTATGTGACTGAATAATTCCTCTATAAAAATCAAGGAATAATATTTAAATGTTCTTTTGATGAAGAACGCAGTTTCTCCTCTAGAAAGTAAACCCATGGGTAATTTGTGAGCACTTACCGATGTGCAAGGCCTCTCATGAGCTAAGTGAGGAGGCCTGAGCTAACCAGTTCTAGGCTGATGTGGGATTTCCCTCTGTATGCTATGATTACCATTGATAACTAAAGGAACTGCTTTGAACCTATAGCAGAGCTATAGGGGAATAGAGCTAGGCAGGGAAAACTAAACTGAATGCTGCGGGAAAGAAGGCAGAGTCAGAAAAGAGCCATGGAGCAGCCGGTGGAGTCAGATGTGCTGAAACTTTGCTGGTAGGCCATGACCTCGTGGTGGTGATGCATATATTAATGGAGATGGGTTAAATTAAGATATAAGAGTTAGCCACTAAGAAGCTAGAGCTAATGGGCCAAGCAGTGGTTTAATTAATATGGTTTCTGTGTGATTATTTCGGGGCTGAGCAGCTGGGAACCACCAAGTAGCTCTGTATTACACTAGGCCTTCCTAGAGCAGAGGTGAAGAAGCGAACACACACTGATGGCTCATCTGAGCAGTAGTGGTCTTTGCTCTACAGTTTGTCCTGTCCTGTTATTTCTTCTGGAGAGGCATGGTGGAACCTCTGTTCACCCCAGAGAGGTTACTGACAGGTCAAAAAAAGACTTATGTTCCAATATAGCTTGATGAACCAATGAGTTTGGGAGAGGTTACTCAAAGGTGAGTGGATAACCCAGGCAGCTGCATTACCAAAAAGTACTTCCCTAGCATGATACTGTGTGAAGTTAACTGGAGCAACATGGACAAATGTCTACTCACCCAACACAGGGGAACGAGACTGCAGAAGGATGGATGAGCTGGCTTGCAGGAAAACGGCTGACTCTAAGGCAACAGGATCTCTGAAAACCCTCACTGCCCTGGATGAGGACATTTGAGAGCAGTATCTGCTGCTCTTCCTGCACTGATTGCAGGCAGCTCAAGAGGTGGGAGAGTTTCCTCCCTCGATAGTTGTTTCTGCTTGTATAACCTTGGGAAAGGGCCTTGTGACTCTCATCTTCATCAGTCTCGGGAAGTGGTCTATGTCCTGGATCGTGATAAGCTTTCTTCTAGGGTAGAACATTTCCATTTAGAGGAAATTGCCACACACACCAGATGACCACCACCTGAAAGCTGCATCCTTGGAACTCCATCTTCAGTCACCCATCCACGGTCTTGTACTCTAGTGTACTCCAGGACTGTGAGATTCTAGGGTAGGAGGCAGGAGCAGGAAGGATGGCTTGAATCTCAAGGCAGAGTGTGGTGATGCTCCCCACAAAGG
The DNA here is from genome assembly GCF_950005125.1 of Chionomys nivalis. NCBI lineage: Eukaryota > Metazoa > Chordata > Mammalia > Rodentia > Cricetidae > Chionomys > Chionomys nivalis. The sequence goes on from NC_080090.1 coordinate 7,253,586, forward strand.
CTCTAGTTCTATAAACCAGCGATTTCTCTGTTGTGTTCTCTTTCCTTTTCCATGACTATAGAGCCAAGTTGCTCTGGTGGTCATCACAGTTGTCTTCGTTCATGATTGGTCATGGTCATGCAGTTATTTAGAAATTACTATCCCACACCACAGTTGTCTGGTAATGCTGGCAATCAATCCCAGATCTTGCCAGGTGTGTAGTGAAGTGAGACCAAATGGATGGTGTCATTGGACTCTGAGTGTCGGGTACCCCGTCACATGTTCCTTCGTTAATATGACCACTTGCCATATTAACTTGCAGGCTTCCTTTGCCAAGCATACAGATGTGACCCAAAGAGTTACTTAATATTGCCTCAGAGCAGGATGATGTTTCAGTAGGTGGCTTGTCTCTCAGTCTCCAGGATTGGGGGATCAATCTCTTGTCCCTTCCCACAGGAGAATCCTGTTAAAGCTAACAGTCCCAGGGAGCATTTCCTTCTCCTCAGCAGCTCCAGCCGATGTTGAATGAGGGTTCCCTGGAATATCGCTGCATCTCTGTCCATGTTCATTTTCCTGCAATAGCTGCTTTTGTTGAGGAGAGATGGTGATGACCCTAAAATGAAGAAGATGGGGTGAGGGACAAGTCTACATCATACAGTGATGTCAAATGTACAGTGATGGCAGATGGGTGATTGCACCGCGTTTGCCTTCAGAATCAGAGGTGCTATCTTGCCTTGCCTTCCTGTATAAGAACCTTGAGAGCCTGAGAACCGTAAGCATCCCAAAGCCACCCTGAAGGCCGTGTGTGCAAACTAAAGCAAAAAAGAATTCTGACACAGAGGCAGAGAACATGTAAAAATGACCCGAAAAAGAACAGTGATCATTATGTTTTACACATGTGTGTTCACATGTGAGTGGGTGTGAAGCAGGCAGACACGGGCCCCTTTTCATCATCTTTGGACGGCTTATTTCCACCCTTTTGCAGGAACATATCTTAAAAACCAAAGTGTAGCTTAGCAGAGTCCTGGTTATCCTCACGTTAATGCAGAGACAATTATTTGTAGCTGATCAAGACTTTATTATACCTGGGCTGGGGAGGGATGGTGCTCCAAGGTAAAGCCCTTGCATGGTATGCAAGAGATCCTGGGTCCTGTCCCCAGTTACACACACACACACACACACACACACAGAGAGAGAGAGAGAGAGAGAGAGAGAGAGAGAGAGAGAGAGAGAGAGAGAGAGAGAGAGAGAGAGAATTGATTATATCAAAGACATACCATTTTGAACTGGCTAAAAATAATATGAATTATAATCTTAAAGTTTTCCTTAAGCGCTATAAAATTTATTTACTATATCAATTATTAATATTTTGTTAGGACACTAAAGTCTCTCCCTCCCTCCTTCGTTCTCTCCCTCTCCCATTATCTCTGTCTCTCTCTCTCTCTTTATCTCTTCCCCTACCCCCTGTTGATCTAGAATCAAAAAGATCCATGTTTTCTTCAAAACTCATTTGGCAAAAGCGAGCTTAGATTAGATAATTAGATAATTTTAGTTCTTTGTGTGACGCTATTTTTAAATGTAATTTTTGCTAATAATGCAATTAGTTGTGGGTTTTTTTTTTTTTTGCATAATTTGCAATAAGGTGCTCCAGTTTACAGAGCCTCTGAGCTGCTGCTAACGTCATCAGTTTTACCTCTTGAGTAAGGCGACATCCAGCGCATCACCGCTCCGCCCTCAGCCCCTCCTCACTGGGAGACACTGAACGTGAGTGCCATATATGAAGCCACCCTGCTGCTGAGTGGCAGAGTCCTGTCCAGTAGAGATAAAAGACCACTCAAATTTACCTCTGGCCTTCCACCGCCGACCTCCCTCTTTGTCCCCCCTTTTCCTGTCCCCCTCCAACCCTGTTCAAACCGTCTGTCTCAGGGTTTGGTTGTAGGTGGAAGGAGCAGGCTGGAGGAGGCAAGCGCATTGCGACATTTCGGTTTCTATTCCTAGGGGTTTCTCCAGCACATTCCATTACCACTTTATTTATAGTTGGATAAAAGGGCCCTTTTATTTTCTTCAAACAATATCCTCATACCTCTGATGATAATATTATCTGAAAATTCAAATGTTATTTCTTAAAAATCTGTTTCCAAGGTTGTCTCCTTATTGGCTCCTTCTCTGCCCCATCCCTCCTGCCGTGCTTAGACATCTGCCCACAAATCTTCCCAAGGAGTGTGGCTAGCCTAGTGGTTGAAAAGACATCTGAGAGGCATTTGGGGGTGCCATCCTGCCATCCTGCATCCTTGACTCCATTTCCGAAGCTTGTAATACCCTGAGTTCAGATACTTGCATCAACAGGACCTGGCAGAAGTCAGGCCTCTTCTTATGTTTGCCCTGGCAAGCCTCTCAAAGTGACAGGGCTGCGCTTCCCCAAATACATTCCTCTTTGAGCCCACTTGTTAGTCAAGTGTTGTATGCACTAACTACAGAATGGACCCCGTGTCTTGGGCATAAATTCCTCTTCCTTGCCGTGTCTGAACGCCCCCCAGTTATGGATTACTTTGTTCTCGACTTGACAGGAACATAATTAGAGCTGTTGATGAAATCTACCAAATTGTTCCTCTGTGGCCTCTGTGGTCAGGAAATTTGGCTGAGTCCTATTTGTCTCTGATTGTGGAGGCCTCGGCACTTCATATTAACTCCGTTATTAATGCACCTTCTAATCCGCCCACGAATTGGGAACACGTGAAGTGATCCCAGCCCTAATGACACCTTGCAATGAATACATTGGAGCTCCATTTTCAAAGTTGCAGAAGGAAGATGTTGATCTCTCTCTCTCTCTCTCTCTCTCTCTCTCTCTCTCATTCTTTCTCTCCCTCCCTCCTCTCTGTCTCTCTCTATCTCTCTGTCTCTCTCTGTGTGTGTTTGTGTGTGAGGGAGAGAGAGAGAGGGAGAGAGAGAGAGAGAGAGAGAGAGAGAGAGAGAGAGAGAGAGAGAGAGAGAGAGAGAGAGGTATGTATGTCTTTGGCGTGCTACTGCCTTCTCCGGTAAGCATGGTGTCTTCTAGCCTGTACTGATTCCTCGGCTTCTGCATGAGAGGTTTGCTCCTTTGATACATTTGCATATCCTGTTTTAAGGCAAGAAGATAATGAGGTGGAGTGGTCAGGACACAGCTGGTGGAGTGCCAGTGAATCTGGGTGGACACCTTGCTTCAATTCCAGGCATTTAAAAAATGCCACTCACTCCTGTTATGTCTCACTCTTCCCATCTGTAAAATAGGAATAGTAGCCATGACTGTCGTAAGGTTGTTAGGAATTAGAATTACATTGAAAAACTTCTCTGAGATCATTATCTTGATGGCTGCCTGGAGGCCTGTGATATGAGGATGTAAATCACTGACACCAGCTTTGCTCTTCTACTGTTAGTGATATCGCTAGTTGTATTGGTTGCCCTTCTATCGCTGACAAATGTTCACTGAGATATCTACCAATCACAGTATAAATACAATAGAGCAGGCTGGGAATGAGTGAAGGGGTCAGGATGTAAGATGAGCTTCCAGTGAGAGGGTCTCATTCTAGATGGGGTGCAGTGGCCCTCGAAGTCAGCTTTTGCTTTCACTCCTTACTAAAAATGAAAAAATAAATAAAAACTGAAGGCTTTGTGACCAGCCATGCTCTTTGGTTTAATGTATTGTGATGGATTTTGTTTTTCATAATGGAGACATGTACATACTATAAGCAATGTCAGAAATCATATTAAAATGATCCCTATATCCCCATGTATGTGTGTGTGAGTGCAGCATGTATAGTTGTGTTTGTACATGTGTGTGTGAGTGTGTGTGCTTGTGTGTATGAGAGCGTGTTTATGGGTGTATGCATGCATGCACATGCTCCGGTAACATGATTTTGATTTTCCTTGTAGTTCGTAGTTAAGAACACTTGTTGCTCTTGCAGAGGACCTGGATTCAGTTCCCAGTACCCGTGATGATTCACAACCATCTTTAACTTTATTTCCAGGGATCAGTGTTCTCTTTCAGTCTTCGTGGGCATCAGGTACTCAATACACTTACATACATTTCAGCAAAACACGCATGAAGAGAAACAAATAAACCTACAAAAAGAACCCTCACAATCCATATATACTTCCAAGTATTTTCAGCAACAGTATTTACTTTCGGTTCTTAAGTTTGCAGTGTTTGTGCGTGTGTGTGTGCATGTATGTGTATACACCTGTATAAATGTGTGTGTGCATGTGTGTGTGCACATTCTCTATAATCAGAACTGCTGTCATGTGTCATGGTAATATTTTTTTTCCAAGCCAGAGTGCTGTTAGTGTGGCAGCCCCAGAGCATGGCTCCGTCCTGCAGGAATTGTCCCTTATATGTTCTCTCTGTGTCCTGAGTGGGAAAGATGCTGTTCAGCCACTGCTGGTTTTATGCAGGAAAGAGTTAACTTATGGTCTAAGCAGAGGTTAACAAACAAGGAGGTATTGGAAAATGAGACGCCGGCCATAATACTACATGTTAGAAATGTACAGAGAATGTGTAAGCTCTTAATTGTTTCCCAGTGTGGGTCCCCAGTTTCCAATGTATGGATTTCACCTCTTTCCAACTTTTGATCCAGTGCCCCCTTCACATTCTTCACTTTGACTCTATTCTTCACTTTGGTTCCATTGGGGATAAGCTTTGCTTTTTCACCGTCTCCTTTGGCTTTTGGTGTGTGCTGTGGCTGGTGACCCAGTCTCGCAGGTCCTGCGTAGTGGTGGCCAGCAGGGCTCTTTACCTTTCCTTTTCTGTGCCCACCTTGCCTGCTGCTGTGCAGTCAGTTGGACCCCTTTTAATGGTACCACATCCAACCTGCTGTTGAGATAGAACACATGCACAAAACATCAGCTTAACCCAGGCTAAAGGTCGGGGCTGGGAAGGCGGCTTAGTCAGTAAACCCGCCACACAGGCGTGAGGACCTGAGTTCAGATCCCCGGCTTATAAAAACAGGGCATGATGTACCTGTAATCCAGAAATGGGAGGTGGAGACAGGCTGATCCTAAAGCTTGCCACCTCCAGCCAGCTCAGTTGGTCAGTGCAGTCCAGTATCTGCAAGAATAAGACAGACAGTGATGAAGAAAACACCCGACCATGGCCTCTGGTCTCTGTATGCACACACATGTATCCACACACAGGTACAAACGCCAACATGGGCATGAGCATACAACATACAGAGCTGAAGATCAAATGTCTTACATGAAATAAGCCTGTACGTGTTGACAAAAACAGTTACGAAGGATTAGGCAATTTTCAGAAACCCCACTTTTTCTCGGGGTGGAGAATGGTGGATATTATTCATGATTCCCATTTTATAGGTGACAAAGTTCAGAGGTTCTGGTATTTGAGACCGTGTAGTCAGTGAGGGACAGGGTGGAGATTATGCGAGAATCCTTATTGTGGATTCCAGCAGTCAGAAGAAAAGAGAGAGCTGCAGGGTTATTCCATCGTAACTTCAGGCAGATTGTAAAGAAGTTCTGAAATTGTAACAGAATAAATGGAATTTCTCTATTCCCCCCCTTTTTAAACTGGCATAGCCAGACCAGCATATCACCAAGAAATGTTAATATAACTTGTTGAGGCACAGGCAGACCTATAAGGGAAATTAAAACCAGCTACCGTCACCTTACACACAGAAAGCCACTGTTAATATTAATTACAAACAGTCCTTCTAAGCCTTTTTAAGGGCTGTAATCTGTAGATCTGAGCCGTATTTTCCTGCACTTTTGAAGCAATCAATGCTTGAGTGTCAGTATCTGTTGGATAGTGAGTTACCCCTCCATCCACTTAGAGTTTGGAAAAGCAAAGTTTCAAATCACCTCTGTACTGATTATAGACACATAAGGTCGCTTTACTTGGTCCGCTGACTGTCGCAGAATACCCTAGTTTCATTTGGCTGCTGTGAGAAACACCAGGACCCAAAGCCACTTAGGCAAGAAAATGGCTCATTTGGCTTCTAGTTCCAGGTCACAGTCCATCACTGGGCCAAGTCAGGGCAGAAACTCCAAGCAGAAATCGTGTAGGAAAGCCACTTGCTGGCTTCTCTCGGGCTTTTGCTTAGTTAGCTTTCTCGTATGCCTCAGTGGGCTAGACTCTCCTACATCCCTTAATAACCCAGATAATCTCCTATAAACATGGCCACAGGGACCCAAAATGAACCAAAGGATGGGAAGATATGAAGTGACAATTTCAAATTCCTTTCCGAACCAAATGCCAGAATTGACAATATTGCCACCTGGTCTACAAAGTATGGGTTTAAAGTTATGAGACTTTTGGACTCAATGATAAACGCCCTTGCCTTCTGATGGAAGTGTCTTTATCTGCTCAATGGGATCCGTAATCTCTACTCCAGGGACTTATTAGTAGAGTCTGAAATGAAATTGGGAAAGGTTTATAAAAGAAATTCCCATGATAGCCCAGCAGGGCTACATAATACAATAGCATTCTTGTCGCTAACCTCTGCTTATCGCCTCTCTTGACTTCTGAGGCAGGTTGTAAACCATTCTCGTAGATACGGCCGGCCAGCCCAGATCTCACAGCTAGCACATGAAACACAAGGTCGGTAGGTGTACCGGCTCACTTTATTCTACACCGTGCATTTGATACGCTGTTCCATCGTGCCACGTGTTTACACAGCCAGATAAGAACATACATTAGATTTGTTCCATCGGCATTTCTTCATTGACACACTGATTGCATGCCGTCTGTATGTCTCTCTCTTTCTGTTATTTGTTTTTTTTTTTTTTTTCTTTAAACAATTTGCTTAGATCATGGTGACCTGAGCCCTTTATCCTTAGAATTTAATTTGGGTAGTTTTCAAACTCAACAGTGATATTCCAATGAACTCTACATGCTCTCCCATTTTGTCTTGGAATATGAACACTCTCGGGTAAAGCTGGCCATTCCTCTGGTACGGAACAATCCACTATTCTCCTTCCTAGTTGTTACAAAAGTGATGTTGATGGATCTGTAGGCCTGACAGCAGATTGTCGTCATTAGTTGAGAAGGTTTGGGGCAGGGCAAAGATGAGGTCATTGACTTAGTTTACTCCTGGGGCACTGGTAGGGAGAGAAGGCTCACTAGCGACGGGCCCAGAAGGGATATGGGATATTTTTGGGGGACTGTTGATCTTCTTGTAGACTGCAGTTCATCTTTAAGAAAGACCATTGGCAGACAGACAGTTTAGATGTATTTTTTTATCCTTCTTCATTTGGAAGGTGAGCTGGGTAAACTGCAACCTCAATATGGTCCATAGCTGTTCATCCCATCATCGCCTTGAAGAAATCTGTGCTTTCGGTCCATGGTAATAGGATGGGGGTTTGGCCCATGGGTTTGTGCCTTCTCTAGTTCCACTGTGTGAAATTCACTCGTGTTTGAATGTATGAATCACAGTTAATCATCATAACAAATAGGCTTACCACTACATAAACTCTAGGAAAGGCTGTTTTCTTTTCTAAACATTTAAATTACTCAGCCATTTTATGCATTAAAACCCAATTATAACTTAGGCTATGTTAGAATTTGTAAAGCGATTCCCTGCAGGATCTGTGCCCATGACTACATTTTATCATTTGCTAGTTCCCATTCTCTCCGGTCTAGGTTTTCAAAGACAAAACAAAACAAAAAGTTCTGAAACCACGTGGAGGCTCCTGACATAAAATTGGACAAAACCTTAGCTATTGATTTTAGCAGAGCTTTGAGGAATGTTTGAGAATGTCATTTAACTTTTCTCCATCTTTACATATGGTTATGTCAGAAGGGATATAAGTAAGGAAAAATTTTGTGGTCAGAACCCTGCCCCCAATGCCTGGCAGCATTCCAGCCATTCCTGTTGTGTGGAGTGCATACGAAACAGACTTGTTTTTCATTGTCATGGGGGGTAGTCTGTCCACGGTAGCAATGTAACTATTACTCTGATGCTTAGGGGACTCTAAACTATGAAACCACAGACCAGTGGCTAGTAGAAATTACAGGTCTCTCAAAAATCTTTAGACTAAGATCTCAAGCCTGGCAAAGAGAACCTGTGTCTCTGCTCCCAAGCCCCGGCCCAGTAGCGGTTCTCCAGCTCAAGAAGAGGTGACACTCAGATGGTCAAACAGAGAAGCTGCAAACAGGGAAGAGAAAGACTTCAACCCATGTTCAGCCTTGAGAGAAACTTAGGAACGAGGTTACAAGATTTAAATTTCTTAGAGTGAATGAGTTTTCTTTTGGGTTTTTCTGCTGCTGGCACTAAATCAAAGCCACATCGCTTTAGCAACTACAACAAGATTATGGCTTTCCAAAGAAATGAAAGGGGTAGGGCCCCACACAGCCAGCTTCACCCCAGAGTAAAGCTCACATTTCCCCAATCATCAGGGGCGTGCGCAGTTGGTTCTTTTCAAACCATAAAAGGAACGACACAGAAAATCCGTTGTTCCAGGTGAGGATATTTCCTGGCATACATCAGTCTCTGCCATATATCTTTCTCCAGCCACTCAGACAAGCCACGTGGTTTTACCATTGTGGATATAACAACTAGAGGATGTTGGGGTGCTGGGGCTGAAGGTCCTCTGCCACCCTCCTCCCTCCTCGGCAGATCAGATACTTGGACTTGGAGACAGTTTGTGACAAATTCTTTCAGAAAATGAGCAAACTGATATCCAGACCCTTGAATTCCATCTATGTTTCTTCCCATGGTCTTTCTGTAATTCCTGGCTGTTTGAAAGGGAATCAGAAAGCTTGAAGGCTCCCAGACGAGTTAAACACACCTTTTCTGTCTCACTCAGTTCAACTCATCTTCAGTCTCAAGAAAAAGCAGGACCAAAAAATGCCTCAGGGGTGGGATTCCTGTTCCAACCATGTCTCAAATCAGGACAGTGCCCTCTTTATGGAGAGGAAATCGAGATAAGCATCTGGGCTGTGTACCTTCTTTGTCAACCCGGTGGCGGTATTAGGTTCCTAGTGGGTCTGAGATTTGCTGAGTAACCCTGCTTGTCAATGGCTCCTCTTGTTGGGTATTTAAAGTTCAAGAGCTTTGCTTACTCTAGCTAAGCACTGTGAAGTGTTTCCGCTGCCAGTGGCCAGTTTATATAAACAAACGGGGGAACTTGGGGAGAAGCCATGACACCCAGGAGCAGTCCCAGGCTAAGGAGCCGCAGAAATCTTTGATGACTTGGAGATAAACCTTCTGCACACCTGTCTGCTCCCTATTAAACAATAGGTGTGTGCTGGTGGGTCCAGAAGGTTCAGGGGCAGGACTGGAAAGCACAGGTGTCCTGCTTGAGACTGTCTCTATCAGCCCAGCGGTGACTATTCTGCCAAGCATTTCCATGACCGCTTCAGTACCACTATTTATTTTTTTTCTCCCACCATCTTGTTGATGGTCATCCTATTTGCTGATTGGTTAGACGTGTTAACATCCTGGTTTCCTATAAGTGTTAATTAGTTCATATAGTTCCAGATCTACACAGATTAGAGTGTGCTGGAATTTATATTGTAAGGAAAATCAAACACAAACTGCCTTTTTCTGGAGGTTTGACCACAGTCATCTATTACACTTAGCTTGGGCACAGTTGCCCCGTTGCAGATCGGGCAGGGATAGTATGTTTATGTGCATAGCTGGAAGCAAAACATTACGCCGTGTTATCTCCAGAGTGCTCCTCCAAATAGTAAACGTCTTCGGTTTTCCTAGTTAAGTTGGATAGGCCTTCTTGAAGATGCCGAAGGCGTTGTGCCAGCTTCCAGAGAGTTGACAGACAAGCGTGTGCGTGACAAAGACCTAAACCTGGCCAAGTTTATCACATGATAGACAGGACAGTAGAACACAGAGATTGTGTTCAGAAGCCTGTGGCCTGAGTGTGATGTCACATTGCAGTGGCATGACAAAGACCTAATCCTGGCCAAGTTTATCACATGATGGACAGGACAGTAGAACACAGAGATTGTGTTCAGAAGCCTGTGGCCTGAGTGTGATGTCACATTGCAGTGGGGTAGTAAGAATGAGATTACACTCACCTACGTCAGGATGCCACTGTGGGACTTGAATGGGATAATGTTTCAGGATGAATCCTAAAGAATCCTTGGCATTTGACTGTTAGTATCTTTTTCAGAAATAACCGTGGCTATTTTGTGTGAACGCATAAAACATGTGGAGTGTATCCCAGAAAATAGAAAGCCCCACCAACGAGTAGGTGGAGTTACGGACTGGTTGCAGTGAAGTAGGCATTTGCTAGGAAGAATGAGGCACACATCTGTGCTGAGAGGCAGCATAGGCAAGCGAGAGGGATGACAGGTACCAGAAACGTCTGCCCTAGTGGGGCCTCACTTTGGTGCGTCCTTATTTGTTTGGACACTTGTGTGAATGACTGCACATCCACAGCCAAATCTGGAAAACAAGCCAGACTCTGAAAACCTCACAGTGCGGACTTGATCTTGATCGAATATTTTCAGCTCACAAAGGCTGAGAAGGCAAAGCATATGGGGCCGTAAGCACCCCAAGAGAGTAAAGACACCGACGGGCAGGAGAGTCTTCCCCTGAAAGGGACAACCGGCCTTCGAGAATGTGGTGGGAGCCAAGTATGGAATCTAAACATTAGCAGAGGTTTCCCACTTTCTTTGCCCCTTCATGGGTGACATTTCTGACCCCTTGTCAACAGTCTTAAACATCAAGTAATTTATTAACTGTAGCAAGCCTTGGTGGCCAATGGCAAGGCAGGCCACTGTTTATAAGAGGCTTTCCCCAATGCTGGATTACTCAGTGGAGACTCCCAGCAGCTGAGCCACCTGCTCTCAGCTGACACATCTTGGTTCACATGAGAACTTGAGAACACTCCTGAATTCTTGAATGAGTGCCTGGAGTCAAAAGGCTTGCTAGCATGGGAATTTGAGCTGGACAAAAAAAAAAAAAAAGATAATATGTTGGAACTGAGACACTGCGTTGTGATCTTAATTGGGGGTGGTTTGCTTAGCCAGACGGTAGAGGGGTATGCGGTGACATTAACTTTCCTTTTCCCTACCGTGTGCATCAGCTTTCGAGGGGGGTGTGTCATTTTCTCTTCTTCCCTTTGCTGCTGCTTATTTTGAATATTCCCCTCCCCCTAAAATGTTTTACTGTTTTCAAAGGTAAATAAAGAAATAAGCTTCAGACTTATTCAGGAGCAAACTCATCCTTCGCTGGGGTTCGCAGCTCGTCTAGGCTCTGGTCTGTGTTGGAGAGGAGGACTGGAAGACAAAGGTCACTGTCCTATGCTACGAATGACAAACGGATTAGCAAGGGATGTCTGCATTTCTTTATCTCTATATGAATGGTTTTTATATCTTTAGATAGATATAAAATATATTTATCCATGGTGAATTCATCTCATCTCATTCTGATCTTATTTGCCCCCTCTTCTCTCTCCTGCATTTCCCCCTCCTCCAGGACCCTTCTTCCTAAGGAGCCTTCCTCTCAGGTTCCTTTCATCATGACCCGCTGAGCTTAGTTAGGGTTGCTTGCATGAGCATGGATGAGGATAGTTTCTAGGTCAGATGCACACCATTGAAGCAAAAGGTCTCCTCCTCCCCAACAACCGTTAACCGCCGACAGATGCTCAGGGAGGGGTGTGGCCTCATCCATGAAAGAACGTTGATGTACCCAGTCTTGCGTAAGCGTGGGTGACAGCGGCTACTATGAGCTTATGAGTTCTCATGCCTTGTTGGAAGGACAATGTTTTTACAGCACTCTTTCTAGCCTCGGATTCCTTCTGTCTCCTCTTCCAGGACAATCCCATGGTGTGGGCGAGGCAGCGATCCAGGTGTCTTCTTGGGACTGGGCACCTACTATCTACTGCTTTTCAGCATGGCAAAGTTATTTTGAGAATGGTTTTGTGAAAAGTAGCTTTTCTTCTCCTTTGAATGAGTCACCATTTCTGTCTTCTTATAATTTATGTTCATGACATTGGAATTGAGGCATTCCTCCCTGAAGATCCTCTTCCGTTTCTCTAGGTGGGTGAAGACCTCCTTTCTCCTTCCGCCGCATTCCCCTTCCGCTTGTTACAGTCACTCTCCGTTTCTTGGCCACACTGGGAAGGTTTACTCCTGCTGCTGTCTTGTCCTCTCTGTGTCTGCAAATTTTTTCACTGTCTGTGGTGCTGTGCGTTTTGTTCTCCTTTGGTGTCCGGGTTTGAGGCAGGCGCTGGTTCTGGATGGCTTGTTTTCGGAAAAAGGCATCATTCCCTCTGCTAGGTGCACTCAGTTATTCATCTTGTCCAGAGTTAGATGGGACTGATTGGAACAGTAAGCTGAAAACAGCATCAGAGAAACAGAAACACCTAACAAAGCCAGGTCCAATCAATTCAGCAACAACGAAATGACAGAAGAGTTACTGAAGACCCACTAGGTGCCAGACTGTGATTGTTACTGTTGACCCACTAGGTACCAGATTACGACTGTTACTGAAGACCCACTAGGTACAAGACTATTACTGTTACTGAAGATCCACTAGGTACCAGACTGTAATTGTAGCTGAAGACCTACTAGGTGCCAGACTATGACTGTTACTGAAGACCCAATAGGTGCCAGACTGTGATTGTTACTGTTGACTTCCTAGGTACTAGACATGACTGTTACTGAAAGCCTACTAGGTACCAGACTGCGATGTAGCTGAAGACCCACTAGGTGCCAGACTGTGATCATTACTGAAGACCTACTAGGTTCCAGACTGTGATTGTTACTGAAGACTGACTAGGTACCAGACAGTGATTGTAACTGAACACTGACTAGGTGCCAGACCATGACTGTTACTGAAGACCCACTAGGTGCCAGACTGTGATAGATATTACTGAAAATAAGAGTCTGGGAAAGATGACCTAGTTTTTGCCCTGGAAGGATTTGCTTGTAAGGCAAAGGACTATGCAGAATGCTAGGAACAAATCCTCCCAGGTGGGTGGAACAGGAAGCTTCTTAGGTGAAGAATGGCAGGTGCTCACACTGGCTTCTGACTTACTGATTTCCCTCTTTGTTGAGCGACAGTATTCACGGAAAGCTGGCTCAGTGGGTACAGTGCTTGCTTCCCAAACATGAGGACATAGGTTTGTATCCTCAGGTCCCACCTGCAGCAGAAGGTGATAGTACTTATCTAATCCCCTGCTCCTATGGTAAGGTGGAAGTGCGGAGACAGCAGAATCCTGGAAGCCACTGGCCAACTAACCTGTACACGGTGGTGAGCAAGAGACCCTGCCTCGAACAAGGCAGAAGGTGCAGACTGACACCAGACAGTGTAGAGGAACTCTTGACCCTAACACACACACACACACACACACACAGATGAACATGCAGACTCATACCTTCACAAACATTTAAAAAGGGAGAGACTTCATTAAAGGAAAAAAATCAGAATATACAAATTGGAAGGTGTTTTCAAACATCACTCCAGCTGGGAGAGGGCCTGCAGCTGGCTCCTGTCAATCAGAAGATAGGCCCAGAGAGTGAGGACACGGAAGGATGTTGGTGACCTGTTGTCTGATGGCCCAGAATGCCAAGCGCTTGCCTCATTCCTTGGTAGCTTTCTCTTCTTTGTGAAACACTTGGTGAGGCCTCAGAGTCTGCAGGAGAAGGTGACAGAGCCCCGCGGCCAGCATTCCAGTGCAGCGTTCTTCTGCAGCATCAACCTATTAACTGGTAATTAAGTGACCAAAACATCACTTCCTTCCCGAGGGAGGATAACTTCCCTTCTTCACAGACAGCTGTTTTCAGGGATTTAAGAGAGACAAATAAATCTATATTAACATTAGTGTGGTTTAATGACACTGTTGTTTCTTCTGAGGTGCAAGGAAGTGCGCGAACCTGGACTTTGTCAGTGCCATGGTGCAGACATCTTAACTGTACATAATTTTTTAAAAAATAAAAATACAGAGGGACTAGGAAAGGGAGAGACAAGTTATTTAAATCCTGAATACAGTCAGACCTCATATGCATTGTTTTAAAAAAAAGCCCTAAAGAATTGCATACGGATTAAAGGGATGAATATTCTATTATTTCAGTCTGTTCTGCTGATCTTCTTATTGTGACTTTGTGCTTCTGAAACCTGCTCGGAATGTGGCTTTGCGGTGGTCGGCAGTAATTTTAAATGTGTATCAAGCACTTGATAGTGTATGATCTGCGTGCGGTTGCATTCTTATTCCCTAAATTTTCTACCAATTTATTACTTTTTTCATACTGTTTTAATATTTCAGGATGATGAATATATACAGCATCATTAAAGGTAAATAAAAAATGCATGAAATTAAAAAATGGAATATTAGATGTTTCTTTGCCATAATCCCTGGCCCAATAGGAATGAGCCGCCTCTGTTCCACCCAGTAATCCCCAAACATGATTAGGAACCTGGGAGTGTCCGCACAGCCCACATAATATTTGTACCACCTAAGCCTATTTATGTAAGGTTTGAGTAAAAGTTGTTATTAGAAGGACCTATAAACCCATTTTACATGTTAGAGAGATGGGCTCCTCTTAATCATTCCCACCTTTATTATGTCGTCGGAGTTGACAACAGCGTGTTCTTAATTCACTTTCTGAAAGCCGTCATTCTCCAGCCTTTCCAGGCTCAGCAGACACATTGGCGATTCTGCTGGAACACACTTTTAAGGCCATGCATTGAAATGGGTCATATTTGGTTCATTTGTACATTAAAGCCTTTTTTTTTTTTTAACTTGTAGGAAAGAATCAGTTTCCCAGCCTCTTTGCATAACCTCTGGGGCCACTGGAAAGGAAGCCAAGCCACCTTCCTTGATGCCTGGCTTGGACCAGTTTCCCCCAAGGAACTTCCTCTCCTAGGGCAATGTGGTCTCTGGACTTGCAGAACCCTTGTTTGGTTTGGTTTTGGTTTTTCATTAATTGCAACAAGTCTCACCTTTTATGAAAGAAAAGTATGTTGACCTATAAAACTGCTTAAATTTATTATATATTTTTTGGACCAGAAAAGGGAGTATTTTGTAAGAATATATGAAAGACCAAGGAATATTTTCTCCAGATCATAAGAGAATGGTCCTGATTAGCAATTTTATGTGATTTGAGTGACTTCTTTGGGAAGACAGTCTGCTTTTTAAGCAAATCTTCAGTGTCTGTTCCGAGGCCTTTTGATAGGGAGGGGTTCTCCAAAGCATGTCAAAGCCGTGGGCAACCTTGTTCTCCCTTCCACTTGTGTTTTGTCATGTACTGAACTCCACTTACTACAGTTTAGGGTCCCTCAAATTCATGAATATTGATTTATTAGTTGCAGGGCAGAAGTCTGGCATTTCAGGACAATTAGGTGTATGTCATTGGCAGCCAAATCCTGAAAGTCTCTCTAAGCAAGGTTCATTCTGGTTTGGTACTTATTTATTTTTGAACCTAAACACAGAAGTCATTGTTTTACCAAGCAGTGCAGGTTACGATTGGTGAAGATTGATACCTCCTTTTTAATTGACAAATAAAGTTATATGTATTTATCGCATACAGCATGTTATTTTGAAGATAGGTATGCATTGTGCAATGACTGAATTAAGCTAATTAGCAGAAGCATTGTCACATACATTCTCCATCCTGCCCCAATATCTCTTATTAAGTCCACAATTAGAAGCAATGTTGCTGCTAAATGGCCAGCCTGGCTAATGAACGACCTTGAATGTGCAGAATTTTATACAGAACTTTTTTTTATATAGAGAACTGATGTGAATGGCAGTGTGTGTATTTTAGACCTGCAATTCTCTCTCTCTCTCTCTCTCTCTCTCTCTCTCTCTCTCTCTCTCTCTCTCTCTCTCTGTGTGTGTGTGTATGTGTGTATGAACACGGTGTGTGTTTCTGTGAATATATAAATACATATATGTGTTATTCTAACGTCAACCCCAGCTTTGTGCTTGAGGCAGTCTATGTGTGGTATCTGACAGACAGTCTCGGTTAGTTGCCCTTGAACTCACTAACTAGGTCATGCGGGCAGCCTGGCTAGTGAGCCCTAGGAATCTCTGTGTCCCTACCTCACCAGCACTGGGATTTTAAATATGCTCTACAATGTCTAGCTTTTATACGCACGCACGCACACACACACACACACACACACACACACACACACACGCTCTTAAGTTCCCGGAGTTGAACTCAGGTTCTCACACTTGTGTGGTAAGCTCTTGGTGACAGCCACCTCCCAGCCCCTCTTTGGATGGATGACCTCTAATGAGCTTAGATGAAGCTTAGTCATGAAAGGGCCCCCCTGCCCCTTACCATCTGCATTGGTCAAGCCCACGTTTGCTTTTCGTTTGAGCAAAATTATTGCAACATTCCCGTTTGATCTTCTGTGAGTGTACCATTCCATGGATGCAGTCAGAAACCGTGGACATTTTAAATATTTTCCTTTGGAAGTTGATTTCTCTATGTCTGCTCCAAAATAGGCAAAACAAAACAAACAAACAGAGAAACCAAACAGCATACGGCCCTTAGACCCTGTCTCCCCCACCTCCCACCCAGATGAACTTTTCCCCTAAGAAGGCATTTCAGAACTGGAAGAGAGTTTTTAAATAGTCTACACACTTATGCTACAAAAATTCAGCGGGGAGCATGTGCCTTCCTGAGGTCCGGTGACAGCCTTTCTCGATTGTGATCGGTTCAGTGGAAATCTGAGCCCCCTCCACCAGCTGTGCCGAACCCAGCTCCAAAGTCTCAGGTTGCTTTGGCAGAGAAAGCCCTGCTCTGTTGCTACCACAGCATGTGGGGGTGACCATGTGGGCATGGGCGGGGCTGGGAAGCTTGAGCTGGGTGGTCCTGTTCCCAAGGCAGGTGGCACAGTCCCCAGGAGAGGGAAAAGTCTGAGCCAGGCTCCTGGACATTCTCCGGGTTACAAATGTAGTGTCTTCCATTTCTCAAGGCCCTACCGAAAAATACCAAATTCTGAAGCCAGCCTGGACGCTGCCATGACTTGGATTCAAGCTCAGACTAGGCAGTCAGTTGTGTGACATCAGGCCAGTTACTCACTTCTCTGGACTTTACTCCCCAGTTTGTGAAACCAGAATGGTGATAAAAATGTACTTGGAAGATTAAGCATGGGAATCATTTCCAGGCTCTCAGGTCAGTGCCTGCTCCGTAGCACTGAGCCATCCTACCTCCGTGACAGCCTCCCTCCCGCCCCGAGGGGTACACAGAGCTTTCTGTTTTATAAAAGAGACTGGAGCTTTAAGTCACCAGCTCAGCTAAGACCCCTGGCCAGAACCCCCAAGCCATTTGCATCGTGCTCTCACAGAGCCTCATCCAGATCAAAATAACGTGCTAGATCTCCTTCTTGATGCTAGCCGATTGTATCTGAAATAAATAGCAGTATGTCAGGATCTCCCCGTAGCTAACGTTACTGAACTTTCCAAAATCCAAGTTTTGTATGCTCGGTGATATTAGGAAGACATATGTGTATACACACACACACACACATACAATTATGCTTGTTACTGTGTAGACACTTAAATTAACTTTGCGCCTGGGGTGGGATATGCTACTCATAGTGGTGAAGGCCCTCTGCAAGCTTCTGCCTTACGTGATGCAGATACTTTTAAAGTAAGTAAAAGCTATATTTTCAAAGTAAAAGACTGAAGCAAGTAGCAAAACATTACACAGGAAGGTTTAAATATATGTATCAGGCAAAATCAGAAGAAACAGACAAATGTGCAGATGTATATTAATAAAGTGTAGAATCAACACTAATAAATTAATTTACAAGTTAATATTTGGATTATCTAAGTGACTGGTTATCAGTTGTTTGAGAAAAATGTTGAATTTTTCAGTTGTTGGATGATTTATGCACACAGTGCTCCCAAGAATCAAGTGAAACTATTTGTATACATAGGTATGATATTCTTCAAACTCCTTCTGTGTTTTGAGCTTCACTGTGCAGATGGAATCACTACCCACTCCCAAAATAAACAGTCAATAAGTACAAGTTGGCTATTGTTGTCCATGGCTCAGTCAGGCTGTTAATTTGGTTGATTGCTAGATATGGCCCAGTAGTCCAGAGGTGTGGGGGCATTGCTTTTCAGCAATTGACACCAGTGTTGTCATGGATAAATCAGGAGCTGTGTGTGTGTGTGTTTGTGTGCACGTGTGTGTATGCACAAAGCCTTTGGGCACATTAGAACGACTTTCAGCAGTAATGCAAAATGGGAAGTAATTGGGTTGAGGTGCTCCTGGGATATTAGTGGCGCTTCGGGCAGGAAATCAGGCATTGGAAAATAAATGACAAATTAGGATGCATAATCTCTTTATTGTGAAGCGGATGCCACAGCAGAGGTTCATAGCACATTAATAAACACCAGTTAATGCAAGGGAGACCTATTCTTGAAACTCGAAAGAGCCATCAGGGTGCTTTCCCAAGCATGGGAGTTTGGAAGCTGGGGAGCTGGGTTAGCAGGTGAAAGTGCTTGCTGTCCATGTGTGAAGAACTCAGGATCCCCATATGAGCATATGGAGAATGGAGGCCTACCTGTAGTCTTAGGATGTGGGAGGAAAGCCAGGGGTTGCCTGAGCTTGGCTGCTCTATTGAGAGTGACAGAGAAAGATGTCTCCGACCTCCACAGACATGCTGGCATATATGTCCACACACATGTACCATGTATGTGAACATACATACATAGTTTACCAAATAGTTTCCCCTCTAGAGCAGGCACATTGCATCTGAAACTAAAGAACAAAGCTATGATGCCATCATAGTGTTGGAGCCCAGATGGACACTTTAATCTCCACCTGCCTGACTGTCTCCAACAGACTCAGGACAGGCAGGACTCAATGTTTCTCCCTTTACAGAGGTTACCTAAAGGTAGGTGCAGTCAAGTGACTGGCCAAATGCTGCTCAGTATTGGCAAGGAAGTTAAACCGTAATTTTCAGGCTTCAAAACTTATATCCTGTGATCTCATATCCCCATCTATGTCAGAATAAAAATCGATATTACTTGTAATTATGTAACATAAATTTTCATCTCTCCTGAGGTGGGACTCATATCCCTGGT
This sequence comes from Chionomys nivalis, assembly GCF_950005125.1. Taxonomy (NCBI): domain Eukaryota; kingdom Metazoa; phylum Chordata; class Mammalia; order Rodentia; family Cricetidae; genus Chionomys; species Chionomys nivalis. The sequence continues at coordinate 7,272,567 of NC_080090.1, forward strand.
CTGCAAAATTACAAATGGAGCTAAATTTTCAATTATTAATATGGTACTGATTGTGCAGTTCTTCCTTTGCTGTCCTTGATGACACACGGCATCAGGAAAGCTCCTTCATGTGAAAACTCTGACCCACGCACGGCTGAGCCACTTTGTGTCCAAAAGTGTCACTCAGAAGGCTAGCATGGCTGCCACTGCTCAGATGTGCTGACTCTTGGCTGGGCGTGTCATGTGTTCACCAGGCACAGCTGTCTGAGTCATGGGATTCCTAACCGAGCATCTCCAGGACACCGCTCACGGGATCCTTCAGTGACTCAGTGCCTGCCATAAAGCCTTCCAAATAGACTCTGGTTACTCTGCTAGCTTCTGCCACGCTGCGGTGAGCACTTGTGTGCGGTATTTTGTCTTAGCTTACATGATGATCTGCAATTGTCCTAGTGTTTATGATAAAGGTGATGTTTTGCACGTGGAGTCCTTTCTGTTTCCCTTGTTACCGGCCCTTCCCTTGGAGCTGTCCAGTATAGGTCACAGGCACTTTATGCTTGTTGGTATAGACTTTATGCTTATTGACAGAGAGTTCTGGGCTAATCGTGACCTGTCTTGTTGGTTTGCATCAACCTGCTGTCACATCAGTAGGGCTGAGTTCACTGAGAGGTGGGAGAGAGTGGATGGTGTCCAGCCAAGGCCACAGAGGAGAGCTGTGGAAAAGTCATCTACCAGGAGAAGGCTGGACTGTAGCTCAGTGGTTGAGCACTTGTTCAGTTTGTCAGAAACACCAGGTTCCATCCGCAGCAAAGAAAATGAGAGGTTGTCCTGAGATAGAAACAGCGGGGTTTGGTGATTACGTGTGAGCTAGAGTTGTCATGGTTTCTAAGGGAGGAAAGTTACATTGCAGAAGACAAAACAGCACACAGCAAAGAAGCCCGCGGAGGAAAGGAACTGCTCGTGGAGACTGAGCCTCCGGGGTAAAGTACGCTTGCTTTCTCGGCTGTGTGTGTTATCCAGTCTACTGTCCGAACAGTGATCTCTCAGGCATTGAATGATGGCGCTCTCCTCCCCTCCCCAGTAAGGCAAGAGGAAAGCTCCCCACTCGGTGACTAAACAGGCATCATCTTACTTATTTCTTTGACCCCAACTTTGAACACAGAGCCCAGTTCACACAGAGACACATCTCAGTGCCCCATGGAATTTCGGTTTTCTACTGGATCTTTAGAAAACATGGAAATACATTCATTTAGTATTGTTTTGTAAATCCCATTCTTTCTGACTTTAAAGAAACAAGTTGAAGGCAGACAAGGTTAAAATACTGGGTTTTAGTTCTTTGTCTAATTCCTTTCTCAAGCATATACTTGAATCCTTAGCTGGGTTGTTTCGGGCGAGAGCAGCCTTGGGTAGTTACTCTGTGGACTTTCCTCAGGACAATCTAGTAATGTTTTTACTAAATAGCCTGTGATCTGGTGGCGGATAAACAGTGGAGTCTCTGATTTAATGACCCCCCTCTTTGACAGTGGCCTGCCCTGTGCCAGAGCCAGCACCCTGGGCCCTGCTTTTGTTCGATATTTCCAAGTACTACGACAAAACTATTTACATTTTGCCTGAATAGCTTAAACACCATTTTAGAAGACTTTAGATTGCTTTTGAACATATTTGAATGCATCTTTAGCCATCGCTGGGCTTAAAATGGAAACCCTTTTTTCAGCTTATCTGTATTAAACACCTGTAAAAATCAATGGTACTGTATTTTTTTTCCTTATAATGCTCAGTCCCTTTAACTAATGCCAGAAATAATGCACAATTTATTCTAGTGCGTTCTTTCCCCTCTGCCTGGTGTTCTCTGGTAGGAAAGTGGCATAGCGTGGAAAAACTCACTTCTGCTGACTTAATGGTAAAATTACCCAGCTGATGTTGAAATTCAACCAATCAGAGCCTAATCCTCAAGAAGAAATTTTCTATCTCCCCTTCTGATTATCACCTGTCTTCTTCATAATGAATATGCAGAAAGTTTATTTGTTCTGAAGCATAGACATACATAAGTGACCGATAGGGCAGGTCAGAGTTAACTCAGGATTTTTTTTTTTTTTGAGCTTTGCTATTTTCCTCTAAAGTCAGAAGTCATTACGTTCATATTGAAAGTATCGAGTGATTTGTCTGAGCTTTGTGTCAAACCAAGATTCGTGTGCTCTCGCCCATTACAAATGTGGAAGATTGGCCATTTTATGAGTTAGAATAAAAAATATGATAATAATGTCTTTTCATCATCATAAAGAGATGATAATGACTAAATGAAATATTTATATTATCTCATTTTATTTGATAGGTTCCACCTTCTCCCACACAAAACATTTCCTCAAGAGTAACCATCGCCTTTGATTTAAAAAAGAAATCTGGGTAGAATTAAGGTTCTCCCTGTCCCCACAGCTGGTTAATCCAGTGTCTCATTTCTTTATTGCTTTATTCTCTTAATTCTTTTTGTTTTTGCATGTGCCTCTCCAAAGAAAACCTATGAAATCTGTACGTTCAAGGTTATGCATAAAAGCTTGATATTTAAGTTTTCTTATTTATATTATATTTGTGTTTTTCCAAACATTGCTTTTTGGAAATTAGTGTTAATATGCATACATTTATATATATGTGTGTGTGTGTGTGTGTATAGACACACACACACATATATATACATGGATACATACATGCATGCACATACACACACATTCTCTCTCTCTCTTTCTCTCTCACAATTCAAACAACCAGAAGTAGAAAATATTTGGAAGAAATGATGTCTATCCTCAACATATGCAGAGATTTCTCCCCCTTTCTTTAGCCCCTGAACAACACAACAAAAGACAGGTGCTGAGTTGGCTTTGTTCTTAAAGTGCATAGCAGGAAGGATGTAGGAGTAGATAGTAGGCTATACATGGTTCTAGACAAATACAATATTTTGTATGGGAACCTGAGCATCCCTAGATCGTATTCCCTGGGGACACTGAGACACCTGTACATACAGAAAGGCACCCCCCATGATCTATATGCTATATTCATTTTGTCAGAGTCTTTGAACTGGAGGTATAGCTTGAAGGAGAAAACATGAACTTAGTAACATGTACAAGGCCCTGGGTGCAATCCCATAAGAAGGATGAATGTGATTGGCTTTTATTTTCTAAACAGAAATGCTTAGGGAGACAGATTTTATATGTCCAACATGTAGCATACTTACATCATAGAGAATACATATGCATGCACACACATAGGCATACAACACATATGTGCATGCACATACAAACAAACACACGCACACATGCAAACTTGTGCACACACACACATTTGCACAGACAGGTGGCCGAGAGTCTTCCTCCCCTCTACTGCTGGCCGGCACATCCCCCCTCCCCCCCTTGTTTTGATCTACTGCTTGCAGCTTTCCAGGCTGTGCCTCTAAGATGGTTTCTTCTCCTCACGAACTAGCTTCCCTTACTCTCAGCTAGACTTTTCCTGGGATTTTACTTTTGCTTGAGCCTTAAGGTAGAAGAACATCGGCCAGAAGTGACCAGAAAGAGGGGACAGATATATCTCCATGGCGGAGACGTCAGTGCATAACCTGTAGTCTCTTCTGCAAGTCTGGGAGAGGAGAGCGGGTGACGTGGCTGTGCTGTGTGCTGTTTCACGCTTCTCTCACCTGCCTGCCTCTCAGTAAAAGCTTCAGGCACACAGCGAGGTCATCATGTTTTTGTGTGAACTACCTGTTTCTTCTCCTACCCGCTTTCCATCTCTTTCTTCCTCCTTGCCTGTGCTGAACACACCGAAGTCAAAGAAAACAGGCGTTGTCCAGTTTGTTCTGACTTCAAGAGATGTTCACCTCTGTGGAAGGTGGTGGAGGCAAGCTGAGAATCCAACTGACATTTTAACAGCATGTCTGTGGGGACTGCTGCTCCCTGCGGCTCCAGGCTGCTGCCTCTGGCCCTTCTCAACAGGTGTCTGCGGACTTTGGTGCTGTGCACCTGGCTGGATGGACAGATGGCATAGTTTTTGCTTCAGCACCTGTTTTTTTTTTTTTGCAGGATATATTCAGGTTTGCTTGAAACCAAAAGAAATTATTTCGGCAGGGTTTCAGGCTCGAAAGACAACAAACTGTCCTGTGTTCTAAACATCCAGCTTTGCTGGAATTTTCTCCGTGCTTCAGGAAGGCGTTTTGGATTTGGCATAAGTCTGTAACAATGCTGTGGTGTTCTGTTCATGTCCCTAGTACAAAATTTCAAATGATAGAGACTGAGATAGAGACTGAAGTCATCGGTATGCTTTGTAGACTGGAGATAGGTATGACTGTAGTTTCATCCATCCACCACTGTGTGTGTGTGTGTGGGGGGGGGGGTTCTGTGTTGTGGGGGGTGAGTTTCTGTGTGTGTGGTTTCTGTGTGTGTGTGTGTGTGTATGTGTGAATGTGGGTGGGTTTCTCTGGGTGTGGGGGTATGTGGGGGTTGTTTCTCTCTGTGTGTGTGGGGTTTCTCTGTGTCTGTGTGTGTGTGTGCATGTGTCTGTGTGTGTGTGTCTGTGTGTGTGCAAGAGTCTGTGTGTGTGTCTCTATGTGTGCTGACACCTACATGTGCTTTTCTGTCACTCTCACAATGCAGCCAAGTCCTTGCTCAAGATTTTAATGCAATAAAAAATAAAGCATAAATTAATTAATCACGTGTAGTTGGAAGGAATGGGATTTTAGAGCCAAAATTAGTTGCCCAGCTTTGGTTGAATTATTGCTTCTAAGTCTTGTTAGCTGGCTAACATTAGTATGAAGTTGTAGGTGGGAAAACAGCACCTGCTTTGTGGGGGTTGCCACAGACATCATAAGGTAATGTATAAATTTAGCATAGCCCCTAGTAGGTGTGTATGTAACTTCGTGGGAACTAGGGCAGTGTCTGACTGCAAAGAACTGCTCGGCTGTTTCTTCCCCCCCCCACATCCCTCCCTCTCCCTTTCTAACTGTCTTCCTTCCCCTTAGAGAAGAAATCTACGGAGACAAAACTGGGTGGCAGAACTGTATGATGTGACACTAACCTCTTGGCACTGGCATGATGAATTTGTTGGTAGGGCAGCTGCTTGCTTTGCACACAGGTGGGCTTGACGTGAGCCCCAGAAGTCATACACTAATTCCCACACGGTAGCTTGCTCTGTAACCTCAGTGTGGAGAGCTGGAGACTGATGAGTCCTGGGCTCACTAGTCTGCCTATCTGTTCAGGAGCTGTGGTCTCCAAAGAGACTAATGGTATTTCCATCAGAATGGCGCTTGAGGTTTCTCTCTGTCCTACACAGACACAGACACAGACATGTGCTTGCGCGTGCGCGCACACACACACACACACACATGCACATCATACATATACACCACAAACCCACACCATGACTCTACACCACACACACACATGCATGAACATCATACATACACACCACACACACACACACACACACACACACACACACTGAAAACAAACATGACTCAATGTTCTCTCTGATGCTTTACAAACCAATGGTGAGATTAGAACCTGGTCAAGGAGAAAATGATGTTGGAAAGGATTGCGCCTAACCCTGACATCATAGTCTCATGACTTAAAATCTGAGATCCACTGACGCTTACTCATTAGGACCGACACGCATCTATAGGTCTGGCAGTTCAGTTCTCCAGCTGGGTCATTTTATGTGGACTTTGTCCCACCTTGTTGAGTAAGTGGGCCTCAGAGTCGGTGGCTTTTCACGCTATGATCGTGCGTTAGCTTTGGCTCAGTGATCACATCCAAACACCAAGAATTCCAAGTTTTCTTGGCAGTACAGATCCAAATACTTATGGTGTTTATTTGGATGTCTCTCTTAATTCTACTCACGAGACATTGCCACAGAAAGGAGCCCGTTTCAGTCCTTTGGGGCTGGTATGTAAGGAGTGTCATCTTGGGAGATAGGTGTTGGGTAAACACGTATCTGAGATCTCGGTCAACATAGTCTTGTGAACTTTTGATTCTTAATTGGGCATCTGACATCTATTAGTCCATGGCCAGCCACAAATTTAATAAAGTTTTTTTGTTATCTAACTAGTTAACATACATAGCCCTTGACTATAATGGAGCCTCTGGCTTTTCTGGCATTATGAGGGAATCATAATGTAGCTGGAACATACAACTGGTGCTTGTGCTTCATGAAGCAAGCTTCTTTCTCAAGCATTTATTCATTTATTTAACTATTTATTTATTTATTTTGTGTGTGTGTGTGGGGGGGGAGCAGAGAGCAACTTTCTGTGGAGTCCATTTTCTTCTTCCACCTTCCAGGGATTGGGCTCAAGCTGTTAGGTCTGTGCAGAAGTGCATGGCCTGCTGGGTCATAGTACAGGCCCTTTCTCTCACTGCTGGAAACTGCTCCAGTATGGCTGTAAACCAGACATAACCATCCTCCGAAAAACGGAAGAAAAGAATTCCTAAGCAAAATACGCATGGATTTCTCATAGAAAGAGTAGGATGCCTGGAATCAGACAATGAAAACTAAGGGGGCAATGCTAGAAGCTTCTGTCTTGTTCTCCAGGCCAATCACTACTAAACCGATCATTGCAGGGGACTCAATGACTGAAGGCTGCTTTGAACTTGATTTTTAATAGTCTGTTACTGATTGAAGGTCTCCCAAAAGCCATTACAGTTCAGGAAACATACAGAACTGGCTCCTTCATCAAGAGCATGGAACTTGCCCTGCTGTTATGATCAAGAACCCCCACAGAACTCAAGCTTTTGCAGATTGGATTTCTGTCCAAGCCCACAGGGTAGAGGGCATGCTTTCCCTCAACAGCCCAGGGAGGGAAAGATGATGGCATCATTTGATGAGTTTCCTCCCCAATATACAAGACTACAACAAAAAGACAATACCTGGATACGATTCCCAGTCTAACAGAGTGCTGCCCATGCCTTGCGAGCTCCCCAAAGGATGGTTTAACTCAATGTGCTTGGAGTTTCTTATATCTGAGTTTTGTCCAGTACTCTGTTCCACTCCCTGAGCAATATCACACACGGGGGCAGGATGAAAGTGAGTTGGATGGCCCTGCAGCCTGGGCAGCGCCAGTGACCTTGTGGCTGAGTATTAACTTGAAGTAGTGGAATTAAAACCAGCTATTCTTCTGCATTGTCAGGCCTTGCATTGATAAGCACAAAGAAAAGTAAATAAAAAACACCTATTTCAAAACCTCCCCTGCAACCTTTTTGTTTTATGACAAAAGAGAGTTAATTAACATACTTGTGGTAAGCAGCCTTCCCAAACTCATGCTAATTATGTATTCTGTTGACCGTGACTCCAGTCATACCGTAATTGGCTTGCAGTAACATGACATTTCAAATCATCTCTTGAAATTACATCAAAAAGCCAGCCTGTTTTGTTTTGATAGGGGAACAATCAATTTGATAAGTGGTAACACAGCTCATTGTTTCACATTAATTAGACTAATTGCTGCATGTTAGCCTCTGAAATAGACAGAACTTGGAGAAGACAAAGGCTGTGGCCTTTAGCATGCAATGTGTGCAACGGTTCCACTTGCCTGCACATCCTGGAGATATGCAGAGAGCGGAGCTGGTAGGCAGCCTTGCAGGGAGCTGGGCTTCACAGTGGTGTAGTGCGTTCTGTGGAATATACAGGCTTTCAGTTAGAGCACCCCGGTTCCCACGACCCCCAGAGGGACAGGAGAATGGCCCCAAAGAGAAGCTATTGTCTAGCAATCTCTGCTTAAGATCTCCCAGGCACCCCGTTTCCGTTTCCTTCCAATCGTATGTGCCCTTGGGTTCCTGCTGGAGATGTCCAGGTTTGGATTCTTTGTGGTATTCTGGACATAAACGATTTTAAAAAAAAAAGTCTATCACAAAACAGAGTCCAAACAAAACCAAATGCCTAAAAATAGAATTCCTTTTTTTAAATTTCCAATTACAGAAGTAGACTATTTTAATCCGCAGAGATGAGGCTGCCTGTCTTTAGAGAGCTCTTTCCTTAGCTATCCATTTGATAGAGCATACCTCGGATTATTCTCGAGCCTGCCAATTTGGCCAAATTGGACAGCGTCATGTTCCTGACAACAGCACATGTCAATTTCAACTGGCAGCCAAGAGCATTGCACTTGTGACCCGCCTGCGCTCCTGATGCTCACAGCGGTGGATGCTATCCTGTTACTGGGTGTCTGATGCAATGGAACAGAGATCTTGTCCAAGGAAGAAGCATCTAGCACTTAAAAAAGAAAGAAAGGATAGAACAGTTGCTCTGGCTCTGAGGCTCTTTGTGGTTTAGTTATCCACTGGGCTCAGAACCTTCTTTGCTCACTGCTGGTCCGGGTAAACCAGAGTCTGGTGGGTGTGTCGCTACCCATGTCTTCAGTATTTTACCTGTAAAGTGGGGAATGACTCTCCACGCCTGGCCCCACAGTTACCCGTCGCCAAGTTCAGTGAGTTTAGATGGTCTGTTCTCTTGGTTTGACTTTGAGATCAGAGACAAGTTTCAAGCAACTGACCGTGCTATCAGGGAGCACATTGATTCCTGGGGAATGGAGTTCTCACATCCGTGCGTGGTACGGGAAGGACTCTCTCCTCTCCAGCTTCCTCAGCTGCACTGAGAGTCCGCACTGTCTTGAACAGGAAGGAAGGCGACAGCAGACAAAACTGACTTCCCATTAGACACACAGCGGCCTTACACGCCCCAGAATTGTGAGTACGGTGCCTTGCCATGGGCGCATGCTAGTTGGGCTTTCCTTGGAGTTGGAGAGGGAAGTTGGGAACCTGGCTTAGGAAACGAATGCGAGACATGTAGAGAATGATTGGCTTCTGCGCATGAAGGCAGGGATGGGGGAAAGGGCGGTGTACAGACAGCCACACCAAAGGACGGCGTTTCCATTCCTCTTTTTATCGCCCCCTCAAAGGGACGGACCCTTTGCAAGAACCTGAAAGCACAAACGCGTGCGGCAGATTTAATTTGGTCATTTTGAGTGTGTGTGTGTGGTGTAGCAACTAGCAATGCAATGATTGCTCTTACAAGTTAATAAATCTTCCACAGCCCTTTAAAAGAAACGGGGCTTTCTGATTTAAGTGTGCAAATGTGCTGATTTCCCTAATCCCAGGGTTTATTCAGAAGGCAAATGACAAGGGATGGGGTGTGCCAGGACTGAGACCCCTAAACATGCAGATTCAGGGTGAGTTCCCTTTGCCTCAACACAAGCTGGAAGCTACCCTGCCCCTTGGGCAGTCAAGTTCCACTCCAGGCAGAGAGAACCATTCCCAGTTAGGTGAGAGTCAATCTCTGGCAAGTTTGGCAGCCAACCAAAGGTCTTTAGGCCACCCCGTGCTCCACCTGAATGAGATATCGACGAGACATGGCTAGCCACACAGAGTGGAGGGACTAGATAAATTAATTAATTAAATTGTCAAAGCACTGACAAATTAATTCTCAGTATTTGAATTGAGATCCATTGCTCAGCAACAAGGGGAAAGCACCAGTTCTTTGGTGTGGGGCGGCTGGGAGCTGGCCTTGAATGCTGCTTTCTCTCTCTCTCTCTCTCTCTCTCTCTCTCTCTCTCTCTCTCTCTCTCTCTCTCTCTCTTAAAAGCGTCACTGGGGAATCAGGAGTTGGGTGGAAAGAAAGAACTGACAGGTTATTAACCTGTGTTGAATCTTTCTGGCCAGTTATTTATTTAAATTCCAACTGGCTTGGTCCTGCTTGCTTAGTTAGGAGAAGGGAAAAGATCTGAGAAAACAGGGTACATATAAAAAAGAAAGACATAATGTAGGAAACGTGTTTAAATGGGCACAGTTGGCAGGGCTATCAACCACATGGTGATTACAGACACAGGCCTGCTGACGCCAAGGGCTGGAGGGGCACCTGGAGCCCAGGGAGCTCTGCCAACCTGTCCACCAGCAAAACAGTGTATGTGTGGGGGGTGTACAAACAGGATGAAAAGTTTTCAAGAAAATATTATGAAGTTTTAGTAAATATTATGACTACCAAGTTGATATTTATTTGCTTCTAAATGGGAAATATAGCTTTCACTGAGGGCCAGAGATTGCTTATCTTGCCTTAGTTGATAACAGGGTGGAGGTGAGGTTGTGCTAGGGACCCACCAGGACCTAAAGACTCATGCTGAGCCTTTGTCTTAAAAACTGTGAATCAAAGTTTGTAGAAGACATCAGGGGCCACTGTGAGGCCTGGAGATTGAACAAACTTAAAAAACATAATCCGTTCTCCTGTATAATTTCTCATTGGAATAAGAGAATTTCTTTTTATACCTGTGTTGAATAGAGACAGTTCTGAGAGGACCCTCCCCGACATCACACCACATCCCTACCATCCATACCACATCCCTGCCATTCACACCACATCCCCGCCATTCACACCACGTCCCCGCCATTCACTGTACATCCCTGTCATTCACTCTACATCCCTGTCATTCACACCACATCCCCACCATTCACACTACATCCCCGCCATTCACACCAAATTCCTCCATCACACCACATCCCCACCATTCACACTACATCCCCGCCATTCACACCAAATTCCTCCATCACACCACATCCCCGCCATTCACACCACATTCCCGCCATTCACACAGCATCCCCGCCCGAGGCCTTACGCAAAGGATGCATGGGAATTGACGAGGATGCTGCACTGCAGTCCTTCATGCTCCAGGGATGGCACTGTTGCTTTATATTGCCAGCTGCCGACACTAGAGGCCATGCTGACCTGATCTCATTAAGTGGTCCAGGTCTTGAACTATGGTAATCCCCTGCCTCAGATGCTCAAGTGCTAGGCTTATGGACTTGAACCACACCACCTGAGTCCAGTTTTTCACTCACTGCTTTGTTAGTACAGACCCTCAAACTGATCTCAAAGAATCTGGACCTCCATGATCCAGACAAAGGCAAGCCCAAGGAAATGGACTCACCCATGCATAGATTGCTACTGAGCATGCCTAGTGACAGAGCTTAGTGTAGCATGCACAGAGACGATTGTCTTGTCAAGGCTGATGATACCTAATTCCACACACGAATAGAGTATTTTCCCCTCAGTAATGCTTTACCGCTCTTAATTTTGGTTTTATATTGATAAGTGCTTTTTAAAAATGCCTAGACCACATAATTGCTAAGAAAATTAAATAATTACAAAGCTCCTTGGGAGGTGCTTAGCAAATACAAAGTCGTTTGTGCTTACATTGTCCCTTGTGAAAATGGCGTGGTGATCATCAAGTGATGACCATGCATAACTAAGGAGAGGTATAGATAAGCACCCAAAGTTTCCCCGTAATATTCTTAGGGCCTAACTTGTGGATATGCACTGACCCCAGGGGCCTCTGGCCACATGCGTGTAAGGGCTTTCCATCCACAAACTTCTGGAAATGGTTAGTGAGTTTTAGACTAAGGGGTCTTACAAGTGTGTGTGTGTGTGTGTGTGTGTGTGTGGTGTGTGTGTGTGTATGTGAGAGAGAGAGACAGCCAGCCAGCCAAATATATTTGAGAGAAAAATTGCCATACATTTTTTCTATTTTCTTTTATTGAAAATAGATCTTTTTTATATAATAAATTCTGATTATTGTTTCTCCTCCCACAGTTCCCCTGAGATCCTCCCTATGTCCCCTCCCATCCAAATCCCCAGGGAAACTCCATTGGAGAAAACTAATTTTACCTGTGAGTAGCTCTCAGTTGGAGACAGATTCTGGGTTAGGGATGGGGCCTTGTCTCAGTTCTCTCAGGGACTGGGCCACCTCTGGCACAGATCCCTGCAAGCCCCATGACTTCAGACATACTTTGGTCCTGCTGTGCTGAGAAGGTCTTGTTTCCTTGGTGTCCTCCATCTCTTCCTGCTGTTTACATTCTTTCTGCCTCCCCTTCTGCAGGGTTCCCTGAGCCCCAGGAGAGGGATTTAATGGGGACTTCCCATTTAGGGCTGAGTGTCTCTCACTCTCCATACCTTGTCCAACCCTGGGTCTCTGGATTTGTTCCCATCTATTGCACAAGGAAGCTTCTCTGATGATGGCTGAGCGAGGCATTGATCTGTGAGTATAGCAGGATGTCGTTAGGAGTCCTTTCTGGTTATGTCCTTTAGCAAGACAGTAGTATTTGGTTTTATCTTAGACCCCTGGCCTATCTGGTTTCAGATTCTTAGCCATCAGAGCAGTGTTGGAGATGGATTCCATCTCATGGAATTGATCTTAAATCCAAGCAGATATTGTTTGGCTACACCTATACCATCGCACTAGCACTTCTGGCAAACAGTTTATCACTGTGGATCTGATTTTGTAGCTGGGTTGATATTTGTCTTTCTCGTTTGGTAGAGTGCAGAGTACCTTACAGTACCAAGAACACCAGTCCATAGGGGTGAAGGCTGTATATAGAAAACTGATGGAGGAGTTACTTTCATTTAATAAAGAAACTGCCTTGGCCCATTTATAGGCCAGCCCTTAGGTGGGAGGAGTAAACAGAGAGAATGCTGGGAGAAAGAAGCTGAGTCAGGAGTCGCCATGATTCTCCCACTCCAGACAGACGAAGGTTAAGATTTTTCCTGGTAAGCCAGCTCGTGGTACTACACAGAATATTAGAAATGGGTTAGATCAATATGTAAGAGCTAGCCAATAAGAGGCTGGAACTAATGGGCCAGGCAGTGTTTAAAAGAATACAGTTTCTGTTTAATTATTTTGGGTAAAGCCATGCGGGCAGCCGGGTGCCGGGGACGCAGCCCCGCTGCTCCATATTACAACAGAAAATGCTACATTTTTCACGTTCAGCCCACACATTATGTAACTGCCCCTCAATATAGCCATTTTTGTTCACATTTCCCTACTGTTTTCAAACTAAATTTGATTTGTGCATCTTGCGCTAACTATGGCAATATCAGACAGAGTAACTGGTTAGTCCCCCGCCCCCACTGTTTTTGCCTCTGTGGAATCCCATTGTGCTCCAGTGACACCATCATTCTTAATCTTCCCTTTCCCCCAAGCACCACCCCCTGGGAAGATGAATGTTCACCTTCCTTCTTGTCTACAGTTCCAGTTCCCTGCTTTTCCAAGCAGAAAGCACATTGGAGGGCTTTCGTCACCATCTTGCTATGTACCCGTTTGGATGTTTCTCCGCTTGTGGGGGAGCAAACTTTTTGAAGAGAAGTGCTTAGTAGTTTTCACGCCTTTGGCACCCTGCCCTTCTGAGGGTAGTCACTCTTCAGAAGGCACTAATACAAGGATATGAATAAACTCATGACCAGGACTGTGAAGAGAACCAGTCACTCATTTTGACTTCTTCATTTTAGAACTTATTTTTTTATTTTCTTATGTGGAGTATGTTTGAGTAACAGGATGACTCAGATGTATGAGATGGGAAAAATAGGATTGTCTTAGAGGAAGGAACTGGCTCCTAAATATAAGGAATTGGCAAATTGGGCTGAAACTGTGACTCAGTGGCGTAGAATCTGACTACCACGTGTGAGGCCCTGATCCTACAGACAGAAATGAAAAATAATCAATAACCTAATTTTTCAAAGTTAAGCAAAGGCTCTGCACAGACCCCTTATCAACACATGAAAATGGCCATCTTGTGCTATGGAGTTGACCTAGTGGGTAAATCACTTGCCATGCAAACACGAGGGCTCAAATTCAGCCCCTTGGCACTCATGCCGTCACCAGCCTGTAATCCCAACCATCGGGAGACAGAGGTTGGAAGTATTGAAGCGCTAGGTCCCCGAAACAAGCTGCCGGGCTAGACTAGCTGCACCAATCAACTTTGGACTCAAGTGAGAAACCCTGCCCAATATGTAAACATATTAATGCCTGACATTAACACCCCCGTGCTCATCACAGCACCCTTGGTAGTCCTCAAGAAATGAAAATAACCTAATGTCTATCCAAGGAAGATCAGAAAAAGAAAATGTGGTATGCACAGCTTGAGATATCAGTCAGTCTTTCATGACAGAAATGATGCCCTTGTATGAAGACATAGGTGAACCTTAAGGTAGACAGAGAAGCAGAGCTCCTTCTGCACAGCTCCAGTTCTCTGAGAAATGTGAATCATACCATGCATGGAAACAGGAGCAGCAGATGGTGGGACCCGGGGAAGGGAGAGGGAAAATGAGAAGGTGCCAATCACATGTGCCTATAGTTAGTAACGCCATCTTGTCCACTTTAGAATTGTTCATAGGCTTAGACTAGAGTGTGTGCTCTGTGGGGGAACCCTTGCTAGCATGTGCCAAGGCTTGAGTTCGATCTCTAGTCTCCATGATAAAAATCCATTAAGGTGATAGATTTCATGTTGTTCCCAAGATTTGGGAAATTGAAACAAACAAAAACAACCTGTGAATTGATGCAAAATCAAATGTGTGTCATAGAATACGTGAAATGAAACTCTTTCCTGACCAATTTGTTATTTGTGAAGACTGTTAAATTCTTCTTTCGTGGTCCTGAAGCATGTTTCTTTAACATAGGGCTTAACAAAATTCATGGGTTTATAATCTTTTAACACAGGGTCCCCTGAGAAAACAGAGAACCCCCATAGGGATGGGGGTGAGGACAGAGTGAAGGGGCTAGAACTCAGTAGAGTCTCTGAGTATGGGCACTTATCAGCCAGGGAGACTCCCAGCTCCCACTCATCCTCAAAGGAGCCTCAGGCCCAAAAGTAATTAAAAACCCCTGCTTTGGTATTTCTATTCAAGCAAATGATGCTTCTTTCTTATTAAAATAGAACCCGGTCTCTAATGACTTGTTATTGAAGAGATGCTTTCATGCCTTTTAACAAGCACCTTTTGTCACCTGCTATCCAGAGAAGTGCTTCTGAATCGCCTCAAGTGTTGGTTGATGTCCTTTTCTCACTTTTAAAAGTGAGCTGTGCTACACAGAGAAATCCTGTCTCAAAAAACCAAACCAAAGAAAAGCTAGCTGCGTTTTTGTCTTCCTTGTCTCCCCTGTGTTTTAGTGGTCCCAATACTTGAGTGTGTAGCTGTATACCAGAGAAGGGCAACTGGGGGAGCCAGCACTGCCCTGGGTGGAGTGTTGGTCTGGCGTGATTTTTGCTTCCACCATTGGTGAAGTGATTGGAGCATGGAAGCCAGATGTTAATGGTCTTCCCGAATGGGCTAATAGCTGCGTTGCAAGATGGTAAATTTTGGCGCAATTATCTGTTTGTTTGTTTTCCGTTTGAATTTACCTGTAATGTTAGCTCGTTTCCAACTGAACTTCTGGTCAACCTTTCCTTTCAGCAGTTCTCTTTCCTTCTTTAGTTCCTGTCCATTTGATATGCTGAAGCCTGTCTCTTCTCTCACCTGATTTAACATATTTCCACTTACAAACATGGGAAGGTTTTGAAGGGGATACTATCTTTTCCAGAATAGTATAGCAAGGATTCTCTGTGTTCAGATTTCACATCTCTGGTTTAAATAACTGCAGTTTCCAAACTCAGAAAAAAGGCATGTTTGTTCTGAACATGTACAGACATTTGCCCATGTCTTAGTCCCTCAAGAACACAGGATGATGATTGTACTACATTTTATTTTGTACCTGTCTGTGATATATTTTATTTTGTACCTGTGTAATCTAGAGATTGTTGAAAATACAAATGAGGGTTTCATAAACCGTAGACAGATATTTTGGCATTTTATAAAGGATTCTAGAATTCTTGAACTTTCAAATCTTCGATAGGCCTGACACCAATCTCCAGGCGACATCAGGAAACCTGGACATGGTTCTAGGGCTGCATATATTATAATACAAAGTTACCCAAAACAAATCGTTTATAGTAGTTGTGGATAAATTCATCCTGCTGAAGGAAGGTCCTGGACTGCTCCTGTTTTGGTGCTTGTCTGTGTGTATGTTGAGTGTGTTGTGGGAGGTACTGGTTGAAGCAAAGTTTTGTTCTCTTGTGATCAGAAAAGGTTTTACTGACAGGAAACACCACTTTCCCTGCCTCTTTTCTAACGTTACACATTCCTCATTCCCTTTCTTTAGATTCTTGCCAGGACTGATCTGAAATGTCATTTATGACTCCTATAATCTTACGTTCACTCTTATTGAGTATGGATTAACCTCGAGCCCTGGGAAAGGATCAAGGACTCAGAGGATGTGACTATGTGGCTGTTTTCTTTGTTGTAGATACATTCATGTGTGTGTGCCTGTGCATGCACATGTATGTGTATTCAAGTAGATGCACGTGTGTATTTTATGTATATATGTGTATGTATATGCACATGTAAATTTATGTACATATGTGTATGTATGTGTGGAGTACAGAGGACAACATCTAGTATCCTCTAGGAACAGCTAGTTCCTCAGGAGCCATCTGCCTTCTTTTAGGGAACAGGGTTTCTCCCTGGGACCTCATCTGGGACTGACTAGACTGGGTAGACTAGCCAGTCAATGAATCCCTGCCACCTGATTGCTTGTGTGGCTAGAGTTGGGGTCACACATATACATCAGCACACTTGCTTTTTCTGTGTGTGTGTGGGGTGGGGGATTCTTAGAATCAAACTGGGGTCTTCATGCTTGCAAAACAAGTACTTTATTGAGTCTTATCCCCAGCCCACCAGATCCATTCTTAATGCTTTGAAATTCTCTGTGAGTCACAGTCATTATGATGGTGATGGTGACAGTGACCTCTATGTCCTTGGGAGTCACATTAGCCAGGAAGTTGTGTTTCTGAGTAGTAGAACATTTATCTAGGCACATGAAGCCTTAGGATCAGTCCCTAGTACTGCAAAGCTAAACCAGAACAACAGGCAAAAGTGGAGACCTTTCTGGGAAGGTCTTCTTTGACTCCCTAGCAAAATTGGATGCCAGCATTGTGGGCTTATGAATCCTCAGGTCATTTGTCCTTATTTATTTATTTATTTATTTATTTATTTATTTATTTATTTATTTATTTATGCAGGTATGGGACCTGACACACGCCAAAGAATGAGTTCTTAGAAAGAATGCATGCCTGGAGCAGAGACAAAGGGAGATCTGGAATCAGTTGAAAATTGGGAATCTGAGGTCTACTGATTTGAAATGTGACTGTTCTGTGTACTTAGAGGATTGGCATGAGTTTGGGAGCAAAAGCAACTCTCTGCTGCATAGTGGAGATATTTATCACACACAGCTGTGGGGAGGTGGGCAGGAGGGGAGGGACAGGTGAAGCATATCACGCTGATATACTGACTTTTAGAGGAATGAGATGAGGACACACCCTGCCTTTGTGGTCGTGCTCCCCAAACTTATAAAGTTGGTCTAATCATTAGGGGGGCAATGGTCTTAACAGAATCAACTGAGAGTCTGGCTTTCAGTGTTGGAAACTGTAGATGAGTAGGTGCTAGACTTATACCTCAAGCTTGGGAGAGGGGAGTTAGGAAAGGGTTCGTTCAAGGCTTAACATATTAAATTTTCTGCTGC
The DNA here is from genome assembly GCF_950005125.1 of Chionomys nivalis. Classification (NCBI taxonomy): domain Eukaryota; kingdom Metazoa; phylum Chordata; class Mammalia; order Rodentia; family Cricetidae; genus Chionomys; species Chionomys nivalis. The sequence goes on from NC_080090.1 coordinate 7,289,941, forward strand.
CTTTAGGGTAGAGCTCAAATCTTTGGGAGGCAAATCTTCTCAAGTGGCGCAGGAACCAGGCTAATACTCTGGAAGAGAAGTCAACTGAACCCAAGGCCTTGCTTGTACCACTACATTGTGTTCTTTTGTCCTCTTCCTTTGTCCTCGTTTGTGTGTTGTTTCTGTGGTAAAGCACAGACCAAAACCAACCTCAGGAGGGTTTATGTCCTCCTACCCATCTAGACAACAGCCCATCACAGGGAAATTGTCGCAGGAGCCAAGGACAAGAACCTGAAGGCAGGAACTAAAGCAGAGGTCACGGAGGCCATGGGGTCATGATGCTTCCTGACTTGCTCCCTGTGGCTCACTCAGTCTGCTTCTTATGCAATCCAAGACCACCTGCCCAAGAGTAGCACCACTTAGAGTGGGCTGGATTCCCTCACAGCAATTATCAACCGAGCCAATTTCCCCACAGACACGTCCACAGACCAGACTGATCCAGGCAGTCCACAGTTGAGGTTCGCTCCTCCAGACAACTTGTTTGTGTCAAGCTGACAAAAATTACTCAGTACAACTTTCTAGTACTTTTTTTTTTTTTTTTTGGTTCCTGTCCTGGAACTAGCTCTTGTAGACCAGGCTGACCTCGAACTCACAGAGATCCACCTGCCTCTGCCTCCCGAGTGCTGAGATTAAAGGCGTGCACCACTACCGCCCGGCTTCTAGTACATTTTTAAGTGGGGACTGAGGGAGAGATGATTCTGTCTTGCTGACTTGAGGTGTCTTCTTGAGCTGTATCCAGACATCTATGGCTACAGTTTGGCGAGGGAAGACCAATTTTCTTTCCCTGAAGGGGGAAAGCTAAGATCTCCCAGGTTCCTGGTCTCTTATATCAGATCTCATGCACTGTAGGGGAAGCTGTTCCCTGGAAATGGTTATCTTCTTCGCTCATGAACTTGAACTATCCTTTGGTGAAACTTGGGGCTGAGCTTAGCCACTGCTTCTCTGCTTTCTCCTGTATGACTCCACTAACTTTCTCCTCAGGGAAGTCACTGTCTCAAAAATGAGCTTTGTTGGTAGGAAAATAGAAATACAGCTATGGTGGTAAATGCCAGCTTCAAGACGCACATCCCTAGGAGGACTCCCCATGCATGGTACTGAGATTATTTAACCACCTATGCACCATGTTTCCCCTTTAGGCGTACATTATTGAGGCTGGTGGATTTGGAAGGTCAAGTACACTATGAAGTTGCTATCATTAACTACAGCATGTAATTCCCACCTATAGGGGCTCAGACGGTGTTTGGTCCCTGATTCTCTGAAGCCTGTTTTATTAAATGAAATATACCAGGCACTCGGCGACAAGTTCCACATGATCTCACTCATATGTGGAATATAGAAAAGGTGATGTCATAGGCACCAAGAGTAGAACCCAGTTAGCAGACTTGGTGTGTATAAGAGGAGGGCTGGGGAAAGGTAGCTGGGTGAGTCCCTAGTTGTGCTGTGGTACAGCGTGTGACTGGTCGAATCAGAGGTATGCTGTATACTTCCAGAAGCCTAGAAGACCAAGCTGGAGATGCAGCTCAGCAGTTAGGAGCATGCACTGAGGAGAGGACCAGAGTTTAGCTAGCTCCTGGCATTCTCAGGCAGCTCACAGCCAATCGTAACCAGCTCCTTTCTGGCCTCCATGGGCACCCATACTCAATGTGAATGTGCCCACAACCAGACACATAATTAAAAATAAAATAAACTCTGAAGAAAAGAAAGAAGCCAGAAGAAAGGGGTTTCAATGCTTTTACCATAAGAACAGGTAGATATTTAAGAACTATGATTCATCTGGTTTGAGGGATAATAGTAAGTTACCAAGGACACTTAACTTTAGGTGTGCATTCTGTGAGTCATCGTGTTTCAAACTCTCCTGTCCCCTAAACCCAAGGCCTCCAGGAGTTGATTTCTTCCACACTTACGTCAGCCTTTCCCATCATGCTGTCATGTCTTAGCTCCTGGGCCAAGTTTCAGTTTGCAATCATGAATGCTGAAAAGGCAGGAGGCCAAGCTTCCCTAAAGTGTTCGCTCAACCTCATTGTAAATTTATATTGAACTCTTAATGGTGAGAGCATTAGAAAAATCGGAGTTTCTGAAAGGTGATCTCATTTTAGATTTTCTTTTCCCTTTTCCACATTCTGAGTTAAACCACATTAATTTTTTTAAATGCCTTAGTTAAGCCAGAAGTCTGGAAGTGTAATTGCCATTGAATTTACTTTAATGATTACAAACAGGAAGGAGATAGTCATTCATTCAGAAAATGGTTATTGGATCTGCTGTTGGCCTCAGTCCTTCTGCTCGTCCTAGAGGTGAATAAGACATGGCTTCTATCCTCAAGACCCCTCAGCGGGAGAAGGAAACCAAAATGGAAGCAGAAACCTGTAAAGAACCTTGTCATCAGCATTAAACTGCATAAAACTTACCTGAACACTCAGGGACTTCAAATAAGAAATACCCAAATCTTGAAGTGTCTGAGAGTCAGGACAGGTGGTTGTGTGTGGTCAGGCTTAGCTGAATGGTTCTGCCTAAAATTTCCCCTAAGTTACTAATAACAAACATCCAAAGCTTCTACAGGGCAAGGAGGCTGCTCCCAAGATCCCTTCCGTGGCTGTGAGCTGGAGGCCTCGGTTCCTTCCCACATAGTCCTGTCCATATGGCTGCTTGTAACAATAGCATCTTGCCTCCCCCTGAACAGGAGCAAATGATTGAAGAAAAAGAGAGAGAGGAGAGGGGGCTGCCAGAACAGGAACCAGCAACATTTTTATGACCCAATCCCAGAAGTGATATGTCAATACCTCTGAATTATTCTTTTGGTTCCAGAGATGACCCCTAGTACAGTCTTGGAAGGAAATCTGTGCAACAAGGGAAGAAGGAAAAAGAAGAGCTCATTGGGAGAAAATTTGAAAGCTATAAGAGTCTACCATCCAGATAGTATGCTATCTATCTGCTCAGTTTCTAAGACTGGCAATGAAGAAATGTGGTAAACAAAAGATCCAGATGTTAGTCAAGGTATTATTGCAGATGCAGGACAAAGAGAGTCTAAGACAGGGGTGGGGATGACTACAGGACAGAGGGTCCTCTGTTCAGAAGAGGGAGGGCGGCTGCACTAATGACCTCACAGTAGCCATGACAACATCACCAAGACACATGCAAACTGAAGCTAGATCTAGTCCCAACATGGAGATGGGAGGTGGGCATGAAGTTCCACCCTGAACCATGGATGGAGTATCAGGTGATAGATGTGGTAGATGAAGGATGGGTCAGTTTTCTTTAGGAGTGTAGCTCTTGCTAGGTTGCCCATGTTCCAGTGGAGGGCCACGCATCCAAGAATATATAGCCATACAAATTGTTCATGATGGGATAAAACAGAAGAAGACCCCAAGTTGGGTGAGTAGGGAAGGGGCGTGAGTCTGGCAGAAGATTGGGGAGAGGTTGAATATGATCAAAATATGTTGTAGGAAATCCTCAAAGAATAAATAAGACATTTTTTTTAAATGGAAAGGAAAATTAGAGCATTGTGGTGGACACAAATGCTAGATCTGGTTGAGTGCAGGGGTTTGCCACGTTGGCAGTTTGAAGTTCATCTGCTGCCACTCTGATTTTGCAAAGGAGACAAAAGCTATGGCTTAGGTTTTCTTTTCAGCAGGGTAGAGGGATGAAAAGAGTGGCTGTGGAATCTTGTGGAAGTTGCAGTGGAGTCAGCACGAGAGGCTAAATTGGAAGAATCAGCTGATACACTGTGGCATCAGAACGTACTGTCATTGAACAGATTTTCCTGGAATACCACTGCCTTAAAGCAGGGTTTGCTGGGAGCTAGGAAAACATTGGTGCATCTGTACCACTCCCGATTTAGACTAACGTGGCGTCTTCCATTGTATGTTTCTTCTCCTCTGTGGAACTGGAGATGTTTCTGTAATGTTTGATAAAACAGCATATATTCAATCTGGGAAAGTATTCCAGAATGCTCCATGTGTTTTCTTCATGCCCTTCCTCCATATGTGCCTCATGAGAGGTACCTGAGCAGATCCGTTTTTAACTTTCTATTTCTTGTGAATATTTGTCTTTGAAGCCATAGTTGGGAGCTGTCACACCCAAGGCAGCTTTTCTCCCCTGGCCTGCTCTATCTTAGTGCAGAGCTTAGAACTCTATAAAGAGTAATAGCTGTGGGACAGGAGAGAGTGGTCAGAGGTTAGGAGCTCTTAATGATCTTCTAGAACCCAAGTTCAGTTTCCTGTACCCACATGGGAAGGCTCATGACCACCTCCACCTCCAATTCCAGGAGATATGATGCCCTCTTCTGGCCTTCATGAGCATATGCATCCTTGTGCACACATATGCATGTGCATACACACATATTCATGCACACACATATGCTGTACATATGCAGATATTCGTGCACACACATATGCCTACACAAACACTCATATGCCTGTACATACACACACTGCATGCACACACATATGCAGATATTCATGCACACACATATGCACATACACACATGCATGCACACACGCATGCCTATACAAATACTCATATGCCTGCACATTCACATATGCATGCACATACACACATATGCATGCACATACACACATATGCATGCACAGACATGTATGCCACATACGTACATGTTAGTAAATAGGGAAATTTCTTTTCTAAAAGAAGAGTACTGTCTGGAGGGAGGAGAAGAAAGTGCATAGTTGCTGTTACTCCCACAAAATACCGGGAATGACTGACCTGTAAGGAGGAAGGTTTCCTCCTGCAGAATCTCAGGGCAACATGGGAGAAACTCTTGCCCAAGGAGGCCTCTTCACCTTCTTTTGGAGAATGGGAAATGGGGGAAGGAAAAGAACGGACCAGATCCTAACACCTTCCACATTCACCCCAATGGCATAGCTTCTTTCTGCTAAGCCCCACTTTCTAAATAGAAACAAAGGGTGTGCTTTTGTTTTCCAGCTGCCTATACCCAAATAATCATACAGAAACTATAGTAATTACAATGCTCTTTGGCCAATGTCTTAGACTTCTTGCTGGCTAGCTCTAACAATTTAACTAACCCATTTCTGTTAATCTGTGTATTGCTGCAAGGCTGTGGCTTACTGGTGTCACATGTTATTCCTTCGGAGGCTGCATGGCGTCTTTTTGACTCTGCCTACTCCTCTCTATTTCTGTTTGGATTTCCCACCTTGCTTTACTCTGCTACACCATTGGACAAAACAGCTTTATTCATCAACCAATTAAAGCACCACATATACAGTAGCACATCCCACATCACTCAAAGGTTCTACCATCTTCCTGTAGTTAAAGGCTGGTAAACAGACCTCTAACACATGGGCCTTAGGGGATGCATCTTCTACTCTTTAATGGCATTTCTACATAGACAATGCATTCCATTAATTTTATCCAGCTGACTCCAATGGGTCTAGGAAAACAGACTGAAATTGAGATTATTGATAAGAAGCACTTATGCGCGGGCATTAAAGAGACAAAATTGTTACTTATTTGTGGATTACCTAGCTCCTTTTTACTACTGGCTAAATTTAGCATTTAGATTCCATATAACTGGACCCATTCTTGTCGTGTATATATTTATGTTACTATCTTAATGTGTCAAACAGATTTTTTAAAATATTTTATCTTTAAAACTTACTGCATTTATTTATGTGTGCTTGGGAGGTGTGAGTGGGTGCACACGCATCACAATGTGTGCCTGGAGGTCAGATGACAACTTGTGGAAGTCAGTTCTCTCCTTCTGCCATTGAAGCCCTGGAGAGGGGACTCAAGTTTTCCAGTGTGGCACTAAATATCATTTAGTGGCATCCTTCTCTCTCTGAGCTATCTTGACAGTCCCTTATCACTTAGGTTAGCCCCACATTTCCTAGTGCAGAGCTAAACACACTGTAGGTCACTTCACATTTGTGAAATCAAATGACTTATCTTTATACATCTTTATCCCTTTTCTCTATGATTTTCACTTCTGAACTCAAATTCCTTCTACCAGCATCCTTTGTTTTAGCTCATTTCCACACACACAAACCTCAGAGACAAGCTGGTGGGCGACTTGGTCCTTGCACAGCACCCATCTCTTAAGTGGAATCCAAAATTGAGCGCTCAGGCAAACGGGGATCCCTCAGTATTGCTGGGCCACTCGCAGCCCATTGGAAGCCCTCTGCGGTGGCTGACCTGTGAGGAGGCAGCGGGTCTCGTGTGTCCACTCCGCCCCGTCCATCCTGCCATTCCTAAATGCCCACCCCTGGGATCTGGGTGAGCATGTGCTGTGGCTGCTTCAAGCATGCAGGAAAACCTGCAAAATGTTATGATTTGTTGCTAGGCTCGCAGTGTCAACTTAACTACAGCTGACAAACAGTTTTTAAATAGAACATGTTGGTTCATTATAGTATTTCGCATCTGTGTTTCTTTTTTCCCTCTCTCTCTTTCTCACACTTAACAGCAAACATTTGAAAAATGCCACCACATAGGCTTAGCTGCCACTTCTAGCCACTTAACATTAATGATTAGCTAAAAAAAATTATATGTTAGAAATGAACAAAACAAAAACAGTGATTTTTTTTTTTTTTGAAGACCCTCCTTCTTCTGCTCAGGCAGGCAGTTCCCGGCAGCTGACTTGGTTGTTTTCACTGTATAACTGTGTCTCCTGCTTTCCCGGGTACAGTTGCTGAGGCTCACCCACCCTCCCCACCCCCACACTCTGAGCAGAATTCTTGTGAAGTTCAGTCCTGAACAAGTTCCAGGCCAAGGCCAACTGTCCCTAACGCTGTGACGTCTTGAATACCGACCACAGTAGCCCTTTGGTTGTGGCCTTTGTCCCTGCTGGAAGAGCGAGCTGCATCCTGTCCCTCTACCCTGCCGTGCACTCAACAGAGGCTCAGAGTGCCCATTAGTACCGTTTAAGGCTCGAGTCACATTAAGAGCCTTAATTATATTTTAAATCATGTCTTAGGTTGGTGTGCACTTGCGATGGAAATACAGAGTGACAATGTAAGCCCTCAAGGCTGTCTTCTGATGGTTCAATTTTGGTAGCTTTTGTGACACTACAGATTTTCCAATTCTAAAGAAAGTTGATTTTAAAAAAAATAAAAATGGCCTTGTTAATGTTTGATTTTTTTTTCTTTCATTCTGGGCACTGTGGGACTCCCCAGCTGTTTGTGAGCTGTTGAGGCTTCAGCTGCAAAGGTTTGGACATCAGCTCCGAACATCACGTCAGAGGAACATTCTGCAGCAAGTGTTATCTCCTTGTTCGCAGGGATCCGAAGTGGACCTAGGAAAGAATTGTTTAGCGATGAAGACTGAAATAGCAATAAAGAGAGGGATGGCCAAATTATGTAAAATCAGAGTCCATGAATAATTCAGCACTCGCTTGAGTGCGATTTTTATTTTTAATGTTAAATAATACTAACATTTCCATGAAGTAATAGCACAGAAACTCACCAACTGGTAAGCTTTTTGTTGGGGGGCTACGGTGCCGAAGAAAAGGGAAGGGAGGAAGCTGGGGCCAAGAAGTCGTCTTTTTAAATGATGTACGTTCACTGAGCCCCTGACCTGATTACCTGTGTTCTAATTCTTCATTTAGGAAGCTGAGATAAATCCATCCGTATGTGTCTGTCTTGTCTGATCATGGGAAATAGCAAAATGCCTTCTGAAAACTCTCCTGGATCACAGAATTTGAGTCTACTTACTCTGTGTGTCTTAAGTATTTAACAAGAGTGGGTGTTTGCTCCTGTGTCTAATGAATTAAATTGTATCACTATTTCTTGGGGTCTCATGTAGCCCAGGATGGCCTCAAACTTGGCGTATACTCCAGGATGGTCCTGAGCTCCTGCCTCTGCCTCCCCAGTGCTAGGATTACAAGTATGCATCACCCTACCTGAGATTTGTATGTATTTGGTGGAAACTGAAGCTGACTTAGCTTCGCTTCCAACCCATAATATTTTTATGATAATGTGTGATGTGTGAACCAAGTGTATAGTGACTTTGGGAAAAAAATGAAGGTTTTGTCAAAGAACTTATTTTAATCCCAAACCAGAGTTGCTGTTGGGTAAAAAGAGAAAATTTTTGAGCAAAATTACCTCTAGGATCATGGAAGGATTCATGATAATTTAAGTGGATAAAAGCAGTGAAGTCATAAGGAAAATCTAAACATGGAAAGGAGACCAATGTCAGGTGTGTGTGATGGGGTGGGGCTCTCAGGGAGTTTGATAAAATAGCAGAAACTTTATATTCACACAGAGAGTGAAGACATACAGATTTTCTTCTTTGTTTTTGGTATTAAGGCTTGAACTGAAAGTCTTTGCATGCTTAGCCCGTGCTCCACCATGCTATACAGACCTCTGGTTCTACCAGGACAGCCTTTAATGGTTTTGTTTAATAGGATATGATTTTAATTAGCCAACGAAAACCTCTGTGAAGGAAGACATGAAGAAGCAAAGGCAAGAGGCACTGTGTGAAACAAGCCCAGTTTCCCCAAATCACAATGGACTCACTCGTGGGAGTTACAATGGAATACAAGTTAGTATGATATGGTATTTGGAGCCCCAACCTTTCCTTTTTCCTTTTCTTTTTTCTCTCCTTCTTCTCTTTTTTAGCCTGATGATTTGAGACAGTTGTAAGATATTGTCCAATCCAGTGATGGGGAATGTTTAAGAGTGACCACAAACCAGAAAACTAACCATATCACCATGGGCAAAGGACCCTGTGAACACTGTGTTCATAGACCCCTTTCAAGGCAGTCTGATTTCTAGAAATCACCCTGGTGATGAGACCCCAGGAAGGAACCCTGAGGGTCAGATGTCTGTTAGGAATGTGTGACCAGTAGAGACAGGAGCCACCAACGGAGCCTGTGAAACTGTGAGGCCGAGTGGCTCAGCTTTGGAGAGATGTATTTCTAAACACATAATAGAGACAGAAAGGCAGGAACAGGCAATATGATTTCCTATGGGGTAAAGATAATGCAAGCTTTTCATTTTAATTAAAGGTCAGTGATGAACGCTGGACAGTTTCTATGGGAGCTTGATGTTGAGAAGCTCGTTTTGTTAATGCTGAGTTCATGGAAGGTGCTCATCATGCAGCTTATAAAAGAGCATAGCTTCCACAGGCATCCGCCTGGACTTTGGCCATTAGAATCAGCCTCCTACCAAATGCACCATTCTATGGAATGGGAGGCACTTAAGAGCTAATTGACACATATGTCCCTCAATGTAAGGAAATACGTTCTTCAGGCTCTATCAGAAGTCATATCAGAATCACCGGCAATGTGTTCCCAAAGGATCCTCATACCCCAGGAATACTCCAAAAGATGCCCAGTAACTGTTGTTGGGGAGGGGAGCTAAAGTGAATCCATGCCCTCTTTTGCTCATCTACCTAATACTGTGCATGGTATTATTTCTAGTGAGCAAGAGGCATCTAACTAAGAGGTTTTTATGAATATATATATTTATTTTTATTAGTGTGTATGTGTGTGAATGTATTTGTGTGTGTGTGTGTGTGTGCGCCTGTGGGTGTCTCCAGTGGCCAAAAGTGGCATGGTATCCCTTGAAACTGGAGATATAAATGAGTGTGAGCTGCAAGGTGTGGGTACCAGGGACCGAACTCCAGTCTTCTACAAGAGCAGAAAGCTTTCTTAACCACCGTGACTTCTCTTCACTCTCAAGAAAGTTTTCTTAATGAGGTAAAAACAGAAGGAAACTTATTTCCTCCAAAGTCACACTAGACTGAAAAATGGAATACTCCTATTATTTTGGGGGGGCATGCTTGCTTTACTTATATGAAGGGAGAGAGTGATACCTACAAACTGTTTTTGCTAGCATCCCAGAGTTTGATAAAAGGAGCAGCACAGAGATTTCAAATGTGCACGGGGCTTTCATTAGCGATGATCGTTAGCCCCGTTCTGAACTATTGACGAAATGTTATAACATTCGTGGAAGCAGGGCTTGTATTCTTTTAAATAAAGAACTAGTTAATCAGAGGCTCGTTCTAATGAAAATGACCTAATTCTACTGCTAAGTGCTAACTTAGAAAAAAAAAGGAGCTAAAAGATTGTTTGCAAAAATGCATATTGATTCTCATAAATCAATGTTAGAGCATGATTGAGGTGCGAATTCCCCTGGAGTCTCTGAAATGCCCTCTATCTTCCCTGTGCAATAGGAGAAACTGTTTGCCTGCATTTTGATAACCAACATGGAAATTAGATATTAATATATACGGGGAAAGACAGAGACGGAGAGAAAATACTTAACAGCCCAAGAAGGCAGGAATTGTGCCATTACTCACAAGTGGCATTGCCATGAGTAGCTTACTCTGTCATCCCGTAACAAGTGCAGGTCTGTCCCTGGGCCCAGATACCAGAGGCGTTTAAAGGACAATCCCACCAGCCTTATTATATTTAAGAGCTTCTGTGTTTTGTCTAAAAACCAAGGCCTTTGCAATCTGTTCCTGTTTGCTCACGCAAATATTGCAAATAACAGAAATAGATGTGAAACCACGCCTTTCTTTTGTCTTTTGTTTAAAGCTTAAGAAATAGTAGATCATAATTAATTTGCAAAGAGAGACTTAGCTGTTTAAAGCTCATTAGGGTTGATTTCTTTTTTTTTTTAAACTCTCCTTTGTCAGCCAAGGTGCCAGCAAGGCCAGGTGACCTCCAGTAAGACTCGATGACTTTCAGAGCTTTCAGGGAAATGTCACCTTGCCTTCGCCAACATTTGCCCATGGTGTGTGTCTACACAGTGCAGGACACAGATATGGACCTGGACACTCTGTCTCCTGCTCTGCACGTTAACAGTTCCTCGGAATCATCTAGAAATCAGCTAAAGAGTCAGGTGTTCCATTCCTCTCTGATTTTTGTCTCACCGGCTTGCACGCTTGGTTTTCCTAGCTTGCGACAGGAGGAGGCAGAAGCGAAGAGGGGCATTTTTGTGCATGGAAAGGTGGTCTCTTTTGCACTGGGGCTCCAGGGGGGTATGTATGCTGACCAACTTGTTTCTACTTACTTGAATCAGCCCACTAGGATTTAAGCTCTTTTGAACCACGGCAGTGTGTTGAGTTAGCAATTGGAGTGCAGAGGCCCTCAAATAAAAATATTAACTGATCTGTTGATGGCCCCCACTCAGTGCGTGTTTGTGTGGGAAGATCTCTTACTGGGTGCTGGAAAATAAGAAGGTTATGTTGAAAGCTTGAAAATATGCATTTATTATCTGCTTTTTAAGAATAAACTGATGTTCTTGGAGCACAAAAAGCTAAATATACTTACTAAATTATTCTTACTCTTCAGCAAGGAGTGGGGCAGAGGGCAAGAGATTATTATTCTTGATCCCCCCCCACCCCGGTTGTCTCCCTAAGGTTAAGCAAAGGACCGCAACATAGACGCTTAATAAATATTTTCTGAGTGAAATAATGGGTCCAGAATAAAAATTAAAATAGTAGCCTGTTATTCTTGCCTATGAATCCATTGCCCACGGTGTGGTTTATCTGTGGTAGGCTAGTGACACTGCTTACTGCGATTACCTTGGGTTTAAGGTGGAAATGCTTGGTGTACAGTGTTAGGTGGAATTGCAAAATTGTTTTCTTTACAATGTACTCGCTGATTAAATTAGTACTGAGATAAAAGCTAGGGGACCCCAGTTGCTAAAGTGTTGATCTTAAAGCAAGCCTAAACATTGAGTCACAAACATGTAACGTGAAAGGGCTCCATTTCTGAGAAGACTCTGATCTCTTGTGTGACAGACAACCCAGGGAGGACTTAGGGCCTTTGAAAAAGCTTCTGCATCTGGGGACTTCCCTCCAGATTCCCTCCTGTTGCTGGCGATTCTGTCAGCAACTTTCTCTTCTGCAGAAAGTTGCCACTGTGTGGCTTGTTCTAATAGGGAGAAAACAGATCTTAGCGCAGAGCAGTGGTGTTAACAGCGCAGGCGTCCCACGTCTTCTCCTCTGTGCTTTTCCCTGGGGCAAAAGATGACGAAGATCAGAGATGCTCAGTTCCTGTGACTGCTGAAAAGACAATGTGTGACTAGCACCCATCTTAGTGGTTAGCAAATTTGCACACTTTGGATTCTGTGAGCAGTCCTTCCCAGTCAGTGTTGACTAAACTTCGCCCACCCAGTGTTTCAGGGTCCACCTGAGCAGTTCTTTCTGAAGAGTCGCAGCCTACGCCTTCTTTAAAAGCTTACCCATAGATGCATTTTCTATTTTGGAGATGTCAACCCTGTGATGGGGCTTCTCTTGTTCTGAAATTACATTTCTTAATCTTGGAATCCACAATGTGAGTGAGAGGCCCTAGTGATATTGATACAAACATTAAAAATGTCAACTGGTATGACGGTTTCATTGCTGGCTATGGCGTATGAGCCAAGGTCTCTTTACATGCTCTCTCCTGCTGCACTCACTCTTTTATCTATAGATCTGAGCCACAGAACATGCCCACTTCTCCTCTTTCTTTCTTTTAACTTTCACTAGCAGATCCTTTTACTGCTCCCTTAACTAGTTTATGTAGAAGGCAGGAAAGGGGAGGAAGCAGTCGGTGGTGCAGCTCAGTGCTGTGGGGGAGATGCGGTGGAGTCGGTGACCTTCCATGGGCCATTTCATTTGATCTTTCACACAGACCCAGTGGTGCGCTGGCATCTTCAGCATGCAGAAGTGGACTCTTAGGGAGAAAAGCCAGTTGTTCAATGCCACTCCTCCAGTGCCGAATCTGAATCCTAGCCTTCTAGTCTACCTTCTTATACCCACCTGTATGAATATTGCCTCTCTTTTTGTAATCTCTAAGATAATTATAATTTGCTCAGTGTTTGAGACTAAATAGCCAGGAAGAAGATATGTGGTATGTGTGTGTAACTATTAAAATTTAAGTCTCTAAATAATACAACTTTTAGATGACAGCATAAGCTTTTCATTTTTATTTTCTTTCTATTTTTGAGAATTTCATGCATGAGCTCTCTATATAAATTATTTCTACTTCTCCCTCTCGCCCTCTAAATCCTCCCACTTTGCCCAGGCCCTCACAATACTTCCCGCACTTTATTTTCACACATACACAAACACACACACACACACATATATACACACATATACACATACAACACAAACACATACACACACTAAAACACACACCCAGAGCCTATTGAGTCATGCAGGCATATATGTCTAGGGCTTACCTCATGGGACTGGATAACCTGTTGGGGCCCATTCCCTCTCTCAGCAGTCATTGATGAGCTGTAGCTCTTCACCTAGGACTGGGGCCAGGTGAGATTTTCCTCCATCAGCTTTGGCATATCTACTGGTACAGCTGTTGCTCAGGTCTTCTTTGAACAGCCATGTTATTAAGATGTCATAGATCCGTTTCTCGGTCATTTCTAGGAGACACTCTTCCAGCAGGTGTCTCGGGCTTCTGGTTCCTATAATCTTCTACAATCCTTCTGCGCCTCTTCAGAAATGTTCTCCAGGCCTAGGGTGTAGGATTGTGCTGTAGATATATCAGTTAAAGCTAGCCAGCATCTCCAGCTGAACTCTTCTAAAGGACTGACCCCTTCCCAAGAAGCGTCCTTTCTGGGGCACTAATGACAGTTTGTATAAAGGCATCAGACTCCAGCTCTTTTGTCTCAAACAGAAAAACTTTCAGGGTTCATTTGTGCTTTGAAGCTCTCCCTGGGAACCACTGTGCCACACGTGAATGTCTCACCTGCCTGTGTCTGCCTTTTTCACCGCTCCTTTTGTAAGAACACTGTGGAGTAACCCCCTGCACACACATATCAAAAGCTGTTCCCAAGGAGCCAAGTTATGACAACCTTCAATAATCCCTGTTTGATGAATTTTTTAAAGTTGCATAGATCTGAGACCAGCTACCCGCGTGGCTCTCATATATCTCCTTATTATTGCTCTTCTGGTGACTAATTTGCAGAGACAAGGACCGTGAAGGTAAAGGCAGCCAAGGTTTGGGTTTCCGGCTTCAGGCACTGCTAGGTTTGACTACTGATACCTGCTTTCTTCATAGGTGTGGGTTAGCATCAGCCTGGGAGGCCAAGTGGGACAGATGTCTCTGTGACTTTCGGTAACACTAGCCCACAAACGGAACAGCATGGTGGCTTTTCAGGGCCATGGTCTTCTGAGTCATCAGAGTTTTAGGTATAATGGTGCAGGCGGAGTGGGGACAGAACATGAATGACTTGCCTCACGTCGTGGTGTGGTTTTGGGCAGGGTGGGGGCTGGGACAATAAATAACACGAGAATCCCATTTTAAAGATTTGGGCACCATTGAGTCCTTGAGTCTCACATCAGAGTATTATTATTCAGAAATGGATACAACTCCAGGATCAAACTGATTCCAGGACTATGTTTCTTTATATAACGCTGCTCAAGTCTTACCAGGCATTTGTAATAGTCCGTAATGCGTTGCAAAGAAAATCCTCTTTGGCAAAATAAAAGCTATAAAAACTAAGATGAAACCCTAGACGCTGCCTTGGGTATCTTGCAGGTTCATAGAGGACCTTCTAAGGTCCTGCAAAGGGTCTTCATGTTGAACTTCCTCGTCGTGGACTGCCCAGCTGCCGATGGGTAACGGGCTGAGTTGCTAGGCAGAATTTTATCTTTACCTCCGCCTGCCATAGCTCATGGCCTTAAATTCTGGATCCCCACCGCAGGAGAAGATGATGTATACTGCTGGATATTCTATTACCCCATAATATACAATGCGTTTTATGTACGATAGTCATCCTTTCTACGGAACTGTCACAAAATGCGTCACCACCGATTACAGCCTGAATAGGAAGCTCCCTGGGTGAATTATGTCCTTTCTCGTTGATCATGCCAGTGGTACCTGACCCAAAAGAAAGAAGGATAAATTCAAAGCAATGATAGATAAACCTCAAAAGGTGAGGGGATGGCTGAATGTAGAGACCAGCCTCCAGTGAAAACAGCCTGGCGGGGCCCTTTTTATCTTCTGATCTCGTAAGCCCTCGTGTATGTTCTTAGAGCATGCTCTTCTCAACTGATGTGAACGTTTATGAGCCGTTGCTCCCCATCAGACCCAGCTCCTGGCGATGTCTCCTGTTTTTCAGTCATTCCCAGGAGCCTTGGCACCTTCCCCTTCTGCTGCAGCAGGGGCATTCTTCGGATTATTCTCATCACATCGTCTAATATTCTCCGGAGGTCCTGGACTACTCCTTTACCTCCCAAATGCTGAAGGATTCCTTCCCAACCATACATCAAGGTTTTCCTTTGCCAGCCCGTTGGATATTCAAATAGACCACCACTTTGAAAAACTGCCGTTCAGTGCCTTCTTAGCCCATATAATAAATCATAGTGGGAACTGTGTTAGGCTGCACAGGATGGGCGTGAGCGAGACACCATCCAAACCTTTCAGAGTCTGAAGTCCAGGGAGGGATGCAGACACAAGAACAGACAGTTACGTCAACGCATTTAGTGCCATCACAGGGATAGTTGGAGACCCTTGGAGATCTCTGGGTTTTGCCTGACTCAGCCCTGGAGGTACGGAGAGCTAGCATAAATCGGGGCACCTTGGTGTTGGGATGACTGACAGAAGTAGTCAGCTCATGGCAGGAAGGAAAGAGCTGGAGGATTGTGATCTCCCGCTGGCAGCTGGTGTGTTTGTTCCTAGGAAGAATGCTGGGGACAGTCATGAGAGAGGGGTCTGCAGCTGGGCGTAGGCCAGGACAAAGGGGACCTGTAGGGACACTTTAAGTAGCTCACCCCTCATCTAATGAGAACAGCAAGGTATTCCAACAATTTACATAGAGGAGCAGCCATAGCTCCCTGTTGAAAAATGATCAGACTGGCTGAGTCGGACACACTCAAGGTGAGAAGCGAAGTGGCGGGATGGAATCTTGTGCCTTGGTGTTTGTTAGGCAGCCAGCAGCCTTAGTGTGGACCGTAGTAGTGAGGGAAGAAGTAGGTGGTAAATTGATGAAAATACTTATTAAAAATATGCCATTTCTAAGCTAGGGAGATGGCATAGTGGATAAAGCATGTATCCCTCAAGCATGACAACAGAGTCTGGAACCTCAGAACCCACATTAAAGGCAGAAGGGCCTGATGGCCGTCCTGTAAACACAGCCCTCAGCAGGTAGACACAGCGCTTCCCTGGGGCAAGCTGGCTAGCTAGACTAAATCGGTGAACTCTGGGTTCAGTAAGAGAGCCACTGAGGGAAACACCTGACATCAACCTCTGACCTCCATGGGTGTGTCCACATGCGTGCCTGTGTACCTGTATGTGGGTGCCCACACAGAACTCATAGTCACACATGCAGGCACATCCTACACACATACATTAGGGGAAAAAAATACAAATGATGCTATTCTTTGTGAAGCTTTCTGACGTCAGTGTGAGCAGTTGAGAACAGAGTCGTGTGTCTCAGAAGCACGAGACATGCTACATTCATGGGAAGGGGTTGATGGTAGTGAGGCTGAAGGTTTATTGGGCAGACAAAACATGTCACCCATGTAGATGTCATGTTCAGCTATACAACAGGTTATGGAGGTAACTAAAGGGAGGAGTCTACGTACCCACATAATGTGGGGAGACCTGGTCTTAGATCCAAGGCACCATGCTATCTAGTCAATAGAAAACCCAAAGATGACTTTTAAAGTCTAAAGACAATATTATTTCCATTTTTTTAACAGTACAAGTGAAAAGTGCAACAACAATGAAAAGTTAAGATAACAGTTCTCTTTCTCCTTGCCTTAATTAGTCGTCTCCATGTTCCCTTCTAGACCCAGTTCAGTCAGACGGAGGTCCTTTTCACAGCGCGTTACAGCCCTGGTCGCCAGTGTAATCAACACGTATTTTGGTGTGTGACGTCACAGGCTTTGTTTAGAAGTAGTGGCTTTAGCCATGACATTGTCTTCAGGGAGGCACCCTCGTCTCCGTGTGCAGCAGGGAGAGAGACAGCCTTGCGGCTGAGTCATCGGCATTCATTCATAAGTGAGAGGATGGGAGGGCGACACCATAGATGCCACGGGAAACCTCATGGCTTTTGCCCTTCAGAACCTTCAGCCATACCATGTGTGAAACCTCGTGTGCCTTCACATGTATGATAAAGCAGCACTTGAACATGAGTTAAACTGTGGCCCTGACTATAGATTCCTGACATGAGCTAAATCATCACCTTCAGAGGGGCTGGAATGCTTTCTCTGATTACCTCACATACCATCCACCTCCCAGAGGGATAAGCAGGGAGCGGTAGGAGCTCCTTTGTGGTTGCCAGTGACAGAAAACTAACTCCCACCAAACTTTCTAAAGAATGAGCAAGCCATCTGTGTCGGTCCTAATGTCAGAAAGAATGTTTTGGTTCAAATCTTGGTTAAGGCACTCTGAAGATATGCAGCTCTTACAAGATGTATGCATTCATCTTTAATTGTGCCTCAATATCCTTTGGACAGAGTTGACAATACTAGACGTTTCTTGAACTGGTTTGTGGATTTTCTAGGTAAAGTTTCAACCCAAACCAGGTTCTATCTGTGTAAAATGCATGGATCTTATTGTGAGCTTTTTATCTGCTTTCTAAACCAACCCAATTTTTAAATTTCTACATATTAAAACTAAAACAGTGAACAGTATCATTTGACTATGAGTGTTACAGAAAATATATGTATTTTAAGGAAATTTTTCTTTTCTTGACTGAGGTTCCTTTATTGAGTTTTGTTTGTTGATTTATTTTTGGTGGTTTTTGGTTTGTTTGTTGTTTTGTTGAGGCAGAGTCTCACTATATAGCCTTGCCTAGACTGGATCTTACTTTGTAGATCAGGCTAGTATTGAACTCACAGAGATTCACCTGCCTCTGCCTCCCAAGTGCTGGGATTAAAGGCATGTACCACGAGACCCAGACTTTATTGAGCTTTTTACTCTAACTGCCAGTTAGATTTTTCTGTCTAAAATTTAAATATATAAGTGGTCAGCTTGGGGCCAGGTTAAGCCCCTTAGTAACATTATTGAGCATCAAAAGCGATGGCCATGATAACCTGGAAATAACAGGAAATACACAGTTGCATAGCCAACTAAAGGATAAATTATGAAAACAATAAAGTTCTGATTTTTCTCCCAATAGTTACTTCTTTAGTTCTTTTTCCAGAATACCAGGTATCAGCTAATTTTTAAAAAGGTAAAAGGGTAAGAAGAGATAAAGGAAGGAAGGGAGGAAGGAAGGAAGGGAGAGAGAGAGAAAGAAAAAGAAAGAACAAGAGAGAGAGAGAGAGAGAGAGAGAGAGAGAGAGAGAGTCAGTCCCTGGTGTGCTGCTGCTGTTCCAGCACATTTCTTAGCTGCTCTTTGGGTAATGTGACACCAGGCTAGGTCACTCAGCTATTTGGGAATCCAGTTCCAAAGCCAGGAGATGTTGTTGAGAGAAAAATAACTCACCGTTCCGCCCTGCTTCATAAACCTTTCTCTGAGGCTACTGGCAAATAGCATGACCCTTTCAAGCAAAAGATTTTGCTCTACAATATTGAGAATTACAAAAACTGAACTTAAACAACTTAACAATTATGGCAGGAGAGGAATCAGGTCCTTCATCATTGGTGTCTTAGTGTCAGAGCATGGCTTATGTTGCATTGTGCTCTACCCAATGGACACAGGTCAAGCTCCATCTGTCTGGAAGATTTTTTGCTTTTCTCCAGGCTGTCATGGTTTTGAATCTTGTGAAAGTAGCTATGTGTGACTTCTACTCAAATTGCTGAATCCCTTAAGGATGCAAGAGTTGAGGATGATAAGGTCTTTGGAGGAACTCTGCACCCCACCCTGTACTTGAGCTCTGGAAATTGCCTTTGCAATCCTGCAGTTCTGGTTGGACTGATTATCTCCGTGTGGGCTGCATGCACATTGTTGTGTTTCTGACTGTCTTGCCCGACCCTGAGCAGTGGTGGCTGTTAGCGTTCAAGTGCACCACCATGGGGCTGCCGTTCTTCAGCTCTGCATGGGTTCCATTGCTCCATATTTCTTCCACCTGTCTGCCTGCCTGGCTTCTACAGGCAATGACATTTCTGAACTGGCACCTTTACAGAGCCATCATCAGTTGGTGACAGTGCAGTTGTTTCTAGATGAAGTGCTGGCCTCAGAGGCTGTGAGGAAGTACGTGGTGGTTATCTTGCCCTGGGAGCTTAGCCCAGAACTCAGACCCTCTGTCAAGGGCACTACGTACGTACCACGCCTAGCCATGCCTTTCTAGGCCTGACATTTACTTTCTTAAACCAATTAGCTTTCATAACACAAGTTTAGAAATAATGATTAAATTGATCACATCTTAAGAAAAATGCTGCAGTATATATATAATCATGTCTATTTAAATCATCCGAGTTTTGATATTTTTTCCATTGTTGCTTTTTTTTCTTCTTTTGTAGCCCAGGCTGACCTCAGACTCACTATGTAGCCGAGGTTGGCCCTGAACTCCTGATCCTCCTCCTCCCCCCGAGTGCTAGAATTACCGGCATGTGCTGCTGTGCCTGGCTTATCCCATAGTGTTTCCTGAAAATATTTTCTGTGTATTTCTAGGCCCATTAACTGCTTTTCTTGTGTAGCTGAAAGAAGCTTTTAAACCCAAGACATGAGCATCATGAAATAAAGACGTATATTATTTCCCTGTGGCAGGAATATTTTAAATGCCTACTCCAACATAGTTATCAGCATCTCCCAGTTACAAAATTTTGACAAATTCTGACTTTAGATATATATTTCACACACCATTAGAATACATTAGAATATATTATAAATCCCCTGAGGGCAGGGCTCTTCGCCTTGTTCTACATATTTTACTTATTAGGTAACTGTGTGCACATGCTATGACAAAGATAATAAGGCACTAAATTAGCACTGTGCCTGATTTTAATTTTCCAATTGAATTTCTTTACATATGGCTATAAGCATATGTATATTTATGCTAAAAATTATTGTGCATTTTTATTAGACTAGTAAAGTGAATCGAAAAAGACAAGTATCGTTTTCTTATTTATTTAGACTTTTAAAAATCATAATAATTGAAATAATGGTGTTTTGGTTCATTCGATTAAAAATATGTATTTATAAAAATGTTTGGCAATGTAAAATTGATAAATCAAGGCTGATTCTTTACCTATCCCAGAACCTAGGATACAATAAGCAGGTGTACCTGATGAGCCTGGGAAGGGGGGGCAGAATGAGAGAAAGAAGGGAGAGAAAGAACTGCAGGAGAGAGAGAGGGAGGAAGGTTAGGAAAGGAAGGTTAGATGGATGTATTCGTGGGTGGATGGGTGAGTGGGTGGATGGATCCATGAATGGGTGGATGGATGAGCAGATAAAAATTAATTGTAGCAGGGACTTGACAGAAAATCTAGTGCTGGCGTTTTAAGAATAGGCAGATATTTTGAGTCATATTATATAAAACATAATCCCAACCTATGTATTTGTTGTTCAGAGTTAAGGTTTTTGAGAGTAGCTAGTTCATGCAATTTTGTGCTGGCCTGTTTCTGCCTTATCATTATCATAAGTATGTCTACTCATTTTCTGTTAGCGTTTTACAAGTTTAAAAATCTGAGAAATATATGTGTGTACTCAATGAAATGTGCTCAATGAAAGAAAATTGCAGGTCTTCTGTAATCATTTGACATCACATAGGAAACAAATAAACAGCTGACCCTATCCCCAGGGTCATAGGACCTTGGCACAGGCTTGTAGTGTGTACTAGGAAAAAAGTGCCAACAGCTGTCCAACAAAGTGTGAGTCGTGCTAATGAATGCACATGGATTCGGGGGATGGCACTAACTCTCAGGCTTCGCCTTGTCTTCATGCAGACAAGTCTTTTATGGATGTGTAAAAATGAAACTTACCTGTACCACAGGATGCTCTTAAGCCAGTTCCGATTGTTTTCTTTTTTCAGACCACTAGATATTGTCTCAGTAACTGGCGTTCACTTAACTGTCAACCCAGCAGCAGAAGTCAGGGGTTTCCTACTGTCAGGTGACCTTGTTTTTCTCATTCCATACCCTTCGCTGCATCAGCATCTTCGGTGGCTCACACCCTAAGTGCGTTTTACCTGGCACTCCATTTCCCTTTGCTCTCTTCGTCCACCCCTAATCCACTTCTTATCCATGCTTGGTACCTCTCTTTTCTGCTTCCTAAAAGCAGACTTGTCTTCACTGGTTCCTGCGTGCTGTTCTCTCTCTGCCCTCCTTCTTAAAGATCCCAGGATGTTATTTCCTCATCAGTTCTCTGGGAGAGAAATCTAAGATAAATCATTTCCAACACACCACCAATCTTCACTGAATTTGTGCTTTTTCAAAAGTTTATCATCCCCTCCACATGGCAAAGGTAACAGGTCCAAACCTACATCACTATTCCTGGAGGTCCTTTGACAGATGTGGGTGTCTGTCCCCTTGTTTCCTTTGTGATTCTGTGCCTTCTCTACAAAGCCACACTACCAGTCAGCTGCCCATGTAGAGCAGTTGGCACTGTGACTCGCTGGACCAAAATTGATCCACTGCTTGACTAATGTTCAACACTCCAGGCTGGCTCTCACATGGCTCGCTTGTGTGTGTTAGAGATTATTCTACTCCCAGGCTCAAAAAGCCCCAAATGATGTTAAATTAGTCACCAGACACAACAAGGTGAAGAAAGACATGCTTTGATTATTGATTACAAACCTGTCTGTCGTCCTTCTTGATGGGAAGGGCGTGGGGGAATTCTTGGTGGCGGTTGCATGTGGTAGAGGCTCTTGACACCATAAATGGTCAGGAAGTGGAAAGGGAAGCTAGAACTTCAGCTGGACTGTAACCTTCAAAGACCCACCTCTAGCGGTCTCTATCCTGCTCCTTGGGACTATGTCCTACAGGTCCTACAGCAGAACAAAACAGTGCCAGGCGGGAAGGAACCAACATTGACAGCATGAACCTGTGGGAAGAGGGAACATTTTAGGTTCAAACCCTAACACTTGCCCATACTTTCTAGAGCTGGAAATTGAGATCTTTGGTAGATTTTGTAATCCTATGTAAGACGCTAACTTTCTGAGGCCAATCTTCCTCTTTATTGAATTTATTGATACAGTATATTTCACAAGTTAACAATAGGCAGTCAATAAATAAGACAAAAAACTTTTTAAAAATTATTTCATTTGTTTAGTTGTTTGTTTGTTCTCACTCTGTAGCCCCTACTGGACTTCAGCATCCTCCTCGGCCTCCAAACTACTGGGGTGATTGTCAAAAGACATCATGGCTGGCTTAAGTGCATTTTAAAAAGAGTCATGCATGATGATATTAGTGTATAACTCTGATATCATCTCGAAGTTTCAAGCCAACTTTGTCTCCACAGTAGATGCATACTACAGAGGCAATAAGGACATTTGTTCTTTTGAGCAAATTATTCCTAACATGACAGTAGACTTTGTATGCAATAGCTATTACCCAGGTGTGGTGACAAACCATTTCTCAGAGAACTTGCACCTGTATGCTGGGGTCATGATCGCGTGTCCTCACAGGATTTTGGGGAGGATGGAAGGCAAGTTGGCTAAATGTCTACCACACCATGGGCAACCTTTAGTCGTAGATTTAAAGATAAACAAGCAAGCATTACAGCAATGGTTCTATGGGAAAGTGTCATTGACTTTTATTTTTAAAAAAATTTTTGTAACCCATAATATCAGGAGTAGCTCCCTATTGGTTTTTAGTCTTCTTATGGAAGAACTAATTTATGAACTACATATATTGTTACTTTTTAATCATGCGTCCCCTCTCCACCTCCACTATCGGTGCTACATTACACAAGTTAAGTATCTCTGTGAGTAAACGGTGCTGTGGTGCAATCAAAGGCCTAAAGATTTCGTCTGTTTTTCCACCATGAGATATACTGAAAATCACAGACATCGTGGAGCTATAGCTGACAAAACCCCACTATCTTGTTATTCAAATAACTTTCAACTCCTTGTTACCATATGACAAACACTGCAGATGATTAGATTGTGGGCCTCCTATCTGGGTGGCATTTCAGACCTCAGGCGAGAAACGCTCTCACTTCTGGAAAGGACATACATGAAAATGTTAGCAGGAGTTGAGTTCTGCGTGTTGTCATTATTATTTAACATTATCTTTATAATTAAGACCCCCCCACCTCCTTCAGCTGTCTTTGGTTTTAGAGATGTCTTTGAAATTTTGGCCGGTCCTTTGTGAATTTTCTCTCTTCTTTTTTTAGAAACCAATGTGACTTCTAAAACACGCAGAAAGATGGAAGACAGGGAAAACTTGTTAAGAGAGATGGTTTGCTGAGTCAGGATGATAAGAGGAATCAAACACAACCTCTCCAGTCAGGCTCTCTCCTTGAGATGACCTTGGACTCATGCCTTTCCTTGTGCTGAGTCTCTTTGTTGGAGTCCTTGCATCTTAGGGTGAGGGAAAGTACTGGGGAGCCCCTGTTCTGAAGTTCAAGGGTTCTAAGTGATGGGAGCTTCATTGGGGTTTATGTAAAAGAGAGGAGAAATTAGTTTAGGTGAGAAAATCAATTATGTCATAATCACAATCAAATACAGAACATTTACGCTAACTTAATCATGACTAGAGAACACTGAAGCTATAGCCAAAGGCATTCAGTCTGAGTCATGTCTGATCCAAGAGAATGGAGAAGTTGAGGTCGGTGATAGGAGAGACTCTGTCTATATATTGTATAAATGCTGTCACTGGGCGGGGACTCTGGTGTAATTTTCATAGACATTAAGAACTTCCTCTTGCTGTGCAATGAGGTACTCATTACCATGTCAACAAATCTCAATATATTTTCCCAAAAGTCAGATACAAGTTGTCAACATGTTTAGAGACATTGCTGCTGTACAGACAGTGCTGCTGTCCCCACCAAGCTTGCATGGCACTTGGGAGGCGCTGTGGAATGAACAAGCTCCGCCTTCCTGTGGTTACTGGGTTTTAAGTCGCTGTCATCCCCAGCACTAGATGTGGAGTGTCAGAAAGAGAAAGAAAGAAGCGGGTTTTTTGTAAGAAGAACCGAGAAGGGGCTGTTGGAGAGAAGGCTTAGCAGTTAAGAGCACTTGGTGCTGAGGCAGAGGACCCAGGTTTAGTTTTGACCACCCACATGATGGCTCACGACCATCTGTAATTCCAGCTCTGGGAGTTTGATGCCCTCTTCTTGCCTCTAGAAGCATGCACGCACACGCACACACATGCACGCACACACATGCTCGCGCACACACACAGAGTTTGCATACATACATGGAGACAAACACTCATACACATAAAAAATAAATCTTAACAGAAAAAATTTCAAGAAGAGGATTTAGGAGGCAAGCAAAATTTCCCCTTATTACCTGTGCATTTCTCAATTTAGCTCCCACATAATGCTGTCAACACACACAACTCCCTGTGCGTTCCCTGAGTGTCTGGCTTATAGGGAGTCATTAGCTTTCTCTTTGTGGTAATTTGAGGACATATCCAGGGAAAGACAAGCAGATAGACAGACAGACAGACAGACAGACAGATGGACATGGTACTAGGCTTTGAGTCTTTTCTTCCTGGGTTCACCTGCGCATGATCCTTGGCGGTCACAGGTTTGCTGAATGAAGAGATCAAAAGCCGCCAGACAGGCTTGCGTTACAAGGTTTGTGACTGAGATGCCTTCGCTTTACTATGGCCTTCTATTTTTACCTCCCCGGCCCTGAGATATTTTCAGTTTGTGTTTCTATTGCTGGCAACATAAAAAGTTATATCAGTGGCAAGAAATGGAAGGTGAAGAAGAAGTAAGGATCTGTGATACTCCATCCGCGAGCGACAATAAAATTGTCTTCTCGCAGCCTGGTACCTGGAGTTCAGCCACAGTCCAATGGTCAGCACAGAAGCCACACTGTGGGAACGGCATGTTCGCAGCTTTGCCCGGGAGTGGTGCACCCCACTGCATCAGGAAATGGGGATTCCACAGCCTGTTGTCGGGCCGACTCCTTTCTCTACCTTCTGATTGTCTGGTTCTATCACCGTGTTCCATGACTCCCCACATGCTCAGCCCTCATGCCTGCTTTTTGATCGTGTTCTCCACTCAGCTTGAGACTGCCCTTACCTCTCTGCGCACCGTCTCAGACACAGGACCATGCACCTTTCCAGAAAGCTCGAGGGAGCAGCTTCCTGCTCATATGTTGTAGCTCCAGGCATTGAGGGAGTCCTCTCGGTCTCAGAGTTCTCCTCAGAAAGCCTGATGTGACGGTGGGACCTGCATCATGAGGCCCCTGTGAGGACTTTTCTTAAAAAAAGATTTGGTTTGGTTTTTGACACAGGATCTCAAATGTACTTTTGCAGGATAACCATAAACTTGAGACCCTACCACCTCCACCTCCCCAAGCTGAGGTGCTGAGATTTACAGGTGCACCATGCCACGTACAGTTAAGCCATGCTGAGGCTCAAACCCAGGGCCTGTTCATGTCAAGTGAGGGCTCTCCCAACTGAACTCCAGCGCCTGACCCTTAGAATAACGAAACACAGTAAAAGCCAAGAAGTGTAGCCATTGCCGTCACTGCCTCCAGTGTGGGCTGTGTTCTGGTCACCTTCTACCCCACAGTTCTTTGGTTTGTGATGTCTTCCTCCAGAACCGTCACGCTTCTCTTTTCTGTGACAGACATTTCCCACCCGCCCCTGCCCTCCCAGTGAAGCCCGTCCTTTCTTACTGGCTCTATGCTCAGAGTGGCAAGCTCTGTGGGCCACACAGCAGCATGAAAACTTGGTTTTCTGGCTTCTAGAAGGTTCTTCCCAATAAGGAGACTCAGGAGGAGCGAGGAATGATAGCACATATAGTACATGCAAACACAGTCCACGCTGCCACTGCCCACTGCTTCATGCCCACTGTTCCTGAAGGTTCTGTGTGCCCTGTTCCCTCTCCCAGGCCCCTGTCATTCCTATGTCCCTCTCACTAGCGTTCCTCTGCTGATTTGGTTTAAGGTTTTTCTCTCTTTCTCTCTCCTTGCTCTAACTTTCCCTCAACCTGCATTCTACTGCTTGGATAGAAATTTCAAATAAAGTGGTCTTGGTAAAAAGAAAATATGTAAGATTATTATTACCATTGCAATAAACAGCAAGTAACTCTTCAGATAACAAAGGCACTTGTATCTGTGTATGTGTGTGTGTTGTGTCAGTGTGTGGTGTGTCAGTGTGTATATGAGAGAGAATATGTGTGGTTGTGTCAGTGTGTGTGTGTGTGTGTGTGTGTGTGTGTGTGTGTTTGAGACAAGGTCTTATTCTGTAGCTTAGTGTAGCCTCGAACTCACTATGTATACCAGGTTGTCCTCAATCCTCCTCCCTCAGTCTCCTGAGAGCTATGAGACAAGTAAGAGCCACGGATCTGATTTAAGGTTTTATTTTTTTTAGCGATTTATTGAGATCATTGTACTCCCTGTGAGGATAAAAAATATTAATTCCCTGTACACTTTTTAAAATTAAAACATCACATAATGGTTCATTCAGTGCATTTAGAAAAGTAACCAAAATGAGAAAAATGAGCCAAACTAACCTTCTCACAAGACCTTTTATATTTGCCCATGTAAACAGTTCCCAGTACAGCTGTGTGCATTCCAGTTTTAAGTTGCCCACTTTTCAGTAGCCCCTCCTGTCTGCAAGAGATGAGAACTGATCATAGAGAGAAGTCTGCCAGACATGATCTGTCTGCCTGGGATCTTCCTGCAGCAGTACTGGAATAACTCAATGCCCGCTGGTCATGCTGCCCAAAATGACCACTCGGGGTCCCTGGAGATAGCTGTGTACTACAGACGCCATTTTGTTTCTACATTGGAGAGAACACTTAGGGGTAGTGAGTTAGCTTGTAGGTCTAAGAATTGTTGGAAGTGGTGTTACTACTACCAGTCCCTCCCCCTTCCCTTTTTCACTTTCCACCCCCTTTCCTTTCTCCTTCTCTCCCTTCCCTCTCACCCTCCTCCCCTTCCTCCTTCTATCTTTAATTCCTTTCTTTCTTCCCCGCTCTTCCCCGTTTCTCCATTTCCCCTCCTTTCTTCCCTCCTTTCTTTTCTATTTCCCTTTCTTCCTTTCCTTTTCATCCCCACTCTCCTTTTCTCTCTTCCTCCCTCCCTCTCTCCTTCCCTCCCTTCCTCCCTCCCTTCTTTCCCCCCTTTTTCCCTCCCTCCCTCCTTCCCTTCCTCCCTCCCTTCTTTCTTCCCTCCTTCCCTCCTTCCCTCCTTCCCTCCCTCCCTTCCCCCTCCCTCTCTGTTCCTCCTTCCATCTCTCCCTTCCTTCCTTCTTGCATCACTGCAGATCAAACCCAGGACCTTGGACAAACTAGGTAAAAATTCTGCCCATAGACTAAATCCCACCCAACTGGCAACTTTTCTCAATAGCTGCAGAGACAGGCAGTCTACACAGCCAAGCTTTGTAGAGAGAAGGGGGGTTCATTAATCACTGAGCATTCTAACAGCCATCTAAAGTGTTACTAGGAGAATTAATAGAACATTGGGTCTATAGCATCCAGTAGGGTGCTGTTGTGGCTCTTGCTTCGCCAACAGAATATTCTAGAGTCAGATGGCTGGGGTGTTGCGTATATACCTGGGGTCAGATGAGGGCTGTAAGACATGAAGCCAACCCCCTGAAACCTGTGCAGTGCTTTGGAAGCTGGGAATTTCAAGGCTGTAAACTAATACATAGCCAACTATATAACTGCTGAAAGGGGAGGACGTATCAGAGTGTTCCATCAGGGTTTCCTGTCCTTGACAAGCACTGAGATATTTCACAGCGTGCTTATGAGAAAGCTTGTGCCGAAAAAACTAGCTTTGGAAGATCACTACTTTGTCAAAATGTTTTTTTTACCATATTGTTTTAAATATTTTTTGCTGTTTTAGATGATAGGTACTGACAGAGGAAATGAAAACACAATTCATTCCAGCTGCCCTCCCCTGTTTGCTTGTGTGTTGCTGTCCTTTAAGATACTGTGTAGATATTTCTGCAAAATATAATTGTGGTTGTTATGTTAGGATCCAGTCTCAGGACATGGTTATTATATTATTAGGGATCCAGTCTCAGGACATGGTTATTCTGTTAGAATCCAGTCTCAGGACATGGTTATTCTGTTAGAATCCAGTCTCAGGACATGGTTATTCTGTTAGAATCCAGTCTCAGGACATGGTTATTCTGTTAGGATCCAATCTCAGGACATGGTTCTTCTGTTAGGATCCAGTCTCAGGACATGGTCATTATATTAGGATCCAATCTCAGGACATTCTCTTCCCAGACTTGTTCTTTTTCTCTTGAACCCTAATGCTCATTACAAGCAAGGTCTTGGGGTGAACCCGGGGAAGGGAATTAATGGTCTTGACACTACTCATTGAGCTGTATCATGGAAGGACTCAACTGATCCTGGAAAACCTTCAAAAGACTTGTTTTGTGTATGGAAGTTATGCCTTGCTCTCTGTCTCCTGGCTTATAGATTCCCAAAAGTATAATGTGTTAATAATACATCTCTGATTACCTGAAAAGTTTAGCAGAGTTCCTGTCCTATTGGTAGAAGCCAAAGATTGTTTGTCCAATTGAATTGAGTCTGTATATTGACAAAACACCAATTACACCGATCAAACTTGTGGAGCATACATACATATGTCTTGCTTTCTGATCCTTCTATTGGATGAAGTCTGCCTTTACCTTCTGTAGAGTGCTTTCAAATCCACCAATAATGCCCTCATCTCCTCAGTCCTAATGATAGAAGAGAAAAAATTTCAGGCCATCAAATTCAGCTAACATCACATAGGAATCTCTACATGTATCGATATGTGTGTCCATCCCTTTCAGTAATCTTTTTTTTTCATGTTTTTGATTGGTTGTGAGTATAAGATAATTTAAGGCATCCATCTATCCATCCATCCACCATCATTCTAGACAGTACCCCACCTCAGTATAAGACATTGCTTTTCATGCTTGAGAAACAGCCCTGGGAGAAAGACACGTCCCCCAGCTCTCATGGTGATTCCAGTTTGAGGGGACACTTACATAGTCTGTAAACTGAAACCCTCTAGATGCTGTGAAAACCTTCCAGAGTGATACCCCATTTCAGCTACCATGAGTGGTGTTATTGTCCTGGAGAAGCCATATTTCATCAGGGAACCAGAGGTAGGCGTTACTAGGAAACGGACAGATGGAGGAGGAATGGCATCCTTCACTCGGAGTTACGAGATGCTCGGAGGAAAATGTGCCTGTCTGCCTGATGAGTTGAGCATTGCTCCATGAGAAAGGAGAGGAAAATGGATGAGGTATGTCCTTCTGATTCTCTCTAACCAATTATCGTAGCCATTAGAAGTTGTCCCATTAGTGCAGTAGTTACATTCGGAGACAAATGTTAGTTTAGTTGATAGCTAGCCTCATCATGGGACTCTCACTACTATGCAATCCATAGTTTCTGGTTGATCAACTGAGTGACTGGCTACCCTGTGCAGCGGAATGAGCTTGATATTGATACTTGGTGTTTTGCCTTGCAGTATCTCTCTTTGGTGTTAAGGGGTTATAAATATCAAACACAAAATCAGCAAAAGGACATCTGGCAGGGAGAGGCACTGAGGAGGTTTGGTATGGTATGGTGCCATAGCTTACACCCAAAGGGTTCCCCCATGGGAGCCGCTGGAGAATCTCTGCTGGTGCAATTCAGAAGCTCACTGCTTCTGTCTGGGAAATGGCCTGCATCACTTGGGTCTGAGCAGCAAAATGTAGCTTTTTGCCTCAGGACTCCAGTCTAGGACCCCAGTTTCTTTCTGAAAACCTGACAGAGAGGTACAAGAATTCATAAGCAGGAATTTCCTGGACATTCCGGGATATGTGATTATGATAGATACAACTTTTGAGCTTGGTGGGATAGCACATTCTAAAAGGAAGCCTGGCTTAGAATGTCTGTGTTTCAAGGTAGTTAGGCCTGTTTTAAATGACAAGTCTGCCTTGGACTAACAGTTCCACTGCCAGAATGTTGCTTCACCTTTCTAAGCCTCTTATTACTTTATCTGGAAATCAATTAATATACTCTAAAGGCTTAGGACAATGCATGACAAAATAAATACTAAATAATGGTATAATTATTATAACACTAACAGTTGAGAATAGCAAGGTGGTGTGGGGGCAAGTCAACTCTGCTACGGGTATTTCTCTCCTGATGTCTTGGACTTTTCGGGCACCCATCATCGCCTGCCCTGCTCTGCAAATGTGTTCCTGTTCACCATGGCCACTTATCAGACGGGATTCTCAAGCTCGCTGATTAGGCTGCCTTGCAGGCGCCAACCTGTAAAAGAACTTGACTTGGTCACTATTGAGGAAAATATTTGTAAAATAGTACAGCCAATAAGAGAGTACGCTGTAGGCTTTGAATCATTTTCAAAGAAAAGGGAAAAAAAAAGAGCTTGCCCAGGGGTTAAAAATAAAAGCAATTCTGGACACACAATGTTAACTACATTTGGTTTAGTATTTGGAGAAAGAAATCCCTGCTCTGAACAGAGCAGAGATAAGCGCCTTGACTTGCTGTAGATTGAGAGGCCTGCGAGAACAAGCCGGTCTGAGGCGGGCCCCGAGTGCCGCCACATTTCGATGTAAGATTAACGGCTGCCGAGTGCTGGAGCGCCTGTTTGTTTTATGAAACAATCGCTAATGACATTAAACAGACGGAGCCCCTTCCAACATGATTGTTCATTTGTGATAAACTGAGAGAAGCCCGCGAGAGATTGGAAAAGAACACTCATAAGTGCTTCATTTTGAGACCCTCACAGCTTTCGATTAGAGGTGACAATTAAGGGGAATGAATGGCAATCTGATTCGGAGCCCATCTAGACCAAGAGATGAGGTCTGTAGCAACGGACCATTCTAAGTTTTCTTGTGTTGTATTTGCACTAAGGATCAAGGGATCATGAGCTCACAACCAGTTATCCAAGGAGGCTTTTTCCTTTCTTTCTTTCTTTCTTTCTTTCTTTCTTTCTTTCTTTCTTTCTTTCTTTCTTTCTTTTCTTCTGTCTCCTGTATTCATGTTTTTAAAATGCTGTGTATTTATGCGTATCTCTTCCCCTCCAAGTTCTGGCTGTCTGCAGTGGGTATTGAGCTTAGCTGTATTGAAGAGTTCTATCTATTAGTTCAATTAGGACATGTACTTTTTCTTGCATTTGAAGCCTGATTTGATTTGGGTCCAGTCATTTAAAATTAAGAGAGCGGAGCCCTGAACCAAGCGGCAGAGATATCTGTGCCTCTGAAGTCTTAATTACAAATTCAGATAAGGATTACACAGGACTGTATCTCCCTAAACCACAGGTATTTGCTAATAGCAGAAGGGAAAGGTTGAGATTCTGTGTTTACTAATTCCAGCTTTTGCCTTTGCATTTTTATTGAGCTTTAATATTTTGGTTGGAG
Organism: Chionomys nivalis; assembly: GCF_950005125.1. Classification (NCBI taxonomy): domain Eukaryota; kingdom Metazoa; phylum Chordata; class Mammalia; order Rodentia; family Cricetidae; genus Chionomys; species Chionomys nivalis. The sequence goes on from NC_080090.1 coordinate 7,321,292, forward strand.
ACAACCGCATTTGAGCCGGGGTTGATCATATGTGGGTAAAATCTCAAACAAGCCCCCCTTACAGCTTCAGTATTCCTGTCTAGCTAAAAATTGAAATAGTGTTTATTTTTTTTAAATTGTCAAAGGCCATGTTGCAGCATTAAGCTTTTGTTTTATACACAAAGAAATATATTAATGAAAAGTGTTTTAAGTGCTGATTATTGAGATGGTTTGTTTTGAAACACAGGCCCTTTCATAGCGTTCACACTTCACTGTGCTCCCTGAAAGACGCTCTAAGTAGGGGTTGTCAGTCTCCCATCAGAAGTAGAGTAGTGCCGGGGAATGGAGCCATTTAGAGTGTCACTCAAGCAGGACTAATCTAGAGTAGATATCTTATAAATAACCAGGAACGGAGAGAAAACAAATCCTCCCTCCCCCCACCGGAGCCGCGGGAATGAGCCGAGAGAAGAAAGAAATCTTGATGATAAAGACTTACAGTTAGAATTCACGAAGTGTTTTGAGCGAGGAGCACTGTGCCAAGTTTCGGGGGGGGGGGACACCTTCAGTGAAGAGTTTGGGAATACCCTGCTGGAAGGAATCTCAGATGGGTATCCCACAAATTGACCCATCCAAGTCATGGGTTTGTGGTCACCCCTTTCTGGCTGTCCTCTGATACTGTTTCCTCTGGGCCCCCTGAGGTGTGCTCTGTATTGATAATGACCATTTAGCATGTGAAGGGTGCCGAGTTGGAAGGGGAACCCAAGGAGTGGGCTCCCTTTTCAGTTTGATGCTCCTGCAGCCTTTACCTCATTCTGCAGCATCTGAGGTTACTGCTGGCTTCTTGAACAGCACTAGCACGTGCCTCTGCTGGGATCTCTCCCAACAGTTCCTACCGTGACTTTGAAAGCAGCCCAAAGGAACTCTCCTTTGGGTTCCAGGAGCGTTTTGTTGTATGTGCTTAAGAGAGAGGAAGAACCTAAGATTTTTGACTTCTGAGATGTCAGTTCTTACAGAGTTTTCTGAGCTTCCAACTGGTAGTCATAAGAAGGGAGATGCCTAGGGATGCCTCCCTGGTGGTCATAGGAAGGCAGATGCCTAGGTATGCCTCCCTGGTGGTCATAGGAAGGCAGATGCCTAGGGATGCCTCCCTGGTGGTCATAGGAAGGCAGATGCCTAGGGATGCCTCCCTGGTTAAAAGTCATCCCGTTCTTTTATCTCAGCCACCCTCTTATTCAAGGACCTAGCATTTCCTCGGCTTTTGAACCTGTGCCCCGACCAGTTAACATGGCATTCTGTTATCCCAGAACACAGAGAGGAGGATATCTCTGTTTAACTATCCCCCCTGTGCTGCGCTTGTGATAGCACTGCAGAGGAGGAGAATGGATTTTATTGAAAGCCGAGTTTCCCATTTTATTGCACCGATTTCCCCACTGCCTGCATGCCAGCTAGAGCAGATGCTTATCTACATGGTTTTTTTTCAGATGAGAAAATGAAAGTGTGCAAGCTTTGCTTACTTCTGGCAGTGGAAAGCTACCGTTTTCTGGGGTGCATCAGAGGCCTGGAGATAGTCTGAAGGGCCAGATAACTTCAGGACCCTGGGAAAAGTTGTCTTCAGCTCCCTGTTACCTGCAACCCAGGGTTGGACAACATTTCCAGACTGTTACTATTTAGTAACCAGGTTTAGCTAGAATTCTTAGACTCTGCAGGTGTGAACTGCCCCTGGAATAGAAAGGCAGAAACCCCTTTGACTATTGTATATTTCAAAACACATTCTTAGCAGGGAAATGCACACAGTTTCTTCTTCTCTGTCACTGATGATTCCCGCCTAAGAGGGAAGGTTCCATTCTGGAAACATCTGTGAAGTGTTTTCACCAATCCAGTTCCTGAGAGTTTAGGGAGCTGAAGATGAGGCAGGGGGCTGAAAACATGTGGTGAGTGGAAGGTTTTCCTTCTCTGACCTGTGGGGACTGGGTGGGGTAAATGGAAATAAAAGGGATTTTCAGGTTCTCCCACAGCTATGTATGTGCTGATCAATACAAGGGAGATTGTGCACCTGTCTATATGATTAATACTCAGAATATGAAATTCTGGAGCAAAGTTTTGTAATTCTATAGTAAAGTTTTGTGATATGTGACTGACAGCGATGCATCTGTAGTCTAAATCATTAGGGAGACTGAGCTGGATGCTCATATGAGGCGCTTAGCCAGGCAGCACAGCGAGCCCTGTGTTTGAAACCATAGCAATAAAATACAAAGTGCATGGTACAGGCCTTGGAGAATTCATTGTCAGTTATTCAACAAGGTATTCTTTTTGTGTAAGTGGACATGTAGCGACTGACTTTTGGGGATCTGAAATCTAGGGTTCTGGTCTGGGTATGAAAACATTAAACCATGTCTTAAATTCTCAAATTAATTTCATCCTTGAAGGGGAGCCTTGCGATTTGCTGCTGTCCTGTAAGGATGGAGATTTAGAAGGAAGCACAATCTGTTTATTGGTGTGCAGTTTTGAAAACAGCGGAGTATAATTTCATTAAGAATATTTTTGTGGGAGCTGGAGGGAGTCGACGTGTGCAGTGAAATCGTGTTTTCCGGACATGCCAGGGCTGAGCATGACGGGGATGATGCGCATGTGAACTCATAATGGCTGTGACTGCGTGTATAAAGCCTGCATAGGATCAGATCTGCCGAAATCCCAGCGCGGGTCAGAGAGGTGCTCATCAAGTCCCCACTCCCCGGCTGAGGAACTGTTGGCAATTGATGGCTTTTGAGGAAAGGGCTCTATTTTCTTCAGGGATGTGGTGCCTAAGAGACTACCTGTGCTTCAATAGATGACCCTGTACCCAGGCACATACAAATGGCTCTAAGTGAACTTTTTGGTACCCATGCTCCAATAGATGGCTCTACGCCCATGCATATACAAGCAACACTGAGTGGACTCTGTGGTACTCATGCTCCAATAGATGCCCTGTACCCATGCATATACAGATAACAGTAAGTGAACACTGTGGGGTTTTTGGAAGTGTACATAATGGGGGAGTAGATTTTTTCCAAACATATTATATACGTGTATGTATATTAAATAAATATTTTAAAGAAGAGAACATGAAATTGAGAAGGAAAAGGTGGTGGGAAATAGAGGAAGTGGAGGAGAGAAAAGCATTTGCCCAAAACATGTGCAGACATTAAGTTATCAAACCATTATTAAAAGTCAGAATATCTTAGTGCAGTTGAAGAAGATGGATGAGCTAGGGTCCAGAATGGCCTTGGGATTCATAGTGCATCTGTCTGCAGCCTCCTCTTCTCCGTTGTCCTTTGTAAGTGTGTTTAGGGAACATCTGAAACACACAACACAAAACTTTCCTATCTATCTTCCATCCTCTGTCACAATCTGCCTATGTCGAGGAGGTTGAGCTATGTGCTAGAGAATTTGATGTCGCGGTTGTCATCTTGGAATATCCGTAGGATAGATGAATGGCTGTGTTCCCCTCTGTATCGCTGGTTCTTAATTACCCATCCTAACGGAGTTGAAATAGGAGAGGAACATGGGAGAGTAAAACCTACAAATCCCTGACAAAGTCCCTCTGATCCATTCCACTCAAACTCCCCCAGCAGACCTTCTGCCATCTTCACTACACATGGCCTTAGATGCTAAGCAATGCTACTCCAAGTTATGGTTGGCTGTGTGTAAATGGTAGGGAGATTCTGAGAATCATCACAGCCGTGGTTTAGTACTAATACATTGTTGGTACTTGAAAATTGTGTGTGTGAGGGGGGGAGTTCTTAGAGAGATTGTTGTTGCTCTAAGGAGTTGCTGGTCAACTCAGATCAGGGGAGGAAGAGGAAAGACATTTCCAGGTAGACTCTGTTAACTTTGCGAAAGGATCCGAAGAAGCAGCCACAATTTCATTGTCTAGCGAAGGTCTAAGGAGCGCCAGACTCTGGAGTCAAGTTTGAGCCCTTTCTTTTCTTTTGCAAAAGACAGGCCTGACAGATGTGAGGTGTGCAAAGGGCCCTGGGGAACTGTGGGTTCCCTAGGGGCCTAGGCCTCTGGAAGAAGACTTGGGCCAGGTCAGGATCATATTTCTTCTTACTCTTGTGCTTCTGGGCTATTGGAAGAACTTCCCTGTCTCCTTTAAATTGTCTAACTGCATCCCAGTAAGTTACTTCTGAAAGTTCTGATGGTTTGGAAAAGGGGTCGGGGAACCACAGTAAAATCAGCATGGTTTTGACTAAAGACCTGGGAGCAACAATGTAGAAGAAGTGAATGCTAAGTGGAGGTGCTAGGCAGTCACAGCTGAGGAGAGGGGGCCCCAGGAAGCCTGGCTTTATGTTGCATGCAAAATCACTAGCTACCGTCTAGCCCTGCTCTGAGTAACTAAAGACCATGTGTGCATACCTAGCCTTCAACCCTTCCCAGCCCCATGGTGCTTGAAACCTCCATTTCTCAGAGTTTCATAAGAGCCCGTAACACGTAAGTCTCTGTTGCCTCTGAGTAATTATTTTCATCTAGAAAACCATGTAAGTGCTGGGTTTATTTTTTTTAATTTACAATACTATATGCTTAGCTCAAGAATCATATGAATGTAAGACTAGACATACTTTTATGTATTTATAAAACTCTTATAAAATATGCAGAAAACCCAAATGCACCCGTGGGATTAATTTTTTAGAAATGGAACATAACCCATCGATTTATGCTATTATTATGTGTCAATTAAAAATAAAATAAAAGCAGAGCCTGTGGCTCACACTTTTAATCCTGGCACTCAGGAGGCTGAGGCAAGGGGATGGCTGTGAGTTTGAGGGCAGTCTGGGTTACATAATGAGTCTGAGCCAGTCTGAACTGAAGAGAGCCTGTCTCAAAAACAAAACAAAAAAACTTGAAATACAATTAAAAACATTTTTAAAACAGAGTATAGACATGATAACAAGCAGTTGTACGATTAGCTAGTTGAAATTCCTACTGGTATTTTCTTATCCATTTTTATTCTTTTGTGAGGAAGGTGTCAATGACATAACTAATGTGGACTTTGAAAACGCCTTTTGGGGTGCATCACAGAAGATGGGGACAGAAGAAGTATAAGTGCTGAAGGATAGGGAAGTGAGCCATGAAACAGTTTCTTCTGGAAATGACGACCTCTGCATTCGTAAGGTTTCTGAATAAGACAAGGCCATTATCATCCACGCAGATGGGGGCTCACAGGACCCCACCCCCAGCTGAGGAGCCCTGGGCAGTGGAATTGCTGTTGCGGGAGGCAGGTTCACTTTTCTTCAGTGGTGTGGCCACTGGTGAGTGGCCAATGCTCCACTAAGTATCTCCACACTGATGTTACACAAGCAACCCCAGTGAAAATCAGAGGGTCATTACTAAAGAGACATGAATGGAGAAGGGGAACCTGTCAGGAAGGAAGAATTCAGGGGAGCTGGACGGGATGAGAGGAGATGGTGAATATGATCAAAACACATTACATCCGTGTATGAAATTGCCAAACAATACATTTTAAAGTGCCCTTTGGCTTTTTTTTTTTTTGTCATGCTTCACAAAAATCAATGTCCTTTGATAATGCAAGAATCTGATACAGACAAAAATCTCTGAACCTTCACAAAAGGCATCCAAATATGTGGTCAAATCTATACAAACTATATATATGTATGAGCACAGACATGTAGTCTAAATTGTCAATACAAACTACTAGAGACAAGCTTGTGAATTCATAGAAACTTCTCTTTAGAGACATTACTCTGCATCTCTGTAAACACACGTTTACATTTACACGTGTGTACATGTATGTATACATGTATGTAAATTGTGCATATGTGTGTGTCCATGTGTGCATGTATGTGCACATCTGTGTGTGTGTGTGTGAGAGAGAGAGAGAGTTGTGGTCTTGGCTTTCATTTATCCTTTAGTCATCCTAATCAGTGAGGTCAGTTGTTCAGACAACAGAGTCAAATGTAACATTTTGATTCATGGAAGTGAGACATCAAATTGGAATAAGTTTTTCTCCCTATGCTGGCCTCTTTTGGATTCTGATAAATTTGAAACTCGAGTGGAAAAAACAAAGCAGCAATAAGGGGAAAAGGTAGCAGAGAAATTTCCTGCTTCCCCCCAGCAACCCTATGGAGTCAAGGTTACCACAAACCATTTCACAGGGGAAGAGCCTGAACCAGGTCAAAGGAAAGTCACATACCTTGATCTGACCAGTTTTAACTTTACTTCCCAGATGTTTTCATCTGAAGAAAATGGTAGACTGGGGACATTGCTCAGTGCATAGCACTTGTCTGGAACATCTAAGACCCCGGGTTCAATTCTAACACTGGAAAGAAGAAAGTCTGAGAAAACTAGACTCCCGGCAATGTGGTCCAGATGCAAAGAAGAGGGTCTCTCTACAATACACACACAAAATGAACATATTATCCCGGGATTCCTCAGGTCGACTCCAGAGGTAAAGGTGCTGGCCACCAAACCCCAGACCCTGAGTTCAGTCCCTGAACTCACATGGTGGAATGAGAGAGCCAGCTCCTAAAAATTGTCCTGACTGCCACAAGCTCACGATGGCACTTGTGTCCCAGGCCCTCATGCATAAATAAGTCAATATAGATAGTTGATAGATGTAGCCAAATAAAAGAAAAGAATTAATTCTTGTCCCATACTTTATCAACTTCTGGAACAATACCCCCACCCTCGAGCAGTTGGGCTAATCTGTCCAGTTCCTACCTGTTACTTTTTCCATGAGAAACCTATCTCCCCCTTCCTAGCACTCATGACACCACTGTGGAACTTATCAGGAACTTGAGATGTGTGTGAAGGTTTTTGTTGCAAAAAAGAAGCAGGGGATGAAGGATGCTGGTTCTTACTGTTAAACCAAAGAGCAAATCCTTCTTCTCTAACTGGCTTTGTGTCTGAAAACGGGCCACACTGTCAAGCACACAGCTCTTTGAGTTCTCAGGTGCTCCTTCCACTAAATGGGAGCAACAGCCACACTTTGAAATGCCTGAATAGCCTAAGGCTCAAAGACCATGTGAGGATGTAGGGATGGCAAACTGTTAGCTCAGTTGGCAAAGTGCTTGCTGAGTGGGCGGGAAGACCTGGCTTCAATCCCCAGCACCCAAATGAAAGAAGAATAAAATAAAAGATATCCTTAAGCCAAGTTAATCTTGGAACGAAAACATTTATTTTCTATACTATGGCCGAAGTCCCCTTGAAGTCACCAAACCATGGGGCCAAGATGATGGCCTTTATCGTGTCAAAGTGGTTGACCAGATGGCGAGGCCCATTCTACATAATGACTCTCACTCTGGTGATTTGTAATTTCTGAAACTTTCTAATGGGAAATGCAGTTGGCTGCCAGCAAGCCCAGGCACAGCATAGATATAGCTTCTTCCCAAAATAAAGAAAAATTCAACCTGCTGCTCTTCCCCCAGACATGAGGAGCAGCCTAAGAATGCAGGTAGATGATCAGTATCCACACTGAGCCTTGTTTACACGGAAGGAGGATGCGGGGAGGGTCGTCTGGAAAGGCTTTCTCCTTGACTTTCTCGAGGAAAAGCGTGGTAATGAAAGCCTTCAGGATCCATAGTCCCAGGGCACGGAGTGATAAAGGGGAAGAATTGATGGGAAGTGAGGACAGAGAAGAGACAGAGAAAGAATCAGGGTGAAATGATGGAAACCTTTCATACAACTTGGCTGAGGCAAAACCTTCCATCTATCCAGTGGTGCTTCCCACTCTAACTCACAGATGGCGTCTGAAGATGCCAGAGCAATTCCGTTTACTTCTACAACCACAGGTGTTTTTTTTTTTTTTTCTAATCAGTTTTTTTAAATTAATGTTTTCTTCTTGCCAGTGTATGGGTGTGTGATGTGGTATGCGTGTGGACCACATGTGTGCATGCATGTGTGTGTCAATATGTAGGCTTGAAGTTGACTCCTGTGTCTTTCTCAATATCCTTCATTTAATTTTGGAAACAGGGCTTTTACTGAGACTCGAGATGGCTAACTCCAGCTAATCTAGCTGGTCAGTTCACCCCAGGCTCTCCTGTCTCCACTGGGATCACAGATGACTTACACACCTTCTCCGTGAGTGCTGGGGACCAGAACTCTGCTCTTCATGCTTGCATAGCTAACATTTTATCCACCCAGCCATATCTTCACCCCTCCCCCCAAATCAAACCTTGTTTTAAGTGAGAAGAATGACAATGGTGGCATTCTCAACTGTTCCTCACAGTCCCTAAGACACTGTCTCTTGGCATCTCTCCCTGGGGCTGTGAACACAAGTGGCTTTGAGCTCAGGTCTTTTTCTAACATTACCACCTTGCTAAACTAGCCCCAGCTGAACTCACAGTTTCCAAAGAACGTCGCTTGCTACAGAGACACACACGGCCCCATTTCTCCTCAATGTGTAAGGAGACTAAGAATAACCCATCCGCTCTTTGGTGTTGAGCGCCTTTGCAATCTGGTATGTCGAGATCCCCAACTCCTGGGTAAGAAATAAATCTGCCTTCAAATAGCAGCGAGAGAGCTGGGTGGGCATTCTGGAAGAGAAGTCCATGGAAGGAAGCCTCCTGCAGTGCTGGATGGGATCAGGCATGCTTATGAAACACTCGGAAAATGATGGAGTGTTTTCTGATTATCTGGTTGTAGCTCCTAAGCTTTTATGGTGAGAAAATGGTTAAACAGACGGCACATTGTCGGGGAGACACATCATGTTACTCTTTCAACTTGAGTAAAACGATTGAAATTATTATGACTTTGTGTGTGTGTGTTGATGGGGGTGGGGGTTGTGCTTTTATTAAAGGAAGATATCCCAGTGTGTTCTTCCGCAAATAGTGGTGTGGTGCCTGTTAACTACATCCGTGTTCAGTCAGAGATCCTCATGTGTGACATTTGGTAAACTGCCACTAATATGTCCACTGTTAGGACATGGATTTTGTTAGAGGGTCATGGACAAAGGGACTTTTATTTCTTGGGCCAAGGTGCTAGTAGTAGTGTATCTTGGAATGAACTGTATTTCAGAGGGCTAGGGAGAAGCTTCGAGAGCAGCCATCCATAATCAGAATCCCAGGCTGATCGCTTAAACAAATCATGAGCCATTGCTGAAGGGCAGCTCTCTCTAAAGTGGTTCTTCGGAAACTAGGTTTAGAATGTAGACAGAGGAAGAATAAAGAAAGGCAGCCTTCTCAGGGCTTCGAGGAAGTCTGCGGCAAACAGTGGAGAGGTGGGCTAGCTGGAAGGCTAAAGACAAGCAGGGTGAACAGTCTGCACTCTCCCAGGCAATGGCTGCCAGATTAGAAGCATCAGTGCCCTCTGTTGTTCAAGGGAGAAATGCAGATGCCAGAGCAGAAGCCTGGCAGTGTTGGCCTTGAAGGAGACCACCTCTGAGAACCAGGAGTCTGCAGGAAGGAAGGGGAGGGGAGGGAAGGGGAGGAAAGCAATCAAGGAAGACCAGCAGGTAGCAGAGGGAGGAAGGAGGAGAAAGGCTATCTTGTTGGTCTTGCTGTATTTCACTGCCATCATCCAAATGTTGAAAGAATGAAATGACAAAATAGACTTTATCTTGATTGCATTTATTATCATAAGAGCTATTCTTCAGAAGAAACATGGCTTCCCTTTATTTTGTTTTGTTTAGCTTATAAAACAGGTCTCATATTTCAGCTCAGGCCTTCCCAGAACTCACTGTGTAGCTCAAGCTGATCTTGAACTTGTAGCAATCCTCCTGTCTCAACTCCTGAACGACTGGGAGTGCAGAGGTGTACTGCGACACCCTGCAAGAAGCGCCCTTCAGATTAGTCATGGTGGACGGGAGGTGAGTGAGGGCAGCTCCACATTCATTCACTGTATTTAATGCTGTCTTTGTTTCTCAAGTTGACACCTCAGGCTTCGATGAGGGTCACACTGATAGCGATTCCTTCTTTCCCCCTTTCTCTAATTTATATTTATATTTTCTCTGTTGTCTACACAGCAAATACAAGGATCAGAAACTTATTTTAAAAGCTCAGATAACATTTAAAATAGTATTGCTCAGTTATGTGTTTAACTAAATTAGAGATTACCAAAGGAACGAGAGCTTCGTTCAGGCGGCTCATTTGGAATTACATTAAACAGCTGCTGGCAAGCAGCTGACGACATAAGAGACCATTTTGATCTCCTCAGCACCGGGACTTTAGCAGGGCGCTCCCGGCATGCAGCTCTGAAGAACACATTGTGCTCCAGAGACCCACACACAAGCATCCTCCCCATGGTGCTTGTTGCCAAACACTGGCCTCTAATCACTTTGTATTCAGCCACAGAGCCAGGAAGTCCAAATCCAGCCAAACAAATGCAGCCGGGGCTTAGCAGAAGCAGCTTTAACAGGTGCTTCGGTGTGGTCTCAGGGAACCTGAGAGACAGGACAAACAGTAGAGGATAGTGGCCATCCTATCTGTCTGCCAAGTGCACAGGATGGCACCCAACACTGAGCAGCAGTGCACCGAGGAGGCCGGCTAATTGGTGCCTAAGTGACGGTGGAGCAATGCAGAGAAGATGCTGTGGCCCCGTAACTCTGTGGCCCCCTGCAAAGGGACTGCGTCTGGGGCGTCTGCAGCCTGCCCCAACCCAGAAGCAGAATGGATGGGAATAAAGGTCACTGGTAGGAAATACTGGTAGGAAATAAAGGGGTAGGTGAGCAATTTGACGTCAGCATGTGCTGACAATTGCCGGTGCGTAGCAGCCAGTGAAACTGGACTGGCTGCTGTCCGGCTCTGCCCCTGTCTGCGAGGACAGGTGGTCCACCCAGCAGGCCACACGCAGGCGCGGTGTGATCGCTTCTAGTTCACATAGCCCACTTCACCCAGTCATGGTTTTGTTTCTCCCTTGCCACGTTCCAGGGGGCCCGCCAAAATCAGGGCCCTTAAGGAGAAGTTCACAAATCCAGCAGTTTCTGTGATGGTTGCCCAGATAGTTCACTTTAGAACCACGCAGACAGTGTAGATGCTCAGTAAGGAGCAGGGAACTGGGAACAGACAGAAAACTGCCTGAATTTACCTCATACCCCAGCACTGAGATACTAAAGGAAAGCCAGGGCGCAGGGCTATGGCAGGACGAGCTGCAGAAGTGATTGGAAGCAGTAAGCGTCAAACATGGGTCCAGAGTTCTGCTAATAGTTAGACTCATGGTTGGGTATTTGTCTCTGTATTGGGGCGAACATTTGACTGACTGTCCCTATGTATTTTCTTTGTTCCTGTAACTAGATAAAAAATATGGTCCCCATCAGATTAGAGGAATTTGGCATGTTCTAATAAACTATTGAGTGTAGGCATTGGCAAGGGTATTTACAAGTGGGTTGAGAATTCATTGCTTATCATGGATCCAGCTTTTATCTGCTGCTTCAGAAAAGCTCTCTCTCTCTCTCTCTCTCTCTCTCTCTCTCTCTCTCTCTCTCTCTCTCTCCCTCCCTCTCTCCCTCCCTTCCTCTCTCTCCTTTCCTCTCTTCCCTGTCTCCCTCCTTTCTCCCCACTCCTCCATGGATTCCAGCACGTGTTCCATTCCAGGTCACTGCTCTGTTGCCGAGTCCCTCCAGCCCAGAGTTCTTTGTACTCTTTACTTGTTCCCTAGAGACCCCTATCTCAGCAGAGCATAACTCTCCCTCTGTGGTATCTGTTATTCCCAGTGCATGTTATAGGATGCATACAATCCTCCTCCTATTCGGTTATAGGGAATTGAGGCAGAATAAGGTTAATAAAATAAGCGCTATATGTAATGCAATTGTAGGGGTAAGATGTGAGCCAAGTTCATTAGCCATATTTCGGTCTCCTGAGCATAAGTGTAAAACTTTGAGAAATACCAAGTATCATTTTAAGTAATCACCGAGTAATATCTGAAGACTTGAATTGACCTTCTATGTGAGCTGTCCATACCTCGCTGACATGTCAGTAGACGGCAGCCTACAGAGTGAGTGGCTTCTCTGAGGACACCCTTAGCTCCCAATAAAACCAGGGTCCTTTATGTGGGAGTTAGCATGTGTATGGGGTACCCATGTGTGAATGTACCCATAATGGTGGATGTACACAGAAGTGGAGGCCAGAGGAGGCTTTCTCCTCTGTCTGTCTCTGCAGCATTCTTCTCAGATAGGGTGTCTCACAGTATGTGGAGATCACTGTTATTTTAGTGAGGTTTCTGACCAGCCAGTCAGATCCAATGATCCTCCTGTGTCTGACAACCCAGCCTTCGAGAAACAGGAGTAGGTAGCCATGCTTGGCGTTTAAGTGGGTGCCAGTAATCCAAGCGTAGGTCCCCACGCTGTGCAGTCAGCGCTCTTACCCACTGAACCGTCTCTCCAGGCCTGCAGGTAAGATTCAGTAGAGGCTATCCACGTGCATTTGGGTCTCGAGCATCTATAAACATCCTGGCAGAATATACTACCTGTCTAGAAGGAAGGACCATCACTATACTTCTTGCATCCAGGTCCCTGGCTTTCCTCTATCAGGGATGTCTGCAGCAACCAGCTATAAGGCCTCTGGCTGGAGGCAGAGAAGGTGGCGGTGGGGGTGTCAGCTCCTTTCCTATATGAGTATTATGTTAACGGGGGTAGAAGGAGGCACAGAATTGAACTATCTTGTGAGGACCCAGCAACTGTCTTTCTTAATCACTCTTCACCTTAGTTTTTGTTTGTGTTTCCGTCATTGTTTTTGTTTTGAGACAAGGTTTCTCTGTATAGCCCTAGCTGCCCTGGAACTCACCTTTTAGCCCAGGCTGGCCTCGAACTCATGATCCTCTTCCCTCCACTTCCTTCAGCAAATCCTACCAGTGTATGACACAAAGACCAGTTCCACCTTAGCTTTTAGGGCAGGGTTTCTCACTGAGCCCAAAGCTGAAGAAAGGATTGAGTAGACTATCTGGCCAGTCAGTTTTTGGGTTCCTCCTGTTTCTGGGTCCCCAGTGTTGAGGTTACAGACAGGCACCACAAAATACAGTTTTCAGGTGGATGTTGAGGATCCAAACTCAGGCATCATTATACTAATGATCAAAACTCAAACCCAGAACCGTGTGCCTGCTGGGTAAGCACTTTGTCACTGAGCCATAGCCTAGCCCAACACTAGCCATATTGTTCTGCTGTGCCATTGTGACAGAGGATTGGAAGTGTGCCGGGGGCGGGGGGCAGGGCTTAGATGGGGGAAGTTTTGTGGAATGAGCTGACTGCTCTTCAGTGTGGGTTCTGCCCCTAGGAATGGGTAGAGTTTACAAGCATCCTTATTTCAAAATCTGAAACCCTACAAAAATAACATTGTTTATTTTGAAAAGAGGTAAAATATCTAAATAAGGTTATATGTGTTTGATCCTTTTGGAAGTGTCAGTCAATCCTATTTGTGTACTTGAATTTAATAGAACTAGTAACTTCATAAATTTTAGGAATTCTATTTGGCCCATATTATGGTTTCTTTAAGATAGTAACCTTCTATTAAATCATTTTGAATATAATAAATCATCCTGAATGATAATAACATAAGTCTTTTGGGGTATGTTGTTGATAAAAGTTTGGTAAATGGGGTTCTTTAAAGACAATATTTAGAAATATATGTAGGCAGGTTTAGCATGTAACAAGCAAAATAGTGTATGTGTGTTGGATGTGGATTGTGGTATATGGTATGCATGTGTGGTATGTGTATGGTGTGTGTGTATGTGGTGTGTATGGATGGGTAATGTCTGGGTGTATGGTTTGTGCATGTGGGGGTATGTATGGTGTGCTGTGTGTATGGGAGGGTGTTGCATATGTGAGTTGTGTGTTTGCTTCATTTGTTTAGTGAGCAGTTTCTGGGATGAGGGTCCAGTCTCTATTTCAAGTATTTGGCAGCTGTTTGAGGTCTCTGAGGAGGGGATGAAGGATCAGCGAGTACTTTAGTCAGTTCCAGAAGCTTGCTGGATCCCTTCAGAGTAGGTTCTAGATTCGCCTTCATGCAGGCTGTTGATCAGCCACAGATGATAAGATACAGTGTTCCAACTGATACCTTAAAATGCATCTCACAGTCTCCCTCATGTCCAAATCTGGTGCAGTTTCTGTTCCCAGGCAAGAAGAATGCACTGTGAAAGGGAGAGTTTGTGGCGGCGAACACTTTTGAATGGTGGATCCCTCCTGTGCAGGGCGTACTGTACTGCAGATGTGACATCCACACCAATGGAGGACGTTTTGGCCTGAATCTGTTTTGCTGGTTTGGTACTTTGCCCCCCTTTTAATCTGGCTAAACTCTATCCAGTCCAGGGAAGCTGTGAGTGGTGTAGAGGAAACATCACAGCCTTGAGCCACCTGGAACCCAGGGTCGCATCCCAGACTCATCACTCGTTGCTTGGTTCCCTCGAGTGTCATCTCATTCTTCATGGTTCTCTGTCGCCGTCGTCATAGCGTGTGTTGTAAAGATGCCATGAAGATGAACTAAGACTATGGTGCAGTACAAGAGGCTGTGTTTGGGGTTCCCCAGAGCTGCCATGCTTTCCTGATACCATGGGCAGAGTAGGGAGTGGGGAGGTCACATCCTAAACCACAAGCATGAAGCAGAGAGAGTGAATGGGAAGTGGGATAAGCTTAGGAACTCTCAAAGCCAACCTCCAGCATAGAACTTCCTCCAAAATGGCCAGTCACCCCTCTCCAATAACTGGAGACCAAGTATTCAAATGCCAGAGGCCAAGGGGGACATTTTCTTTCAAGCCAGGACAGTCATTCAGTAAACCTCTCAGCCTGCGTGCAAATAAATAACATAGGAAAATAGAGGCCACCTCAGCCTTCAACTGAGGCTGCCAGGATTTTTAAGGCAGGCACCATCCCTGTGACAGAGCAGGCCTGATTTAATATGTTTAAGAGAATTTTTTGAAAAAGGAAAAGAACAAAAATGCAAAATTCAGAAAAAAAAAAGGAAAATTCCAGGGAGTGCTCCTGTCTTTCAGAGACACCCCTTAAAATGACAGCTCATGAAAAAAAAAATCTGGACCCCCCAGTTAAATCCTCTGATTTCACCAGCAGTTTCTCGAGGGACTCAAGACTGCTTCCCACCCCAGCAAAGTAGGCCACAAGCTTGGTAAATGGAGAGATGCTTCCTAAGTAAGGAACCAGAAATAAAACCTTCATGAACTACAGAAAAATCTTCGTACCTGCTTTTCGCCTAGAGAGCAAAACAAACGAGTAGGGCGGAAGATGGAGCCGTCCTGAAGGCTGATGCTACCACCGTGGCAGGAGGCCAGCCACGCTGCTGTAAGCACAGATGGAAGAATGAAACACATTTTCAGCCAAAAGAAAATACTCCTAGGTAACCCAGCGTGCATCGCCAGGGGAAAGACAGGAAGAGAGGGAATTATCGTTGGTAGTCCTGTGCGTGCACATTTCTTAAGATTTTGCGTCTTTGGTTTGTGTATGTATGTTGGGAGTCCTTGGCTAAGATCTGTACATCCTGGGCACCGGTGAGCCTTTGTGTGCGTGTGTGCACCGTCATGTGCTAGACTTCGGTGAGAGGTGCAATTGAAGCATCCCCGGAGTGCCCCTAGAAGCCTCGTTTGTCTGGTACCTTCGAAGGAAAGGATGCAGGCTCGCATTTTCCTCGTGTGTAAATATTTAGCTTGGCACCTATCTTGGTGCTAACAACAATGTGTTAAATGCCTGCCAAATATAGGATAGATAAATTGACTCGACACCCAGAGTTTAGTATTCTCTAATTGCTGTTTCTTCATATGCGAAGCGGAAGAGATTGTATTTAGTATCTTGCTGGATCTCTTCTGTTTTCTTCTCTGGATTGTCTCAACCCTCTTCAGTTAGAGAAAAAGAGGACTGTAATATGTGACAGGTGAACAGAGCCACATGGCATGCCAGCTATGTTCAGGGTATCATAAGCGCTGGTCTCTCGGGGCAGTAAAGATAAGGACCGAGAACAAATGCTGGGTGTCCTCTGAACGGGGTCGGGGTATTTCTGTTAGTAACCTGCTGTGGAGATTACAGAGCACCAGAGCATCATGGAGCCTCAGTTTCCCGATTAGTAGCTTTGGCATCTTAAGGTTGTAAATTCTACCAAGTCAAGTGATGACAGATGTTGAGGGTGGAGTTAACTCCCCGTCAACTGGCAGTACTTAACAACGCTTGTTGTCCGTGATGACCAGCACCCATTGCCGTTAGGGCCCATGACAGCGGCGATGAAGCCATCCCTAGGCAGCCAGCCGTGGTGTGTGTGCTAGATGGCTTGCACCAAACACCCCACAGCATGAATGGAATCGTGTCAAGATCGGTTTTCTACCTGATGTTTTGGGCTCTAAAACTTTCTGCAAATATATTCCTGCTTTTGGGGGAATTATAACCAGCGCTCTGTGTTAAATGTTCCCGGAGACTAGTAATAGCTTTGTTTCTTTCATATAGACAGGAAAAATAGTGAGTTTACTACCTAGACATTTATTCCAGGGCTCTCTCCATGATGCCAGGAGTCACTATGCTGGCACACTGATCTACAGAGCAAACGCAAAGATTTTGACTGTTTCCTTGCGTGTTTGCTGTCCGCTGAACACCTCGTGTACTTGATTTGGGAAAGTGCTGCATTTTCACGGCATGTCACTGTGCCAAAGCTGTGCCTGTGTGGATTGTACAGCACACCTCTCTTTATGTGTACAGCCAGCAGCCCCATGCCGTGGCTCTCTAATGACACCCCCAGCGACAGAAGGAGGAATTCACTCCATTAAGCAAATGTATTGGAGGCACCATACCTTGTTGGAGGTGAGGATTCAATCCTTAACAGCCGCAGCAAACTCGAAAGCCCTTTCTCTTCTCATTCACTGTTGAACGCGTTTTCTAGTCATCAGAGAACAGGGAAACCTCCTCTCTGGGAGAAATACCTCAGTCAAATTGGAAGTCTGAGGGTCTTTTTAATTGTCTAGGAGAGTCCAACAGCAGAGGGCGATGTGAATACAACATTTTAAGTACTTTTTATATGTATAGTTTATTTGAGGTATGTAAACAAATAAACCTGTTTTATGTTTATTATAATACAGTTCTTTGTTTTACTTAGAAAAGCCGTTTGCCCTAATAATTGAAATCACAATCCTTCTATATCTTGCTCTATTTCTATACTTTGGCAAGGAATTAAAAAGTTACGATTTCTGTTCAAGCAAATGGAATTTATTGAGTTTCTGTTGTATGCAGAGAATGACATTAAAGGTTAGAGGAGGCCAGTACAAGACTTGGCAAAGTCTCGCTGATGAAGTCATTATTGGTCAACGACTGCATACAAGGCACAGTGGAAACAGTTGGCAGAAACGAGACAGCGCCTGCCCTTAAGGAGCATAAAGTCAACTGGAGAAATCTAAACCTTTTCCATTGGTAATTAAATATTATCTAATTTACCCAAATCTAATTTATCCAAGTCATTTTTGAGACTTAGCCCAGAAAAACAGTCTCCTTTTCTTGTCTGCAAGCGGAAATGGCCTTGTCCAACCAAGCGACCAACCTGCAAAGCTATTCCCTGCTTCTACAGGAGGCAAGGAATGGGCCAACTTTGCCTGTGTGATGGCAGGGTCACACTTTCAGCATGTTCAGGCTAGGCGGTGGTCCTGTCATCTGGAATTCGGCACAAAAGAGAAAAATTAAGGCAGGACTTAATAAACTTAATAAAAATTAAATTTGAGCTGGACTGAGAACAGACTCCGTGTTCAGGTGTAAAACTCCTGAACTCCGTGTACAAGGTAGTTGTGTGAGAGAGCATATGGGATGCTAGGAGGAAGAAAAGAAAGGGAGGAACATCCGCGAAAGCGCTGTTCAGATCATGGAGGTGCCGTGAGTCAGAACCAACAGGACAGATGCAAACATGCGTACTGAAGGGGGGTTTCTTCTCATGACCCGAGGGGTCACATTCATTAATCACTCACTTGATAGACAGTGGAAGTTGAAGGCTGGTGCCTGCTTTGTGCTTGTCCATTTACTTAATAAGGAGACGTGAAGCCTGTATGCTCTGCCAGGTCCCAAGCTCTGTTCCGAACACCCAGAGATAAGGCTTCCGGGTTCACGGGAGAAGTAAAAATACACATAAGTAGATATGAAAATGCGAAACATCAGAGGGACGAGATGCCTCTTGGGAGGAGGTAACCTTTCTTGGTCTCCATACAAAGGAGAGATTCCCGAGGGCCTGGGGGTACACACCTGGGTGCATCTTGGGATGAGGCGTGTTGGGAGGGCACTCTGAAGGTGATGTTGGAACCGGAGAGATCTACCTGTGAACTGTGAGCAGACATAGGATTGCCCAGACCCTAAAGGGCTTCCCATTCTCTGCCAGGTCCCCTCTGCAAGGACGACACTGCCTGTGTATCTGGGGCTACTCCGTTTTGCTGGAGGGCTATGCAAGGAGAAGTACCACCAGCCTGAGTGGACGACAGCTCAGTATTGTATCTGATGGTTATTTTCTTGTATGATTGAACAGACAGACTGTGTTTGTTCACAGAGCGTTAACGTTTCAAGTTCTTTCCCGTGGGGCAGTAAAATTCAGAAGGGGTAAAGAATGTCCAAGTTGCCCATTTGCCTAGCATCTATATAGTCTATTATTATACATAAGCCCATTTTGGTTAAGTGTGGCATTCTAACTTCGGAATGCCTTTAATGAAAGTTACCTTCACACAGGTATGTTACTGTCTTCCAACAATTTCTAGGCACAAGGAAAATGCTACCCATAAAATTCAAACCCTTCAGGTCCCTGAAAAGTCTTTAGCTACTCTGTCTGTTGTACAGAAAGTGCTGTCTATCCCCAGCATCTAAGGGTTAGTTACTATTTCTTTCTTTTTTCTCTTTCTTTTCTTCTTATTCTTCTTCTTTTTAAATGTTGAGCACGTTCCTTTACAGGGCTTAGAAATCTTTCTGGTCCAATTGAACAAGAAAGACCTCCTCTTGTGCCTTTTTTTTTCTCCAGGCTGATGAAGCCTTATAGAAATGTAAATGCAGCGTAAGAGGAGCTCTGTCTGGCAGGAAGCTTGTGTGGGGCTCTGCTCTTCTCCCCTGATCTCTTGTAAGAAAATTCCCAGATTCTGCTGCTATGTGCATCGCGTGTGTAAGGGCATTTAATTAGCTACAAGTTACAACAAAGACGTTTGAAAGGAGAATATATCCCTGGCACACACGCCTTTATTTTCATTTGGCGAGCAGCTAGGTGTTTAGCTCCCTTATCAAGAACTGCATGGGCTGCCGGGCTAAACTGGGAACATCTCCACACTGTTTGACAAATAGATTTTTTTGTAAACTGATTTAGCCTTTCCATTGTTTGCATTTCATTATATAGCAGACTTTCATGTCACAAAATCGGTATTCATTCAAAACAGAGAATCTAGAGATAGGGCTGCAGGCAGATAAAAAATATTGCACAGGTCAGGCCCATTAAGCACAGAATAATAGCAAGCCAGTGATCCTAGGGACCGGTCTTCTGCAGAGAAGGGGCTACTACGGCCCAGGTCAGGAGGCAGCTGGGGACTTGACAGCAGGCTGTGGACATATTTGCAGGACAGCTTGCACAGGGTGGTGGGAGTGGCACAAGGGGCCAAGAAGATATTCCCTAGGACACACTCGACAAGTGACAGGTTTATCTTTACTTCTCACACCTACCCCCTCCCCGTTCCCATGGTGGGGGTGCACCAAAGATGTTTTTTTAGCAGTTGTGTCTTGCTTGGTTCTGAAACACTGACTCAAATGAGCTTGCAGATGGTCTGTGGTACCTATGGAAGGGCCATAGTGGGGCAGTCTACTTGGAAGAGAGTGTTGCACAGCAAGCTTTTAGACTCTATCATGCCTGACACCACCTATGTACCCCAGAGTCTCTCCAGGAGCAGCCTGAGGATGTGTATTCCCCAGGTGAAGATGAAAGTTGAGTTTGAGAATCACGATACAAGGCTTATGGCAAAGGATCATCAAATCATTGGGGTGTGTGTGTTTGTGTGTGTGTGTGTGTGTTTGGCATTGGGATTGAATCTAAAACTTTGAGATGTATTCCTGAGGTCCAGCCCTGGACAGCCCCACTCCCCTGCCAGTCTCCTATGGGAAGTTCAAAAAGTCACAGAGAATCGTTATATGAAAGATTTATTTCAGTAAAATAATTTTTAAAAGTAAATGGTCAAAGCCATGGTTCTTATGACAACTTATTTTGCTCATTGGGAATTCTCCTTCCTTCTTGGAGGTCCTGCTTTTTGTACTTGCCTGTCAGTGTTGGGGTTACTTATGATGAATGGGATGTGGTCTCTCTTACAGGAAGCTTGTCTCTCAGGAGAGTCAGACAATCCTGAGGGAGACAGTGGTAGCACTTAGTTATGGGATGGCAGGAGTGTTGAGGTCCCTGTCCTGCTGGAAGCCTTTGCTGACCCCACTAAGATGAATATTAGTAGTGAGTGGAAGTCGTGGGGTTGAGGAGGAAGTGAAATGTTGGTGTGTGGCCAGGAATCCACCCTCAGTTTGGCTTTTTAAAATACAGCATTTGTGAGTGATACACTACTCCCACTCACTGCTGGTCTGATGTGTATTTCATGGTGTCTCAGTCAGTACTTTTCCGTTGCTGGGTCTACTGGCTTCCCAGCTTCTGTCTGTTGTCTTCTGTCAGGTAAATAAACAGCTAACCTTGTGACATTATTCATACAAATGTGGAATATGAACAAATGGAAGGCAAGGCTGGGCATAGGGCTCAGCGGTAGGGCTTTCCCTAGAATGAGATCCCATGTTCCATCCCCATTCTAATAGAAGGAAGAGAAGGGAGGGATGAAGGACGGAAGGAGAGAGAGAGGAGGAGGGAGTAGAGGAGGGAGGGAAGGAGGGAGGGAGTAAATGAACCGATGGTTTCACACATACTTACAGGGAAGTAGCTGGACCTCAGAGCTGTTCCTCCATTCCCTGAATATAATCTGTTCAATAAATGGTTGAGTCACTTAGTTGGTTGTCAGCCCAGGATGTCCTGGCACTCACTGTGTAGCCCAGGTAGGATTTAAGCCTGTGCTGATTGATCTTCCCTCCTGCCTTACACTCTCCATCACTGAGTGCACAGGCTTGCGCCACTCGTCCTGCCTTAAAAGATTCTTTTACATTATACTCACGCCTCACTGGTCTGCGTTGTGGGGTTTGCTGGCCTCGCCTTGGCAGTATTGCATTTATATTAGTTAAATTTCCTAAATGGATATTAAAATTTTTGGTTTCCAGGACAATGTCACTCACAAATGGTTTTTAGTTTACCTGACTCCACTTCCTCCGTGGTTTGCCTCACCTGCTTCCTTCTCCTTTCAGCGTTGGCTGCAGCTTACAGTTACCTGTGGGCTTCACCCTTAAAGCTCCCTTATGTAGACACCATCACAGCCATCTTTACTCAATGGATTGAGAATCCATACTAGGGTGGTCCAGTCTCTAGGTAATTCATCTAGGAAGTGAATCATCTCATTTGGGGATTTCTATTGAACTTTGGAGTGTTACCCGAGATTCACAAGCTAAGGGGGAGACAGAACAAGAGAACCAACCAAGCCCTTGAAGTCCATTGACCTAGTAACTTAGCATCTCATGCATGTCCCTGACATTTCTGCAACTTCGAATAATTTTCACGAGCCATTTGTAAAGAATATGCTTTCCGTTACATGTGCATAGCTCACAGTAGGCTTGCCTCACGTGTATTTCCTGACTAATGCTTTCTGGAGCGTTTAACCTCAGGAAGTAAGCAGGAAGGGGGTGTACCTTTTACAAAAAGATCTTATTAGTGTGTGTGTATGCTCTTGAGTGTGGGAGGGTTCTCACAGAGGCCAGAAGAGGACTTCAATCACCATCAGCTGGTTCAGAACCACGTGTGAAGTGGGTGCTGGGAATCGAACCCTGACCTTTCCTGACTGCTCCTAATCTCTGAGACAGCTCTCCTGTCTCACTTCCCTAATGCTAATTGTTATAAGAAACAACAGAACCTGACACATGGGAATTTCCAGGATCCCACAGTCAGTCCTCTGTAGAGCTATGAGTAAAAGCAGAGTACCCCCCAAAAAACCAATGGATGCCTTTCTTTCTTTTCACACAGGGGAATCCCAATCAGGACATTACACACAGGTGAAGCATTTTTCCCACCGAGCAACATCTCCAACTCTGTTGTTTGTTCTTTGGTTTAGTCTGGTAACACTTGGGCTTGAACCCAGGAACTCAAATATGCTAAGCAAAAGCTGAACTCTGCCCCCAGACCCAAACTGGCTGCAAACAGAACGTATCTGGAGAACATTGCAAACTCCTGATCCAGAGATTAGAAATTGTCTAGGTTGGGTATTGGGGCTCACTGATACACAGAAAATCTTCAACCTCCGTAGCCACAGATGAGGTTGAAGTCATCCGCATTTTAAAAAACAAAGAGACCAAGCCATAGAACAGTCAAATCTCTTAGCTCACAAGTCCCTCAGCTTGTGAAAGGCAGAAGTCAGGGACAAAATAAGAGCAACCTTCTGTCTCCAACGTTTCTAGCTACCTATTTACCTTTTACACATTGAAGCTTTTTATTTTCCTTCCAATTATGAAGAAGACTAAACTGAATGAACTATGGGCAAATTAAAAGAAGTAAGTGCACTACTTTCTAGAAGTTCAAGAATCAAATTTAAAAATATATATGTATTTTGCGCATGTGTGTGTATGTGATGTGTGCACGCACACATGCACATATAGCCCAAATACACATTTGCCCAAATAAGCAACTTATTTGGCAGATTACTGTGTTAGTTACAACACACATAATTAAAAGCTCAGTAGTTTACTGCACAGAAAACAGGGACCTAAGTACAAGGTACTCCAAACCAGTTAGACTGCCTAGTGTAAAGTGTTATGAGATGGGGGGAGAGTAGATGATGGGTACTGTGTGGTGGCCCTTGAGGGACATGGGAGTATCTTCTCTCTGTATATAGACTGCCTAGGTACATGTTGTTGCTGACTGAATGGGAGGCAGGCTCATGGGGGAAGGTTCACTCTTGTGATCCTATAGGATTTATTCATAAAAGATAACCATTCTCATAACAGGCACATGAGTTAAGATTGCTAAACGGAGCGTTTAGGACTATTCTCGGCACATCTAATAGTGTTGCTGGGGATTGGATGATCAAGTAGACTTAACTGCTCAGTAGATGGAAATGAGGCTAATGGTGGGATGGACTTGGGCAGTCCTGGCAAGTTGTAACCACAGAAGGAGTACATTGAAGTTTGCCTTGTCTCTTGATCATCTTTGCGAATCGAGAAAACAAAATGCGTTTCCTTGAAGGATCTTTTTAGAAGTGTTATATCCAGGCCCCAGAGAAGTATTATTTCCAGCACTTTGCAGTAGAAATCCCCTTCCCCTGTGTCCTGGAAAGCCTAGAGCTGCCAGCCAGGGTGATTCTGAAGAAAGCCTGCTTGTAACAGTGTTGCGCTCTGTAAATTCATCAGAGTTCCTTTTGTTATACTGGAGATCTCAGGGGAAATTCCAGGGGTCACTGTGCTCATCTAAAACTCCTTTTAAATAAAAAAAAAAAAAAAAAAGAGGGGGAGTATTGCTAGTTTTGTTGTTGTTTTTGTTTGTTTGTTTGTTTTACATTGCTTGTTGACTTTCTCTATTTTGGCTTTTTTTTTAATTTTTTTTTTTTTTTTTTTTTGCAGTACTGAGGGTTGAAACCAAAGTCTAGTAAATGCTAGGCAAAGCCCTCTACCACCAAGCAATATCCCCAGCTCTGCTTCTTGTGTTTTCATAAAAAATAATTTTATCCCTCTTTAGACCTCTTGGTCCCAGAGAGGAGACATTTAAGACTTGTCATCTGGGAGCAGCAGGGGCAGCCATGAGGACTCTATGGTTCCAAGTGAAGTCCCCAAGAGAGAAGAGAAATCCAGACTTAGGGGCTTTCTTTGTGTTTTGAGTTCTTGCTGGTGCCTCAGGCATTTACCTGAGAAACTGCCACAGCCTGCTGAAAAGTTCGTGTGTGTCAAGAAGGAATGACACTCAGCTCAGAGAATGGCGGTCAGTGCCGACTGTGTGGTTTCCTGAAGCCGAACTCTCTGCTGGTGGACAGTTAGCTACAGGAACCCAGTGCCTGCTTCTCTGTGTTTCTTGTGAGGCCTGTTAAGGGGTCTTTTAAGACATGTAAGAAACAGCTTGAGCTCCAAAGTACTAACAGTGCAAAGTTCGAAAATGAATCCATAAATCAGGCTGTGACTTTGCGGTGGCACAGCTGGATGTGTTTGAACAGTCAAAGTTCCAGAACTTCAATTTTGTCATCTGTATAACGAAGATGGTGACGATGACGACGGTAACAATAGAAGAATGGGATTCCCACAGGTCATACAAGATGACTGCAAGGAGAAAAAAGGAGCCCACACGGGAAAGAGGCTACCCGATAATTATCATTTCAAATTGTCAACAGCTAAGCCGTTCCAAGGTTCAAAGTCAGGCGCTCAGGCTGGACGGCAGGCGCCTTTCCATGCTGAGCCGTCTTGCCGGCCCTTTACTGTTTCCCACCACTTTGCTTAGAGTTCTAATTTATCAAAGGGCGAATTAAGTTTTTTTTCTCTCTAATGAAAATTGTCTTTGATTTATTTAGCTTCCTAATTCAAGTGGTAACGAAACTCTGGAAGAAGAAGGGGGGAAAATAGGTTCTTTAATTGTGTCATTCCGATATGCATGCTCGATTGCCTGGACCTCAGGATAAGAAAGGTTTGGGGTTTGTGGGACACAATGAGAGGAGAGGCTGCCATCATCAGGGCATAGCCGGCCACCCACTGCGTCACCACTTAAGCTGGTTTACCCACTGGAGGAATGTGAGAGGAGGAATTCTTTGTCTTACTTATCTTTAAATTTCGCTTGTGGGTACATGCATGCCGTGGCACACCTGAGGAGGCCAGGGGCCAATTTGTGGGGACTGGCTCCCCCATTTTAGCATGTGGGCCCTGGGGATCCAACTCGGGTGGGTGGCCATGCTTTGTGGCAAGACCCTTCACCAGAAGATACATAGTAGTAGCCCTGAGTCTCTCACTAATATGATGTGTTCTTAGGGCCCCAGGCTGGGTATGAACAAACAACACAGCAGAATTTAGGGCTGGGGAGTCAGCTCATTTGCTAAACTACTTATAGTTATAAACGTGAGGACCTAGATTTGATCCCCCAATCCCACGTGAAAGAGCCAGGCATGGTGGCATGTGTATGTAACCCCAAAGCAGGCAGATGTAGCCAGGTGCATCCCTGGGGCTCAATGGCCAGCCAGCCTACCCTGCAAGTTCTCCAGAAACCTGAAGGACACATGAGGTTGTCCTCTGGCATCTGTAAAAGTGAGCACACACGTGCATGTGCACCCCTACACCCCCACATGCATGTACACCCACCTACACCCCCACACACATACATGTGCACCCACCTACACCCCTCACACTTGCATGTGCACCCCACACCCCCCACATGTGCATGTGCACCCATTTACATTCCACACACATGCATGTGCACCTACCTACACCCCCACATGCATGTACACCCCCCACATGCCCCCACATGCATGTGCACCCACTTACATTCTACACATGTGCATGTGCACCCACCACACACCCCCATGTGCATGTGCACTCACACACACATGCATTGCACCCCCCACATGCATGTGCATCCACCCACACACCCTCCACATGCATATGCACCCCACACACATATGCATGTGCACCCACATACCCCCCACGTTCATGTGCTCCCCCCCAAATCCCCCCAAGTGCATGTGCACACATCTACACACACCCCATACACACATGCATGAACACAACCATACAGGACTTGCTTGAAGGATTGTATGAAAGAAGTCAAGTGAGCTAGAGAGAAGCCCGAGGTATGGCTTTGCCTTCTCTGCTGATTAGTCTCTCCCCTGCCTTCTTTCTGGACCCTATCCGTGTCCTATCCATGTCCACTGTGGTTCCAGCCTAACACCTCAGAGAAGCAGCTGTGTGGTCATTCTTCATGGGATCATTGTTTTGTACATTTCACCAGGAAAACACTGATGGGGTAAAATTTAAGAAATATAATTTCCCAATGTAAAACCTGCATAAGACACCCAAGAGCCACTCTGAAGGTTTTGGCGGAATATGATTTCCATCACAGCACATATCTGAACTCATGTTTTAGAGAGCATTCTTGTTCTGGTCCGGGCTAGTTAGTGTGCTTCCTTGGCAGCTGTTGGGGTTGTAACAATGGCTACCAACGGAGCCACTTTGTTTATCTGTTTATCTACTTTTCATTACCCCAAGCTTAGTCAATATGAGTATTTGGAAAACAGAAAAAATAAAAAGACATAGAAAGCAAAACTCCTCCCCCATAGCTCCTCCCTAGGTATGCAGTAACCCATCCCAAGATGGCGGCTGAAACTCTGTCCTGGATCCCCTGGGCTTCGTTTACATCCTTTCTTCTCTATAGTCTTTTTATCCCAACATCCCTTCTCTTCTCCACCTATCTTCTTAAAAAAATGACTTCAGTTTTCAGATTTCCTTATATCACAGCAGTCATTGAGGCCCCCTTAAACTAAATCACAATCAACAGAAGAGGAGCAGTTATTATGAGTTCATTCATTCATTCATTCGTTGTTTTGTTCACTCGGGATGCTTTCTTCATGTTTCTGAAATGTCGCAAGACTATTTACCAAATTGCACTACTGGCCCTGGAGGTGCACCAGACTCAGCCTAGTTCCACACTTGCAGTTAGATAGGACTTGGAGTGGGGAGAGAGTAAGCATGTATTAAAAACTAAACTCCAAAGGAAATAACCACCCCCAATCTACTTACGTTAGCTGGGGGAAAGAGAATTCATTTACAACAACGCACTGCTTCCCTCTTTAAAAAAAAGTGATATTAAGGGGCTTAATAGCATAGAGTGCACGCTGGTCTGGCAGAGGGCTGGGAAGTTCAGTTCCTGTAATCCATTAGACAGCTCCCAGATGGCGAGTAACTTCAGCTGCAGGGCAGCTGATGCTCTCTGCTGGCCTCTACGGGCACTGCTCTTCTGTGCACAAACCCAACTCCAGCACACACACACACACACACACACACACACACACATACTTAAAAATAAAGATAAATCTTAAAAAGGAAAAAAAAAGATGTGATTTTTTTAGAGATCCTACTATGTTTTGGGGACAAAGCATACATGTGGTATTTATCTTTTGGGTTTGAATGTATCCTCACTCTTTAAAAGAACTTTGTCCTCTGAACACTCAGATGGTAGTGTGCCCTAATTCTGTGCACTGGTGTATTGTTAGCAATTGTGAGATTAACACTAGTAGCTTGCCCTTAACCAAGACCAGGAAAGGGGAGAGAGATGGAGTTTCTGCCCCATCATCTAGGTGTACAACTTACATTAAGGCTCTTAGCTTTCTGGAACAAAAGGGTTACCTGTAGAACAAAAGTGTTAAACTCCTAACCCAGGCTCTTCCTGTCTGTAATTCCCCATTGTCCATGCTCACTGCTCTGCCGTGATGGAAGCCATTCCCCATAGGAGAATAAAGTTTTATAAAGAAACAGAGTTCTTGATTTATGTCATCAGCAGACCTGTGTGAATTAGTCTTGCCCGGGACGATCGCTGTTGGCTGCCAGCACTGCTTCAGTAGAAAGATGTGAAAAAGGGTGCTCTCTCTCTCTCTCTCTCTCTCTCTCTCTCTCTCTCTCTCTCTCTCTCACACACACACACACACACACACACACACACACTTTCTTTGGGAAAACATTGTGCAACCGAATCATTTGGAGAACCAGCCGAATCCACTAACTCTCCCGGCACAGTCTTCCTCCCAGACAAGATGACCACTCTGAGCACCATGGCTTTCCTTGCTCCTGTCTGCTTTGCACCCACACGGTCTGCACATGGCAGAAGAGCAGATAGTTCACAGACTCTTCAGGCAAAAGTTCTTTGCATTTCACTAAAGGAGATGCTCGCTTTTCTTTTCTCCTTTTTTAAAAAATACATCATCTTCTCGATGCTGTTGTAACACACCTTGACAAAGACAGCCTAAGAGAGAACAGGTTTATTCTGGCCCACACACTAAGGGCACAGTCCAACATGGTTGGGGAGTCAAGGCAACGGGCACTGGAAGCAGCTACTCTGTCACGTCCACAGCAGGGAAGACAAGAGGGACGAATACACACTGCTGTCCACTCCCTTCTCCATTTCTACATCCAGGATCCCAGCCAGGGAATGGGGCTCCCCAGAGTGGACAGTCCTCCAATCTCCATTAAGGCAATCAAGATGATGTCCCAAAGTCCTGCCCAGTGGCTTGTATCCCAGGTGATTCTACATTCAAGTTGACAATTAACACCGTCACACCTGTACTTCATTTGCTTCTGTTTGTAAGACCTTGAATGACTCAAAGACAGAGTTCAACTGACTTATGGTACCATTCTCTTATACCAATTCTTCCAATAAGATTTCAAAATAATGCCAATATTGATAGATAACTCACCTTGTGAAGTGAATAATATTTATTATCAAAACTCCAATATTCTTAATAATATAGAGAGTGATGAATATTCATAAGGCTAGGACAACTGGCCCCAATAAGAATGACCTTAGCCCAGTTGTCATATGCCTTCTACCCCATAACCAGGGCCAGACACTGTGTTCAATTAGTTTAACAGATTGAATCGTTATAAAAAAAATCTGCAAGATTGTTTTCTCAATGCCTATTTGATACAGAAAGAAAGCAGAAGTTGACTGGATAAAGTGACCTGACCTCATTCTATTCCAAAGCCTCTCTCTCTAGGTTATTGGAATCTGAACCCTTGACCTGTCTCTGAACAGGCTAAGGCACCTTCCTCAAAGGTCTTTTATTTGAAAGTCTCTTGGCTTCGGCAAGTTTAACAGACACACTCCCAATTAATCAGGGCTGGTTGAGAGAAGCAGATTTTTATCAAGTATATTCATTTTTGAAACAGACCCTTAGAAGTTTGTCAGGTTCTAACATTAACAAACAAGTTTAATGAGCTCTTTCAGACTGTTTATGTGGGTATCTGATGGCACGATCGATCTTACCTCTCTTTTCTGTTTCTTAAACTAGTTCTTTGAAAATCTGGACAAAAAGGGTTAATGGAAACTCTCAGAGTAGAAACCTTTCAAATTCTATTGATAATCATCAAGGGAAAATGAGCTTTTTTGAAAAAAATGCTTCATGGATACACACACACACACACACACACACACACACACTTAGCCTCAAATGTACTTTATGTTTAATGGGGTGGCTAAGGTAGATAATTTGATCATTTTGCTGGCATCAAACCGTGTATTGCTTATTCAGAAGTCTGTCATATTTGTTCCAACCCCTCCTCCACTGCCCCCTCCCCCCACCTTTCTCTCAGAATGAAACCACCCTTTATTTTGGACAACACTATCACACACATCATTGAGTCAAC
This sequence comes from Chionomys nivalis, assembly GCF_950005125.1. Lineage (NCBI taxonomy): Eukaryota > Metazoa > Chordata > Mammalia > Rodentia > Cricetidae > Chionomys > Chionomys nivalis. Next base: position 7,350,633 of record NC_080090.1, read on the forward strand.
AATTTATAGCTTTTAAAAATAGGGATTTTGTCCCCTCTTAGGTTTATTGTTTATCATAATCATCTTTCAAGTGAAAAGGCGAATTTACCCTTTCTATAGGAATATTTTAAGCTTGATTATCATAATATTACAGCCGCCTGAAAAGGTCTAAAAACGGGACATTGACCTTGAGTGTTGTCTGCGTTTAGCTCATGGTGCTTAACATTCAGGAAAGAATGTAGCTGCAGCTCATTTGTTAATGTATAATTTCACAATGTTAACTATGTCTCCATCAGTGCATGCCATGCAGCTTGCAGAAGGCGTGCAGGATGCCCTAACATGCGTCTGATACTTTGTCGGAGTAAGGACCTTGGAAATACGATGTAACTGAAGTCAGTTTTCCCACTGGGCTGGCTGTAGTTTATAATTTAATTTTTACTGACACTTCCCTGTGTATATTATTAGCCTGACAAAATGCAAGCAAAATAATCCTGAATTAATTAAACAGAAACCAAATTGCCTCTAGTACTTTCTCTGGCTCTCCCTGGTCTTTTTTTTTTTTTTCCTCCTCTTCCTCTTTCACAAAAAAGCACTGGGAAAAGAGTTTGGTGCAGTCTGGAAGTGAGACAATGGCCCCTTGGAGAATATAAATTCCATAATTTGGGAATGGGTTAGATTTATGGGACAAGAGGTTCATCAGAAGGCGAGGCTTTTTTTTATTAGTGCTTCTGTGGATGCGACCACTTTCAGCAGAAATGATTGCTTCTTGCCAATGGAGACAATAATTTAAATATCAAAGTCTGCACCCTGGAAATGAAAGGCAGCAGGAAATGCGGTAGGATGAATTTATAGAGGCCGGGTGGTAATAGGGAGTAGGCATCCTGACTTGGATGGACGTCTGTGTCCTCAGTGGCAAACGTGCGAGCTCCTACAGGCTCCTGTACAATAGATGATTCTGCAAATGACGGAACAGGGCGCAGATAGATGAGGGCTGCGCAAGGCCACAGGGCTTCTGAGGAACGTGGAGGGGGCCTGACATCTGGGCTTCCAAGCTTGTTACTTAAGATTCTGTTCTGAAGGATGTTTGTTACTGGGATCCTTTGGGACTGTAAGACAGTAGTTTCTGATAGTCTTGGCTAGATTTTTTTGTGTTATGATTCATTGCACCATATATAATATGTCTAAGACAGGAGAGAAAGTGGTTCGAAAGCCTAAACCACTTTTCAAGTGTTTAAGGACTTGAGGGGACAATCTGGAATGGTAGACAGATTACAAGGCAAACTGGAAATGCCAAATATATTAGGCCATTGGCTTTCAAATGTATAACAAATGACAGAAGTGGAGTGTCAAATAAGAGACATCACATGTGCCAACGATGATTTTTATCAGGTCCGGAGCTTCGCCCTGGTGGTTTTCATGGAGGAAACTGGAAACTAAAATCAGCAGAAACCTAAGAGTGATACCAGACTGGATTCCTCCTCACGTTTGCCCAACCTGAGAACGCAGTGTAAGCGTCTTTTAGGACATTGTTCGGTGGGAATGCAGTCAACGTCCTGCCATATGCAGTTCACAGGACTCTATCTTTTGTTTCTGCTTGTTACTGTTTTTATTCCAATAGAAATGGAATCCACCCTCTGCTTGGTGCCTCTGCGTGTGTTGAAGAAGTTTGGCTATTTGTGATTGCATTGGCTAATGAAGAAGAGATTGGGATCCTGCTTAGAACGTAGGCCTGATGCATGAGACACTGATACAACTCGTTTATTTATATTCTATGTGCAACAGGGGCCTTTTGTTTGGTTCAATTTTTTTCCTGATTTGGGTGGACTCCCTGTGGTAAGATTGTAAAGTATATACACAGATGAGCACATGTTTATCTAGGATTTTGTCCCCACCGCCCTCCTCCCGGTGTTTTCTTGTACTTTCTCTCAGATTCTTGGATGCTTAATTCAGTTTTGCAGGAGGCATGTTTGTTACTAAAGATTTTCTGTTCCTGCCTCTTCCAAGGAGAGGGAGTTCTGAGGCTGGGGAAAGCCTCTCACAGCACTTTGCTCTGTGTGTTTGTATGGTTTCCTGCATGTTCAGTGCAAATGGCTTATTTTAAATTGGCTGCATGGCATTCTAGGTTGCAAAGGGCATCTTAGGGTCTTGGTCCGGGTCTATCCAGCGGTACTCAAGGAACGCACATTCATGGGTCACTCAGTGTGCAGTGGAGTCTGGTAAGATCAGAAAATAACACTGTACACATCTGCACATGTCTCTCTGTGGCACAGGGAGAAGACCGATGCGGGCACATGTCTAGGTATGTTTTCAAAATATACAGCAGAGAAGTCATGACAACAAATAGGTTCCCCAAATAAGAAAATTTCGGGAAATCAAGGATGGCGTCTAGGCCATGTGGGTGACTTTAAGACCCGATCGGCATAAAACTGTCCGCAAACCTTGTTTTCAAAGGACCCTTTCGAAGGACACAATTGGGTTTTGTCACAGCAGGGTACTGCAATGAGATCGTATACATACATACGGGGGAGGACACTGCCCACATGCAAAACCGGAGTCGCTCTTTGGACATGGTAAGATGTGCCAAGCTTACAGAATAAATTTTAAATTAGAAAAATATTTTAGGACAAAAATATAAAACTTTTGCTGAAATGTGTGCACATATATTTAATAAGTATATAAATCTATTAATTTCTTTGAACATTTTAGTTTAGTGAAAAAATCAGGGTAGTGAGGAAAAGATGCTTTTCTTTAAAAAAGCAGTCTACGTGTTTGTATTTCTCTGGTTGCACTTTGGAAAACAAATCGCATTTCTTTAGTTGTAAACTGATTCCACGTCTCATTTTCGACTGAGTAGGCAAGGCTTTTTTATTTTACTTTTTTTTTTCCAACTGAGTGACTGCAGAATGCTTGGATTTTCTTCTCCATCTCAGAGTGCTTTTAATTCACTGCTCACAACCAAATTTACATCTTAATTGCAGAGTTCACATTTAACAATATAGACAGCATAATGCTACTGGTAATTAAGCTTTTACTACCTGTTTTTATACAGTATTCTTAAGCACAGTCTTTTTCTTTCTTTCTTTTTTTCTTTCTTTTTTTTCCCCTGTGTGAGTTCTGGTTCTACAAACTTGTGTACACACAAAGCGCACATAGAAGGAATCAGATGCCTATCTTGAATATAGCTAAATACATGGGTGAGGGGTGGTGACAAGATCGTGCCTGTCATTTTTATATTCTGAATTTTAATGTGGATGTTCTATTTTAGTGTTTTGTTTCTTAAGGACTTAGAAAATCTGAGTGAGTTGAGGGAGCTGAGTTCTGATGTGGTGAATCGAACACACTCTGTATATCTGCACTATTTTATTTTGATCTCAGAGATTATACTATTTCTATTCCGGAAGACTTCAGACGCAGGAGGTTGGTAAGCAAGAGAGCTGAATTCCATCAAAACCCTGGGTCTTTCACTCCGCAGAAGGTAGCAGATAACTCTCTGCCATAAATAGCTGGTATCTGTTTCAGACGTACATTTGGTAGCATAAAAAAAAAAACCCTATAGTTTAAAATAGAACTCGAAGATACTCTCTATTATTTGAGAATTAAAAACTGCCTATACACTATTGTAAGAGGAAAAGCATTGTTGTTGTTTTTTTAACATTATTTTTGCACTTTTGACTGAGTCCCCATGATTTTGTATATCATTATGTGTCTTAGACTGCTTCCTGTAGGCCAGGCTGTGTGGTGATTCGCAAAATATTTCTGAGTTGATTATTTAAAGCAAGCCAGGTGTGTTGTGAATAGAAGCCCATAATATGTGCTTTACCTCAATACTATATATTCTAGGTAAAATCATGTATGTATGAGCATGTCTCCTGGTTCGGAAGTCTCTATTGAAATGGGTACTTGCTTCAGGAGAGTTTCAGTACATTGCTGCAGCTCTTCCCACAAAAGCCATATGTCGATTTGGTCAAAATACAATGATTATTTATTTAAGGTGTTGATGTCCCACCCCCACCCCCAGCCCTTAGTCTTCCTAACAAACCTAGAAAGGGAAGCAGGCCACACAACCCTGCTTTTATTTACCTTTGCTTTGAAAGGCTGTGTGTGCCTAAGAGAGGGAAGAGAGGAGGAGGAAGGGAGGGAGGGGGAGAGAGAGGGAGGGAGGGAGGGAGAGAGAGAGAGAGAGAGAGAATATAGAAATGTTTACCCCTCGCCTGTATCCACGCTCTCTTCCCTCTTCCTGTACTGCTATGAAGCAAGACCTTCCACCCCAGAGGGCTCGCCCAGTCAGTTCTTAGGCTGAACTCATGTCGAAGAAGAATGTCTTCTTCTTTTTTTTTTTTTTTTTTTAATGCTCTTTATAGTAGGACACAGCAAGGGAAGGTATTAGTAGAAGCTAATGAGAAAATAGAGCGCGCACACCAATAATAATAAAAATAAATAAAAACAGCAGCTGCCCCGGTGGAACACTCAATAATATACAGAGTAAGGCAGGATAAACTTCGCTCAGCACCTTCCACAGAATCCATCGGCCAAATGTATCGAACTGGCATAAGTTCTTCTTTGCAAAAATAAAATAGGTCTGAGGCTAGAAAAAAACCAACAGCAAATCGCACTGGTGTAACGTGAGTTAAGTTAGTTATGGTTGATATTTTTCCCCTTTCTTTCTTTTTCTTTACTTTTTTTTCTAAGCTTCTCGGGCTCGTGGGAGCGTACGCATTAAAAGAATAAATGTGGGAAAATCTGCGGCTCGCGAGGGGCTTTTGCAGCCGGGCTGCAGCTTTGCCCACCGTGCTCCGGGCGTGCGCCCTGCCTACCTGCGGGCTGCGGCTCCGGCGGCCTCGCGTCGCCTCCCTCCTGATTGGGCAGCGGCCCCCCAATCAGATGCGCTCCTGGGCCGGTGGGACTGCATATGTAAAGCCCTACTTCATATTAATAAGCTCCAATCGGGGCTTTAAGTCCTTGATTAGGAGAGAGTGTGCGAGCCTTGGTCCCAACTGGCCGTGCCTATGGGCTTGTCACCGGGAGAACGCGCGTGTTAATTGCACCCGGCTCTGTCAAGGAAACTTTGATTTATAGGTGGGGTGCACAAATAATGGTTGCCGGGCGCACATGGATTCGGTAGAACTTTGCCTGCCTGAGTCTTTTTCCCTGCACTACGAGGAAGAGTAGGTACCTTTTTCTTTTTTTTTTCTTTCTTTTTGCAACTCGGCGTGGGGGGCGGGGGGTGGGGTGCGTGTGTGCCGGAGCGTGGACAGGGCGGCGTGTGTGCACGCGGACCCACGTAGTGGCCTGGGTGTTTGGTGTGCGTGGGTGCTTGTTGGCGGCTGTCTGGTGCCTTTTGTGTGGAGGGTGATCTCCTAATTCAGTAAGTGGAGAATTGTTCTCTGACTACAGTGTTACCTTTAAGGCAGCCCTGTGACTGTCACTAAAACAGCTGGGTGACAGCCACTTCTCTTTCAGGTGCTAAGAATAGGCTCTGGGCACCAATGCTCAGTGAACTGTTAAAATGCATCTTTTACCCGGACCCATTTTCCCTAGGAAAGATGTTTTAAAATACAATATTCAAAATGATTTATACTACTGAGTGCTTTTTACGTATTTGCAGTTTGACAGATATTTGAAACTCTCTGTCACCCTTTACTGCGCGGAGTCAGAGGCAAAATCGTACCTTTATTAATTCCCCTTCGGAGAACGATTTAGCAACTAGCCCCGTGCTGCTCAGAGCTAGGGTAATGGTAGTTATGTGGTTAGCGTTATGTCAGTACTTAACTGGCAAATCAGTCCGTTAAGTAACATGAGATTTTCACACATTATAAATATTTAAAGGGGAGAAAACTGAAGAAGAAACATTAGTGACTTTTTTTAAAAAACAAACAAACCTTCCCTTAAATAGACAGTGTGCAGGTCCTGGAATTAGATTATGTATCGTATTGTGTCCAGAAATATACAAAAGGGCACTTTACTTCTTTAAATGTAGTTCAGTCATATTTATGAATACCTTCCTGGATAGTCTGTATATTTCGATTATCAAAGGTCCAGGGCCGGTAAGTAGTAGGGACAGGGAAAACAAATAGGGCATTCTCGTGTAAATGAATAGCTCATAAACTTCAAGTCACTGTTTAGACAGAACACCAGTGGGTCACGAGGCTGTCAGTGGTCTCGTTTGCTTTCTGTTGAATCAGTTAGATCGCTTTCGTATTACCGTAAACCAACTGTTATAATTTTTAAGAGTGCTCTTGGCAAACCTTTCTCTTGATAGGTTGTGAAGAAAATCTAAAACTCTGGGCACTGGGGCCATGTGGTGGTGGTAGAAGGGCACTAACTGTTCTTGCTGACAGCCCTTTGCTTTGCATCATAATTGAGAGATGAGAAGTGGCTCGCAGCCTCTGTTTGCCTGTGTGTGTTTGAGTGTGTGTGAGTGCACACACTTGCATACACACACACGCACACACTCACACACACACACACTCACAGGAACTATTAGCCAAGATTAGGATCTGAAACATCGAGAGGCTGTCTTTGCATCTATCTGAAACACTCGAGGGAAGAGCCAAGCTTAAAATGCTCAAGAATAAAAATGAAATACAAACAAAGGTAAGACCGCCCATGCAAGTCCAGTGCGAAGGGCAGCGCACCTACCTGGGCTGTGTGTAGCACGGGAGACTCGGAAATGTCCTCTTGTCAGGCAGAACGCCTTAGGCTCACTCAGATTCAGAACTTTGTCTCGTAAATAAATAAACAGAGCAAACTTTAAATATCCCTCCAAAGGGTTCATGGAAAAAGTACTTTCCTTGAATTTAACTTCTTATGCTGAATTTGAATAATTAGTTTAAATAGGCTTCTTAAAGCAGATGTATTTAAATGAAACCAGGGCACATGTCCTTTTGGCTTTGGCGCAAGATTCAAACTAGCTGTCTTTCTGTCTTTCTTTTTTTCTTTCTTTTTGGCTCAATTAAAAGTCATCTTTTAAAAATACAGATTTATTGTGTGGGTGCAGTTGTGATGGTTACGTGGTTCACTGGACAGACCGAAAGATCCAGGACTGAGCAACACATCTGCCTCTCTGTCTCAATTAATAAACCACAGAATTTATACATGCTATTAATATTCATAGTAATTGTGCCGGTTTCAACCCCATCACGTGTGTATACACAGAAATGAAACCTGAGTTATGCAGTTTCCAAGGGAAATGTTGGACCATTTCTGCTTGGGAGGCTTTAAAAAGATTCATGCAATTTATTGACCACCATTAAGAGAGCTTAAAATGTTAACCTTTAACTATGTAAGTACATACATTTTTTTTTTTTATTTTAGGAAAGTCGCCAGCACTTTCAAGAACACAATGCTGTATGGCTTGTTTCACACTGAATAGCAGTAATAGCTGATAGCATAAATAGACGGAAATAATGTATCTGCTGGTTTTGACATGTGTGTCTGTGTAATCATTCTAAATGAGTGCGCTCGTCACACGAATCCCTTTCAACCTCTGATTAAAATGTAACATTGACTACAGGATTATAGAGCGGACTTAATTTTACTGGCTGTTTTAACAGTTGCCACAGCTGTTGGAAGAAGGCAATTGAAACACTCCAAAACAGACAAGGAGCGGAGGTGGCGGTTTAGCAAATTCCAGCTTGATCGTGGAGACCCAGACATTGAAGATTTAACAGTTTCACGTTTGTCAGGATTCCTGCTCAGAGCTATGCAAATTTGATTGTGTGTTAATTTCTGTGTTTCAGGGTGTTGGTTTTATTTTCCCCTCGGACTCAGGTCTTCTTAGGAGCAGCTAACATGAATTGAAATAGACTTCTCCTAAAGTGGTACTGTCATGGGGAAATACAAAGAATAAAAACCAGAACGAGACCTGTGAATTTTCACAGTAGCAACAAGAACGTAAATCAGAATAGGTATGAGTAGTTTTGTTTTTTTTTTTTAATGGAAAAATAGGTGCCTTCTCAAGTTCCTTTAGATACGATGTAATTTGAGAGCTGACAAGAGGCAGTTTGAGTTTATTTTTTCTGAGGTAGAATACCCAAACTCCTACTCAGAACTCACGACTTTCTGTTTTGATCCTGCCATGTAAATCTGTTGCAAACACTAGCAACCTTAAAGGTAGGTGGTGTAGGTGGGGTCCTCAGACGATCTCGGTAAATTTCTGGAAATGACAGCCAGCAGCAGTTAGCGTTCTTTGGCTGAATATCTTTAACCTTGTCCACCACAAAACAGACAGAACCATTCTGTTTTTTTCTAAGAATTAAATAAGTATGGTGCATGCTCTAAACTATATATGTATACAATGTGAATATGTGTATGTATTTATGTGTGTGTGTGTATCCTCAAGTAGTTTGTATTATATAACTCATGATTCTTTTCTTTTGAAGTAAGCAAAAAAAAAATTTTTTTTTTGAAAGTGTCCCTTAGTTGATGGAATACATGTTGAATGGGGGAGGTGACAGGCACCTATGTTCTACCAGCCTTTTGTGTGAGGGTATGTGGATATTGCCCGGTGCACATTTGGTAGTGAGTTTAAACAGCTTCTCATCTTAGCAGAGGCAAGGGCGATGGTGGGGGCTTGTTCTTTCTTACAGTGATGGCCTCTTATCTGTGTGCTTGTGGCTCGAAGCTTTATTTACTGGACCTAGTGTGTTGCGGTGGTAATTAACCCATGTTATTAGCAAAGCCCTTGTGGAGAGTCATTAATTCTCTCGCATGGATGGTCATTTTTCCAGCATTTCCCCCAACAAGGTAGCACTGTTTCTTTAAAAGAATATATGTGCTCTACACTGATAGTGTTTGATATATTTCTTTAATTTAATCTGACCTGTAATGTATAGTGGCTACTTCTTAAAGTATGGCATTGAAATTCTGCTTTTAAAATGCTAGCAGGGGAAAAAGACTTGTGCTGCTATTTGTTTCTCCTAAAGTTGAGAGAGAGCATGAATGAGGGAATTTAAAGCTTAGGAAGAAAATGTGGTAGGAAGTCACTTTTTCCTTCAAATCATCCAGACCTTAGAATGTATGACCACTCATGGCTTTGAGGTTTTTTTGATCAGATTTTTATTTAGTTAATAACATTTTAGATTTTTTTTTGTAAAATATTGAGCCAGTAGAAAAATACTTATGCTTCCTTGGTTGAGAAAAGATAAGAGCCATCTCATTAGCTGGGCCATACTTTTGCAATTAATTTTCTATACCTGGTGCTATCCATCAGAGAGGGCAGCTAACTTCTCTCGGCTTCTGTTTAACAGTACTTTCATGATACCTCCCTCCCTCCAGAATTACAGACAAAGAAGGGGAGGTTCTCCGGGAAGGTAGCACGATGTCCAAATTGCAAGTCTGTGTGACTTGTGAAAAATTCCTCAGCATTGCTGTTAGCCTAATCATTAAACAAACTAGATCTTTGTTTCGCTTGTCAAGTGATGGTTAGCAGGTTCATAGGATTTCATAGACTGAGTTAAAATGCATACTCCCTGACTGATTCTGTACATCCAAGGGGCCGTTCACAGCAGTGATTTTTATGAAACCAATCCATACCAAATAAACTTCCTAGATTTGCCCCGCAAGCGTTTAGAGAGAAGATGAGAGTGTGTGCAGGATCACAGGAGAACTTTCCAGTCATCGCAACAGACACGCTGTGCCCCGAGTTCGGTACCCAAGCAAATTCACAGGAGAGAGAAACAATACCAGGTTGATGTGTTCTAGTGCAGGCGAGCTCCGGCCGAGCCAGCTCTCTGGAGAAAAATCTTTGATTATGTTGGGCCAGTTTGTTCAGTTTTTATCTCTTATACACCCACTGGTATTGTATTAAATTGTCATTGTCCTAAAACACATGAGATAGAAATGAATTGCGCTTTTCTCTGCTCCCTGACAGTGAAATATTTCACCTCTCTCCAGTCATATTTGTGTGCATTTGAGAGTGTGGGGATGACACCAGGCGTCTCTCCAGCTTGCCATTCTTGCTGCGTTTTGCATGTTTCATCATTGATTATCTTTTTTTCCTGTGGCCACATCTACATAGATTGAGATTATTGATGCCATGATGGATAAACAAATGCACATATGGCCCTTTAAAATCGCGAGTTGCCACTAGGATGCATGGGGGAAATGTGTTTGTCTGTATGTCTAGTTGCATGTGAAATACACATATGTATGGGGAGAGGGATGTATGGACAGTTTAGATATGTTAATATTATTCACCACCTTTTTTGCCTATATAAATAAGTCTTAGGTGTAATGCATAAATAGTTAGTGGCCAATTAAATTTACCAGGCATGATTTTCAACTTGGATTCATGTTTTAGGTATTTATCAGGCCCATTTGGAAAAAGAATTGATTTAGCTATTATTTATTGGACAGGTGAACAGGTAGCCTGGAATGCACATTTTTGTCCGATTTTAATTTCTAAAAAATTATATTCAGCATCTAGTAACCATAAATAATTTGTAAAATAGGAAATCGGTTGCTGATAGCAAATGCATAATTTAATGGGCTGAGGCCATATGCAGTAGAATATTTTGAAATAGCTCCTGGCTACATCTTTTCCTATACAATTGGTCTGACAAACACATGATCGTAAAGAGCAGGGCAGCTCTCAAACAAATGCAAAAATGTGGATTTTTATTTTTGCACTCAGTAAATACGTCATTTCCTTATTTTTTCCTAAGAGAAAAATGAATAAAATTAATAGGTATTTTTATATCTGTCAAATTCACTCCGTGTCTTAGTTAATTCAGTTTTACTCTCCAAGGTAAATTTAGAATTCTGTGATTTCACTTACATAAATCTGAGGGTGTGTTGATAGAAAACATTCATGAAATTGCTTTTTCTAATCTTCTAATTCTTGTTCTAATTCATGCGCTCCTTTAAAGTGCTGGGATCATTTCCTACCTTTGCTTATTTGCATAACGCTTTTTCAAATTCCTGCTCTTGTGTTTATGGAAAATTCCTGCTTGCCGCTACTCTACACTGAGGCATCAGATCAGGGTCTGCGGTGGCGGTCTGAGGTGCTGAGTGACAGCCCTCTGCTCTCTCAAGGACCCACCTGACCATTTCTTCTGGTTTCAAGTTCAAGTCAGACTTTCTCTTTCTAACATCTTAGGAAGTCTCAGTAAAGAAACGATCTCCAGTCTGACTTTTCCAAGAGCTCTACTTGCTAGTTCTTCCCACGGTGCCAGATTTTCCTTTTTCTCTGGTATTTTGAACAGTGGTTTTTTTGTTTGTTTGTTTTTTGTATTTTGACAGTTTTCACAAACTATTGAAATGAAAGTATCTAGAATCTAGATTTGTATGTATTGCAAACATTCACTTCTCCTTTTCATTTCTGAAAGGTATTTTGGGTGTTTGGAGAAAGCTAGCATTATATATTTTAATTTCTTCAAATTGCATCATAATTTGTGACAAGGCCTCTGTATTTGGGAGGTGATTTGTTAAGGCAAAGCAACAAAAGAAAAATACGATTATTTAAAAATTGGATTTTCACTGGTTCTTTGAAATCTATTTCAATATTCTAGCAAAGATCTATACGTGCATTTAACTATAGATTTTAACATACAGTGCTAGCTGGGAGAGAACTGCACAAAACCCGGTCTTTGACGTTTAAAAAAAAATCTATCAAACATGAAAGTGTGAAAGATCATCAGGGCTTTACCTAAGATTATGGTGTATGCCACCATAAGAACCTAAATGCCAATTTATAGTTTAATCATATGAACCAGTTCTCATCGTGGGCATGCTTTTGTGCTTTCTCCTGTGGCCTCCGGTGCGACCGACTCGCATGCAGAATTTACATCCCTGGGCCTGAAGTGCATCTCACGTGTAATACACATTGGCAGCACGTACCTAGCCAAAGAAAACAAATTAATATTGGGCACGCTGAGGGCTGCCAGGCACATCACAGACATGTCAATTTAACTTCGCTTCATCATCCACTTTCTCCACAAACAGTTGGTTAGGATGGTACTGAATATAAGGAGAGCAAGCAATAAATTCTCACGTGTATCAGAGATCGGGTGGGTAAGGTGAAGGTGATGAGAGCCGGGCTGCCTCCCGACCTCTTATTGAAAACTAACTGCAGGGATTACAGACCACATAGATGGCAATGAGGGTGGTGTGACTGGAGTTCATTCAGATCCTCCTAGCTGTCCGTGAGGTGGGGAGCAGAGGTGTATATCTCAGAGGGGATAAAACTTCATTACTTTTATTTGAGAATCAAACAAACAAACAAACAAACAAAAAAAAAAAAACAAATTGCGGCGAATCCTAAGGCTCCTGTGCAGCATCTCTTTTTGTGGAGCTTCTCTTACATTTTCTTCAAAAGAAAAACAAAAACCTCCCACGCTTTCTGTGTATGGCTTAGTCAATATGCAGAAAAATATTTAAAACTAAATGAAGAATTGATGCACAGACAATAAGCAAGAGCTAAATCCCCCCACCCCCGGGTTAGAAGGAGATCTTGTTGAATGATAATCCCTTTTCCATCTACCTCACAAACCCTCTACCCATTTGCTTCGTGGTTTCTGAGACGTTAAGCAAAGGCTTGCTTGCTCAGTCTAGGTTCCCCTTTCTCCCTAATACTCACAGTTCCAGTTAAAATGTTTTTCCAGGTTTACTTTCCAAGCTGTTCATGCACAACCGTCATGAGAATTCCTTGGCTTGGGATACTTGAAAAAGCATATATACAAAGTAGTAAAAAATAGCAGATCAATAAAAGAACCTAGAGGTTCTCCTGCTTCTTAGAGAGAATCATTCAGTTGCGAGCTGTTCTCTAGACTGCCTTTGGCCCTCCATAATTCTAAATTCTTGTAGCACATCAACTTTCCACCAAACCCAAAGATGGCTGTGATATTCTTTTTACCTGGCCCCTCCAATCCAAGCATATTCTAAAGAAGCTTTCTTGGCAGCTACTCATTTGTCAAAACAGATCTGATAGTTTGAGAAAGACTGTTATACCTGTAATCAACAGCTCATGATCAGGGAAAGAGAAGGAGAGCCATGCCTTTTCCCTAGGAGGAGGTGGCTGTATGCAGTACATGCTGGACCCTGTGAAATAACAGAACATCCTTTTATCTCTAGACTTGACTAGTTATAAGGACCTCGAGTCACAGATGGGTAAACCACTGCCAACTGCAGGGTACTGACTTGCATGCTTGGAGTCTTCCTATTGGAGTCTAGACAGTATCAAGATTTGGCCTCTGGTGGGATCATGTGGCAGATCACTGCTGTTTCCTCTTAGCCGACCGGCCAAGGCAAGTGAGGCGTGCATGGATGTTGTATAGGCACAAAATCCAGCCCAGAATTTGTTCCTCTGTACAAGAATGTCTTGTGACCCCGTTGTTCTCTAGAAGTGTCGCTGTTGTTTTTCATGCACCCAAAGCACCCAAAGGCCTCTCTCAGGTTCTTTGGACCACTGCCTGGTGGGAGACCTTTCTGAGATGAAAGGGAAGAATTAACTGGCTGGGTGACATGCCATTTTTTCATATCGTTGAATAGTGAACGCCTTCAGTTGGTTAAGTCTGAAGGAATACGAAAAATAATATGAGGGTAAAAGGTCCCACTCCAGTGGTATTTATCTATTTTCTCATTTCCTTGTAGTGAACAAAACTTTAATGTCTAGAGCATTTATGAGAATTTTTATGATTGGAAAAGTCTGTCCTGAGATGTGGTCACCTCATGTGACCACAGTACTTTTTCTCTCTTCTCTTCAGTTTCTGGGGTAAGTTCTTTGATGTCTATTGTCTTTTTTTTTTTTTTCTTCTTCTTGCCTTGTAAAACTTCTCACCTCTAGGTGGAGGGAGAGTGGCATGCCTGGTGGCCCTAGTGTTCTCTGAACACTTTCCCTCTCCATCCCCAAGACATATACTCATTTTAAAAAAATCTGTTTCTTTGCATTTGCTTTGCTCAGGGGTCATGCACTTTGGTGAAAGGTTCCTGGAGTCATCCTGCCCACATATGCCAGTGCCCTTTCTTCTCCCTGTGGATTCCAAGGAGATTGCCTCTCCCACCTCCCATTTGTGTTTTCTTTTGTTTGTTTGCTGAACATTCTACCTGGGTGCTTTTATAGTGTTTTCCTGATGGTTGTCAGTTTGGGATCCTGGGCTGCTGACATTTTTGTTAAGTTAATGTCACAGCGGAAAAACCAATGGCAAACTGGAATCCGGCTCTAGTGCGGTGAAAGATACAACTTGTGTTTGATTGTGTGTAAATACAGTTCGTTAGCTGGGGGCTTATCAGATAGCTTGGCAGAGAGAGAGAAGAGCAATGCAGGCTGCTTTCAGTAACCACGCTGGTTCATACTCCTGATAAGACGCAGGGAGCTTTTTACAAAATGCTGATAGGTTTGAATACAAAAAGAATAATCTCTTTCAGTGGCACCAGCTTATCAGAGTGAAGGAAAATGCCAGCACTTTTACATTAGCGAAAGTAAATGTTTTAGAGACTCTGGGCCCCCTTTTTTCCTATTCAAGTTAAAGAAGGAGGGGTGCTTTTGAGTGCATGCTAATGAATAGAAGGATTTATTACCTTGACTAAATTACAAGGGGATGTGTTGATAAAGGAACTTTCGTCATCCACGGCAGTATCTTTGATAAGCAGGTACACGTATGCTGTTGGCCATTCTCTGGAGAAATTAGCACGTCTAACTGGCGCTGGGTCTATTAAACACCATTTCTGTGTTCCAAGATGCAGTTGTGCCCTGTGTCGATCGAGGCTCCTTGTTCTCCTAGCTGATGAGTGACAGGCATTTGAAACTTTAGCTTATCACACTTATAAACTGATGACGACCAGGTAAGTTCAGGGGCTTGGTGAGCTTATATCTGCTGCGCTGAACCAGCTATGAAAAAGCAACAACAAAAATTATGAGTGGGGTGAGATTAATTATAAATTGAGGATGCTTTAATGACAAGATAAATGTTTTTGTCTAAAGAATAGTACATTTTAAAGTACCCTCCCTTGCTGTGGGGAGAGGACAATGCTTTGGCTTTGAATGCAAACCGTTAACTTCCTCAGTTGTTCCATTTGCTCATCTTTGCGACAGATGCCTAGAAATAATTTGGCGTATTCAGATTTGATAAATGGTAGTGCAAGATCAGAATGATTGATTTTGGATTACTATTGATTACTCTCAATGAGATCACCGTGACACACTCGAATCAATAGTCTTCGATTAAGGGAGGCACCACGGCTCCATACATTCGCCCGGCAGTGGGGGACTGAGGGACAGAGTGTTCACAAGCTGATAAATTGACAAAGCGTTCAGCTTTAAACAGCCCTTTGTTCAGCACTAGTTTCTTAAAATATATTTCATTGGAAAGTTCGGTTGTTTTTTTTTTTTTCCCAACTCGGGGCCTTTCTGTGGAAGAAAGGTCATCAGTTTAAGGATTATTAAATTTTAACTAAAAACAACTGGGCTCCATTTAGGTGTAAAATCATTTAAGTCCTTACTGCCGGCAACCTTCATGCCTTTGAGCTGTCGCTCAAAGGTTCCATTCTTTTATGAAGATGTCAATTGTAAACATAAAAATGCATGGCTGGAAATGGAATGGTTTTAAGATTCAAAATGAAATAAAAATTCCTGCCCGAGGAAAGCGCTGTAATCAAAATAAGGTGGTCTCGAGTCTGCTCACTAGTGGCCATGCTCTGGATCAGCGCTGGGAGTTGGCGGCAGGTACCTTGATCAAGCGAAGCCTTGGATTTCTTTCCTCCTTGTCCGAGGGCTTGCATCCGCATCTCAAGCACGACACAGAGCATGCTAAGTAGTGTTTGATCTGTAAGCCGCCAGTACTACCAGCACCTTGGAATCTTTCTGTCACCAGCAAACTTACAAAGTCATTGGCAGGGGGCGGGGTGTAGAGGGAAGTCCATGTTTCCATTCTTTTAGTGAAATTGCTCAAGGGGAAGTTGTTTCTCCCATCTTCAGCTCTTGGGCACTGAGCACAGGCTGTGGAGCCTTAGCATGGTGGTCCTACGTGGCTGTCACAAAGGCGATTGTGCTCGCCATGCTAGGCTGTAAGTGAAAGTTCTTGTGTACGCTGGCTGCTGTGTGCCAGACTACTAGGCGTTTGCACCCAAGGTTTCAGTAGCTTGCCGTCCTTTTGTTTAAACTTGTTTTCTTTTGTTTGTGAGGATGCCATAGGTCATACCTAGAGCTAAGCACAGGCTACCAAGGACTCTGTTACTGGGCTACCCCCTCCTACAAGTCCAGCTTCAACTTTTAACATTGGTAGGCGCTATAATTTTGAAAAGAAACTTCCAAACGAAAAATTAGCAGAAATTAACGCAAAGGTCAAGCTTTAAATTGTGAAATTACCTGTAAAAACATTAGAGTATTTTTCATTTTGCATGGAAATAATATAATGGGATTCTAATTATATTAGGTTGAACTATATGAAGTTGCTATTTTGTAGGTCAAAAAATGGTCAAATATCAGCAATTTTGTGTGATCCAGCCCAATAATTTATTTCTATGATCCCCATAGTCCATAATTAAATTGGAAATGACAACTGGCCCTGATTCTCTGATGGGCTGTTGTAGAATTTGGGAGACCCATGAATTCTGCCTTCCACTCTGATAAGCTATTGTAACGTCATTATAACAGCTTCATGGTTTTTCTTCAGTATCATTAGAGAGTCGCCAAGAATAGTGCCGTGTGCTCTGTCCTGTGGAGACAAGGCTGGTTATCCTGAGAATCCTTGCAATTTTTCCTCTGGTGAAGCCCCCTCTCACCCATTTCCCTCTCCCCCTGCCTCCTCCTCATGCTCAGACCATCCCCGTCCATGTTCTGAGAACCCCACTTGCTGCACCTTCCTATGCCCCCAGAGAAGAATGAAGTTTTCCATTAAATGAGCAGTCATCTCTGAGGAGTGATAGGATGGGGCTCCTCAAGGTAATGCTGAAGCCGGGAGTGCTTTATTGACCACAACAGTGAGAAAAGGGTTTGCAGAGATGTTCTGAAGAGATCCCAAGGCCACTGACTGACCCCCTAGCTGCTGGGCACCTGTCAGGCTGCCCTTCACTGGCCAGTAGGAGCTCTCTGCAACCACCTATGGGCAGCAGCTGACTTTGCAATGGGACAAAGGGCTTTGAGGCCACCACCGGACCTGGGCAGGACAAAGAAGCATCTTAACTTGAGGTCACGTCAAGACTGGGTGAGTTTTTCTGTCTTTGGGTGAGTTCACAACCGTTTACATCTTGTTCCAAAGGAAGGGCAGACAGGTTTCCTGGATCTTTTTTTGAGTGACTGCCTTTGCCATGTCCTGTTGTCAATCTTGGAGTATTCTTTACACCTGTTCTCCCCTGTCTGTGACATGGATTTAAGTTATTGCTGCTACCCCAAGAGAAATCATTCTACTTTCTGCTGGACACATGCAACTCAGGGGTCACAGCCACGGTAGGAAGAGAACATCCTTAGCACACATGCTTCTGCTCTGGCCACACTGTGGGTACCAGTGTCAACCTGGACACACACACATATGTATATACACACACACAGACACTTTGGATATAAAATTCTGTGAATACAGCACAGACTACTTTAAAATAACGATTTAAAGCACAGATTCTCCTGCTAAAGACACAAAGCAATGGTGATGATGTAAGATGTCTGTCATCTGTCACATCTGACTTAATAACTCTCCCTTCAACTACAGACACACACAGTATATTTATATCAGTTTTACCAAAGATATAAAAAGTTGAAGAAAATAAGTAGCCAAGAGAATTCACTCTTTCTTTGGGAAAAGACCAGTCGATTTAATTGTGTGTGTGTGTGTGTGTGTGTGTGTGTACTGCAGACACCAGACCCTGATTGGTCACAGAGGATGATTTTGTGGGAAAGGTTCCTCAGACTTTATTTGCAGCACTGGATGGAGGGTAGCTCTTGTCCAGCTTTTCTGTGAGGAGCTGGAGGGAGTGGATTCCTCCCAGGCAACATGGGCCACAGCCCATCAGCAGGCTGCCAGTCACCAGCAGGTGTGAACAACATAAAACAGGATTAACACTGAACCACGGTGTGTACTAAAAACAGAACCCCCACCTTGCTTTGAGAAGGACACGCAGAAATGGAAGACATAAGCCCTGCTGGGCCTGCTCTCCTTGTTTCCCAAACAGTGCTCAATGGACTATGCTGATAGCTCTGTTTAGGGCAGGAAAGGCAAGCAAGGAGCATGTGTTCATTAGTCAAAGATCTCTTTTCACAATTCAAAGCTTACGGAGTAAAACCTTTTAGGATTTCTTTTTTTCTTTTCTTTTCTATCTTTCTTTCTTTCTTTTTTCTTTTTTTTCTTTTTTTTTTTTTTTTTTTTGAGGTAGGTGGTAAAATCTAAAGCCAAAGTCATTAGTTGAGTCAGGCTGACAAGCTGATATTACAGAGACATTGTCCCTGCTTCCAAATTAAAAGTTGATGGATAGTCATTTGGTGTGGTCGTTCCAGCTCTAAAAAGTTCCGTTGATTGATTATTCTGTTATTTTTATATTTAATTGGATTACTTGATTCATATTTTTTCCAAAGCGAAATAAACCCACAAATAAATAAAAGGAATAATAGATTCTCTATTCTTATAATATTAAAAACCAACAAACCAACAAACCACTACTTAGGAATAAGAAAGATGCCCATAAGAACAAGTGTTACTATAGGGTTCTGTGTGGGTTAGGAAGTGCAACATTGTAATAAATTTATATCATTTGAGTTGAGTAACATGTTCAGTATTTTGTTTAGAAAACAGTCCCACACCCATGTGATACCATACCAAATCTAGTTTATTTTGTATGTTAGGATACAATTTACATATATTTGGGGGGGCTTGAAACTAATTTGTATTTCAAGAGTTTGGTACTTGGTCACATTCAGGAAGGTATACAAAATAAGGAAATGACAAGGCGATTAGTTGGAGAACTAATATTGTATGTAATATTGTACATGCATATACTGTACACATTAACACACATAAACCTTTAGCATGTACAAATACAGATATTTCTGCATGTGTATGGAATGCCATTACACTGACTTCTTAGACTAAGATATTCATAAGACTATGCTGTTCGTGAGCATCATATATACACTGATTTAAAATGTCAAAGTGTCAAAGATCAAAATTCCAGTAGCCATTCTACATGGGTAATGAGTGATTACCCAATCACCAGCTTTCCTATTATTTGTGTCTTGGTTTTAAAATATAATTACTGACTTGTTCCTTCACCATTTTTTCTTTTCTTCTTTTTAATTTTGACTTTAAATATTTTTTTAAATAGTAAATTTTTTTTCTGAGTTTGTCACTCATTTTTCTGTAGAATTATACTGCCACTGTTTGAATATAGCAGTCTTGCAATACATGTAATTTGTAAGGTACTTCCAGGTCATTAGAAGTTATGTAAATTCTAAAAATTACATTTGCTTTTTTTGAGGTAGGGTCTTACCATGTAGCCTTGAGTGGCTGGGAGCCCACTTTATAGGCTAGGCAAGCTTTGAACTCACTGATGTTCACTGACCGCTGATCCAAAGTGCTGAGATTATGGGTGGCGACCATACCAGCTTAAAAATTACATTTTAATTTCCAAGTTATTATATTGCCTAAGAAAGTAACTTACCATCATTGGCCTTCCATTGTTTCTTTCCTATTTATGATTTTAAACACCTCTGTTAGAAAATATGAACTAGTTGGAGGCTCATCACTTAATGATAGCTAATGAAATATGGTTTAGAAAATATCAATTTAAAAATTAATTTTTTGGCATGTGTTCTTTATATCCAACTGTTGAGTATCAAATTCACAGCATATAGTAACTTCTCACGTTGCCTCAAAAAAAGAAGATTGTTCATGTTACTTTACACCTTTTTAAGTCATTTAGGTTTAGGGTCCTGCTTTGAGAAGCCACTGTGCGCACACAGGTGCAGTCCTAGCTCTGGGGATCCTGACGTAAATGATGAAAACCCAGAATGGTCACGGGTGCACATCACACATTTCAAGTGTCACTTCTTGCACTCAGTCCAGTATAAATGAAAGTCAGTTTTCAGATAACAACTTCAGGAACTGAGGTTGTGATTTTTTTCCATAGGACTTCAGCAAATTGAAACTCTGGCATTTGCATTACTGAGCTAGTGATTGAAATTATCACCATAAGCATAGAATTATACCATCCCATAATACTACAAGCATACGATTGAATTGGGGTGTTAGGTTAAGTCCTTTTGTTGGTGGTGCTTGTTTTGCAGTTGTAGAGAGCAAACCTGAGGACCTTATGTGTGTCGTCAAGGGCTCCACCACTAACCTCTGCCCTGAGCTCATTACAGTGTCTTGTCTCTGCTCCTCAAGTTAAAATGGACGGACTCTTGTGTCTTTGAAGATCTGCCCCTTAAAAGCTGTCCCTAACCTAAAAGTGCTTGAAATTGCCTGCATATGGGTTTGGTTTTGTTTTTCTTAGGCTGGTAGTGAAAGTGGAAAAAAAAAAATCTTTAAAAGATTGTTCGAACAAGCAAACAAACAAAAAAACCCAAGTATTTCTCAGGTTGTAGGTACAGTAAAGGGTGATTGTTTGAATTTGATGATTATGTCATTTGGCTCTGTCTGGGGGAAGGTTGGAGTTGTTCCTAATCAAAGTCATCGACTTTTAAGGAAGAAAACTTCTCACGATGCCTCAAAAAAGACTGTTTATATTCTTTTGCCCTATTTTTTTGTTTTAAGTCATTTAGGTTTAGGGTCCTACTTTGAGAAGCCACTGTGTGCGCACAGGTGCGGTCCTAGCTCCAGGGATCCTGACATAAATGATGAAAATCCAGAATGGTCACGGGTGCACATCACACATTTTCAAGTGTGACTTTTTGCGCTCAGTCTGGTATAAACGGAAGTCAGTTCATCTTCAGATACACTCTGAGCCAGGGTCTTCATCCAGCATTCCTGCACAGCTGCCCTTTAGAGTACCCCAAAGCCAGGGATTTCTATTTGCTTGAGGACTTGAAGATTGAATTCAAAGCTGTCCTCACCCCTTGCACTAAGCACTCGGCAGATGCATTTTATTTCAGCATTTTATGTGTTTATTTATTCTTTGACGATACAGCTTGCTTTGCCTCAGGTCATTAAAATCACTGTCTTGCACATCTTTAGATGTTTCCAACGAGATGATTAGTCAAGTCAGTCAGTAAGATTTACGCTGGCATCACAGAAGTTTATAGAAGGGTCAGACCGTGGGACCACGGTGCCATTGCCAGTCAGAATGTGCCAGAAACATCTCGGGAGAGTTTTTGTCAAGTGTTTATGCTCAATTAAAATTTATACTCCGTGCTACCGAGTGCCTGTCTCCTGATAGCTTGGTGTCAGTGTGGCCAGCTTTCTTTGCAACGGCTGTAGAACAGAATGCTTTATGTGGAATAGTGCTATAGGATGGCAGACTTTAAAAGAGAGATGGTGCTTTTTCGAAAAAGACACCAGACATGTAGACAAAGGATTGTCTCCACTTAGGCATAGACAATATTTCCTACACCAGCTCAAAACCATAACAACATGACTCGAATCTTCTTGCTAGCTGCAAAGCACAACTTAACCTTTGTGTCTTCCTGTACCCAGGAACCCATTTCTTCTTCATTTGTGATTTTTGCAAAATATCCATGAATGTGTGCATTTTCTCCACTGTTTCCCTGACTCTACCCCATCACTCCCCTGGAATTCTTTTTACTTCTTAAAGCTGAGACGGAATACTTTAGAAGGATACATCCTTCGCTATGCACACTGCCAGGTTGTATCCTAAGGCCTTCCCCAGAGGTCTATAAGAATGAAAAGAAGAAAAACAGAATAACTCACTAACAAAGCAACAGCGTAAAGCATCAGGGCTTGCTGGGCTGGGGTGGCGTGGTGGAAGAGAGAGGATAATTTATGATGCTTCCGGTATTGGTGGAAAGGATTTGCCCATGCCCCACTTCCACCCCACCCGTGAACTCCACAGCACTCAGCATTAGATGATGCTAATGTACCTGGAAGGAAAAGGCGGCCCATGCCCAGGCAGGCTGCATCAGACAGGGCGCCTTGCCATCTGGCCCACCTGCTGCATGCAGGAGTCCATCTGGTTACTGCAATAGCTCGTTGTAGGCCTCTTCAGAGGAACACTGGGGCTGGAAAGCAGGCAGTGTGAATTATTTAAGTAGCTGATATAAATAAATAGAGGGAAGGGGAGACGAATAGCAAGGGAAGGGAGGAAGAGAGCCTGCCCCTTCCTTTTGTCTGTAGTTCTGGAATGTTCTAAATGCTCGAAAACACCCATTTGCATGTGGATTTTGGTGTGTAGATCACGGTGCAGATTACACACCAATGAGATTTATCTAGGTTTAGATAAAACTCAGACTGCTTTTCACAGAAGATAGGTAATCTTAAAGAGTTCAGAATCAGTAAAACTGATAACATGTGGTGTATTTCAGGCATCTGTTCACCCAGTAAAGCTACAGTTTGTCCTTTTAGGAACAGATGGGTTTTGTTAGGGGTGGGGGATGGGGACATGTGTTTGACTTTTTAATTATAATTTATAGAATTCAGAGGTTTATTTCTGTTAGATTTAAAAGTGAGAAAAACTATGTTAATTTGATTTATGTTTGTGGCCAATCAAAGCTATTTTAGTTAAATACAGTTCCTTTTAGTGATTGGGTTTATGTATTAATATGTTTATTACTAGGTGCTAAGTGGGAAATCTGTGCATTACTCTCTGAGGTTTGATTTAGATTAAACAGGTGATCACGATGGTCCTTAGCACCGTGACTAATGCAAAAAGAAATACTGAAATCATAAGCCAGAGTCCAGTAACTTGCTTATATCGAAACGGAATATCAAGGGGAGAAATGGGCTTTAAAGATTTCCTGGACTTCTTGTATAAGTAACGAAGTCATTTTCTGAGGTTGCAGTCGCTGCAGAGTCTAGCATGAGCTGGTTTGTACGAACTGAATGTCAGTTCTCCTTGAAAGGTAAGGGGTGCATCTGGAATTGTGGTGTCCAGAAACTATTCTTTCCTCAGAGGCATTCAGAAGGTGGTATTGTTTGAGGTCAGGGTGGAGACTTTATACTTCATTCAAATTAATATCTATTTTTCCCTTCTCTCATTTTTACATTATGGAGTAGCTAATAAAGATGAAGAATGTTCTGTGTTGTGTCCAACCGGTTCATTTTTTAGCTGACAAATCTGTAATGAAGCCATGTGAATGGAATGGGCCTGTTGATGTCTGCCTTGGTCTCATGTTGGGAAAGGCATGAGCGCTTGCTGCTCCAGGACAGACCAGGCTCCTCACTGCCATTGTATTCTATTCCCTGTTCAGCTGCAAAGAAAGCTTCACTGAGCTTCTTTCCACCCGTGAAGCCCCAAGTTATCATTCGAACCTAAACAATTTTTATATTTACAGCCAAATAGGCACAGAAATAATTTACATAGTTAATTCTAAAAGTAACCGGTGACCTCCTTTGTTTTCAAAAGTATTTTATGGTGATTGATTTATAGTCATCTCTTTCTAAAATAAGCTGGGGACATCCTCTTCCTGTCTGCTTTTGGGGTTCTAAATAAAAGTCACAGCTAGTTTTGGCAACTAGTCACCTCTTCACCTATTCTGCTGAGGCCTCTCACTTCCTCCTGTGACATCCCAGGATGTCTCCTTGCCCATCCTCAATACTCCGCCTCTGTGAAAAGAAGCCCCTTCCCTCTCCAAATTTCACCTACCAAGAACTCATAATAGTTTGTTATGATATTGTTATGATACCATCATTTCCTGGAAAACTTTCTTGCTGACTTGCTGAGAAAATGTCCCAGCAGGCAGAGGACAGAGCTGACACCTGGCCACCCCAGTGACAGGCCTTGACTGTGAGAGACAGGGTTGACTTAGTGCCTCCCAGACAGTTTTAGGGAGCACCACACATAGTTCAAGGCTCCTCACACACACAGCGTTGGTTTTTTATAAGCTGTCACTCCTGGGAGACATCTTTTTCTTCTGCATTTGTATTTACCAAGACTTGCTGTACTGATTTACAAGTTTTGCCTTCTTATTTAAGATGCAGCCTCCTGGACTCCAGCCCTTTGCGTGCGTAGTGGGACAAAAAACATGGAATCTTTCTGACCTGGGTGGGGCTGGGGTAGTTCACAGGGGATGATTTTGTCATGTCAGGCATGATTGTGACAGTGGTGCCTGGGGTATGTAATACTTTATTTATCTTAAGATCACCTCCAAGCCTGTTCGTGTCACTAGGGGGAGTCTAGAATGCACCCATGGTCATGGAACGACAATGGGAACATCTCCAGTTAGCAGCTGAAGCTCCCGGGACCACCCCTTCCAGCATTTTACACTTTTCCCCTTTGAGTCTAATAAGAGTCAAAGATATAATCTGGGTGTGGATTTCAGTTTTGTTTGATTATGATGTTCATGGGGGTTGTTATTTAGACACGCAAGTGTCATCTATTAGAGGAAGCCATGAACCCAAATATTTGCTAGGAATTTTAAAAGAAAAAATATTATCATTTCTCAAGAAGACTCCCAGCAGGTTATTAATTAGTGTTGTGACTTACTTTTGCAGAATGCTGACTTTGTAATTATGGAGTAAATTGGTAAGTCTTTTTGATATTATGAAAACTAAAATAGAGAAAGAAAAATGAAGGCTAATAAGAGACTCTCTAACACAACCTAGATTTCACAAGGCAACCCTTCCGCAAAGGTTCCTCATGGGATCTGCCATTGATAGCTCAGTCAGATCAGCTGCGCTCCTGGTGAGCGAGCCGCCAGAAACACGGGTTCTCCCCACAGTTATAGTGTTATTAATTATCTGGATAAGAAGCAAACAGCATCCGTGGTGCTTAATAGCTCCCCATAAAGAACTTCATTACCCTGTTCACGGGGAAGAAGAGGGGTGTAATAATGAATCACGGGGATTTTTATGGCTGTATAAGTGGGGAGCTGAGGTGACCATGTGGGGTTTCCCAAAAGCAAAAACAGTAAATAGAATGGCATTACTTAAGCAGTAAGGACAATGTGTCATGGTCAGCTTTGGCATGGGGTGTCCTGATTGCTCAGGCGCAATGCCAGGGTCCTTTATTGTTTTAAAACATATTGATCATGTTGACGTCTCTTTGATGGGAGAGAATCCTGCTAAGAGGGGAGACAGGCCACTAGGGAAAGAGGACAAAGAAAGACCAGTGTATGTGCGGAAATGGATGAACAGCCAAGAAAACTCCTGCCGTTGTCTCGTTACCATTTCTCAGGAAGCTCTTTCAGGCCATTTGGCCATTCATCGTTGTTCTCAGAGTCCAGTTTAAATGCATATTGGATATCAGTTTTAAAAATAATATACTTTATTTGGGGGCCCAGGTTGAATGATGCACACTGGGTTCCAAAGTGATAGAAATTAATGCCTCTGCTTAAAGTATGTTAAGCAAAAAGTACCTGGCAAGTCTGTGCACTCCATAAATATTCCATGCCCTCTCCCTGCTACTTCGCTCTTAATAACCGGGTTGTTAGTAGCACTAGAGGGGAAGTACAAACTGAGATTTCACTTCTCAAAGCCAAATTAGCTTCTTACCTCAACCGACAAATTCTGCAGGCGAAATGAGTCATAATAAGGATTAGTCAGGGAGCTTGAATTGGACCTATTTCTCGTGCATGTGTGCGTCCTTATCAGTCTCCCACTACTTATAATTGCCAGCTTCACTTTCTGAAGTTAGCCGGGGGAAAGCAAGGCAGAGGCAGAAGCCTAGCTGCTTTCTGGCTCCTGACCTGCCCAGAAAACTGGGATGAGAATGTGGGGATGAAAAGCCAAGGGTTCATTATCACCACTGAGAGAACCATAGGAACAAAAGGAATTTTCCTTTACTTTGTGTGTGTGTGTGTGTGTGTGTTTACCTGCATATTTGTGTGTCCTGTGTATGCAGTACCTATAGGAGGCCAGAAGAGGGCTTCAGATCTCCTGGAACTGGAGTTACTGATGGTTGTGAGTGCCATGTGGGTGATGGGAAGCAATCCTCAATCTTTTGGACGAACAACCAGTGCTTTTAATGGTTGAACCATTTCTCCAGGCCAGAGTCTTCTTCTGCTAAGGGAACTGAAAAACAAAGTCTAGTTTCTAGCAGATTGCCCTGAAGTGACAGTATTTCAAGAGACCCTCTTACCTTTGTTTCTCCTGTCTTTTGAGAGGCAGGTGAACGAGGTGCTGAGAGTGCCTTATGGGTTATGGTCAACACCATGAGAGCTCAGCTCACATTTTTTTTCTCACGCACAAATGATTATGTGTGTGTAAGCATGGCAGTGAGGCCATCCCCCACTCATTTGAGGCAGTTTTCTGCAGGAAGGATTTTATCAACTGATTGAGCTGATTTTACCCTCCCGTGGAGATATTTTATTTATCCGATGAAATGCTTAGAACGTGATTAATTTGTCATGGGAACATCTTGTTACTGTAAATTTGCTGAGTGTGAAAGAAAATTGCCACCACATGGATCTTGAAAAATCTGAAGTAGCTAGAATTTTCTTGTAGTTTAGAATTACTCTGTTTTTCTTTAAGACAATAACTTTGCCAGACTTTGAAGCTGAGAGTTCAGTCAGGTTGTATGTGTAGGAGTGTGTAGAAGGGGGGACTACCAAATACTATGAGAGGGACTTGGTTGGTATAGTGCTGGCCTACCATGCAGGAATCTCTGGGTTCAGTCTTCACCACGACATAAGCCAGACATGGCAGCACATGCCTGTCATGCCAGCGTGGAGGAGGTGGAGGAAGGAGAACCGATCTTCAAGGTTATCCTTTGCTATATAGCTAGTTAGTTGAAAACCAACCTGGGCTGCAAGAAACTCTGTCTCAACAAAAACCAAAACAATACAACCAAGAGAGCATGGAATAGAAGAAGCAGTTGATATAAGAGATACTAGAGTCTTAGTTTCTCTCCCCAGAAGGATGGTGACTGAGGTCTTGTTAAATTTCAGCTTAGGCTGAATTAGTAAGTGGATTTATATGTTATAGACAGGCTACATACCTTTTATGATAGAGTTTTAAGTGAGACTTGGGGATCCTTCTGGACCTCAAAGGAGGAAAACCATAAGCAATTCTTCATCATCAATCAAGCAGGCCAGGGTAACCCTTCTCGTCATGGCCATACAATAAGTACTAGTTAGTAGGGAAACATAATGCAGGTCTTCCTCTGACTTTTATACCATTTGTAATTTGTAAGTGAACTTGTAGTTTGTAAATGAATTTGTAAATGAAGATTTTTCCAGCCTTTGTTGCAAGTTGGGCTTGTGTTTTCCAGACACAAAAAGAGCAGAAGTCTCCCCCGACTCCATTCATTCTCCCGAATGTAACAAGTGACAGTGGCAGTGGTTAAGGAAGATGACTTTTTATTCATGTGTATTCCCTGAGCTCAGTGTCCATTTGTCCATTAGAACGAGCCACTCATCATTCGTGCAGGGTTTCCCTCTTTCAGCATCAAGAGTTATGAAAGGAAAATTCCATTTTTCCCTGGCTGTCTGTGACAGGCAGGCTTAGGATTTTGGTCATTGGGTTTAAACACATATCCATCACCTCCAGCTGGCAGCTTATTATGATTCCCCCTTTGAATATATGAATTCCATACCCTGCATGTTGGAAGTCTAACAATGCCAAGTTTTTAGATAAATAATTATCCCTTTGGTGATGTATGGCACATGGTCGCCATATTTTCTCATTTTTACTGCATTCTTGCCCTTATCCCCCATAACATAAATCTTTTGCTTTCATATTTAGTAAAACTACGAAGGCAACAACCCCCTGTACTCACTTCAGTCAGCCAATCACAAACCACCATTTCACCATCACTAGAAAACTCTTGGGCAGATTTTTCAATAGATGGTCTGGTTTCAGCTTGGCCACATTTTTGGTGCTGACATCTCCCGGCCCCCTACTTTTGTGAGGCTGTATGAGATTAAAATGTGGGTGAATGAATAAGGTATTATCTGTGTCTGCTAATCTGTCAGTTTAGTCTTGAAAGTGGGGGACCAGTATGTATGTGTGCGTAGATTTTGTTCCTGGGCCTCAGTTTCCCGAGTCACAGAGCCACTCATAGAAAAATTCATAAGGTGGTGAAGCTGCCTGCATTCTTGTTTCCCCTTTCTTTCTCCGATCACCTGAGTTTGCTTTTTACTCTCTATCCTAGATTCTCATACACAGCTTCCACCAGCCCCTGGGCCATCACTTCAGTATGTTTGGTGGTTTTTCAACCAACCACAAGACTTCTGATGAGCATGGAGTTTGCCTGTAGGCCTCTGTGCTCCAGGATACTGGATAGCTTGGGTATCTGCCTCATTGCAACCACAGAGCAGTGGTGGATGAATTCTTACAAGGCACAGGTTAGCTGTCACAAGGCAGATGGACCATAGGTGCAAGAATCCATGGCCTTCTGGGATGTGACCTCACTGCCCCCAAGGTAGGGAAATCTTACATTTAGCACTGTGCTTTGTGGGGCAGAACCACAGAGATTCTTATGGGTCATTCACAGGGAATGTGCCTCAGGAACAGAAATCACCTTTTTGGACTGGTAATGGAGGCTCTCATGCCTACTGCCCTGAGCCCTGATGTGTTTTCTGTATGGTTACTAATGGCTGCGTCTGCTGACCATAATTGATTAGTTTAGAAGTTAATACTAACTACTTATTCTCTGCCAGATCATGTGGCATTTTTATCCACATGAAATCTGATGCAGAGCCCAGCTTTTCAGCAATGCTCAGAGAGGCTGTTATGGTGTTTTCCAAAACATGCCATGTTTTCCTTTGGGGAAAAAAAGACTTTTTTTCCCTTTGAAACTTAGCACCATGCTTGTCACAGACAGAGGAGGGAAGGTGTGAAAGTGTCAGAGTTAAGGTGTGCCACAGTGTTCTGCAGAACACCTTCATCCTGGGCTCTGAGAAGGGCAGGAGCTCTGTACAGTCTGTGAGCTAATGCTGGGAATAGTCGGTGAAGCTCAGCTGGCATTGCCCAAGTCACAGCAAATCAGACAAGTCCAGGTACTCACTGTGATAGTCCATGATAGGTACAAATGTATGTTCCAAAGATTTAGCCAGGCCTGGTGATGCACACCTTTAGTCTCAAGCAAGTGGAGAATGAAGCAGAAGGGTCTCTGAGTTCAAGCCAATCTGGTGTGCCCTGTTTCTAAACAAACAAGAAACATATTCACTTTAAAAGTTGATTATTCCAAAAATTTCAAAACAATATTTTCTCACATGCATTTATGAAGTAATTTAGCATTAAATATTGACATTGAATAACTCAGGTGTGGCCTGTTGTAGTCCTGAGTAAAATGTTAAAACTTAGGAAATCCAAATAAATTGTCCATCTTCCTAGCCCTGCTTCCTCATATGGAGAATGGAAATGAAATGATCACAATGGAGTCACTGATCACCAGGGCAGATACTCATGTATTTCTTTGCCTTGGCAAGAAGAGCAAACCGATTTTTCAGACCTCTTCTTGGGACATAAGGAATCATGTTGGTAGTTCTTGAGAATACTAACTTTTGTGATTGTTGTTTAGTATTTTTATTTGTTTGAGATGGGGATCTCACTTCTTAATCCATGCTGTTCTGGAACTCAATGTATAGCCAAGGCTGGGAGTAAACTCTTGGCAATCCTTTTGCCTGACTTCCTATTGTCCACAGTCATGTTTATAAGCATGTCCTGGACAGATGTAAATCATAGATGCTCATATGACCAGCAGTATATATGAGCAGCATACTCATATAACAGTAGCAGAAAATGATGTTTTCAGTTGATCTAACACCCCACAGTTGTGCCTTTATTATGTAAAAATAATGTATGTTAAGTAGCTCATGTCTGCCCAGCATAGCAAAAACTACTGGGGGTCAGTGTGAAGCAGAATATAGCTCATGCCTCTGATAAAAATTTTAATTACAGTTATTAAATGTAATTATTAATTAGTAAATAAATTAGTTGAAACATTTTGAGATAATTGTAGACTCGTGGATTCATATGAACAGCAAGGAGAAGTGCTAGATACTTCTTTCTACACAGTGTCTTCCAAGGAAATTTATCTGCATAGCTGTGCTGCTGTACTGTGACAACACTGAGCCGAGCTGGTGGCACAGGCCTGTCATCTCTACCACTCAGGAGACTAAAACAGGATAATTACACATTCAGAGCCAAGCCGGGCGGTGGTGGCGCACGCCTTTAATCCCAGCACTTGGGAGGCAGAGGCAGGCGGATCTCTGTGAGTTCGAGACCAGCCTGGTCTACAGGAGCTAGTTCCAGGACAGGCTCCAAAACCACAGAGAATCCCTGTCTCGAAAAAACAAACAAACAAACAAACAAACAAAAAACCACATTCAGAGCCAGTCTGGGCTACAGGGAGAGCCTGGGCTACCGTGAGTTCAAAGACAGCCAAGGAAACTTACTGAGACACTTAAAGTTGAAAAGAAATGAAAGACCAGAAGCAACGGCACACACTGTCAGTCCCAGCACTTGGGAGGCAGAGGCAGGCAATCTCTGTGAAGCAAGCTGGTCTAGAGATTGAGTTCCCGGCATGCCAGGGTCACAAGTGAGACTCTATCTCCAGGGGCAGGAGGAGAAAAGGAAAAACTGTGGACTAGGGGTGTCATTCATGGGCAGAGCACTTGCCTGGCATGTGGAGATTCCTGGCTCCATCAACCACAACCAAACATCACTGTAGTAATATTTTATACCTTCTGCATCTTGACAGATTCAGAAACATTCACTTCTCTGTGGGCATCTAGTTCAGTGTCTAATTTTACATACATCTATTTTTATGTATGTCTAATAATTTTATGCAGGGTGCCTTTGACCACAGGCACCATCAGTCATCCACAGAAAGACCAGCTCCATTGCGGGGTGCTTGCTTTTGTAGTTAGATTCAAACAAAATTAAAATTGTTTAAAAAAAACTTTCAAAGTCATTTTAACCTGTGTCTATTGTGTATTATTTGAGGGTTACTAGAAGTTCAGACACTAGCCCCCACTCCCCTGATAATGCCCCCCTCTTTGGGTGTGCAATGTTGTATCGGACTGGAGGCCACACACGTGCTAGAAGGAGTTCACCTGCTGAGCCACAACACCTGTCCCCTTTCTTTCAATAGCTTTACCTCGGCTTGCTTAAAGTCATCTCCAGGTTTGATCTGTTAGAATGTCTACGTCCTCGGGATTTACACACCTCATCTCTTTTCCCTGTGACGTCATAGGTCTAAAATGTGATCAGATGAATGACACTGAAGAATTAGTGTGTGATATCAACATCTGTCCTCCCAGTGTTTGGGAAAAGGCATCAATCCGTGTGATACAGCATCTCAGACACACGACACTCTGGCCCTCGTTTCTTCTCTAACTCCCCTTGGCTCATCCCGAATCCCCTTTGAGTATTCTCTGTATCCTCTCCCCTCTCACACTGGTCCACCAGCCGGTCGGCCTCCTCCCTAAAGTGCTTGCTTCAATCCTTCCTCTTCGAGAGTCCGTGAGTCCAACCTTGGGTTTGCAAATGCTGGTCTCTTCCTCTTCCCACAATTCCCAGTGTGATGCATGTTCTATTTTACAGCTCTGGCAGTTGAGTCTTGTAGATGACATGGCAGAGCCATGTAAGGCAAGGAAGCATGTTGGTAAAGCTCCAAACCAGACCTTCTAAATAGAAATGTTGGCCATGCAGTGCAGTACCATCCAATATGCTAGACTCTTAGCAGGCTTTCTGGGACCTAAGGAGATATGAAAATGCTATTTCTTCTGCTTAGTGTTTTATCTCATAGACACTTGAGAGTCTTGCCTTGTTCCACACTGTATGAAGAACACTTCAGTTTAGGTTTAACCCTGCGGCTTTATGGGTTTATTGATATATTTGTTTATTTCCTCAACAACTCAGGAAAAGGGTGAAATTAAAAAGAAATACACTGTTGAATGGATAGATGTTCTGCTTAAGTCAATGGCTAGAAATAAGCAGTAGTGTATATGTGAAAAACAGTAGGGGTTTGGGCTATGTGTGTTGCATATGATATGTGTGGGCACATGTAGATGTATGTGGAGGCCAGAGGTTGACATGGGGTGTCTTTTTTGATTACATATTGAAGCAGGATCTCCTACTTCTACCCAAAGGTGGCCAGTTTGGCCAGTCTTGCAGGCATTTTACATTGTTGTTTGGCTCTGAACTCTGGCCGTCATGCTTGCCTGGCAAGAGCTTTGCCCATGTAACCTCCGTGTTTGTCAAAGTTGAGATGCCTGCTGGGTACCCTTTAAAATATATGGTCACTTCTCTTCCTCCTTTTCTTTCTTCCTCCCTTCCTTTCTTCCTCCCTTCTTCCCTCCCTCTCTCTCTCCCTTCCTCCCTCCCCCTCCCCTCCTCCCCTCCTTCCCTCCCTTCCTCTTTTCCTCCCTCCCTCCCCAGCTTTTATTTCCTTCACACATCTAAACAAGCACTCTATCACTGAACTATAACTCCAGCACTATTTTTACTTTTAAATTTTCAGGTAAAGTCTAAGTTGCCCAGGCTAGACTTGAACTCACTTGAACTCACTCTGTAGCGCAGGCTACCTACCCTTGAACTTTGTAGTCCAAGTTGTACTTAAGCTTGTCATCCTCCTGCTCCAACTTCCCGAAGAGTTGTGATTGTGAGTCTGTGACACCAGGCACAACTCTTCTTCTTCTTCTTTTTTTTTTTTTATTTCTGTTTCACAAATCATAAGCCTGGGTTTGTTCTGTCTTCCAATTCCATCTTCCTTATTGTAAATTCCAAACAAATCAGTTTTTTTTTTGTTCCTGACACAATCTCATTATGTAGCCAAGACTTGCCTAAAGCTTACTAAGTGGCTGAACTGAGGTGAGGCTGCCCTTGAACTCCTGATCTTCCAAAGTTCACCACCCAAGTACTGGGAATACAGGTTTGCCAGGTTTGCCACTACTGTACTGGTCTTTGAAGACACTGTTTGTTTGTTTGTGTTTTTTTGTTTGTTTGTTTGTTTGTTAGAGACACTGTCTTACTAGGTAGTCTTGGCTGCCCTGGAACTCCCTAAATGGGTAGACTAGTTTGACCTTGAATTCAGAGATCCTTCTGCTTCTGCCTCCTGAGTACTGGAATTAAAGGCGCCTGCCACCTCTGGCTCCCAAACCAACTTTTAATACTCGCCTTCTCCTAATGACATTCACGTGTCATGTTTTGGCTAAAGGTTTTCTCATGGGCCGGGTACTAGGGAATGAAGCAAGGGAGGAGTTTGTTTGGTGGCAAAACAAACTCCAGGTACGGGGAATTGTTTTATGCTGGCAATGACAGATATTTTAGAGAATTTCAAAGCAGATTTAAGAAAAGACTATTATTTAAGTGAGTAGATAATTACTCATTGAGGGCCTATGTTTTTTAAAAGACCCAAGAAATAGAGATGTGTCTCTTGGTCTGCTTTCTGGACCTTGTTCTGAAAATCCCTGGTAAGCAGTGGTCCACTGCATCTTGATGTGCAGGTCAGTATTTAAGAGCTGGCACAGTGGTGGGCTTGACGGTAGACATCTGTAATCCCAACACTCAAGAAGCTGAGGCAGGAGGATTTTTGCATGTAAGCATTTTTCTAGTTTCAAGTTACTTTATGGTTTAGCATTTAAAAATTTTTATCTTCACAATCTCTTGTAGCTTAAAATATTTTTATTGTTCTGATCTATATATCTCATTATATGACTCCACCCATTTCATGAAAAATCCCCCCCCCCCCCGAAAGCATGTGTCTTTTACATAACAGATTAGGGTTTTTAAAGCATTAGGACTTTAGGTAATACCAGATTGTGGTCAGCCTTTCTTTAAAGACTTCTCTACAGAAATGTATTTATGAGTGATAATCATACCTAGGATCAATATAAAGGTTTTTAAAATCGCGCTCTTGCAGGATGTTCATTGACGCTCTGGGTGATATGCCATGTGACAGAGCCAGTGCTCTGAGACACAGAGTGACAGGGAGAGCCGGTGTTTCTGGGTGTTTCTTCTGATGCTAATAGAATTAGTTAGTGAGCCCGTGACTAGCAGCACAATCCAAACCAGGCCAGTTGTCAAAGCCCACTTTTACCCCCTCACTTTGTAATGCATGCCCGTGGCTCTTTATGTAGTATTGCCTTTAGAGATAACAAATTTTCACAGTCTTAGGAAGCAATAAAATGCATTTAACACTAAATCTTTACTGAGCATAGTTTAATCTTTCTCTGATGCAGAAAGTACTTTATAATTTTATAGCTCGGCAGGCTCATTATTGTGTGCTGCTTATTATCCTGGCAAAGGGTTGGTGCTGTGGCCAAGCCCAGCCAGAGGAGCGACTG
Organism: Chionomys nivalis; assembly: GCF_950005125.1. Classification (NCBI taxonomy): domain Eukaryota; kingdom Metazoa; phylum Chordata; class Mammalia; order Rodentia; family Cricetidae; genus Chionomys; species Chionomys nivalis. The sequence goes on from NC_080090.1 coordinate 7,384,882, forward strand.
TGTGTCCGTGTGCATCCCTTGATTTTAAGACATACATTTTCTCACTCCCATTCCTCCCAGGTTTTGATTTCTGCCCTTCTGTATTCTTCCTGAATACATACATCACCCTCTTGAATTTCCTTAACAAAAATACAATTTCAGGCTTTCTAGATGTGAGGACCATGACAAAGTGATTTTATAGCCACTTCTGAAAGTGGCTAAACTTGGTGACAATTGTGTTTTATGACAACCTCTGCTTTCATGTCGCTGGCCTACTTTTATATCATCATTTTCCCCAACCCCAAATATGAACAATTTCATATCTCAGGATTGGGGGAAACAAATCCCTTTCCAGGAATACATTTTAATGGGAAAAAGCTCTTCCGTTAAGCCAGAGTCTCAGCACCTTTGCTCTGCAATATTCAATTCCTCACTCATTGGCAACCGTCACTACTTTTTGTGGTTCGTGTTCATAAAGGTTGGGGAAGAATTAGTGTTATGGAAGTAAACCCGATTAAAGGGGCTGTGGATCAGATCTGGTAACAGATGGCGCAGTGGAAATCAAAGGTTCTTTGCGGACGGCGTGGCAGCAGCTTGCCTCTGTTCTCTGTGCCTCCCTTCCTCACACTTGATAGACGCGTACAAATCACAGCAATCCTGTCTTGACAGCCAATTTCAAGAATTTGATCTGGTTAAAGACAGGGCTTTCCTGCTCGGCACAGAAACCTGCCTCGTTCCATTGTCGCGCGGCCACTTTCCCATCTCGGCCGTCAGCCTCACCTGCCTCGTCTAATGAAGTCGTACTTAATCACAGTTTTAAATCTTTACTGTTAATTACTTTTCTATTCAATTTTGCATTTCCTAAAGTCTCTGAGGGATTTATCCTCTTTCTCCCACACTCATTTGGTTCATACATATGTTTTTATGTTTTCCCGAAATTGTTATTCATTTTTAGAATTGTCAGAGGCATTCTTTGGGAATCTTTCCTTGAGAATCCTAATCACCAAAATCAGTAATGAAGAATTAATTCTGAGTTTCGTTTAAAAAATTGTTTAGTTTAAAAAGCAGGTTTCCTCATGACTGTTTCATGTATATTTAGCTTGGGTTGACCTTCCTCTGCCCTCTTCCTCTCTCCCCATCTCCCTACTGAAATACTTATTTTAGGGAAAAAGACATTAGTGTGACACATTAAAGTTCCCAAATCAGAAAAGAAAATAAAAAGAAAATTGCCGGAAGCGATTTCTAAAAGAAGCAGTATTTTAACAAAATACTAATTATTAAAAAATTAAGTCATACATGCTGCCTTCTCATCAGGCAAGCAAAATAAACTCATCAAGGCGTACATTTGGGTGTAGTACACATGACCAGCCTGCTTCTGCCTTGACCTCTGCCTTACACACTATGTGGTTACGCCTTCACAGACCCCTGACTGGGGCCTGATACACTCAGAGAACAGTCCTGGGAGTGCATCTTGCAAACCCATGTGTCATTTGGACTCTCTACCTATTCCAGAAAAGAAAACAGAAGAGAGGGGCCCAAACAGTCCACAGGAATGAAGAGAAGATTCGCTGAGGGAGCTGTGAGCAGTTGGTAGAAACCAAGGTTCCTACTGGCAGTCAAATCAAATGTAGTAACAACTCAGCGGCTCCCTGCTGCTAACTGACAGCATGGTGTCACACACTGGGACAAACAACCACTTAAACACTGATTGCACAGAATTGCCCTTTCTGCTAGCACCTCCCACCTTCCAGGGGAATGGGCAAAGAAGACAGCCATTTCTAGGAACACACCAAGAATCCGGCTGTCCGCTCCACCTCAGATGGTCACTGCTTTGTCCTGAGATCCCCAGGCAAGCAGTCTTCCCTAAATGTGGATGCTACAGCTTCACCAAGATGGGGCAAGTTTTCATAATGATTCTTTGTTAACATAAATGCACATGTGCATGCATGCGTGCACACACACACAAACACACATGCGTGTGTACACAGACATACATGGGTATACACACGGGCACACGGGGGCATACATGGAAACACATGCACAGAGACACACATGTACACACAAGTACACATGAGCATACATGGGAACACACACATGGGCACACACAGGCATAGGCATGGGTACACACAGGGCTACACATGGGTACATACGGGCATACATGAGAACATATGCAGGTATACACAGACATACATGGGAACACACACAGGCACACACCGTCTCTGTGTTAACTGAGTGTACTTTAATGTCAGGTCTTGCTCTCTAGATCTACTCTGTGGTCCTTATCAATATGGTTTTTGCTCAGATGCATTTTTTTTTAAAGCACTAGAAGAAACTTAGGGAAGTTTGCAGGAGATTCTTGTCATTTTACAAATGAGGGAACGGAGAGTCCAAATGGCACCATGGCCATGGGTGACAAAGCCAGGTCCTCAGGTAAACCTGATGTCTTCTACTGAGTCTAGCACTGACAAGTCTGGATCCAGACAGGCCCAGAGAACCTTGCTGTAGGCTGCTCTTTTTTTCTTTTCTTTTTTTTTTTTTAAATTAGGTATTTTAAATGCAAATAAGAGTTAGAAATTGTCCCTTTGCACTCTAGTGTTCGAATCTTTGGATGTGACAGAGTTCCTCTGACCTGAACCCTGCTCTTTGATGGCTTCTCCTGCCCTGCCTGCTGCAGAATAAATCCCTTTTTTTACAAAGCCCACCAGGGTGCAGAACACATCCTTAGTTACTTCCATGGCCTGGATGAAGTGGAGGTGTGGACTTGGTTACTCTCTTTGGCCTGTCTGTTTAGCTCCATCATCTCTTTGAAGCAGCCAGCTCAAAGAGGTGCTCAGACATGGACAGAGTCTCCAAATGAATGATTAGCTGGTCCCCTCCCCCCATTCCACTTGACTTCAGCTGGCCCACACCTGATACCAGCAGAGTATCCCCCTAACTTTGTCTTCAGTCACACATAGCCCCCAAGACCAGCTGCTTCTTTATCCAGATGTTGTCTTGCAGACTAAGCTATTGCCTTAAAAGTATAAATAGAGTTTAAGCACCGTCCAGCAGATGCGATACGTTATCTCTAGTTGTGTTGCAAATCTCCCTGAATACAAAAGTCTTCTATGTGCTTAAAGCAACCGTTTTTCTTTAAATGACTCCGATTCCCCATTTGGATTGTCTTACTAGCACAATTCACTCGTGTCTGAGTAGATTTGAGTCCCCACCCCCACCCCCAAGTATCTAGCCTGTCTCCCTGGAGGCAGCTGCTCTATGGGTTATTGTAACTGCTTTTGCAGAATATTTTATTAATGAGCAAAGGGTGACTTCTACTTCCAGGCACTTCTGATAGAATTCTTATTTCCTGTTTCATTGTAGCCCAAAGAATAGGAAGGGATATTCAGACAGCCCAAGCCTTCATTGACCTGGGTTTGATTTGTGAACTCCATCATTGGAGTTAGTGTGTGGAGCATCTATATTCGATTGTCATTTGTAAAGATCAGTTTACAGACTTCCCGTGAGTGAACCGTCTGTTTTCTTCTCCAGCGAGATGCGCGAGAAGGTCTTCATTTAGCTGCCAGTCCCCTGTGGTGTCGACTTCCCGATGGTGTACTCCTTGACTGCTGGAAGACAGAATTGTCTAAACATAAGCAAACTTTATTGATCCATATTTCTGTTTGAAGGACCGGAGATTTGCAGAAGCAGCCGACTCTTTCTTTCCTGACAGTGACTGCAGAGGGGGTGTTGTTCATGGTGTAGTAAATCTCGAAAACCAAGCAAATGTTAGCTTCAGTACATCATAGGCTTCATTCTGATGATTTATCGTAGGTGGTTTTTGCACTCTGAGAACCTTCATGTTTAGTGAGAGTCCCCACCCAGTGCCCAGAGCTGCTTCACACTACCCTGGGCTGGTGACCCAGCTCACCCTGGGACACTTATACCCACATGGGTTGGCAGGAGGGCACTCTGTTCTAAACCCCTTCTGCTCCTTGGTCTTTGGTTCCCAGGAGACTAACTTCTGTAAAGTAAGAATTATTCCTCGAGACAAAATGATTTGTTTTCCGATGTATACTGCTTATTGAGTGTCTAATTTGCCATTTGGACAGTTTCTTTAAGATCCACAGGTATCATGTCCCTGGGCAGCTTCAAGGACATAGTTAATTAAACTGCATTAAGAACAAATATACACACTTGTTAGAACACTTAATTTGCCTCAATAGTATTGACTACATGGCAGAAGTTTGTTTAAACTAAATGGTATTTCCCCCACTATGCTCCAGGACGTGAATGCGATTCGTATAATAGTTAACAGCCACCGTCACTTAAGTAGCGTGTTAGTTATAAAGTAATGCCATAAGAATTGATTGGGACTTGGCAGTGGAAGAGAGTGCTCCCTTCGAAGCCGAGGTAGAGGCTTAGTTGGAGTTTTAAACAGAATCGTGGTACATATAAACTGTATATTTTATAGACCTAAAGAGCTTACTCCATGTTACACGAGTGCCCATTATAGTATAGAAAATCCCACACAGTTAATTATGCAAAACTTTGTGCGTACGGTTAACCGGCATTGTTATGCATTTAACAGTTTTATTGATTTGCCCACTCACTGGGATCTAGACACAACAAAGAAGAGATGCTCACCCTCCCCCCCCAGGTTGAAACGGGTTCAAAAAAATAAGCTAAAGATAAACCACACCGCTCAGTGCATCTGAGTCAGAGCGACTCCTTAAGTATGGAAACCACCGACGGGCATGACGTATGACACGGGGTGACATCACAGCGTCTTTCTGGTCCCCGTTCGTAATGCTCATCAACCAGGAAGCAGAGTAACTCTCTTGGCAGTATGGAAGCAACGGGGGTTTTCTCCATCAGAAGCAGGTTGGAGTTCAGCACGAAGTGGTGGTGTTGCAGACCTGTAATCTCAACATTGAGTCGAGGCAGTAGGATCAGGGCTTCAAGGCCAGCCTCAACTACACCGGACATGAAACCTTGTTCTGAAAAATCAAATTAAGGGGCTAGAGAGATGCTCAGCAGTTAGGAGCACTTTCAGCACCCACGTGTCTGACCACAACCGCCTGCTACTCTCCAGTTTCGGGACTCTCCAGCCATTTTCTGGCCTCTGGGAGCCCAGGCAGGGATGCAACAGACGTAATACCTGCAGGCAAAACATTCATACAGGTAAAACAATTAAAAATTGATTTTGAAGATTTACAACTGAATAAAGAAATAGTCGGGGTCACAACAAAGTAGTGTTTGGCTTCAAGGTGTAGAAAGCTGGAGGTCGGTGTTTCTGCACACACAGTCTCTGCACACTTACACTATGCCCAGCTCTTGGAAGGTTGCGGGGTCTTCCCTGCATCTCCCTTGCCACCTGTCTGACCCCAGGGCTGAAAAGGAGAAAAGGAATTCTCTCCTGTCTTCCTTTGTTCTAGGTATTGCAGAGAGAACAGCTCTACAGTCCACTGGGTGGGGCTTTGAGTGTTGGGAGACAACCTGAGTCTTAGGGGTCCCCGGGACTTACACCAGGAGAGCTGATGAGCTCAGAGTCGGGGCAAGAGCGGGGGCAACTGTTGACTGTAAGGGTCGTGTCGCTTCATTTGAAGCCGCTGTTCGCGGAAGAAGCACCGTCTAGACAGGAGCTGAAAGCCCCACTCATGTGCTTGGAACTTTTCTTCTCCCCATTTTGGAATGTTGGGGAGCCCCTGCAGAAATAAGAGAGCTTCTCACTCAGATAGGGCCCAGTATTTTTTTCTGGGGCGCTGTGTCCTTATTCCCAGGCTATATAGCCAGGTCACTTTCTTGGGATGGGCCAAGTTAGAGTCTTCTGGACTCAGTGCATAAATACCTCCCTCTAAGAAGCAGCCTTACCTGGTGATTGTGATCTGATGGTGTTACAGAAAACTCTAGGCTAGCTGACTGCCCTTTGCACAATGAGACACTCAGCCTGCATATGCACAGGTATGTCGACCCTGTGTTTTTTGTCTTTCTGAGTATCTGGGTGAGGATCTATGATTCTTCATTGACAATCAGCGATCTCCTTCGATGAGGTTAACCAGGCAGACCTGCAGATCTTTCCTATTAAAAGAAAAACTCCTTTCTCATCCTTCCCAACTAAGCCAGTGTACCTTAATGCAATGATGGTATGTTAGACTCAGCAGCTGTCAAAGCACGGTATTACTGTGAAGCCGTAATGACACCCTGTCTCTCTAAAGTAGTCATGTTTTCTCAAATCACACGTTGCACCGTGGATTTCTGACATGACACTTCATTCGGCTGCTTTCCCCGTCTTCAGCATCTCCATTCTCCCACAATAGCAGCTGATGCCCATTTCCTTACTAAGTGATTCGCATTTTGCCACGTTACAGAGCGCAATTAGTTGGGGAGGGGACACTTTGTAAAGTCTTGCTGTATGTTGTAACTCAAGCTGCCAAGGGAGCCAAGCTGGGCTCACCAACTCTGCAGCCTGTCCCTGGAGGGTTTGTGGCCTTAGACCAAGGGCTTCTTCTAAGAGCGTCAATGAAAAATAACTATAGGCTACCGAGATCTTGACTTTTAAACAAAACAGGTTCGTGAAATCCTGTGATTGATTTGTAAATGTGTCCCATTTCTGGCTTCTGTTGTTTTCTCATGAACACACGTTGGAGAGATGGTTTTTTAAAACATTTTGAATTTTAATGATGACAGGTACCTATTTAGAACCTCCAGGATATCGCAGAAGAAGCGAAGTGATGACATCATCAACTATCCTTTATTTAGCTTCTGGATTTGTTTGCCACTGGTGTACATATAAGAATAGTCTCAGACCTTGTCTGAGTGTGATCATCAAGATGGGGTATGGAGACTGCTACACACAGTTTCCTATATGAATATGAGCTTCATTTTTGTTTTGAGACATCTTGGATGCATAGCCCAGAAAGATTTCCAACTCTGGTTTTCTGGCCTCAGCTGTCAGCTGCAGGGACTGCTGTATTATGAGCCCATTTTTATCTGTTTCATTTTTGGTTTTTTCATTTATGGGAGTAGGAAATACGCTCAAATTTTGTGTAGAATTCACTTGGTAAAATATTAGCTGTTTTCCTCTCATCCCAGTCTTTGGAATGCTGAGATCCTGAACAGATCACAGTCCCAGCCTAGCCTGGACTAAATCACAAGATGCTGTTTCAAAACAAACAAACAAACAAACAAACGAAAATAAGACATTAGAGGTGCTCATGCTCGGAGCAAGGGAGATGGGTCAGCGGTAAAGGCATTAGCAGTAGAATCTTAACGACCCAGACTTTCTCTCGAGATCCTGAGCCATAGAACTAACAAGCTGTCCTGAGACCTCACACACAGGCCATGTCATGCACAACACATACATGTACAGATATAGTCAACTAAAAACTCATGGTTGGGGATGAAGAGATGGCGCAGCAGTTGAGTGCACTCTTGCAGAGGCCCTGGGTTCAATTCTCAGCACCTGCATGGTGGTGTCCATGTCTCTGTAATTCCAGTTCCAGAGGGATCTGACACAGACTTCTGCATTTGCCAGCACTGAGCATGTACACAGAACATATAATGCATGTATGCAAATTTAGAAAAACCTCGTATTTTGAGAAATTGGCTAAAAAAAAGTAATATTACTGAAAATGTTTGTATATCAGCATTTAATAAACACATATGTTTCCCAAATTTGGATCCTTTCTTTGAAATGTAGCCCCCCCCTGCATGTGGATATAAAAGTATGGAAACTCAAACTTGGTGGCCCTTCGTTCACGCTTATATATTACCTGGATCTGGGGAGAATTGCTAGAAACAATTAACTCGATAATTATAATATAAATTGAATATTAACTCACACATTGTCCTCTTGTTTCCCCTACAGCAGCAACTTTAATTGATCCTTTTCTTTTTCTCCACTTTCTCTCTCTGCACAAATGTACACCATAGTTAATTAACGCATTCACTAGGAAGTGTGGTTTTCCTCATTTCTAACATCTAACACCAAAATAACTGATATAATCATTTATACAGTCTAATTAATATGCACATAATTACAACTATAATATGCTTTATATAATTATAAGTGATATAAAATATATCCGGATAACTTGAAGACCCCTAGGCTGGGAAGTATTCCTATGTCGAGGCTCATGATCAGAATTGCTTGAAAGCAAGTCTTAAGCAGTATTGCAAGTGTTTTTTAAAGTCCTTACATTTCATGAAGGCTGTTAAATTCCTCAAATTTTGTACCTTACATAAAAATGTCATTGTCATTCAAAAAAAAAAAAGACGGTTCTGAGAACGAAGCCCAGGACCTGCTGCGTGCTGCGTGCTGACTAGACCAGCCCTCTCCTCCTCAGTTAAATCCCCAGGACCCTCCCCTCTGCCTCATTCAGAGGGTTTCTGAAAGCTCTTTCTCCTGCTTCCTTGTTCCCATCTTTTCACCCAAAATAATAAAAATAAATGTAAACTGTATTGAAGCTTTAAAATAAATATTTCCTACACATTTTGATGCATGTTATTTCTATTCATAATTCTTAAGTAAATTTAGAGTTTTTTTTATTAATCCAATGTGACCTGAAATTTCTGCATTAACAGCATAATGTGGAGTTGGGCTTATTCGCTCTGGCTACAGATAAAGCCATCATCTTGAAAACGGCTCTTTCTGACAAAAAGGTGTTCTTTTGAAATAAAGTCGTATTCAGTCCATTCCTCTTAGAGTAAATGCGAATTTTAGTGCCTCTAATTTTAGATTGAAGTGAAGTCTAGAATAAAACCCACCAGCTGACAATTGAATTTATAGATAGTTGTGAATATTTCAGGCTTGAATAATAGAGCTGTAGAATTTCCAAGACCGAGAGCTGGAGAATTAAGACGGGCTGTGGTTTAGGCTATACTGTAATGGCGTCTAGGAAGTGTTCCCCGTAATGAGCTCAGCTGTGATGAGGAGACAATTGTGATCTTTGGGGGATTCTGTTTGGGCGTCACTCAACAGGGCGGATCAACAGCTAGGGTGGGGCCTTCTGTTTCCTTTCCATTTACAGCTGAACAGCAGAGGAATTAGCTGGGAGGGCAAAGCAGAAAGTTTCTGAGTACCCTCTGTCCCCTGGTCTCTGTGTGCCCTCTGTCCCATGATGGGCTCTGTGTACCCTCTGACCCCTGGTCGCTGTGTGTACCCTCTGTCCCCTGGTCTCTGTATGCCCTCTGTCCCCTGATGGTCTTTGTGTACCCTCTGTCCCATGATGGTCTCTGTGTGCCCTCTATCCCCTGGTCTCTGTGTACCCTCTGTCCCCTGGTCGCTGTGTGTACCCTCTGTCCCCTGGTCTCTGTGTACCCTCTGTCCCCTGGTCTCTGTGTGCCCTCTGTCCCCTGATGGTCTCTGTGTACCCTCTGTCCCCTGCTGGTCTCTGTTTACCCTCTGTCCCCTGGTCGCTGTGTGTACCCTCTGTCCCCTGGTCTCTGTGTATCCTCTTTTTTCTGATGGTCTCTGTGTACCCTCTGTCCCCTGCTGGTCTCTGTGTACCCTCTGTCCCCTAGTCTCTGTGTACCCTCTGTCCTCTGATGGTCTCTGTGTACCCTCTGTCCCCTGCTGGTCTCTGTGTACCCTCTGTCCCCTAGTCTCTGTGTACCCTCTGTCCTCTGATGGTCTCTGTGTACCCTCTGTCCTCTGATGGTCTCTGTGTACCCTCTGTCCCCTGGTCTCTGTGTACCCTCTGTCCCCTGCTGGTCTCTGTTTACCCTCTGTCCCCTGGTCGCTGTGTGTACCCTGTGTCCCCTGGTCTCTGTACATACCTTCTCTACCCTGGCTGGCTCAGCTATTTTTGTTTATTTATTTAGCTTTACTAGGGCTGAACTCATGGTCTCATGCAAGTAACCTACACCTGAGTTACATCCTCAACATTTTTCTGTGTGTATTTTGTGTATCTGTATGTGAGAGACCGTGTGTGTGTGTGTGTTGAGAGAGAGAGAGAGAGAGAGAGAGAGAGAGAGAGAAAGAGAGAGAGAGAGAGAGAGAGCGCATGTGTGCACGCATGTATGTTTGTATGTTTACAGGTGCCTGCATGTGTGGGCCTGTGTGTTGAAGCCAGAAGATAACCTTGGTTGTTTATTCTCAGGTGCTGTTCACTGTTTTTTACTTGTTGCTTTTTTTCTCCCCATCTCTTTCTTGTCCTCCTATTCTTTTATTTTTTAATTTTTAAAAATTTGACAAAGAGTCTCTTACTAGCCTGTACTGTGGTGAGTAGGCTAGGATGCTGGCTATCGAGGCCCTAGAACCCACCTGTCTCTGCCGGCTCTGACCTAGGATTACAAATGCATGCCACCAATGCCCATCACTTTTGTTTTTAAATGTGGATTCTAGTATTGAATTCAGGTAGCACTGTCTTCCCAGGCTTTAGATTTTGTGTTTTGAGACAGCATCTAAGTTGCATATGCTAGCCTTAAACTCACGGTAATCCAGACAAGTATTAAATTTGTGGTTCCCTTATTTCAATCTCGTCAGCAGATAGGGTTATAGGTATGTGCCCTCGGGCCCAGGTAAGTATATTTTAAAGATTTTTAAACTAAAAATAATTAATTACATGTATATGGTGGTATAGGTTATATGTAGTGTTTGTAGAAGTCAGAAGGTCTGTAGGATCCATCGGAGCCAGAGACACAGGCAGTTGGGAGTCACCTGCTATGGGTTATGAAAACCAAATTAAACTTCTTTCTGCAAGAGTACCCCATTCCCTTAGCCACCGACATATCTCTCCAGCTTCTCAGTCATGTTGTTGAATGTAAATGAACATTATTGAAAATTCTGTTGGCTCCTAGACATTTCTGCTAAAAAGTTTAGAATGAGATGCGAGTTCAAACCTTATTTCTTCCAATTCCTGGCTATGGAACCTTCATTATACTTCAGAATATCTGATGCTTAATTTCTTAAAGAGAAGCCCCTTCTAGGCATGCATGTATACACACACACACACACACACACACACACACACACACACACACCAAGATGAATGTGGCAGACATTAAATGAGGTAGTGTTTATGTTCAACTCAATATCTGGCACACCTAGAAGCCTTTGACTAATGACTACCTTATTCTTATTTCCGCTAGGCAAAAGTTATTAATTAAGGGCACATTTTATGTTGGAAAAGAACCACATACTACCTACAGCACAAATCCAGTTTGTTTGCTTTCATTCGTGACTGGGGTGACCAGATTTCATTTAGAAGATCCTGTCCCCGTTCCAGGGGCTTCCTTGGCAGTAATGCCCCCTGAACTCCCTGCTAGCTTCCAGGTTACTATAAAGTATGGAGTGAGATTTTGAAAGAGACAGCTGGCTAAAGTTTTCTCATTTTTCATGGATAGATTTGAACAACGTGTCTTTGACATGCACACATTTGGTGACTTAGCATATAGCTGTCCCATAAATGGCATGTTCATTTCTGGCCCTGCTCCTTAAACTAGTAGACCATAAATTTTAGAAGTTGACGAGGAGGAAAAAAAAACCTTGAGGGGACAAAGATGAGGAACAAGCCTGAAGTTTGAAGAGAACACTGGAGGAGACCTGGAAAGGAAGTGGCATCGTTTACGAACAGGCAACTCAAAGCAGTGCCCCATTGGGGGCGTGGGGAGGAGGATGGGAAAAAAAAGAAAGTGCCCGGGTGGGGCAATGAACGAGTTAATTGTCATACCTGTGAGAGAAGAGAAGGGAAGGGAGACCATCTATGGTCTGGTAGCCTAATAACTCCAACCAGTGGCCTAAGATCATAAAGTACGTGTGCGCAATCTGGTGATTGTAAGGGAAGAAGGGGAGTGGCCATGTAAGAGTTTTAGATGAAAAGGAAGTCGCAGGGCTGCTGTAAGTCAAGCCGCCGACCTGCTTTCCCTCAAACACCAACTTGAGGAGAATGCTTGGCCCGGAGTGCAGGCAGGGGGACAAGGAAAAAGATCTATTAATTACAGTGCCCATTAGCAGTGACGGGAACAAGCAGATACAGGAGGGAGAGGATGCTGTCGCCAGGACTGGCAAGTGGGATAGTTTTTCTTTCCCTTGCTCTTGGGGAAGGGGAAGCAAGGGGGCCTTTGGGTGGCTTTCCCCTTCTGCCAGCACGCAGTAATATGGCCTGGCTTCAAGGAGCAGAGACGTTCCCCCAGTGAAATGCATCTGAGGAAGAAAAGAAGCAGATCCCTGCCCTTGTACTTTGTTGTTGAGACTGCCCACTCAGAAGAGTTAGGTGGACATTTCTCATCAGAAATTCCATAGTATCCTCCCTTTACTTGAAAGGAATTGAAACAATGGGGGAAGGGAGACATGAAGGAGGGCGTGAAATTTGTTCGGTGATAAAATATCATTAGATTTATAGTGAAAGTGATAATTGCATCCATTCCGCTATACTGTGACTACTCCCCCAAATTCTAGAGAATGACCATCACAGTGGGATCCCCATAAATCAACTTTCCACTGGGAAGCAATTATCTAAGTCCCTTTCTCAACTGTCACCTCTTCTTACTGGCTACTGGGGTTCTCAGAGCCTTGCATAAGAGGGTTTTTATGCTGTGGCGAGGCAGAAAGCCAAGAGGACCAATTACGTCTTTGCATCTAATTACCTTTATAGAAATCTACCCACTTATGGGGCCAACGAAGAGAGGGGGTGATGTCTTTCTTCTAGGTTAGAGAAATAGTTTGTCAGGTTAGGCACTTCATCCCAGAGCCTTTCATAAGGTGTGATGTTAAGGGGGAGTCAAGGAGAGGACCATCATAAATCTCATTTTTCTAAAATGATGAGATACTTTCCTATGCTACAGCGCAGGATGTCTCAGATTTCCTGACTCATAGGTACTGTAGAATTCAAGCAGAGTTTTTTAGAGCCACATTTCTACTGTTCTCTTTCCCTTTCCCTGCTCTGAGGCATGTACACACCCACACACACGCATGCACACAAACAGATACACACATGCACTCACACACACACACACACGCGCGCGCGCAAGCATGCACATGCGCACACACGCACACACGCACAGATGCACACATGCATGCATGCGCACACACAGTCATGCACACACACATACATACACACACGGACACACACGCATGCACATGCACACGCACTCATGCTTACACACACGCACGCATGCACATGCGTGCGCGCACACACTCATGCTCGCTCTCGCACAGATTATTTACTAATCAATGTCATCAGCCTTTCACTAAGCTCCGTGAAGGTGCTGAGATGGTGTGCTTGCTCTCAATCCGTCCTTCTGGAGCCTGAGAATATCTGCGCTGGCTGCAAACGAAAAGTTGGCTTCTGTTTGTGATAAAATGGATGTGGCATCAGGATGTGGAGTCGAACACAGAGTGGAGATAAATGCAATTTGAGGAACGGCGGGGACTTTGCAAATCGGCACAGCTCTCTTGATAAATTTAGAATCTGGAGAGCCATGGTAGCATTGACAGTGGTTCTTCAAGAGAAAGATAAAATAAAAGCAACTGGACCCTGTAGAGCTTTGTTTATGGCCTGTCTGGGAGCTTTGATGTAACCCTGTCATGCCCTTATGCTGATTACCTTCTTGTAGAACAAGAGGTATTGACTGGAGACTGAGTGATGGGTAGTCCCAGCCCTCAGGAAGCACTCTTAAAGAGCAATGGCTTTTACATACCAATACGGCTGCTCTCTCCTCCCCTCCTGCTTTCCTTATCTGCCCCTCTCTGCCATGTATTTGTATCTCCATCTCTGGGACTCTTTAACATTCTCTCTCTTTCTCCCTCTCTCTATCTGTCTCCCCCTTTTTCTCAGGCTTCTCTGCAGAATGTCAAACAAAGATCGGCACATTGATTCCAGCTGTTCGTCCTTCATCAAGACGGAACCCTCCAGCCCAGCCTCCCTGACGGACAGCGTCAACCACCACAGCCCTGGTGGTTCTTCCGACGCCAGTGGGAGTTACAGTTCAACCATGAATGGCCATCAGAACGGACTGGACTCGCCACCTCTCTACCCCTCTGCTCCTATCCTGGGAGGTAGCGGGCCTGTTCGGAAACTGTATGACGACTGCTCCAGCACCATCGTTGAGGATCCCCAGACCAAGTGTGAATATATGCTCAACTCCATGCCCAAGAGACTGTGCTTAGTGTGTGGCGACATTGCCTCTGGCTACCACTATGGGGTTGCATCATGTGAAGCCTGCAAGGCCTTCTTCAAGAGGACGATTCAAGGTGAGTGCCTACCCCATCGAGCACTGTTCCTTTCCTCTGGTACTTACCCTTCCATTCCATGCCATGCACACTGATGAGAAAATTTTGAGTAGAAAACACAAATACATGGAGGATCTATGGAATCACCCCTCTCCAGGTATCCGCCACACCCTTCCTGTCTCGCTGTGAAGCTTTCTGTGGGCAATGATACTAAAGACATTTCAGAGAATACGGTAGGTCTGCAGAACAGCCGAGCAGGGCCTGCTAGGTTCCTGGTGCTCTTCCCCACACTGCTTTGCTTGTAGATTTGAGAACGTGTTGAGTATTTAGATCTATGTTTCTGTTCCACGCGTGTATATTAGCATCCTTGGCAATCTCACCAACGTGTGGGTTACTATGTTCTCCCACCAGAATTGCTGGGTCTGGGATGGTAATCCTGGCAGGCCAAGAGTGACAGTTTGAGAAGTGCCACTCTAGACATATTTATCCTGATCTCAATGTGAATTAATTTGAATAGAAAACACATCCCCAAACAAATGCCAGCGTCTAACCTTTACAAACCTCTAGATTTAGAAATAACATGATTATTTTCCATGCAAAATAGAGAATATTGAAATTTGTAGCCTCTCTTTTAAACTAGTTATATACAAACATAAAACTCAGCATATGTACACACACACACATATATATATTCTGGCAGAAAATCAGTTTTCACTTTTTTGATCTCTTGTGACACTCTTTAGAAGTATATGAGGGGAAGAAAGAATAATCATATATCAAGGGTCTAAAGCACACCAGTGTTTCTGCTCATGGTATATACATGTATGCTTGCATATGCATGCGCGCGCGCACACACACACACACATACAAGCACATGGTGTGGACAGGTAAGGATAGATAGACAGATAGGTATAATATGTAGATGACAGATAAATGATAGCTAGCTAGATAGATAGACAGACAGACAGATAGATACAGGCAGACAGACAAATAGATAATATGATTATGTTGGGATTGCACTCCAGGCCTTCTGCATGTATTCTCCCACTGAGCCACGCCCAGCACCATATATATGTCCAACAGCCAGTCATATACACAAAGTCTAACTTTTAATGCATCTGCATTTCTCAAACTTTTTTGATTATTGGGAATTTCTTGCAAACAATGTTCTTAAACATTTTTTCCAGAGCCTTATCCCCTAAGTTCTGTACTAATTTGTCTTTGGTATGGCCATGGCCAAGGCCAAGGGGGATTTTTGTCAGTTTCCTAGGTGATCCCTCACGTGAAGTCAAGGTGATGAGTTGGTGCACTCTGGTGTGTTAATGTACCAGTGGTCCTCAGAGTGGGATAGCAGGGCCGGACCTGTCAGCATCACCAACGAATGTGTTAAAAGTGCAAACCCTAGGCCTCTTCCTAGGCTAACTCGACAAGAGTCTCTGGTGTGAGCCTGGAAAGCTAGACTCCACAGTCCTCTAGCTGCTGAGGTCGGGGCCTGAGACCCTGAAGCCCATTGATAGTGATTTCCCGAGGATATCTGGCTATGCATCTGCATGGCCTTTCTAGAATGTATGTAAAATCAGGTTATTCAGAACCCGAAGTGCCGCGATGTGCTGGTTTTTAAGGTATGAAGGAGGTGTTTCTTGCTAAGTACTAATACTTTTTACGTATTTTCATAGGTGAGTCTAGAGCCTCCTCCATGCACGTGGGGTAGCTCCCTACTTTTACTCTTTGTTGTGCTGGACATTGGGCACTTGGGATAGAAGCCAAGCCTTGTGCAGGCTGTGTAAGGCTCTCTCCCTGTGGACAGCTCATCTTCCCCTTGTCTTCTTTCTTGCAGCGTCCTCATCTGTGGCTGAGAACTCAGGGTTTACTGACGGCTCACAAATAAGACGCTGAGTGTAAGCTCATTTCTAGACTCACGGTTACCCTGCCCGAAATGCCAGGTTCAATCCTAGCACTGAAACTTTTTAAAATAAACATACACTGTTCAAGACATCATAGCTCTTACATAATAGAGCGGACATCTCCATAGGCTCTTGCGGTTTGAGGTGAAATACACATCCAAGTTCATGTACGGTCTTCATGCAATCAGTAACCTCTAACAGATGCAGCTTTCCATTTTCTTGACCAGAAGATCGTGCGTTAATATTTTTCTTATTAAAATCCTCCAACCCTGGAATCTTTTTTTCAACACCCATACTTGGTACGATGCTTAAGAACAGAAGTAATACAAAGTCACATGTAGAGATTGAAAATGTGGCTCAGTGACCTAGCATGGACTTAGCATGGACAAGTCCCTGGGTCCAGTTCCTTTAACCACCACTGGGAACAACAGCAACAAAATATGTAAGGGTATTCACTGTGACATTTGGACAAAGTATATCTTCATCCTATTCACTGACAATGGCAAAATTTAAGGATGAAAATGCCTCAAATCTCTGATTTATTTTATTAGCCACTGGCTAATATTACTAGAATCCTTGGGTTTCAGAGTGTATGAAATTCAGTTTGTTAGTAACTTTTGTTAAATTTGGTCTGGCATGAAGATAAATGTTTGGGGATGAAGGAACAAATGCAGGTTAGGCTGATAAAAGCAGTGGACGCTCCCGGTCAAAACCAGTACCATTTACCGACAGATTTTTCCATAGCTGGCGTGATCGGGGCAGTGTGCTGGCTACAGCTTCTTTCATCCTCTCAACATCCTTTGCCAATTCTACTCCTCAAGCTTGTGGGTTGAGATGAATTCTTCCCCTACAAGTCTCTTGCTTTTGGTGGGGGGACATCAGCATCTTAGAGTAGCAAAGAGGATTTATGTCTATTCTTTGACTTGTTTTGCTGAGACAGAATATGCAGAGGAAAAGTAATAATAGTTGGTTGTTTTCTTTTGTTTTTGATTTTTTTTTTACATTTAAAGCAACACAGATTATTACTTTGATGCGAACAAAATAGTTATTGACTGAGCAACCGCTGGCATGGAGCCATCCGTGTTCTGGGTGTGATTATCTGTTAGGATGCCGGCCGGTACTCACAGCTCAGCAGAGCCAGGCGCAGGATGATTCTTGGCATAGGTGCAGAGAGCTGGATTTTCCTCCACACTGGAGAGAGTGAGTTTCAAGGATTTTGAGCATGAGACAGAGATGTCACTGTCCCGATTAGCACTCCGGTCTTGCCCACCTGGCTGTGCTTGGAGCTGGCAGCTGGGGCACACTCCGTAAGGGTACCCTGCTAGCCGCATCCTCAGGGCTCACACTGTGCTGTTCACTTAGCCCCCAAAAAGGCAGTGAGGCAAATAAAGGGATTAAATTGTGAAAGTATAATGTAATAATTAGGGCGGTAATTGTAAGGAAGATTGGAACGGACCCACCTCTTTGTGGCCAAACAGTGGTGCCTGAACTCCATAGATGTCGAAAGTAGCCCATCCGTATGGCAGCCACGTGTGTCTGTGTTTCTATGAGGAAGGGTAGAGGGTGGCTCTTGGGACTCAGGGCAGCATCGAAGCAAATTCTCCTTGACAGGTAGTAGTTTCTCCCTCCGCTCCCTGGGAACTCTTCAGGGAATGAGCTGAGCTTACATAACTCCCCTTGAGAACTAGGTCTGCCTACTCCTGTCTCACAGTCCCGATGGCCAGGACATTATGTAAGTGTGATTTCGGCCTCACCCGGGACTGGTTCTGGTCTCTGTGCCTTCCTAAGGGACATGTGTAGCCAAAGGCTAATCTGTGGGCGGTAGTGACTCTTAAGGATCTTTCTTCTTACTACAATGACTTATTTGGTGGATTTATTTGTTTACTGATGTGCAATAAATAGGAGTTTGAAAGAATGGACAAGAAAACACAGCCTATTTTATGGAATAAAATGTGGCCCAACTCTAGAATTGAAAATAAAATGAATTAAAAATTTTAAAGTAAGCATATATTTTTTAAAAAGTTGGACAAAAATAAACAAACTGGACATGGCACTCCATACCTACAGTTCCAGCAATTGGGAAGGCTGAGGCAGGAAGCTGTAAGTTTGAAGGCAGCCTGGCCTTCATGGTAAGAACCCATCTTAAAGAAAAAGACAAAAGGAGCAAAATGGTAGATCAAATAATTCTTAAAGTTGGAACTAAGCATAGTTTGAGGCAAGCTTTGACAAAAATATTGAGAATTGTTCTTTCCAAGCAGACTATGGCATTTTACTCTTGAAAAGACAATTAATTATGGATTTCACTGAATGCCAATTAGGAAGGCATATTCTACTTACTAGTTATTTCCAAGGAACTACTGGACAAGGTCAGAAGTGGGCAAGAGTCCAGGCTTTGTTTTTTGAGGGCTTTTTGTTTGGTTTTGTGGGGAGCTAGGGAGGAAACCAGGGCCTTGTATATTCTAAACCTGGGGTCTCCACTTGGCCACACCCCCAGTTATTAAGATACTTGCAAGGACTTTAACATTTCTGTCAAATGTAACCCTAACAACTGATAGGATTTCAGTGGCTGCCGTGTTTCCATTGTTATTGATTCGGAAGGAATGATTCCATTACTTTTGTTTTTGTTTGTCTTTTTCCAATTCTACTTCTGGTTGTAATTCATATATAAATGGGGAAAGTTTTTGTCTTTTCTTCTCCTTGTCCCTATCAATTTTCTTTGGAATGTTTTTTCCCAAAAAGGAAAACATTCACAAGACATATCAATACATTTAACAGAAAGCACTAGGTCATTATAGCTTTTATTCCAGCATTCGAATGAAGAAAATTGGTTTTATACACAACCCCCCCATTTCAAAACAGAAAATTATATGTTTAAGAATATAAGATTTGGGCCTTTAATCCCAGCACTCGGGAAGCAGAGGCAGGCGGATCTCTGTGAGTTCGAGACCAGCCTGGTCTACAAGAGCTAGTTCCAGGACAGGCTCCAAAACCACAGAGAAACCCTGTCTCGAAAAAACTAAAAAAAAAAAGAAAAAAAAAGAAAAAAAAGAAAAGAATATAAGATTTGGAACAGATGATGCTCAGTGGTCAAGTGGTTAAAGGTTTACCTAGCATGTGTAAGGCCCTAGCAAGTAGGTTCATTTTCTGTGTACACACACACACACACACACACACACACACATGAAAAAATAGGAAAAAGCTAAACAAAGAAACCAAAATCTTGGGACTTGCATTAAACATTGCGTTCCCCACTGAGCGTGTGTTTCACGCTTGCAGTCCCAGCCCCTGGTGAAGCAGAGATGAGAGCGTGTATGTTCAAGGCTAGATTGGGCTGCATAGTGGCACCCTGTCAGGAAGAAAAGTGCTCAGAATGGAGGTAGTAACAGTGCAGTTGCCTGCCATGCATAAGGCCCTGCTTTTTATCTTCCATACCTCAAAAATAAATCACTTTGTGGTAGAAAACAAAAGCACATACACAAATAGGCATCGATGTGGGGCCTAAAGCTGCAAAGATGGAGAGTGCTCGCTGCTGGGGCAGGTTTTGATTTGAACACTCGGGCCTGAGACAGTACTTTGAACTCATAGATTTTTAAATAGCTTCAAAAGGTCAACACAACAATGAAGCCAAGTATATAGAACATGGTCCCTCAGACATATTTACTGTCCCAAAATACTTCATCTCCTCCTGGTCCAGTACCTGTCCAAATGTTCTGATCATACCATCAAGAACCAAAGAAATGACATACCATATGTATAACTATGGTAAAGTCACATGTCAGGGTTTACTGCGGAATAAAAATGTCCTGTTTTCTTATTGGACCAAACACAGTTTCAGTGACTGAAAGTCCATTCTGAACTTTTTGTTTTGGAACTCCTGGAGGGTGTGTCCCCCAAAGAAGCAGTAAAGATGCACCTAGCAGTAGCCTACAACTCAGCTGCTTTCCCTTCCCACCCCTGTCCCACCTGAGCTTGATCTCTTCTCAATATTTCCAAGCCAATAATCCCCTCCAAACATCTGCCCCAGGCACCCTTCACAGATCTCAATACAGTGCACTCCAGTTTCACTTCTAGAAGATAGATTTAACAGAGAGCTTGCTCAGACTTGGGCTGGGTTTACAGCATCTAGCCAGGCAATTGAGGGTCCCAAGCACTCAGGATATGGGCTAAAGAGCGTTCCATGTTGCCTCCTTGGTACCTTCACAGCCTTTTATAAGAGCGTCGTTCTCCAATGACCATGACCTCAGGTACAAAGTGCATTGATAGAATCCCAACTTATTCCCTAAACATGAAGGTTAAATTCTGGCCTGAGGGCTTTTGTTAAGAGTAATGGCACCTGGACACTGTCTGGTGCTAGCGACTTCCTCTGCACTGTGAATTATTTTGTGCAACTCTTTGTGGAAGCAGGTCTTGTGGTCCTGGAGGGTCTTTGAGAAAGGTATCATTTTTTAACCACCATGTGCAATCATAGTCTTAGTCCAGACCATTTACAGCAGTCAAGAAAAAAAAAAAAAAAGAACTCACATACTGAGAGAATGCATCCTATGAGCCTCTAAAGGGATGTGTTGAAATATCTCCTACTTAAATAGTTCATGGAAAAAATAATTATAGAACTTTATAGTAAACGTCAACTTAAAAGCTCAAGTATGTTCTATAATTAAAATCCAAAATAATACAGGGATGTCTGAGTTAACTTGATGAATCTCTGTGATTATCAGCTTGGAGGAAGAGTTGAAGACAGAAATAATATTTTCAAAAGAATTGCTTTCTGTAATTCAATCACTTTGACTTAGAACTTGAACTAGTTTTTGTGGTAAGTTTAATTGACTTTTCCTCTTTTTCTTGCATTTGATGCTAATTCTGGCTAATCTGTTTTGAAATGCACCAATGTTGCAAGTTCTAAATTACAGGTCTGATCTCATGCCTACATTAGCCCTTGCTGGTCCAGTGTTTATTTTCGTAGTAAGAGTATTGCTGACTTTCTCTGTGGGTGGAGAGGTTTTGCATGAATGAACGTCCTGAAGACAGTGTCGTTCACTTCTGTCTTTTGATTTAGAGAGGCAGTAGGTAGGACTTCATTTCCCAAGGATTGCCCAGACAGTCAGGGAAGCTGTCTTGTTGCTTGGATGGTTGAAGGTCACTGGTCAGCAGACTTACACATGAATGGACCAGACAGTAGAACCTAAATTTCTTAGCATGTTAGCTACCCGAGAGTGTGAGGGCAGCGTACCTTCTCTGTTCTGCTTTGCTTTGTTTATCGAACTGTTTAAAAATCGAAAAATACTCTAAGCTTGGGTCTTAAGAATATAAGGGCAGGGTTCCATTAGACTTCCTGGCCGTAGTTAGGCTAAATTCTGTCTAGACTCAAACATTCTGCTGGCACCTCTGTTTGCGTATTGAGCAATCAGGCTCACGCTACAGGGCTCCTAGAAAGCTGGTGTATGTGTCCTTTATTTAAGCGGATGTTCAAATTTTAAGTAAGTTCACAACATTGATAATTTTTTTAATTGTCTCCCCAGCTTTGTGAACATCTTTTCTTTCTCAAGAATCAGAATTTTCTATTATCTTTACTGTTTATGTGTTCATTTTCTTACTATTTTAACCCTGTGTGTACTGTTCACCTGTGAACATTATGATACAAGTGTCTGTGTGCATATGTGTGTATGTATATGTGTGCATGTATATATGTGTTCATAGGTACACAAATACATGTATATGTACATGCGTGCATTTATGTTCATATGCATGTGTCCATACATATAGGTGTGCATGCATAGATACATGCATGTATGTACATGCATATGCACATGCATATCTCTGTGATTATATGTACATGTGTGTATGTTTGAATATGCCTGTATACATACCCACATGTATGTGCATATATGCATATATATGACTAAATGTACACATATGTGGTGGTATATCTTCACATATGAGTATAGTTACATGTAAACATATGTATGTATATTAGCTAATGAAGCATGAAGCAGAATCTTTGGAAATTAAAATAAGGTAATTAATGGTTGATTTAAAATGTTGGCTTTTTGGATTATGTAATACCAAAGTGATTATTCTCACAGATTAAATTGCCTATGCCATCTTCCCAGTGTGTAGCTGAGGTTGGCCTTGAACTCTCAGTTCTCCTGCCTCATCCCCAGAGTGTCCGGATGACACTATGTCCCATATATGGTCTGTCTTTGATCTAGGAGTGGAGTGCATAAACTCAATGACCCTCACTACATTTTAGCCTCTGCTTTTAGGAGAGAAACGTCCCATTCCCACCGCAAGAGCGTCTGGTGTTATTTATGTGTATTTTGGGAACACGGTACACATACTGTATTTTTGAAAGCCACTTGAACACATGTGTCATTTGATGTCTGGCGTTTAGAGTGCCTGCTCCACTTGGGAGTTAGTAGATAAGAACTCCGCTGTGCGAGGGAAGTTGTAACAATCAGCAGTGAAGCATGCTCTGGTTTGTTCCATTCTGTGGTGTTGAGGACTGAACCCAGGGGTTTGGGCCCTTAGCATCAATGGGGTAGGATGAGCTACCTCCCAGCTGCAACAAAACTTTAGTACCATGTTTAAATGGCTAGCTGCATTCACTGACAAATTAATAAGCAAACAGCAATAACTTTTGGAGTAATATATATGCAGAGTATCTGGTTCTATGTTCTGCCTTTGTGACTCCTAAAGGTGCTTGGGAAGAAGCAAGAGCACAGCATATTATATCACATGCATTATTATTAATTTTATTTTATTTTTAAGTACTCTCAGATAGAGGGTAAACATGTATATTTTTCTGTGGTAAACAGTTCCCTGCTTACCCAAAGCCCCACCTCCCATCCCCAGCACTAAAATGAACAATTATGCAAAGGGCTGGTGATCTGACTCAGTTGGTAGTCATGATGGCCTGGGTCCCAGCACTAGATAAAAGCTGGTCATGGTGGCATATGCATGGAATGCCAGCTCTGTGAAGGTGGGCACTGGAGGGTCAGGAGTTCCTCATCTATGTAGCGATTACCAGGCCAGACACTGTCTCCAAGGCAAAGATACTGTACTGTCATTGCAATGACACAATTGCAAGAGCTATAACTAAAAAAATAATAAACTTTGTAGTCATATCAAAAAGCATACTTCAGACTTTGTATTTTAAATCAACTCTAATATAGGTAAGTGAACACCCTCTCTCTCTATTAGTGCCTTTGAAACAGGGTCTATGCTCTAGAACCTAGAAAAATAAAGCTGTCATTTATAATAAATTATATTTACATATGCATATGGGTTCTGGGAATCACACCCAGGTCCTCCATAAGAGCAGCAAGTGTTCTCAGCCTCTGAGCTGTCCCTCAGCCCCTGCTCAACGTGCAGTCAGACTGCACAAGCCTCCCTCATTCATTCCTGTGAACCTCTTTAACTGAATCTCTGTTCAGAAACTGAGATCAAGTCCTGGGACTAGGGCTAGCAGGAAGCCCGCTTCTTCCCCTAGTTACCTGTATCCTGTCTCCTCATGCACCCCTTCTTCTGAGGCACTCTCTCACTGAAAGAAGGCCACTCTCCCTGCCTTTTTTCCCCCAAAGATTCCCAGGACTTCTGCTGGTACAGTCTACCATCTGAACATACTGGAGCGCTAAGAGGTTTTCATTGGGTCTTCCAAGTCTCAGGAACTTTGTGGGTCACTTCAATTCCTGGCTGTTTTGCAGAGTAGAATATTTTCCCTGATGTTGGAACTTCTCAGCAAGTGAGGTATATCTGATATTTTGCCTACAGTTCACTGGCCTTTCCCTCAGCACCTGACACTATAACCAGCACTGTCTTTTGACTGATGATGAGGCTGGAGGCTATTCTTTGATTACAAGATAAACTCAAACAAAGGAACTGGTACATTTGTTGATCTAGTGATGACTTTACTTCTCACCATCCCTTGACTAGAAGCCATGTCTTTTAAAAATGTATTAACCTCAGTTTCTTAGAAACAAAATTTCACACCTAGCCTTGTTTTGAACTTGGTGAAATCCTCCTGTCTCAACTCTCAGCCTGCTGGGAGGCTTCTAGACACATTATCTCCAGAATTTTTGCTGTTCTTTGTTCCTGAGACAAAGATTTGCTTTGAACTTGCAGTGGCGTCTTTGTCCCCATTTTACCATGCTCGATTAGTCTTGACAAATTAGACCTTAGTAGGAGCAGTCTCCACACACATTCAGTGCTGTAGGGTAAAGTGGTATGAATAAAACTTTATGCTTTGTGGCTTTGAAATTGCTTGTTTTTATATAATTTTCTTCCTTCAATGAAGTCAAAATTAGCCATAGATTAATGGGGTTGGAATAGGTGAGAATGTCCACCTGAAGGACCCAGGAAACACAAAGAAGTCCTGGGTGTAGGCTTGTCCAGAGCCCCTGCTGGTGTGGGTGACATTCTGATGATTAATGAGGAAGATGTGGTTGACATGATTCTCCCAACTCAGAAGAGGCAAACATACTCTCAGAAGCCAAAGTGCAGAGATGCTGGCATGGCTCCGTGGTAGAGTCCTCGCCTCCTAAAAATGAGGCTGTGAGTTCTAGCCCACAGGCGATCAATAGGTTAATCAATCGATCAGCTGGAAACGGACAAATTTTGAGATATAGGGTAGGGTTGTTTCCTTTCATGGTGAAGGCCAGAGTCATGGTACATTTTTTTGATTTATTACTTAATAAACTTAGATAGCATCTTAGGAACTAAAGGTTCAGATTCACCTTCTTATGAACTGAATCAATCCACCTTCAGTCATTACCATGGAAAGCCAATAGTCCTTGTCCTGGAGCTTGCTAACAGCATTCAGAAATTTCACCTAAATGCAAAACTTGGTGAAGGATTCTGGCGAAGAATTTTGGCACTTGCAGCTGAAATATATCCATGGACATTTGTCTATTTGGTGCTGGATATTGAAGCCAGTCCCTTGGACATTCATGTTCTTCCATGGAGTCTACCCTCAATCTCTAAGATTATAATCAGTAGATATATATTAAAACTTAACTTTATTATGGTAAAAAACATATGTTTGGAACCTTAGCCACTTGTGTCAACTGTGTTCACTGGCCAAGTAGCAGATCTTTAAAGTTCTGTCTTGTGGCCCTTACACTGTGGCCTTGATGTCCTCCTGCCACCAGCTCTGGGTTCAGTCAACGTTTTGTTTCTATGAGTGGGCGTGCCCAGACACAGAACATAAGCATAGCCAAGAACAAGGAGGAGCATACAGTATTTTCTTCTGGTCCCAGGGGATGGAGCTCAGGGCCTTGTAGCTGGTAGGCAAGTGTTCCATCCCTGAGCGAAATCCCAAGTCTTAGTGTTTAGCTTTTGTTGTGACTCACACTAATTTTAATATCCTCAAGGTCCATCCATGACATGTGGTATATTCCAGAACTTCCTTTAGAAAGCTGAGTAATATTCCATTGTGTGTGTTTAGCTGTTATTTTTTATTCCTTTCATCTCTTGAGAGATATTTAACATGCATTTACCTTCGGGATGCTTAAATAATGAGTGTCCCATTGGATATGGATATATACACACACACACACACACACACACACACACACACACACAAGATGCCATTCTCTGATCTGAAGGCTAGACCAGAGGATCCAAATGTTCAATGTAGCTTCTTCATAGTCACCCTGGGCAAGTTACCGAGTTCTGTGTCAAGATGAGGATGCAGCTTAGCTATAGCTCACCTGACATCTGTTAGACTCTGAATTCAAACCCAGCCCCACCCCTCCCAGAATGCACTTGTAGTCTGTGTGAAAATGTATCAAGGAATGAAATGGCCAGTCAGGCATAACTGTTTTTTGTAGTTTTTGAGGAATATCTTTACCGTGTTCCACGCCACTTTGTCACCTCTCATTCCCACTAACACACACATCTTCATGAGCTCGTGTCATTTCTTCTTCTTTGATTTTGTTAGTGTTCTTAATAGCTTTGAGGTGACTGCTTAAACATTTTTTGATTGAGGAATTGCACGTGTGCTCAAATTTAAAGGTTCTTTTGTTGTTGTTTGTTTGTTTAATCTTTGACCTCTTCGGATTTACTCACAGGCAATTACATAACTAGACAGTCTACATCGTTTGTCCCGTTTTCTAAGTTCTATACGTTGTTTTTATATTAGTTATTGAAAGAGTTTTTATGGCTTTGGAATAATAGTAAGATACAGGTGGTTATGAGCTGCCTGACATGGTTTCCTGGAACCCAGTCAGGTCCTCTGCAAGAGTAGAATGTGTTCCTCACTGGAGCCACGTATCCAGAGCTGATGCTGAACATATTAGTTTTTACCATGTGCCTTGTTGTTTTAATGCTTCTCATAATCTTAATTCTTTATCTTCCCAGGACTATAGGGTTTGCCATCACTATATTCTTTTCTAGACTAATAACTCAAGTGTTGGGAGCAATCGGGTTTTGGGAGAATCAGAACCTAGTTATGACTCTGCCTTGGACATGTTAAAGTTCTTTGAAGCTTTTGTAATTTTAGGCTACATTTTTCTGAAGAGATTGTAGTCCGTGAACACTTTTTTCCCCATTAAGTTGTTAAAATAAAACGAAAGTAGGGAATTAAGAAGAGTACAAAAGTTATGATTAGATAATATTAAGGGTTTTTAGAAAGGAGACAGTCAGGCTTAAGGCTTAACAATGCCTAGGGTTTTATCACTCGTTTCAGAAATCCCTTAAGTTTAAAGCTGGAGAGCCCAACTGTGCTGCGTCACCTTTTGGTTTCTGTCTGCGACCCCTGCGCCTTCACCTCTGCCCCTCATTCCCACACCTAGCTTGACCGGTCCCAGACTGACCATGGTGATATCTGTTCTTGTGTCCTGTGTGTCACAGGCTCCTTCTCTAGCTCTCATGGGGAGAAGCTGGTTTTGCTTTCAATTTGTTTGGTATTTGAGACAGGGTCTTCTTCTGTAACCCAGGCGGGCCTGGAACATGGAGCCATCCCACTGCCTCAGCCTCTCCAGGGCTGCGATTGCAGGGATGAGGCCCCAGACCTGGCTCTCATGGGTGTTTTGTTTGTTGGATGATATTTATTTATTTATTGGTATGGGGGTGTGTGTGTTTCTGTCTGTCTGTCTCTGTTTGTATCTGTCTGTTTGTCTGCCTGCCTGTCTGTCTCTCATTTTCTCTCTCTCTCATTTTCTCTCTCTCTCATTTTCTCTCTCTCTCATTTTCTCTCTCTCTCTCTGTGTGTGTGTGTGTGTGTGTGTGTATATGCACATGTAAGCTTCAGTGCATTTATAGAGGGCAGTAGACAACTTTATGAGTCATTTCTCTCCAAAGTGTGGGTGCCTAGGGATGGCAGCAAGCTCCTGACCCACTGAGACATCTAGGTGCCATGCTCCCTGGCTCTGATGTGAGAATGACGGTCTCTTCATATAAACTTCTCAACCACAGCAGCCGGCAGCTCAGAACTGGTGTCTTTTCTCTTTCTTGTTTCATAATAATGAATATTTTTCAGAAGGAAGAGAACTTTCAATTCTTACTACAAAAGAACACTGTTACATTCTGTGACCTCAAGTCCTGTCTTACCTTTGACTTTTCCAGCTCATTTGTAGAGATAAGCACACGTTAACACACTTCTGTAAGGTAGTCTCTGAGGAATATTCCTATAGCCAGGCTGACCTTGAACTCAGTGTGTGACTGAAGGATGCTCTCTGAACTTCTGGTCCTTTGGCCTTCACTTCCCACTAGGCCTGTTTTTATCCAGTGTTAGGATGGCCCCAGGCTAAGTAAGCACTCTACCAATTGAGCTACACCCTCAGCCTGTGGCTAGATTCTGAGCATCCTTTTCCAGCGAATGTGGACGTGTCCCACATTGGGTCCCGATGACCACTCTGTACCCCCTCTTAGCTTAGTTTCCATTTGAGAAAGGCCAGAGAGGAGTGAGAGACACGAGTGCACACACACAGCTTACATGCGTGTGCAGGCAGAGGTCACATCCTTTGCCATCTCTTCTGTCTCTGGACCTGGAGCTTACTGATGGGTGGTCCTACATCCACCTCCCTAGCACTGGAATTGTAGGAAGCTGCCTCTGTGCCTGGCTTTTTAAAAGCGAATACTGAGAATGTGGAGTTAGTTCTTCATGCTTGCACAGCGAACTCTTTGACCACTGACCTATCTCGCTAGCCCATCCCTTCTTTTCAATTCACCTGTTGTAGAAGCTGAATATGTCTCCTTGCTTATAGTTTGCAAGAAGAGAAAAGATGATGTTGGATATGGAACACAGCAGCTTTGGAGTTGTGGACAGCTCTGGTGTGACATCTTCCTTGTCGCAGAGGTGACCCTTCTATAAGGACTTCTGTGACTTCATCCTTAGCCTTATAGAAACTTAAATACTGGGGTAAGGGTGAGGGGAAGATCACTGGGAGAGTACTTGCATAACTAATGCAAGGCCCTGGGATTTTTGTTTCATTTTGATTTTTGAGACAGCATCTTATTGTATAGCCTACACTAGCCTCAAAATCAAGACCCCCCTGCCTCTGTCTCCAATGTGCTGGGATACCAGGTGTGTGCACCACCGGTATCTGCAACAAATACGTTTTTAGTAGACATTTATCACAGCCTGTCAAATATATTTTAGAGCCTGCCCTGGTGATCATGGAGTCCTTCTTTCCCTTCGTGAACAATAGCATTGTTCTGGGATCTTCAAAATGCTTTGTGTACAACACGATACCTGTTGCTTTGGTGACATGCTCTGTTTGTTTCTGTGGAATTAAACTAGCCACAGACCACAGTGGTAATGAGACTAGATGAAGGATTTCTTCCTGAGGTGCTGAGAGATTTCACTCTCTCAAAGCAACCCTATCCTACCCCACAGCTGCCCAGGTCCCATAAGGTTGACACCAGCAAAAGACAATGCCAAGATCCACCCTCACCCTCTCATTCCCGGGGTCCTGTGTCAGACTTCAAAAGGCTCTCTCTGTCCAACAACTGTAGCAACAACAAGAGCTACACAAAGAAACTGCTAGGAGGACAGGGCGTGTACAATGCATTTTTCTCCTTTGACTGACAGTCAGTAATGAGTTCGAAAAGATTAGAGTTAAGCAGAATCGCCTTGTACTTAAGAGTGCAGGCTTTGGAGCAAAGCTTTCTGGGTTCAAAACCTGCCTCCAGCACCTGTGAGCTAATTCAGGTGTGTCTTCTAGTCTCCTGGGCTTAAAGCATCCATCAGTGCTGTAGGTGTTCTGGTGAGCACATCCAAGGGTAGCTGGCACCAGTAGTGTTTGTGGTTGCTGCCCTTCGTTTTGGCACCTGGATTTTTAGAAGTACCTGTAGAAATCACTGAGGTGGATGTCAGGATGTCTTGTAAAGGGGGCAAATAAGTGTGGAGTCATCCCTCTCTGGACTGCACAATGACAGGGCTGAAACAACCGGAGAGTAGTGGTGTCTCTTCGAAGAGAACTTACCAGTAATACACTCAGCATGTGACCTCATTAGGAAGGATCTGATCTTTGCAAACTTTACCCTTTGCAATCGCTTTTCTAAATGTTCTCCCCACATGTACATTTCTAACATAATCCATGTAGACATGTACATTTCTAACATACATTCATGTAGACACATACATTTCTAACATATATCCATGTAGACACGTACATTTCTAACATACATCCATGTAGACATGTACATTTCTAACATACATCCATGTAGACACATACATTTCTAACATACATTGATGTGGGAATGATTTCTTTCTAATCTGTTGCTTTCATTGGTTAATTAATAAAGAAACTGCCTAGGCCCATTTGATAGGCCAACCCTTAGGTGGGTGGAGTAAACAGAAGAGAATGCTGGGAGAAAGAAGCCGAATCAGAGAGTCGCCATGATTCTCCCACTCCAGACAGACGCAGGTTAAGATCTTTCCTGGTAAGCCAGCTCGTGGTACTACACAGAATATTAGAAATGGGTTAGATCAATATGTAAGAGCTAGCCAATAAGAGGCTGGAACTAATGGGCCAGGCAGTGATTAAAAGAATACAGTTTCCTTGTAATTATTTTGGGTAAAGCCATGCGGGCAGCTGGGTGGCTGGGAGCTGAGCGGTGGGACACAGGCCCGCCGCTCTTATTACAACAATACATCCATGTAGACACATACATTTCTAACATACATCCATGTAGATAATACATTTATAACACACATCCGTGTAGACAATACATTTATAACATACATCCATGTAGACATGTACATTTCTAACATACATCCATGTAGACACATACATTTCTAACATACATCCATGTAGACACATACATTTCTAACATACATCCATGTGGCCATGTATTGGCTAGCTTCCACATGAGGGACAAGGGAGGGTTTCTTTTCTTTCTGAATATGAACTTTCCTTTTTCTTTCTTTCTTTTCTCTTTTCTTACTGTCTATTATTATTATTATTTTTTTTTTTGAATGAAGAGTTGAGTCATAGACTCTGCAATGGGACAGTAAAGAACAGAATCCCTAAAACGTCAGTGGATGATGTAGCTACTATGGGATGCTCCTTGAAGGTGGATTACTTAGGACAATGAGGCAAAAGGTTCACTTGAGCCCAAGGTAACCAGGCCACATGTTAAGATGATGTCTTGAAAATAATTTGGTAATGAGTGCTCTCTATGGTCTGTTGACTTCACTGTGCACAGCCCCAGAATGTCTCTGTCCTAATAGAATGTATAGCTGGGGTGGAGGGGCAGTTCACCTGAGAGCTGAGCATCGGATGAGGTTGTCAGCATCAGGACCCTTAACTCAGTCCTGGGAACCCTGGGAGAATAGGTGTGGAGATACAAAATGCAGAAGAGCAGGAGGGAATAGAATGGTGCTTCCTGGAGACTCCAGACCCCCACAGAGTTGTGAGATAAGGTGTTGAGCATTGGGGTATCAGTGGAATCTGATTTGGGACTGGAGCAAGGGTGAGGGTTTGGCGGCCCTCTGTCACAGTAAGAACCAGATCAGGCTCAATGGCAGTCACCCATCTGGGTTCCTGTGAGAGGCAGGGAGTGTTTACAAGGAGATGTGGCTCATATGTCTGAGATTCACTTCGTAGACGGTCTAACCAATGATGGGCCTCTGTTTTTACATTGTTGCCTCCTGGTCTCCTCCTTAGTGACTGAAGGAGCTGTAGCATTGCTGGAAAGACAGCAGTGCCCTTTGCAGTCCTTCGAGGAGTGAGAGTCGCTTATTTTCACATCTTTGCATGAATTTGCAAAGTTTGGCTGTCATTTTTGTGTTGTGTTGTTGTTTGGTCTGTAATGCTAGGCTCTCCCTGTGTAGCTCTGGGCTGTCTGGTACTCACTTGTTTAGATCCTCCTGCCTCTGTCTGCTGAACTCCAGGCAGGTATCACTGTACCACCCTGAGAGTGAGTTTTACATCCTTCTTTAGTTAAGATTCCAGTCTTCAAATGGAGATAGGGAATAATCGTGGACCCTTATGGTTGCCTTCCTGCTTTTCACACTTTTTTTCCATATAATTCTTACACAGATCCAAAGCAATGTAGTTCTTTGTAATTCAGAGAACTGAGACTCCTACGCTCACATTCATCCAGAGATAAGCCAGGGAGCTGAAGTGTAAAGCTAAGCCTACTGCTTCTCCCTCTCTTTGTTTCCTCCTCTTTTCTTCTCTTCTTCCCTTACTCATTGCTGCCCATTCTTTGCTAAACCATAGTTTAGCTAAAATGGTAAAGATGGATTCCCAGTGGCCATACGTGATTCTTCCCATTTCTCTGTAATCACAATACAGTGTTTAATTAATCTTAAAGAATTGCAACAGAAAGAAATAATCATTCTAGGGAAATTGAGGCAAGGTGTATCTTATTTAAACTGGAAAAAAAATATCAAGACCAAATAATTTGCTCTTGTTTTATGGCATGTTACCACTGCTAGTAATTTCTCATTCTGTATAAAGGATAAAGGCCTCCCTCTTTGGTTGTTTGTTTGTTTTTTTGTTTGTTTTAGACAATCTCTGTAACTCAGGCTGGCCTTGAACTCAACTCCCCTTGCAGCAGAGGATGACCTTGAGTTACTTAACTTCCTGCCTCTGATTCAGGGTGCCTAGCTTACAGGCCTCTGTCTCCCTGTCTGGGCCTCATGCATACCAGGTTAGCATTTTTCCAACTCAGGCCCCCCCCCCCCCCCCAGCTCTCTGGCTCAGCCAACCACCGACTTGTGGTTCTTTCTAGTCTCATTTTCTTAAGTCATATTTCCTTTCTATTCAGGAATTAAACCTGTGCTTCATGTTCAAAATTCAATGTGCTGTCAGGCCATTGTGGCCCTTATGCTATAGTTTAGATCCTGCGAACCTATGGGGGAAGAAACCCGCTGGGTGTGGCTGCCTGTACCTGTGACCCTAGTGGGAAGGGTGGATATTCATCAAGAGAGTCCCTGGAGGGAAGAGCGGACACACATCAAGAGAGTCCCTGAGCTTGTTGGCTAGTCAGCTTAGCGGAAAAGAAACAGTGAGACCCAGATCCAGTGAGGGCCCCTGTCTCAAAGAAGTAGAGCTGAGAGTGATAAAGGGGACAGATGGCAGTGGCCTCCTCTGTCCACCCCACTCAGGTGTGCATACACATCAGTGCTTCCCCAAACTTCCATGTACACTAATGTAATTGTGACATATAACAGGTTGCAGACAAATAATAAAGAGCTCATATTGTCTAAGCTCAGCTATAGATGGTAGTGGTGGCATTTCCTATTTTATGTGGGAAAAGCTGAAACCACTTAGGAGCAAAAATAAAATTACAAGCAGGAAATGAAGAAGGAGAAGGAGGAAAAGAAGAACAAGAACAAGGAAAGCAAAGAAAGTCCAATTGTGTTAGAAATGAAAACAAAACACAAACAAACAGAACAAACTTTGATATTACACTGCAAGGGGTTTTCCTTCCTATCTTTTTTCTGGTTTTAGGGTATTTAAAACAAGACTATTACAGATGGCTTTGATGCTCTCTCTGTAATTGGGAGCCAAAGCAAAGCCCACTGTTTTTAAAAACCACTTAATATTGCAGAACAGTGGCCTAAACCCCCACTTGTAGTGCCCTCTGGCTCACCCACAGCCATTTGGTTTTGTTAATAAACTCACAACAAGTAGGGAGAACAGACAGTGGCCTTGGAATCGGCTCTACCTTGATGACTGGAGGATGATTGGAAACAAGAGCTAGCGTAGGTCTTCAAGATGCAAGGGCGTGGCTGCCCTGTGGGGGTGTGAATGGGAGCACAGTCTTGACATATATTTTTATTTGGAGATGCCATGCTAGTTTCCATCATTTGACCCTTTCACTGCCAAAGTGACTGAGAGGTATCTACAAATTATCCCCTGGCCCTCTAGGCGGGAGTCCAGCACACACCCTGTTATTCCATCCACCAGAGAGTTGCAAGATTCTATTAAGCAGGAAGTGAGAATATTATACTGCCTGCAAACTAATTGTACAAAAGACTGAAGTAAGTACCTGGAGCCCTGGATGCTCTGAAAAGCAATTGCTCTATCGCTCCGGTCAGCCTGGTTTTAGCACCCCAAGTTTCCATGTGGATCCTCCACCTTCTGCAACAGAGCACATTTCTCCAGCTGTTGGCCAAACTGGGAAATCTCCAACCCTGGCTTCAGGAGCTGCCTATTCAGTCCCCAGCACCATCTAACAAATGTGTCCCAGAAAACCGTGAGCCATAATCTGTGAAAACTGTTTGTCTTCAATGAGAATGCTGGGCTGGGAAATGTACCTTTTGCTATGCCCTGGCTGCTTTTATCCAAGATAAATTTCCCGGTACCCAAATATATTGGAGATTTAAAACATTTTTGTTATTTATTTATTTATTTTGGTCTAGTTTCTACTTTTGGTGACTTGGGGGAAAACAAGTGTCCCATAGAGAGGCAGTGGTCCAGTGGGAAGAAAGCCTTTGAACCTTTACCAAAGAGTCTGCTGCATTGTTAGCCAGGTGCTTGGGTTGGTGGATTTCAAATATAAAATGCCTCCCTTTAATTGACTCCTAAAAGCACCAGGCAAGGCATTTGAAGGCTAAAGTCTCAGGAGCCTGTAACTCCGATCAAAGATGCTGATGGCTGGGTGACCACAGACAACAACAGTGTTGTGAGGAACTCCTTGGGAGGCCTTGAAAATTAGGTTTCCCTCTAGCAAATAACTTATTTAGAGTGATGCTGATTTGTTTCCCAAATATAAACCAGAGTTTATTAGTCAGATCAAGGTTATCATCTTCGTGTAGTGAGACTTCTCTAAGACAGAGGGTGCACAAGGATACCCAATCCATTGTAAACAGCTTCTATGCACCTAAATTGAATATATATTATATGTAGTATATATGTGTAGTATATATATGTAGTATACATATATATATATATGATGTAAACATGTAGGACTGCTTTGTGAACAAGGAATATTTTTAATAAAGGCTCATTGCTTCCCAGCCTGACCTTGAACCTCTGATCCTCCTGCTTCCACCTCCAGGTTTGAAGCCTGTGCCACTACACTTGGTTTTTAAGTGGCAGTGGAGCTGAACCCAGGGTTCCCGCATACTAAGTAAGCATTGTCCCTGTAGAGCTGCACTCCTGGCCCCATTGTGGGAAGTTCTCATAAAGACTTGGCATTTCCTGTGGCGCTGGGAAGACTCCTCCTCACCAATGTCATTACTGACCCATTTCTTCACAGTGTAGCTCAGACAGTTTTCCCTGTGTGATGTCACTGACTTTCCTGAGCGGAATCTCTGTGAGCATAGGTGCATGTGTGCATATGTACGTGTGTGTGTGTGTGAGTGTGAGTGTGTGTATGTACATGTGAACATGTTCCCATGGAGGACAGAGGTCAACATTGAGAATAGCTCCTCAGAAACTGTGCACTTTTTCTTCTTTTGAGACAAGTTAATCACTGACCTGTGGCTTGCTAACTAGGCCAGACTGGCTGGCCAGTCAGCTTTAGAGATGTTACTGTCTCTCCTGCCCTAGTTCTGGGGTTACAAGCACAGGCCACCACCATCAACCTGGCCTCCCTCTCCTCCTGAGTCACCAAAGCCTTTGGTTGGAGATAGTCACACTTCCTAAGAATTGACTCCTGTCCTCCACTGTCTTCCTGTCTAGTCATTTGCAGGCGTATGCAAAGGGCTGACAAAATATGACCGTCTGTATCAGATGACAGTCCTCAAAAGATAGGCATCCCCAGAAGTCATTTCCTTCTAGAATGGTCTGAGAAGTTTTCATAAATGATTGAAATGGAATTGGAGTTGAACACTGAGTCTGGGAAATAATTTTAAGAAGAAAAGAGGGGCAGAAATAGATCATTCTCAGAGGGGAGTCTTGAAGGACATACAGCAAAACCTGAATAAATCAAATTGGCTGCATCTGGAGGTTCATATGAGGTAATAATTGTTACATTGCTGCAAAAGCAGATGAGAGTGAGATTGGGAAAGGAGCGTGTGTGGCAGTCGGGTGGCTTAGATTTAATTCAGAAGGGCAGCAGTAGTGTGTGTGTGTGTGTGTGTATGTGTGTGTGTATGTGTGTGATTATGTATGTGTATGTATATGTATGTGTGTGTATGTGTGAGTGTGCCCACGTATGTGCTCCTTTGTGTAATTCTGAGTGTCAAATGTAAGACCTTACATTTGCTAGGGAAGTGATTTTCTTTTCTTTTCTTTATCCTATTACTTATTACAGGGTCCGCAGGCCTGGTACTCATGGCAGTCCCAGTGCCTTATCTTCCCGAGTGCGGGGGTGTATTGGTGTGAACACCAAGTTTAGCTTTTTTAATTTAAATTGGGGAAGAGACATGATCAAGGCCTTCATGGGAAGAGACAGTGCAAATGGCATCCATCCCGGACTAAAGCTAGGAGGGTGGAGGCCAGTGATCAGGAGGATGGTACAGGTTCAGGTGTGAGCCTGCACCTGACTGGCAGAGTCCTTGTTCAAAGTGTCCTGCCATGAAGAATGAGGATATCATCTCCAAAGATGGATGAGAAGACACAGTTTTGTGTGGTCGTGAACCATGTGATAGACATTTGCGCCACCAAGTTGAAGGCATGGGGTTTATGTTTATGCCTTGC
The DNA here is from genome assembly GCF_950005125.1 of Chionomys nivalis. Lineage (NCBI taxonomy): Eukaryota > Metazoa > Chordata > Mammalia > Rodentia > Cricetidae > Chionomys > Chionomys nivalis. The sequence goes on from NC_080090.1 coordinate 7,420,956, forward strand.
TGGGAATGTGTGTGTGTGTGTGTGTGTGTGTGTGTGTATACATGTGTATTACCTCATGTGTATTACATGTATTACATCACACTAGTTTTAAAGACGGGAAATGGCCAAAAATGACATTTTTTAAAAGCGTTTTCTCCAGGCTTTGAAATTATTTTTCAGTCCTTTTTTCTCCCTAAGAGAGAGTTACGTTCCTTTAAAATAAATATAGAGAAAATCATAGAGAATATAAGGACCTGGTAGCTGAACACTGAACTAGCTGTCAGCCAGGGTGGTGGCCACTCAGGAGGCTGAGGCAGAAAGCATGCGAGGCTCAGGCTAGCCTGGGGAAGTTCTTGAAACTCTTTCAAAATAAAATTCAAGAAATAAAACCAGAGCTGGGGATAGCTCATTGCTAGCCTTTTATACTGTTGCAGGGCCCCAGGTTCTAGTCACAGCACCACACCAAAAGCAAAACCAGAAACAAACACACAACACTGCAGCACCATTCTTTAGATGCAGAATAGATTTCTGGGGAGATTTGAAAGAGACTGCTCAGATTTCAAATCTCTTTATTCTCAGCTTTGATCAAGCCAGTGTTCACTTACCTTATCATTGCCTGTCTCCATCATCGTCATCACTATTATTATTATTTGTGCATGTGTGTGCGCGTGTGTGTGGTCTCTATGCAGCTTTTACTGCTGACCTAATTTGCCAGTCCTTTTCCTGAGTAAGATTTTTCTTAAAAATGCTTCTTAATTTATATGAGGAGAGTGAATGCCGGCGCTCCTGTGTGGAGAGCAGCAGACAAGGACGTGGAATTGGTTCTTCCCTTCTGCCTTCACGTGGGTTCTGGGGATTGCGCTCACGTGGTCATCCGGCCTTCTGCAGCTAGCACTTTCCCAGATGAACTATCTCGCCAGCCCCTGAGTAATATTTCTGAAGAAGGTGATGGTCAATATTCTTGCTAATGCAGTTAATATCACTTCTATTATCTAACCTCATTTTAAAAGTAGTTGCTTTGAATTAGAATGCTAATTTAGCCAGTCAATTTACCTCAAGTTATAATGCTCAAGACTTTTTTTTTTTTTAAGTCATGCATACTTAACCAATTTTCTGTAGTTCCAAGCGGCTAGGTTACCACTTCCTGGTGAATTAGCAGTTGGCGCATGGTGGAGTGGCCGAACAATCCTGCGAAGCGCTAATGTGCTATTTAATGAGAAGGCATCAGTCCACAGAAAGGTAGTCAATATAAATCAGTGTTTACAAAGTGTGATTAACTCTGAAATATTTCATCAATGCTGTGCTCCCAGGCAGCCTCCTATGCTAATTACTTGGATCTGCGCATGTTTCAGGGGACTCGATGGACCCCGAGTACGGCAAGCATGGAACAGCAAAATTGCAATTATGCCCAGACCGTCTCCTATGACAATTTATGCATTCGCTGCGATGACCTCCCCCTTCCCAAGAGGGCAATAAGCAGGATGCATTTTCATTAGGGTACTAATGCACTTAATCATGAGGGGAAAGGGTTAGAAAGTAGCCGGAGACCTTCAAGTACTCTACGACAGGGCTGATAGTGGAGACAGTCTTTATTTTTCAAGGCAGCTTCTCTACACGACTGTAGCTGCCTGGAGCACACCCTACACATTTCATTGTCTCCGAGAAACACTAGAAGTTTAGATCGTCTCGTTACGTGCTTTGCATTTCAGATCATTGCATATAGCTAAAAACAATAAAAACTGTAAAAGTATAACCTGAATAGTTCATTATCATCATAATTCCATGATGTTTGGGATGAATTATACAAATAATGTAGCAAGCACCATGAGGATGGTGGCAGCAATGGCAGCCATTATTCCCATCACCCTCACTCTCAGCATCACCAGGGAGCGTGCTGGGAAGAATGTCTAGCCAGAAGAGCAGGAGAGTTATGTCACTACCCTATATGCCAGTTGCTAACAGAAATGCCCCACAGTAAACTTTGGATCACTGAGTTCTGAGAGGTCTACACAGCAGAAGGACAAGCAGCTCGTCCCAAAGCATGCGTCTCTGTAGACTGGCATCCAGATGTGACATTTTGTTTGTGTGTTTGTTGTTGTTGTTGTAAGATTCAGTTATTTTATTTTATGTGGGCATATGTGAGCCTGCTTGTCTGGATGTACCAGCAGAGTCCAGAAGAAAGCATCGGATCCTCTGGAACTGGAATTATAGGCAGTTGTGAGATGCTGGGCATCAAACCTGTATCCTGGGCAAGAGGAGTGAGTGCTCTTAATCATGGATCCATCTCTCCAGCCTCTAGTGTTTACGTTTTCATAAGCATAGACTGCTTTGGAATCTCTTCTAGAAGACTGTACTTTCTGTGGGTCAACTATTTCGTGATTGTTTGCTGCCCTAGTTTCACATGTATAGCAGTCTTGTAGAATATTCTGATACAAAAATAATTCAAGTAGATTATTATCATAAGAGGCTAATATCTGTCTCCTCCCCTGTTTTTGTGTTGCTGTTGTTGTTATTGTTTTGGAAATAGTCTCACTCTGTAGCCCTTGCTGGCCTGGAACTTATTATGTAGACCAAGCTGCTTTGGCCTTCTGTCAATCCTCCTGCCTCAGCCTTTCTGGAAGTGCTAATTTATGTCAAGCTGCTTCAATAGAGGCGTATTTTATGGCTACAACAGCATATCCAGCTTCCTGGCACGTGTTACATTCCTGACGACTCTCACTCGCATGACTTTGGGGGTCAAGGATGGCAAAGTTAACCTTGTCTTTGGGGTGCCTCTCTCTCTCCTGACCTGTCAATCTGACTGTCTCTTTCCCTCACACTGTGCACTGTAGGTAACATAGAGTACAGCTGCCCGGCCACCAATGAATGTGAAATCACGAAGCGCAGACGCAAATCCTGCCAGGCCTGCCGCTTCATGAAGTGTCTCAAAGTGGGCATGCTCAAAGAAGGTAAGTGGATCTGCCAAGAATCCTGTGCTCTGGGTTGGGGGTCGGGGGGGGGGGGCGCAGTGGCCATCAAAACAGGGATCGAGACCAGTTCCATCAGGAAAGGTGGGTTAGTAGGTACCTGAATCTGATTGCCAGATACTCTTAAAACCCAAGTTTTTAATAACTCATGGCTAGCAGTTTGACACCAATCAAAGGTAGTTCTCTTCTGGTTGAACTGTGTTTATGGGCCTTTGATCTTTACAGTTTGCAGAGAGAAGAAGATGGAGGCAAACCAAGAGGCTACTCACAATGTTTCAATTCTTTAAACCATTTGGGTTAAGGTCATCCATATTGTTTTCCAAACTTCTCTTTAGTACTTCCTCTCTCTGATAGAATGTACTCATGCTTTGAGGCTCTGATTTGGTTTCAGTTGGGAATCTGCGTAAATGAACGGCAGACAGAAATTATAGTAAAATATTCAGCTTTAATAAGGAAAGGATTTACAAAACCAAGTTTCCCACGGAGAACAGGAAAGCAGAAGAAGGGAAGGCGGGGAGCACACCTGCAATATTTATAATTAAATAATATCCTCAGGGGACCCTGCCCTACAAGCAAGGTGATTGGCTGGGCTCCGCCCACACCCACAAAAGAAGATAGAGTCGGGGAATGTGTATTCTGTGCTAAGCACACTGAACGAGCTTCCATACTCAATCATTCTTGCCACAGGAAGGGAACCCATTGGCTGCTGAGGACATTCCGTTATCCCACATATCCTGACATAGTTGTATAGTTAAGCTCACTTAGACAGAGCAATATTTCATCTTGGAGATAGAATAAAAATTTCCCTTTTCTCTGAGAAACCTCCTAGGGGGGGTATTTTTAAAATGAATCTCTGTACATGCATATTTTTTAGAGATACATTTTACATACTGCACGTAGACTTGCCTCTTTGTATTTAGAGAGCCCATTGGAGTTTAAAGTCAATATGATGTTTTCAGAAAGCACCAAGATGAGCATGTGGTCATGGGAGGAAGCTTGACAGTAAAGCTAGGTTAGTTATCTATAGACGTGAGTAGATTCTGCTACATTGGAATTTATGTATTGTCACTACAGATCCCTGTCCCTCGCCTTTTGGTTTTACATTTGAAGTTCACATATTTGCAGGTGAGAATGATGAGCCTCACTAAATGCACAGTTACTAGATTTGCACAATTCCGCCGGGTCTGTACCTGTCCAGTGCATTCTTGGTATACGCGGTATCATAGGGGAAGGAGTGCAACAGATGAAATACAGGATTGGGGAATTCCTGCCCTATTCATCAGGCCTTTATTCATCTACAAATAAACCCCTTCAGTTTCTCCATCTGATCTTCAGCTTGGCTCTTTCCTTGGAAAACAGCTGTCAGCAAACCTACAACTTTCAAGTGTGGCAGGAAGGTCATCAGGATAGGGTATCCAACAGAAAAATAAAACAAAAGATGTTCAGTGATATGATCATATATGTGTTCTGTATGTAGTATATGAATATGAAGGAGAGAGGGAGATCCCATAAAGAGGAAGGATGTAGAGGCAGACCCATTTAGGCTAGCTCAGGGATGAGGAAGGGGGTTCGTGAAGACTGTTGCCAGGGCGACACTGGAAACAAAAGTGAGGACTGGGGTCTTCTCATTTCGGGGCCTTTGGTCATAAGTGACCTCTGGTTTCCAATCCATCTGCTAAATTTGCATGCAGCTCCTCCCACACAGCAGATGCATTTCCAGGCTCCTGTGCCACACAGGTTGCTTTGCTGCTGGTAAATATGCACATGAAATTGTCTAAAGGGTAACTTTGGACAAAGCTCAACACATGACTAAAAGGCAGACCTACCTAACTGACGTACAAGCCAGATATCTGTAGGTCAGTGGTTCTCAGCCTTCTAATGCTATGACCTTTAATACACTTCCTCACATTGTGATACCCAACCATAAAATTATTTCCATTGCTACTGCATAGCTAATTTTGCTACTGTTGTGAATCCTAACGTAAATTTCTGTGTTTTATGATGTTCTTAGGCAACCCCTGTGAAAGGGTCATTTGATACCAAAGGGGTCAAGGGCCACTGGTGATGATGATAATGATAATAATGATGATGAACTATTTTAAGATTATAAGTTTGCTTAGCCAATGCCTTAAGTCGTCTGGCAGAGTAGCATACAGAATATAATTCACAGGGTAGACTCCCTCCCCATTTTGTAGAAAATCCCACAAAAGCATAATTCAGAATGTTATAAGTGATGGACAGTTCGGTTTTGATCTTGGTTATATTTATATTATTATTTACTCTGATTGGGGAGATTTAAACTAAACTTGTGCTCAAAAATAAAAGTCAGTGAAAGGGTTCAAACCCCTGAAAATAGAGGAATCATTCTGTTTAAAAGCAATCCATTTGTTTGAATGCAGCGAAAGTCAGGTATCAATGAAAGCCTCGTATGAGTATGCCTCAGATTCTGATTTTGTTTTCCAATAGTGAAGTACATAGAGACAGGCCTCCATGTCTAGGGAGATGGGAGTTTTTGATTAGTCTGATTTCAATACTGTACTTTTCTCATCTGCATGCCATTTCAACTTTAAAGATAAACGGCGACGCATCTTTTCTCTTAGATCGCGTTTCTCCAGGTCTCTAGGAGAGGGTCTGAGGGAGGCGAGAGTGAAGGCAGATGTGTGAACAGCATTTAATTAAATGTTGCTCAGAATAAACTGGGCCTTGCTTATCTGTGGTTCGCACCTCTTCAGCACTTGCTATCAGGCCTTTAGAGGACGTGTTTTCCCAGGAAGTACTGCTGTCCTGCCATGCTCAAATCATAATTCATTTCCCATTTACTTCCTCATGAACACGCGGATGGCAAAATAGCATTTTTCTGAGCTCGCTACCCTTCTCTCCAAAAGCATAGATAGGATGGGTATGAGTGAGTATGGAATACTGTTTTCCTTTCTTTTATGCCTAAAGAATACAGTGAAATATTGCATTGTACCCTGCATATAAATGCACAATTATGCCCGGGCATCTCCATGGCTCAAGGCTCACTCCCTAAGCCTGGAAAGGGTGATACCCTCTTAAATGTATCTTTATGGATGTGCAGGGATTTGAGTCCCGTGCAGTATGTCAGAGATCATGGTGTAGTAAATCTATTCAAATGTAAACCTGTTCAATTCAATTACCAGTCCGTAATAAAATTTGCTACTACAACCCCCGTGTTGACCACAGCAGTCCATACAGGCAGACGGCACAGCAGGTCTGGAAATTGACAGGCAAAATCTAGTTAAACAAAAAACAACATTAGTTCTTGAATCTGAGATGAAATCAGATTTCATCAGCCTCGATGGAAACCTTCCTTGCTTTAACAGGTATCTTTTATTCAATTCGCCAAGTGTACCATAAAGCGCTGCCTGAGGGGACAGACAGAGGTTTTCATTAAGAAGCAGGCTTATAGAAAAATGAGACCTTGACTGTTTTTAAAAAAATGATAATTCTTCCTCATACTGACTGGCATTTCTACTAATTGAGGTGTGTCCCTGTGAGAAGACAGCTAAGCTCAGGGCCAGGAGTGAAAGGGATTGGATGGTTTTGCAGATAAACTAATTAATACCCAGGAATAAATGCCCGTAACTTCCGTTTCCCCATTAGCCGGCACTAGGCATCTAAGTGAACTAGGCTTGATGCTTGAGATTAGATTTTTAAAAAGATTTCTTTTTATTCTTTTTTTTTTTTTTTTTTTTTTTTTGGTTTTTCGAGACAGGGTTTCTCTGTGGTTTTGGAGCCTGTTCTGGAACTAGCTCTTGTAGACCAGGCTGGTCTCGAACTCACAGAGATCCGCCTGTCTCTGCCTCCCGAGTGCTGGGATTAAAGGCGTGCGTTTCTTTTTATTCTTAATCATGTGTCTCGGTGTGGTGTCTGCACATGAGGATGGATGCCCTTAGAGGCCAATGGGGGACATAAGATCCCCCGAGTTGAGGTTACAGGTGACTGCAAGCTGTCCAGCCTGGGTGCTGGCAACTGAACTCAGGTTCTTTGGAAGAGCAGCAAGGGCTCTTAACTGCTGATCCATCTCTCTAGACCCCAGATTAGAATTTTTGAGTCAAATAATTGTTACCAGTTAAGGAAGCTGAGAGCTGACTTAGTCAGTAAGGTGCTTGCCATGCAAGCCTGAGAACCTGAGTTAGTTCCCCAGGACCCCCAAGAAGCTGGGTATAGCAGAGGCCTGTAATCCCAGAACTGGTGAGGGGCAGGCAAGAGAATTCCTAGGGCGTGCTAGCCAGCAAGTCTTGTCCATCTATAAATTCAAGATGTGGTGAGAGACCCTGCTACACACACACACACACACACACACACACACACATGGAAACATGATTCAGTAACACAGCTGCCATCGACCTTTAGCCTCTACACATGTGAGCACCCACAGTCTGTGTTTTCTTACTTATATGTGCATGCATCCTATTGTTTGGTACACACATATACAGACACATGAATATGTGCATATATACTCACAGGAACACACACATAGAGGAACATGCTCATTCATACCAAAAAAATACTTACCAGTTGAAGCAAATAAAATGGTTCTAGTCAATACTTGTGTTGGAGAGGGGAGAAAATGTCACACAATAACAAAACTTAGAGAAGCGCTGTTGAGCAAATTCTACTGTGTCTGCGCCATCTTGTGTGCTAGCAAGCTTGTCTTTCTTCTGTGCTGAGGAGTGTCCGCATGGTAAGTGTCCTAATGGACCAGCATCATTTTTCCAGTATTGTTCCATACTATATGTCAGAGAAAACATATCTGTCACATATCTGCTGTCCCCCCGAATTAGTCAGTCGGCCTGTGAAGTATCTGGTCAAGATGTACTTTTTTGTTGTTTTTAAAGGATGTACTTTTAATTAGCACCATCTCCTTGGTCATGTAAATGCTATCTCATTGCACACTGGTTTGGTTTCTCTTTGTTGATCACAAAGAAACCATTCCAAGAGAGCCATAATAAGTTCGTGAAGGGAGAGAATCCGCTGGTCAAAGACTTGAAGGGAATTTAACTGTTATTGGCACAAAGACTTTTACAATGATGTGTTTTTTTTGTTTTGTTTTGTTGTTATTGTTCTTTGTGTGCTTGTGTATGTGCACGTGTATGCATGCTTGTGTGTGCATGCGTGTGTGTGTGTGTGTGTGTTTCATTTCCTAAGACAGAATCTCAGTTAGTAACCCTGACTGGCCAGTATTATACTCTGGAGAAGCAGCTGGCACCAAACACACAGATCTTCCTGCTTCCACCTCCTGTGCTGGGATTAACCCCTGGCAGTCCGTGCCTTTTCTTACGCTAGTGTCGTGTGCAGCACATTCCCTAGTCATGCCAGGGCCCATGCAAAGAGTGAATGACTCGGGCAATACAGCAGACTAACTTCACTGTTCTATTCCAAGAGAGTTTGCTCTCTTTTTGACATTAAAACAAACAAAGTAACAACAACAGCTCCTAGGGCTGGGTGTGGTTGAACATGCCTGTAGTCCCAGCACTTGAGAGACAGAAGTAGGAGGATCAATTCAGGAATGGCATGAGCTATATTAGACCTACTTTCAAAAAACCAAAAACAATATTCTCCACCCACAATGCCCTGGTGGCCCAGAGAAAGGATCAGTCCCCTGTCAGGTCAGCTAATGTTGCCAGAGACAGTAAGACTCAGCCTTTGGGGTCAGGTGAACCTAGACTCAAGGCTTTAAGTTTCAATGGCTGCCTAGATTTGCTTCCTGGAAGAGCGATGAGTTATGACATTTCCCAACTTGCGGAATTTTGCCTGTAGAGCTTCTTATGATGAGCAAGAGTTTCCAAGCTCAGTGGCCACATTGTGGGTTACAATAAGCAGGAAATGCCAAGGGCCTGAATCTGGGCATCACATGTATATGTATGTGATATATACGGATATGTATATCATATTGACCTGCTGTATGACCCAGTTTTATGTAAAATGTGTCCTCTGTGACGATGTTAGTGGCTTCCAGAGTGATTTTCCAGGATTTTCATCAGAGAACATCTGGAACATCTGTAAGTGAAGTTCCAAAGTTCATGAGACAGCTTAATCTTAATCTGTGTGCAGATCAGACAGAAAGGATCCCAGTGTTATTCCACATCTCCCAAGTTTTATGTGTGTTTGCAGTGTATGGGTGTGTGTGTGTGGATAGTTGTTTTGCATGTATGAAGGTGCACATGGGTGCATATGCATGCTGGTGCAGATGGAGGTGCATGGTTGACATTGGAAAACTCCTCAGTTCCACTTCTGAGTCTTCTACATTACAACAGGGTCTCTCCATGAAACCCTAAATTATAGGTAGGTCATTGCATCTACTTGGGTTTTGGTTATTTGAACTCTCGTCCTCATGCTTGCAAGGTAAGTACTCAAGCACCGAGACCTCTCCCATGATCCCGCTTTACCCTGTTTTAAATTGGACTAGAGACTTCTACGCAACCGGATATGCACAAAGAAGGCTTCTCACACTTGTTCAGCTTCAGCATGTAGGAAAGGAGAGGTCTGAGAGGAGGAAGGAAGAAGTGACTTTGTAGGAGAAAGCCACAGGACAGACACTCACATTGATAAATCTCAACATGTGGTCCAGATTTTCTCTGGAACCTGACAAGACACTGCGCTATCATCATTGCGTTTGACTCTCCTGCTCCCTGCACTGGAGTGAGCAAGACTGTTAGGTTCTGAGACTCTGTGTGGTCTTCTGTACCTGGAAGCAGGTGCAGGCGTACCTACCCCTTCTCTTCTGACATCATGCAGGTTCTGTTTCCAAATGACATCATGCCTGTAAGAGCATTATGCTAGCATATGGCTTCTAGACACTGTGATAACAAGGATGGGGATGATGATGATGATGATAGTGATGATGATGGTGGTGACAATGACGATGGTGATGATGACGATGATGACGATGATGATGTTAGGAGTACAATAGGACCGTAGCAGTGGATGATGATTTGTACTATTCCATTAATTCTGCCCAAACTGGAAATTCTTCAAATTTTTTTTCTTTCTTTCTTTTTTTTTTAAAGAAAACAACAAACTATCTTTTTTCATTATACATACCAATTCAAATTCCCCCTTCATAGGAAGGGACTTTGTTTTAGAATATTAATCTCTGAACACTACTTGGAAGTAGATGGCATAGCTGAAAAGATAGCCAATAATGGGGACTAATCCAGGAAAGGGGTTCATGATCTTGTCACCTGCATTTCTTCCTACTCCTCTGTAGGTAGAAGTTTCTGTCCCACATGGTCCTGCAGCCATTCAGTCACAAAGAAACACACAGAAGCTTATATTAATTACAAGCTGTTTGTCCTCTTATCTCAGGCTTATTACTAAGTTACTCTTACAGCTTATATTAACCCATAATTCTTATCTATGTTTAGCTATGTGGCTTGGTACCTTTTCTCAGTAAGGCATTCTCATCTTGCTTCTGCATCTAGCTGGTGACTGTGTCTCTGCCTTTTCTCTTTCCAGAATTCTCTTAGTGTTCTACACTTCCTGTCTGGAGTATAAAAACCAATTGATATTTTATTGAACCAATATGAGTGACAAATCTTTACAGTGCTCAAGAATATCCCACAGTTCTCCTCCTTTTCCATTCTTTCTTCTCTTCCCCGTCCTCCTCTTCTCCTTCTTCCTCTTCCCCTCTTTTCTCTTTTTTCCTTTTCCTCCCTTTCCTTCTTCTCCTACTCCTCCTTCCTCTTTTCCTCTCTCTTATCTGTCTTCATTTGCTATAGTTGGAGAGTTAGAACCTAGCACCACATTTACTTTGGTCAAGAACTCTATCACTCAACCAAGGCTCCAGACCTAGATAGAGTGTGACTTCTGGATGCTGAGTTGGAATGGAGGAGCTTTAGATCACTAATGGTCACCTCAAGGACGCCATGTCTTAGCAGGACCAGGTCATGTATATCTGGCTAAGATTTCTGGACTAATAGATCTTAAATGCATCCAGAATTGTCAATTCATGTGCAACAGAAAGCCTGCAACTTTTACTATGACCTTTGCAGTTATAGGACTGAGTTAATACTCAGAAAATGAGTAGATGGATTCATAGCAGTATGGAAGATGGGGTGACTGTTACTGGGTTGAGAGGGTCTTCCGAGTGATAACCAATCATCTCAGGGTATAAAACTCCTATTTCCAACCCTGAGAGAGAGAAGAATATGCACAGATAAGAGGGACAGAGCTCAAGTTAGGGATCGAGTATGTAGCCACTGATTCTGTCTCTCCATTGAGCTGTCCTGTGCCCCAGAATATAAAGAAGAATGGTCTCAGGGCCGTTTCTCCTGCAGCCCCAGCTCCTGGCTGATCCATCCGTGGCCGGGGAGCCAGAAGCATCTTCTAGGTTTGCCCTATCAGCAGGCAGTGCACAGAGCAGTCCTTTCTCTAATTGCCCCTCACTTCCACGTTTGCCATTGCAATCACATGGCCATTTAGAGGGTGCAGTGTTTTCCAGGCAGTTTCTGTTCTTGAAAAACAGAAAGCTACCAGGGTCATTTAGTAACAAGTGGGTTTGTTTTTACCCCCTGAATGAGCCTGCTTAGTAATTTATCCTAACAAAATCTCTCTTGTAAAAAACAATTTAAAAAAAAAAATCTCCTGAGAAGACATTGCCAAGGTGATTTTTTCCCCCTCAAGTCTAATATCATTATGCTGCCAAGTCTAAAACAGAAATTATTGCTAGGGAAGTTTGGGTTCCTACTGCCTTCAAAAAGCAGAACAAAGGAGAGGAGAAGGCTTTAATGGTATTCACGGAAAATATTTCTGCACTGGGTGACAGTTAATAGAACTACATTGACCTCCCTGGTGTTTCCTGCAGACACAGTGGTAAGCCCATCCCAAGCAGTCCCCTCATTAATGCAGAACATTAAACACAACCCCCAAGTTATAATACAGGCAGTGGCAGAGAGCACCTTGTCTCTGAGCTTTGTCTTGACATTCAAGCCATTTGGGAATGTAGCTAAAGTACCACAAAAACTTATTCCGTGTACAGACATTATGTTACTGGATGGCCTCTTTTCTTTTTCTTTCTTTCTTCCTTTTCTTTTTTTTTCTTCTTTTAAAAAGTGTTTTTGTGGCTTTGCAACTGCAATAGTCTGTCTCAAAATGAATAAGGAAGATGTTGAAGGTAACAACTAGCCACCACTTCTTGAGGATTTAATGCCTTAGGCTGTATGCTGTGTTTGATGACTGGATTCTTGTTTTTCCAGCTAGTCTATACAATGATCATCCTCCCCGCCTCCACACACACCCAGTAGGTGCTTCCCCCCGACACCCAGTAGGTCTTTTCCTTACATAAATTATTATTTATCTCCCAAATTTCTTCCACTGTTCAGGGATCTTGAATTTATAGTAGGAACACTGCTTAGATAACATCCTGCTTATCTAATAGATTTTTTCCTTTATGAATTATAAGGATATTAAGTATATATTTAGCTCAGAATGAAATTTTTTCTTTTTATAATTTTTGGGGTGGTCTTACATGCTATTCCAAGCCAGTGTAGAACTCACTGGGTAGCTCAGGCTAGCCTGGAATTTAATCATGGCCTAAAGAATCTCTCTGAATCTGTCTCCCAAGTGTGAGACAGACATGTGCTTCAGGCCCAGCTACTTGTAAACCTGTGGAGGCTATGATTATGAGATACCGAGCTCTTAAAAAATATTTGAAATACCCACCTTTTGTTATTGCTGGATTTGAACTAACTTGGGTATTTTGAGTTTTTTTGTTTGTTGTTTGCTTGAGACAGGGTCTCACTATGTGGCCCTGGCTGGCCTGGAGCTCTCTATTTAGACCAAACTCACAGAGATCTGCCCCACTGCAGTCTCCTGAATGCTGGGATTAAAGGCATGCACCACCAGACCTGGGCACTTGATGTTCTTAGTATCCAGAAGACAGTAATATGTGTACTGCATTAGGAGAAGTGTTTTAACTGGACGAATCCCAGCTATCATGTGAGGGCTAGACATGAATGTCTTTTGGGTGGCTTTCCCACTCTGGGGTCCTTCAGATTCCCATATAAACTTCTGAATAATATTTTTTTGTTTTGTGTTTTATGTATTTATTTTTTCATGTCTGGAGATGAAAACCAACCATGTCATCTCACGTGAGAGACAAGAGCTCTACCGTAGAGCTGTACCCAGGACAACTTTGGAATAACGAAACATCTCTAAGTTATGTGAGGCAAACCAGGATTCTCGAGTTGTAGTTTTCCCTCAAGTCTCTTTTCACAGGTCTCTGTCTATGTTAGGTAGTCTGTGAAGTTGTATGTCAATTCAAATTGCAACAGAGAAAAAAGGTGCACCTTGTAACAAAATTTCTTCTTTGGGACAGTTCTAGAACTTGAACTTGAGAACACATTCTGTATAAATGAGACTTTGTAGAGTGGAATATATTTGAGGGCTTTCTACCTTGGTAGTTTGAAGATCTGGCTATGATGTGTAGCTGGGATATTCAAATCCAGTCCATTTTATAAAGGAGGAAAATTTAAATACTGATATTTTAGAGACTTGCCCATTACTGTATAAAAATTCCATAAACTCTGTGCTCTTCTGAGTCTCAGAGACAATTGTATGTTTAGATATACTTTCTTTTAAAAAAAAAATTTAACCTTGAAGTGAGATAGCAAGTGTGCTAACTAAAGGCAACACTAAGAATTCTTCCAAGAACACGCTTCCTGTTCTACAAGAAACAGAACAAGAGGAAATCATAGAGTATAAGTTTCCCGTCTCCTTTCCTCTCTTATTAATTATAACACCATTAAAAGCTAATCATTTGTTTGATTGTTCTCCATTCGTCATTTCCACTGGTGAGCATGAAGTCGGAAGCCAACATTGATCTAATAGGTTACAGTTTTATTCCTTTTGAATTATAAAATATCTCCAAAGGATTCTGCCCCAAGGGGGTAGGGAAACCTGCTTCACCATTTGCTTGGAGAAAAGCCATAGAGTAAGTAGGGGGATGCAGGGGGGATAGGGTTGGGCTTAGTGTATTTTTTCTTACAAGTTTTCAGATAATATGTTTTCGTAATTCTCATGCAGGGAGGTGTGTATGTTTGTGTGCGCGCGTGCGTGCGTGTGTGCGTGTGTGTGTGTGTGTGTTTGGATGAGTTTGTTGCAATTTAATGTGAATTCGTGAGTTCTGCTTTTGCATATCACAGGGCTGCTTTAGTGAAGTACTTCACTAATCCTTTTCCTTCCAAGGGTTTCACACCTAATGTGTCCCTTTCCTTGTTGAATCTGTGTAGAGCTCCAGCCCCCTCCATTCTGGATTAGCGTAATTCTCCTCTGCCTCTCAGAGTCAAAGTGAGACTCTTCCCTCTCCTTCTCTCCTTCTCTGTCTCTCTTATTCTGTCCGTCTGTCTCTCTGTGTGGGTTTGTCTTTCTCTGTTTCTCTCTCTCTTAATAGGTTGAGAGAGAAGCCACCAACCAGATTCCCTAAGGCAAGCTGTCTGCAAAGGAGTAAGCCAGCTGGCTTGGCCAAGGTTGATCAATGATGAGAGGCAGGCTGGGTTCCAGGTCCACAAAAGCCACTCAGTGGAGAGTAGGTCAGCGGCTTCCCCAAAGCCAATTACCTGGCAGAAGTCTAGGTACCTAGTGCTAGCCAAATTCCCCGAGCCTGATGGTGCTGGTGGGGAGTCCATCCTGGGCTTCCTGGCAAACCAGACCAAAGGCAACAGCAGATTGTGCCTTCTGAGAGCCAGGGTAGCTGTGTGGCTACCAGAACAGCGGCCGAGGACCTGCCACTGCTAGTCAATGTTATTCAAGTAGACAGCACATCGCGGCATGGTCAGTGCTGTCCCTCAGGTGGGAGGGACTTCAGATGGGGGAGCTTGACTCATAGGCTCACTTTTCCTGTACTTGGCTGAGCGACACGCACGCGGGTCATGCCATCAAGAGAGGGGGATGTGCATGAGGTTTGGGAAGCAGGAGGCATTGTGGGGCACTGTGGTGTGGCTGATATGACTTCTACTATGTTAAAGTCACCTTCCTTTTAGATGAACAACCGAGATAAAATGGAGGGGAAGGCCAAAATAGGAAAGTGTGACCTTTCTGGACAGTGCCCCAACATTTCCCCACTTCTCCAGAGGCCACAGAGTCACAGCCTTTTGGCCACAAGCATTCTGCTTTGTTCTCTCTTCCTTTCCTGTTTCCTCTCAGAACTATTCAGTCAACATCTTAACATACACAGCCTGATTTTCCTGAACATTTTAGATTTCTTCAGGGTGTGAGAATGAAAGGCAGAGAAGCTATAAAGATGAGATTATTTCCTGTGCCTGGCTAACTTTGTACATTGCTTCTACTTTCAGCCAGGGTTTGGTTCTGATTTCACCAATGATTCTTAAGCCAGGTAAAAATCATATTCTCTCACTTCAGTATTAGGTTATTACCAATGCCTGCCCAGTTGTGGAAGGAAGCTGGAATCCTGACTGGTGGTTGGCCTGTAGAAGTCCTGCCCCCGCTCACTGCTCCCCTCCCATGCATCCTACTCCTCCTGTTATAAATATCAGGAACTGGGATGAAGCTTATTCTTCCCAAGACATCTTTTATACCCATCAATCCAATTTATACACACTAGGTCGATGTCATGCCTTTTGCCCAGCCTCTCTTACTCTGCCACCCACCCTTTCTGATAGCTTTATCAAGCACCAAGTGGATATTAAAAATGAGCATGAGACCGTCAAGATCGGCGACATGCTCCTATTGCACGATTCCTGGGAAGCTGAGGCTGAAGGATGACTTGGGGCCATCCCTGTGACACGCTGAACATCCACCACAAGAAATGCGGGGAATGGAGAGAGGAACACATGCGCAAAGAGAAAGACTGACTGTGTTGGATATTTCTGTTCCCATAGTTCATGCTCCTTCTGCTCACAGGGCTTCAGGTGACAGAGCTCTGACTTCTCTTCTGAATTCACCCTTGTCTCTTGTCTGTTACATACGATTGATTGCTTTGGCTTCACATTTTTCAGAACAGGAAGTATGACATATAAATAAAAAGCATAAACTCTAGGGTCAAAGGTAACTGGAAATTATTCCTATTCCTTGAATCCTTGAAATATGCTCACTATGACTGCTGAGTCAACTTTTGATTTTACTTAATTTTCATTCTATTAAACAGCCGCATGTGGTTGATAGCAATATGGAGGGGTATGGTGGCCCCAGCCCAGCTTGATTCCCCAGCCAGTAACTTTATCTTTGAACACACTATTAATGTTATTATTATTATTACTGTTACTATTGTGATGTGGAGATCAAAAGCCAGGCTGTCAGCACACTAGGCAAGCAGTCAACCTCTGACCCATGTGGATCACAGTGACATTACCTTTTTAGGATTTACCTATGAAATGGAGTTTGAATATGCTGCAGGGGTGTCTTTTCAGACTGACGTGGGAATAAGGTGTGATGGTCTTGGTACAATACCTATCACACAGTAGCATTTAGATAATCTGAGGCAATATGATGAAGTTTTACCTTTTTGCTGTGGACCAGATGTGTCACAGAGCAAAATAGAATCAGTGTGTGATGGGACACTCTGTCTCTATTTTCATCCCTTTTGATATGTAATTCATAATGATTGCATAACAGATGCTCAATAAAATACGGCTGACCCTCTCTTTTAGCCCATTTTTGTATTCTTTCAAGTTACATTTTTGGAAGTTGGGTGCAGAAACAGTTTTTCCATAAATTTGTTTTAACTAAAAATACTATCTAAATTATGCATGCTTGCGCACACACACACAATTTTTTTCATACATGTGAGGCCAGGACCAAGTGGAATTTGGTATTCATGTGTCATTGACTTTATTTGATTTGACTTTAGTAGTTTGATTCGATGGTCATGTGTCATTGACTTCCTTTTATTTGATTCATCAGATAATATACTAAAGTACTAACAAAGGAGGAAGAAAGGGTAGGGAATAACATTGATTTTTATCTGATTCCCCTTGTAGACGTTGGAGGAATTAGTGAGTGTACATAGAAAAACAGAGATATGTTTTGCCATTCCTATAAATATTGTTCCCAATCTTAGCCATGCGGGAAATGGCAACACCAGGACTCCACTGGGTACCTGACCCTAGCAGCTGGTGTGATGTCTTGATATTCATCAGGAAGCATTTCAGTTTAACTGCAGTCTCACAAGTGTCCAGAGGTTTCAGGAAGCTACTGCTCGGTCTATTTCTTGCTTTCATGACAAAGAACTCTCTATTTGAGAGGATGGTTTCACTGCTGCAGCTTTTAAAAATTCCAAATCATTCTTTGGTAATATTCTCCAATTTTTGCATGTTATTATTCTATACAGAACCAGAATATTCTTAAAAATATCTTATTTGTAAGTATGTGTATGTCTGTTATGTGAGTGCAGGTGCCCTCAAAGGCCAGAAGAGGTCATCAGATTCCCCGGAGCTGAGGTTAAAGGCATTTTTGAACTGCGTGATGTGTGTGCTGGGAACGGAACATGAGCCCCAACTGTTCAGACCCAAATAATCTCACAGAAACTATATTAATTACAACACTGTTTGACCAATGACTCTAACGTATTCCTAGATAGTTCTTACATCTTAAATTAACCCATGTCTATCAATCTGTGTATTGCCATGAGGCTGTGGTCTACCATTAAGGTTCCTAAGGTCCTTCTCCTTCGGCAGCTACGTGGTGTCTCCTTGACTCCACATGCTCTCTCTATGTATCTCTGTTCAGATTTCCTGCCTGACTTTACTTTGCTAAGTCATTGGCCAAAACAGCTTCATTCATTAACCAATGGTAATAAAAATCATATTCACAGCATACAGAGGGGAATCCCACATCAGTGCTGCTGAGCCATCTCTCCAGTCCCCCAAAATTATTTCTTAAAGGTTGTGTGTAGAGTGTTCCCACTGTTTCCTAGAAATACTTTGAATAGTGGATGGGTGATTCAGGTCTCTGCCTAGCCCTTGATTGTAGCCCACGGTCCAGCGTTGGAGATGCTGGTGGTGGCCAGCACCTGTCTGTGAGAAATGCACACACTGTTGGTAGCATTACTTTCATTCTTTCCTATTAGCAGGTCCAGGTTTTTGTGCTTTGTGAAGTATACATTTCTCCACGATCCAGAACTTTCTTTAGAACTCCCCAGAAGTCATCAGTTCACATCTGAAGAGGATACTGCAGAAAACAAAATTAGTGCTGATAAAGTAAAAATGCCAGGAATTCTGTTCCCACAATACACATCCAAAGAGATATTGGAGAATCTCCTGTTAGCTCGAGAATGGATCTTTAACTGGTTTGTGCTTCAGCAGTGAAATCCTATTCTAAGTTTGTTAAGGTGGGAAGCCCTCCACCCTCTTATAAGGAATTCTATTTCTATTTTAATGTCACTTGGAAATTTGCCTTTTTGAAAGTTGTCAAGATTATAGAGCTCGGGGTTCGTCCCTCCTCACCACCCTCGCTTACTAACTTATTGTTGTTGAGTTTGACGAGCAGCCTCAGTTAGAGCATTGATTTTTAACCTGGAGTCCAGAAGAAGACAGGGCTGGAGTCAACTGAACTCTGAAGCAGCCCTGGGAGACCACAATCATTTGCACATCGGAAAGTAGCTAATGGGCAGGGAATCAGAGCTTTCACAGACCCTGTCCCTTCTGTCTTCCTTCCCTTGCTGCTGCAGAATGTCCCGATTAAAATGTCTTCTGGACCCAAGCCACTGTACTTCATTAGTCTTCTCACTTTTAAGAATGAAAGTGAAGACCATTTGTCTATTTGATTCTTTCTGAGAAGGACTCGTGTAGCCCAGGCCGGCCTCAGACTCCCAGGACATTCCTCCGTGTCCCTCTCTCAACTGCTAGGATGACAGCCATGCACAACTGTGCTTTGCTTATAGAACCCAGAGGATGGAACTGGCTTTGTATGTGGTAAGTGGGCACTCAGCTCATGGAGTTATATCCAAGACTGGATATTTTGAAAGAAACTTAAGGCAAAGGGAAACGGAGGGGCGAATGACACAAAATTCCAGGAGTATTGTAATACTTTGCAAAAATCAAGGATCTAATACAAATGCCAGTGGCGGCGCCTGTGGACGTGTATCCTCCCTGTGTCGTTTGGTATGGAAGTATCAAGTGGTTGGACTTGGGGTTTCCAATGACTTGCAAGTTTTCTCCTTTAGAAATGTTTCTGTTAGCTTTCATTGATTATCTATAAAATGGGCTTGTGACATTTTCATGCATGTATGTGGGGTAGTTTGACAGTTACCCCATCACCGTCTCCTCTCTTATGCCCACAGCCACTGATCCCATTCCTCTGCACAGATAGCATGAGGTTCTTCATACTTTGGATGCCCGGCTGGATTTCAAACACATGTGTTTCAGCTGCAGTTTTGACTGTGCCGATCCCATTGTCACCCAGATATTTAGGACCTTGCTTTGCTGCACCACAGACCACTTGGTTCTGCTTGGTCTTAAGTGTCTTCTCCTTGCTCTGCCTTTGGCTTTGCTATTATCTCTGCTTTGAGAGAATGCTGTGCTCACAGCAGGCCTGGGTTGTCTTCACATAGCTTTCTCTCCATGACTGGCTAGGGTCAGAGGTCCTCGACAATGCGCTATGTGGCTCTGGCCTGAGCCCATTCGAGTGCCCGGGAGATCTGAAGGTAACAGGCAGGGTCAGAATAACCTGCCATTTTCATAGAGACCCCTCTGTGAATTGTGGGAAGACAGCAGGAAGTCTGTCATGGACCAAATGACCTCGCGTCCATGGGATTGCTTTTCCCATGTGTAACATACGGTGTCTACAGTCAGTTTCACACATGCTAATGCATCCCTTCAGCTCTCGTAGGATAAAAAATGTAGGGACCATAGGGGAAGAAGGCACTTTCGCCTCTATCTGAAACATTTCACTTTATTTTCTCCCTGAAAACTTACAGCTGTTTTAAGCTTAGATAACATAAGTTTAAAGGTGCGACTAGCTTGGGCTGTCGGTGCCTCTCTGGACTCCTTTAGTTCTTCATCAAAGCCATTTCTCTAGCTTGGGAAGCTGAAGTATTTTACTGTTCATGCTGAAGATAGGATGGATTTTCTTCGTTCCTTTTTTTTCTCCCTAGCCTATCTCCTTTCTTCCACCTGAGAATGGACTATGGATTATCAAATACATGCCATCTCGGTTCCTTGTGGCTCCTGAGCCATTTCATGTTAGTTTTGTCCAGGCTATCTCATGACAAAGGTGTCCGTGTCCAAGCATGAGGTAGTGGTAGAAGGATTTTTGAGGTCTGGGAGAAAGAAGGAAAGATGGATGAAAGAGAAAATAAAGGAAATTAAAGGGGGAATGGGTGTGTGGAGTACGAATGGCTTGGCTATCAGCTGAACTTCAAACTGCGTTTCTTCCGTACCCCTCTGTGCAGAAAACCTTAAAAACCCAGTGTGCTGATGAGATCAGTCATGATGGTTCAGTCTTTCTGTCTTCTGCCCTGGCACACGAGCCCATCAGTTTGTAGGACTGGGGAAGGGTGTGTCAGCGTTGCTGTGTGGCCCTTTACCAGTTGGCCACGTTGATGAGGTACAGACCCCCACACTCCTGCCCCACGTGTCTTACTTCCTAGGTGGACATACTACTGAGCCCTTCCTGTGCCGCCTCGTCTCTAATTACAGTGCTCAGTATGGATGGTTTCTAAGTGCTGGAGCTTAATGAAGTTAGAAAAGGGATTCGGATGCCTTTGCGAAGACGTCAGATTATCTGATTTTTTTTCTCTCAGGAGAACCATCAGGTCCAGAGGCATTCTGAGTGACTTAGGATGTATTCCATTTTGTTCTTTTAAAAGATGCTCTTTTATTGGAGAATAACTGAAAGAAAAGCCCACTGCCCCCTCTCCCACAGAATAACATAACTCTTGCCTGCAAAATGGCTCCTTGGGAATTTGCATGTCTTTGAATGCTCTTACCTAATTAAAGGGATGCCAGGGCCTTTAATTCTCTCAGATAGGTCTACCTTTGACCTTTCCGTGTCTGGGAGTTGAAAGTAAAGACGCGCATCGCAGAGAGCTTGTGTTTAGATGCCTGTCCCTTTCGTTGGCATCTGAAATCTGTGCCTTCCACATACTGGGCTCAACGGAACACACGTGATCCGAGTTCTATGCAGAGCTGTGGCGTGAATTTCTTGTCCATCGGTGTTCCATCAGCCATGCTTGCTGACCACGCGGATACTGGCTAGTGTCTTCTGTTAGAGATCAGAGGATCAGTAATTCGTCATCAATACCTGTAATTAGGTTTATCTACCCTTTCAACCAACACCATAATCTTTACCAGGTTGTTATTGTTGGGGCCATGGAGAGGAATTCTGGAAAATATTTTTAAGGATTGATTTAGAAGCAGTTGCTCTCCTTTGGGGATTCCTCTTCTTATTGGTCCCCCATTCATTTTCCTCTCAAATATTCAAATGCTTTCTCAGGATGAAACGCCTTGAAAGCGTGCCATGTATCTGAAAAATAATTAATATAATTGACAGAGATGTCGGTTTTCTGCTGAGGTGCACTTCTCCTAATCCCACCATGCAATCTTTAATATTGATCCAATTGTTAGGAAGTCCTGTCAGCTGTCACTAGCCACACCTGGGCTAAATGTTTCCAGGGCCATGCCGCCTTAAGCTATGGAGTGTTTCTACATGCATAATAATAATTCCACAAAGAGTGTTCCTTTCACTCTGATGACGAGTATAGACACCACACACACACACACACACACACACACACACACTGCTTGTGTATAGGGAATGTGTATATGCACTGTGCACATGGTGCCGGGCTGCATCTGACTGTTTATTCATTGTGTACATTACATATAATATCACAAATGGCTCATCCAAGTGTTGGAGTCTGGGCAATAGGAGTTCAGCACTTAAATGTCCAGGTTGCACCTGAGCTAGCTGGAGCCTGCCAGCCTCGGCAAGCCCACTGAGAGCATCTGTCTCGCCACCGCCTTGCTCATGCTGCCTCCTCGGCAGGCCCTCCGATTCTTCTGACTATGAGCATAAATCATCCACCTGTCAGGAGCGCTTGCTGCCGGGATTATGCAATGTGCCTGCCTTCATTTGGAGGTGCCATGAGCCCGGGACTGCTCCAAATGTTTTGCGTCCTTGTAAATGCTACCCTGGCATTTCTTTAGCTTTAATGAGGGGATTATTGTGGTGACAGTGACTTCTGGAGACAATGAAAATCTTCAGGGTTCAGGAAGGGACTTTGAATGTTGGGTATAGCTCAGCTAGATTATCCTTCCATTTTTTCTTTTAATCCCAAATAAACCAATGGTTTAAGCATTTAGTCAAAAGAACAGGGTATTTCGCCAGCCCAACTGTTGACAGCTTTATGTATTGGCTTTAAATCATTTTCCTCCATGTGACGAACTTAAATCCATTAAATGAATTGCTGACCCTCAGTTACTTTCCCCTTTTCTTAGGCTCTGACTTTTTGTGTATCTCCTCCATTGCTGCTTTTTGTTACTCTGTAATGAAGAAAAACAAGCAAACAACAGGAAATTTATCATTTTAGTTTCCCTAGTTGTTGGGTAGTGAACAAATCATGTTATAAAGATATCTAATTTTGCTTTGGGTTTTAATACTGCCTGGTATGATAGTATGTGATATTAAACATGTAAAGGTGCTATTTAATTAATAGGTAGGCCCTACTGGAACACATGGACCTTTTAACTCAAATGAGCTATAACCAGGGCTGTGTCCAGTGAAGTTGGGGGAGGAAGATCCCAGCAAACCCCTGCCCCTGAGTAGTGACAGGTTTGGAAGTGCTGTTACCAGACACAGATTTCTGAGTTGCCTGGACCAGACAATGCTAAAGGCAAGCTGGCTGTGGAACACGGGCTCAATTCCACGAGCTACTGGGACACGTAGAGATTGTGGAGCGGGATCATACACCTGTCTCCAACAATGTGTTTGAAAATGCTCGGTTACAGTTTAATGTGGGATATTGATGAGATCATGTCCCACATTACTATACGCCACACTTTACCCTTGTTTTTAGCAACATAAGGTTCTTGGCTGTCATAGAAGCAGAGATGGACGTCTGTATTAGATTTAAATTTCTAGCTATATCTTTCCCCTCAGAAACTTCTCAGATCTTGCACGGGTGTCTCTGCTTCAAGCTCTTAAAGATGCCAGTTCATTCCTGGCTTCCTTTACCAGCTTCCCTGAATTGGCCTCCTCTCCCTCTTTCTTCTTCAGACCTTAGGTACTTCCTACTTTTCCTTTCCCTTTGGTACATGTGAGTCGATCTTATAATCCAAGACCCTGGCGTTCACACTGCATAGTCACAACTGCTGTGCTGTGTTCGGGGGTGTGAACATAGTACATATACTGGTATGTGTATTTTGTGTACACGTATGACAAACACACATTTGTATTTTATAAACCCAAACATGTTCATATGCATAGAGCCCTATGGAGAAAATGCCTAGCCCAGACTTTGCATTCATGCTGAACACATTCAGACTTGGCCCATATCAGATGGGGAAGCAAAGGACTTCTGTTAAATTATGTTCTAGAAAATCTAGGGTTTTTTATAGTATAGTTTTTGGTCACTCAAAAATATTTTCCTCTCAATAATTATATTTTCTTTTTTTTCTTTGATGTTTTCAAATGAATTATGTTCCCCTTGGGTCTAAATCCTGATCTGGTGATTGAGGGATCAACTGTATTACATTTTAACTTATTTTTTAAACCATACTTTGTATATAGCAGTATAATTTGTATATTAAAGAACACTACAATAAGATAATTTGAACATCACTTTCATGCCTCCTAGTTACACACAAAAGTATTAGATGAGTTGGAATGCCATAGAAGAACATTTTCCCAGTGTTTATGAGACAGAAAAAGTGGCCCTCTGATCCCTAATAAGGAACATCCCAGTAGAGTGACGCAATGAGAGCTTCTTCATGCCACTGGTGAAATGGCCCGTGGGGACGCGATTGAAGACAGCCACTTCCGGTGGATAGTTTTGGAAGGACACTTGACTTTGGCTTGTGGAGCATGCAGAATCTGAGCTCCACACGCAGAAACCCCTTGGGCTGTGAGTAGCAAGGTGGCCTCCCGTTCTTTCGGGCGCAGCCTTCTTTTCCTCCTCTTTTCTGTGGAGAAACCGATGGACTTCCTCAAAGAGAGAACGTATTTCATCATCATTTTCATCCTGACCCCTGACAAATCTAAATTTATGTACATTAAGGGGGGAAAAAAGAGAGAGAGAAAGAAAGAAAGCAGGAACATTTAAAGAGATACGTGCAACACAACACTGACAAAATCGATGAAAAATCTCTGTCTTTTATCTATGGAGAAATTAGGTTTATCATCAGGAGAGCATTCTCTTTTCATTTTCTGAAAGGTGCTTTTTGACAGACCCTTTGCAGTGGACGTCACACTCACAAAACATGCTGTCACGGGGCTATTTGAATATGGTGACAGGCTCATTATCACATTGAAGACTCCTGACAACACCGCAGAGGGGAAACGGACAGGGCTGCCAATCAGCGTTTGAAAAGACTGTGGTTGAAACAGGGTTTTTTGTTCCAAGAACAGTGGTACAAATTGACTGCATTAATTCTTTTTATTAGAGCAGCGCACACTGTAGTTAAGGGCTGGAGCGGGTTTCCATTATCAACCCCTGTTTGCAGAAGGTTTATCATCTGGCCGCGAAAAAATGTGTTCCCCGCTGAAATTTGTCAGAGGTCGGGGCCTCTTCCTCCTACGACACTCGGTCGTGTGTGTGTGTGTGTGTGTGTGTGTGTGCGCGCGCACGCACGTTCGTTCGTTTCACTAACAGTTTAAACAGTTGTCAAAATCAAGCTTGACGAGAGGGAAACAAAACTTTCAGCACTGACTGTCATTCTGTGGTCACTGTTGGAGGGGAGCTGGCTCACGGTTTGCTAGCCAGACTCGGAACACAGAGGACTCTGCATGTGGAGAGAGAAAGTAGCCCTTGTAAGCAACCTCTCTAAGAGTGGCTGCCTTACCATCACATTGCTCTCCTGGGCACTTGTCACCTATGTACAACTTATTAGTTAAAAAGCCATAAGAGCTTGCCGCTAAGTTACGTCCTTTACGTTTTCAGTATTATCTTCAGGATTTGGCTCTTACTGCTAATCACTGACTTCTCAGTTTTGCATTTATGGAGAGGCCATTGGCTCTCAGGAACATCGTGCATATGTAACCTTTCAATTCTTCTTTCTTTAATACAAATAAAAGAATTAACTAAAGTATGTATGTTGAGAACTGGCAAGCTTGCTAAATGGTTAATGGTGTTTACTACACACACACACACAAACATGCACAGTTACTTGCATCTGTATATTTGCAGAAAATATCACATGCATGTGCGCAATTACTCATATATATTTTTCAGGTATCATTTGAATCCATTCTTGCACGACTACAGAAATTATAAGTTGCCTGTTTTTGGCGTTGTTGCTGCTGTTGTTTTTTGAGCACTTTGTGGAGCAGACCAGATATTTTTATTAAGTCTTCTTGCCTCCAAAGCTCCTCCAAAAGCCCCTCAGCCTCTACCCTTCACCTAAAGCAAGGCCATTTCCCATTCTGTTCCTAGGTTGCATAAGTCCTCACACTAACCCCTGTCCTGGTAGCGTGAGTCACTTCCCAATGGTGAGACGCTACAGGGGCCCACAAGAGGACCATTAATTTTCCCTGCCATTTGGTGTATTGCAGCATTTACACACTTGATTAGACTCTGCTCTGGTTTAAAAAAAAAGTTAGCATTCCTATATATGAGCCAAACTCTCCCCTGGGAATGACATAGATATCAAAGCTAATAAGAGCAGTAGAGAAATCCTACTTATCATCCTGAGTTATTCCGTGCTGATCTAACTCACTGGCTCTTAAATTCCTTTGTTACAGTGGTATCTTCTATCGGTATAGACCCGGCAAGCATGACTTTGTAGCTTGGAAACGTTATGCTGTCTTGTGGAATTTCCTTCCCACTTCTGTGTTGAGTAGAGCTGTCTGTGTCCTTGAAGGTCTGCTATGAGGGGAGATCTGTCTGTAGCTGCTTCCTCTGGCATGGGATTCTCCTGCCTCAGAGTATTCTTCTAAACATTCAGCAAAAGCGTTTAGATAGCCTCCTGAGTTCCCGAGTTCCAGGCAGCATGCTACAGTGGTGCAGAGTTTTAGGGGCTTCCTGTCTGGTTGCTGAGAGCTGAGAGGGTGTTGGTGTCATGGAAACAGGGACCAGGGCACTTGACTTGTTCTGGTGATGCACACAGGGAGGCCTGGAGCCTTAATGGGATTAGTGAGGATGGGGAAAGAGAGCAAGTGTTCTGCGGGGAGATATCAGCACACGTTCCAGCCCAGAGGTCTAGAGAAGAGGTCTGACCTTTTGAGAAATGCAAACCAGTAGCTAGGGGCTTGGGAATTACGTGAAAAAGGAATGAAGCATTTCAGCCTGGAATTTAACCACGAAGGACCTTGCCTTCCAGTGAAAAATTTTGGATTTTGCTTGGGATACATTGTGATTTTTTTTTTTTTTTTTTTGGTTTTTCGAGACAGGGTTTCTCTGTGGTTTTGGAGCCTGTCCTGGAACTAGCTCTTGTAGACCAGGATTTTAAAGGCTTGTCTGCCTTGATTTGGAGCAGAACAGATTGATATTTTAAGAGGAACACTGTGGCTACACCTTGGGGGATGAATGAATGGGGTCATTCCCATGTCTGGACACTGTCGTGGATGGTTGAGGGAACTGCATCACTTTCCTAGTTTTCTTCAGTGGTTTCTGTCTGCAGTCAGTTTTTAAATTGAGAAACTTATTGCAAAGGGTACAGCCTTAACCCCGGGAGCTGGCCATCCGGAGTCAGCTACAGGCAGGCTCTTCGCTGGGCATTTAAAATACGATCCTCTCAAATTCAACAGTGATTTATATTCATGAACACGGTGATTTCTGGATTCCAGAATCACTCTGAATTAACACAAGTGGCAGTGGACAGTGTGATCCTTCCCAGCCCTAGAACCTACTAATTATATGAATCATGTATATACACTACAGAGTGTATCTAAGGGCAGGGCACCATTGGCTCCAGGATTCTATCTTATTTTAGGTTTGTGTTTGTGTGTGTGTGTGTGTATGTGTTTGTGTGTGTGTGTCTGTGTGGCTCTGTGGGTGTGGATGCCCACAGAGGCCAGAAGCATTGGATTCCCTGGAGCTAGAGTTATAGGCTTTTGTGAGCCACCTGGCATGGGTAATTGGAACCGAATTCAGGTTGTCTGCCGCTAACCTCTGAGCCATCTCTCCAGCCTGTCCTCTGGGTTTCTTCTGTATTTCACATTTTATAACAATTATAAAAAAGCATTGCTCATAGATGCATTTAAGATATATCTCCCAAAGAACAACAATCATTTTATGTGAGAAAATCAGTGTTCACATGGTTTTGTCCTCCACACCTCTGTAAATGTAAAAAAGAAAGTAAAAAAGAAATCATAGGAATACTTTTGTTATCTTAATAGTTGAAATTTCTATCATGTAGCATGAGGAAAAGTCGATCTGAGTCATCCCTAGAGAACAGTTCACAATTATCAAGTAGTAATTTACATTAGCAGGGCTCTGCTAATGAAACGTGGACAAGAGAGAAGATGAGTCCTTCTTGGTGGAAGCATCCTGCAAGGAGACTCCAGTGCGGCTGCATTCCCTGACTTACCAAACGCTTACACTCTCAAAGAAATAGACTATCAAAACTACAGGATCCTTTTCAGGTTGCTGGGAAATTGGGAAAAGGGGCATTATTTAGCCAACCTAATAAAAGCTTAAGTGTGGGCGTGTTTCCCGTGATTGTCCATAACCTAGCACTGCGAGCGTTGCATTTCTGTTTTCCTTTTCCTGAAATTGGCACAGCAGAGAGCAGCGCTCCACTAGATGGAGCAGAGTGGCAGCGAGATATGTGGACAGAGCTGACCGGGCATCTCAGCCTGAGGGCCAGATAGACAGGGACCAAAGCGAAAGGAGGGTTTCGGATCTAGAGCATGTGAGGAGCCATATGTAGGGGTATATGGGGAGAGAAGATGGGTTATGAGCAACCAGAAAATTTGTATATTGAAATAAATACACAAGGAATAAAAGGGTTTCCAATTCTACAGATAAAAACTTATTAATCTTTTTATGTTTTGTGCTGTGCTGTGTGTGTGTGTGTGTGTGTGTAGGACTGCCCATGTATATTTGTATGCTACATGTTAACCTGGGCTGTATTTTTCTTAGGTGCTGTCCACCTTGATTTTTGAGATAGGATTGCTTGCTATCATGGAGCTCCCCACAGGCTAGGCTGGCTAGCTGCTGAGCTCCAGTGACCCCATCTCCCCATAGAATTACAAACATGTGTCGCTATGCCTAGCTTTAACTTTTTTTAAAAAAAAATATGGCTTTTGGGCATTGAAATCAGGACCTCATATCTGCAAGGCTGAACTGTTTCCCAGGTCCAAATTGCTTACTGTATGCTGTCTTGACCATACAGAATATTTATATCAGTTCTAAAATCAAAGCCTTGAACATAGATGAGGAGATCAGCTCTCAGGGGCTGAAGAGATGGCTCAGCCAGCAAGGTGATCACATTCAAAACTCATCCCCTGAGTTTGGTTCCCAGAACTCACATGGTAGAAGGTGAGATATGACTCCTGCAAGTTGTCTCTGACCTTCATACATGTGCTGTGGCACACCTGATCCCCCCCCCCCCCGAAAGAATGGAAAAATAAGTACATGCAGAAAAGATTAAAGGACATTGCTCTAAGTAGTTCTTGCTTTTTAGTGCTGTGGAATAATGCTTTTGTATGCTGTAAAGATTTGTCACTCCTTTGTTTAATAAAATGTTGATTGGTCAGTAGCCAGGTAGGAAGTATAAGCAGAGCAACCAGACTGGAAGACTTCTGGAAAGACAAAGGCAGAGACACAGTTGCAATCCAGATGCAGAGCAAACAAGATAAGAATGCCTTACTGAGAAAAGGTACAAGCCATGTGTCTTAACATAGATAAGAATTACGGGTGAATTTAAGTCTTAAGAGCTAGTTAGTAATAAGCCTGAGCAGTAGACCAAGCAGTTTATAATTAATATAAGCCTATGTGTGTTTATTTGGAACTGAATGGCTGTGGGACCAGGTGGTACAGAAAAATCCATCCACACTTAGTGCTATTAGTAGCCCCAGACCTCAGAACTGTTGTTTGTTTTATGCCCAGATGTTCAAGGTTTTGACTGAAACACTGGACACAAAGACTGCCTGCTCTATGTTATGAACTTCTGGAAGAACACTGCTCTGTTTAATTCCACCTTTCCATCTGCCTTGGACCTGTCTGGTAGAAATTAATCTTGCTGCCTCTCTTGAACATCAGCTGACTGACCCTCCCTTCTTTTTACCCTAGGATCCCTTTGTTCATAGAGAGTCTTTGTGTACAAGAGTGAGAAGTTGTGTCTTTCTTCTAGTTTTGCTTTTCCAGGCTATACTGTCCTCCACATCCACTTCCTCCTTCCTCCTTCCTCTGTTACTCCATTTGTCACTTACAATATCCTTATTCAGAGTGTGGCTTCTGATCTGCATGAAGTCTTGGTGTTTTGTGAATATGGTTCACCCACATCTCCTGGCTCTTAAAAAAAAAAAAGTCAATACCTTTCCATACTGTAGATACTATTTACTCTTAAGTGCTTTTGTGCTAATTAGTGTCAAATTGTTAGTCGTTTGACTTACCTAATTGTTTCCTTAGCTCAGTTTTAAACTTTATATGTAGCCGTATTGTGTTGTTTTGCACTGTTAGATTGTTTCTTACAGAGTACCCTTGTTATTTTGGCCATCTGTAACCATAATAGACTAGGGGTTTCTGTCCTCCAGTCTTCCCAGCTCCAGTGGACTAGGACCCACTGTGAATCTCTAGAATTTTCTCTCTTCATGTTGACACTGGTTCTTTAATGTGCATCTTTTAGAGGTGATGAGCCACAATGCGGCTCAGCTGTGGATTTGTCCGAACACACCCTCAGCCTCCCCACATGCTTGTGCCTCGTTCATGGGATTTGTGTGGGGATTTTGTTGAGTATGTTTTGAAAATACTCTCCTGGTTTCTGCAGCCTCCCACTCCCCTGTGCAGAGAATAACCCCAACCAACAGAGTACAAGTTTTTGTGTGGCGTATAATTCTACACTTCTTGTGTCATTTCAAAAGAGTTAGCTAGTCATCAGGTAATATGAATATGAAAAATGCAGAATTGGAAAAGGAATAAAAATGGTCTTTCTCTTTGATGGAAAAACAGGAAGAAGAAAGAGAAAGGGGAAAGCGAGGACAGAAGAGTTTACCGGCACTTGGCCCTATGTTCTGTTGTGTTATTCCGTCACTGGGGCCCTAACAATCAATAAACATCAATGTTAGTTAACTTAAGCAGAACAGAAATGGATTTGGGCAGGAAAACCAGTCACTCAGCTGCCAATCGGAACACTAGAAAAGCAGTCTCAGGAAAGGCACCAAACCACAGAACCACCACAACCGAGTTCATCTAAGCTTGTCATAGAGACATAGAGACATAGTGGTAGCCACCACAGCATCAGCTCTCACTGGGCACTGGGTGGCCCTGGAGTGACCACTTCCTTGGAGCCCTCTTCTCAGAGATTAGGCCAGGGAGGTGATTCACTTGCTCTCCCTCCCCTTCCTGCTGGGGCTCAGGTGAGCAAGTGTCTTGAGTTGTTTTGAGATATGGGTGGGAACTCGTTAATAGGTAAGTGGCTGTTTAGTGTAGCTAAGGTTTCTAAGCAGACGGAAACCAAGAGGAGTATAGAACTATATTTAAAAAGATGCGTGTGTCTTGACATATTTTTTAAAAAGTAGCTAATTTGGATTTTTTTTAAGTAAAAGTCTCTATTTTTGTGTTGTTGTTGTTAAAATCAAGTTTATGGATTGTAGGAGATGCCCAGATATCCCTGGGTAGGAAAAATAGAAGAGATTTTGTGAGTGGACTGTGGGTGGGTGGGGATGGGAACATGAGCATAAGGTTGGAATGGGAAAAGAAGGGGAAAGTATTGCAAGAGACTACTGGAAAGGGGTGGAGGGCATTTTGAGGTCAGATAAAAAAACTCCTAACTCTATTCTACCCTACCATAGACCCAAAGCAGATTCTTTATTAACCAATGATAATAAAACATATCCAAAGCATAGAGAGGGGAATCCCACATCACAGAGGGGTCAAAGATACCACAACAAAACTCACAGAGTCAACTACTCTGGGCTCATAAGAGCTCACAGACACTGAACCGACAACCAGGGAGTCTGCATGGGACTGACCCAGGCACATTGCATATATGTTACAGTTGTATAACTTAGTCCTCTTTTGGGACTCCTAACAGTGGCAGCAGGGAGTCTCTGACTCTTTTACTGGCTTTTGGGACCCTGCTTCTCAGACTGGATCTCCTTGCTCAGCATTAATACATGGGGGAGTGCTTAGTCTTACTGCAACTTGATATACCATGTTTTGTTGACTTCCATGGGAGATCTGACTTTTCTTGAACTTAAGTGCATGGAGGATGAGTGGATTGAGGGGTGGGAACAAAGAGGGGGGAGGAACTAGGACGAGAGAGGGTGGGGGTGGGAACTGAACCAGGATGTAAAATAAATAAATAAAAAATAAAATAAATATAAATAAAGTTTGTGAAAGACCACCAACAGTAGGACCTGGGCATAACAAAGGTAGAACCAGGGCTTACAGGACTCTGAACTTGGCCAGCCTGCTTATCCATGAGCCATCAGAAAGCTATTTAGCCATCCTCAGAGGTAGAGTATTTGTCTATAAGATGGTCACGACAATTCAAACTTTGAAAGTGATGTGCAGACTAAGGATGGAACATTCCAAATGGAGTCTGTTTACACAATGATCCCTTCACCCGTAGTCACATGGGACTCTGAAGACACTCTTACTAGCATGCTAAATACACATTTATTTTATTTATTTGTTTTGCGATAGGGCCTTGTGTAGCTGAGGCTGCCTTCTGTAGCCTAGGATGATCTTGAACTCCTGGTCTTCCTGCCTTCTCTAACACTCCAATGCTAAGGTTACAGGCATGCGTCACCATGTCCTGCCTAGCAATTTTATTTCCAAAGCATAATTATGTCTCTAAAATTAACTACTAGTATCACATTGTTTCAGTCATTTATATTTTCTGTTTTGAAAGCAAATACTTCAGTTTTCTTCATGATGCTCTTTCACAGGAGGAAGAGGGACTGATAGAACCCATAACCTCACGTACACTGGGCAAATGCTGACCACTGAGCAACCCCATCCCTTCCTATGAACATTTTACTTACACACACATTGTATAACTGTAATCATAGGGTTTATGTTATTTTTGCATATTTCTCCACATGATAGAATGCAAAGTCATTTAATATGAATTTCACAGTTCACCCAGGTGTTTCCTCTGTGTCTGTGTGCCATTTCTGTTCCCTCTCTCTTCACTCTCAGATTAGCCAATGCATCTTTGTGTCTTTGTAGTGGTGGAACACATTCTTCAGGATGAATTCTGAAAAAAGAAGACAACTCAGGTGCTCTGGACACCTGTGGCTATGACAGAGGCATCATTGTGCCTTCCCTCAAGATTTATAGATGAGATGCATGAGACTGAACACCCCAGACACAAGCTTTCCTCACTGTTAGAAACCACAAGACACCCTGGTAGCTACCCTTGAGGATTCTTTGATTTCTCTTTTTGCTAATATTTTCACCCAAAAGTTTTCCCAGTTGGAGGACTGACTATATTAGTTCTCTAGATAAGGTCTGTTTCTCCTGAGACATTTCATCATGAGGCAAGCTCATCCTGAATCTGAACATTTACACACTGAGAACCACAGTTAGGTTTGTTCACTTAGTCTTTTAGGAAAAGTGAATTGAGCAGCCACCAAGTGCTGGTTACCCTGAGCTTTGCTAGGTATAAAGCAGGGACGACCACATGGTTTCTGTCCCTAACACCCAGCCCAGGAAAAGGACACGTAGCACCCATCAGCTAGGGAGAAATGAAATATTATATGTGAGCAGCTGTGCACAAATCAGACGAAGCAAACAGAATCACCTAGTTCAGAGTGGGAGGTCAGGGTGTGCTTCCTTCAGAGTGACAGCAGGTAGAGTTCGCTGAGGGGCGGAGAGAGACGCCACAGTCCCATCCTGGTGGAGGAAGAGGCTACACCTCTGGGGACTGTGAGGGGGCTCTGCGAAGGCAATGGTGAGGGATGAGGCTGGCAGGAGAGCAAGATGCTAGCAAGTTCATCCAGGAATGTTGTAATATGAGTGGCGGCAGGGCTGTGTCCCCGGCACCCAGCCGCCCGCATGGCTACCTTATGCCCCGAAATAATTACACGGAAACTGTATTCTTTTAATCACTGCCTGGCCCATTAGTTCCGGCCTCTTATTGGCTAGCTCTTACATATTGATCTAACCCATTTCTAATATTCTGTGTAGTACCACGAGCTGGCTTACCAGGGAGAATCTTAACCTGCGTCTGTCTGGAGTGGGAGAATCATGGCGACTCACTCATTCGGCCTCTTTCTCCCAGCATTCTGTTCTGTCTACTCCGCCTACCTAATTTTCTGTCCTATTAAAGGGGCCAAGGCAGTTTCTTTATTACTTAACCAATGAAACAACATATAGAAAGATGACCCACCTCCATCACAGGAAGAGCTTGTGTATCATCCACACAGTAGCCAGAGATACAATGAAGGGCTTAGCCCTGGGCTATGCTTACCAGCTCAGTTCTAGAGCAATGAGTCAGACTGCAGGGTGGTTAAGGGAGAGGTTACTAGAAGTCCACCGGCACTGATACCAGTTAGGAATTGACTGCAGTAACCCAGAATATAGAATAAAACGTTGGCCCTGGGCTGGGGATAGTGCTTAGTGGTAAGAGTGCATACTTAAGCCTGCATGGGGCCCTAGGTTCAGTCTCCAGTACTACAAAGAGAAAAAAAAAGGAAAAGATTCAAATCAAAGATTGGCCCTGCATTGAAAAAGTGACAACAGGAAGGAGATAGAAAGAGAATCAGGGCATGGTAAGTGGGGTACAGGTAAGGTAAGTCGGTCACCTCTGGCCACCAGATGGGGGTCTGCTGCATCATATAGCTCAGGCAAAGCTGGGGATAAGATGTACTGAGTTGTAGGTGGGATCAGAGAGTAGAAACACCTGAACAAGTGGAGTGGAAGAGCAGAGAATGCGGGAGGGTGGGGGGGTACCATGGGGTAGTAGGAACCTGGGAAACGTGATGAAAGTCAGGGAGGAATTTACTCAACACCAGGAGAGGTGGGGGCTGAGGATAGATTCCTGGGAACACTGATAATAATCAAGGTCAGAAGGGTGGACTCTAAAGGAGATTGAGATCAGACACATGAGGCGGGTTTATCCAAGGGGATCACGAAGGCCCAGAGGGTGGAGACTTAGGGAGGATGAGGGGAAACACTGAGGGAATGTAGAATGCCAATGGAAAGCACTAAAGGGTTTTTGGAGTTAACACTTGGACATCAGGGTCTGGCCATTGTCTGCTTTGTATGCATGTAGGGTATGTATGTATGTATGTATGTATGTATCTTTGAGAAAATTGGAATGGTTTCCTAGATGCCAGAAAGGATTCTGCTCCTAATGGCCTAATCAGGTGGCTAAGTATCTGAGGTTTTGTTTTTCTTTCCCGCACTGACAGGTGAATAAAGAAGCAGAAACTCTAAATGTTGATGGAACTGAGCAACACAAACATTCTTGTCGTGGTCCTAGGGTGTATTCTCCATCCAGACCTTAGGGTGCTGACTCCCCCAAATCCTTAGGAGCTGTGAAAGAAGAGGGCTAGCACTTGGTAGCCCTTCTTAGGGACTTTGTGCTTCTTTGAAGTTTTTGCTAGGCCTTAGTGGAAATGGTCTTGGCAAAGCATATAAGGAGAGTGTTCCAGGTCTCTTCAAGCTGTTGTGGATCTGAGAATATGAACTCGTCAGAGGGAGTTTGAGTCATCAGTGTGGACTAGAGCGGTGACTCAGTGTATAAAGTGTGTGTCTTGCAAGCCTCAGGGCTCAAGTCAGATCCCAGAAAAGATGGACATGGTGATGAGAGGTGGAAGGGGAGACAGGCAAATCCTTGGAGACACCCTGGCCACCCTGGCTGACTTGTGATAAAAGCTCACGAGAGACCCAGTCTCTAACAAAATGTTAAGGCATCTAAGGACAGACATCTCGGGCTTCCTCTGACTTACACATGTGAGTC
Source organism: Chionomys nivalis (assembly GCF_950005125.1). NCBI lineage: Eukaryota > Metazoa > Chordata > Mammalia > Rodentia > Cricetidae > Chionomys > Chionomys nivalis. The sequence continues at coordinate 7,456,114 of NC_080090.1, forward strand.
AAGCCATGCATTCACACCCCACCTCACATATGTTCCTTCCTTCTACAGGATAATCCTTTGAAGTAATACCTTTGGCCATGTGAGTGTATACTGCTGGAGCTCAATAAGCACCTGCCCTCTAAGTGGTCTGACCGTTGTTTTGTATGTGTGTGTGTGTGTGTTCATACACAAACTCTGTTCATCCCCATACGAGTTCCAGCTTGTGTTCACTTCCAGCATGCTTAGTGTTCAGTTAGTTAACCTGAAGTTAATAGTTCAGACATGGCCCTCTGGAGCCATGTCTCCTAGAGAGAATTCCACAATGTTGTGTAAGCTGAAAAAGTCAGTGCTATGAGCACCTGGGCAGTGCTAAAGTTTCTCTTTTTTTCCCTTCCTGCATCCTCAGCCTCTTTGGGCTCTGCAGAGCAGAGTTCTGTTGCTGGAACCTTTTTGGCTTCACAGAAAAATGGGAGTTAGAACTAGTCTAGATCAGCTTTTTCTTGTCTCAGCCTGTGGTGTTGTGTTTCCTAGGTTTGGGGGTTAGCTGGACCAGAATCCTGTCACCTGCATGGGTACCATTATTCCATACAACGCCATGAGGAAATATTTGTTCCCTTGTGTTATCTTGATTCTAAGAACTTCAGAGCTAATATCTTTACTTGATACCAATTTCAGCCATAAATTTCACTAGACATGTCTTGGACGTAAATATCTTAACCATGAAGGGAAAGTAAAATATTTTTGAATGAACTGTCTATCATAAATACTTATTAGATCATTTCATGGTTGTTACTCCCTTCTTTATTTTTGTTTCTTACTATACTGTTAAAATCTAAAACATATAAACTCCTTTCAAAAAATAATGGAAAATTCTCACATCAGTGTTGGATATTTTGAAAAAAATGTAATAAATTTGATTGACGTGTCTGAATTTCTTCTTCAGGAAAAAAAATCTGGGCTTATAACTTAAGCTTCTGAGACACAAAACATGTCTGGAAGACACGACATGCTAGTGAAATAATTATGTGCACTGTCTTGGAGAAAAGAGTGTGTGTGTGTGTGTGTGTGTGTGTGTGTGTGTGCGTGCTTGTAATACACTATCTATAATTTTCTTTGTTTTCCACTGAGGTTATTGAATAAATAGGAGAGATGCATCTCATCATCTTCCTTCTTGTCTCTGATGGCATGGGGACTAGGTGTCATACATGTCACACAGCCACTCTACCCCAGTTAACCTCGGTCCACATTTCTCTCCCAAGCTAACCTTCGGTCCACATTTCTCTCCTGACCTAACCCTCGGTCCAAAGCTCTCCGGAGCTAACCCTCAGCCTGAATTTCTCTCCCGAGCTAACCCTTGGTCCAGGTCTCTCCCGAGCTAACCTTCAGTCTTCATTTCTCTTAATATTATAGTTTATACATTTTCTGTTATCTATAGGTCTCTTTTAATAGGTCCAGGCAACTTGACGTGTAATTTGTCCTTGCAGGACCAGCATTCTGTTTGAGGAGGGTCTAGGAATGTCTAAATTAGGAAAACTAAAGATTCTGAGAGAGCCTAGACAAGGTTCCATATAAATATGGCTGGTGGCAGCTGCCCAAATTCAGCTCCTGGGATGAATAGTGATGTGCTGGATGTTTTAAGACGTCTTGCCGAACTCCACGTCCTTGAGAAGGACAAATTTGTTCTTAGAATTGGAGAGGTTGGAAGCAAGGACTTCCTCCAAGGAGGTCACTATGGTCAGCAGACTCTCATGGGTACCAGAAGAATAGGGTTTTCAGGGCCAAGTTTTATAAAAGGCAGAATTTAGAGATAAAGATTGAGCATGAAGACAGCCCCAGCTCATCAGGGTACTGTCTCAATTCTGGGTCAAATACTTGCTCTGAGTCCTGTCAGCACTAACCACCTGATCAATACTTAGGTATGTATGTGTCTATACCATCAGACAGCAAAGGGGAAACAGCACAAGGCCTAGCTTATACACTGGTACAAATATTTCAAATGCCAAGTGAGTATAACCCACACCAGGCAGGTGACGGTGACACTGGAAAGATAGAGACAGGCTTGGGAAGTATGAATCTACCTGGCTTGGTAATGACCAGATTTGGGGATATTGTTAGGAGGATCAATAATCATTTTGTCAGGAACATTCATGGAGCCATATATTGTGAGAGATTCATTCCCACCCCTGAGCAGACAAATCGGGTGAATTGGTGAGTGAAATTTTGTTTCTGTGGTTGGTGACCTGCCCCAATTGCCTCAGTGAATCAGGCATTTCTTCAGGAGGTTCACGTGGGCACAAGATGGTGAAAAATTTAAGGTCCTAAGTATAGACTCAGGATAGCTAAGAAGTCATTTCTTCTCATGGACTGGGCTTTATCAAGGGCTGAGAATATTTATCTCCTGTCTCTTTCTCTTAGCAACAAAACCCAGGGCTGCAACCAAGGGGCATCTTTTTATTAGATAGGTAGAATCGACAAAAATAATCATTGTGTGTGACCTTTGATATCACACCTCTTTGTCAGAGTCTTGAGCGTCTCAGTGGGTGTTTCTTTTTGTACTCTCATGAGCTGGATAGGCATAATTTCCCTGTACAACATAAAGAGAATAAATTCCTTAAATTGGATAATAAATTGGATTTTTGTCCATTTGGAGAGGGTAGGTCAAGGTTAGTGCTCTGAGTGCGTTAGCCTGGAATAAGTAAGCAGAATGTATACATAAATATCACTTATGTGCCACTTACATTAAGTTTCGCTGAGGATACATACCCAGAGCAGGGTCCATCCTCTTATCCATATTCATTGACTTGATATAAAAGCACAATGGGATGGGAGTGTTCATTGGAAAATGCTGTGCATCTTGACAGCTGGCATCCAAAATGATGCTGCTATAGATAGCACCTCAAGGGAAAGCAGATTCACGTAGGTAGTCCACACACACGGAGAGGTCGGTCTCTGTCTCCACCTCTCCCAAAGTGCTACCTTGCCTTGAACCCTTCCCTAACATAGGTTGAAAAGAAGCTGCAGTTGGTCAACAATGAATACAAGTCATAGAACAATGGAAGATGACCACCTTTTAGGAAGGTACAGCTCTTGTAAATCCCCTCTTCCAGTGGTAGTCTAGGTCAAATGAAATAGATAGTGAATACTTTCACAAAGAGTGATTGAGTCTGTCTTCCCCTATCTATGCAGAATGATGTGAGTGTAGTAGGCTAGATGTGAGGTTGGGTGGGTGTTATCCAGTGGCCCCAACCATCCAAAAAGCAACTTACTGTCCTGAATAGTCTTCACTGGTTCTTTTCTGAGTTTGCTATACTTTTATTGGTGTGTCTTCCAAACTATGCTTGAGAAAGTGAACAATTAAATGAATGAATAAAATTCTGAACCAATGAAGGGTATTCTCTAAGGGCAATGCAGCTTTGAATTGGAAAATTGGTCATGGGGGCAATGATATAAAATATGTTAGGTAGTAATGATGACTTAAAATTTGGCCAAGCAATCAATGTCTAAGTGCTTTGTGACTATCAAGTCTATCCGTCCTTCCTTTCCTTCCTTCCTTCCTTCCTTCCTTCCTTCCTTCCTTCCTTCCTTCCTTCCTTCCTTCCTCCCTCCCTCCCTCCCTCCCTCCCTCCCTCTCTCTCTCTCTGACTCCACCCTTCTTCCTCCTTTTTTCTTTCTTTCTTTCTTTCTTTCTTTCTTTCTTTCTTTCTTTCTTTCTTTCTTTTCTTCCTCCCTTCCTTTCTTTCTTTCTTCTTTCTTTCTCTCTTTCTGTTTTTCTCTATTCCTCTCTTTCCTTCTTTGAAGAGCAGAGATATTCAGCCGTTTATTCAAGGTCTGGGATGTGACTCAGTGATGGGGTGTTTGCTTAGCAAGTGCTCAGTTGGCCCTGTGTACTCTATCTGTACATGTCATAAAGGAGAGGTGGGGAGAAGGAGGAGAAGGAAAAGGAGGAGGAGGAGGAAGAGGAAGAAGAAGAAGAAGAGGAAGAGGAAGAGGAATAAGAAGAAGAAGAAGAAGAAGAAGAAGAAGAAGAAGAAGAAGAAGAAGAAGAAGAAGAAGAAGAAGAAGAACAACAACAACAACAACAACAACAACAACCAGAACAAGAAGAAAGGAGGAGGAGGGAGGTAAGGAGGGAAGAAAGGAAGGAATGAAGGAAGGAAGGAAAGGAAAGGAAAGGAAAGGAAAGGAAAGGAAAGGAAAGGAAAGGAAGGAAAGGAAAGGAAGGAAAGGAAGGAAGGAAGGGAGGGAGGGAGTATGTCAATTGTGGGTTTTCAGTACTGAATTTTGACTGCTAGGCACGTATGGTAAAATTTGACCCTGTTGGTCATATGTATTGGATCAGCTCTGTAAATCATGCTTGCCAACTGTTTCCACGGCATGTAGTCACTTTACAATTAAACAATTCTATGCTGCAAAAAGTGAACTCAGACTTTGATATTAACCAAAGAATATGATTCTGATAAATAAATACACATTGGAGGAAGGATTCATAATACAATGTGTATTATTATCTGTGGTGTTTCTTCCATTAATATCATATACAGCTCAGAACATAACAAAGAAAAAACAACTGATGTTACTATTAGCTAGAGTTTTTCAGCCTGTTATCACTCTAATGTAGAGTTTCCATAGCTACTGCATAAATAACTATTCTGTACACTTATGTAGCAGCCAGTGAAGGTGAAAACTTCTCATTTACTTAATTCTCATTTAATTTGATTCTTATTTTTTCCTTTGCCTCTCTGCTTTTCTCTGTCTCTTAGCCCCCTTCCCTCTTCCTCCCTTCCTCTTTCTTGAGAATGGGGCTTGCTATGTCTCCCTGGCTGGCCTAAAACTCATTATGTAGCCTTTCTATCCCTAGCTCGAGGTCTCCTGCCTCAGCTTTGCCAGTCCTGAGATCATCCTCTTCTGCCACCACTGCTAACCAATTCCCATTTCTCTGAAAAGGAGAGGCAGGGACAATGGAGAACATGGTTTTATTAATGAATTCATTATACACAGTAGAATGAAAAATAGCCTCAAAGATTTTTCCATGATCTTTTTAATTTTTTAAGCCTCTGGGTAAATTTCTGGAGCATCATTGGACAGTTTTTTTTGTTTTTTTTTTTTTTGCATTGAGTATTTTTGTAAGCCTCGCGCCTACATAGACATACATATATGATATGCTCACATACTCATTTGCAAGCCTGTGAGCACCAATTCCCATAATTCCACAGCATCAGGACACCATGTGATATTAGGAAGTTTTTCACTTCAGATTAACTTGTCACTCATGAGCCTCTGATTCTGACTGTGCCTACAGAGTTTTAGTGGATGGATTTACCTGTAAATCACATGACCCAAGGAATCCAAAGTGAGTCATGTCAATGCCATGCCTGTCCCAGCATTTGATGGTTAACTCCAGGGCCCTCGTCTTTCCCAGATGCCCTTATATATTTCCTTTTGAGAACTTCCAGGGCCCTACCAACCTCCCAAGTTCGCTGACTTTTCGGTGATCATTCCTAGCATTAAGTATATAAGCCAAAGACAACAAATCCTGTCAATTTTTAAAAGCAATGTACCATGCATATACATATAGATCAGTAGATACTGATCATTTATTACTTCACATATAAAATTGGGTGAACACATCTGTAAATTTTTAGATTAGAAAAATAAAACATGATATACTGGGGAGATGACTGAGGAGTTCAAAAAACTTCTGTTCCTTCCAGAGGACCAGGGTTTGGTTCCCAGTACTCATGAGAGGTGGCTCATAGCCATCTGTCACTCCAATTCCAGGGATCCAGTGTCTTTTGCTTGTTTCCAAAGGCACCAGCACAGACATGACATTTGCACACACACATAAAGAAAGAAAACTTTAAAAAATAACACATGGTATCAAGTGAAGCTTGTAGGATTGCGGACCCATTCCTGTCTTCCATAGGCCAAGCTACCGACTTTTGGACAGATGTTGTATACCGCAGCTGGTCCACAAAGGCTGTGGGGAGACTCTGTGCATCCTACACCAAGACACAAACCTACCAGGGCAGACCCATCATATATCTATCTGTTCCTTTGAGGGCAAGTTTAATTTTACTCTCAAATTCAATGTGATTTGGATATTACTATGTGAGTCTTGTTAAAATATGTAAATAGGGCATTTGCTAAACTGTCTTTATTTAGTGTTCTCTTAAGTGATCATAAAATTTTAATGACTATTATTACTGATACTCTAATAAGTACTTCAATGAATTTTCTGGTGGTTAAATATAATTTGTATCTGACTCTAGAATCTCAATATGGGAATTTTAATATTGAAGCATTACCGTAAAATATTCACGCCATCAGCCTTCCATATTGCAAAACCGTAGAATAAATGCATGTTGATTTGAACTTAAATCTTTCTGACACCCACTGGTTTGGGTGTCATGAAATCTTGTAATACATTAGCCATTCCGCCAAGGGAAAGTAGCTTGCGTTTTTAGAGCTCTTACAAATTGATGTTAAAATTCTTCTTCCCCCAACCCAAGCAGGTCCTTTCTCTTACAACCTAATTTTGGCCATATCTACGAATCATTTCCACAGGCAGATAGTGCTAGCCTTTCGAGGCAGTAAGTGCTCAGTGGGGTCAGGCCACGAGATTGGCATTCCTGTTATCAGGCTTCTATTGCTGGACCTAAGGGCCAGGGATATAGGTGATTCATTGCTGGATGTTGAAATACTTTGGGTCTCTTTGAACTCTGCTGTGGGATACTGTGTCTTCCTGTTAAAAAATCCTTACCTTGGTGGTTTTGTTTGTTTGCTTTAAGGGGGGTCCGGCTGGGCTGTTAGTCGGAAATGTTCCCCCTCTGTCATGTAAGAGATTAGCAGGAGGGTAAAGCAGCCCTAGCTGGTTGTCTGTGCTGCCATTTGATTGGGCATTGGGCACGGGACAGGTTTTTAACAGTAACACTGCCTGGGTGTTATGTTCCGAGTCATGAAAAGTTTCTTAATGGTTTATAAATAGTGTCACCTATTTATAGCCTTCCACCACCCCTCTTTTAGGAGCACTTTCGTGCGGCCTTTGGTTTAACAGAAGTTGTGCGTGGCATGTGGTTTGTTTGGAGCTTTGTAGTCAAGTGGCTGGCAAGCATCATGTCATGTGATGAAGCCTTTAGGTAAGGAAGCTGAGAGGCAAGAGCCATCATACAACAGATCCTGAAGACGTGGAGCGGATGAAAATCGGCTGAGTGTTTATTATGAAGATGTCACCTGGTGGGTGCGCAGGATTCATTTGAGATCTCCACATACGGGGGAGACTTCTGTGCCATTAAAAAGAGAAAACAGAGGAAAAGAACTGGGATGATAGGATTCTTGTGGGAAAGAGCCCAGCAAGCACGCCCTTTATTGGGATCTTTGGGGAATATTTATTCTCATCCTGGAGGCAGAGGGAAGATTTTAAAGTTAATAATATTACTTCCGCTTCATTCTTTCCTTCCCGGGTGCTCACAAGCAAACATGAAAGCCAGCTCTGTGGCTCCTTTGTCCAATAGAGACACTAGGTGAAAAGCAGGAAGGGCTTTGGAGAGAAACGAGAGAGGGAATGGGGAAAGATCAGCTCTGGGGTTTGTGGCAGTCTGGAAAAATCACCGAAAGCCTTGGCAGAACCTGGAGCCAGATGGAACACAAGGAAAGCAGGAGTCTGTTAGAAATGTAGGTAGGCTGGCCGGCCATGTCTACAGTCAGTTGTCTCAGAGGGTTCAGATCAACACCATGTCACAACTCATTTGCGTTTATAAGCCTGTGAAGAAGAGGATGTTGGGCTCGCTTGATAGTTTAGTGGATAAAGTGCTCACCTGAGTATGAAGGCTCTGAGTTAGTGTCCTCTGCAGTCACCTAAGTCCAGACACACCAGTGTGTGTGTGTGTGTGTGAGAGAGAGAGAGAGACAGAGACAGAGAGAGACAGAGAGAGAGAGAGAGAGAGAGAGAGAGAGAGAGAGAGAGAGAGAGAGAGAGGGAGAGACTGCAGTACTTCTACAGTGAGGTGGAAAGCACAGACAGGAGACCCACCAAAAGCCAGGTAGCCTGGAGGACACAGCCACAAGCAAACAAGAAACCTTTCTCAAGTAAGGTGTAAGAAAAGGAGCGACACCCAAGGTTGTTTTCTAACAGCCATACCAGTACCCTACCATGATTTTGTTCACACTCACGTACATAAATATGTACATACACAAAGCAGACGTGTGGAAGTAGAGGGGTGAAACTGACCTTTCTCAAATCTTTCTCATGATGTATTTTGACTTGAGAAGGGTTCTTGTGATAGGACACAGTCAATCTAACATCTAGGAATGTTCTGGCTTAGTGTACCACCCATCAAATGATTCCCCGGCAGAGCATATACTAAGAATTCAACCCCAGTTTCCTGGTGGGCATTTAACGATAGCAGAAGGCCCGGCTCCACTCTGCATGGTGAGGGACTTTTTAATGAGACACCCCAGGGACACACAGGAACAGGAATCAAAGCCCAGTGCCCACGTTCTGGGCCTGACAGCAGTTGTGGAATGTCGTGAAACTGCAGAATTCTGGCTGCAGATCCAGAGCCAGCTCAAGGCTGTAGGTAGAATTAGCACACATATGATTCCTCTAGTGTGTTCAGAGTGAAGCTGTGCCTTCTGAAGGTAATCTCTGTAAGACGTCTTCTGGACAGTATTCCTTTTATCCCCTATGTGTAACAGTAGCATCAAACATTGAAACCAAGAGCATTGGAAAGATCTGGTATGGTAAGGGTGGATCAATGCTGATCAAACTGCTGCGTGCCAACACAGTGACTTCCCATCCAGGCTGGGTGGTATTGTGTGGGCCAATGAATTTTAGGGTGATTCAAGTAGGAGGTATTTCAAAATATCTATAATAGACCCTAACATTGCTCATAAGTCTCCCTGCTTAGGTAGATCACGTATCGAGCTACAGAGCAGACGATATTGTGCCCCCAAAGCTTAATGCGCAGCTCTGTTTCTTTAGCAGAGAGTATTCAGAGGGTCCACCCAGGCTTTCATTTTCTGCAAACAAAGTCATTTCACAGATATTTCCCTGAAGCCTGGCGTTAGCCTGCCTGAAGGTTTGTGGTCAACAAAAGTCTTTGGGGACAGATCTTTAGTCTCTTTGAAGTACAAAGTCATTGCCTGTTCTGAAAAGTGACAGGCTCGTGTCACCCCAGACAGGTCTGAATGGAGCAAAAGCCTGAAAGAATCAACTTTCCAGCTGTTCTCGTAGTTGAGAAATATTAGATAGTTTCCTTAATCTACCTCTTGACTCTTCAGTCTTCGCTCTCCGACTAATCCGCCTTTTGTCAGCCAGGGGATCAGACAATTAAAGTACACTGAAGGACCCTTCCTGTATCTGGGCCGTGGCTTCTATCGTGCGTCCCTCAATTATTTCCTGGAGTCAGTATTATTATTTTTTTAAGCCCTCGCGAGGATGTCAACTTGAGTAAGTTAAGACACCCTGCTGCCGGGGCTGTTTATGCTTCGGTGCCTTGTTAAAGGCACCAGCTAAACAGAAAATGCGGTATAAATATGTTTGATGAGTCATTTAAGGAGCCAGCCAAGAGACATTACAATTCACTCTTGAGTCCATTTTTAGAACTAACTCTTGCAAGACTCCTCTCTGCAGGAACACTTCCCCTGCGAGAGCTGACAGGGCTGCATGCCTGCCTTTATTGTGATACTGACATTTAAACAATAAAATAAAGCCATTTAAAACAAATAGTAATGCTTTAAGTGTCTGGGCTGTCAAGATATCAAATTATATAACTTGGAAAAAATCAGAATTCATTGTTAATGGTATGCACTTAACACAAAGGGTCGCGGAGGACTCTGCCGGTCCACATTCAGTTTCCGTGTTGGAGACGCAGGCTGTGTTCCTTTAGATAGGATTGACTGTACGCTCTTAAATGGACTTGACTCTAGCACAATCACTGTATTCAAATGTCAGAGGGAAAAAAAAGTAGAGCGAGAGAAAGAGGATGTCACAGAGGGTCACAAATTATGTTGGATTTTGACAGATTGTAGCCTTGCTGTACAAGAGCGGTAACATCTCATTTGTCAGTGCTTGATCTGGAAGTGTGAGGATGGGAGCGGAAGGCCCTCCATCTCCGGCACAATTTAATCGCTCCGAGACGGACAGTGGTGGAGGAACCAAGCCACCTGCGTGCACACCGCACCACAGATCTGCTTTAATTTAACCCTTAGTCCTCTGGGTAACGGTGTGCACCCTTTCTGTTTGATCTGCGAAAGTTGTGTTTCTATAAAGCCCCAGTGTGGGATTTGGGGACGAGGGGCTGGTCAGTTCAGTGCAACCTGGACAACATGGCGCTAGGAAGATACTCAAAGTGGCAAACAATGCAATCCTGAAACAAGCGGAGGAAAACGTCGGCATCCATGCTCCAAGCGTATACAAGAACCACTCTGAAAACTGAAACTCATTCCCCATTCCTAGTGGGTCATCTTTTGGATACGTTGTTGCTGTGAATTTTGCAGAAAAGCAATAGAGGGGAAAGTTAGAGGACTTTTTCCTCACCCAGGATACTGGGAAGAGGTTTACAAAGCTAGCCACAGTGCTCAGCATCAGAGATGTTCCCTGGAGAGTTTCAAGATGGGACAAACAGTAAGATGTGATTGTGTTGACACTGCTGGGTGTAGAAGGGTGCAATTTTGATTTCATCAAACGATAAACTAACCAACACACCGAGCACTGTGCCACAGTACCTAGAAGCCTACGTGGAGTCCTGCAGAAAAGCATGTTAAATGTTGTTTCTGTGGGCTTTCGGTATCTCTTAGCTAGAATCTCAAATAATATGTCTGATGAATTAAAAGAGTCAATTTCATAGCGACTGTGCCCAAAATAAATTGGCTTATAAAGAACTGTCAAAATTGTCTTTTTTTCTAGGTCTGATAGAACATTCCTATAGTACCAGAACCCTGCAGGATGAGGCAGGAGGATCTCGAGTTTTGTACCAGTCTGGGCTACCTAGTAACACTTTATCTCAAGAATCCAAACCAGGGGCTGTGGAGTTTGTTCAGTCTGTAATGACCTCAGCACACATGAAGACCTGAGTTTGATCCTCAGAACCCATGTGAACAGTCTAGTGTAATGGTGTAAACATTTGGAACCCTAGTTCTGAGGAGACGGGAGCAGAGCCACTGAGACTCCCTGACCAGTCAGCCTGGCATAACTACAGAGCCCCAGATCTCAGTGAAAGATCCCATCTGAGAAATTAAAGTAGATTTCATTTGATTAATCATACCTGAGGTTGACCTCTGGCCTCCACACACACAAACTTAGACACACTTTCACAATCATTCACGCACAAAAACACACCCCCCCACACACAGCGAAACACACACACACACACACAGAAACACCCCCCCACACACACACAGAGAAACACACCCACACACAGAGAAACACATACACACAGAAACACATCCCCACACCCAGAGATACACCCCCATCTCCGTACCCCATCCCCTCACACATCAGTTAATTGACCAAGAACACAGACTGAAACCAACCTAAATCAACAAAGCAAACAACAGCAGCAAAAGCCTCACACATTCTGTGTTCTGAAGCTCTTCAAATAATGACTTTTGCCGGGGTTGAAAGCACTAAGAGAGGTCTTCTCTACTCAGTAGAAATACTTTCGTGACTTTCACATGCTGCCATGACAGCTTCAGGGGACATGGGACGATTGTTTCATCCAGAAAATTCCTGGTTTTCAGACGCACAGTGAAAGATGTCTTAGGAAGAGTCCACTTCAGGAAAAACCCCCAACAGCAATCCAGAACTTTCCAAAAGACTTTCCCTCGTCTTCACGGAATCTTTCCCAAAACCAAAGAAAATTTTCTCTGGAATTACTTTAAGATACCGTGGAAACCAGAGACAGTTCGCAGTGGTGTTGGCAAAAGCTGAAAACGTTGCTGGAAGTGAGTTGGATACTGCCACCGACAGAGGGGAAGGCTCCCGAGGACCAGACCAGTTATCCGGCTTATCCTGGCCTGTGTGTTCACTTGGCTCTCACCCTCCCATAATTCCCGCTAACAGCTCTTTTAGGCACTATCCGTGTAGGAAGTCTGTGTGTCTCCTCAGCAACACTGAGTTATCCCACCGTACTACCACAGGCACCCAGGTAAAGGTGGCCAAGCATGCAAGGTAAACAAGTCGGTCAGGCCGGTTTGGAGGAGCTTGGATTTTTACAGCAGGATTTTGAGGAGTCTAACATGATGTGGTTTTGACACTGCTGGTCCAGTAGGTGATGTGGGAGAGAAGATTGTGAAGGCACTCCCTGCCCTGCCTCGGGACACTGAGCTGTGCTGGTGTGCTTGGGACTAGCACAGAGAAGAGGTGAGGGATGCAGGAAAGAAGGGGGGTGTAGCAGAAAGGGGGGGCACTGTGAAACTATCTTGGATACATACAGGTGCTGTTTTAAAGTGATGGAGGGTCACCCCCAACCTCCATTAGGTCCTTACTGTTATCCAAGGTATCTGTTCATCCACTTCAGTCATGGTCACCAGGACTAAAGGGGTTCTTTACTAGCCTCTGGCTGCTATCTGTCCTTCCCTTCCTTCCTCTCCCTTCCCCTTCTCTCCTCTCCTCTCCCCACCCTTCCCTCCCTTTTTCTTCTTTCCGTCTCTCCCTCCTTTTCTTTATTTCCAAGAGTCTTTTCAAAAATTTGTTGTTATTATTATTATTATTACAGATGTCGGGGTGATGTATACTGACACACCTTGGCATTTGGGGGTCAGAGGGAAACTTAGAGAGTTAGTTCCTTGGCCTTTCTGTGGGTTCCCAGGATTGAACTCAGGCCATCAGCCTGGTATAGAATGCACTCTTAGACATTCAGGATCTCCCTGGGCCAGGAGTACTCCTTGAGCGCATCAGGTCCAGGGGAACCGCCACAGGAGTACTCCTTGAGCGCATCAGGTCCAGGGGAACCGCCGTTCGTTTTCTTCTATCATTTTGTAGCTCTGCCTTGAGACTCACCTCTCTCTGTCCACCCCTTCACCACACTGCAGTACCGTTCCCTTGCCTTCCTCATCTAAGCTGCAGAAATGATCCTCAGGCAAACGAAGTCCCCATCTTTCTCCATGGTCCAACCTTACCAGTATGCATGAAACAGCCAATCACATGTAAAACCTTTATTTTTTCCCTGGTCTTCCCTGCGGGACATAGGTTTAGCCATCTTGCCCACTCATCTCGCAGCCTGCTTTTAATGCTCCTTTGTTACTGCTCTTCATCCTCTCAGTCCGAGTACCTTCCTTATTTACCACTGTGCCTGGCAGATTTTAGCATATCTGGAAAAACATTTACTTCTATCTTGAGAGTCTTTGGGAAAGCTCAGTTGCTTCTCACTCCGGATTATTTTGCCTGCCTCTAACTTAGCACAAATTTAGTATGTGTGTTACTAAGTCCCCCTGTGGATTCTGCAGCACTGGGGACAGACCGTAAGTTTTATCCATGTCTGACCTCTTCTCATCAGGACCCTGAAACCCATCACAGTGCTTAGACCCAGAACATCTCCCAGCAACATTGTTGATAGGTCATTGGGCCAATATATTCCAGGAGCCATTTTCTGGGGGCTTCCTCAGATTGTGTGTATGTTTATGCACATGAGTGCATATGTGTATCTCTGTGTGTGTGATATTTGTCATAGACCTGACCTCTGCAGACACTTCTACATGTTTCTCTGCATCTAGTGCCTCTGCTGAGCTATGTTAGCATTCGTTGAATTGTTTCTTCTGCAACCTCAGGAGAATCTGGCCATTGACTTGGGTGGGAAGAAAATACAGGCTAGGCAGAGAAATGACGAATGGCCCTCCCATGTCTTTCCAGGACTTGCTATTTAGCAGACAGCATCCTGGATGTCTTTGGTCATCTAGATTATTTGTCTCACAGGTTGTGTGATGCCTGAAATCACTTGAGGCGCCGTGATTCAGGTGCCTTCTGTACTCTGAGCTTGTTTCCTTTGCTAACTTCTTTTTGGAGTTACTGCTCCAGTCAGCCTATGGACGGTGCTTACCAGTGTTCGTGTCAACTCTAAAATAGAGGTGTACATCACACATGCATCCAATACCACTTTCCTTCCCACGTGTTCTTACAGACAAGGAAACTGAGGTTTTGATGCTATTTGGGTTGTCTCCCCAACTCAGAGCTAGACACAAATGGGCTTCTGGAGGATCCATATCCACACTTTAGCCCCGAGAAGCTATAACATACGTCCTCTTCATAAGTCAGGGGCTTTTTAAAGATATCTGATCTCATACAACCTAAGTCAGATGGGCGTGGCTGGGAGGAATGCATCCTTATTCTTTAAATGTTTTTAGTCTCTAATGTTCATCAGTTTAACTTATTAGAGATGAGAAAATTAGTCCTGGATACAGTTGACTGCTGGGAGATCAGAATCTCCTGGTTTTCTAAACTCAGTGTTCTCCTGCTCATAGTAATTCCAGTTTGAAAAATAGGTGCATGTTTTAGGATAATTTTGGACCCTGGAACCAAAGAGAACTTGGAATATCTTGTACAAATGATGCAGACTTCACATTCATGATACCTACGGTTCTTAAAAATGGTGGGTCAATTTTAATAACTTGTGCTTCTGTTGCTTAAGATGTGACCTCTAGATTGAAAGCACATGGGCTGCCCTGCGCTTTGCTCCCTACCAAACTCTGGACTAGAAGCCAACAGGGACCCGGCCCCCCTGAGTCTCACGTTTGTGGAGACTGATGACCCTTGAGGGTGACGGATGCGACTGGAGAGGTGCGGGAAGCCACCATACCTTAAGTATGGGAAGGAACTTTTAAATGAGACTGTAACGTACAAGACACGAGGTGACAGCCATCACCAGATAGAATCACAGGCCAAGATTCTGCGTGGCAGAATGAACTTTGTCAGAGTTTGACAGCAAATGCCGTTATATACAGCGTACATTAGCTATACTATTGCATCAACAGCAACCAAAAAATGTCAGTGTTTGCATCTGCTGTAACTGCGTCAGAATGTCCTAAGGGAGGAAACACTATGATTAGCGTAGAATTCAGTTGCGAATTCTTTCCTTACTCAGAAACTTTTCTGTTTTACTGGCTCTTGTTTGAGCCGCTAAGGATCCTGCTTTACAATCCTCACAAAGCAGGCATTGTTCAAACCCTACACCTGCTTACTCCCCCTCTTACTTCCGGGAAGAGAAGTCAACACCAAGCTGCATCTCCACCCTAAACATAGATTTTCAACAACTATGTAGCTTCCATTTTGTAACACACAACAGGGAAGATGGAAGAAGATTCTAAGTCCGTAGCTAGGAGAGGATCTCACGGGTCCAAGACTTTTGCACAGTGCAGAAGCCACGTTTCCATTTATATACTTTCACAGGGCACACGTCCTCCTCTGGATTCTTCTGGATACACTAATTTTAGAGGGGTTTGTAGACTAGAGGAAGATGGTGGAGCTGTTTGTCTAACACGATGCAATCTGATTGCTTCATTAGCTTTTAATAATATGCTTGGTGATTTCTGCCTCTTTAAAATGAGCTCTTGTCCCTGAGAACCATCAGGCCAGGGGACTGTATCAGCACCTCTGGCCTGGGAGACAGGTTAAGCGGACATCTGCAGGGCATCAGCTGTCGAGCCCAAAATAGAACAGTTGTATCTGCCGCCAGTGTGTGGACACTGGGGTACCCCTGCCTGCACAGACAAGCCCATGGCACTGTGCACCTCAGCCTTCTTGCTGCTGTTGGTAGTAGATCCAAGGATGAGAAGCTTATGGTTTGGCAAATGTGTGATTCCTTCAGAAGGACTTAGGATGGCTCAAATACCTTCTTCTCCCCTCCCTATGCCATGATCTCTACAGTCAAAAGATGGCAGTGAATTTATAATTGGAATGCCTGTATGAAAGCCCAGGCTGCTGTGCACACATGAAATGCCCATTGTTTCAGGAGAGTGTCTTCGGAACCCATAATCGTGGAAAAAGCAATAAAGGATAATATTTAAGTTGATAAAAGATGCAAACATGGCTTTATTGGGTTTCCAAATTCAAATTAAAAGAATAAATATCTCATCAGTGACACTAATTAAAGATTGGTCAAAGATTTGTCTGTGTCTCATATGGCAAATACCAATCAGTGCTGATAAAGAGAAGTAACATTTATTGGACTTCAGTTATGGACAGAAATGATTATCAAGGACTCCGATTTACTGAGGAATGCTCATTTGACTCTAACTTGGCATTCAGGTGACACGGTAACTCTGTGATAACCACGCCAGACTCTTCCCTCCGCATAGGGAAAGTCTGCTGTGGAGTTGCTTTCAGAGTTTTCACCGTAGAAACTTTATTCTTTTGTTCTTGCACGGTTCTGTGTGCTTTGGGGATTTTCACTAGCCACCACTGTTGTTTATTTTAAACAACAACAACAAAAAGATATTTAAAATATAGAATGAAATTTTGTTATATATTGTTTTATTTTACAATTATTCTTTGGATGCTTTCTTGTTTTTTAACAAGAGACAGGAGAGACAGAAAGGATGAAGATTCAGATTAGGATCTGGGGAGGAGGGGAGTTTCTAAGAGGAGTTCAAGAAGTGGAAATGGTAAGCAGAATATATTATATGAATAGAATCTATTTGGGAAATTGGAGAAAAATGAAAGAAAAAAGCAAGGTGCTACATCCGTAACAATAAAACATGGCAGATAGATACACAAGGACCACAGTTCAGTGGCAAGCCTGACAAGTTCAAGGCCATCCTGGGCTACATGAACTTCTGTCTCAAAGCAAACTAGCAAAATGATGACAGGACCTATGTTACTAAGGTGATTAGCATTTGATCGCTATAGCATGTTTCTTTTCCATGTTGAGTATTCCCCCATCTCATCAGAAGCGGATCTCTGATGAAATGGTAGGCCCAAACACAGCCGCTGTGAACAGAGAATAAAGAAGAAGACACACTACGATGCTGCAGTGACAGCCCTGGATCCTCCAGTGGCTCTAGTCAGTGATTGGTGGATCACCTCTGTGTTCCACGATTGCACAATCAGCCTTGGCTGCATATGCGTGCGGTCCAGTCTGTGACCACTGTATCTAACTTCGTTCGTTAGGTTTTGAAGTTGTAAATGACCACACAGTTGCTCATTGGGTCCACTTCCCTGAGCCTGCTGTGGTGGATTTCATGTATGAATTTA
Organism: Chionomys nivalis; assembly: GCF_950005125.1. Classification (NCBI taxonomy): domain Eukaryota; kingdom Metazoa; phylum Chordata; class Mammalia; order Rodentia; family Cricetidae; genus Chionomys; species Chionomys nivalis. Next base: position 7,473,278 of record NC_080090.1, read on the forward strand.
TATGAAAAGGTACTTTGTGAATTAGACATGTGTCCATGTGTACTCACAAATCTCAACAAGTGACAGCAGCCTCAGTGGGCAGCTTATTCTGACATCCAACCCAACCATTTTCCTCGAGGCCAGGGTCGTGAGAATGTGTGAGGTCTGTGTTCAGACGGAACCATCCTTACCTCTGCAGGTACCAGCATCTTGTCAGATTAGAGAGAGGGACCTTCAGCCGTCATAAGTAGCATACCTTCATTAATGTGGAAGTCCTGTACAGTTTCTTAGGTCAACAAAATCATTCTGGATTCAGTCACTGGCAAAGTAGAAGGATGTTCTCTGTGAATAGCCAAGATTCCTCCAGAGATACACAGAGATAGTCAGGAAGGTCCTTGTCGAACAAACATAAAGGCTTGAGTCTTTTATCTATAGAAACCATATTTTAAAAGGAGAGAATGGCTGGAGAGACACTTCCTGCACCTGCAGAGGACCCAGGGTTCAGCTCCCAGCACCCACTTGGCAGTCCACAACCATATGTACCTGGTTCCCGGGGAGCTCATGCTCTCTATGGGCTTCTGTGGGCACCAGACATGTACATGGTGCACATACACACATTCAGTTAAAACACTCATGTGTGTGTGTGTGTGTGTGTGTTTGTGCACGCATGTGTATAATGGTATGACAGTGCTTGTCTGTAATCCCCGTGCTGGAGAGGCAGGGCAGGAGGCTCCTTAGGGCTTCCATCCAACAGCCTAGTCAAATCTGTGAGTTCTAGACTCCATGAGAGATCATCTATGAACAAACAAAAGTACATGAGGTTGAGGAGGAACACCCAACACTGACCCCAGGCCTCTACATGATCATGCACACACATGCACATACCCTTCCACCCACAAGCATGAGCACACACACCCACAGCCACTCTCAAATCCACAGAAAAGCTACAGATTGATCTCCAATATCTAATGAAAATTTGCCTTTTTCTGTTGGTGAGATGAAAAGGTCGAGGGCTTGGTGATATCTCCCTCCAACCTCAACAGCTAAAGCCTGTACATGTGTGTAGATACATGCCTATTTGAAGCCTTTTTTTGGCTAGCAGATACGTGAAACAACAGAGTTAGAACAGCTCTCAGCTTGACCCCAGCGTGCAACTGTCATCCTGTCTTCTCTCCTACGTACCTCCTTACATACCAGGCACATTGAAATTCACATTTCAATTTAAAATGAGTTAAATACACCGTGGCTTTCAAATACATGGCTGGTTTTTGTTCTTCTCATGTTATATTAATATTAATACCATGGTGTCTTCTCTACCCTTGCATTCCTTGCTGACTATCTGATAATTGGTTTGGGGAGACTACTGGCGGTCATCTTAGTTTGGCTTTTTCTTTTCAAAGGAAAGAGTGGCCAGTAGCAAAAGGAAGGAATGGCCATAAAACGGTAGCAAAAAATTGAAAAGAAGATTGAATCTCTGGCCAATTTGAAACATATCCCAGAGAATCCATAGAGAAAAAGATAAAGTGTGTTGACGAGTAAGGTAACTAAACAGGTTACACACAGCCAGAGCAAATGGAGTTAGCCCATTGTCCATGTTTAATTTCCTATTAGTCCCTGGCGTTTACTACCATGTCTGAGTTTGGGCAACTGTAAATTCAGTTAAATACAGTGCACTGTCTAAACATATCACAGCTCCAATCAGTCACTCCAAGTGCTGATAAGAAACCTCTTGTATTATTGAATCTACAATGGGGAGGTCCTGCAGGCACCAAGATAAGGGACAGGTATTTCCTGGTTTGTTTTGTTTTTTTTTACCTGTGGGGGAAGCAGTGGAAGATGGGGGCTGGCACTGCCCTCACATCTCTGACAGTTATTACTGCTTTCTGATTTGCATTATGGGAGCAATGTGATTCTGTCTTCCTTTTGGAGGGTGTACTATGTCTCTCTTCAGTTTTGACTTAAACTCTGTGAATCAAAGAGAAGGCGAGCAGGGTAGTCAGCTTTTGCTAGTAAACAAGACATAGGAAGCAAAACTCAGATTTTTTGTTATTCTGGAGAAAGCATGACCCTCGTTAGAAAGTTCTTTTCTTTTTCTCTTTAATTTCAGCTCGTTTTCTTGCTTTTCTTGCAGGCTGGGCACACGAGGATGAAACTGTTTAGTTTGCTTTTCTATTTGATAGTTGCATTGAGATGTTTGCTTAGGGTTCTGTAAGGATTAATTTTCAATAGCTATCAATAGCTATCACAGAAGGCTAGATCCATACACACCCCAAAGTCTTTCTCATATATGATTGTTCTTTCCTGTTGTTTCTCACATACGATTGTTCTTTCCTGTTGTTTCTCATATACGGTTGTTGTTTTCTGTTGTTTCTCACATGATTGTTCTTTCCTGTTGTTTTTCACGTTCGATTGTTCTTTCCTGTTGTTTCTCCCACACAATTGTTCTTAACTGTTGTTTCACACAGACAATTGTTCTTTCCTGTTGTTTCTCCCACACAATTGTTCTTAACTGTTGTTTCACACAGACAATTGTTCTTTCCTGTTGTTTTTGTCACCATTTTAAATCTTGCACAATTACATGACACCAACCATTCAATGATTGGGAGACTGTAGACACCTGATCTTTCCTTATTAGACATCATTGCTATTTTTATATTCTATTTTAATTTTTGCCAGGAAGATGTTAGCTTGGTTCCAAGAGATGTAGAGTTTCCCCCCACTCTCAGGACCACCACTCAGAAGCTGGCTGATGGATGAGTGGCCAGTGACTTGGTGTGAAGATCAGGGACCCACCCATTGCGCACTTGGTTTTTAATATGATGATTGATCAGGTCTGCAAACGACCCCAGATGTCTTAGCCTTTGCACAGCTGTGAGCATGCAGATTGCATTGCTTTTATTTGGTTTTGTGAGTTTGTGTTTCCTCTTCCCCAGACAGATGTTTTACTGCAGCTGGCGTTTGTTGAGTAGATTGGTTCACGTGCTGGAATTCTCTTTCCCTATAACACTGTGCCCCAACCAGCAGCAGCACTGAAAAAGGAAGAGAACACAGAGGAACCTCCTTGATCAAGTTCTAACTTAAGCTGCTTTTTCTGGTGACTTTTCTTCTTCTATTACTGAGGCCTGAACCAGGCCTAAACACATGCTAAGCACATGCTAAGCACATGAGAAAATCTAAACTGCACTTCCAGCTCTCTTGGCTACATGGTGTTAGCCTGCTTTTTCTTTTATTTTCTACTTTTTTGTATGTATGTGTATGTTTTGGTGTGTGCATATGTATGTGTTTTGGTGTATGTGGATGCACATATATGTGTTATGTATGTGCAGATGAAAGGACAACCACAGGGGCTGCCCTTTTTGAGACAGAGTTTCTCATTGGCCTGGAACTTGTCACATTGGCCAGATGAACTTGCTCCCCGACTTTCGGGGATCCTGTCTCTAGTGCCAACCTTGTAGTGTTGGCATGACAGGCAGGTATTCTGTATCATTGAACATGACTTAGCGTGTATTCGGGGTGACCCATGTTGTTACTTATGCATGTGCCATCTCCCTAGCCTCATGGGACATGGATGGTTTTTTGTCCTTACTGAAACACAAGCTTACCTACTGTGCAGCATCGCCTGCCCACTGCCCACTCATTAATGAGCCAAAGTAATCTTCAGTACAGCCAGGGTTGGCATCCCAGTAGAGTCAAAAGATGTTTCTTCCTCACATGCATACTGCTATGTGGCAGCTGACAAGAAATGCTGCTGTCTTCTGAAGGTTGAAAAAGTCGAGAATAAATTTCTGATCCTAGGACCACAGGGAAGTATTTTAGGTGCTCTAAGCCCAGGATAATGATGCGGAGATGGTAGTTCCTGGTGACCCTGGGTCTCAGCAGCAGATTATTGGATCGTGACAAGTGAGCCAGACAACTCCTAATGTCACAAGATGCATTTTTCAAAGAAGGTCACTGCTGCTAATGATAAGCTTGGCAGACAGAGTCTTGAGGAAGCCCCCTCCAAGCCCGCCTTTTCTTGGGAGGGGGAGACTGGGACTGTGGGCAGGGAAAGGATTTGCTGTTTCTTTCCTCCATCTTGACTGACTCTTGACAGTGGGAACCCATCTGAGATTATGTGCATCTGGGCACTGTAGCACTCAGGTAGTCTCGGCCCTCAAGAGGTAGCGGCACAACAATCATGAGTTGAAGATCAGCCTGAGCAGCACATTAGGTTGAAGGCCAGTTTGGGATTTGGAGTGAGAGCATGTTCCAAAGGATAAAAGCAGAGTACCTTTCCCTTGCCTGTTGGCACAGTTTCTGGCTTCCCCTGGCACCCCCTGATCACGCTTCCTTCTATGTCTGGAATAAGACCTTATAATAGGCACCAAGTCCTATCCTCAGAGGTTGGAAATCCAACCCTGTTGGGGCTCTGTACCCCAATTCCAACAGTGTTCCACTCTTCCTTTGGCTCCGGAATGTCCAGAGATAGGGGTTCTGCTTTGTGTCAGAGACCCTGTCTGTTCTCCTGTGGTGCTGTAACAAATAAAGCTTGCCTGAAGATCAGAGAAGCAGAGCAGCCAGCCACTAGTCTTTAACTCTGTGGAATCCTCAGACCACATGGGGTATCCTGTCTCTAGGAATCCTCAGACTAAGTGCTCAAAGCTCCTGTCTCCACCCAGCCTTATCACTCCTGTCTCTACCTCTCTAGTGCTGCAATTAAAGACATGTCATCCCAGGTGCTAGGGTCAAAAATGTTAGCTACCACCCTTGGCTCTGTTTCTCTTTTACACTATTCAGTCTTGTGTAGTCCAAGGTGACGTCAAATACACAGAGATCCTTCTGCCTCTGTCAACAGAGTGTGAGATAAAAGGTGTGTGCCACCAATGCCTGGCATCTCTGGCTAACTAGTGTGGCTCGCTCCACACTCAGATCTTCAGGCAAGCTTTATTTGTTATAGCACAAACAACATATCACCACATTCCCCCCCACCCCTCCCAGAGGGAGTCTCATACCACTAAGCCCACCTGTCCTATTAATGTCTACCTGTTGAAATTCCTAGTTTCATTTCGCATCCCCACAGTGTCTTTGTTTTGTTGAGACAGATTCTCATGTGTCCCGGGTTGACCCCCAAACTCTATGTAGCCAAGGATGGCCTTGAACACCTGAGTCTCCTGTTTACACTTCCAGAGTACTGGGTTCCAGATGTGTTCTATCACACCTATCTATATGTACGCTTGGGGATTGAGCCCAAGGCTTCCTGCTTGCTACAGGAGTACTCTACCCATTAGCTACATTCCAGCCCTTCATGGTGTCTTTTGCTGATGAAAATTAAATAAAACATGTCCTCATATACTTAGTCAAAGAGTATATTGGTGAACTCATAGCAAATATTTTCAAAGCAGTGAGCATCAGGTAGAGTCATAGACTGAGCCGGTGTTTTGGAGACTGCACACATAAAACAAACTTAGAGTAGACTTTTAGCTTGAGTTTCTTAGTGAGCAATCAAGGTGAGTAGGAGGAAACAGTCATAAGGATTAAGTGACATGGTTTCCTATTTTAGCACACTCAATGAGTAAATAAGACTTTTAAGTAACATCAAATATAAAATCGAGAAAACCGATGTCTGCTCATCGCCATAGCTGAAAACTCATTTCAGTAATTCAAGTCCAAAGGCAACACATTGTGATCTGTGTTCCAGAGCTCATCCGTAGCACTGAAACAAACCAGAACATTTTCTACCCTCCCTTGTCCTTGGGTCGCATACAGTTTCACCCTGTGGTGATGCCGAGAATGCGTTCCATCTTCACGTGCTGCACATATATATAGGTACAAGGAAAACCGTGCCAGAGTTTGCGTTGAGTATTAGTTTAAAGACAAATTAATTTTCAGGGAACTCACATTGATTTTCTACACCCTGCACATGCAGGAGGCCCTCTCGGGGTGGTTACTCTGAGAGAATGTGTTTGGCTAGATCATTCATATCATCATAGTTTGGAAATCAGAAGTCAAATCTGTCCTATGGCAGAGAAATTCTTGAGAAACTTTAGCATGATCCCTGTGGACCTTCTGCACTGTGCACTGAATGACGTCCACCATGGGAACACTGAACTTGACTTCTGCTATGTGGGGAGGCCTGGTGTTCACAAAGCCCTGGCTCTGGGTCAGGCTGCAAATGAGAAGGGCACCATGGTGCACGGGACAAGTTTATTAGCACCTGTTAAAGGTGACCTTCAGCTTTGACATTCTCACCCCAGTTTTCCTATTTGAAAAGTGCAAAGAGACATAGTTAAAAAAAACCACTAGGGAACATCTCTTTCACAAACACAATTTGACTGTTTTCCATAGAGTGGTCAGTGTCTCTTACACTCCTCTGGGATTACTGCAATGTTCCTGAGATGTCGGAAGCTGCACTGGGAACTTTGACTTTCTTGCTGGTAGTTAGAAGTGTGTGTCAAATATTTACCGCACTTGGAAGCATAAAGATGTGAGCAGACACATGAAGGCTAGGCCGCTGCAGGCAGGTCATGTTCTTTTATGTGTATAGTTAGTATTTGTGTAACTGTGGAGCAGTCAGAGTTATTTAGCTACTGCTGCTATTAATATATTACCATGGTTTAGGTTTATTGAAAGATGTTCAATGGACTTAAAGTTTTAAAGATTTGTAGGGGGCTGCAAGAAATATAGAATTTTATAAAATGTGTTTAGAAAGCTGTGCACATAACTAATAACTCCTAATGAGCCACAGAGCAAAATAACTCCCCCCCTTCTCTTTCCTTTCCTCCCCTCTTCTTCTTCCTCTTCTCCCTCCCCTCTTCTTTTATTTCTCTTCTTCCTTCCCTTCCCCTTTCTTCCCTCCCTTACCCACTTCCTTCCTTCTTCATTCCTTCTTTTGATATTGTGTCTATGCCCCCTTGTAAACCATTGGTAATAATATCTGATGCCTGTTGTGGTAATTAATAAAATACTCTTCCAACCTGCAAACCAGGAAGGAGTTCACACAAGGCTATCACAGAGAACTGGGGGAATATTAGCCAGTAAAGAGACTACAATGGAGGGATCGCAATTTGCATTACATATAAAAATCTTAGCATGCTATTTCTTGCCCAGAATAATTTTTGTTATTATGTATTCACCCCAAAGTTGCTTTTATTCTGTTATAACAAAGCAAATCATAGTGGTCAATACCTCCTCAGTTATTGCTTTAAAGAATACACCCTCTTGTGTATCCAGAGTTTTGGCTTAGTTTTCTGGGAGATTCCCTTTCTGGCTATTGCGGCCGTCTTGTTTGGACACCAGCCTGAGCTGTTGCACATAGTACCCTCTCTGGCGAGCCAAGGAAGTCTCTTCAGATCTTTAGAGGAAGCCCCTGGGAGGCTCAGAGTGCTGCTGGCTGCCAACTAAATTTCCTTCCCAGGGAGCCTCTTCCAGCCAGCAACCCTTTGTGCAAACAGAGCCCTGGCCTGCTGCCCGCCAGAGTCCCCAAGCAACGTGGAGGTGGCTGGGAACGGGGACTGACAGCCTAGGGTCCCACCCATCTCTGCACCTCTGTCTAAGTGCTCCCCCACAGGCCCACGCACAGACAGGCCTCTGTGAAACCCTGAATGATCTGCAGTGCCAAGTCCAGAAACAAACATGAAGGGAGGCAGAGGCAGCCTTTCCCTCCCCACAGGCAGAGGTGTGGTATTTCAGGGAAGGATGGTACAGAAGCCACATGAAGGACAGAAAGCATCCTACCAGGAAGCTCTTCCCTTTTTGTGACTGGCCTTGAGCACAATCATTGGCTTCTTTTTTTTCTTTATTTCATTCATTCATCCACTGTCCGTTCATCCATCCATACATCCATCCATACATACGTACATCCATTCGTCTATCAGTTTGAGACAGGGTCTCACTATGTTACTTGGGCTGTCCTGGAACTCTTTGTAGACCAGGCTAGCCTCAAACTCGTAGAGATCCACTGCCTCTGCCTCCTGAGTGCTGTGATTAAAGGCGTGTACCACCACAGTTCATTAGCTGCTCTTGATAAATTGAGTTGAGTACGAATTCTGGTCAAAATGTAGAGAATCTGTGCTCTTGGTGTTCTTTTATAGCACTTGGGATAGCAACAGTCACTCTGCAGTCCTCAAAGGGTCTCTCTTTACTTTTTGGATCCTGTTATCTTTTTGCTCCTTTGAAGCCTTTATTTTGAAACAGTTTTCTGTTCCTAGCAAAACAGAATACAAAGTGCCATAACCCCCTGCCCTCCCATCATCAGCTTCCCCCAAGAGAGGACCGTGGATACAAACAGATGGCGTTGAGGTGTCTGAGCTCCCAAACGCTACCTAGTGGTAGAGTTCCCTGTGTGTGGTGAATTCTGTGCTGTTTAAATAGCACATATGGATGCGTGTCTGTCATTACAGTCGTTCTCAGATTGGCTTCACTGACAGCAACACCTCATCTTCTGCCTGTGCACCTGTAGGCACTGGCCCAATGTGGTTTATAAAAAAATAATATCAGGACCAGCTGGATGGCTCAGTGGTTAAATGTCCCTGCTAACCTGGATGTGATTCCTACAGCTCAGCGCGCGCGCGCTTGCGCGCGCGCACACACACACACACGCGTTAGGGGACACTGTTTTCCTCCATGGGCTGTTTTCATCCCAGACAACACTGCACCCTATTCTCCCACATCTGAGGTTCTGTTAACAGATCCTGTTCCTACCTCCTTCCGCCGAGGCCGTCTCCAGCCCCACCAGCTTCGACCAGCAGAAAGTGGTCTTATTATTTGGGAACACTGATGGCATGCAAAACCTAAGTGAAGTCTGTGTGACGTCCCGGGGACTCTCCATGTTAAGTCAGCATAGGGTGCCCTTTCTTTTCCTTTCTTCCCGTCCTCTCGCTCCCCCAGCTCTCCTCTAGGGGCTGCAGATAAGCAGCAAGCCTGAGTCAGGTCCCATTACCACCACACATTCGCCATGGTCATCTTTTAATATTTGAAAGGATCATTTGTTAACTGGAAATGGTCAATTTTTTTTCCTTTGGCTTTTGAAATATAATTTTCAATTTTTAATTTGATTCATTTAGATGAAATCATTAATCAGGGTTGAAACTGAGTTAATTTTCTGGAAAATAAATGAGGCTGTTAGACTGAACATTATTAAGTGGCTCTTTGTAAGAAAGGGCTAATAGCTGGAAATATGGGAGACTTGGCGAATTGTGGAGCTCAGGCAAAATCGAAAGGAATTTTTTTTCCTTATTAAGTGAAATAATTCATTTTAAAAATTAAATTGGAGGATTTTCAGCATTAAGCATTATAAACACCCCATTAATTATATCAGAAATGGTAAATAGCAGTTTTTAAACATTCTAAAAAAAAGTACAGTTTCTAAGAACACACACAGCAGATCCCTCTTCCCATTCCCTCTCATTCTCCCTCTCTCTCTATATATATATTTATATAGATACATACATGTGTATACATATACACACGTATATATACATGTCTGCTCCCACACATACATGTATATATACATACATTCTTATTTGTGTTGATATATGTGTATATTTTATGTCTAAATACACACATGCATTCACACACACATGCACACACGCACATGTGTCATTAAGTCACATGCCTAGTTCAGAGTTCTCTTTCCTATTATAGATGATACGATACACAATCTCCTGAGATTTTATTGTCCTCTGGAAAAATCTACTGAAGCAGTTTGTGCTGAATCTACTTGACCTCTTATGTTTGTCCCTCACTTGTGACTCTATTCTGATGTCCGAGCTGTGATCTTGGCTCCCTACCACTTTCCCCTTTGCCTTCACGTTTCCTCTCTTCATTCTGGTTACTCAGCATTGTTCTCTGGATCTTGAGTCGCCCCAGGTGTCACCTGTCACACTCAGGTTCCTGTCGTCACCTTTTTGCCATCTGGACGTTCCTTTCTTCCATGCTGTTGTCTCAGTTCCTTCTCTCTGACTGGTTCCTGTCTTGTTTAAGCTCTGGGTGTCTGGATTGTGACTTCTTCTTGCCACAACCTTTCCCCTCTACATGGTTTCCATTGAAGTAATTGCTTTTCACCTATTACGGCAGGAAATTATAAGAAAGCAGTGTGGTTCTTTTAGAGCATCTTGGGTAGACTCCAGATGCCAGGCTTTATCAGACTCCTCTCTCTCTCTCTCTCTCTCTCTCTCTCTCTCTCTCTCTCTCTCTCTCTCTCTCTCTCTCTCTCTCTCCAAATCTGACCTGAGTCAGATTTGAGTCAAAAAAAGAGAAAAATATTAAAATATTTCACTCATTTTCTGTGAGGTTCAAATGGCTCTAAATGTTTGGGGTGCTGAGTTTTAAGCCTTTCTCATAAAAACAAAAAGCATGTAAGTTTGGACAGACAAGTGGCCATCTCATCCTCTGTCACAGGGAGATAGGACACTAGAGAGCCCATCATCAGCCTTTATTTCTTAGTCTGACAAACTGAGTTTTCCATGAGCAATATTCTTTCCATGTTCATAGTTGACCCTCCCCAGTAATGCAACTAAAGAGATTTGTTTTTACTTTTTATAGATGGGAGTTTTGCCTGCACATAGGTCTATGCACCATGTGCTTACAGTGCCTTTGATGGCCTGAAGAAGGCATTGAATTCCCTCGGATTAGGGTTACAGATGGTCATGAGCCTCTATCTAGGAGCTGGGATTTGAACCCAGGTCCTCTGCAAGAGCAACAAGTACTCTTCATTGCCATCTCTCCAGCCTCCGCTAAAGAGATTTCTATTTGCCTCTTTTTGCTTTACTTACTTAATGAATTACTTTAGAAGTTTTGATATTTTCTTATTTGCAAGGCATCCTGATCTTCCTTGGCATTTTCTTTTGCACCACAGTGTATTTGTGGGCCCGCGTAGCAGTCACAGTCACTCAGATACCCCAGAATGTAAGCAAGCAAACCATGGTTCTCTCTTCCTAGTTCCTTATTTCCAGGCCTATAGAACAATATAAATAAAAAATTTCATCCATATTTCTTTCCAGAAGTTGGTGTGTTCCTCTATCACAAGCATTGTCATGGATCTTAATGCCAACACATAGGACATGTTTTGGACAGTGTCAGATCTGCAGCAAGCATCTATTATTTGTTTGTTTGTTTTTGCTTGTTTATGTTGTCTTTTGGTGCTGATGGAGATGAAGTCCATGTTTTTGTACATGCTAGCCAAGTGGCCTCTTACCTCTAACATTTTTATTAAATTACTATATTGCTATGAATCACTGTTTTCAGAGTTTAGACATGTTAGAAAGAAACAGAAAATACCCAGAATGTTTGGCAGCTGCTCCAGCTATTGCGAATATGATAGATAACCACACTGCCCTTAACCACCCCCACCCCCACACAAATGGAATTAGTCAACCTATCCGCCTCTGGTGTTCACAATCAGTTTAACACTAGGAATTGCATAGCTTTGGTCCTTAGGATGCCATGGCCAGATCAGTTTTAGTCCAAGTCATGTTGTAGACAGATGCAAACATATGCCACTGATTGCAAAAAAATTGAATTTAGTGACTCTTTGGACTAGGAAGCCCAAGCTGCAATTCGCTTACTTCAGAATTGACTGCTTTGTGATGGTTTCAGCCATCTGTCCCACACATGACATGCTCAACTTCCACATTCGTGGAGCATTAATATTGGCTAGTGCTGCTGGCCCAAGTCAATGCAAACGTTTAATGTTCACAAACAGAAATCTGTAAAGAGACAATTAGCATGGTCTCCCCCATTCCTTACAAATCTTCAAGTATTGTAAAATCAAAGTGAGGCTAGAAGAGGCAACTCATGGCTCAATTTCAACTTCTTCCTCTAGGCAGCATCTCCCAGATTAGTTCTGGGTCCTTTTAAAGCACCTCTGATTTTGCAGACGCTGTACCGCCTCCCAGCTTGGGTGCTGTGCGCTGCCCCACACCCTGTTTTCCATGCACATGAGCTCGCTTGCCGAGAGTAAAGTTGGCAGTCTTATCAGGAGAAGAGAAAGGAGCCCTGAAGATGAAAGCTTGGGTGTGACGGAAGCTTTTATTACTTTGGGCAGTAATGGAATGCAGGGTACACGGGGCAAAGTGACGGCTACCTAGACCACTTAGGGAGAACTAGAGCGGTAATCGTGTTTTATGTTGTTCCTCGTCTACCCTTCTCTGAGAGCCAGTTGACCCCAGGGATGAGGCTTGGATTGGATGGAAGCAATTGAAAAGGCCTGAGCTCTGCTCCCCGAGTGCTGTGGGAATTGGCTTGGAGGCACCCCAAGTCCAATTCTAGTTTATGAAACAGAAGAAGCAATCTTTATCTCTTCTACCACACTGCTGAAAATACTCAACTTGATTCTGGTTTCTATTACTGACGCCCTGCCATTTTATTTTATTTTTTCTACTCAAAGTAGATATGTATGTTGGCGTGGGTGTCAGTGATGTTTTGCGTAATTGTTTCCATAATCCAGAGCTATAGAGAGTAAAATTGACTCTTGATCTCGAGGGCTTTGAGGGAGTTCGTGCATACAGTCAGCATTGTCATGGAGCAGGGAGCTGAAGGGAACGGCCAGGATTGGCTTGCATTTTTCGGAGTTGTGCTTGAATAAACAGTTAATTGGACACTCTCGGAATTTGTCTCCAGAAGTGGAGAAAAGATGCTAAAAGCAAAAGAGATGTGAGATGCCTGCTACATCTCTCTGAGAAATGGACATTCTTCCTTGTGACATTTGTTACAGGAGGCTTATAGTGTTTACAGGTCTTTGAAAAATACTTGCAGAATGTAGTCTGATCCAATACTCCAGGTCCTTCTTGCTGACCACGTTGCTCAGTGTGTTCCACGGTGGTGCTGAGTGTCACAGTCATCTTGAAAAGCACAAGGCATGTTTTCTATCATGAAAAGATCATTTAGCATGTGCCGCAGAGTCCTTATTCTAATCACACGCCCTTCGAACATGGATAGCAGACATCTGCCGGGAAAGACTTTACTTTCTGTATTGCACACTTGGGAACTGGACTACCCACGTACACACGTGTCCTTATAGGGCCTTCCCTAGAGGGTCTGATGAAATCATCTTCTAGACCTGTGCTCTACTCCCTGAATGACAGATTCAACTGCTGCCTATAATGATCTGACAGAGAGCAACAGCCCCCAAATACCTTCCCTGCCATGGTGCTGCTGACACCGAAGCCCCCCAGTTCTTGCACTCATCTGCGTTTTTCCCCAAGAAGGAGTTCTACAAAGTCCTAGAAAATTCAGGTGTGCTAAGTGGTTGCTCTTACAACTTTCGGCACTCCACAAGAAAGGAAGAGTGGTCCAGTGGCATGAGCAACCCACACAAGGGAAGAAAGGAAGAAGGAAGAAAGATGGGCTCCATCTCTCAGCACTCCATGTTTGGGCTTAACTATCATAACTAGAGTGTTCAGTCGCCAGTAGCTGCTTCTAGAACACCAAGACTTATGTCCATGAGTGAGGCAGAGGGAGAGGACCAATTTGGAAACTCGGAGTGAAAAAAGATATTTGGGGAAGGCCTTCTTTCCATGTTAGATGGCTATACAATAGAGCTGATGAGACCAATGAGTATTTTGTAAGCCTCAGCATATCCCAACTTCAAATTGCATTTAAATCATTATTTTCTAGAGAGTGAGGGATTTTCAAAAGTAAAAATGTAAAGGATGAGAATGTGTATTTGTAACATAGATGTAAATTATTAGTATGAACTGGTGGGATAGTGTTCTAGAGATGCATCCTTTCCTTTATGTTGTACCTTGGATATGTGTTAATATAATATTATACTAATTATATTAATAGAATTTATTGTTATATTAATAATCATAATATATTATATATAACAAATACAAATTATATAATAAATATGACATATTTGTTATATCTAATATATATTCACATAAAACATGTGATACATGATATATAATTGCATGCATAATATATAGTATGTATATTATTATATATAAATATATCATATTGATATTATATTTATATCTTTAATTAATATAATAAATATGTTTTAAAGTGTATATTTTAGTATATATTAATTATATATTATATATACATATTTGATGCAAGAGACTGAGAAATGATGATTAATTGATTGATGATAAAAAAGGTGGATGATAGATGGTAGTTCAGTATAAGATAGATGATAGATAGATAGATAGATAGATAGATAGATAGATAGACAGATAGACAGACAGATAGATGATGGATGGATAGATAGAGATAGAGAGATGATAGAGAATCAACAGACAGATAGACACGTGGCTAGGTCGTTTTTCACTTCACTTTACAAACAGGCAGCATATGTGGAAATTGATGGAGGGAGGAGCTTTGTGCAAGCCTCATGAATGTGAAGTCAGTCTCTCTTCTGCTTCTTTAGACCACATGGAAGAGATGTTTCTGATGTGGGATCCAGGGATATACTATTAAATGTCCATTTGTGTATATGGAATGAATCCTGAAATTATCACTGGGGATGTGTTCAGACTTATTTACATTTCCCTGTGAGTTCATGTCCACCACTGTATCAATTACTTCAGACTCTAGAAAAACGGTCCAGACTTCACAGGAGAGCACAGAGTGGCAGGTTGGTAATTAGTCGGGTTTTTAGGGCAATAATTGGAATGCAGGCAGATAGTTACAATCAGTTGTTATCAGAATCTGATCTTCTAAACTGTGGTTGGTTGGTTGTTGAGGGCATTCCACATTGAAAAGATGGGTTTGGGCTGTGTTTGGGGGTTGCAAAGTCAGGTTTTAATTGTCTTTTTAATGTCCTTAAAACAATGAGCTTCTATTTCCATTTAATTAAAACAGTAAAGTTGAGTTTCAAATATATGGAATTCGCCACCAACTATCATTGATTTTGTTCATTCCTTTTCTGTTCTTTTCGCTTCTAACTCACCCCCCAATACACAGCAAACAATAAAGCACTATCCGTTTTTGTTAAGAAGCAGAACAAGAAAGAAGATAGATAGAGGCCTTGCTTGCGTATGTGACCGGTACTCATTCACCTTGCTCAGTATGCTCAATGCGGATGCGTTTCAGGGCACCCCTCCCCCTCTTTTCTTCCTTTCTGTGACACTGCAAAGTGGATGTTCGCAGGAGTCCTGAAGTAAGAAGGGTTTGCTGCAACCCACACTGTTGGTAAGGATGGGTCCCGCTTCTGTTTTCTCACAGTTGAGGTGAGACGCAGCTTCCACCTGCTCCACCCACGCAAGATGGTGTAAAGTAGCTGAAGTGCGTCATAAGCTGGGAAACGGTTTACAAATTTCCTTCTGATTAACCCCTCTGGCAGTTTTTCTCAGGATGGTAGCACCATTCTGAAATTGTAGTAATCCCAGGGTCATTAACATCAATTGAAAATATAGGTTGAGGGTGTTGAAAAAATAATAATAATAAAAAAAGCAAGCATCAAGATCCATTGGAGGTTAAGGAGGTGTTTCATTGTAATTGATTCCAGATAAGTCTATCTAACATTTTGGAATATTTGAGGGAAGGAGAGAATTAAGTACAGAAATATGTAGCCCAGAAGGAGACAAGAGAGGCAAAATTGTCAAAGATTGACAGAAACCCCAAGACCAGTGCATCACCGTTGCCACGGAATGTGAGTTTCCACTTGAATCTGCATCCTTCCACTGACTTTCATGCCTGACGACGTGGAAGACTACAGGCCAGTGATTTTGCAGCATCCATAGACATGTCGTCATGATGTTGCTCATGAGATTCACATGGCGCTTGCTTGTCAGGTCAGCCAGAGAATTGACTCATTGATCTTAGTGCATCATATCAGAGACACTCAACTGGCCTTTCTCATTTCCGGTGGCATGGGCCTCCTCCCTGTGCTGGAGCTGTGTGCCAGGCGTTTTCCACTGTGAAATGGTGCTTGCCCATTTCAGGGTGGTAAAAATGTCTGCCTTGTGTTAATTTGAATTGAGCCATTATTCCACTCCATAAGGTTACACATGTGTTTACATATGGTGATGTGGGCTTGTGGATTTCTGTCTAAGCCAATGAGTTATAATCCGTTGCTGTCATTGATTTTAATGCCCAGTTTATTCAAGACTAATCTAATGGAGGCCCCTTCTAGATGGTTTATTTATTTGTTGATATGCGTATGCCATCCCTACTTTGCTTCTTTGTTTTTCTGGTACACACAGATCCACTTGTTTACTCTGCATGCTTCTAACCATAGACATTTCTCCAAATACCTTTATTTTTTCATTGTGTGAGCTGGCCCTAAGAAACTGAAGTCTAGCAGCTATTTGGGTTTTGCCATGCTAAGTTCTTTTCTAACACAGTTGGAAAAAGCTAGTTCTCTGCATGCCACAAGGTATTCAGAAATTAAATATTTTAGATATAACTGCTTGAATGCACTCCTACAAAGTCAGGACTCTGACTACCAGGAACACAGAGGCCCATCCTCTCTCTGGATGTGCCCCCCTCACAGTGTTATCCAACCCAGATCTCCTTGAATCTCATTGGTTCATTGACTGTTACGGATGCTTAGCATCATAGACATAATTGAGTCAGTCACTGGCCACTTGTGATTAACTGAGTCTTTGTCCCTGCTCCCTCCTATGGACATTTGGAAGACAGGGCTGAGCATTCCAAAGTTCTCACAAATGTCTGGTGTCTCCAGAGGCCAGATGGCATTCTGAGGCCATCCAGGTACCCACCAAGTTCACCTCATTGAAACTTGCAAGAGAATCCGTCCGTCTTTCCCATCTGCAAAACTGCAGGGAGTGTTGAATCGGTAACCAGGGACAAAGACCATACATTGTCCAGTGTTACTAGGGTTAACTTTCTTGGGATTCTGTGCAAATAGAGTATCACATTGTCACCAAGCAATGGCCAGCTGTCAGTAAAGCATTGTGGTATGCATTCATGTGTGTACATGTGCATTTGGAGGCCCAGAGCTGACATTATGTTTCTTCCATGATTGCTCTTAGGGCATGGTCTCCTGTTGAACCCAGAGCTGATCAATTCTAGTTTGGATCAGTAGCCAGTTTGTCTGGAGGATCTTCTGTCTCTTCTTTCTCCTGGATTACAGGCGGTTATCACACCCATCTGTCTTTAACTTGGGTTCTGGGGTCCAAGTTCCAGGCTTCAGCTTTTAGGGATGAAGCCCTTTTTCTAGTAAGCTGCCTCCGCATCCAAACGTATCTTCTCTGCGTTAATATAAAGAAGCTTGGAACTAGGAAAACAAATGCAAAACACTAGCTCTATCTTCCCCAAATTCCTTGAGCCTATATGCCAGGTAGTAGAAGTCTTATATTGATGGTTCTTAATTCTGATCCAAGTACAAGTGATGTATTGATATCAGTTAGTTACTTCCACGTCATCATCAGCTATGTCCCAAAGTTTGAATTGGAGGCCATTAATACATTTGAGTTCTCAGGAGCAGAAAAGCATTAAAATTATAGGTATATATTTATACAGATGACAGGCCCGAATAAATTTATAGCATTAAATTTATTAATGGAAGTGGTACAGATTGTATTGTTTGTGTAAGGGTAGCTCCTTGCTCTCTGGTTTGGGTATATCAAAAGGGGGTAGAAGAGCCAGGGGTTTAAAGGGATGAGAGTCATAAGAACAACATAATTTGCAAGCTTGTCGAAACTCAAATACCAATTTCCTCTGCTTTAAAAGAAAAGCCATAATGATCAGTGGCTTCAATCAAATTAAACCACCTGATTGAAAATGAAAGTGAAACCACAGGTATAATTCATATATTTATTGCTGTTGGTTCACAATGATGATTGAGCATTAGCTAGGGAGAACATGTTACTATACCATGCCTACAAAGGCACAGAGGGGTGCACATACCAATGATAGGTTGCCTATTTATACTGTTACTGGAAAAAAAAAACACACACATGGTCCAAATTACAGCTCATGTAACTTCAGAAGGTATCCACCTTCTGAAGTGTGAGATTAGAATGGAGATAAATATCACCTTAGCAGCGACCAAGGACACACCCCAGCAGCAACAGAGGGCATTCACAGACTCTAATGTTCACAGATTATGCTCACGTCAAACACTGTTTAGCCTACAGACTATCCCTATTTAAAGTGCTTATCGTCAGATGTGTGTGTGTGTGTGTGCATAGTGCGTGTGCATATGTGTATGGGTAAATGCATGTGTGTGCTGGGCTGTACAGGGAACCTGCTCCTCAGGGAATTCTTTGCAAACAATTTTCCTTTTGTTTCTTTCCAAACAGTTTTATTTTAAAATGTGAATTATTTTTTGAAACTCCAAAGCAAAAGGGGGCAGGGAGGCACATCCTTCCCTTGTGAAAACAATTATTGTCCTTATTTTTTTATTTATTCATTTTTGGTGTAATTTAGTCTGGCTAAAATTACATACATATTCATGTTTCCTAATAAGAACAAAGCTTTACTCTTAGTTATTTTCCATAAATCTGTTCTCAGAAGCCCTTGACAGACACCCACTCTAACTCTTGAACAGAAATTTCAGACTATCCATGAATCCTGCTTTCAGGTCTGTACTTCATTAACTCTTTCCCCCAAAGTCTAAAGGCTTCTCTAGCAGACATTGGCAGAATCCCATCAGCTTTTTCTTAAACTTCAGAAGAGAGCAAGGAGGAGGATAGAGAAGGTATGAAGGGAGTAAAGGGAAGGAAGAAATGATGACATATTATAATCTCAAAAATGAAAGAAAAAATTGAAGAGTTAGCCACGGATTGTAGTCAAAATATAGATTGTTTATCTTTCCTAAATGCACCAGACTGGCTTTTATTATTTATTTTTCTTATTTTAAATATGCAAGTGAGGTCTGCTGTGTGTGGGCATGGACTTCTCAGTGCGGATGCCCACGGAGGCCAAGACCTCACGTCTTCCTGGCACCAGATTCATTGGCTTTAGCTTACAACTCACATACACGGGTGCTGGGAACGAAACATGAGTCCCCTGCAAAGAGCAGTAAATACTCTTAACTGCTGAACCGTCTGTCTAACTCTTGACTAGAGTTTTCAAAAGGTAACTCACATTTGGTTCTAAGCATTGATGAGAAACAGCGTTATTGATTGTGAAGGAGATTCTGATTCTTTCAAAAATGATGTATCTCAGAATTCTCCCGAATACATGTCTACTTTTAAATTAAATGCAATTGTTTCTCTCTTCAGTTTACTGGGGATGCATGTGAGATTGCAATGCTCAGTTTCTATCGAGGTACCAAGCCTATGATCTTGTTCATTAACCGCTCATTCATCACACAGGTGTGGCTAGAGAGGAGATATGGAACTTGCAAGCATGATAAATTGTCTTTTTAATGTGATGGGGTGCTAATTGAGGGGGGTTTGAAAGCCCCACTTACTTAGGCAATCATCTTGTATAAATAGAAGTTGACATAGATATATGGTTGCACTTAATAGATGCTCCCTAAATAGTAAGAACACCTCCTGTCCTTTTTCCATAGATGTCTGTTAAGCTTTATTTAAAATAAAACGTCAACTATTGTTTTCTTTTTTTAAAAAAAAAATCAATTATATACCCTTGACAAGCATTACTTTAGCAGTCTAAATTTCTCAAAAGGTTTTATGTTTTTTTTTTTTTAATTTTATGTCATTTCAAACTCTTAGATAGCCCATAATGACCCAGGAAGTCCCAGAGGTGAGGTGAATAGCATACAAAAACTTAAATAGTCATAGGGATTTAAATTCTTAGAGAGTATTACTGTAGCCATTAGTCGTGTGCACATATTTCTATGTTATTCATGAGTAATGGAATATTGTTCCTCCTGGACGTCGCTGTAAAGAAAATACCTTCCTAGGTCTGAAAGCTTCATTTACATATGTGCTATTGGATTTTCCCTTCTTAGGCTTGGAACACGTACGGGCTGAGGGCTTGATTTTTGTGGGAGCTATTTGCTAGTGTGGGGGTGACTTTTGACCCTCATGCATGACTATCTACAAATATCCATTGCAGCAATGATAGCTATAAATATCGCATCTTCATTGTGAAAATATGTGTCCTCAGAGACTGAGGGTTTTTTTCTCCCATTTAATCAGTAAATATAGTCACTCATTGTGTGTTTGACTCCTTGATTTCAAATACACTATTTGTAGTAGTGTGTTCTCAACTGAGGTCATGCCAATTCAGTCAAGGTCTTATTCCAACTTAGTTAAAAAAAATTCAGATTTAGAGGGGTCTATATTAGTGCAGTTCTTTGTTAAAACTTTTTTTTGTTTTTGTTTTTGTTTTTTTTGTTTTTTAAACTTTTAATGACGTAAACAAAAATATACCTAAAAGCGAAGCTTCTGGAAAAACCATTTGTTCTTCCCTGTCTTGTATCGTTCCTCAAATTTGACCTTGGCTTCCCGCCTTGCCTTGCGTTTCAGGGCTGGGTCCCTAAGGACATCCTTGTTGACAACAGTTTTGTCCAGGGGGATGTCCACAGAGTACCTTGTGGGCATCAGGTGGTTGTAGTTATAAACCTTCACAAAGGACTTGATCTTGGATCTCTTGGCGACTTTCTTCTTGCCCATGGCAGCCGTCACTTTTCGGGGATAGCGGTCAATTCCAGCCACCAGGGCATGGCTGTAAGGGAGGTCTGAGGTGCCATCATCAATGTTCTTCATGATGACGGCTTTGTGTCCCGAGTAGCGTCCAGCCAGGACGAGCACCACTTTCCCGGGTTTCATGAACTTGCCCATTTCGACAGCGAGCAGCCGGTTCCCAGCCGAAAGGAAAGGAGGTCACTTCCGCCAACCTTTCACCCTGCGGAGCGGTGGCCTCCTGTTAAAACTTTTTGTGCAGCGCTTTTGAGTATATTGCTAGCTTGCTAAATGGAACATAACATAAATTTGAAAAGCTCATTCCATATTCTTCATTTTATATTTCTTCTTATCTCATATTTGAAAACTAAAGTTTACAATAAGCACCAGGGATGCATGAAAAATACCAAGTAGTGTTCGTTTGTTTGTTTTGTGTAGATACTTTTAATCTCTGTTCCTGGCTCATATTGATATTATATGCAACCCTTTGAATTTTTCTCATTTTAGGGTCATACACATTGATAAATGAACAATCTCATTTTCTTTGAATGAATGATTGAAATGATTTTAATAACTTTTATCTTCATTCTCATTTGCAAAGACTTTTTTTTTTTTTTACAAGATTGTTTGGTACCATGATATCTGGGCATTTAATAGGATACAGGCAACTGATGATGCTAATATTACTCCAATACACGTGATATCCTTCAGTTCCACCCTCAAAAGAAGGTAAATCTGACAGTCAAATACATGGAGAGTTACAAAGCCCAACTCAGTTTTCCCATCTGCAGTACTACTAATAACGGAGCAGGTGGGTTCTAGCTTCCTTTCTGTTGATAAGACCAAGAACAAAAGCAGTTTAGGGGAGTGATGGGCAGGTTGCAGGTTCCTTCCCAGGGAAGTCAAAGCAAGAACTCAAGCAAGAATTTGAGGCAGAAACCATGGAGGATTGCTGTGTGCCAGCTCACTCCCTCAGGCTCAGGCTAAGTTAGCTTTCTTTCACGTGCCAGGACCACATCCTAGGGATATACCAAGTCCACAGTAGGATGCCCACCACCCACCTGCATCAGTGAACCAAGACACTATGCGAAGTCTTTTAAAGGCTTAGGCTGGGCAGATGGCTCAGAGAACAGTACTTACTTTTCAAGAGCAGGATCCTGACTTTCTGTTCCCTGCATCCACATAAAGGCTTCTCTTGATGGCCTGGTGTGTATATGTCACTTCAGTGCTAGAGAAATGTGGGTCATTGGGACATAGCTCCCTGGAGCTCACAGGCAGAGGTGTGGCAGGCTGTCCAGCCAATCAATGAGCTCTTCATTCACTGATAGGTTGAGGAAAACACGTGACATTGGCCTCTCCTCTCTCACACTTGCACACACACACAGCAGTAAGCACAGGTGTACACACAAGTGCCTATGTATATATCACACACACAAAGGGGTTAAAGAATATCAAATAAATTTAAATTGTTTCTTGTGAGTTATTTAAAATCTGGAATAATCTAAATAATAAGAACAGAGTTTTATTTTCCCCGACAGTATATAAGTTTGTGCATAGCCTTTTTAGAAAGAGCTAATTTGACTCCTCATACAGTAGTATTATATTTATATATAATTATTAATTAGAAAATGTGGGAAGAAATGTATGCAGGTGAGAACAGCTTTTATGCCAACTGCATCCCCAAACATACAAGCTCTCAGCTTTGCTGTACACTTTAGGACAAGCTTCAATGCATGAATAAGCCAAGACATAGGGTCATCTCGAACTTTTGAAAAAAAAAGACGTGTTCTGCTTTCTGCAGTCTTAACTCTGCTGGGCCTGTGCTGTCCTCTCTTGATCTGCTTTGTGCTTCTGTGGGTTCAATTTCACGGTCTTTCATTTCCAAGGCCAACAGGGATTCCCAGTGCTGAGAGGCCAGCCATGGAGGCCCTGAGGATGGAGCAGAGGCCTCACATTGCCCATCAGTGACCTTTGTGATGGATTAGGACATGGTTGCAGCTTCCAGGCTGGGGTGGGGGCATCCCTTGTAGTTCTCTTTGTGGCAGGAAAGTTAAGAGTCTTAGAAAAAGTAAGTTTCTGCAAACTGTTCTTGAGGAGAATCCAGTATCTCTGTTGGAGAAGCCCATGTTGCTTGATCAACAGAAGCTGTGGAATAACCATTTCTCTCAGTAGGGATTCACATTTGTCTCCTGTCTTTTGCTAATTAGTACACACACAGAGATACACACACTTGCATGTGCATGCCATGCACATGCACACACTCACACTTCACACACATAAACACACAGTGCACATGCACACACATGCACATGGACCCACTAATCCTGTCTGTACTTGTGCTGATGCTATCTGGATATAGGAACTGTCCAAATATCCAGTGTGTCTTATGCTTTATTAAAAGACTTACATTAATTATGTGATGTGTTATTCATGCATAAGGAAAGGTTTTTATAATATTCCTTCATATACTTGAAAATAGTAGGAGCATGAGTTTTTCCACCTACTTTCAATGTTTTACTTCTTGTAAAAAGAACATTCAAATTTTGAAAGTTCAACCCCCCTGCTGTCTCTGATCATTACATTTTCTGTCCATGTCACATCCTTCAGAGTTATTCTAGAAACACCTTTTGCCCCTTTGTACCCAATGGTTCCCTAACCCAAAGGAAGCACCTTTAATTCCCGAATTCTAATTCTTTAAATAATATTTTATTTTGTACGAATGAGTGCTTGCCTCTATGCATGAATGTGCACCGTGTGTGTGTGTGTGTGTGTGTGTGTGTGTATGCAGTGCCTTCAGCGGCCAGCAGAGGGCATCAGACCTGCCAGAGCTAGAGTTACCCATGGTTATGAACAGCCATATGGGTGCTGTGAACTAAACGTGGAACCAAGGCTCTTAACTATCCTCAATCTTTCCAGCCCCTAAACTCCAGTTCCTACCTTATCATGTGACTGTCTGAAAAGTTGGCCGCTTGGCTTTACTGTTCTGAATCTGAAAGTCCTCTTCCTGTAGTAGAAGAGCCAGCAAAGGAGTCACTGTCCACCAGCTAACTCCCATTGATGACTGTAGAGCCCAGTGACAATAGACTGCAGGGGCATCAAGGACTGACCTGCGGGTCCAGCATATTTCTCTGGGAAGGAGATGGAAACACTGAGTAAACATGATGGATGGATTTAAGAAAGTCTTTGTCACTGTCCTCTGCAAATGGCCACAGGGACTTCCCAAGTGCTTCTCTTTTAAGAGGACTTGTTTGAAGCAAAGCATGTCAGCACTTTTAACTGACAGGTGCTAGGGTGGGGTCTGGGTTATTAAATTTATAACCTTGTTAGAAATGAACTCCATTGAAAACCCCTTTCCATTAATGTTGGACTGAGAGCCTACTAAATAAGATTTTGAAATTAGAGTTTTGTGTTGCAGTCTATAGGACAGCTTGAGCAATTGGGTCATTTAATTTGCACTTTTACATAATGAGGGAATAAGTGAAATTCAAGGATAATTTGTAAACCACTAGCAACGTATAATGTGATTAGTTTAAGCAACCAGTTGTCACACTTGGCTTCCATCAGGGAAGTTCCAGCAGTTGGCTTCTTCTAACTCCATGGACATCAAAAGTTATAACCAGCAACCTGGCAGGCCTAGCACTACATCATTAGCTAGAAGTGCATGAACACACTGATGGCGTTATGTAAAGAAGCAGAATATACATATACTTACATATATATTCTGTAAATATATATATATATATATATATATATATATATTTCTCTTTCAAGGAAGATACTTTACAAATGAATTGTTCTTCGCCGTACTTGATCACGTCATGCAATTATTAGGAAAGAAATAAAAATAAATAATGTATTGATTGAAAATGTTTGTTCTTACATAATCTATACCTGCATACTTGTGTGTATACAGCAGTTGCCTTCACCATGCGTGCTTATTTATCTCTGAGTATACAGCTGTCCCCATACCCTCAAGATTCCACTGCAGTCTAAAAATAGCAAATGAAAACTCCTGGAAATAAAGAACTGTTACGTTTTCAACTATCGTTCCTTCAGTCAAGTACAATGGAATCTCAGGCTGCCTTGTTTCCCTTCCCCAGCATGTCCGTGGCGTCTGTACCCCCAAGCTGCCAGTCACCTGGCAGCTGAGGCCTCATCTGGGAGTCACAGTTATAGAACACTTGTGCTCGGGTCCCCTTACTTTTCTTAATAATGTGATGCCTACAACATGGCTCTGCTGCAGAGAGCCCATGTGCTTCTGCCATGATTTAAGCAATGGTGGAGCCCGCTGAGGTGAGCACGGTGTATGCTAGGAAGGAATCTTGATCCATACTATCGTGAAAATTGTGCTTGAATTTCTCTCACCTCACACCAAAAATTAGAGGCGAAGTATGTAATCAGAACTCAGTAAAAATGGAAAGGGCTACAGGTGTGTGTGTGTGTGTGTGTGTGTGTGTGTGTGTGTGTGTGTAGAGTTCACTGCTGTCTGGACTGTCACTGTTCACCAAGGATCTTGGAACATGCCCCATGGACATTTGGGATATGTTTACATCTCTGCAAACACACTGGAATTTCTGGGCAGCTGTGCACGCTGAAATGCAACCTTTATCTTTGTGATGCATTTAATGGAACATGTCATATTTCATGCATCTTTTTCATTCTGCAATTTAGGTGCTGTTTAGTTCAGTGACAGAGCTCCCTCCAGTCCTCCTGTGGCTTTCAGAATTCCCACTATGTGATCCTCTTCTGCTCAGCTGAACCCAGCCCGTATGTCTTCTGCTTAGCTTCCCCCAGATGTGGTAGCAAACCTGAGGCTGTCTGTAATCTCCTAGTTTCAGCCTCCCCCTCTATGAGCAGTGGACATTGATCTTTTCCTAATGCAGCAATAAGCTGCAAGCATTTTTCAAACGGGTATTTTATTTGCTCTATTATCGGTGAGAACAAAGGGAAAAGCATTTGGCCAAGGTCAGTGTGAGAGGCACTCAGACCCATGCCAGCAAGCCTTCTGCTGTCGGCTCCACTAACACTGGCCATTTGGCTCCAATCTTCCCTGATTGAGGATACGAAGTATGTTATGTTTTCAGCTGCCCAGACTCCACTCGTCAGACTCCAAATCTGTGGGTCACTTCCATCTTCTTAAGTATTTCATTCATAGACTCTTGGAACTGGAGGAGAGCTTACCACGTGGTCCTCTTCATTCATCCGCTTCCAGGCAGGAAGGCAATAAAAGTGTCTGGGAAAGAGAATGTTTTTTTTTTCATTTGTCAAATCTCCCAAATCTGGGGACCTATGGTCTTTCCTGTTTCACTTTCAATATCTAAATATTATTCTAAATATAATTCTCATGTGAAGATCTGACTGAGATCCCCTGAGCAGATCAACTGCTGTTTCCTTTTACAGTGTCTGGGAAGAAGGTTGAAATATTAAAGTGTTTGATTCTACCTTCCAACCAACTCTTTTTTTCCCCTTCTTTTGTATTTTACTTTGTTTGTGACCTTCATGTTTTCCTATCTTTTAAAGAGTAATAACCAGCACACTAAGAAAAACAACAAGACAGAAAGGTAGAATGCATTGCAGAGAGATCCATATATTTTGCATGTACCTTCTAGCTAGAGAAATATAAAATAAATCAACCACACAGATAAAAAACACTTGATTAATAAATGATACGTGTATTTGTCCAACTTTTTAGTATTTTTGAGTCTTCCTTCATAATAAGTATGTGACCAACATGGCAAAATCACTGCTGTTAATATGCAGTTAAAGCAAAACTCATCCAGCTGTATTTTTGAGCCTTTGATCCAGTTTCAAGCAGTGTGTGGGATTCAGCTGAATATGCATACAGCAGAGTGTGTTAAAGTCTGTTTGGGGGCCGGGCTGTGTTTCATATACACAGACAGACACAGTTGATCAACAGGATAGACGAAGAAAACTGGTTTGGAAAACAGCGGAGGTTTTCATGGGAAATTCTGCCTCTCTACATACAACAGTGACAGCTGGGGTTTTGACTCACAACATCTGGCCTTGAGCTGCCTCAGGACCAGACAAGTGCCTTTGCTCTGTTCTTGGCTCTTGCTAGAACCCCACATTGTGGGTCCTTTGAACAAAAGTCCCCTGCCACAAGTACTCAAAGAACAACTGTCAAGAAGTTTTCTGCTTGATGCAAAGGACTCCTCCTGGGTCTCGGGAGTTTAGCCTCTGTGCACGCAATGTATATTTTCTATACCAGTCCAAATACTCTAAATACAAGGTACTTCTAAATTCCTGTAGAAGCATTTGAAGACAATTTCCCCTCCTTCTTTCCCATTCCTTCTTCCCTCCCTCTCTTCTTTCCTCGCTGCCTATCTTCTTTCCCCTTCCTTTCCCCCTCCTCTCTCTTTCCCTTCTCCTCTTCCCTCTCTTTTTCTGTTCCTTGGGTCTTGTGGGATAAACTCAGGTTTGGTTCGGATTTGACATTTTCTTGCCTTAACCTCCCAAATGCTAAGAACTCAGGCCTGTACCACCATGCCCAATCTCAATACTTACCTTCAAGAATATGAGCTTCCCTGGTGTGGATAGTATCTTTGACAGGAGATTTAATTTTATTGTGTAGATTTATTTATATCTAACTCTATCACTTATCTCTAACATTTCATGCTAATTAATATTGAATTTGAAACCCTTTTTATTAAGACCTGGCTACTCATTTAGCATGAACATCAGACATAAAATCATAATGCCTTCTTGTGTATATATCTCTTCTTGGTGATGGAGAGAGGTTGGGAGTGGCCTGTATGTCTAGGGTCTCGAAGGCACTGTTGTCTTTCCTCAGTAGCACCTAGTAGAGCATCTCTGTCTCCATTCCAGAATTCCTTCATTATTTTCCTTTTTTTTTTCTACTGAAGACCTAAAAATGGGACCTTGAAACTCTAGTCCCTTCCTCCTCTGTAAGACAGGATGACTGTGGTTCACACCCAGCAACTTGGTAGCCGTCTTAACTTCATTGTTTAGTTTATCTTTGCACAGTGTTACAATGGATGCAACATCCTTTGTGCTCTGGTGTACCGCATCTTCCCATGGGATTCTGAGAATGCTTTTCACTATTGTTATTCTGTTAAACTCCTTGCTGCCAGTGTCATAAGGGCTGAGAAATATGCCATTGTGCCACATGAAACCTGTCACCCCTAGGACATTCGGGAATGTATGTGTTAACATTATATCCAAATTTATTCACTATTTAACTGATTTTTGTCTATATATTTTATGTATTGGGTAACATTTTCACTACACAGAACCTAAGAATATACACAATTTCTTGATATACTTTGTGGTAGATTTTACTTTGTTGTCTGTCTATCTATCTATCTATCTATCTATCTATCTATCTATCTATCTATCTATCTATCTATCCATCCGACTAACAGGGACCAATATAGACCAAGCTAGCCTTGCCCTTACTCTATGTTGATTCTGAACTTCTGGTCCTCTTGTCTGCCTCCCCACAGTGCTGGTATTAAAGCTCAGCTTCACCCTACCTGGTTTATCTGGTGTGGGGACTTTATGAACAGCAGCAAGCATTGGACCAGGTGAACTACACCCTCAGCTTCCACATTTGCTTGGTTTCAGATTTTACCTTGCCAGATTATAATGTTCACCAGAGAAATATCTTTAGGCATTGTGCTTTTCTTCGTTGTCTGTAACCAGCTCTTGGGTTTCTGCCTGTGTCTTGCTAATGTCACTTGAGTGTCTTTGGCAAATCACATGCTTTTGAGGACTGAAATTTTTCTTCTGAGAATTTCTGTAAGTTTATCTTCAAGCTTCATAAGTCTTAGCTGGATTGTCCATGTTGCTAGGATCCTATCTACTTTGTCAAACCCAGTGACCTCTGGACTGTTGCCAACATTCTCTGTCATGTGTTTCTAAAAACCAAAAACTGCAGAGCAAACCTCTGTGTAGACGCTTTGAAAACCGTATCCATGTCCCGCTGTTCGATTCCGATCATAGTTGTTCCATCCAGTGAGGTGGAATGGTCAGTGTCCCCAGCTCAGCCACTTACAAAGCAGTGGGCATGGCTCCCCGTCCTGTAGGGTGGCTCGCGGGATCTCTGCCCCGCGAAGAGCACTGCTGTTGTGTGGAAACAGACTCCTGCCGGCATCACTCCTACTGCAGATCCGTGGAAGCACTGGTTTTGAGGGACCCGCCCTATTTAATATATGTGCCCATTGCCTCGTAACATTATTGGTAAGAAATGGCAATTTCTACAAAGGGCTATCATATTAAAATAAGGCAAAATATAGTTTGATAGGCTACATACACTGCAGGAATATGAAATTTTTAAGATAAAAAGGAAAGGATATTTGGGGAAGTAGCTTAGTGTGTAAGAAAAATTGTCGTGCAGTCACGAGGACCCGACTTCAGATTTCCAGTGCCCAATAAAACACCAGGTATGACTGGGCCTGTGGGTTCACGCCTCCAATCCTATCACTCTGGAGGTCCAGGCAGGAGCATCACTGTGAATCTGAGGCCAGCTTCTTCTACGCAGTGAGTTTCAGACTAGCCCAAGCAACATAGTAAGAGCGTGTTGGACAAAGAAAGACATGGCACGGCCACTCGTGAGTTCACCTGCGACAAGGGTGCTGCTGTTGGCAGCGAGGAAAGGGACATGGAGGCTGAATGCTCACCAGCCAAGCTTCAGTTCTGGGGAAAGACTCGGGATCAAGGGAAAAGGTAGAGACTGATATTCTGGAATGTTCGCCTGCCTCCAAGCACAGGCACTCCTGCCATATATGTGCACACACCAGAAATTACACATGCACACCAGGAAAAAAAAAGCTCGCAGAAGTCAAAGGAAGATTTTCTTTTCTTCTCTAAAGACAGCCCCTATGTTTAGCAAGTGCAGGCCAAGCGTGCACGCCCCTGACAGAGGCGAGGAAGAAATAGTGCCTTTAGAACAGGCAAGTTCTCTAATTACACCGGGGAGGTGATAATGGTAGGTGTTGCATGTTTAATGCAGTGTTCTCGATGCCCCTTTCTCTCCTTGCCTTTTATTTTTTCTCCCCCTTCACAGAAACCTCCGCCTGAGCCGAAATAAAAGGTTCAAAGCTTGTCAGCATTAGTTTATAGATAGCTGTTTAAAAGTAATGAGATATTGGGTATTGTGAGGCTCAGGCTGCCTTGCCAGACTCATTTATTCCGTTTCACCTTTTGTCAGAGTTGCAGACAGAAGGCTTTCAATTAGAACATGTCACCTGTTGCCCATGACCTAATTTGTACTTGTGTGTGTCACAGCTCTGGCCTCCATGCTGCACACAAGCAACTTTGTCTCGGTGAAGAAAACATTTTCCTTGCTAAACATTTTGTGGATAGGGATTTCAAATTCATGTATTTGTGGCTGGGCCTCAATCTCCGTTACAAGCTTGGTGCCAGAGCCGTAGAGCCAGCCAAGAACTGTGGGTTGCCCTTCGGGGATCTGGGAATCAAGGGGCTTTGGGTGTGGGGGGGGTGCGGGGATCTGGAAATCAGGGGCTTTGGGTGGGGGGTGTCCCATGTGCATTAACCCACATGTGTATGTTGGGTGCACCTAGAAGGCTGTGTTGTTCCCAGTGCCAGCTTTCCATGATAGTCATCCATTTAAATTTCCTCTTAGGAAAGACATCCCTGGGTTGGTTCACAGTGGTAAGCTGAAACATCTCGTGAGTCACCAGGGCATTGAGGGAAGCAGTCCTGTCCCTTTTTCCAGCGCTGCTCTGCCTCTTACCCGTGCCAGCGTAGGGTGCAGCTGTCACTTTCTCCAGCAATTGTGCCTTTAGTCTTCTGGTCTAGACATTCTCCCCAGTGCTCACACCTGAATCCGACTCTCACACATCACGGTTTTCCCACCTATAAAATGGGACAAGATTTGCAACTGCTTCGTGGGTTACTTTGAGGGTATGTGCGCTAATACATATAGAATTCAATCCCCCCCCCCCCGAGTGTTTAGCGCATAACGAGCTCTTGGGAACTGGTAGAGGCTAGGGAATGCCCTGGCTTTCATTTCCTACATGACACATCAGGCCCCGACTGGCTCATTGAGTTACATTGTAGACGGTGCTTGTTGAGAGTAGGCACCAGAAGGCTTTCTGTTAAAACAGAGAGACTGGGGCTCAATCTCAGTCTTATTTAACAAAATTGCTGTCGACTTTGAGAGGATGATGATAGTTACAAAAATGATTCAGGGCTGGTTTGTCACAGCATCTTAGATGGTCTGCAGGCAGTTAATATGGTTTTCCCCAGAGCATCCTTGTGCGCATACAAATAATTTGTACTCATCCCCTTGCTGTGAACCCTGTAAGCATGCATGGCTGCCCAGATTTTGTCCCCAACGAGAACCCCAACAGAAGCCACCATGAAAATTCCCAGTACTGGACTAGCCTCTACTAATCCTTCCAGCCTCTTGCTGCAGCTCCTGCAGGAGAACTTTCTCTATGCTTTGCATAGACACTTCCTTCAACAATCACTGGCAGATGGATTCTGGGTACGGTCATGTGCTCTCCTACTACAGGGAAGAAAAGGGGCTGCTAGGCAGCAGATTGAGCACACAGTACCAGGGTACCAGAAAGTACAGGGGAGGGTCAGTGCCAGTACCAGGGTACCAGACAGTACAGGGGAGGGTCAGTGCCAGTACCAGGGTACCAGAAAGTACAGGGGAGGGTCAGTGCCAGCACCAGGGTACCAGAAAGTACAGGGGAGGTTTAGTGATAGTAACAGGGTACCAGAAAGTACAGGGGAGGGTCAGCACCAGTACCAGGGTACCAGAAAGTACAGGGGAGGGTCAGTGCCAGACAGGATACCAGACAGTAAAGGGGAGGGTCAGCACCAGTACCAGGGTACCAGAAAGTACAGGGGAGAGCCAGTGCCAATAACAGGGTATCAGACAGTAAAGGGGGGGGTGGACATAGCTTTGTAAGTTCTCACAGTCCTCCCCGCCTCCACTGTAGTCAGTGTTAGTTAACATTCTTACCAAACCCAGCTGGTTGTTTAATATTCTTGAATGATCATTTCAAAATTGTTTGTACTGAGCGTGATCATTTGTTTCGTTCTTAAGTGTGCTGGGATCTTACCCTTAATGTCTTTTAGTAAACTTTTACTTTGGAACAATATAACAAATGTCTTGATTTTAAATTAGGAAAGTAGGTGAGGGTACTCTTAATAACTCCCTGAAGGGAAAGAATATATATGAAATCCATCTGACTTCACACTATTAAAATAGTGAAAGCTGCCTTTGACTTTGACCATTTAATATCAAGAAAATTTCCACTTGGACACAACATGCTGGCTTAGCATGCGCCCACCCAGGCGACCTTGGCCTGACCCTCTGCTTTGTTTAGTATTTGTTCTCTTCAGAGCATTTTTTTCCTCCTTGCCCTACTCTGGTTCTTTCCATTTTGTAAATTTGGACAGTGTGTGCAATTTGTGGCTCCCCCGTGGCCTGCAGGCACACACAGCAACCGAAGAAGCCTTGGGAAATGTTTGGGTAGGTAGGAAATGCCAACTAGTAAAATCTTTTATTCATTTATTTATTTACTGAAAAAAAGGATAATGGTGGTCTCTGCTTGAGTGGACAATCAAGTCACCCTAATTAACTTCAGAATTCTGTCACGCATGCGATTTCATGGGCTCGCTATTTTTATAGGAGCAAAGAAACCCTCATGTGTTAATTTTTTCAAAAGTATGCTACAAGTAAAGTCTAAGGAGAAATTTCTTATTTAAAACTATAAGAGATAAAAACAGCATATTTATTTTTGATGGAAAATTTTGAATCCACCAACGTTTGATTCTAACTAACCTAGCACTCCCAAATACTGATAAGAAATATTTTATTTATTTTTGTGAAAATGGTTTGAAACTTTAAGTTGTAATTATTGTTTCTGGGCTTCATATTGGACAAATTATAACTGAACTCAAGGAAAACATATTTATTTAATTAGTTATTTAGTTACTGCTTGTTCGTTTTTGTTGAGATTGGGACTTACTTTGTTTCCCAGTCTGGGATATGAAGTGAGATCATGTCTCAAAAGAAACGAACCAAAAATTTAAGTTCTGAGATTTTTAGTCAGATGAATGTGCCCATCAGTTGTCAATAATCTAAGGCAAAGAAGCTGTTCCCACCTATTCAGAGAGCGCTTCAGGTTTGGGTCAGCCTTTACGCTGCTGTTTCTGAGTATGTTTGTATGATGATCCAGGTGAGAAGGGGCTGGCTCTTCTTGGTCAGAGTTTTGCTCTGGTGTAAAGAAATCAGTTGCTGAATGGTGCTGCGCAGAGACATTTGGAGCTATTGTTAGCTGGACTGCCCTTTAAACTTCCTTGGGAGATCAGGGAACTATAGACAGTCACCAGGATGACAGCCGCTGTCCCTCCAGGGGTGTATAAAAGGCAGATTTCCCCAGGTTTGGAAGCAAAGTTGAAAAGCAGTAGTAGATATATTTTACTTTGTTTGAAATACTTGAAAAATTTAATATTTGGCCGCTTGTGACTGGGAATGAATTCACACATGAATACATTATTATGATCTTTTAAAACATATTGACTTCAGAAAATTTTGCTATTAATTGTTATCCAAACTTGGCAGGAGCACTGCTCTGCATATTGAGTCTCTGTCAGGTTTTACTATAGGATTATTAATCTCATGCTTTATGGGTATCAATATCTCGTCTTTCCCCCCAGTGCCATATAAATAAAACTCACAAGTCATAAAAGAATTCTTTGTCCAATTGATTTTCACTTCAGAGAATAAAAAGTGAAATCTGGGGTATTTGGAAAGGTTTTGGTCGTTTAGGACCCAGGTAGATGTGTGGGTGTGGTGGATAGACAGTTCAGGCAGACTGGATGGATGTGCAGGCGGATGGGGGGAAGCTGCTAACCTCCCAAGATGGGAAGGGATGGAGAAGGGAGACAGGTGGAGCGTGGATAGAAAGTCAGTTTCCAAAGCTGAACGGGAGATGCCTAGTGATGGTGGTTATCACACGCTGCTCAGAGAGTGTGTCTGCAAATATGAGATATGATGTCGCAGGAAACTACTGACGAGTGTGTGTGTGATCAATAAACATTTTTTCAGGACCACACTTTCTCCACAGATACAGCCAATTTGGCTAAGAATGACCCCCATGTACACGTACATACCACACACCCATGTCCACCTATGCACCTGGCCATGGCACTGAAAGCTGAGAGCTCGTGTGTAGTCTGTATGCGTGTATACTTTCCTGTGTATTGCATGCACATATGTGAATGTGCACGTGGAGGCCAGGAGTCAATGTCCAATGTCATTCCTCAAGCACTTTCTACCTTAGTTTTTGAGCCAAGATTTCTTATTGAACCTGGAGCTCCCTGATTTGGTTAGGATGGCTGGCCACAGCGCCCCAGGATCCTCCAGTTTCTGCCTCTGAGCACTGGGGTCACAGGTGTGTAACTGTCACACTCAACTCTTCCTCTGAGCACTGGGATCTCAGGTGTGTAACTGTCACTCAGCTTTTCCCTCGCATCTAGGAGTCAAACTGAAGCGTGAGCGATATGCATGTTAGTGGCTGAGCCACCTTTATACCATCTTTAAATGCTTCTCACTAGACAGACTTCATTTTCAGACACGGACCAGCTTTGGGCTCCTGAGACAGCACAGATAGTAAAATTATTTGCTCCCAAGCCAGACAACCTGGGATCCAGCCCCAGGATCCACATGGTGGACGGAGAGAAGCAACTTCTGCAAGTTGTCCTCTGACCTCCACATGCACACACAAGCACTTACGTCCTTACACAGCAAATACATAGAACATCAAAAGAAATTCCTCAGCTAGGTGTGCAACTATATTGGAAATATGAATTCTCTATTAAGCACTGATAGAATATTCAGGGGCCCATGGATCCAAGCAGTCCATGTCCATACTGTGGGCTTTTTTTTTTCTAACAGTCTTAGAAGAGACTAAAGTGTTTTCTCTGTTTTACCACTTTCTGCATGTCATGTGCGCTCTCTCTCTCTCTCTCTGTCTCTCTCTCCTCTCTCCCTGACTTTCCATGCTACCTATAATAGCAGATTAAATGCTCTCCCCTGGTTGAAGTTAGCTGATAGATATCAAGGCTATAACTAGTCTCTCCCGTGCATCCCAGACCACTTCACATAAACTGGAAAAATCTTGGAGACAAAATGATGAGAGAAGATAAAGCTTAAATAAGTGGGGAGTTCCAGGACAGGCTCCAAAACCACAGAGAAACCCTGTCTCAAAAAACAAACAAACAAAAAAAGTGGGGAAGGAAGGGGAAAGTGCCAAATGTCAGAGAATATTGATAACAGTCACAAAGAAAGGATCGAGCAACTAGAAGAATGAAGATAGAATTCTGTGGAATTGGAGTGCTTTGAAAACTGCAGTTACATAGACAGGGTAGGAAGACAGACAGTTGACTGGTAGGCCTGACATTCTTACCTCTGAATTCCCTCTGCAGAAACTCCTACCTATCCTATTTGTACCGCCCTGCCCACTCTTTGTTCTCCCCATAATGTATCAACTGATGAATAACATTCTCTTTAGGAAATCCATCAGCATTTTAATGCAGAAGTTTCCGCTTGCATCGGTCCCGCCTTCCCCAAGCCTGTCGGTGCTCTTTTTATTACATTCAGTTCCACAGGTGCAGCGGAGGAGAGTCGCTTAGATCTGTCTAGATCTTTCTGTTGACTGGGTCCCACACATGGGGCTCTTAGGAGTGATGGAAGATGAGGGTACAGACTAGCAATGTCTACTTGAGAAAGTACAGCACTACAACAGAGAGATGTCTTTGAATTAATTTATATAAAAGTGTGTCTTTGCCCTGATGTACAAATGGCGACTTTGATGGCTCTGTAGGGAAAAAAGAAGGCCTTTTATGTTTTCTAGCCATTGGCAGCCATAGTTTCTACACACTGGCAATCCTGATTTAGCTTCCAATTCTTTAGCCTTCTCTCGTAACACTGGTCCACTCTCGGCTACACTATGTGTCTCCTTAGCACTCCTGGGAGATGCCGTTGTTGCATTTGACCATTCTGAGGTGCCTACCTAAGCAGTAAGCCAGTGCCTGTCTCTGTCCACAGGGGTACGTCTCGACAGAGTACGTGGGGGCCGACAGAAGTACAAGCGCAGAATAGATGCTGAGAACAGCCCGTACCTGAACCCTCAGCTGGTGCAGCCAGCCAAAAAGCCATGTAAGTACAACAGATGTGTCTGGCTTCCCAGGCCCAGGATCCTCCCAGTTGGCACTGTCTGCTAATGTTGGCATGCCCATCTCTACTGACTCCAAGGAGACGCCTCTTGATTGGAGAACATGGAGTCTATTTTCAGGGCTTGTCAATAAAGAGCGATGTCAACCCAACTAATGAACTTTTTCATTTCTTTTTAAAGATATTTATGACAATTCTGTACTTCCCCTGTTTGTGCCTAGTCCCTGTGTAGAAGCATGAGCATATCAATGCACAGCTTACCCAGTGTGGATTGTACACGGACTGGTTGTCTTTCTTTGCAGAGGTATATAAAATGGGTCATACTGTGACCATTAGTTCATTGGAGCTGTTAGTTTCAGATTTCACAAGAAAGTGACTTTCGTAGTTTTCCCCTAACTAAACGAGTTTGGCTGCTCAACCTCCCAATGAAAATACATTAGGGGCCTCATTAATTTGGAGCTCTATAAGCTTAACACAGTAGCTAGTAATAGATTAAAACGAGAGTGGGGCCTACTAATAATGAGCAGAGGTTGGTGGTTCCATCTCAGGTGCCCTTATGGGCATTATAAATTGTTTTTAAAGAGCCCATGATTTTATGATACCAGGCTGCAATTTGAAAGAATGGCTGGTGCACAGCTAACGTGCAAACCCCATTCTCTTTGTCATTAACTAAAAGGGGCTGGAGTGTAGAGGGTGGCAATAGCTGTATCCCATTTTCTGAGAAATCAGTTAATAGCCAGCTACAGTGCCGCCCAGCTAGCAATCTCCATGTTTACGCCTGGCATTCGGAAGCGACCCGAAGAAGTGTTCCCACGGCAAGAATGCTCACAAGTAGCTGTTTTTGTCACAGCAGACAGAAGTTGCTCTTGCTTCTCCAGCAGTTCGAGAGAAAATCAGGCTGTTTTGATCTCCCTTCAAGGGAAATGAAAGGGTCCACTTCCAGCTGAAGTCCACTTCCAGGCGGGGTCAGTGCTGTGCACCATTCGCACCAGCAACGTCATCCGCACCAGCATCTGGGACTCTGTTAAGTAAATAAAGCAGACTCTGAACTGTAAACGAAAGGCCATTTTCACTGCGTTAAAGGAAAAGCAGCCCATTTTACATAAAATTAAAGCCTAAGTGAACATATGGCAGTTTCTTTTTGCCTTTCCAGAAAACGTTATGTTGATTATACCTTCAATTGTCCAATCTGGCATGCATCCGCTCCTCAGCCCGCGAAGAAGCAGTTTGGCATTCTGCAGATATGGCCTAGAAGTGCATTAAGCAGATTTTTTTTTGCACATTATAATTTAAAACTTTCTGATAATACAATAAAATGCAATAAACACTAATGCTTAATTTCATTAGCAGGTTAGTGTTTCTTGTTTCAATAATATCTGGATTGCCCACTTCTCATTTTCTTTAAGCACACATTGACCTAAACCATTGATAATTTCCTCTATGAACAGAAAAAAAAAAAGGGCACCAGACCCTTTGTCAATCAACACAGTACAGGGACATCTATCGTTTTCTGTGTAAACCTGAAGAATTGGGAAGTGGCTTGTCAAGTGCCTCTAAGAAGATTATAGCAATTGCAGGGTGCTCCATTCGGCTGAGATAAAAGAGGGCTCCTAATGAATCGTTTCTCATTATCTAAAGGCCGTTGTGTTAATTTTCCTTAGTCCATCCAATTAGTGTGTTTTTGTAACAAACATTTATAAAACTTAATTTTCAGATCCTGTCAGATAGGCATCAGGGGATGCCATAGGCTTTGCAGGAAGGTAGCTGGAGATTTCTGCACCCCTGGCTGGCTGTTTGTGTACTACAAAGGCCCAAGAATGAAAATTGGGTTCTATTGATTCTAATTAGGGAAACATTAAATAAGACCTACCCTGAAACAACGCTGTTGGCTATTCTGTTTGCTAAAAGATGGGAAAGCCCAGGCTTTCACTGAATCGCTCTGACATGCACGTCCAGAAGCCGTGACTTATATAGAACAGGTTGTATGTTTTCCCTGTGTGAAAAAATAGAATCACTGTTTCCTCTGGTTACATGCTTGTGCCCTTGACTGATGCATAATCTTCTAGTCCTGAGATTCTAGCTCCTTCAGAGGAAAAAAAATGAAAACCTCTCTCAGCATAAGCAGAAATACAAGATGTTCTATCCATGGTGTGTAAAATAAACATTGCTCCTTTCAAATCCTGTAAGCTAGAAAAAGAGCCTATCACATGCATCATGTCTTATTATTTTACTAGAAAGGTTGGCATTTGGGAGTATTTTTACCCAAATATTAATATGCGCATTAAGGATTGATGACTATTTGAAATAAATATAATTCATATATCCATATTGGTGTATTTTAAAATATAATTTCAAGGTTACACAAGACCTGAACAAAATCAAGCTAGTCAACATCCTATACTCACATACATATTCATATATATATATATAATTTTGAAAAAGTGCTAAGTACATCTTTAATAAGTCTCTTCATTACTTCATCAAACCCAAAGAATGCCACACATCATTTGGGGTTGCAAGAGTTAAAAATATAGTGACAGGCAAGTGTGTAGCAAACACACTTGAAACTTTGGCTCTGTCCACAAATCTCCTTGGACTCCCGATATTCTAGGAAGATATTATCAAGACTCTTAAATATGTGAATTGGTTTTTACCCATCTGTATCTCCTCACATAGGAGAGAGAATCACATCTAAAGCTACATAGAGAAATTGAAAATCAGGCCAACGAGAAAAATCATTGTGTTAGCCAGGCTCAACGGCCCTTCCATAAACCCTCTCATGCCCCAGAGCAGTAAAACACATCGGATGAGACGCTTTCCATTTGTCTCTAGTGTTGACTTTATGAAGATTTCAAAAGCATAGATCACAAATTTCAGACAGATAAATCTGAAGCAGAGAATGAACTCAGGACAACAGATGAGAGTAGAAGATTAAAGACTAAGGTGCTTGGAGGAGAAAATGCTGCATCCTATAAGCAAGGGTCATTTTTATGGGCACAGATATTAGCTATATTTGGAGGGTTGGCTTGGGATATGGAGAAGAGGGGAAAGGAGGGCAACTCTTATTTAATGTATCCCGAGGAAATAGAGTTATATAGTCAGTAATTCATCCTGGAATAAGGGCTCTGACCTTTGACTTTTTTAAAAAGGGAATTAAAACAATTAATGACTTTTGTGCCTATTAAGACTATGGACACTCGTGGGTCTTTGCTTTCTGCGTGAGTCCATATTTCACTGCTTGCCAGCAAGGGTTTATTCTAAAACTGTTGTGTGCTGTTTAATCTGCTTCCCAGCTCCCATTGAAGAATTGGAGAGTAAACCCAAGAACCACCTTTCTACTCTTACTTGTTTGCTATAAAAACAATGCTCACGGCAGGACCAAGTCTGCTTTCCAGAAAGCCAGGCAAAAGGAAGGGGTGCTTTCTGTCACACACAGTGACTTCCTTCTTGCTGCTTAAGGCATGCAGAGCAAGCCATGATGGCGCATGTGGGTTTTCATTGTAGACCGTTACCATTATTTTCCAAAACACACAATGCCCTGGGGTTTGTCAAAGTGGGTGACTATGTTAGTGGTCATGCAGTGCTCTGGTTTGATCCCACAGATAACAAGATCGTCTCACATTTGTTGGTGGCTGAACCAGAGAAGATCTATGCCATGCCTGACCCTACTGTTCCGGACAGCGACATCAAAGCCCTCACGACACTCTGTGACTTGGCTGACCGAGAGTTGGTGGTTATCATTGGATGGGCAAAGCATATTCCAGGTGAGTTCTCTGAAAGCCCAGTAGAATCACCAAGGCTGCAGGTGCCTCCCGGTTTGTATGTCCCATGTGGGAGGAGTTTACATTTTTCTTGTGGGATTATTTCTTAAGCACCACTTCCGTTGTTTGTACTCAATTAAGTACCAATTACCAATTGTCTTAATTCAGAGCATTGTTAGTGATAACCATTCCATGTATGCACTATTCATTTCATATTTGAGGGCACCATTTGCCACCACTAAATAAAGAACATGCAATCCATGAAACCATTTCTTAGTTAAAATAAAATTTTTTATCCTCCTCCTGATTAAAATAATTCTGTATTTTTTACATGAGAATATTATTTTCAGCATTAGGGCTAATGTCCCCTTTTCCTTCTAAGAATCATTCATCTTGTTCTTTATCATAAATGTTTACATTGACCTTCTCACAAATCACAAATTTTACAATCACTTGCAATTAGGTATTTACTATAAATTTAAATACAAAATTAAATGCTAGATTAAGATGGTAGATTTCTTCAATTAGTGTTTCATCGTCTTTCTTAAAAAAGAATCCTGAAATAGCAAAAAGTGTACCTGGCCACATATTTTGAAAATGTTAGTATTGTGTCTCAGTTCCTTTTCATCTCTTTGGATTTTTATTTTCAAATAGCTCATAAAGAAGTTTTCGAGTGACAAGAGATGTTTTTCTGGCACACATGGCTAACTTATTTCCGTCTCCTTAAACTAGTTTGTCTTTATGCTTTGAATGCTACAGTAATTTCTTTAATCAAATTGATGGAAGTCCCTTTCCCAGCCCACACTGAAACCAATTTATTGGTCATGATACGCCAGCCATGTCGCTAACAGTCGTAACGAACTGTCAGGCAGTATAGCGGTGAAGCTAATTTGAAGTCATTAGGTGTGCAGCGTTCAGGCAACAATTTGTTACAGTGGTTAGGGGCACAGCTGACATTTCTGAATAGCTTTGTTCAGGGCAGTTCTAGATGAGACCAAGCAAATTGTAAACTAATTTAAACATCACTCTGTATTATACCGGCTACTTTGTCTTACACTGCTTCCTAATAAAGCTCTCTAAATTAAGTCAGAACTCTCTAAATAGGTAACTTGAATGTATGCTTTGGAAAACACCCACACATGAATAACAATATCTAAAAGAATACAGTTTGGTCCTGTGGATACACAATGCTGCATTTAGAATACAGTCACACCTCTATGGATGGTCTAAAAAGGTGTGCAGAGCAAGAATTCAGACTGTACCCAGTGACTAGGTGTGGCTCTCCAGCATTTGCGAGACTGAGGCTGGAGGATTGGCCTTCCCTATAGAACGAAAGCCTATCACGGGGAAGAAGAACCAGGTAGCAGATTTGTCTAAATTGTAAATGAAAACTTCTTCGGAAAGGAGGTGTTATTGGTGGGCAGGAAAGCAGGGAAACGAAACTAATAGGTTTTGAAACATGTCTGTGGACACATTTTTAGATAATCAACATAGATCATTAATGTGGTATGCCATTGTTCCATATGTATATACCTTTTGCACGTTTTTGCTATTTTAATGCTTTTAATATAAGTAAAATTACATCACTTTTCCCTCCTCTTAACCCCAGCCCTTCCCAATCACACTCCTTTGATCTCTTTCTATGCTCCCAACTTTCAAGTCAATAGCCTCTCATAGCCTCTTTTTCTTTGATTATTTTTACTACACACACACACACACACACACACACACATATGTATTTTAAATATAATTATTCTAACTGATGGTTTCTCATTGTGGCATTATTGACACTTGGTACTAGAAATTTCTGTTGTAGCCAGCTTTTCTTCTTATTATAGGATGCTTGATGGCATCCTTAGCTTCTACCCACTAGATGCCAGTAGTACCCCTAACAAAGAAAAATATTCTCAGACACTACCATGTACTGCCAGGGGACAATCCACACCAAGCCGCCTACCCAAGCCCTCCCCATTGAGAACTACATCCCAGCTCGAGATATTTATTCTCCTCCACTCAAGGACAGAGAAATTTGAGTCAAAGAGAAATTCCGGAATCTCCAAAACACATTCAAGACAGGTTGAAGTAGGACACGTACCATAGTTTGGAGTAGCCTGGGCTACATAGTGTATTTCAGACCAGTCTGTGTAAGAAAGAGTAAGACTGTCTCTCAAGACAGTAACATATTTATGGAAGTCTGAGTTCAGATCCCACTGAGAAGCCAGGCATGGTGGCATGTCTGTCATCCCAGGCTTGGAATGTGGTGACAGGGGGATCTTGGGAAATTGCTCACTAGTCAGCCTAACTAAACCAGTGAGCCTCGGGTTCAGTGAGAAACCGATCTTTAAAAAAGAAAAAGAGTGGAGAGCCATAGAGCCATAGAGGAAATTACTTGGCATTGCCCCCTGACCCCCAGGACCCCTGCCATTAACAAACAAACAAACACACGAACAAAGAGAGAAGTGTGAACCCTGCCATGGTGATGTCCGATCACCTATTATCTCCATGAGCTCTGCTCTGCTCTCCCCGAGTTAAGAGATTTATTAAGGCAATATTTTGATACCATCCAGAATTGTCACAATAAAGACCAGCTATTAAAAAAGAATAGCCAC
Source organism: Chionomys nivalis (assembly GCF_950005125.1). NCBI lineage: Eukaryota > Metazoa > Chordata > Mammalia > Rodentia > Cricetidae > Chionomys > Chionomys nivalis. Next base: position 7,515,312 of record NC_080090.1, read on the forward strand.
TGCTCCCAAGCCCTGTGGTTAGGAAAGGTCAGAGGTGAACGTGCAGTCTTGATTGTGCATCCAAGTGAAGATGAGGGCTCCCAGAGACGCATGCTGGAGTCACAGACTCGGTGACTTCTGGTAAGACGGGAACTTTAAATAACTCTGCGGAGTGCCATTTCCAGGGCTAGAAACAATGAGCATGTGATTATGTGCTCAGTCGTAAGCTGGGGCTTGGAATCGGTGGGGGCGGACATTAGAGTCTCTCCATAGCAAATGGAGGAGCGGTCACTGTACTATGATGCCTCACAGCTCGCATTTTACTAATGCTCAAAAGGTATTTTAAATGATTCCAAAGGAAACCTTAGCTTTTTAGAAGGGAGTTTGGAAAACAGGAATTCACTGAAATCTTTTTTAAGTATTTTTTTTTAACAATATGCACACAGGGAATGGTGCAGGAGGCCCTGTGCCATCAAAGCTTGCCTGGGTTCAAGGGCATCTGAAAACCACACGTAGTGTGACCGGGAGCATTGGATGGGGAGGTAGAGGCAAAGAGGGCATAAAGAGTAAAGTCACATATCTGCTTTGATAAAAGTAAAAATGCGTTTTCCATAGGGAACCAGTCTTATACTTAGTGATTAGGCAGTCGGATCATAGCTGGAAGTGAACTGAAACTCCCCTTTGGCCTTAGCTTTAGAATTTTCTATGTAACATGTTAAAAAGTAAAGTGAACTTATACACATGCATGACCACATACGTGCACATTCACTCACACACACATTCACATGCCGAGACACACACTCTCTCTCACACACACATGCACACACATGCACACACAGAGACACACTCACACACATGCACATAATTCACACACAGACACACTTCACACACAGACACACTTCACACACAGACACACTTTCACACACAGACACATTTCATACACAGACACTCTCACATACTCACACATATGCACACACATTCACACACAGAGACATACTCACACACATATGCAACATAATTCACACACAGACACACTTTTAAACACAGACACATTTTCACACAGACACTCTCTCACACACACACGCACACATGCACACACAGTCACTCACAGAGACACACTCTCACACACACATACACGCATGCCTCAGTGATCCTCACTCTTTCCGTAGTTCGTGCAATCACATACCCACGGGCATGCTCAAAGCTTTGCACTCAGATCAAGCCAGCTTCCCGTCTGCACTGCTGCAAACACACGTTAGCACGCTTTCTTCGGCCTCATGAAAAGTGAATTCTGCCAAAGAAAATAGTGGAGAAAACCACACCGAGAGTGAGGGGTTTTCTCTGTAAATAGGATTAGTTGACTGCATTAATGAGTCACAGGAAAGGGGATGTGCGCTGTTATGAAACATGACCATACTTATCTATAGGAAAAAATAGTACTCCAAGGGCCTGAGAAAATGCTTGACTTTCGCTGGAGGAGTGTAAGGGCACAAGAACAGATGATGGTACCCTAATAGCCCTTTTTAAGAATGACAGGCCCTGCCATTAGCATCCCTTTATACCCTTGGAAATTGCTCATGCCTCGCTTTTCTGCTTTCTATCTGCCTGGTTCTTTTTTATTTCTCTTTCAATTTCGTCCGCGCTCGGATAAGCGCATGCTAACACAATATGATTGAGCTGTAAAATGGAACGCTGTCGCCTCTAATCTCTTTTATGTAGATATGGAGGCCCTGCACACTCCACTTCGTTCCCTCTCCATTGTCGGCCTTTTTTTAGAACAGGCTGCCAAGTAACGGAGGCTCCATCAGACAGCGGAGCTTGGTTTCACAGGGTGTGATAAGACGATTATCAGGCAAACAGGCAGATCTGGGATTGTTCTTTGTGGCCGATTAGGATATTATTATGTCCTGGAATTTCGTTAGAAAAATACAGCGTGGGCTTGGCAGGTGGTACTTAAAAAGCCATAGCCCATATTAGCTGGCCGGTGTAAGTGCCTCTTGTATATATGGATCTCACCAACCTCCTATGTCACAAGAAGAGGGGAGCGTTTGAACAATGAAGTGTGCGTGGATGTGGTGTGGTGTAGTTTAGAAGAGCATGCGGCAGGCTTTGGGTCACCATCTTCTTTGTAAAACCTAAATTAGTTTAACCCATCTGATTTTGAAGCAGAGGGACTTGAAGCTGAACTGTGCTCATGTTAGGGGACTGTCTCCAATGGACCTGTGCACCCTGATCAGCTCGAGCCACGCTTCTTTTTAATGTGATAAGCAGATTGTCTGTTCATAAAGGAGGCTTTGCTCAACTTTGGTAACATCTTAGCCACATTCTTTTCAAAAAAGATTTATTTTTATTTATGTGCATGAGCACGCGCCTGTGTAAATTAGTCCGCACGATGTGCGTGCAGGCTTCCACAGAGTCCGGAAGCGGGAGTTGGGCCCATGGACCTAGAGTTATAGGTGCTGGTGAACTGCCAAGTACAGGTGATCAAAGCTACACCTGGGTCCTCTGCAAGGGCGACAGTTCCACTTATCCTGACTGTGTTTCCAGACCATTCTGTCACATTCGTAACATCCTGTCTGATGTAATGATGACATCAGACAAAAATGGGAAGAACCCAGTGACTTTGATTCAGCCAAGACAGGGGTGTTAAGCTCTATGAGCAAACCACACTTGGAAAGTGAGATTATGATAAAGCAATTCTAAGGTTGTTTCTTCCTGTAAAAAGTAGATAACTACACTTGCAGCATTTCCCACTTCTGACAATTCTTTTAATAAAAGATTCAATTAAGAGGCTATATCAAAAGTTGTTTACTACTGACATGACTTTCTATAGTTTTCCTGGTTTCACTTTAAACATTAATATGATACAGGAATCTCTAAACAAGACTCATTGTCTAAGTAATGTCGCGTCTCTCCTGGATAAAATTTAATAACTTAAAGTTTTGGACCTATAAAAAAACAGACACCAGTAGGTGGATAAAGAAAGAAATTTCCTGAAGTACCCCCCCCAGTGGATCCTCTATTTCCTGCAGCTACCCTTGCTGGAAAGGAAATGTAAGCCAGTGGTGGGGCAGTGAGGTAGCCCCAGCAGAGATCAAGTTCAAGAGACAAGCCACAGGCTGTTCTGGGGACCCGCAGAGGCCTGTCCTTTCCACTCACTCAGTGTCTTGAGTATAAAATCATTAGCTGTCTCCCTTGAGGTATATTGCCCCCCCCCCCCCCCCCGAGAGCCAAGGATCGTTCCTAAGGCCCAGGAAGCTTAAAAACTAGCAAGGCTCACAAGGTCCTTCCCTGAGATTGTGAAAACAGTGGACAGCTGCTGGCAGAGGCAAGACTCTTGAACGGAGTTGCCTGCAAATTGTGCAGGTGATTCTAGTGAAGTTCCTTCAATAGACAAAACAATTGGCTTTAGTTACTAATGCTCCTATAAGTAATCTGTCACTCATGTCCTTAATAAACCTGTTGGTTCGACAAGCTAGATAAGGCTGGAATACACACACACACATATGGGGGATGTGATTTGTCATTTCTTCATGTTTCCCTGTGAAAAGTCACATGATGTAATTGGCATCTTAAAATAACTGGCAAAACCTACAATGAACTTGGGGAAAGAATATTGTATCATCCCTGAGATGGGTCAGAAGACACAGAGATGAGGTTGAGAATATACCTGGGCCCAATCCAAACATGCCTCCCTTTTCCCCTGTAGTTCCGGATGGTTGGTGTGCCCCTTGCTGTGGGTGATAAGCCGTGGAACAGAGGCTGAGTCGTATGAGGGTAGAGGGACCTGGGAGAGTTGTCTTCTTCCACATTGTACGGGGAGGCAGAGCGCTCTGCTGAGTGGTGGCCACCATCTCTATTGGAGCACTCCTGAAGCTAGAGAATAGATCGCCATCCCAGAAAGTAGCGTGCATGAGACGGGGTCACAGGCAGGCCGTGCTAGGGCTTCATGGCCTTTGCTGGGAGTGGCGGATAAGACACCAAAGCTCAGCTGCTGCCCAGAAAGGAGTTACTTTACTAAAAAAAAAAAAAAAAGGAGTTTCACCAGGGGGAAGCATTAGGTTGCTGCCCTCTTTATTAACCTCTGATTTGCTAGGAAAGTTAGTGGAAAAGGTTGTGTGCAGTGGAGGGGCTTGTTCGCCATTTCTTATATTGATGAGATATAAAGGAAAGAGAAGAGAAATAAAATTAGTGCTAGAGAGCCCTTCTTGACTTCCACGAGCAATGAGGAGGAAGAGAGGGAAGTACAGTGACTGGAGATAGCGCTCAGGCCTGACAGTTAATATAGAAGTGGGGACGTCTGCATTCAGCATGCAAGGGAAACCATGGGAACTATGCTAATAAGGGATGTTCTACACCTGAGCTGAATGACTTGGGAAAGATGTCCACGCAAAGAGCCTTTCACATCCTGGATTGTGGGGCTGGGAGACGTCGCATAAAAGAATCTGCACTAGCTGGAAGGCGTGACATGTTGTGTGGCTGTTTCCTGCACATGTACGTCCAGCACTTAGAAACGCCATTCATGCTCTCGATATTCATCCATATCTTTCACTTATTTTTAATACAGGTCACAGATTACCTTGTCAAAGTGCTTTAAAAATAATTGCCTCCCATGGGTCAGCAGATTGGCTCAGTGTATCAAGCCTGGCAACCAGGGTATGATCTTTGAAGTGATCTACACAGTGAAAGAGAAGAGTGGACTTCTGCTAATGTCATCTGTTCTCTGTCCCATACACACACCAATTCAATAACTGTGAAAAAACTGATAGTTACTTCCCATCTCCCATCATTAGAGTTAGGAAGCTAAGGGACCCTAGAGACTCAGGTGCCTTGCTAAATTGAAGGACTCATAGGATCCCTGCTTGATATTATCCAAGCAGGAGACAATTATCTACCTAGAAGAAACTCTTCAAAAGAGCCGCCTACAGATTGCTCAGGGTCCTTGCTGGATGTAGCTTTTGTGGGTTTACAGCCATGCTGGGGTGACACTTTTAGGTGATGTGCCTGCTTGGTCACCTGCACTACCGTGTGTAACCCTTCACCCATGACCCTATAGATAACCCCATAATCCAATCGCTGTACTGCACTAGTGACAGAAATCCCTCACAAAAGCCATTCAAGGAAGGAAGGTTTATTTTGGGTCACAGATTGAGGGCACTATTCACAGCAGTCAGGAAGGTGTGGAGGCGGGGTCATGAGATAGCTCGCCTTGCCTCTGTAGTTACAAGGCAGGGGGATGATGCTCACCCTCAATTCACCTTACCTTTATTCTTGGGCCCTGGGCTAAGGAACGATGCCACTACATATCGGTGGGACTTCCTACAACAGTTAACCCAGGGTAGAGACTTGAAACTCTTGCAGACACCTCAACAGGCGTGTCCCCAAGGTGGTGCTAGACTGTGTCGGGTTGACAGCCACTGTTACCCTCCAAGACAACATCCAGACTTAGTTGGAATAATTTCTTTGGTCTGTTGAAGGTGGCCTATCTGAAGCAAATAGAATTTCCCCCCATCTCCCTAGGAAGAGCCAGGCGACAGGCCCACTGTTCCTCTCTGCCATCCTCCTGAATTCCCTCCGCTCATGTGAGCTCTATTCAGCTTTACCCTTGCCCATCACTGGAGATCTCCACATATTTTGTCATTCATATATAGCCATACTATTGTGTATTCATAATCCAAAGGGAATTGTAATCTTATAGCACATTATTAAAAACCGTGACTTCACAGTAAATCCCCAGATGCATTTTAAGTAGTCAAGTGTCAGCTATGCACATAACACTATGTTCAGTACTCTAGGAAATTTAAAAGATATAATAACAAAGCACCTACCCCTGTTATACATTTATGCCTATATAAATACATATGCATATAATGTATACAAATATGTGTGTATGTATGATTCTCTTCTTGATTTATACCTTTATTAGTTTCAAATCTGAATTATTAACTGGCAATCTTTTTGATGGGTTTTAAGCTAAAAATACAACTAATCTGTGTATTCATCCTGCTTATTTTTTAAGTGACAGCTTCACTGTGCAGTTCAGAATGATTTTCAGTTTATGTTGCTTCGGCTGGAATTACAGAAAGGCATGTCATAACCATACCTGGTAGGCACTTTCAGCATCCTTTGATGCGGTCCTCAGCCTTTCTGCCACCTCTTTCTTCGCTCCACCTCACAGAGGAGCACGCTGGAGAGCTAAGAACTTGAGTTTATACCGGGCCTACAATACCCCTGCTATATCAAGAAAAATGATATTTTTGCCAGTGGTTTCCATGTGTTTCCCCCCTCTCTCCATCTGTGTCACTCCATTTATTGTCATTTATCCCAGGGCACCAGTTTGTATTTGATAACAAATAGAAGCATATTCACCCTGAGTCTAAACTTTGTACATTTACAAACCTGAAGGTTAAAGGAAGGTCAACGATTAGAGAAGGAAATGCATGGCATTTTTTAAATCAATAAAAAGATCAAGATGCTTGATTGATGGTATTCCCTAGACATCACAAATATTAATGAAGCTGGGCAGTCACCATTGGGCTACTCATGTGAATGTCTGAGAATGCTCTGTAAGAAAGAAGAGACTCCCTCCCCTTTCCAACTCTGTGGAGGGTCGCAAGCGTTTGATTGACAATGGTGGAAAGAAGCAGAAGTGAGTTGCTGCAGCTCTATACCATGGAGAAATGGTGACGCAGATGGGCGTGGGCCATTCTCATCACCCCGGAACTCTAGACGCTGAGACGGGAACATGGCTCTGTGGTCAAGGCCAGCCTAGGACACAGGGTGAGACCCATTCTAAACCAACCCACCTACTCACCCATCAACCAACAAACCAGGAAGGTGCTCTACTACCTAGCGCTGAAGCAATAGCCACCTCCCTTCTCCTCTCTCCCCTTCCCTCAGATAACCATTCAGTGAGAGCAATGTAAGGTACTGCGCGTGCACACACAGGCATGAACACCTCACCAGTTCTACTTCTCAGAGCTCACAGTGGGGTATGGGGAGGGGACCTCGGGAATGATGAACTCCCAACTAAATGGAATGATGAGGGCGGAGACCGACTGTTAGAAGAAGCGTAGAGAGAAGTAGAAGGTCCCACCACAGAGAACCTTGTCTTCCACACGGAGGAAAGCGATTTCCTGCTGAAGTCAGGGCTGACACCTTTCAAGATCTTAATTGTGAACTATCTGATTGAAACTTTTATTTGAAAAGTGTTAAATCAGAATGGCTGAAGCAATTTACAAGGTGATATTGCTCGGTGCTCTGGAAAGTAGTTCTGCAGTATCCCAGAGGGTCTTTGATCTTAAGACCTGTTCTGATTTTTAGATGGGTTCCTGGTAATGATGAAGCTCTCTTCACTCATGTGATGGAGAACTAGTCATTTGGATTACAGTTCACCATGATCTCTCGGGAGCCTGAAATAGCTGGGAACTGTCCCAAGGCTTGTCACAATACAGGCACTCTGTGGACGTGGCCTAGCTCCCTTTAATCTTTCTAGACTTCTTTTTATTCTTGGGGCTGTGACTTCTGAGTTTTCGGTTGTTCTCTTAACTCCTTAAAGAGTTAAAAAGAGTAACCTGTTTGGACACTGTGAGAAAACTGCCCTCTAAAAGCTGGCAGAGTGAGCACAACCTACATGTGTCTAAGCGTTCAATTAAAGTCACTTTTGCTCTCAGAAAAAAACCTCTAGTGTGGTGCCCAGAACCCCGTGCACTGGGCTTCTCACTCTGCTCCTTGGTGACCGACCCTCTTTCTAACCCTGGCCTCACTTCCCGTAGTGGCCGCTTGCACTTTCCCCTTCACCCGCCTCAGCCAATCTCCAAATGAATGCGTGTCTATCCTGGCCTTGGCTTTGACACTCTGGATATATTGATTAATAGTTGCCCTAAGCTCCTTTTAGCAAATCAAATTTTCACTTTTAGCAAGGATTTCGCCTCTGATTTATTCAGCAAAGTGAAATGCACTAAATTGACTTTGACATTCAGGGAAAACGGCAGAAAAACAAAGAACCAAGAAAGGAGATATAAATTGTGTGGCAGCTGGGGACTTCAGGCACCAGAGAAATGGTTTTCTAGAGAATTCCGCGTCATTTAAAAACACTTTTTAGATACAGAAGTGATTTATTTAACTTTTTTCACTGCTGAGTGTTCTTTTAAGAAGAGTGTGTGCATGGAATTCCTGAATCATTATTTTTATTTCATAGATAAGTACCGGTGCACAGCTCAAGCAAAACACTGGAATTTTCATGATCACCATTCTATTTTGTATAGCTTGAGTATTGCTCTTGACTTTCCTAACTTCCATAAACTAATTTTTGTATGTTCCAAAACTGTAGTAGCAGCAGGGGAGAGGGAGAGAGGGGGGAGGGAAGATAGATAGATAGATAGATAGATAGATAGATAGATAGATAGATAGATAGATGATAGATAGATAGATAGATGATAGATAGATAGATAGAAATGATAGATAAGCAGATGATAGGCAGATGATAGGTAGATGATAGATAGATAGACAGACAGACAGATGGATGAATGGATTAAATGGATGATGGATAGTGGATAGATAATAAATAGAATATGTGGTAAGTATATGTATAGGTATGTTTTTCAATATTTATGTGTTTTTTTTATTTATGGTTATTCTCAAGAACATACAAAGATAAAATTCTGGGTCACAAACTCCAGCTGAAAAAACCATGTAGCTCTGTTTTCCCACCATCTCAGTAATGCCATCCCTGGCACTGTTCATTCTCATGACGGAGTGGACCCGTTTCATAGTTATTCCAAGGATTGGGATAAACCTGCAGGTTCAAGAGATAAATGTGCTTTGGATGTGTTAAAAGAAATGATGCAGATGTGGGTGGAGCAGACAAGAGGGCTTTCCCCGTGACTTTCACAAGCACGTGGTGGGGGAGCATGAGGGGAGAAGAGGGAAAGAGCATGGGGAGCATAGGGGGAGATCATGGTGGAGCAGGGGGAGGAGATCATGGTGGAGCAGGGGGAGGAGATCATGGTGGAGCAGGGGGAGGAGATCATGGTGGAGCAGGGGGAGGAGATCATGGTGGAGCAGGGGGAGGAGATCATGGTGGAGCAGGGGGAGGAGCATGGGTAGCATGGAGGGAGCATAGGGGGACATAGAGGGAGCGTGGGAGGAGGAGCATGGGGTGGTTAAAGTGTGAAGAGTTCCACAGAGGAACTTTTGCTACCTAGATGGAATAGATTGCCGCACTGCCTCTGCCAGGGATTTGTCAGGACTCTTGCTGACCTCCACTCTCCATGGCCTTTCTCAACTCACGGAAATCATGGATTGTGTGTGTGGCCGGGACACTGATGGATTCATATAAATGACATTTTGTAAGAATGCCATAGAATTCCTTAGTCAAAATCTCTTTGGTTGACAAAACTTTCTAAGCATTCTGTGCTTACTTCGATTTGTCTATCAATACCCTGATAACCTTGGAATTTCTCTAAAATTTTCTTTTCCTCAGAAATGAAAATGCTATGATACTTCTTTCTGGATAGAAGTTCAAAACCTTATTTTTGAGTGTATTCATGCTGGCTAGGTGTTTTCCCCTCCAGGAAAAGTGAGGGCTGATGTAGATAACTTGTCAATGATAAGAGATATTTTGGCATTGTTTTGCTCTTGGGTCACAGGTCAGTATCATTAGGGCATGATCCCAAAGCTGCCAGTGTGTGCGGCTGAGTTTGGCGGACTCAGGGGATAGTGCAGCAAGTAAAGTGTTGACGTTTCCCCCAAGAACCCCGTTTCCAAAAGTCAAATGTGGTGGTTTATTGTTGTATATTAGCCCACTTGATGAGTTCCAAGACAGTGAGACTCTGTCTTAAAAACCAAAATAAATAAATAAATAAAAACAAAAAGTGAAAGTTGCCTGATGGACAATATTCAACGTTGTCTTCTGATCTCCACACATCAATGTGTACATACACCTGCATATGCACGCGCATGTGTGTGTGCATCCATACACACACACTCAGAGAGAGAGAGAGAGAGAGAGAGAGAGAGAGAGAGAGAGAAGTGATTAGATAAATCCTAACTTCTGTTAGTTCTGAGAGCCAATGTCAGTTCGGTTCAGTAAATCTCTGAATGCCATACAAGTTTTACAAGTGTTCATCAGCACCTTGCTTTGCATCTACGGACCTGCTATCCTCACCACAGGTGTGATGTTAATATTATAGCTCTTAGAAGGAGGGAAGAAGTGATTCTTCAGCTGGGTTTAGGGGAAATGCCATGGTAATTGAATGTGCAGGTCAGCACCAGAGCCGGCCCAGCTTCAGGGAATCATGGGAGCCCAATTAAATCCTGGCACTCTAGGGGCATCTCCAAAGACCAGTTACCTCCTCTCTGTATGAGGAAGGCTTCCCACCTGCTTAACCTGCATTAGGAGAGGATTAATTACATGGAGTGTGGGCCCCCGCTGCCAGTCAGCAGGTTCGTGACAGGGCACATGGTGGCCTGGGCCTCTGAGGGAAGGAAGGAGGGAGGAGGTGGGAAGAGAAGCAGCTGGGGCCTCAGAGGTGGACTGCCTCCTCTCGACCTGGTCAGCAGTTCAGGGAAGGAAAAGCAAAAGGCAGCCTGTTCTTCCGTCGTCATTGTCTGTTCCTCTGGGGCCAGTGATGGGACCCCTTCCTGTCTGTCCCTCTGGGGCCAGTGATGGGACCCCTTCCTGTCTGTCCCTCTGGGCCAGTGATGGGACCCCTTCCTGTCTGTCCCTCTGGGGCCAGTGATGGGACCCCTTCCTGTCTGTCCCTCTGGGGCCGAGTGATGGGACACCTTCCTGTCTGTTCCTCTGGGGCCGAGTGATGGGACCCCTTCCTGTCTGTCCCTCTGGGGCCGAGTGATGGGACCCCTTCCGCACATGCTTGCGTCCCTGAAAGAGGAACAGCCCCACATCGGTTTGTCTTAACTATGGTTTCTTGGATCAACCTTTTATAAAAAGAGAGGGACCAATTGCTTCCAGATTTGTTTCTGCTCTTATTTTGAATAAAGGGCTTTCTGATAGATTCTCCACCACCACCCCCCCCCCGAGCTGATTAAATGTGGTTGTTTGTTCAGAAGCACAGCAATGGGAAGCTTTGTAATACTCGATTTTAATACGTAGAATAACATTATGATGAGTCCCTCAAATCTGCTCTGGGTTGAAAGAGCTGTAAAGATCCTGTGCAACTGAGAGGAGAGCCTGATATTTTGAGAAGAGGCTCTATCATGCAGTGAGCAGCATGCTGTCCTTGAACGTAGAGACCCAACTTGTTGGGACATCAGTTTGTTTATGTTCGAGGTGGCATGTGTAAGGAGGGATTCTGGGAGAGCTGTGGGGACAATTCTCTAGGCTAATGTAAGCAAAGGCCCCAGTTAAACTTGGGTGTGCGATCTTAAGTTTTTAGTGAGCATGAAGTCAAGTACCTTTCCTTGCACGTCCCTTTTTGGGGATAAATACACAGACATTAAATGACCTGTACAAGGTCACAGGCCAGTCACAGACAGAGTGAGGCTGAGTCTTACAGCTCGGAGCTTACACGTTTGACAGGATTAATATTTATCATTGTCAATAGCAATTCTTTTTTCCTGGAAAGAATATAAATCTCTATTCAGAGTGTAGAAAGGAAACTACCATCTTAGCTTTCTAATATGCTACCTCACATTATATGACATGAAATGTCTACCCATGTTCATTTCTCTGTGGGTATATACATGTATTGTGTGCATGTGCACACACGTGCACATGTGATAGGCCAGAAGGCAAGCTCAGGTGTCATGTCTCAGGCCCTACCTAACTTTTATTAGAGACAGTCTCTCGGTGGCCTTCCCTGGGCCAGGTAGAGTCCTAGACTGGCTGGACAAGGAGCCCAGAGACCTTCCTGTGTCCATCTCCCCAGAGCTGAGACTTCCCTGTACACCTCTGCCTGGGCCTTTTAATGTGTCCTCTGGACAAGTACTCTATGGCCTGAGCTTTCCTGTCAGCATCTTAAATACCATATCTTCTGAAGGCAGACTCACAGCAATAAAAGGTTCTGGGAAATATTTTTGGTACCTTAAGGAAAATTATGACAAATCATAAACAATCTGTTCATCTTTCCTTTTATATAGCGGGTATACTGTCAGGGTATTTTATATCAGACTCTTTCCTGAAGGTATTGGTCTCTGGGTCGACAGAATCCTTGCGTTCCAGGCAGGGGGATACATTGGAAACAAATCCCTGACTGGGGCTTCACATTGGGAAACATGGACAAGCTACCCAGAGGGCATGAATTTGATATAAAGCAGAACTGTCAAGGAGCTTGATACTGAGCTAAGTGTGTCGAGCGAGAACCAGAAAATGAAGTTATCTGAATTCATGGGGTGTGCCTAAGAAACAAAGCCCCATTCAACTCTACCATGTAGGCACCAAGTGGTCTAAGAGTCAAGGTTTCTGGACAATCATCAGGTTATAGCATTTTGTTAAAATGAGATTGAGGATAATCCTTGACCAGTAATTTACTGATCTGGTTGTCTGGCCCTTTCCACTCAGTGAGCCTCCTACTTTGACTATTTCTATGCTGAGGCTTGAACTAGATTTGTAAAGGTGAGTTTGTCTAGTCACACAGGTCCACACTTGTCCAGCTTGAATGTGATCATCCTAGTTTTGGGAGGCGGGTTTTTTTTCGTTGATCCTTAGAAGGACCCTCAGCACCTTGTGAGTAAATACATGATACATATATTTTACCACTGATCCACACCCCTGACCTTTGAGTAATGTTTTATGGGGGCTGGTCTGAGAATGGGTGGTGTGGTTAACTGTGCATCAGTGACATATGTTGGGGACACCAGAATATGGTAACAATCCTTAAAAGTTCAGCATGACATTTTCTGCAATATCTATGCCCTCCAACAACAACAAAATGTGTGTGTGTGTGTGTATGTGTGTGTGTGTGTGTATGCTGCATGCCAATGCCAATTAATACATACAATAAAAGGAGGCATACAGCGATGGACTTCGCATATGCCGTTCCTTCCTAACTGGCTTTCTTAGAAAGACACTCTCTGAGGTTATTTTATGACCACAATGCATGGTTTATATGCTATCCAAAGAGATTTCTAAATTACCTTTCAAGAATGTGTTCTGCAGTGCACTTAGAATTCCGCCTCATACATTACTGTCTTGAAGACCTATCTGGAACGGAGTCTAATTCAGATGGTAACCTTGCTTAGTAACTCGGGTTTTCCTCCATACAACCCTCCTCCCCGTGCTTTCAGGATCAATGAGATTCTGTGAGTGAAACTGATGCCAGCATCTGCCTAAAAGGGCTTTAAGTGGCTACTCTGTCTCAGAGATGGGGGCCCTGCATACACGGGGTCTCACTCTGCAACACAGAGGATGTTAGTATTTCACTAAAGGTTCATTTACTGCGATTGTCAAGATGGACCCTCAGGCCGGTTGTCGCTGTCCTTCTCAAGATGCCTATGGTCCTGTTTCCTCTGTCGCCGTTAACTTTTGTCCCCCAGCAATGGCACTGTTCAGGGGATGGGCTCCATGTTGCATCCACACTTGGCTTGTCACCCTCATCTCAGGCTCTTAGCATCCCTTTGTTTATTTGAGGCGACAGGAAGGCTGGTGAAGGCTGCTTAGTCAGGGGTATCAGCCTTGTTGGCAGGGGAGTGATTGCCAGTTGAAAAACAAGGCATTATTGCTCATTTTTTCCCTCTTATTAGTTTGATTACATTTGCAAATCAAATCAATCCATCAGACATGATCAGGCCTCGTCCGCATTTTAAGGAATAGTAATCTCCGTCTAATAAGATGCAAATGTGTCACATCGGTAAGTAACCAATAAATCATGGTCTTGTCTTTGGCAATCATTAAATATCAGAACCAACAGTCAATTTTTAGTATTTTCAATTTGCGATATGCCGCTGGAATATAAAGATAGATGGACGTAATTACACAAACCAAACACTATTTCAGTTCATTCCAGACAGCAAATTTAGTGGAAGGTATAACTGGCCTGTCATCCCACCGCATTATTCCTGGCGGTTCATGCAAAGTTCACCGACAAGCTTTAAATGGACATTGCTTTTTTTTTTCCCTTCCAACTCCTAACAACATCCCCACAATGGCAGACAAACTTTGATATAAGGGGGCACGAACTGAACTTCCTGATGGCCCAAGTCAGATGCCAGCATGACAGAAAAACATGCATTATCTTCCATCAGAAACTGCTGGCAGTGCCAGCTCCCCGTGTTCCGTATTCCCTCTTTAAGAAAATGAACTCGCGGTTGTAAAAATACAGAAAAACCATGAGAGCCCAACATGCTCGGGTGATTTATGCAGGCCTCATCTGTTTTGATGGAATACTTTTTCTGGGGGTTGGGGGAAGGGAACAAATAAACCCTAAATTTTTCTAAGTTTCACATTTTAAAGCACCCTGCACGGGCAAAAGATCCCTTCTCCCTGTGCTGGTCTCTGTGAGAATGTATGAAAATATATGCAGATTTACAGTCCCTAACATATATGACGAAGAAGTGTGTGTGTGTGTGTGTGTGTATGTGTGTGTGTGGTAGAGGCCAGAAGGCCAACAGCAGATGTCTTCCTCAATCACTTCTGCACTTTATTTATTAATTTCTTTGTTGGTCTGATGTGTGTACGAGAGTGTGCAAGCAGGTTACAAAAGCCTCATAGAGGAAGACATCTTCTTAGCTTTCCAGCTCCTTGCCTTGAGCTGAGTCTGTCACTGAACCAAAAGTTCACAGTTTGGGCTTGGTTGTCTGGCTGGTGAGCTTCCAGAATCCACCTGTCTCCTCCCTGCATCCCTGGAGTTAAAAACCATAGGTGTGGAGACCAAATGCAGGTCCTTGTGGCTGCATAGCAAGCTCTTTTATCCACTGAGCATCTTCTCAACTCCTGCACATTTTACTTTGAGGCATGGTCTCCCAGTGAACCTGGTGCTGGCAGGTGTATTGATCTAGATGACTGAACAGGAAGCCTGTCTCTGTCTCCTGAGGGTTGTAATGACAGACAGACGTAGTTAGCTTTCGATGTATAATATGGGTGCTAAAATCAGGTCCCTATTCTTACACAGCAAACATTTACCTACTAGGTCACCTACCTAGCCTTGAACATGGGGCATCTTAACACACTGAACATGCTGTAATTCAAAGGATAAGAAATGCAGTTGGGTGGCATATCTGGTGTGAATGTGTTTTCCCTAACCATGTTTGCTTGGGCAGCTCAATTCACTGATCAGCAGTGACCCTTGCCTGTTTATTTTATTTACTAACAGGGACCCTTCCCATAAAATTTATGTCTCTCTCTCGTGTTTTTCTACCCCACTTTACCTCTTCACGTCAGGTTGGCTCTTCTCTTCTCCGCAGGACCTTTTGCCTTCTCTAGGACAAGTTGAGAAGTGGGATGGTGAAGAACACAGTCATGTGAACTTGGAACACCTGCTGTTTACTTTGGTGACATTTTAAACTGTCACTGGGTCCCTCCAGTGTGCCTTGGCAGATTTGTCCTTTTCTGTATGGTTAGAATTGAGAGCACACCGACCAGCAATACCATTCTCTCACCTTTGCAAGTTTCTGTATTCACCCGGAGCAAAACAAGCTTTTAGGCTATTTGTGAAGTTGACAAGATCACACATTTTCACTGCGTTGTTTACTTATTTATTTTGAGAGTTTTCAGTTCTTTTCTGTAAGTACCTGCCAAGTAGTACCACACACAGTGAAGCTATAGCCCCGGTGTTGTAAAGCTCCACTTATAAAACTGGATAGCCGTGGGGGCTTGTGCCTTTGTCCTCAGCACTAGGGAAGTGGAGGCAGAAAGATCAGTTCAAGCTCGTCTTTGGCTACTTGGCTAGTTTGAGGCTTGCCTGGTTGCATGAGACCCTGCCTCAGAAAACCATCAACAAGAGAGAATAAATCTTGTCTGTTAGTGATTCGAGATAAGACAAAAGGAAATAATGCCAGGTTCTCAGGACATCGGCAGCATAACCAAGCCCACTATAGTGTACCCTGATAGAAACCCAAACCTTGAGCCAGGGTAGGCTTCCTGAAGAAAGGGCTTTCTTACTGTTAGATGTATACACACATTCATCAGAAAGCATAAAACAAGGCATTTAAGTGGATACTAGCTTTCATTTCTAATGAAGCCAGCACTGTGAATGGTTCCCATTTGTTAGCAGAAATGATAGACACTGTTAATTGAACAATAAAGAATGTCTTTTCAAATTTGAAACAGGAATCCTGTTAGCCTGATTAGACTCTGGTTATAGACATGGCTGGGGACTTTCAAGTATAGAAGATGAAAGCCAATAGTATTCTGAAGGAGGGGTCTCCTGAGGGCGTGGCCACCAGAGAATGCAGTCTCTTGGGGGGCATGGTCATCTGAGGGAGTGGTCACCTGAGGGTGTGGTCTCCCGGAGGCATGGTCGCCCGAGGGAGTAGTCACCTGAGGGAGTAGTTGAGCAAAGTTCTTGGGTCAGCACAGTGAAATCCACTGGACCCTGCCTCTTGGATATAATCTTCCTGCACTATATTTCGAAAGGCAAAGTACACTATCCTTTATAGAAATATTTCTGGGCTCACTCCCCCCACCCCATTTTTTTCCATTTCCAAAGCTAGATTTTTAGGATTCTTTTTCTTTTATGATTGTTGTGAATTTTAAAAAATATAATATTGATCTTTTCTAATGGTTATTTTGTAAGTCAGTTCCTGGGTCTCAAGGAACCTTTACAGAGAGCAACCATGGCCAGGGACCCTCATGAGTGACAGTCAATGTAAGCCAATAGTTGCTATGCCTTGAAACTATGTTCCAGAACCTTCTGCTCCCTCTAACCAATTTACATACCACCATGGTATGTTTAATTTGCTATTTCATCAAATCAATAATGGGTCTAATTGAAAAAATTGGCAGTGCTGCGTGCAACCTAACTAGTGATCTCAATGTTTGCCTGCTTCGGAGAGTGTCTCCTAGCTCCGTGGCAGCCACCTGTGTTATTGGTGCGTTTCTGTTACTAACGCGCACAAAAACAAACACTAATACAGGTGGAGCATCTGCACCAATTGATCACGATGCTATGAAGAATTAATCACCTGGCTTTCAGCTCCAAGAATAAAATTTACATCTGTAATGTATGAAATGTATTAACACGCATGCTGGTACCCTCGACTTCGGGCGGTGTTGGCAGACGCGCATGTGCAGCCCCATCCAGATGTGTTTCTCTTGCCCTGGCCTAGGTGGTGTAAACCGAAGGCCAAGTTTGAGTTCAGCATTTGATGATGTTTCAAAGATAGAGACTGGTGACTTCTTTTGTTAGGTGAAGCTGAGAAAATGTTGGATAACTCTTCAACTACAAGGGACTACTATCTGAACTCCTCAGATACACCCCTTTAGAGGCGAAAGTCGGCTTCTTCATTACAAGCCAAGGTGAATCCAGCCAAAATCCTCCTCACCAAGCTGGATTCGATGAGGTATCAGGCCCCTTGCCACTGATTTCTGTTTCTATCTTGATTAATCTTAGGAAACATCCTATAATTAAAGACTTCTCGTGACACTGTATTTGGGAAGTCAAACAACTTGTTTGAGATCCCAAAGCTGGCAAGATAGTGGATATGATATTTAAGGTCAGGTCAGTTTGTGTCCGAACTACTCATGTAAATTAGTCCTGTTTTCTCTTTAAGTTCCAGCCCAGTTACATTTCATTTTATCACTTTGTTTTCAGACAGGGGATCTCAGAAGATCTGCTGGCAAACATGGGCTTCACAGAGGCGTGCGGTAACGCTGATGTGTTAGTTCTTGATAGCACACGGTCCACCCTTGGGAAACAAAGGTCCCTTATTAAAAACTTATTTGAAATTTCAGAGTTGCGACAGAAGACCTTTTAGACAAGTGTGGCTCCCCGCACAGCTTGCAGAGCCAAAGCCAGGATGGTTTTGCTGTGAGAGAAGGAAGTTTGGCTTGGAGACAAGTTTAGCAAAAAGAGACTTGGCTCAAGTTTGTGAGATGTTGGGTTTGAAACAAATGCTCCTTCAGCCAAAGTGAGATACACTGTGATTTGTTTTAGAGAGGATCTCAACTGTGTAGCCCAGGCTGGCCCTTATGCTCACCTTCCTGCGTAACCCCCTAAGTGCTGAGATTACAGCAGTGACTTATATCCCTGGCAGGACAAGACATTCTTGATGTCAGCGTTATTGTCAAGTGGGAGTTTATTTCCCATGTGAAATTTTTACTAGTGGGAACACTTGGCAGTATATGGACCCATGCCGGTTGTCACAACACAGGAGTTGGTGTGAGGGAGACAGTGGACAGAGGTCATAGGTGCTGACAGATCTCTCCAGTGCCCAGGAGAGGGGACCATGTCTTAGTCTTTTTCCCAGTAAAAACACCAGCCACTAGTGTTGAGGGCCTTGAAAGTCCCCTCCCATCCACAGGAGACTTTATGGTATGTTGTTCCGATAACACCCAAGTCAGTTTGGTAGTTTTAGGACCACCTCTGTGGCTTCATTTGATGAAGTACCATTTTCATCAACAAAATCAGCAATGTTTATTGGGTAAACAGGGTGTATTTGTGCCAGTACAATGTAGTCTGAGAGAAAGTCTTATATATATTCTTTAAAAATAAAGCAGAAAGAATAAGTCTAAATAAAGTGGCCATAGCATATTTTAAGTATAATTTTATCATAAATTCATGGGAAATATTTATTATGGAGCTAATTCTGCATTCACAAATAATAGTGTATTAGGAACCTCAAAACCCATTGTATAAGCATTGTGCATTTTAATAAATATAGAAATGGATGCTTAGTTACTAAACTAGCAATTATTATTATTAATAATAAATAATCAATTATTATTATTTTGATTTAAAAAAGTTTTTACAAAGCCAAGTGAAAAAAAATAATTTTTGATAAAAAAATTTATACATGAATAGTAGATTAAATATAAATGTTTTATATAATCTAGAAATGCTTAGAATTCATGTATTGAGGTGGGAACGTCAGAAGCATTAGACTGATTTGTGTGAGATTATATAAAGTCATTTTCATGGTGTGTTGTTGTACTGCAGAAGTACTTTGGGAATTGTCTGTACATCCATAGGAACTGACAATGTGAAATGCAGCTCTCACATCAAGAGTGAGCATGTGGATAATTTATTCTGAGTCAAATATGAGTGATCATTGCCCGTGAACATGGACTCAGGATGCCCCAAATAACATGCCCCAATGTGGAAATTGTTCCATTAACTTTGTAGCCACAGAACAAAATGAAATCCTAAGTTAGCTGCATTGGTGGAAACAGGAAGCAGGCTGCTCACAGCAAAGCGGAGGAACCTCTGCTACAATGGTTAGATTCTCGCAGAAGACATCCCGAGTGTTGGAAGTGCTGGAAGCATGGCGTCTGTTAAGCAATACCTTCGAATGTATTAGCAGTGGGAAGGATGTTAGCTCAGACATCAGGGTAGACAATGAGATGCTCCTTAAAGGGACTGAAGAGCGCACAAGGCAGTTTGGCTGTATTTATACATCTTATCTCTCTGCCGCGTGGTTTAGTCAGTCACCCAGCCCTGTGGAGAATCTTCAACCTTGGTGGTTTTGCTTTTCTTTGGAGCTTTAATTCACAAAGGCTGTTTAATGAATGACTCTTTCTGTCAATGTCTAATTCTTAAAGTGTTTCTTTAATCGTGTTAGAGGAAAAGCAATAAACCTTAATAACCATATATTTACACAGAAGTTCCCATTTAAATTTTTAAGTAAAAATTATCACCGTCTTTGAACTCATTCTTTGTGCATTAAAGGGCAGTGAGGGAAATGTGTAAGAAGCCAGATGACTGGAATACTGTTAGAAAGAGTGGGTGTTTTGAAACAGGGATTGGTGACTGAAGGGAAAGAATTCCTACAAAATTGAGGGCAACCTGGGCAATAGTAAGTTGTAGGATAGCCTGAGCTACCCAGTAAGACCCCCTTTGCAAGTAACCAAACCAAGCCAAACAAAAGTAAAACAATAATAAAACCCTTCATTTTATTTCTGATTAAGCCCTCCCCAATACCAGACATTCTATAATTAAAATATTGTGTGTTCCCCAATGTTTCAAGGTTGGTCCCCAGGTTGTCATGTTGGTAGGTAGTAGACCCATTCAAATGTGGGAGCAGGTAAGAGTCCTTTTGGTCACTGTAGGCATGCCAGCAACGGGCATCGTAGACCCTGCCCTCTCCACAGTCTCTCTGTGCTCACCGGCTGATGAGGTGAGAAGTTTTATTTCTCACCTTGAAGTTCAGCTTCATCGTGTATCAAAAGCAAACTGACATGGAGCTTCCAAAACCTGTACGTGCACACAGTGAGTATTTTCTCTCAACCTTCCCAGGTATTTCCTTGTGGCAATTCAGCCTGACTAGCAAGCGGCCAGAGAGCAGCTCTATGGCCTTTGTTCAGAGGCCATTTGACCTTTGTGTCATTTTAACTAGATTCCTTCTCCCGGGACGTGCAAAATGGTGCTAAATGGACTCGCAGCAATTAAAAGTAAGAGAATCTGCCTGGAATAAAATAAAAAAAAAAAAAGAATGCCAGTCAGACACTGGAAGCAAAACCCTTGAGGCTCTGTATGCCAGAGTGGTCCTAAGTGACCTCTACAAAGACTCCAGGCCTGCTCTGGCTGTCCCAGGAAATCATTGCACCCCTGTCAGCTCATAGAGAAAACTAGGCTTAGTAGATTTAGTTCAGGAACCAGAAATATCTAGTTGTTTTTAAAGACTCCAACCAAGACTACTAAAATGTTTTAGAATTGAAGATAATAAAGCTCACGTAAATGAGCTGCTTTCTTGCAGCCGGGTTAGGAGCTTCTGGTATGCATGAAAGAAGAGCAGCTTTAGTTGGCAAAGGCTGTATCGTGACACTTACTTGCCAGAATCATTCTTTGCACGGGGAACATGCTAATTGTAAAAGGCTGCAGATGCATTGGGTGTCCCCTTATTCTGATGCATGTCCCCATGAGCTTGGTAGACTTCTGATTCTGTTCTCTAGAGATGAGGAAAGGGACCCAAAGCTGTGATTGTCCTGGCATGTTCGCGGTGATTGTACACGTTATGTCTTTCTTCTGATATCTGCCAGTTATGGTTGTTCACCATTGACATTATGTTCAAATACAAGTGATCCAACTCCTGGTAATTTGATATTTAAAACAACAATCTCTGATTTTTAAAGTCATTTATACATTAAGCGTGAGTCCGAAGCGAATACTTGCTGATTTCTCTTCAGTGTTTCTTTAACCCTCTTGTTTCCTCCTCTTTAAGAGGTGTGTGATTTACATGTTTCTGGGAGTCTTGGTAGAGACAGAGTCAGCAAAGCATCTGTCTCGTAGATGGTAAGCAGACTGAAGGGGACGTCCCTGCAACTGTAACCATAGTTCTGGTGGCGAAACTAGGACCTGCATGAAATCAGGATAGTAGGAGCAGTAAATGAAAGCTCCAAGAGGCAACATTTAGACATTCAAAGCTCGATGGTATTGTAATGGGTCATAAGAGGCACTGCCAGGATAATCCTAACCTTGATGTCCGAGACCTTTGGTTCTTTACTTTTTCAGTGATCAGAGTGACACAAGGAAAAAAACCAAGCTGTGTTTTAATCCTTTGACCTTGGAAAATACTGGCAGGATGTGAAAACATGCAACCGAAGGAGCCGTCATCTATTGTGAGACATATTTGGAGAGTCTGTAACTGAGCTAGCAGGGACTCATGATAGGTGACTGTAGAAGGACCCAGGAAGGGGTAGCTGGTGACCCTCAGAGGACTTGGGAAGGCTAGTGGATAGCCATCAGAGAACCTGGAAAGGGTGGTAGGTGACTGTCAGAGGACTCAGGAAGGCCAGTGGATGGCAATCAGAGACCCCAGAAAGGAGTGTGGGTGAACTTTGGAGAACCTGGCAAAGGTCATATGTGGCCACTGGAAAGGTCAATGTGTGGCTATCAGAGGACCTGGGAAAGTTGGTGGGTAGCTGTTGGAAGACCTAGAAAGGATAGTAGGTGCCATCCATTGGAGGACCTGAGAAAAGCAATGGTAGCCATTGGGGACCTTGGGAAGGTCAGTGTGTAGTCAATGGAGGACTTGGAAAGGGTGATAAGCAGCCGTTGGAGGACATAGGAAGTTTAGAAGACACTGTTGTTGTTGTTTTTATTTTCCAGTGGCTCATAGAATGTCTCCTGTGCTGTGTTGTCGGTTTCTGGGCTCATTTCTTTCCTGCCCTTAACTCAGGGTGTTTCTCTGTGGGGTACACTTGCCATTTGGATTGGGAAATTATTTGTTTTCCAGGACATTTAGCATCCTTTGATTCTTCTACTAAAAGTCCCAATTCAAAAACTCCACCATTCTCTCCAAATGCCATCTCCTGGGGGGAGGCGACAGCAGGTGGTAGCCTGAACTGAGAATCATTTGAGTGCAAATAAACACTAAATTAAAACCAGTGACATCAAAGTGGGATTCCCATGAGACATAGGGGCCTAATGCTGCAGTAGCAAGTCTGTGGGTAGATTCAAGAAGAATTCAGTTCTGCAGTGTTGCAGGGAGATTGTTTTATGGAAAGGACTTTTAAAACACAGCCCTAGTTATTAAAAAGTTTTGGTCTACTAAATAAAAGAGTATAAAATCTTAAAGATGTGAAAGAACCCACAAAAATATAAACAGTAAGGTGCAATATATGTGTGGTAAATGGTACGTGCTCCTTTAACTTAGGGAGGGCAAACAGTGTCTCTCTGTAGGATGTACGGGGGAGTCATTCACCTTGCCTGGTCATGGCTCATGGCTGTGTGACTATATAAAGGAGTCTCGTGTCTGTTTATGTAGGAGTTAGAGCAGAGTTGTTTGAGTCCCTGTATAAGGAATCAGAATAAGTTAGTCCTTTACAGTTCCAACTTTGAAAGGAACTTGATCCCAATGAAGTGGTTAGGACTTGCTAGAGCTGGAAAGAGAACTGCTCCCAAAAGGAAAGTTTGGCATGAAATTCTTCAAGATGTGAACTTCAAAAAGGGTGTGCTGGGGTCAATAGGATGGGGAGGGATGGGCCAGGGGACTGTGGTAGAATTACCCTCTCCTCCTCCCACTCTCGCCCACTCTGATTTTCTGCTCCCCTTCTCAGCGCTCCAGCCATCTCCCTTCCTGCTGTCTCACCCCCTTCCTCTCTACTCTCTACTCCTCTCTTCCCAACTCCTATCGCTCCCCCTTTCCCTACTTTCCCATCCCCCTTTCTCCTCTTTCCCCTCATCTTGTCTCCTCCACCCCTGCTCTTCCTCCTCTTCTTTCCCCACGTTTCCCCCTGTCTTCCCTCCCCTCTCTTTCTCCCTGTCAGGCATCCACACAAGAATTATCACAGAGTACCTTTTCAGTCAGTTCATTACCAGAGAGTTGACCCCAATTAAGGTCCCCATCTGTGGTCAAGATGAAAATCCCAAACTCTCCATGATCACAGTTCTGGGGACTTACTACTGTCCAAGTCCCCAGTGACCAAGAAAGTGTTAGTGGATTGAAGTTTAGGATGAAGGTAAGTGGCCCCTTGAGGAAAGTAGAAGGTTTGGGGGGGAATTGATGAAGAATTTTGGTCTAAAACTAACTACAGACGTGAAATACAAAGAAACCTCACTTGCAGTCTATATGGACTTCAAGAAGGGAAGAGACTTTGGGCCATTTTCTTTATAGTCTTTGCTGTTGCATTCAAAGCCACTTCAGGCACATGGGAGATCTGGTCACAAAAGTTACCCACAGACACAGAAGTAACTGAGAAAACCTCTTCTTCTGACATACTATTTTCCAAACTTATTCTTAGTCTGAGGGTTATGCTGTGTAATCTACAGCAGTACATGGAATGGTAACACCACAGACTGAGTGGTGATGGTGAATTCTCCATCTTTCTATGAGCTGGTGAAATTTGCCGACTAAACTCAGGATGTAATTAAAGCCGATAGAAGCACTTCTCGTACGTTTTTGTTGCAAAATGGTAGGATTTCCTTTGTCTGTGATGTTAGTGAGATTGCTCTGTAGTTTTTAATTTATCAGGTTAAGAAGCACAATTAAAATATCTTGAAAAAGATCATAATCAGACACCATCTTTGGGGTTGTCCCTGCCAAGTCGATAAAGGGATCAGTGTGTGTAATAATTACCTTCTTTGCTGCTCATTTGTTCTGTTTGTGGCTGAAGTGTTAATAAATACCTTGCACCATTCCGGTGGGAAAGGCTTCCTGTTTAATTAATAAACTCGGAAGAATCCGTAGCACACTGAAGCTTGTCTCTCTTGTTAGTGTTGCCTGCATCAAAAGAAACCCTGTCTTGTCAGCACGTCTGTAACTGTCACGGTTATGAGTTATTAAGAAACATCTTACAAAATGCTGGCTTTGGATAGGAATTTTAAAAAAATATATCTTTAATTTTTTAATAAATAATTCTCTTGAATGTTAAGTAGCAAGAAACCCTCCTGATGATAAACAGGAATTGATTCTGTTAAAGAAGATGCTTTCCTGGAAACAGCTCTGTAAAGGTTCACTGGGGACAGAATTGGCTTTGAGCTGTCTTTATTTCTAACCGTTTTTCTCCTATATTCCAATCACCTGGGCTCTTTATGGGTCTCCATCCTAGAGACACGGAGAAGGCCATGCACATCTAGCATCTGCTCCCACTTAACTATTAATTAATAAATGTCAAGTTCCTGACAAACATTTTGATTTACATGAGAATTGAATGCAGCAATGAACTTAAGAGCACATCATGGCAAATGTAAGCTTCGCACAGACGAGCTCCGCTTGTGAGTGTGCGCATTTGATAAATATTTGAGCACCTACTCTTGCGGTGTGTGTTGTAACAGTGAATTCAGTCAGGCCCCTGGTCTGTAGTCACATGTCTTTCCTGGGAGGTTTAAATTACCAATCTGAGGTGCTGCTTTTTGTTCTAATTTGAAAGGAGAAACAGGTTCAGAGGATGATCTACAAAGTCTGTTTCTGTATAGCGTGTGGACGTCTCTCCCGTTTCATTCCGCCTGAACGGCTGAGGCTACTGACTGTTCTGGGATCCTTGAGAATATGAAAGTACCAATATCTGAATTCCGCAAGGGGCAGGATATTCCATAAGCCACACAGCTCAAAGGGTTACCTCAATCTTACGCCTGCAATACGTGGAGATAGTAAAGTACAAAAATTCTCTATGTCATGTGGCCAGACAGATGGTTAGGGAAAAGGGTAGAATATGTATTTCAGATTTCCTTGCTAAGCTTTTTTAATAATGTTTCTAACTTCACAAGTCAGATATTAGATGATCAAATAAGACACCCATAGAGTCCTCTTGGACCTTAAAGCGGTTGTCATAGAGTATTCTTTACACAGGAGTCAAAGATATTTTGGAAACAGAATTTCTTGCCTGCCTTGGTTAAGTCTCAGATTGAAGATCACCAGTCTCTCTCTGCATCAAAGGCCAGGTGAGGGCTGGGTCTACGGAGAGCATCTTCCACTGTAAACGGACTGATTTAATATAGGGTAGCTGCTGTGTTAGGGCTAAGCTCAGCCTTTCTCATCACGCCGTTTAGTTTCCCATGCCTTTGAGGACATGGCAATGTATGCGGTTCTGTTAAACAGCTGTGATACAATAAACAAAATGATCCAAAGGAGGAAAAGAAATACGGTGGGCCCATGGAGTCAAACCTTTGGCTTGATTATGCATAGATTCTGAGGTCTGTGCTTGATCTTGGAGGAGTAGAAAGGAAGTCCACGTGTCTGGCAAAGAGTGAGCCCGGTGATTAAAAAAAAAAAAAAGAAGTGTAGCGGGGAGCAGTGTCAGTGGTCTGTGTGCTTTCCAGTGTTTCTCTGCACTGAACCCATCTGGGTAGATATTCTTAGGAACTCTCCCGTTGGAATGCTAGACAGGCAGATGCTGTTGGAGACCACACCCCTGAAGGTTCACCTAGGGGAAAAAGCTCCAGCTAATTGAACACCTTGTCAGAAGGCACGTTCTCATTGTCGTCTAACATGGACATTGGCAAAAACAGTCCATGAGACCACAAAGACGTGATATTAAAGCATCTCATTACAGTTGGAGTACTGGTCTTTGCCTAGGCAGGATTGGAAAATTAGTTGTCTAGTTTTGTAGTTAATTTTTTAATGTAAGATATATTTGTTTTCTTTTATGTGTATGCATGTTTGCCTACATGTGTGCGTGCGTGTGTGTGTGTGTACACTGGTGCTACTGGTACCTATGGAGACCAGAATATGGTGTCAGATCCCCTGGGACTTGAGGTAAAGATAGTTGTGAGCTATCTTGTGGATGCTGGGAACAAACCCTGGCCCTCTGTAAGAGCATTTATTGATTTTAACCACTGAGCCACCTCTCCACTGCTGATGCCTTATATTTTGATAAGTGAACCTATGTAAGCATCCAAATCAAGCGTTTTAAGTGTAAATCATGGTGACAAGGGTTTAAATCTCGTGTTGGGGTCACCAGGTCTGCATGGGTCTGGCTTCCCTATGCGTTGCCAGCTCCGGCTTCATCACCTGCTCAGTAAACAAACTGAATGAGTCATCTCTCAGGGTTCCCTGAGCTTGTTTTCGTTCTCGCTTTCATCACTCTGGAGAGTTAGTTTATTCGGGAAATTCGTACTGAGCAATCTTGCAGAAATGCATGGATGGTTTAAGAGATGAGTCAGGGAGGAAGGGAGAAGGCACTGCACACCCAAGTGCAGGACCGTGCACTAGCATGGCTTGTTTGGGGAAGGGGACATGGTAGTGGGGACACAGAAGTATGATAATGCTTGCAGGTGACTCAGATCTAGATTCTGCACCCAGTGGCTGAGTGCAGACCCTACAAGGAATGCTTTAAACATGTGACCTTGAATGTGATTGGACCTTACTTTCTTCATATGTAGAGTGGGAAAGTCACTAGAATATTCTCCATAGAGAATTAAATGTTTGTCGTCATTTTCTCACTCCTTGACTGAACCTACTCATGTTTACAAATACAACCCACAACCCCTGTTCTGTTAGCCAAAACTCCTGGCAAGTTTGGCTTCCAGCATTACTCAAGGGGAAAAGCCACAAAAGGTTGTGAAGCCTTTGTGGCATGCCTGTCCCATGAGCCAGCTGCCAGACTCCACCATTCCTGTCATCTGTTCTGGCTTCTTCACCATTCTTTGAGGCACCGCAAGAAGGTTCTTCTTCAGCATTGGCATTTTTGCTTTTCCTTCTGTTTGAGTTGCTGTTTCCTGGGGTCTCAGTCTATCCTGGCTACTGTAACAAAAATACCATAGATTCAGTGTTTTCTACACAGCGTACGTACATCTAAGGAACTGGGAGGTCTAACATCAAAGCGCCTGGGCCAGTCTGCTAGATATAGGCATGGGGGAATTCAGGAGAGAGATCTCTGAGGTCTTTTTAACTAGGGAATTAATCCCATTCATGAAATTCCACCACTTTTGAGACCAAACAAGCCCGATGGCCCCACTTTTGAATATGGTCTCATTGGAAATTGAGATTCCAGCATATCAGTATGGGAAATATACCAGTGCTTGGTCTGCAGCAGTTAGATATAGGCATGTACTCTTGGCTCATTAGAATGTCTGCTCAAAGGCCAGGTACCATGGGTGGCTCCTCCTTTCTACAGTGCATCCCTGAGGGCGATTTCACCCCCAATGGTGAGGGCATTCTGCTATGCTGTACTTCTGGCTTAGTTTCTGTCTTTATCTTTATTCCCTGTAAGCCATTGAAAGACCCAAATTCTGTCTTTGCTATATTCCTAATGCTTGTCATATAAAAGACATGCTGCAGAACTGATTCGTGGGGTGCCACGGTTTTGTTTTTATATGTTCTCCTCTTCTTCCTTTTTATCAGTAAGAGAAAGGTAGATGGGGTCCTTACTGTGAAGGACTCTGTGGGCTCACATGAGCAAGCGACAGAGCTAAGAAGATGGCATCCTTTCTTACTAAAGATCTTCACAGGAAGAGACACGCATCGGGGAAGGCAAGAGGGGAGAGCACTGGTTGAGCTCCGGCTGGAGGCATTAAGAGCTTGAAACAGGCAATATGATTGAGAAGAGGGAAAATGGGTGAAAAGAGTTAGGAGAAAGGTCAAAGAAAACTTCAAACTTTAAATTCTGTTATTTAAAGTTATATATTTTTTTAATTGAAACATTCGGAGTTGTTGGTGATGCTGATTGTGTGTGGGGGGTGGGGGAGTACATTTGGAATAAGTTTACAGAAAGAAGAGTTCTCTTATAGATAACCAGAGTTGTCTGTGGGATATTTAGGTTTGACTGAATGGCAAGAGGCTGGGAATGAAATGTGCATCTCTGAGGAAAAGATGAGCTGGCAGTGAAGATGCTTTACACCCATGGAGATGTGGAGAAAAGCCATTATGTGCATGCATGGGAAGACTGCCACAAAGGGAGGCAGAAAGACCAGAGGAAAGATGGGGGTGGCACCTGTCCACAGAGACTGTTGGGGGAAGGACATGATGCGCCAGACTAGACAGAAAGACTCCAGGAAAGCAAACAGAATGTGAAGGGAAGCCAGGCTGTGGGAGGGGGCAGTCAGGTGAGAGAGAAGATCCAGGCTTCAGAAGACAAAGGGCAAGAGCGAGCAGGAGAGCAGCTCATATTGCCATGTTCTTCTTGGGCATCGAGGTGGGCAGGAAGACAGAAAGACATGCAGAGAAAATAGGTGTTGATGCAGAACCAAAGCAGAGGGGGGATTTGACAGAAGGAAGGAGCCATGGATAGAACCTGAGAGGGACTGATGCATGGTAAAGAGGCTGCTTAGAAAATGTATGGGAGAAAGCCCATGAGGGGCTACAGCAGGAAGGTCAGGCGGACTCATTGGTAAGGCTTTTTTGGGACGAGGAAATAGGCTGCTTCTTCATAAAGAAGTGGGAGAGCAGCTAGATATGTTCCAGTACAGGTGAGAAGGTGGAAGTAGTTCATGGACGTTTATTGTTTAAATATGGGATCTGAAGACATAAATGAAAAACACAGAGTCATCTTAGAAAGAGATTCAGGCAGAGGAAGTGCCCGTTCATGAAAGGCTGTGTACTTGTGTGCCTAGTTCTGAAATAGGGTCTCAAATATCAAGGAGGGCCTTGAACACACCATATGACAAGGCTAGCTTAGAACTTGTGGCCATACTGCCTTCACCTTCCAGTCACTGGGGTTGTCAGAATGAGCCACCAAGATCAATTTTTGCTTTGCTAGATATGAACCCCAGGCCTTCGTGCATTCTAGGCGAGCGTTGTAGCCCCTGAGCTGCATCTGCAGACTTTGGGAACTCTGTTTTAGATCATGCATTGAAGAACGCCCATGAAGAATCCATGTTAGATGAGGGCATTGAACTCTTAATGCTTAACTCAAGGCTATATAGCTACTAAGTAGCTATGGTTACATTGAAACCAGTTTTCCTTACCCTTAATCCATACTCTTGGGAACTCTGCCGAGTTGTACTTTCCAAAGTCTCAATGCCTCCTAAGCCAATAACGCATCATCTTAACATGTGTACACATATCCACCCTCTTCCCCTGCCAGTCATCAGCCTGGAACGCAGCCTTCCAGCAATCTGCTCCTTCCTTGCCTTGCCTGCCCCACATGGCCACCATCGCAAGACTCAGTGTGGTTTAAATTGACCCTCACACGGGCTTCTCTCCAGGATGAGTCCTGTTGCAGACTGTGTATCTGCTCATATTCATGAAGTGAGCCAGCATGAGACCATGGCATCCTACGGACTAAGGGCATTACCACTATGAGGCTGAAGCTGCTGCTGTGTCCAAGAGGCAGAGTTGAACTAGATACTCCCTGGAATGTAGCACTTAGGACTGTCAAATGACCCTTCTAGATGGCCCTTTTCCATTTAACTTAAAGTTAAAAGGACCCGCGGAAATGCTTAATTCACCAAAAGGGATGTGATGGAAATACGTTAAGCAAATGTAGCTTTATTGGGTCTTAGGCACTGTGAGTTCTTACGTGATATAATCAGTTCATAATTGAGAGTCATAAACGTCTTAGTTATGTATGAACAGCATTTTATTTATCCCGCCTGTGTCTCAGTGTGGGTTTTGTTGTTCTTGAATTATAATTTTGAAAATATTATAATCTCATATATACTCATATAACTACTCATGACTTATAATCACATGCGTTGCTGACTTTGGATTAGCATGTGATGTAGAACATCACACCCCATCGATCATGCCTTTGCGTTCATGCCACCGCCCCTCCCCCCCCCCCAGCGCAACTGAAATAGAAGTTAGAATACCTGAACCATTCCTGCCCTCTCAATAATGCCCTAAATACAATGCTCATGGGCATCCCTTCCCTCTCTGATTTGATTTTTGTGAGACAAGGAATAAATGAGACATTCATTTGGGCATTTCTGTCTTTCACGAAACCTGAGCCATTGTGGAAGGAACACTCTAGAAGCTTGGGGAGCCACCTCTGTGGGAGCGGCCACCTCCCGAACGTCTCCTCCTTCCCTCTGTCATCCCCAGGCAATGTGCCTGCATTTGTGTGTGCAGATTTATAGTTTATCTTTATCTCTGCCTTCATCTGTAGGTAGCTATTACAGCTGCCTCGCCTGGATATTGTTTGGGCCTGATAGATCTGTCCGTAGTTCATCAAAGGGGAGCCGAGTACCTAAAAGCCATCGGGTCCAGCTGAGGATGAAATACGAGCCATCAGCCTTGGTAATGGCTGTAAAATTTCATAATTACACGGCCTTTATTACGTTGCATAATGATCCTGAAGCAGTATGGAACAATTAATTAAGATTTTCAACCGTGGCTCTTTCAGAAATTAAAAGGTGCCGGGAACTGAGAAATGGGGCTCTGTCTGCCCTGGAAGCAGCAGGGATGGATGCTAAAGGAAGGCTCGGCCGTATACTTCTTTTCCCTTAAGAGGAAGCATCTCTTGGTTACGGAACACACATTAGTATCCTCACCCGTTTCCCAGCCTTTATCTCAACTTCAGAGCTGATATTTTTTAAAAGGAACGGGATTTAAAAAAGTACTCAGGATCTATAAAAAGCTCCCCAACTTCCCTTTTCTCTCCTTTGAAAAATTCTATTCTGCCGGCCGCTGTAGTCATTTATCACATTTATGGTTGTTCCTCTCCACACATTAAATAAACGCAGGCCCTGAGATGGGGCTCAGTTAACTGCCTCCAACAATGCACTGACCAAGGGGTTTCCCTTACACTCTCTCCTATTGAGGCACTAACATTCTTCTAAGATCTCCACACTTTGGACAGCCATTTCCAAAAGAAGGCTTTACTACTTCCCTTTATTGTATTGAGGATGCAGCATGCCACTTTGAATGTGTGTATCTGTTATTTTCTTCATAATCTTGTCTTTGCATTCTTTGAAGAGGAATTAAACTTGGGAAGAGCCCATGAGAACCAGAAAGAAGAAAGAAAGAAAGAAAGAAAGAAAGAAAGAAAGAAAGAAAGAAAGAAAGAAAGAAAGAAAGAAACTAGGAAAAGTATAGGTATATACGCATGTGTATACATACTAAAACATATGTGAACAATGACCTTTGTTTATGGGTATGCATGTACATGCTTACATATATGTGAATACTGAGCCGTTGTTGGCTTTCTTTTTGAAGTCAAGAATATTGTGATTCACTTCGAGGTGGTTGTGAGGAATAAAATCCCAGTGAGAGGATCGTGAAAGCAGGCCCAGTATTTTTAAGGCCTGGAGTCTAAACCTCACGCCAGACTTTCCTTGGCCTTAGACAGGCTTTAAGGGTGTGTCTTGTCTTTCGTGCTGGATCTTCAGGCTGGTGTGTCTTCAGTGCATCTGGGAAACGACGTGTCCCAACCTCACGATCTGCAGAGAACTCCCGCATATTTGTTCCCATCAAGTATTATTGTTTTTAAATTGACAATCATCACATAACGTTTTACGGATCTAAATATTTCATGGGAGACTAAAACTTCCCTGGGGCCTCCCCAATAATAAACTTTCGGCAGGAAAAAAAAAAAAATGGAAAGGCGCCTGCTGCCCTAAGTGAATTCTCTTGTTGAAGCGCTCAGTCCCTTCGTATGAATTTTCTGATTCGCTGTCATTCGCATTCACACACAGAGTGTCACTGCCTGCAGAACACTTGTCATTCTTTAATGGAAACAAAACATCCTTGCAGCCAGAGCCGCAGTGTCATCTCACAGCCCCTTGCTGTGTTGGCAATAGTGGAATGACAGAGAGGCCCTCGGTAGGGGTAATTAAAATGTAAATATTGATATTTTATTATTTGAAATTACTTTCCAGTGCGGCATTTAATATCTCTCCATCTGTGCGACTCTGTTTAGCGGTCACTTTACTGCAGCTCTGGGAGCCTGAGCAGCGGCTTGATCCCCGTTATGTCAAAATGCTTGTTGCTGCTTAATTTTGATATCTAATTAAGTGGAAAAGTACAGTCCACACTGTAATCCATGGCATCTTAACCAGCTGCTTGGGTATATTTAGAATTAATCTCCACTATGGAATCATCCTAATGTATGCAATTAAGAGTCTGCCGATGGCTAATTAGGTGTATTAGGATCAGGCGGTGGGTTTTTTTTTCCTCCTCTCTACGTTTTTCCCCCCTTTTCCTTTTGGACCACTGCCGACATAAGAGTGTCTGCCTCCAGAGGTGTTCTTAATGCCACTCAAATCAAGTTAGGAGATGACACAAGTTCCTAATAGGTTCATCTGCGTGTCCTAAGCCAGAGTGTCGTCCCTGTATTTTCCTTGAGTCAACCTTGTGTGGGAGGCCCTAGGAATTCCTAGGGGTTATTGACAGGATCTCGGGAGGCCCTACAAGGGATTGCAGAGGACAGAGATGGGCTGCGTGGGTAAAATCATTTTCCAGCAGACCAAAGCAGGAGGCTGGAAGAAGGAGTTGGGGGCTCTTGTTCCTGTAAGGAGGAGGCGGGGTAGCAGTTGCCTGTGCTGGCATCTGCATATTCCAGCCCACTTGTGAATGGGGGAGTTTCTCTGGGAATTAGTGCAAGTTCTTCAGTTTGCACCCCACCCATCCGGGTCAAATATGGCAAGTACACATTCATTGCTAAAGAAGGCGCTCACCCTCTGACGCCGAGGACTCCCAAGAGTTGTGCTGTCTCTTGATTGTCATTGTTTCCTTTTCATTCGGTCAGTTATCCAAACTAAGAACCGTCAGAGAGGTAAGGCAGAGCCAGGGAGGAATTGAAGGGGCTGCTCCTATTGTCAGTGAGAAGATAGCTGGTGGCCTCCCCCTGGAACCTATGCCAAGCCATAACGACCTAGCTGTGCCTCAGCCAGCAACACCGGCCACGAACTGGGGAGTGCACATTTGTGAGCACACCTTCACTAGTCACAGAGACATCAAAGTGAACCCTCAGAGGCAGAAGCACAGAGAGGCTGTTTTTCCAGCATGTCTGGAGTGCAAATTACAGCCAGATCTCTGGGGATCTATGCAGACCATCTCACCTCGTATTTAAATGCGGAGATTTGTGGCAGCAAGCTATAATTCCATGCCTGTGATGTGAGTCTCACAACTTGCTTCCTCTACATATTTGCACAGGTACCTGTGACACTTTATTCATAGTGGCCCATGCTGTAGATCCTCTGGTTGCATTTATGCACAAGGCCTCCTGTTTTATTTTTTCTTTCTGTCTCTCCTCTGTTTCCTTCTAGGTTACAGAGCACTATACAGTGTCTCTTTTAGGAAAAGCAAGGGAACACGTGAAGGAGTTTCTTTCCATTTATTTTCCTGCTTTCTGTGTAACAACCAAAGTGAGAAAGGGGAGGTTTCAGATGCTAAGGGGATGAACATCAGCTTTCAATACTTAGGGCCCTTGCTGGATTGCATCTCTATACAAGGAGGAGATTAGGTACGTTTGAAAAGATTTGCAGCTGTTTTTTTTTTTTTTAAAAAAATAATAATGTAGGGGTTATTTACGAGTGTCTCTCAGAGATCCCAACTCTTGCTCATTTCAGTGAATGTACACATACTAATTTTTTAAAAAATTTATGACTGGTAGATGGATACCAATTTTCAAGTTTGCAGTTGCATTCATATGAAAGAAGTGCCTCTGGCTTCCCTAATTGCTACATCATTCTGCGGGCTCTATGAAGATGTGTGGCTTTCAGCCCCTGAAGAACTATGACAAAGGGATTTATTTAACAAGACGCCATGGCGTTCAGTGAGCTCCCCAGACTTCATTAGTCAGCAGAATGACGACCTCTCATGGGCTTCTTAGTTAACTTTAATCCTAAAACAGAGGCAGGAGGAACTGGGATTGTAAACTTCTCTTTTCCTTTTAGTTTTCTCTTGTGTGACATCCAAGTAAACGAATGTGTAACCCTGTGTCCCTCCATAGCTCATCCCCCAACTTATCCAATGTGTTAACTATGCTTTTAGAGTCTTAATACGAGAATATCATTTTTGGGCGCATGTAATAAAAACGAAGTAGCCAGGGCTAAGGTGTAAATTTCTGCTCGAGGTTGGCTGCTTCTAAGTAGAGCAGTTCTCTTTACAAGTTCTTATTAATTTGACATATGGGGAAGAGAGAAGCACATATATATGTATATAGAGACATGCATATATATTAATTAAATTATATTTTGAAGTTAGAAACACAGTGGGAAAAAAAAACAAGTCTTGGAAATAACAAAGACTTTAAAAAACTACCAGTAATTTTTTGTGGTTGATCTTGAAAATTAACCCCATTTTAGGGTTGACTCTTTACTGCTTCTAAGGAGCTTTCAAGGCATATCTAACTCTTACAGAAGTGTGAGTGGTGATGTGTTATTATTAATAATTTTTTGGTTAGCTGACTAAAACTTTGGATGGCTGCAGAAGCATGTTTTTGACACTACAACTTACTTTTGCAAAATCCACCCATTATTACCTTGTATTTTTTAAATCCAAACTCATTTTTAATTACTAAAATAATTAGTAGGAAAGCAATCAATGTTTATAAAAAATTAATATTAACATGTTGCTTTCATGTTAAGGTTTGGGGTATCCTGTGTGGTTTCCTATGGTCCTATCAGATTTCTTATAGATTTAGAATGTTTCTATTTTATTTCCTAGGTATTCCTGTATGGTGTGTATGCAGTGATATTTATTCTTACAAAGGAAGTTGTTCTTCCAAGTTATGTCCTTCCTTCTTTCCCTCCCCCCTCTCTCTCCCTCCCTACCTCCTTACCTCCCTTCCTTCCTCCTTTCCTTCCTTCATAGATGTGTGTGCCTGTGTGTGTGTGTTTTGTATGTGGATGGGTGCACATATATAATAGCCATAGGAAGATGCTGGTGTCCTTCTTTAGAACCTGATGCTTCATTCCTTTCATCTAAATTTCCTGTCTAAGTCTGCAGCTTGCTATTTTCACCTAGCTGACCAGCAACCTTGGCAATCCCCCTGCCTCAGCACTCACAGTGGTAGGATTACAGGCACACACCCCAGCATGCCCAGCTATTATGTTGGTGTTGGGGACTCAAACTCGCATTTTCATGCTGGCGTAGGAGCGTTCTTACTCACTGAACCATCTCCTCAGTCTCTCAAAATTATTTTCTAAGGAAGGCTCTGCGCCCTGTTTGGTAAGATGAAGACTGTCTACAGGTCATTTAAATTACACCAACACCTTTTCCAGACATAGCGGACAGAACAGGGCAGAAGTGACAGCTTTGCTGTCTGCACATGTTTGATTCGCTGCTTTACAATGGGAAGCCCTCTCGCTTTACACATGCTCTTCGGTGGCTCCTGCACTGAGCCAAGTCTATGTGACTGGATGAGCACTTGCCCAGAGACGCCCAGTGTTCCAACATGGACCAGGAGGCACAGGACAGGTGTGCACTTCTGTGCTGCTTTCTCTTGTCTTCAGAAAGAAGAGGGTGATCCCCGAAGCCTGCGTTTTGATGATGCTCTGTGTTTTAATGATGACTTTTCCTTCTTGTCCTCCTCTTCTTCTCCTTCCTCCTCCTTCACTTCTTACTCATCCTCCTTCTCTTCTTTTTTCTCTTCCTCTTCCTCCACTTCTCCCTCCTCTTACTCCCCCTTCTTGCTTCTTCTTCCTCCTCCTCTTCTTCTTTTTCCTCCTCCTCTTCCTTCTCTTCTTCCTTTTTCCCTCCTCCTCTTCTTCTTTCTTCTTCCTCCTCTTTTTTCTTTCTCTTTCCTGGTCCTCCTCTTCCTTGTTTAATGTGGTAGATATTATCATCATCTTCATCAAGGAAGACTTCCTAAATAAGACTCCCATTTTTAGGAAGTAAGATGGGGAGGGTGAAAAGGGTCAGATGTTGAAATAAATTCAATGTTATACCAGAAAATTCAAGTTTTGTGCTATAGGAATTCTGCAAGCTAAGGAAACATTTTTAAAGGTCATTATTATTTATGTTTTATTATCTTTTTGTAAGCACACAAAATAATGACTTTATTTGTGACCTTTGCTCACACTTACCTCCCTGATGCTATCCCTTATACCCCCATCCCACACCCAGTGAACACCCACTACCCCCAGTCTTCCCCAAGAAAGCATTTTTATCAGGGGAAAGCATATTTATATTATCTATTTAAAAGATGACTAAATAACCATGGATAGGATCATAGAGATGGAATCCAAAGAGAGAGTGGAAGTCTCAACCAAAACTGTGGAGGGACTGGAGGATAGACAGGAGGATGTATACAGCCAAGCCCTAGGCTTCCCTCCTCTGTGTTCATGTGTGTTGTTACCCATGCTTGCATTGTCTATGGTCTTCTCTGCATTGTGCTCCAGTCTACTTTCCCCTAACTCTAAAGTTTTAGGAGATCAGGGTAGTATCCCACTCATTTTCTCTACTCTAAACTGCTGGTTGTACCATAGTGCCTATGTAGATGCCCCAAGTGTCAATGGCTATGACATTCCTACGAATAAAACCTCTAGAAACATAGTGATATGAGGTTTGTCGTAGAAGATTTCAGGGTCATCTCAGATGACCTCACTGCAGATGAGGGCTAGAGGCGGTGTGGCATGTTCCCGAGTCTCATCAGTATCCAGGTGCGAGGTGTATTACTGGATCCTACATCCTTCTGTCCCCAGTACTGTGACCGTCTACCATGCTCACTGTACCCCATTTCTCTGCTTCTTCATAACTGTAATTTTGCCACTGTTATGAATCATAGTGTGAATATCTGATATGCAGGATATCGGATGTGTAACTCCAGAAGGGGTCAAGACCCACAGGTTGAGAACTGCTGACTATGGGCTTGTCTGCTATGGACTGGCCACCCAGAAGTATTTGGGGAAAGGAAGGACTTCAAAGGAAGGTTGTGTGGTTCCTGGAGAAATTTCTGGCATCCTTACTACAGTTTTATCTGCTCCGCAGCAGCTTCTTTCTCAAAGCAGGCCCGCTCTTGGTAGTACTCTTCCCGCTACTGGCCGGGAGATGGTTCAGTCAGGGAGGAGCTTGCTGCACAAACATGAGTTTGCTCCCTAGAACCCCTGTCAAAAGTCTGGTATAGTTGTGTGAACATGTAATGTTATCATCAGGGAGACAGAGAGGGGAGGGCTACCTGGGGCTTATTTGGACAGTCAGTCAAGCCCCGTTGGTGAGAACCAGGTTCATTGAAATACTATGTCTCAAAGAGTAAGAGTGAGGAAGACATTACAAAGACCTCTGGCTCCCACATATGTGTATCACCATATACACATACATGCACACACACACATTCTCTCTCTCTCTCTCTCTCTCTCTCTCTCTCTCTCTCTCTCTCTCTCTCTCTCTCTCTCAGAGCCAAGGCTCAGATCTGTGCATTCTGTGAGTTATAGAACTAGTGATAGTCTCTGTCAATATGGGCAAAAAGCAACTAACTTAACACGACTGAACCTTAGTGGCGCCATTACTCTTGCCCATTTCCTGTAAATGTCAGGTTTACTTGTGCAGGGCTGAGAGAACCTGCCTGTGCTGCCTTCCCCAAACCAACTTCGTTTGCCGTCTCAGTGAGTCACTATAGGCCAATCACGATGGTGGCACGAGATGTTATTTGTTGAAAAAAATGTCAATTATCTTTATTTATTTTTGTTTTGTGGAATAGAGAAAGTACCGTTCAAAACCCGAGGACAGGCAAATCAATGTCATGATTAACTGATACTAACAAATATCCTGAGGATTTAAACGCTGGGCTTCCTGTTCCGAGCTAAGCATCTGACAGGGAAATGCCTAGCAGGGGTTAAAACCAAATGCCTGCACGGCAGCCTATTTCTGTCAACACTCTATTCAGGAAATAAACATTTATGCTTTCTGAAATGAAAGTGTATTTTTGAAGACTAGCCGTCAGATATTTTTTGCCCTTCACACTTTCAAATGCTTAGCCTTTTTGTACGTTGACTGTAAAGTGCATCGGTTTGCCAGGCTGGGAAAAAAAAATGTCCCCTACGAGTGCCTGTGGCACCACTATCAACTCCTGAAGTTTCTAGCCGAAATGGGCAAGAAGGTTGGCACAAAGCATGCTTTCTGCAAGTCCACTACCTCAGGGGCACCCGCCTCTTGAGAAGGTTTTCAATCCTTCCAATGCTGTCATTCTCCGCCACCCCCTGGGGTATTCGGAGTGCAGATAAACACACAATTTAGCTGCGGGTCAGGGTAGAGAGAGCCCTTCTGCTGAGCGAACTGCCCAAGATACAGTAAATGGCTCTGACTCCAGGACAGGCAGAAACGAAGAGAGATCAGACATGTCAGAGGTACCGATGGCAGGGGCTGTGGCTGGGAGAGAAACATGTGCTGTGGTGTCTCCCAAAGCTGGAAAAGGGCTGCTATTGCAAACTGTATCCTGTCATGCGGCCAAGATTAAGATCCGGGGATGCACAGCCCGTGAACTTCAGGGGACACAATGTCAAGCCCCATTTCATTTCACTGGGGAGAAAGGTGTCCTGCCAAAGATAGCTATCTGTTCTAGATGACAAGGACTCTCTATTGTAGTTTGGTCGCTATAACACACCAGCAAATGCCTGGTAAGGACACAAACAAGTAATTATCGTTTGGACACAGTAGCTGAGCACCAACAGCACAATCGCATCTTTAAGAAATCCTTAAAGTCAGCTCGTCATTCAGGTGTCTGTGCTTCTTTGCTCACGGCTCCTGACAAAGATGCGATTTCATCTTCATCCATGTGTCTTCATGGAATGGCAATATAGCCAGCCATCCTCAAGGGAGGGGAAAAAGATTTTTTTTTTTTGAAAGTCAGGCGTTGATGGTTCAGGGCAGTAATTTTAGCATGCAGCGAACAGAAGCTAGAGGGCCATCACCGTGAGGCCAGCCTGAGCTATGGAGGATCATCACTGTGAGGCCAGCCTGAGCTATGTAGCAAGTTCAAGGTCAGTCTGGACCACACCAAATAAATAAATAAATAGATAGATGAATAAATAAATAAGGAATTGAAATAAAATCTCTATTGAATATTGGGGTCCCTTAGGTGGGGTGATAGGAATGTTTTGTACAAAGTCTGAGTGCCACCCTATGTCCGGGTGAGGAAATTCTTTCTGCCAGTTTCTGGATTGCAATGGTGAACTTGTGAAGGGATAAAGTGAGATACTGATTTTTCGGGCCGGAAGAGGTAGAGGCCCTGATGGCCGTACTCTTTAAAGCATGGATTTGGTGTTTTCTCCCGATGCTTTTGCTTTAACAAAGTGAGGGGAAAAAATACTTCAGGAGGTCAAACAAACAAAGTTGACAAAGCTTTGTGTTTAAAAAGAAAAAGAAAAGCGCCTTTTCTTTACCTTTCTTTTCTTGTTATTTCCGAGTAAAATAAAAGGGAAGAGTTAGGTTTGCAGAATAGACGAGCGAGCGCAGACACAGACACAGATCTGTCACCACAGAGGAAACAAATGGCAGAACCAACCTTTAAAAATGAAATTTTATTGCTTTTGCTTAATTAAACCCCAAAGAAATGTGGCAGACATTGTTGCTGTTGAAAAAAAAAATGTTAATTTGTAAATCACAGGGACAAAGCGGCCCCGTGCAACTTTAAAGTTTCGGCACACGTAAATGTCGATAGCACTCCTTCTCCATCATCAGCACTAAATTCACATTGACGCCTCTTTTCTTCTCTGTATTGATCCTTCCATGAGAACGTAGATTTGTATCTGTTAATTAATGCGTCCTGAAACAGCGTTTGTATTAATCAGGCAGATAAGAAAAATTGGATGGCTGCACCCCAGTGACAACCGTAAAAGTGCTGGCCCTGATAAAATCACGGATGGACCTCAATAAAAAAGTTCCTCCTTCCACTCAATAAACTAATCATCCTGCTTTTAATTATGCGGCAGAGAGATGGGTGGAGATTGGAGGATGTGTAAATCTATTTACTAACTACAGTGTCTGGGGGGGAGGATGGGGCTGTCTCGGGACGACGCTCCGGGCTACCAGCTCTCTCCTTCTGCAATGGTAACAAACTGCTGGTTAGGGTTGCAAGGAGGAAGAATTAAACCAGGAAAATTAGAAAAGAAAAAAAAAAAAAAGATCCATTCCTTCTGACTCAGAAGTTTCCCAGTGATGATTTTTGTTTTTGCTGTTGATTGACTTTGTGAAAGAAACCACTATTAGTCTTTGTTTTGCAGTTAGTGTGGGATGGTGGTGCGGTCGAAAGAACAATGAGTTTTGTTTGTCTTTTTTTTTTTTTTTTTTTTTTTTTTGGTTTTTCGAGACAAGGTTTCTCTGTGGTTTTGGAGCCTGTCCTGGAACTAGCTCTTGTAGACCAGGCTGGTCTCGAACTCACAGAGATCCGCCTGCCTCTGCCTCCCGAGTGCTGGGATTAAAGGCGTGCGCCACCACCGCCCGGCTTGTTTGTCTTTTGTAGAACTTAATTTTCTTTGATAATTATTTTCCTCCATCGACTCAATTAAAATGCTCTCAGGATATATTTATTAGTGTAATACCAACTTTCACTGATAAAAACTAGGGAAAATCACCATATGAAACTAGACCCAAAGAAGCTCCGGCAAATGCCATATGAATGCTTTCCTAAGGAAAGAAATGCTATAGGGACCCCATCCAAAGAAGTGCAAGGAACCCCTTTGTGGCTTTATTAAGCACATATGGTACCAAGGGCAGCTCACTGGTTTTCTCAGTGGGTCAGGAAGAGCTCTTCTCTTTTTACTGACATGTGGAACAGAACTGATTCCATGTGAATAACCACGGAACCAACTGATGGGGAACAGAAGCCTGCAGAGGTTGGAGCCCATGGATATTTACAGTGGGGTCTTAATGTCTTAGGAAGGGTGCAAAAAGAGATTTCTTAAGCTGCCTTAGCTACATGACTCCGCCTTCTACAGGATTGCTGCTAGAAGGGCCTTATTCCATGGATGGGTGTAATGTACCATGCAGTGCCATGCAGTAACCATGGGCTGGGGAAATACACTTGGAACTCTGGGGCATATCGTTAGCAAGGAAATAAACTTTCTAGTTTCTTGGGAACAGTCAGCCGGTCATCAGCTATTATCACTGACATATTCTTTCCCAGTACAGAGCTGAGATGCAAATACATTATATAACACATACACACACACACACACACAAATACAAACACACACACACACACCATCTACTTGGACTTGAAGAATTGTCTTGAACAAGACTTTATCTTTATTTCCCAGTCATTTTCTTTTTGTTACTCAAGTGTGGAAGAGAATTTATATAACCTCTATAGATGCTTTCTAATATTTCAGTGAAGGATTGAGCCAGATATTATCTCAGGTGAAAATAAAACGCAACTTTTTACTTCCTTACACTTCCCAACTGCATGTTGTGAGTCAGTAGTTAGAGGGTTGCTCTTCTTAAATTTCCCAAATGCAGAAACAGGTTCATTGTCCTGGGCAAGATGAACGGCTGAGCTGGTGCCGGAGCCCAGCCAGTGTTTACATTTGGGCTCTGGCTTTCTGCCCGCTCTTCCCACCACACACTTTTATTTCTATATTTAGATTTTTTAACAAATAGACTTTAATAATAAGTACGAATTGTAACTTCTTTCTTTGGCGTGGGGGCTGGTAAGCTAAGATTTCTTCTTTCTTTATATGCTGGTTAGTGTTTTAGAGAGGAATCACACTGACGTCAGCTGGGCTAAGTGGCCAGTTGTGAATGCTCATTTGGTTTTAATTCATCACACAACTGTTATGGAAACACACTTCTGAGTTTCTGTGTGTTACACAGTTTAAATTGTTTTCTTCCACAGTATCTGTGGAGGATTATTTTAACCTTCACCCTCCTCATCAGTACTAGTTTTTAAAAACCAGGCAGTTGAAGGTAACCAAAGCTCACCCCTCCTTTAAAGTTAGGAGTAGATCAGAGGTGTCTTGGTGGTGCTTTCTGTACAAACAAAGGAAAGAAAAGCATCCCTCTATCTTGTTTCCCTGGCTGGGTTTGTGATTCTACCATTGCATCAACCAATAGGAGCAGACTTGTGACTTTGACTTTGGGTTCACAAAATGATACTGGGGTGGGGGAGTTAATAGCTTTTCCTAATCAGAGCACTGCATGGTTTTGAGCCCTGAGACAGACCTTGCCCACCCAAGGAAGCTCAGGTTGCATTATGAAATTGTGGCTGTAGAGTAACTTGATCCACCCATCTTCCCATGCAGGCTTCTCCACACTGTCCCTGGCTGATCAGATGAGCCTCCTGCAGAGCGCGTGGATGGAAATCTTGATCCTCGGTGTTGTGTACCGATCCCTTTCATTTGAGGATGAACTTGTCTATGCAGACGATTATATAATGGACGAAGACCAGTCCAAATTAGCAGGCCTTCTTGACCTAAATAATGCCATCCTGCAGCTGGTGAAGAAATACAAGAGCATGAAGCTGGAGAAAGAAGAATTCGTCACCCTCAAAGCAATAGCTCTTGCTAATTCAGGTTGGCATACCTCTGTGGTCCTTGTTGCATTGTTAACGCTGTCAGTCTTCCCCTTTCGGGCTCTTCTCGGGGATTTGTGAGGTCCACTTGGTAAATTATCTGTGAGCCAGCAAAATTATAATCAATGCAGCTTTCTAGCGAAAAGTTAGGAAGAAAAAGAAACTACCAGGGAGCGGCTTTTATTTCACTTGCTCCCGTAAGCGGTGACACTTTTACCACCCCGTGCATTTACTAATTTGGGCCATAGTTAAGCAGAAGGCCTTGAGGGACTCACACAAATGGGCACTCTTGGGACAAAATTAGCTCCATTGTTGTTTCTGTGTGAGGCAATGCCGGTGAGTTATGGAGAGGCACCTCTCCTCTCAAAAAGGCCAGTTTTGCAACTGAGAAAAATACATGCTGTGTTGCCTCTTGGTTTTGTTAGGAAAGAACACTCTGTGGCTTATAGTCTGGAATTCTCTAGATACCAAATTCTGTTGAGAGCGCCACCTGCAGTAAGGGCTAAGGAATAGATACGCCTTGCCTTTGCACAGGGGTGTGCTAAAATTGGGAACACTCTGGTAAGTGAAAGTCACTAGTACTTTGTAGTTCTCTCTTTGTGCCTCCCCTGATGCTAGATTGTTTCTTTTAACATTTGCATAAAGTTCAGGATAGATCCCTCCTAATGACGGGCCGATCTTCAGATACCTGCCTGTCAATAATGGCTCTCAAGCCATGTAGCATTGACAGTCACACCGTGCTCTTTCTGGCTGCTTTTGTTTTGACCCTATCTTTGAACTTTATCTTGGTTGCTGGCCAGTAGTTTTCCCTTTAATTACAAGAAGGAAACTGTCAATAAAATCTGTTAAATGGGATGCAATGAGTGGCTTGAATGGGCGCTGGCTATTTGTTCAAATTCTGCAGTATTCAAGGTATTGACAGTTTGTTTTCTGGGGCCATATGTGACAATCAATCTCAGGCTGGGCTCAGCCACGCTGAAAAATGAAAAACCAGATTGCTTTTGCTTACTTGTGGATGGCGACTTTGTGATGTGGTGCGGTCTGGGCAAGATGAGATCTTCTGCCCAAATTGCCCCCCTGAGAGCCGGGGATGCGTGACTGTTTTTAGAAATAATTTTTAATTGATTTTGTAATTAACAGTTCATCTACAATATTGATGCATGAATCCTTGGACTGATAGAAGGGAAATTGTTTTGAACAATGAAGTTGTACCTTCCTATTTGTCTTCATAATGGGCGTTAGCACATCACAGGTTTAATTGTGAATATAACCCACTCCCCAACCACACCGTCCACCCTAGCTCCCCTCCCTTTCCTGTGAAACTTAAAATATGATTTCTTGTGACCAGTGACGTTTTTATGAACTCGTGAGAAACCCTGGCTCTGTTCTCTGAGGGTCCACGTGGGACATGAGATAGACGTTTTCTAAGAATAGTTTGTTTAACCTCCACTGTATAGCATTTCTCCAGATTAGATGAAAGATTTCACAGTACTGGTTTTGCAAAGAATTTTTACTGGATAATCATAAAAATAATTCTATCTGAAACCATTTATGCAATTTGTTGTTTTTCAAACGGAGTGAGCACATTTTGTATCTTTTTATGTTTCCAGTTGATTTTGTAAATTGTTGGTTAATTGTCAACCCTGAGCAATGCTAACTTTGTCATCCAAATCGCTATAAGTTGTCAACTGGAGATGTTCCAGGCATAATTTATGCCTAAGTATTCTAATTTAGACTCCC
The DNA here is from genome assembly GCF_950005125.1 of Chionomys nivalis. Lineage (NCBI taxonomy): Eukaryota > Metazoa > Chordata > Mammalia > Rodentia > Cricetidae > Chionomys > Chionomys nivalis. The sequence continues at coordinate 7,559,854 of NC_080090.1, forward strand.
TCAGATCCTTACTAAAAGTTTAATCATTGATACTGTTCAAACATGGATGTTCGAAACCCGTTCTGCTGCTGCCAGGCCAGGAAGGAACCTGCCTTGCTGCAGTCACATGTGGTCAGAAGTTCTTATTTACTGTACTTGTTATTTTCTTGAATTTAAAACTAGAGATTTTTAAGACGTTTCCTGCCTCACCAGACCTAGTTGCTGAGTAGCATGGCTTTTCAGAGGGTTTCTGCACCAGGTGATTCTAACATCTGTTTAGCTTCTTTACACCAAGAAAATTAATTGCATCTCAATCCAAATCCTAGCCTTTTAGTTTGGGGCAACCTACTTAGAGTGTCATTTTCTTTGATACTTCGGATATAAGGTTATTTTGTTCCATTTGTTCTTTGACCATAATTAGGAGAACAGAAACAAACTTGTAGATTTAGTCTTGTTTGGATTCAATGTGAGTTTCTTAAATGCTTATGGGAACATTCATGTGAGTGTATCTTGCGCACACATCCCTGTGAGAGCACCTGTGTGCACATATCCTGTGAGAGCATCTGTATACACACATCTCTTTGAGCATATGCTGACATTTTGCATAGATGTGCTAGAAAACGCCCAGTTTTTCTTTTAGTATTCAGGAATTTTAGATTAACATAAATGAATTTTTATGTAAAAATTAATATTGTTTAGTAGAGACCTATGTGACCTTTTCCTGCATGGCTGTTGGTATTAACAGATATCTCAGTTATCTCTCTTGTCTTATTTTAAACATCTTCTTTTATTCAATAATCATAAATATTGTGCTTCTGCTTGGCAAGCAGACAGTTTGATTCTTGATAAGGGATGTCATGCTTTTTAGTGAGCTCATTTCATTCATGTATAAATATGAATAAAATTAAGAGCTTTCTTTTTATTACTATATAATACTTCTAGAATATATATCTGCAGATAGAATATGATAATTACGATTTTGGTCATCAACTTAAACTCTGGAGTAATTCTAGCAACCTTGTGATTGAGGACTAAGTCAGGACGAATTGGTTTGTGCACACATTGTGGAATTTGTAATGACAGAAGCAGTGACTTATCTAGGTGGTTGGAATGGGGTGGGGCAATATTTAATTAGGCTATTTGAATCCTCATGGAAGTTTGTCTTAGTGTCTCTCAATTATTTTTATTATCATGCCCTCAGGGAGAATTTTGATAAGGTATTCCTTGTAACTTGATAATTAAATAGCAATACCACAAATAAGTATTTGTTTATGTAGTATATATTTGGGAATGTTTTGTCTAGAGGAATGGTTTTCTATTCTGTAAGCCTGTATTTCCTCTGTTTCAGAGAACAAGGTTTAGACATGTAAGTAATTTCATTCATTCATTCTTTTTTTTAAATTTTGAAATAGATTCTTCTCATATAATACATCCCAACCCAGCCATAGTTTGCCCTCCCTCTTCTCCTTCGCTGCTTCCTAACTCCTCTTTCCCCCCAGATCCACTCACTCCTCTGCCATTTCCCCTTCAGGAAAGAGCAGGTCTCCAAGACATGAGTGTAAAACAGGACAAAGTAGAGTACAGTAAGACAGGGCAGAAGCTCTCTCGTTGAGGCTAGACAAGGCAACCCAATAGAAGGAAAAGAGTTCCAAAAGCAGGCAACAGAGTCAGAGATACACCGGCTCCCACCCTTAGGAGTCCCACAAGAACACCAAGCTGACAACTACAACATGTATGCAGAGGACCTGTGTGCAGACCCAGGCAGGCCCCATGCTTACTGCTTCAGTCTCTGTGAGCCCATGTGAGCCCTGCTTATCTGATTCGGTGGGCTGTGATCTCCTGGTGTCCTCCATCCCTTCTGACTCATGCAATCTTTGCTGCCCCTCTTACTCGGAGTTCCTCTATCTCAGTGAAGAGAGATCTTGAACAGGGAAGTAAACAGTGTCCAATGTCACATAGTGACATAAATATTTTAAATGAGTTATAAAGGTGATGAGATTGTTTTGGTATGGGGGACGTTGACAGAGACTGTATTCTGAAACCTCAAGATAGAAATACAGCATCTCCATGAAACTAAAGGATGAGAATAGATGTCATTAACAAAACCCTTTTCAACCTGCAGGAGCCACTGGTTTCTTAGAGAACTTTAAAAATTTGCCTCTATTTTCTATGATGTTCTAGAGATGACTTTAGTTAGTTGCTGGCTAAGAGTTTATATCCATCCATCCATCCATCCATCCATCCATCCATAAATACATTAATTTATTTATTATTTTTTTGGAGAACCTTATTGTATCCACCTCTTTTTTTTTTTAAATTTCTCTTGGGGAATCGCCAAATGTGCCCATGGGGGAGACACATTTACCTGAGACGAACTGATGAAGACTTGTAGTCACTATAAGACAGAGTTGTAGTCACTGTAAGACAGAGAGTTGGATATTTTATCTCTGTTCTCCATCTGCTCTTGTTATACCACAAATGACCATGCTCTGTGTCTACATGTCTGGGTACAGAAGACTCGGGACTCCAACTCTACCTCTAGAAACCTAAATCGATGGCTTTAAATTACTTTAAAATTGATGCCTACTTTTTGTATTTCCCTGTCTTCTGATAATTGTAACACCATTGTCCCATGGTATCTGTGAGGAAATAATTCTGAATTTTTTCTTCAAGCATGGTTATATAAAACCTAAATATTTTCAAGTTCCTTATGTAAAATGGAATAATGTTTTTATATAACCTACACCTGCTTGCTTTAGTAACTTATCTCTGAATTACTTATAATATGTGGTGCCAGGTAAATGCAGGTTAACGATTGACATACTGGATTTTATGGGGAACAATGACAAGGGAGAACACTGTACATGTTCAGTGCAGACATAATTTATATCTTCCTTTTTAAAATGTATTTATGTTCTGTTCTCTAGGCATCAGAATTCCAAAATCAGTTTCATCAAGTGTACTAAAAATATATGGACAGAGTTCAGCATGCTCTGGTAGCCCCAAGGAAGAATCTTTTTATTGACTTTTCTAGTATTGGTTACATTCCATAACTTAGAGCATCTGCATCCATCTCTCCATCCACCCATCTATCTGCCTACCATGTATCCCATCCATTTTATCTTATGTTCTTGAGATACTGTCCCACTAGAGAGTTGAGACTAGCCTTGACCTCCTGATCCCTATCTGTGGACTCAGGCATGCCCACTGTACCAGGCTTTCCTTCCATCATAAAAGCCAGCGATGTAGAAGTTAGCCTTCATGACATCGCTGTCTTCTCTCTACTTTGATGCTAGTGGCCTGGATATTCCAAGATAATCTCCCACATGAAGATTCTACCTTAATCACGTGCAAAGTTTCTTTTGCCCTATGAGATGACATTCATGGCTTCTAGGATGCAGGACTTGGACACCCTTGGAACCAATTTTCAGTCTACCACAATGAATATATAAGCAAGGTCAAAAAAACAAGGACTGCAAAGTACTCAGGAACCCTTCCAGATGTCTTGTTACAGCCTGAACCCTCTCACTTTCCTCCAGAGGAACTGCTTTTAGAAAATGAGGAGCTAAATATAAACTATCGATTCAGATAGATGCGCTGGATTCTATGAATGTAGCAGATGTAGATGCAGGGGGAAGTTAACTCTATCCTAAAGGGTAGCCCCCTGTTGTCCTGCCTTTATTATTACCACTTCCTTGTGTTTGTTATTAAATTGTTTATGCTTAGGTACTACAGTTGAATCTAGCATATTTACCTAAACAATCTTATGGACGAATTTTTTAGTCTGAATGTGCAGCCCTCATCTAAATGTTCCCCCTTCCTTTCCATTTGGAACGTCTGCCCTGTAGAGCTCCCCCACAGCCTGGATGCTACAAGATCTTAATCGTTTCTCTATCCTTGGCAGTTTGTGTACCTCACATTCAGGTCCTTGCCCTGTGACTCCAGGCAATGCCCGGTGTCCTCTCTGTGATGTCAGAGCCGAGGCTTTGGATGGCTCAAATCCATTCATCTTTGGAGATTTCAGGGTATTGACTGTGGTCTCAACTTTGGCTTTTCATTCAGGGGTGATAATATAGAAATATCTATTGTTTTTCTTTCATTTTTGTTTGGCTACCAGGAATATAGATTGTAGATAAATGCAGAGCAAATACTTCATTAATCCTCATTGTTTTCCTGATTTCAAAATTTTAAAAAAATATATTCTTTTAAAATATCATTATAAATACAGGTATTCATGCATACTTAATAGATATCAATCAATCACTAATATTATTTCACTGAAGCTAATGGTTGTTCCAATTTAGTCAGTGGTCGATTTCTAGAAGTTTCTTCAATGACTCGGTGGTTTTAGATGATGCTCTTGCTATTTGGTGTGACAAGGTGTTCTATACTCATTGTGAACCAGGGGCAAGGACCAGATGGCATGGAAACCTGGGGAAGTGTTCAGAACACGCACATGCAAATCTGATTGTCTGCGTTGCAAAGGAATCTTGGGGACAACCTTGTCACTGACTTGTGTTGCAATGCCATTTGTTTTCGTGTTGTTGTCCGGTTGCTATGCTGTAACTAAGACTTATCATCAGTCTTTTTCATTCTTTTAATTTTTTTTCTTGTCAATCAAGAGCCCATTTGTCATATGTTTAATCAGGGTTCCTGAACAACAGCCGATTGCCGACCATGGAGTCACTCTAGAATATCATATCTTGTGTGCCTAGAAATTCTGAAACATAAATCCTTCAAGATTAGTTATTCTATGTTGGCAATTTACAGATACCCCCAAACATGGCCAGTTCTGTTACACACAATGGATTATTGCACATGCTGGTTCTTGCTACATTGTAGACTCAACACCAAGCAGTCATGTACTTCTGATACTCAGGTCTAGCTCAGAGTACAATCCGGGTACTGAGACAGCATTATTGAGAATGAGCTACAAACAGGAAGCCAGTTTTCACATGGACTATGACCCTCTGAGTACCTGTGCCCACACCCACAGTTATAGGAAAGGCCAATGCTTTACTATAGTTAATCAATAAAAGTATTTGGTGATGGCTGGAAAAGTCTGAATTTTGCAACTATTGAAGTAGATATATCTTTCCCTGTTCTCAAAGTCAAAGAGTGGAATGACACCTTCCCTTAATGGTTTCATTCACAGGGTAAGCTATTAAAATTTATGAAAGAGGAACTGGAGAGGTGGCTCAGTGAGTAAGAACACTGGTTGCCCACCAAAGGACCCAGGCTCGAGACCCAGGACCCACATAGCAGTTCACAACCTCAGTAATTTAAATCTCAGGGAATATGATACCCTCTCCTGGCCTCTCCTGGCCTCTGCAGGCACTGCACACATGGTACACATGCAGGCAAAACACCCATATACATTAAATAAATAAATTTAAAACATAATAAAAGCATTCTATATGGATAATTATTAATGTAATCATTAAGGGTTAAAACACCATATAAGTAATAGTATATATCTTATTTGAACTTGGGATATACTTTGAAAGCTTAATTCTTTTTAATATATAATATATTAATATATAATTAATATAAAATCATCTTATTCAGTTGTCCTGAACCAAGCTTTGGGTGGAAGTTGTGGATTCATCCCCAGTACCTTGTTTTGGTGTAGTGATATTTCACTTGTATTTTAATTCATAAAGCTTGCCTGAACTTCAGAGAGTAAATGAATCCATGCTGATCAGCCGTACAGATCAGGCAGTGGTGACACACACCTGTAATCCCAGTGGCCAACTAGTTTGCCATAGAAACCAGGCGGTAGTGGTGAACACTTTTAATCCCAGCACTAAAGAGGAATATAAAATGAGAGGAGACAGCTCTCACACATGGTCTCATTCTGAGGATTCCTAAAGGCAGGATCGCCATTTCGGATTGAGGTAGAGGTAAGAGCCAATGGCTGGCTGTTTTGCTTTTCTGAACTTCATGCTTAACCCCAATTTTTGTCTCCGGGTTTTTATTAATCATACTTCTTTTTAGTCTTTGGGTTTTTTTGAGACAGGGTTTCTCTACATAGCCCTGGAGGTTGGTCTTGAACTCGTAGAGATCCACCTGGCTCTGCCTCCTGTGTGCTAGGATGAAAAGTGTGTGCCACGACCATCCGTCTCAGCACCATCAGCTGACTTTGAGTTAGTGACTCTGGGCTTGTGCCCAGGTATCCAAGTTCCTTTTGCTCTTCCTGTGCCCCAACCTGTCAAGTTTGTTCATGAGCTGATAATACATTTACCTTGTTTCCATCCATTCTGGTTCTGGTACCTGTTGCCTTGGAAATTTACTTGGGAAGAAACCAGTACCAACCTCCAAAGCTAAACCATAAGTGAATGCCACTTCTTACTGCATCTGGCATCCGCATGTCAGCTCAGCCCAGTGAAGAGAGCAGATTAAAGTTACAGAACCAGCACTTGAACCAGGGCCCCTAATGGAGATGAATATTTCCTTCAGCAGTCTGCCAGCTGAATCGTGGTCTAATTAAATAGTTCAGATTTAGTGAGTTTGCATTTAAAGTATTAGCAGATCTGAGAATGAGTAAAGCTAAAATGAGTTAGAATCTTTTCTGTAAATGGGAAGTTAAATTATCATAGTAATTTGATTAAATCATTTTTAAATCTCTCCAGCTAAATCACAGCCTTTAAAGAATAGTTTGAAGTCTTAATTGCTGTTTGTGAGCATATCGTTCTGCTATTTGTTCTCGCCTCATTTCCTGTGACATCCGCTCGTATATCTCCCTGGGCCAGGCCAGAGGAGCAGCTAAGGCAGAGCTGAGGGGAGGGTTGCAGCTGGCTTCCCATGTTTAATGGCACACCACGTAGAAAAGAAAAATATATTCTAGCTTATTCTAGTAATTATTACCCTAACCAAATGAAGGAACTTGGAGACAGGTCTATTTCATTCTGTGTTTCTAATCAGTGTCTATATTTTATATTCATTATATATTTCTATCAATGACTGTATTTCTACTAATTAGCCCCGTCCCGTGTAAAGTAGCAGTCTTCATGCAATCAGAGATGTCATTGCTAGGAACACTGTAAAGAGTGTGGCTGAGAAAGTTGGAGGCGTCGGTGACATGAGCTCATAGAACAGTTCTCTTTCATTCATTGCAAAATTGCACACTCTCTTCACTCTTCTACATTCAAGAAGCTTTAATTTGATAAGACAGGAAACCAAGTTTATGGACTAGGGAGTTAGTGAAATGCTTTTCATGCCAACATGAGGACCAGTGAACCATGCGAAGCCATGCCAAAAAGCCAGATAGGGTGCAGGAGTTCCTAATCCCAGTGCTGGGAGACAGAGGTGGGAAGGCTCCAGAGATTCACTGGCCAGCCAGTCTAGCTGACATCAGGATAGTTCAAGCCACAGTGGACAATTCCTGAAGGTCACCCAGATGCACACACATGTACACTTACACACTCCAGCACATAGAACACACACATATGTACACAAACAGAACAAACTAGTTTGAGCCGGAGAAAGCATAGGCCTGGGATTGCTTACTGGGCTCTGGGTGGCTCCGACACAGCTGTGTCTCTACCTCGTCCCAGTCCGTTCTGATGATGACCTCCTGGAAGTTGCCTCCTGGCGTCTCCTGGCAATTAGCCTTTTACTTCCCGTATACTCTGTCAAGATACTTTCAGGTGGGAAGAAGGAACAAGAGGGGATGATAGCAAGATTTCCAGGTGAGCGTCTCCCTCCGTCTTGTCCTTCTTCAAGAAGATGTCAATCAGCTGGTCCCTAAGTGTTATCGTAGATCTGAGCATCACTGTATTGTATTGCTCAGTAGTAGCCATGGTTACCATGCCAAGTTAATCTGAGCTCTATTGTAGCATCACCTTCTATCTGGAGGTAACAACAGCATATGGCCATTATCTACTTAGTATAGATAATGTCTAATTTACCATTAACATGGTAAAACGATTTTATATAACCCTGTACAAGAACACTAAACAAAATACTTTTAACAAACAGAAGGAATATTTAACAGCATTTTGATGGTAATACTCATTTGCCCCAATTCCTTTGCTCATTTGTTGCTGTTTCATCTTGTTACAAGTTTCTGTTTAGTTGTTGATTGGTGTCTGAGTTGTGTGAAACTTTGGACTAACTCAATACATCTCACAGCCAGCGCTCACAGAGAAAATAACTAAATACATCTCACAGTCAACATTCACAGAGAAAAGGCATTATGAAACACGGAGGTCCCCAGAGACTCCGTTATGTGTAATTAACAGATAAACTGTCATCAGAATCAATAAAACGTGCTAAATGATTCAAACTTGTATATAATTAAGTGTTTTATTTTTTTTAATCCACATTTTACATTTCTCACAACGGTAATTGCGACAACCTTGTTAACCCATTTTGTTCCTGGTGGAATTGGATTGTTAGATTAGTCAATTTAGGGGTGGAGTTCACTGTTACAAATGTGGAAAATATTTCACAACTCAAGGTTGGAAAACTATTTCAAGGCAGGGAAATTGAGAATACAAGGACACTTTAATGTTAGGAATGCGTCTAAGATCTTGAAAGCATGAAGAAGCTTTTGGGATGTCACTCTATCTAGCGTGAGATTCTGTGTATCATGTGGAGTTGTTAATTATGACCCTACTCATTAATTTTTTCCAACTAGAAATATGGGATTTTGTGGGAGGATTTGGAATTTAAACTTTATCTCAGTTAAAATTTAGACCTTTTTCAATAATATTTGTATTTCTTCTTCGAGAATTTCTTAAATTTTGCTCATTTTTATTCCTTTTGCCCAGCCATTTCCAAATTCTCCCCTGCCTCCTTACTCACCCGTGTTCTAAGTTCCTTGCTGTAATTCTTTGTTAAATGAAAACATGAAAAAGACTTAGAGTCAAGTTGCCCAGATTATACACTGTGAACGTTTTCTGCTAGTCAGTATGTAATGCATGCTGTAAATATGTGTCTATAGCTACATATATAGATATAAAATAATTCCTTTCTTCTAAGCTCATATCGACAATTACTAAGCAAAATTCAGGGAAAAACACAGATGTTAGAAATAAGACCTTTGCAGCAGCTCTGACCTTGGGGTGACCAAGAGCACACAAATGTTTTGTTGAGAATGTTTTCATCTGTGTTCCTTTTGATATTGCTTTATGGTGTTTTCAGTGTGTGTGTGTGTGTGTGTGTGTGTGTAAATGTATGTGTGTGTGTGATAAACTGATAAACTACATTATTTGTATGACTTTGATCTTACTGTTCTTGTGATTGCTGACATACTCTGCTTCATTGTCCAGATTCCATGCACATAGAAGACGTGGAGGCTGTTCAAAAACTTCAAGACGTCTTACACGAGGCCCTGCAGGATTACGAGGCTGGTCAGCACATGGAAGACCCTCGCCGTGCAGGCAAGATGCTGATGACGCTGCCGCTCCTGAGGCAGACCTCCACCAAGGCTGTGCAGCACTTCTACAACATCAAACTGGAAGGCAAAGTCCCCATGCACAAACTTTTTTTGGAAATGCTGGAGGCCAAGGTCTGACTAAAAGCCCCCTGGGCCCTCCCATCCTGCACGTTGAAAAAGGGAAGATAAACCCAAGAGTGATGTCGAAGAATCTTAGAGTTTAGTTAACAACATTTAAAATCAACAGAGACTGCACTGATACTTTAGCAGTACGATGCAGCCTGCGGATTCCGCCACAGCGTCCTGATAGGTTTCCTTGCCTTTATCCCACTGTTCCCTCTGTCCGGTCCCTGTCCCTCCCGCTCTCCCTTGTTCCTGCTCTGACAGTTTGCTTCTTTCATTAATGGTTCCCTTTCTCCTCCCTTGTCTTCCTCCCTTCTTCCCCCTCTCTCTCCCCTTCCTTTTTTCTTTCCCCCTTTTTTCTTCTTCCTTTCCACACTCTTCTTTTCTTGCCTTGACCTTTTCCTCCTTTTCTCACCCCTCTTCACTCTCTATGTCCCATGCCTCTAATTGCAAGGAACATTTCTTTCCCCTCCTTCATCTCTTTCCCTTTCTCGCCCTTCCCTGTCTCCCACTACACCTTTCCTCCCCTCTGCCGCTGAACTCTTAAACGCGGTCTCTAACTGAAGAGAGATGGAAGCCAGCCCTGCCAAAGGACAGAGATCCATAATATGGATGCCTGTGAACTTGTCATGGACCATGACATCCCCAGTGAGTAAGGAATCGAAGAGAGAACCGTACCTAAAAGTACAGTGCAACCCAAGCAAATCGACTTAGCGCAGTATTAGATTCCACGGGGCAGCCTCCAATCAGACGACTTAAGTGGCAGCCTCGGCTGCTTCTCCTTGCTTTCTCATCTAGATCAGTTACAGCCATTTGATTCCTTAATTCTTTTGTCAAGTCTTCCAGGTATTGGTTAGTTTAGCTACTATGTAACTTTTTCAGGGAATTGTTTAAGCTTTATTCATTCATGCAATACTAGAGAGAGGTAAGGATACCGCAACTTTGCGCTGGCTTTGAACAATTGAACACTGATGAAGGACAAATGAACCCTGAAGGAAGATTTTTAAAAATGTTTCGTTTCTTCTTACAAATGGAGATTTTTTTGTACCAGCTTTACCACTTTTCAGCCATTTATTAATATGGGGATTTAACTTAACTCAAGCAATAGTTGAAGGGAAGGTGCATATTACCACGGATGCAATTTATGTTGTGTGCCAGTCTGGTCCCAAACATCAGTTTCTTACATGAGCTCCAGTTTGCCTACATGTTCACTGACACCAAGGATTAGATTACACCTACCGTGATGCCAAGCGGTCACACCCACAAGCACTGCACATGGGATCCCTATCCGTAGAATTAGCACCAGTACACCTCCCCGCTGGGAGGGACAGTTGCCATACGATTTCTAGCTGCCCTCGTGGTTAGGAACGAGATGCTGCCTGGACGCAGTTACAAACTCTGTCTCAGAAGGAGCTCTGAGCCAATATCATTTCAGAGGCAATAAGGCTAACGCCAGAATTCAAGCAACCCAATCAACAAAGACAGCAGACGCCTGACCAAATTCTAAAACCTAATCCGGAGGAGTTGATTCTCTTAGGAATGATTGTTTAAATTAACCTGCAGTTTTGTTTCGTTCCTCTGTTCGTTTTTTACCAAGAGCTAAGCCAATCGACATGCTTTCCAAGCCGTGTGGTCACAGCGTGAAAGTCGGTCGGTTTCAGAACTGGAACCAGGTGTAATCTAACGAAGAAATCAGATCCCCCACTCCCGGAACCTACAGTCGCCGAATAACCAGAAAACAGTAACCTCCGTAGAACGCTTTTACCAATGGACCAGTGTTAGTAGCTGCTCTCTGTATTCTGTGGACAGTCTTATTCTATGTACACAGATGTAATTAAAGTTGTACTCCTAACAAAAGACTAGTTCAGCTTCCATGTTCCATGTTTGCTACGCTTTTCGGGACTTTACGTTGCATTCAGAAACTGTCGTCTTGTTCTCGTGGTGTTTGGATTCTTGTGGTGTGTGCTTTTAGACACAGGGTAGAATTAGAGACAGTATTGGATGTATACCTTCCTCAGGAGACTACAGTAGTATATTCTACTCCTTACCAATAATAAAAGAGATTGAAACTCCAAACCAGTATTCACTATGATCAGACACACATCGAAATCATAATAATATTTTCAAAACAAGGGATAATTTCTCTAACGGTTTATTATAGAATACCAATGTATAGCTTAGACATAAAGCTTTGAATATTCAAGAATATAGATAAGTCTAATTTTTAAATGCTGTATATATGGCTTTCACCTGATCATCTCTCAGATGTTGTTATTAACTCGCTCTGTGTTGTTGCGAAACTTTTTGGTGCGGACTTGCTTCCAAAACTATTGCTACTTTGTGTGCTTTAAGCAAAATACCTTGGGCTGAGGACGCCTCAGCCCCGTGCTAGGAATACTGTGTATCTATCATTAGCTATATGGGAATATATCGTAGATTGTGGTTCTCAGTAGAGAAAGTGACTATAGTGTGAATCTAGGTAAATCATCATTAGCAATTCATTCGGGTGGTCAATAACTTGAAATTGATAGCTCTGATAAGTTTAAAATAAAATTGGCAAATCCCTGTACAACCATCAACAGAAAATACAACTCCTGGGAGGATAAAAAGGTGCTGATCCTGTAAGATTCTTTCATCATGTAAGTGTTTAAAAACATTATTTTCCAGAAGGTTTATGCAGGGACTAAGTCACTACTGTGCAGCTGTGCTGTGTATACAGGTGGAATAGAGTGTAACCACCGTTTCGCTGTATACAGGTGGAATAGAGTGTAGCCACCGTTTCGCTGTATCACACTGATGGATTTGGGCTGCAGAAGTCAGAGCCTGCAAGTGGTACACGTGAGACAGAGACACATTTGCAAAATGCAGTATGATGTGTAGTCCTCAGTTTAAAAGACTTGGCTTTTCCAAACAGTAAATATCTCATAACTAAGGGGAAAAAAAACAGCTTAAAATGTAGATCTGAAAGAAATGCAGGAGCTGTAGGGCAAATACCCATTTGTACCTCGCTCGAGCAAAGTTTATTGTTTTCTCAAGTTTCAGGCAAGACCGTTTCGTTAATGCCAAGCGTCAGGAAATCACCAAGGTGTATGTTTTAGCCGTGCGATTTACAGTTTTCTCTTTCTTTTAGCTTTGTTCTTATTTAAAGCAATGTGATTGTGTTGGCCCCTGGTAGTGACACTCGTGTTTAATCAAATCAGATTGTTGTATTTATTCCACTATTTTGCATTTAAATGATGACATAAAAGATATAAAAAATTTAAAACTGCTATTTTTCTTATAGAAGAGAAAATGGATGTCGGTGATTGTATTTTAATTATTTAAGCATCCCTGTTTACCTGCCTGGGACAACATTTCATGGCAGTCTTATGTGCAAAAGATCGTAAATGGACAAAACAAAATTTAAACTGCTTACAATGATCCAGGAGTTGCATTATAGCCAGTAGTGAAAATAATAACAATAATAATTATTAATAATAATGAAACCATGTCTATAGCTGTAGATGGGCATCACATCTGTAAAGCAATCAATTGTATATTTTTGTGATGTGTACCATACTGTGTGCTCCAGCAAATGTCCATTTGTGTAAATGTATTTATTTTATATTGTATATATTGTTAAATGCAAAAAGGAGCTATGATCCTGTGACTCCAATCAGTTCAGATATGTAACTCAAATTATTATGCCTTTCCGGAGGATGGTTAGAACAATATTAAACAGGCTTCCACTTTTCGCGCTCTTTTGTACTGTGTTTCTTTCTCCTGCGCTAAAGAAACAAACGGATCAACAGCGCCCTTTGTTGCCGCCACTCAAAGAGTAGCTCTGAGGACCCGGTCCCTAAAAATAAAGTAGGACTTTAAGTAAGAGCTATATAAAGGCCTGTCAGAATGAATTCTAGGGTGCCAAGAGACATTTTGCATATTTAAGGGTATGCAAAGTGTCTCGTGGCACATTAGAATTCCTTCTGACAGGCCTTTATATAGCTCGTATTTAATCTTAAGCAGCCCCTGCTTTACTCAAAATCATCGCCTCCGTGTCAATGTCAAAACAGAAAACTTTCCCCTATTTTAAGATCACATTAAAACCTGTGAGAGATATCTATTATTTCCTTCTATCGACAGTTACATCGAGCTCCCGGGCTGGCACACAGAGCTCTGGAAGGGCCTGCCTTTTGTGGAGAGATTCACAGTTCAGCCCCTGACCAGCGCTTCTGGCTGCGAAGTCTTGGCAGAGCCCTGGGAACCACGCACAGGGAGGAGGCTGTCTTGGAATTCAGGAGGGTTAAACAGCTCTGTTGACAGCAAATGACCTTTTACTGCCCTCCTGCTTGGAGTCAACTTGGAGCTTCCCCTGGATCCTCGTGGAGCCATCACCAAGTGCTAATATGCTCGTTCTTACTGCGCCTGCCTAGCCTGTCCCTTATTTATTCTGCCCAGTTGGAGAGAGAGTGCTTCGTCAGTGAGCTTGCCCACCTCTCAGAGGAGACTGGTCCTCCTGGGACACAGGGTCATGACACAAAGGCCACTAACTAGAACTGGTGTCTTTAGGACCACACGATTACCTAGCTAGCAAGAAAGCTCAAGGGCCCCTGTACTCTCTTAATATCTGTCAAGGGGTAAAAGCCCAACATAGTATCTCAGGGTCATATTTTAAAGTCTTGAGATGTTGCTGTATTTGTGTCAAATACCTGAGACGCCGCATTCAAACCTAAGACATGATACCCGGTCTGCCTTCTCCGGCAGAGTTCCTCTTTTTAAGCATATGTGAGGCACACTTATGTACTTTTAAAAACCCAATGCTCTTTCATAACCTATAATTACAAGACAGCTTTTGTGGCACAGACATTTATCGTGGCTGCTACGGGCTTCAAAGAAGGTGGCAGTGGGATTTTAACGTTCTTAGATGTGTTTGTCAGTTTAGAAACCAAGTAGATTTGTCTATTGCTTGTTCTTAGGAATTACTTAAATTGAACAGTTTGCAAGCAATTACTTGTTTTACATGTTGATATATTAGAAGGGGCATGCATTATTTCGCAGATTATTTTAATGAACAGTATATCATTCTTTGGGAAAAAAAAATTAAAGGTTAGTCAAATGTTGCGTTCAAAATACTTTAAGGCTTTAAAAGCTGAAAACCCAGGTTGCTGAGTTTCATAAACCTTCATGAACACATAGCAAATGAAAGGAATCTATAAAATAACATCCAACTTTAATGAGGCATGGTCATCTAAGCAGTAAATCATAACTCATAAGAGTAAACATGCCCTTTGGTGTACCCTTCCAGCTATTTAAGAAAAAGTCAACTGACATCAGTTCTGTTTCAACTGTCAGTAGTTTAAAAACAAACAACAAAACAGTGGTTCTCAAACTCGTGTCCATGTTTTAAAGTTGGAATCTTGAGACTCACATGTCCCATCCAGGAAGGACACAGGTATGGTTTCACTGGGGTATGCCATGTGGCTTGGGCATTGGGACATTTGGAGATCTTCAGATGATTTCACTGGGAGATAAGGATGGAATCCAGCTGTCTTGTGTTTTTGTAATTTTTCTCAATCTGTAAATGCCCTTTAAGAGCTTGCTTGTATTAGTCAGGGTTCTCTAGAGGAACAGAACTGATACATAGAAGGGATTTATTGAAGTGGCTTACAGGCTGAGGTCCAGCTAGTCCAACAACTAACTGTTTCCCAACGGAAAGCCCAAGAATCCAGTAGTTGTTCATTCCACAAGAATGGATGTCTCGACTGGTCCCAGTGAAGGTACGGACTTGCCAGTGAGAGCAGAAGTGATCATCCTTTTTCCACACCCTTTCCACAGGCTGCCCTCAGAAGAGTGGCTCAGATTAAGGGTGGATCTTCCCACCTCTAAAGATCTGGAATAAAAGTGGGTCTTCCCACTCCAAATTATTTAATTAAGAAAAAGTTTCTCACAGATGTACCCAGATGCTTGGGTTTTAGTTGATTCCACATGTAGTCAGCTGACAACCAAGAATGGCCACCACACAGACGTTCTGGTTTTCATGCCTTCTCTTCAGCAAAACAGTCTCCAGAGTCTCCAGTCACTCAGTTTGTGAGCTGCTGTGGAGGCCTTCGGCATTTTCTTGACTTAGAATTTGGTACCAGGAGGGGTTCTAGAGCCACGGAAGCGTGAGGATGAATTTCTTAAGTGTCTGGAAAAGGCTTCTCAATTTGCTGACACTTAAGTTATTAAAGCCGGTCCAGTTACTAAAGCCTCTCCAGGAAATTTGGAGAGTACCACTGAAAGCCCACAGTGTGAACTATTTTACAAACTTAAGGAGGCAAATGTATTTGGTTATCCTGATTCACCAATTGTGAGGGGCAATGGGTTTGGTGACTCTGTATATAAGTTTTGAAAATTTGTGTAAAAATAAGGAAAAAGATGATGCTGGTTGCTCCAAACATGTCTGTATAAATTGAAAAGAGAAATTAAAAAAAAAAAAAAAGAGCTTGCTTGTATTGGCTCTGCATGTTTGTTACTGAAGAAGAAATCCAAGGCTTTTGGATCTCTTCTTAATTTTGCTCCCACAAAGATGAGGGGATATATGTAAGATGGGAGGCATCCTCTCACCCCCAGATCCACATCTGGCTTTATTGCCTCTCCCCAAAACACAAGGGAACATTTTGGAAAAGATTGTCTTACTTTTAATTCTGTGTGTCCCTGTATGTGTCTAGATATGCTCATGTGAGTGCAGGTGCCCTCAGAGGTCAGAAGAGGGTAACAGATTCCATGGAGTTGGGGTTAATACTTGATAGTGTGTAGCAGATGTGAGTGCTGGAAACTGAACCCCCATCCTCTCTGTAAGAACTACAAATGTTCTTAAGAACGGAGATATCTCTCCAGGCCCAAGGGAACATGTTTTATTTGGTTGCTCAGTGCAATCTAGTTATTTGCCAGTAATAAATGGAGTTGCCAGCTCAACAATTTGTATGCTGAGTATTTTATGATCATTTTTATTTTAATCCGTTCATTTGGCCCTTTCTCTTGCTTTGAAATTCACTCACATGTTCTGAAGGGGGAAAATAACAATGTTTATCTCTACTAAAAAGAAAGAGAAAGAAAATTTAAATTAATATTTTGGTAGGGACTTTGGACTGAAATATTTTTTCTACCCATGTATTTTCAAGTTGTAGGTTCATGTTTTGGGTAGAAATAAGATGGAATTGAGGATAGAAATGCTTTATTCTTAGAATTATGCAGAAGCTTACAGTCTACCTGGCTCCTTTGAAAACTTTATTGGTGACTAACCTGTGAAAGAAAAGCAAGATTCATTTGAAGGTTGTTTCTTCCACAGTGAAAAACGGGCACATGCTCAGTGGACATTTCCACAGTCTACTGGGTACAGCTGTGTTTCAGTTGGAGCATCTCCTCTTTTCCAGCCTAAGCCCAGCTTCTTGCTTTTCCTGCCTCGTCGCAGTGTGAAAAACCAAAGTGAGTAGCCAGAGATTGATTGTGAATTGCATCTTATTAGGAAACAAAGTGGGGAAGAAAGGAATTTCAAAATATAATCCTCCATTTCCAGGAGTATTTGTCTTGTTCTCCACGAAGCTCAAGTTCTGAAATAATGTGCCCATCAGGGGCTCAATGTTGCGTGTCCAGGCCAGTTGGTCCAAGGGCTTGTTATGATGGTAATGACCTACTGCAACGTGAGCTTGGATCACAACAATGCAATTGCTACCAGCTCACCCGCTGAGAGAAATATTTTATTATTGTTGAATATCCTCCATAGAGATTTGTTTTTCCTGTTACTGTTTAAATTAAATTCAGTGCAGAACTGCCTGATGATTCCTCTGGAGTATGTTTCAGATAAACAACTAGTCTCGGAATTTAGAAATCCTAGCTAGTTCAAATTTGTTTATTAGCAGAAAAATTACATAGGTGACACCATCACCGGGGGGTGATGACTGCGCCTACACAAGAGATTTGCCAACTGAATCAGTGGATAATGACCGAGAACTCCCTGTTTTATTACAAATGCCAATCAGAAAAAAATGGGTAGCATCAGCTATATAGCCTTAAAAAATACTAATTCTTCCCCCCTCCAAGTGCCATAGAAGTTCTGTAGCGGTGGAATTCATCCTCAGTAGAAAAATTTAATATCAAATGTGTGTGTGGGGGGGGAATAACCAACCCTCAACAGAAGCCCTGGAGACAGAGCTTCTGTAGGTGAAAGATTTTGGCTTATAGTCTATTACAGCAGAATTTTTGAGAATGGTCAAGAATGTCTTTAAGTAAATGGAATTACTTGGAAAATGTTTCCAGAGGCCCTAGATTGCATCTTAGACTAAGGATTCTACACAGAGGGGTTCTGGATAATACTAATTCTGTAGCATGCAACCAGATTATAGTCCGAGTTTATTATATTCCCTCCAAAAGATAGAAACCGGAAAAGCAAATAGGTAGAAGAAAGAAAATGGCTCTGTTTAATGTTTGTAAAAGCAAAAGTGCCTGTGTGTATGTGTCGAATATTGGCAGGCTGATTTTAGGGAATACCATCCAACTCAGGGAAGGGTTACTACAAGAACCAGCACCTAGAAGGACTCCATTCACACTGCAACTAAGTCTGAACAGCCAGTCAACTTTCACAGTTTTTCTGAGAAGTAAAGTACTGCCTGCTATCTTTAAAAAAAAAAAAAAATCCAACACAGGAAACTAAAAGCTTACGAGCAACTTTGGAAATGAGGTCTTGAGTTGGGCTGATTCTCCTGGACTGAGACTTCCTATCATTGCAAACAAAGCATTCTGAGGATAGATGTAAGCCAGCTGCTAAAGATAGCAGTTTGGAATGATCTCTGAGGTGTACTTTAAATCTCTGAGGCTGCTCTTTGGCCATGGTTCTCTTTCACTGAGCAAAGGAAATAGTTCAGCATTTACATGTCAAGTGTATTTACACTTATATATCAAGAAATATATAGCTATATATCTTTAATGTCTGCACAGAAACATATTCTCTCATTCACAGAAATAACTCTGTAGTCATTGATAATTTCTAGGCTAGATAATAAACAGATAATGCGATAAAATGACTTTTTACACAGGATATTTTTTGTACATGACATGTTTTATGTAAAATGATCTGGGGTGCAAACATAAACTGTGAAAGGTCATGGACTGCAAGTCTTGCAGTGTAAGTTCAAATCTCAGCTCTCTGTCACTAACTAGCTTCATGGCATGACCACTAATGAAATCTACTCTAGTTAACAAAATGGGGATAAATACGAGCTCAGCAGATTGCTACCATCAAAACATTTAATGATGGAAAGAGATATTTTCTACCTAATGCTCAATAGATTGAAATTTCATTTCATTCTTAAAAATTCCTTCCTAACAGAGGGTAAGATTCTAAGGTAATCTAATAATAATAGAATATAAACCCATTGATACTGGATCCCCTGTTGGTAGCAGGTAGATGTGAGGGTTTCTCCCTGGGGAGACTGCAATGAAGAGCTACAGGGGCAGGGTTGCCTTGGCAACTCAGTACCATTGTGTTGTGTCCAGAAATCAACAGTGGCCCTGAGTGATGGCATTGTTCTAAGTTCTTTGGGTGTTTTAAAGAGTTTCAACACACCCCGGAACTTTATGAGATCTTATTAGTCTTTCCTTTACACACAAAGAAAAAGAGTTTAAGAGAAGTTAAGTGGGTTAGTGATTCCTTTGCCCCATGGATAGAGTATCTGACAGATTTAAGGAAGAATATTTATTTGGTCCCACAGCTTCCGAGCTTTTTTTCCTTGAGGACTTGGTGCTGTGATCTGGGCGGGATGTCACAGCAGTAGGGGTACAAGGGAAAGGACAGTGGTCTGTAGACTGAAGGCCCTTTGTTCTTTAGTGCAATCCCACTGGGCTCCTTTGTCTCTGCCCACCGGGTCCCTGCAGCTCCTACTGCAATAGCTACTCAGAGGCTTAAAGTCAGTTACAATGGTCTGGCCAATGGCTTAGGCTATTTTTGGCCATCTCTCTATAAATTAACCCATTTTTATTAGTTTATACTTTACCATTATGCTCATGGCTGGTTACTTCACATCTTGCTTTCTGGGTGGCTCCATGGCAACTCCTCGATTCTACCCACTCTCTCAATATATATCTTTGTTTGAATTTCATGCCTAGTTTTATTCTGTTATGTCATTGACCAAAGCAGCTTTATTCATCAACCAATAAAAGCAATACATATACAAAAAGACATCCTACATCAGTTGTCACTATGTGGGTGACCAGAGAGACACAAGAGGCCAGGGGTAGCATATCCCCCCAAAGACCTGTTCCCAGTGACCTACTTTCTCTATCCCTTCCCAAACCTCTAGATCACAAAACCATCCCAAAATAGTGGTACCATCTGGTGAACTGAACATTCAAAGTATGAGCTATGGATACATTGCCTATTCAAACCATGACATTACATAATTTGCCCTAAGAGCATGAAGCTAATGTGTGACTCAGCTAAGGTTGAATTTGGTCTGTTAAACTCTTGATATAAATTGTTTTAACCAATAGCCAGGCATTGAGCAAGTTTAGGACTTGGATAATAGGTGCTACCCATGTCTCCTTATTTGGAGATGTGGAGCATGGCATTGAGTCATTTCTGTTCATTTTGTTCAGAAATATGAACTCATTGCTGTTTCGTTTTTATTTCTTTGCTATTTGTCTCAATGGTATGATGAAGGGATGTACAGATAAGACTTTTAATGTACAGAGATGGCTTTTTGTTGACCATTTCATTACTTCTTACACTAGTCTGTACGACTTAGCAAGGAGTATGCCATCGTCACTGATAACTTATGTCATACATCACCTATTCTCCTGGTAATGAACAATAAGATGGTTTTCAATCTCCTAACCTATAAACAATATGATGCTAAACATTTCTGTACATGTTTCTTTATAGGTCAATGAAATTATTTATGGGAGTTGGAGAGATGGCTCAGAGGTTAAGAGCATTATCTGCTCTTCCAAAGGTCCTGAGTTCAATTTCCAGCAACCACATGGTGGCTCACAACCATCTGTAATGGGGTCTGGTGCCCTCTTCTGGCCTGCAGGCATACACACAGACAGAATATTGTATACATAATAAATAAATAAATATTTTTTTAAAAAAAAAGAAATTATTTCTGGAAATCGGTACAGGTTGCCAGACCGGTGGCCATTTATATATTTATTTACACTACAGAAATTATCCTGGGCTACAGGGTTATTCTGAACTACCATAGTGGCATATTTGGCTTTCTTTATTTCTCTGTTGTGAGTGTCTGTGCATCTCCCTAGCCCTAATACTTACTTGTTCAAGCATTTCTTTCTCCACGGCTTTATCTATTTCAGCTCTGCTATTGTCTCTGTTTGGTTCCCTATCATTTTATTGTTCACTTACAGTTCTTTGTTCCAGCTATTGATCCCTGTCAGTTTTACTTTTCACAAATGTCTTCTCCTGTCTGTCATGCTTCTAGTAACCATGACCTTTGTCTTTGTTGATTAGGAATGATTAACTGGAATAGAATCAGGTCCTTTGGTCTCACCTTTATGGTTCCAGAGCTCAAGATATTTTTCCCAATTTTTTAAGAATGATTTTTTATGATTTGGATTTCACACTTAGGTCTCCTTTAATCCACTTTTCATGTATAAAACATTTTGATTAGTTTCTCAGTCTCATCAATCCCCATAGTGCGTGGGGAGACATCTTCATCACACAAGACACTGTATGTAAAGAGGTCTCCTCACTCTTCAGTCTGCTCTGGGAATGGTGTATGTTATTGCACAGTGCCTTATTTTAGTCCTAAGACTACGCAGTCTCAGGACCTGGTGGAATATCCTCCATTTATGCCTGCACTTTGGCATAGTTTTCAAATGTATACATATTGGGGAAAATATACTCTTTCTGCATGAATTCTAAAGATTTTTGTTTTGAGTTATCACAATTCTGTTAACAACACTGGATTTCTGATGCATAAATAATTGTGGAGAAAACATTTCTGCAAACCACATTTAATGGGTATGTTTTAGTCTTCCATGAATTCTTATGCTATTTCTCTGTTGAAATAGGAGCTGTGGGCTACGTTCCTGGCACCTGGCCACCCGCACAGCTAGCTTTATATGAAATAATTACACAGAAACTGTATTCTTTTAAACACTGCTTGGCCCATTAGTTCTAGCCTCTTATTGGCTAGTTCTTACATATTGATCTAACCCATTTCTAATATTCTGTGTACCACGAGCTGGCTTACCAGGAAAGATCTTAACCTGCGTCAGTCTGGAGTGAGAGAATCATGGCGACTCCCTGACTCAGCTTCTTTCTCCCAGCATTCTGTTCTGTCTACTCCTCCCACCTAAGGGTTGGCCTATCAAATGGGCCAAAGCAGTTTCTTTATTAATTAACCAATAAAAGCAACAGATAAGATACAAGTCCCACCTCCATCATTTCTCTACAGACACATGTTTGTAGATAATCACTACAGTGTTGGAACTTTATTTGAATCAGTTCCTGAATAGTTTAAAATGTGCCACTGTGGTATTAGTTTATTCTTTATTAAGTTTCTCTTTTTATTTATTATGATTTTGAGCACTGAATACTTGACATGTTTCATCTACATCTTGGCTGAGCACTTGGACCTGCTCTCTCCTTAAGTCATTGGTTAAGAATCCAGGTTTTCAGGTGCATGGTTTATGTTCCCTGTTGTGGAATATTATTTTAAGATGTGTTACATTTGTTTATGCTGTGGGACATTAGTTTTAATGATGCAAAGATGTGTTGCATTCTTTGATGTTGTATTTGTTTTACTCTGTGCAGCTGTGACTCTAAAGCACCTGATGGCCTGATAAAGAGCTGAACGGCCAATAGTGAGGCAGGCAGGAGAAAGGATAGGTGGAGCTGGCAAGCAGAGAGAATAAATAGAGAACTCTGGGAGGAAAAGGAGGAGGAGCAAGAAAAGGAGAGGAAGACGTCAGGGACCAGCCACCCAGACACCCGGACACCCGGACACCCAGACACCCAGACACACAGCCATGGAATAAGAGTGAAAGTAAGATGCACAGAAGAAAAAGAAAAGTCCCAGAGGCAAAAGGTAGCTGGGGGAATTTAAACTAAGAAAACTTGACTAGAAATAAGCCAAACTAAGGCCAGGCATTCATAAGAAAGGATAAGACTACATGTGTGTGATTTGTTTGGGGGCTGGGTGGCGCCTCCCCAAAGCCAAAGGGTAAAACAACCAACAACTGTTCCCTTCAAGTGTGAGTTGGAAGCTTTCCAGTCCCTCTCTGAGTCTACCCCCTTCTCCATCTAATTCACCTGTTTTCTTGCAGGCATTCTAGGACAACTGAGCCCTCATGTTAGCTTTCTAAGTCCTGTGTTTATTAGATCACTCCTTCCTCCTGTGACTGAAGCACAGTATCTCAGATGGTCTGCAAACGCTTGCTGTCTGTGGCCATTTTCCAGCCTGTAAGACATTTCTCCACAGCTTTCTACCAAACTTTCCCTCTACCTTTGTCCCCAGACTGATCCACAGTTTAGGTTTTGCTGTAGCTACAACTTGATTTCCAGATCTTGGTGTTTCTGTCAGCCAGTTTTGACTTTGTACTAACTACAAAATTCTGGCAAAGTGTAAAATAAGGGTTACATGTTTGGAGATGGTTGTAGTGACAGGTGGAACTCAGCCCCTGCCTTGTGTGCAGTCAGCCTGGCTCCCAGATCCAGGCCATGGGTAAGGCACTCACTAGGAGGTTACTTTCATCTCAGTAATTGAAGAGTCGTCAACACTTCCCAAATCAGATAGGAAGCCACCGCTTCTCTCCTCCATTATTCACCTGCCATTGTCCATAAAGTCACACAGCTGAGCCCCACCTTGAATAAGAGGGCAGAATAGTATATGGTTTTGTGAGTTGAGCTGCAAGATTGCATCATGTATACACAGAAGGGCCAAGAAGAGTGAGAAATCGGGTAAACACGAATAAGGACCTAACACAAAGGCTTTCCATGGTATGTTATCTAACATGTGCTAAAGTGTGTTACCTCATGGAATCTGACATGTAATGTTCTTACTAGAATTTATCTAAATATCCCATAATTACCTTTAGCTCATTTCTAATCAATCAGTGTGTTTAGTAGCATGGTATGTGTATGTACATATATTTACATGTAGATGTTTGCTATTATATTTTCAAATATTGTCACTGATTTCTACTTACGTTTTCTGAGAGTGTAGTCCATATGCACTTGAATTATAGCATTGAATATACACTTTCTGTGGCTGAGTTTATAACTGACTTTTAAGAAAGTTCTGCTTATGCTCAGAACAGGCTTAGTATGAGTGGCAGAGGAGGAGCTGGAGAGGTATCTCAGTGGTTAAGAGCACCGACTGCTCTTTCAGAGGGCTCAACATCCACATGGCAGCTCACAACTGTCTGTAATGTTTCAGGGGACTCGATACTCATGGTAAAACACCAGTGCACATAAAATAAAAATCAGGAAAAAGATTGTAGAGAAAGTTTTAACACATTATTAACAATATTTACTTATTTCCTAGTTACTTTTCCTCCTTGGTGTTTCTGAGAGAATGTGTGAGAACCTTTCATTATAATTCTTGGTTTTAATGGTCTCTGTCAGTTGATACAGTATTGTTTGGAGTATATGTTATTAATTGCATATGCGATTATCCATATAACATTTATCAATCATTTAACAATAAATTGTGTTCCCTTTAGAATATCTTTTAAGCATTGAAGAGTGCATAGAACAGGCTTTTCTTAATGAATATTCATGACGTCAACACTCATGGAAGCATCTAGCAAGTCACCAATCTGACACTGGTCAGCGTCACAAACATTGTGCCCATGGCTCCAGCAGGAACAAATGTAAACAGGACTCATTTTTCCTTCCGGATACACATTGCTAAGCAGCACAGAAAGCCATCTGCTTTTCATACTTAAATGAAAGAAAATACACTGTATATAACATTTTCTAACCGTTTGCTTTTGGTTACCATTACTTTTGACAAATTGATCCTTGTTTCAGTTAGCAGGAGTTTGCTCATCTGTAGATGAACATTTAGGTTTTATTGCCATGGTTAGTACAAAATGTTTCTATAGACTTATGTTCACCTGACCTGGATGTACACACATCGGGTAATATATTCTGAATGTAGCATAGAAATGTTGCACATCATGTATGGGTTTAATGTTAATAAATAAGCTTTTAATTTTCCTCCCAAGTGGTCAGACCAGCTTACTCCTCCATTAACAGAGTAATGGTCAATACAATTCTTAATGTTACCATGGACTTTACATTTTCAATCTATGTAGTGATAGTCCATGTCTTTTTATTTTCAGTTTTTAAATCTATTTAATTCTTAAATGTATTTGATTTCCCTGAACACCAACAATATTGAATATGCTTTTTCAGACATTATTGACCATTTCAATATCTTCTGTATATGAAATGTATGTCCAGATTAACCAATTTTCATGTTTCCCATAGTTCTGAGTTTAGTTATTTATAGACACTTTTACTATATTCTGAGTATGATCCAGTGACAAGCAGGGAAGGATCTCTACCCAGCAGGTTGAATCTTTACTTTCTTCATGGTATCTTTTGATGAAGGAGTTTCGAACTTTAGCACAGCCCTAGTTACCATTCTTTTTCATCATCGATAGCACTTACAGCACCACTAAAACCATACTGCTTCTTCGAGGCTGAGAAAATGTCTCCACATCTGCCTTTCTATGGGTTAATTGCTTTACTCACTCCTTGATTTCATCAAATAGCCTGGACTGGATTTCTGTGGATTTGTGAATGGCATCTGGTGGATGTTACATCATCTACATCTTTGTCTCTCTATTCACATCGATTGTCTAGCTGGTTTTTCTCCACTGCATTGTGGTGCCATGTCTGTTTACATGGGATTTTCCTTGGTCCCCTGCTCTGCTCTTTTGATCAGTTTGTCAATCTCTGTTTCAACCCGGCCCCTACTTTCTTATTTCCTTTCTAGAGCATTTAGGGCAAGGGTGGATGGCTAATGTAGAAATTTCTCCTCATTGGTGTCTTTCCCTAAGTGTTTTAGTATTACTAGAAAAGCATGGGATCACGCTGTTTATTTACACACATGCACACATTATTTTACTCAGGAATGGCATTGATTTTGCCACTCAATTTGCAGATCATTCTCTTATAACTTTGTGTTCTTCTTTGCTTTCTGTTACTGTGACAAACAGTCTAACCAACAGCAACATGGAGAAAAAAGGGCTTATTTCAGCTTACACTTCCAGTTCACAGTCCTGTCATTGAGGGATATCAGGGCATCCTGGTCCTGCGGCTACAGTTGTGCAGCATTCAAGACCATCAAGTCTCTCTTGAATCCATCTTCATATAGGCTTCTCTTATCTGTGTGCGCAATCTACCTTGGCACAGGGCTTTAAATATATCTGTGGCATAAGGATCATCTAATGTAATCTCCCACATCATTAGATACTTTACTTAATCACCTCTAAAATGACACAGTTTACAAAATAAGGTAACTCCAGGACCCAGTGTCTGTGTGCACGAGCACATGTGTGTGTGTGTGTGTGATGTTGTTCAGCTTCCTACAATTATGTTTTCCCTTTTCTTGATTTCTTAAGTAAGCATGTAAAGTAATGAGTCTAACGATGGTATTTTCACACATATGTGCATTTTATTTTATTCTGGCCCATTCTCCTCCCCAGCTCTCCTCTGTCCCCGACCCTCCTCTGGTTGATTCATTGGAATCATTCGTCTTTAGCCTTGAACTTGCCCGGGTAGCATTCATTTCTGTCATTCCGTGAATGTGCTAAGGACCTTCCTCAGGAGAAGGTTGATCTTGAGTCTCCTAGTTTCTAGCACCCATTTGCTTATTGTTTCTACATGGTTCTTCACACTTGATGCCTCTATATACATCCTACTTATATTCTGCTTATCGTGGGCCCCAATCACAGGAAGCAAACTTGTGATATGTGGATTCTGTCAGGTTTCCATATCCTCACAGATACCTGTATCTCTCACATGGACGGTCTGTGGAATGCTGGGTCTGGTGGTACCTGGTTGTGGAGAAACAGACAAGCTCCCTATATTTGTGTGTTTCTGAGTTAGAGGAAGGATAGCCATTGAGAGAATGAAGCAAGAATACATCCATTGTGACAGAGAGGACGAGCTTGCCGCTGGAGAGTACCACAGGAGAGCCACACCCCACGTTCTGAAGGAAGAAGAAGGCATCTTGGTATAAAAAGTTGTTGAACCGAGACTAACCAGCTGTTCATCTCCCTGGAGAGAGAGAACTTAAAGCTCTCCGGCAAATGTGTGCAGAATGATAACAATTAGAGGTCATTTGTGGTCTCCCAAAGGCATGTTTGAGAGTCACTTGGGTGCCATGGGAGTTTGCCTCTCTGATAGGTTCTTTGGATTCCCAGAGCCATCAACACACTCTGATGTGATTGCCCGGACCAACACTGCCACAGTCCCATCTGAAGTTTCCATAGGAAACAGGAAGTATAAAATAAAACACAAACCATCCTCATAGTTACTAAATTCCCAGTTCCCTCCTTCTACCCAGTTATTGCAATATTAATTGATTAATGTTTCTAAGGCTAGTTAGTGCTTCCTTGCATGAGATCTATCTGTCATTTCTGGCCATAGAGCTTTTCCTGGCCCAGGTCAGAGTCTGGTACCTCATCATCTGTGTTGTGTTCTGTAGGTGGAGGATTTGCCTTTCTTGTTTTCTATACACACTCCCTTTTGTGTAGAGCTCACATTCATTATATTGCTTTTAAAATTAGACATAATTTCCTTAAAAGTATTTCTGCCAACTTCTAGCCTTATATATAGCTCCTGCAAACCTACCCAATGGAAAAGGACCAAGATCAAATTACTAACTTCATACCTGCTTTAAGAAAATAGCATAGGAACTTGAAAGTAACTTGGTAAAATTAATCGAGTTTTCACATAAAATCTATACTTCTTTGCCCTTTATCAAAAGTCAAGGTAAAGTTTGAATCTGATGAGAGGCAATGGTGTGCCTTAGAAAAATAAAATTAACAGGGAAGGGACCACATGGGGCCTGTCATTGTCTCCATTTTAGGGGCTAGGAAGAGATGCAAGGAGACATGTTCCTAAGATATCAAGAGATGGTGAGACAGTCATTGGGACAACGCTGTCTCAGCATTTGTGAGGCCCAGGGTTCGTTTCCCAAGGTGAAGGAAAAGAAAGCAAACAGGGCATGACAACAGGATGGCAGGGTGGACTGTTCTCTTCAGGACAACAGGATGGCAGGGGGGAACTGTTCTCTTCAGGACAATGGGATGGCAGGACAGACTGTTCTCTTCAGGACAACAGGATGACTGACAGGGTGGACTGTTCTCTTCAGGACAATGGGATGACTGACAGGGTGGACTGTTCTCTTCAGGACAATGGGATGACTGACAGGGTGGACTGTTCTCTTCAGGACAACAGGATGGCAGGGGGAACTGTTCTCTTCAGGACAATGGGATGGCAGGACAGACTGTTCTCTTCAGGACAACAGGATGACTGACAGGGTGGACTGTTCTCTTCAGGACAATGGGATGACTGACAGGGTGGACTGTTCTCTTCAGGACAATGGGATGACTGACAGGGTGGACTGTTCTCTTCAGGACAATGGGATGACTGACAGGGTGGACTGTTCTCTTCAGGACAACAGGATGGCAGGGTGGACTGTTCTCTTCAGGACAACAGGATGGCAGGGGGGAACTGTTCTCTTCAGGACAATGGGATGGCAGGACAGACTGTTCTCTTCAGGACAATGGGATGACTGACAGGGTGGACTGTTCTCTTCAGGACAACAGGATGACTGACAGGGTGGACTGTTCTCTTCAGGACAACAGGATGACTGACAGGGTGGACTGTTCTCTTCAGGACAACGGGATGGCAGGGGGGAACTGTTCTCTTCAGGACAATGGGATGACTGACAGGGTGGACTGTTCTCTTCAGGACAATGGGATGGCAGGGGGACTGTTCTCTTCAGCCAGGTCTAATGTCTGTGGTTTATCTGCCATTTGATCCATCACCCTCTGAGAATGAAGGAAGGATCCAATCCAGCGAGATCGATCGAAGGGAATTGAGAGGAACAAGGGGAACCATTCGCCTGCTTCCTGTTCAGCTTTTATCCAGTCACAGCAGGTCCATTCCATGGCTTTCTGGGTG
Source organism: Chionomys nivalis (assembly GCF_950005125.1). Taxonomy (NCBI): domain Eukaryota; kingdom Metazoa; phylum Chordata; class Mammalia; order Rodentia; family Cricetidae; genus Chionomys; species Chionomys nivalis. The sequence goes on from NC_080090.1 coordinate 7,588,521, forward strand.
GATATATTCTTGGATCATTTGACTTTGAAACTAATAACTGGTCTTTGACTATAACATCACTAGATTTTTGAAATTAGTTTTTTATTTTAAACATATTGCATTAGAATGGATTGTAATCATCCTTTTAAAACATGTAATATGCTGAAAGCTGTGTTCCCAAGGCTAAACTTGACCATGTAGACAGGACATTTTGTCACCTTAGTTGATATCCAGCCAGAGATTAAATGAAAGGAAGAGGCAGAACTCAAATTCTGCTCCCTCTTACTTTGCTTCCTGTAAGTAAGAGGCTTGCCTCTGTGTCATCTGTATCTAGCTCCTAGTTTTAAATCCTTTGACCACATCGGTCCAGAGAGCACACTGAGGTGGTCAGACTTGGCAGCAAGTGTCTCAGCCTGCTGAGCCACTTCCCAAGGTCCATTCTTAATTTCTGTTATCTTCTGAGATGTCACCAAGTTCTGCCTCGGATCATGTATAAGTGCAGTTTCAGCTCTACAGCCATCATTTAGGTGGTGCTTCTGGTAGGCCAAGTACTGCATTCAATGCCCCCCAGATTTTAGTAATTTAGTGTTCACGATTCATAAAATCAATCCTAGAATTATTCCCGCTAAAAAAAACAGCGGCTGCATTGTGAAGGTGAAAGTATCCTCCCACTACACATACACACACACACTCACACATACATGCACACACATGCTCACAACCACAGATACACATACACTCACACAATATACATACACATGCTCACAACCACAGATACACATACACTCACACAATATACATACACATGCTCACAACCACACAGATACACATACACTCATATACACATATACACACATGCTCACAACCACAAAGACACACACACTCACACACATACATACACATTGCTCACAACCACAAAGATACACTCACACACATACACATACACATGCTCACAATCACACAGATATACACCCTCACATACATATACATACGCATACTAACAATCACACAGATACACACAGATACTTACATATATATACATACATATGTTCACAATCACACAGATATACACACATGCTCACAACCACACAGATACACCCACACATTCATACACACATACATATGCTTACAACCACAAAGATATACAAAATACATGTACATGCTCACAATCACACAGATATACACACTCACACACACATATACATACACATGCTCACAATCACACAGATACACACATACACATGCACATGCACACATCCACACTCTCCTGACATGAATCAGGAGGCCTAGCGAGCAAGGGCCTGATTCTGTCTTTCTGCTAAGCGCTTCTTTTGACTCAGATGCTTTCCTCCCAACCAAGACCAGCACTAGGCCAGGTCAAGTTGGTAAAACCCTTCCTTTGGTTTTGTGACCATGGAGTGGCTGTAAAACTTTGAGTACAACATTTTCTTGCTTCAGATATAGCCAACTAGGAAACAAGTATCTGGTATTTACAAGGATAAAGATTTGGTGATGTTCCTCACCTCAGAGGACATGGGTTTATGTGCTTTGCTGGGAAGGAAAGACAATACAGCTGTTTTGCCGGAAGTAAGAGTTATTTTATATCCTATTTTCTTTAACTATAATGCCCTTACTAGCATTCTTTCCCAGCATTTTGTAGGTAATAAAGAACATACAAAGAATGACTTTTGCTGAGTATTTCACAAGCCTGTACCCTAGTTCATATTCTATGGCAGAGACATCTCTACTCTGATTCCAAAGTGAATTGTACATACATGTGGCAGTCGTTGGGGACCAGGACCACTCTCCCAAACGTCTCTGATGACTCCCGTTGTTAGAGCTCTCAGTGTCATGTGGAGGGGGATAAGAGCCTCACATCAGGGTAAGAAAAAATGAGGACAGACTTATGAGGAGAAACAGAAACGCAAACTATTGTAAAGAAGAAAATAAGTAGTAATTCTAGGTAGACAACATTTAGCTGTTTCCTGATTAAATATCCGTGTGTAGGTTCAGGGCAAGCTAGAGCAGAAACACAGAGGAACATTCTAAGATGCTGTTTCTCTTTTCTGTTTCCCTAATCTCTTCAAGGCTGTGTTTCAAACATTTTACTCTTTGAACCTTCTCGGCTTGCCTTTGGGACTTTGGGGCTTTTCTTCCTGTTGATTACTTAATCACAGATTGATTGGCATAGATAACCACAAATCATTTCCTTTTAACTGTGCAAACGTACTTACTTACGTTTTTTTTTTTTTTTCTATTTGGTACCTATATGTGTTTGCATATAGGTGGGTGCATATGTGTGGGTTGTGAGTATCTGTGTGTGTGTATGTGCGTGCGTGCGTGCGTGTGTGTGCATTCAGGGGAAGAAACAAATTTGGTGCAGGGAATCATCCTGCATCCTTTACCGAGGCAGTTTTTCAGTCACACCCAGAGTTCACTGACACAGGGAATGGTGTTAGCTAGCCTGCTCTGGGGATGAAATTACAGTCAGATCATTTGGTCATCTTTTATAGATGCAGATTTCAGGAATCTGGCTTCTGGTCCTCATGCTTACACAGCAAGTGCTTCGACCACTGAGCCTTCTCCCCAGGCTAAGGGGCCTCATTCTAAAGTGTCTGCGCTCTATGTTAAGTATCATGCTTGGTTAGTAGCATAGGTCTGGGTCTTTAAGCACCGCCCCCCCCCACCACTCTGATTGACAGTCATGGAGAATGGGGCCCTAACATAGTGACAGGATCTGCCCAAGGTCTTATAGGAACTGAGTGGGAGGTGATAACAGTCCAACCCATGCCCTTCCTGTCCTCCTCATTGTACCAGGCTCTTTAGTGGCAGCCATTGGAGACACTGTTAAAACTGTAAGTTTGGTGAGTAGAAGAGAGGGAGGTGTAGCAGATACCTCTCCCTTCAAATGAATTAACTCGTGACAATTCCTTGTGCTCACTATTCTTCCTACAAGCATCGGGGAGCACCGCAGTGGTAACAAATGATAAGACGTGGTGGCTAACAGCCAAGGGTAAATCCAGTTCCAAGAGATACAGTGTCTGTTTCTGACATCTGTGGGCATGAAGCACACACACGCAATCCATATACATACCTGCAGGTCAAATGCCCATAGACATAAAATAAAATGAATAAATCCCCAAAAATGCAAAATATAAAAAGCCAATCTAGAATGAATGCTAGCTACATCTTGCTGACATCCTACAGTGTTTATTGGGATGTCTCTGGATCACATAGGAACATCAGGGAACAGAATGGGAATGGTAGCTACAGCTACTACGCAGGCATCTGCTTTGAGGAATGTTGTGATACGTAATGTTGTCACCATGGTGATGTTATGATTACACATCCATTCTACAAGAATGCTGAGGCCCAGAAGGGAAGAGCAATTTATTTCAGGTCACTAATAGAATGTTTGCAATTCCATAACTAACCCTCTGCCATCCCACCACATCTGCAGACTGTGACTCCGTAACTATCTAACCCTCTGCCATCCCACCACATCTGCAGACTGTGACTCCGTAACTAACTAACCCTCTGCCATCCCACCACATCTGCAGACTGTGACTCCGTAACTAATACTGCTCCGTCTCACCACGTCCACATTCCCATCTCCACTGCACCAGATTCCCCACCGTTTTTAATTTAGCTCTTCTTTTTGGTTTTGGTGATACTTTCTTTAGTTGCTCTTACTCAGCATTTAGGGGCAAATGAAGGTGGGATCTAGGCCAGAAGTTTACTCTTTGTTGTGCATCTGGCTACTCAGACAGATAACACACACACACATGCACACACACATGCACACACACATGCACACACACACACACTATTACCTGTGTAAAATATAAAATGTAGACCCAGCAAATGACCTGTGATACCTCCTATGTAATTTCACAGATGCACAGAAAGAATCTCAGAGTAAATCAATTATTTATAATTAATTAACCAATCACCTACCAAATGGGACAAGCAGAGTATCCGAGATCAGCATTGTTCAGGCAGCAATTGGCTGGGAGAGACACCATGCTTGTCACTGGGATTTGGGACAATATAGTAAAGACTGTTTGCTGAAATAAACACCTGCTTTCAGAATTAATCAATTACCAGTATGTTCTTTTCATCTGGGATTGTTAGTTTCCAGATAGTTGAATAGAATCAAACAACTAAAAGGAAGGAAAATGCAGGGAGGCAGGGAACTAATCTTTCCCAGTGTCTTGTCTCTTCCACCTCATTTTACGAGGCAGCCATCTTGGCACACTTATTGATCACGAGACAAGACGACTAAGCCCCTTAAGGTCATTAAATGTACTTAATTAAAGAGCACTTAGCAAGCTTCTCCTTGCTAAAGTAATGTGGCTGTTAAAAGTGATTTGTACTTTACCAATACGGTAGCTATTAATCTGAAGGTCAACTTGTCATTTGTATTTTCCCAAATAACTGTATTTGTGAGTCGAATGAACACCAAGATACATCATGCACCTGCCCAAAGCACGCTGCTGTAATCTTCATTTTAGAAAGATTTTGTCTAGTTGTTCTGTCTGTGGCCATCTAGCAGAATGGCTGTGCTCTCAGGCCTCAGTGTGACATACCCTCTCGATCGCTGCCTTAAACATCTGAGGTTGTGAGTGCTTTTTCTATAGGTATTAAAGGGGATGCACCTAATATGGAAACTCTAGCTACATCTTTGTGACTGGCCTTGTTTCAAATTTCTTTGAAATGAGGAATGAAAGAAGCAGATAAATTTGCATTATGGAATGGTAACACCTGTGACTAATTTAAAGCAAAAGTCAAAACTGAGTTTTCAAGGCTTATATCTGGGAGCCACTGGCTGCTGGATTTCTGTCCATTCCTTCTTGGTATAATACTAGAAAAATGTAGGAGATTGAATGTATTGACTGGCCTCTTACAGCTTCCTCCTTGTGGTTCCTTGCCCTTCCAGCAACATCACGTGTAACTCTCAGGTTGTATCTGCGCCATGACAAATGCTCAGTGATTCTAGGCATAGGCTTGGGTACTGAGGAGTACTTAGGAAAGGCAAAGAAGAGCCAGGACAGAAGACAGTGCTGCCTTCCACATCACAGTTGCTCCCTTTGGGCTGGGCTGACACAACATGCCAGTGGAGTCCTGGGGGACGGGGCACAGCATTCTCAGGAGGGATAGCAAACGTGAGTATGAGCTACTAATTGCGTTTTGGACCATCTCACTTCCTTCTGTCTGTCTTCATTCCTATTACTTAGTTGGAAGGATTCTGTAAAGTCAACCATCTGACTTCAGAACATGTAAGAAAGCACTCAGCCCCATGGGGAAAAAATCCAACTAAACAACAACGATTTATTGACAGAGGTTCTTTTCAATCTGTGTCTCAAATTACAGTCGCAAAGGTTAGACAATGATAAATGGGGAGACAAAAAAAATCTTGATTTTAAAGGTTAAGCAACAGGGGAAAAAAAGATCTGAGCTCCATGCCTTCAAACAACACGGAGGGAAAAGCTTGACCCTTTCCAACTGCTGATCCCTTTGCAATTAAAGTAACTACTTCCTTTTAGCATCACCTTCCAGAGCTGGACCAGATGTGCAAAACCTAGTAATATGGAGGCTGGTGTGGCTGTCATACTCCAGCGAAGACGAGGCCCATTGTTCTTTCTGGCTCCCACGTGCCTGTGTGTGTGTGTCTCTAAACTTGTCTGCTGACCACAAATTTCCAACTAAAATGGAGAAATATGTCATTGTGTTCTAGATCTTTGGTGATTTCTCCAATGTATTCATCTTTTATATATTATAGCTATAATAGACCTAAGATGTATGCATATTGAGATTCTGTCCTGCACCAGAGCAACCTTCCAATGAGCCTTGCTCTACCTAAGTGGGATTAACTAGATGTTGATGTTGATGTTGAATTTGGGTTGGGTTCAAGTCTAGAAACCAGAGGTGCAGCGGGAGGATGGCAGTGCAGTAACCTTCATGGATCCTTGATCCTACCAGATATGTGATTGTCTCTCATGTTATATTTCTCCCTGGGACGTGAGTTCAGTTTTCAGGTTTGGAGAGTGAGATGATCATACCAGAGGAGTTGGCTCCAGGAAGAGGGATTTCTTGGCTGCACTCCTACCACAAGGAAGGAGAGGACCGGATGAACCAACACCGAGGAGAAGCAAGAGAGTCATCCCGTCCTCTGGTACTCTAGACTGAAAGTCATCCCGTCCTCTGGTACTCTAGACTGAAAGTCATCCCGTCCTCTGGTACTCTAGACTGAAGTACAAAGGGTCGCTCTGTTACTGAATCTGATTCTTTCTGGCCAGGTACGGGGTGGAAAACCACAATGGCAGCACCCACGCCATGTGGCATAGAAGATTCCTTAGGTTTTCTCTACTTCAATAGAAGATTTCATCCCACAGCTCAGATGAACCAAACCCCGGACAGAAGCATTTGACCCTTTGCTGCGAGTGTGCGCATTGATCTCAGGATTCATGCACCCGCAGCTGCAAAATCCACAATGTCATTAACCAAGTCCCGAGGTCTCAGTCTGCTTTGTTTGCCAGGCAGTTTCCCTGTGTTCCTCCTGCATGTTCAAGTTTGCCAATGTCATAGCATATCCAGGGCATCTCTTTACTATGCCTCTTGTGACTATTATGGTTGATTTAAAAATACACTCATTTAGATATTTTCAAGCTGCTTACCAGTTAACAGTAGTTTTAACGTCCTATTTATCTAATACAGTTGCTTCTGCTGTTTTGATAATCAGATAAGGGTCATTAAGCCTTTTTTGAGATTAAATAGCACAAAACCATTTTTTTCTGTTTATGTGCCCCATTAATATTGGAGCTTATGCTTGCAGTGGCTTAAAGTTTCCATTTTTAAATATCATTTATGTTAATATAAAAAGGCTCTATTATCTAATTGTGAGGATTATTGCCATTGCCTTTTAGAATAATCTCTGTAAGTATTGGCCTCCATATTTTCTTGAGCTGACAGAATGGACCTTGAAAGGGGTTCAGAACAACGCTGTTCACTAATGTTACTTATTCCAGGCTTTTACAATTTGATGTTTTCTTTTTCCAAACATGACAGGTACCTGGTTGCCAGTGTTTAGCTTCTTTCTTTATTATTACCTGGAGCCTCCATCACAGGGGAATCAGGGAAACACTGTCACTTTAAGTCCTCTTGAAGTAAGTAAGACACGAGTGGGAAGGAAGGAGGGTTGAAAGAGCATGCAAGATAAACAAATCAAGACTGACGCCATTTAGGCAGAGTTCTTTTTCTATTATTTTCAAAATTCTCGGAAACAAAAAAAAATGAATCAAGAGGCATATAGAGCTTGGAATTCCGTACATCAGAATAGTCCAAAGTCTCTTCATGATTTTACATCTTAAAATGCCTAGAAAGTCCATGCTTCAAATGTTGTCTTTTATTATTGATGTAAATATTTACCCATGATTACCTGGAACAATGTCTGCACACTTGTACACAGCCTCACTTTCAATGACTGGACAAAGTCCTCCCATGACAAAATCATGGAGGTCTTGTGGGATATTACTTCAACTGGGCAAAGATGTGCTATGTTTATGCTGCTGCGTGTTGCTTTAACTGTGTAAAGGTGTGTTACTTTTGTTTATGCTTCATTTGTTTAATGATATAAAGATGTGTGATTAATTATGTAAAAATGTGTTGCATCTGTTTTACCTTGCCTGGCTGAGGCACCTGATTGGCCTTATGAAATGCTGAATAGCCAATAACTAGGCAGGAGAAAGGATAGGCGGAGTTAGTGGGCAGAAAGTATAAATAGGAGGAGAAATCTAGGAAAAGGAAGAACGAGAGGAGGAGGGGAGAAGAGGGAGACGCTCTGGGCCGGAAGCCGGGCAGCCCACGCCAGCAGATGCGTGAGAAGTGAAAGTAAGGTAAACATAAGGAGAGAAAAATCAAAAGCCCTGAGGCAAAAGGTAGATAAAGAGAAACAGGATCATTTCAGTTAAAAAGAGCTAGCCAGAGAAGAGCTAAGCCAAGGCAGAACATTCAAAGCTAGTAATAAGTCTCTTGTCATGATTGGTGGGCTGGTTGGTTGGTGGCCTAAAAGAAAAAAAAGCCTGGTTCTCCAAGAATTCCTGTGTTTAGTTTTCGACTAAGCACAAGTAGGGTTGATCCACGCACTAACCCCGTAACGCCCCCAGTATGGATGTAGCCTCTCTGGATAGTAGCTACTGATTTGCACAAACCAGTTTTCAGATTGGACTGTGCCTGTAGGAACCCGAGTACCCACCACTTCTTCTTGCTTACGGTGCTTGCTCAGCACAGTCACAACTCAGACCCCTTCAGATATTGTGGTATGAGCATCTTCCTAACTGGGGAGCCCTCCAGGTAAAAGATAGCTGGAAGAAGTAGAAAATTTGACAAGAGCTTGGAAATTGTGTTAAGGATCTCTGCAAACTTTGGTGCATTTCTTGACTATTGGGTCAACACCACCTAAGCCTTGGTTCTGTGAGAAATATTAAAGTAGATAAATATACATAGGTTTTTGTTGTTTATTGTTGATATCACTGTTTAGAGACAGGCTCTTATGCATAACCCACTTTCCTGCTTTAGCCATGCTAGGACTACAGGCATCTACCGTCATGCCTTGGTCATAGATATGTTTCTTAAATGCTAAAACACCATATAAACTTTAAAGGACACCAAAACCTGCTACCAGTGGAAACAGGTGTAGCTGTAAAGCCTTCAGTAGCATCTTCCCTGTGTTCCCTGTCCCAGGTGCTCTATGTTACAACTCATGAAACTGTCTCACTAAGCATAGTCGCTGGGAATCTCTCTCTTCTACTGATAGGTAAATCAAGACATTAAAGCACTCTCTGAAGAGGTACAATGCTAATGAATTGGGGAGCTGGGATTTAACATCAGAGACAGCAAAACAGCAATGAAAGAGATGTTTCCTGACTTTACAATGTGTATCTTCTTCCTGGGGAAGTTTGACTTTTATCCGGTTATCTTTTCCTCCTTAATTTTTGCCCTGACTCCCGAGCAAATTCTCCTTTATAAAGTTAGAGAATGACTCCGTGTAGAAATGTAAAATACATATCCTAATGCAGTAGATCAGCAATCTCATTTCCTCTTCCCAGCCATTGTGTTGTTAAGAACGGCTAAATTTAAATAGTAATGTAATATTTTCATTTGATATGAAATATTAATGGCAATCCTAAACACTATTTTCAAGGAAATTATTGGTCATATCTGTGTCTACAGTGTATACCTTTACTGCCTTTATCTTGGCTGTCTTTGATTTAGACAAAATGCATTAAGCTTGTATTTATCTCTCCTCAGGTATTCGTGACACTTGAAAGATTGTTTAGTTACACTTGCTCCCGTCAGCCCGAGCGTGCGGTCTTCCAAATGGAATTAGGGTGCACGCTAATAGATGTAACATTCCTTGTCATCCTGTGAAACTGTCCGTCACACCACTAACTCTTCCGTGGGTATCACTCCCTAGTCCTCCTCACGGCAGAGTGTGTCTTCGCTGTGAGCGTTCTCGGTCCTCTCAGGTTTGAATACCGGCACCCTCTTTATCAATGCCCTCCTGAAGGTCACTGTGTCATGGGCCTTGTGTAGCGTCATACTGCCATGTCATGAGATGCGAAGGCAGTATAGTTCTGCACAGTATTTGGCTTTCGTGTTTCTTTCTTTGGAAATCTGTAGCTCCCTTCTTCCGAACTGAAGGTCCCTAGACTAGTTATATTATAATTATACATAAGTATAATTATATTATTATATACAGATCTCAGGATTTATCTGGTTCTCTAGGAAACATAGTGGTTAGTAACATTTGTCTTGTAGATTTTCAGGGACTTGTGGGAGTAGGGGTGTCGTGCAGTGTAGAGGAGAGTATTATCTCTGGGCTGCTGTTTCCTACTCTGCTTCCTGATGCCCCTGTCTCCATCATAGGAAATGAGCTTCATCGGGGTCCCATCAAGTGACCTCAGGGCCTCTATGCTCCTGGTCATCACACTTCTTGGGAGACTCTTTGACCTCCTTCAACTCTGGTCTTTTTGCTCTTTTTTGAAGAAACATGATGCATTTTCTCTGGCTCAGCATTTAGTTGTGGGAAGAGAATGATACAAGTTAGATGCCTATGAAATGGAAGAGTTGGGTAGATAGACTGGATCTGGGAGTGTGTGTGTGTATATGTATGTGTGTGTGTGCACGCATGTTGGGGGTCACTGACATCATCTCACCAAACTTTGTTTTCCTTTTCTTTGCCTGTTAGCAGTGAACAGCTGAGGTGTAACACGGTTTATGTTGCAGGCGAAGGCAGGACCACAGTGTCCCTCACTGCCCAGCATAAGTCCCCTAGCAGCCATGTTGGCTGACTGCAGAGCGCCTGAGAACTCTCCACCCCTCCTCAACCCTCAGTTTGGGGCCCCAGTCGACCTTCCATTCGAACCTTTGCTCCGTTATTTACTTGTTTTGTCAGACGTTTGATGTTTAAACCCAAACCTCTCTGAATTATTAACATTTTAATCAGGAAGAATATATAATTTAGGGCTCAAGCAGCTAAGCCTGTATTCCTTGTCCGTCACCTGTTTGTCTTTCATGTGTTTCCTGCTAAGCGCAGGTGACTCCTCATGGCCTCTTTGTTCTGAGCGATGGAAAGACAGGAATGAGTAACCGTATATACTTCTGTGGAGCCTGAAGCCTGCTAGCAAATGGTTCTGTGCATCAGCAATACAGATTGACGAGTACTCTGAAGGGGGAGTGGGAGAGACCGAGGAAGGCATGGCTGTGGCTGTTGACAGCTGCTGTATGGCAGAAAGGTAGAAGAAGGGTGAGTTGCCATGTCTGTTTCAGATAAAAATGAAGGCTCTTATCAACCCATCAGAACTCTGACTCTGCAGCTGGAATGGGGTGAGGGTGATAGATTCCACATTGCTCATCAAAGTATTGCATTTGACCAAGTGGAAATTTGAAGGTTCTCAGGCCATTAAATGGATGATCTTGACTAGAGACAAACATAAGATGAAGACAGTTTCTCACAGAAAGGAGATAGCAGAAATATAAAATACTTTTTATTTCAACATGCAATGCATGAGGCTGATTTGCTTTTTAATGAAAACTTCCAGAAAAATATTCTATATATTAACCTGCAAAACCAGTCCTGACTATTGGAACTGAACATCAAATGTAAGTCAGAATGAATACATGATCTACTTACAGTCAACTAAAAGTCCTGATGCAGGAAAGTACATGAATCCAGACAGAAATACTTAAGAGACAAATACTGGCGTGATATACTTCAGTGAAGCGATGCAATGTTGTTTGCAAATTAGTCACCAGCAGCGTGGCAGGCTTTGTGCCAGGAAGTTTGAAATAAGATTCCTTCCTTGGGAGTTGTGTTCCCCAAATCCATTTGTTTTCCTATAACATTTTTGCCTCCAGGACTTTGTGTTCAACAAAGATTTCCTTTCTCTGGACCTGTGTCTGTAATTCAATGTACTTCCCTATCTCTGAGAACAGTGCCTGCCCCGTGTCTGGGTAGATTAACGTGCTATTTGCAGGTTGCTGATTAAAATGAAAGTCTGAGTGTGTACATGAATGTCTGGTCACATTCTTAAAAGGAAATCTCAAAGGCTGACAGAATATCTTCCCCGTGTCTATACAGCTCAACAGCTTGAGTTCATGTCTAACCAGTGAGCCTCTTACTGTATCTCTTAAAGAAAGAATGAACCTGTGTGTGAACCGCAGCCAGGAAGACTTTGGCTGAGTGGCTGTGCTTGAAGCAGATGCCCCAAGAGAGCCCCTTCCCGCTCCTCCATGCCTTAGCTTCAGAATTCTTGGCCATTGATATTCAGGCAACAGATACTCATGGGATTTCCCTTGGCACTGAAGGAAAAAAAACAGTTTTAGATGATAATAGACCAGCTAGTGTTGAAGGACACAATGTTATCAGTCAAGTTTTACCTCCGCACCTTGGAAAGGGGCTGGGTGTGGAGAGCAGAGAGGGAAGAGGGTAGGAAAAAGGGATATTCTCTATGGATTCCCCAAGTACGATGGTAGGCCATGGGGACACTTTGAATGCTATGTATGGGAGCCACTGGTGAAATCCAATGTTCTCTCAAGTAGTGGCAGGCAAGGATAAGGCAGTTGCTGCTGATGTAGTTGGGTGGAAAGAGGTCTTTTGCATCCTTATATCTTAAAGTATGAAAAGAGGTGGTTATGAAATCTTTAACTGCTTGAAGCAAATTATGCAAGTGTTCCCTGCTGTCTAAGAACACGTCCAAGTGGCACACAGGAGAAAGCACTGGCTTCTGATATTGTGACCAACCTACCCCATGCTGTCCCAGGTGGTTGTTAACTCACTCTGTATCACTGAGTTACAGCCGTAGTAACAATAGCTACAATAGGAAAAGGCAAAATGCCCTTCACTCTTCTTTAAAAAATATTTGCTTAATTTTACACGTATGAGTGTTTTGCCTGCCTGTATGTCTGATATGGGACTCCCCTCTGTATGCTGTGAATACCACTGATTAATAAAGAAACTGCTTTGGACCTATAGCAAGGCAGAACTTAGCTAGGTGGAGAAAACTAAATTGAATGCCGGGAGAGAGAAGGCGGAGTCAGGGAGAAGCCATGTAGCCTAGCTGGAGACAGACACCGGAACTTTACCTGGTAAGCCACTGCCACGTGATGATACACAGATTAATAGAAAAGAATTAATATGTAAGGCTAACCAATAAGAAGCAAGAGCTAATAGGCCAAGCATTGATTTAATCAATACAGTTTCTGATGATTATTTTGGGGCTAAGCAGCCAAAAATTAACTAGCAATCTTACTATAACACATGTCTGTGTGTCATACGTGTGCTAAGTGTCCCTAGAGACCAGAAGAGGGTGTTGAGCCCCTAGAAGTAGAGTTAGATATGGTTGTGAGCCACCATGTGGATACTGAGAACTGAATCCAGGTCCTCTGCAAGAACAAGTGCTCTTTACAACTGAACCAACTCTCTAGACCCAACTTCACTTTTCTGTATTTCTGCATGTTTGTGCATATGCGTGTATGATGTTTGTGAGAAGACTGTGTGTGTGTGTGTGCACGCGCACACGAGTGTCCCACAGCTCAGAGAACAGTCTTGACCATTGGTTGTTGCCTTTTACCTTGTCTGAAACAGACGTGGCCACTGTTTCTTGCTGACTTCCCCAGGAGAAGGGGTCCAAAAGATTTGAGGGAGTCCTCTGTCTCTTCCCTCATGGCTGTAGGGACTCTGGAACTGCAGACATGGGTGTCCACTTCTGGCATCACATGGGTTCTGGGATCCAAGCTCAGTTCTCATATTTCATGTAGCAAGTTCATCACCTACTGAGATTTTGCAGCCCCTGTCATTTCCTCTTAACAGAAGCTATGGAAACCATTTACTTGAGATTGTCTCGTTTCATCTCTGCCATCGGGACAGGTGATTAACTCATTTGAATAAACTTGTATTTTATTTGTTTAAGAAGTGGAAATAAATTTTACCTGCCATAAAGCTGCTGCATGAAGCACTGGAGATTAAAGATAGAATGAATACAGAGGAAATCACACCTGCTTATCCAGTACTTTACTTTTTACCAAGCTGTTGATTCTGAGGGAGGCTCTAACAGTCAAAGGATGCCCCACAGAGGAATTTAAACCTCTTAGTAGCCCCAATAACACCCACCTCTTCAGAAAGCCCAGAGATGTGAGTAGAGGTGACATCCACCTTTGGAATTTACAATTCAAAGGAACACAGAGAAAGCCATCCTAAGTAGAAAGCCTGCTGGTACAGAGGATGAAGAAGTAGATTGTGCTGGAACATTTTATGTCAGCTTGAAAGGAGGGCACCTCAAGAGAAAGCCTCCATAAGATTGGGCTGTAGACAGGTTTATAGGGTGTTTTCTTAATTAGTGATTGATGGGGCAGAGCCTGGTCTGTTGAGTCATTCCTGGGCCAATTGTCCTGGGTTCCATTGAAAAAAAAGAAAGAAAGAAAGAAAAGAAAAGCAGGCTGACAACCATGAGGCAGAGAGTGAACCTAAACCGGAGCTCTCCATTGGGCCCCCACCTCAGAGCTTAGGGAACCTAAAAGGGGAGGAAGAATTCTAGGACCCAAAAGGATGTGAATGCCAGAAGAACACGCCCCACTGAATTGATTTATTAGGGCTGGTAGAGGCTCACGGACACCGAAGCAGCCATCACAGAGCCTGAGAGGGCCCTCTGCAAATCTACACTAGGCCCTCTGCAAATATGTTACAGTTGTTGGCTTGGTGGTTTTTTAGGACTCCTAGCAGTGGGACTCTTGGGATCGTTTTTCTCCTGCCAGGTTGCCTAGTCCAACCCTGATACAAGGGCTTGCACCTAGTCTTACCGTAACTTGTTTTTTTTTTTTTTGCACATTAATCTATTTATTTTTCCATTAAAAAATTTACACTTCATCCCCTCCTCCCATTCCCCTCCCACTTGCTCCCCCACTCTCCCTCCTCCCTCCCCCTCCTTCCTTAAGAGAGGGCAGGGAACCCTGCCCTGTGGGAAGTCCAAAGCCCTCCCCACTACATCTAGGCCTAGAAAGGTATGCATCCAAATGGACTAGGGTCCCCAAAAGGTCCCAGTGCTATTATCGATGGCTTCTCAGTCTGCCCCCATTGGCAGCCACATTCAGAGAGTCTGGTTTGATCACATGCTTGTTCAGTCCCGGCCCAGCTGGATTTGGTGAGCTCCCATTAGATCAGATAGGCTGTCTCAGTGGGTGGACCAACCCCTAGTGGTCCTGACCTCCTTGCTCATCTTCTCCATCCTTTTCAACAAAATTATAGGAGAAAAATTTCTCAACATAAAGAAGGATATTCCTATGAAGGTACAAGAAGCATACAGAACACTGAATAGACTATCAAAAAAAAAAAGAAATCCCTTTGCTATATAATAATCAAACACAAAACATACAGAATAAAGAAAGAATATTAAGAGTTGCAAAGGAAAAAGGTCAAGTAACATATAAAGGTAAAACCTATCAGAATTACACCTGACTTCTCTATGGAAACCATGAAAGCCAGAAGGTCTTGGATAGATGTGTTACAGTAACTTGTTATGCCATGTTTGGTTGACAATTTCTGGGAGACCTGCTCTTTTCTGAGGGAATGGAGAAGGAATGGATCTGGGCAGGGGCTGCGGGGGAGGGGGAATGGAAGTAGGGGATGTTCGTAGGAGAGAAGAAAAAAAAAGACTAAGCAAGGCAGAGGGGCAAAGGAGTAAGCATTAATCCTCTGTGTCCACTGCCTCAGCTCCTCCCCCAGGTCCCTGACTTCCTTTGATGATGATCTGTGATGCAGAAGTGTAAGCCAAATAAACCCTTTCCTCCCCAATTTGTTTTTGGCCACGTACTTCATCACAGCCATCATCACCCTTACTAGGATGAGTACCAAAGTCAGAGTCCATTTGGAGAACTTAGAGTGCTGGGTTGTGCACAGTATAGAAGGCATCACAAAATCGGGAAGAGGATGGAGAGGAAACGGGGAAGTAGGGCAAGAGCTGGGTGGGCTAGAGAGGAAAGCGTAGACTTGCATTTTACTCTTTAGTTTGTGTTTAAGGAAATGGTGGCTCTCACTAGGGTGGAGTATCTCCCGGGAAAGTGAATGAGTAGATGCAGAAGTAGATGGGGTAAGCATGTGAGTCTTTTTGCACGGAGAAGAGTGAGGTCAAAGAAGCCTGTCCACAGGATGATGACATCAGACAGACAACTTTGGAACAAGCTCTGGGCAGTCCCCACTGGGGTCTTCACCCACCATGGTGTAAGGCAGTCCCCACCGGCTGCCGACTTGAGGTGACCGTGAATTTTACTCAGCTTACTGAATGTTTCCAGTGCAGCAGTGCTTCGTGATAGACTTTGGAAATATACTTTATTATTTTGCATCAAGGTTGTCTTTATTGGTATTTCCCAATAACAGACACTGTGTATCCAGTCCTAACATTAGGCCAGAGTCTGTCACAGACTTCTGATGATCATTTAACATGCTTGGTCTGGAACATAAGGTTATTTTCCACAATGGAGGCAGAGGGGAGGTGTGTTTGGGTCACCCACACAAACCCTTGGACTTTGGTTTTTTGGGGGTGTGAGTCAAGATTAGTCTGCAGTGGGCCTCTGTCAAGGTCCCCGCATGCAGCACAGACGGACATGAGCTGTCAATCTGAGGGACAATTGGCGGGGGCTGTGCCTCTGGCCCCCTGCACTTACCCAACAGAGCTTTGAGGGGAATTGCTGCACTTCCCGGCATTGAACCATTAGTCACCGCCTAAGCCAGCCTCAGTCCCTGTGTCTTTCGGGACTCAAGAGCCACCATTTCCCCTTCCAGAAAACCAGTAGAAGTATGGTACAGAGGGGAAGCTAATTAATTTTAAAAATAATAACAAATCCTAATAAGGTAAATGAGATCATGGAAACTGATTAAGAAATGTGCTGTGCTTTTTTCTGTCTTACCACACAAATTGGTTTTTTTGTAAATGAGGACGTTAATGTATATATAAATCTGGTTGCTGCTTACACCATGAATTTATTATCTATCCTTCCCTGAGACAAATGATAGCTATTTAGATTCTATTAGAAGGATTAGTTGCATTTTGAGCTTGTTTATGGAATGAAGGCTTGAATATCCAGATTCCTTCCATGTGCCCACTCTCTCCGCCATTATTCATTAGTTACTTGCTGGGAGTGATTGAAAGGACAGTTTTTACTTTCATCTTGAAAATTAGAGTACATATTATTCTATCCACAGACTTAGAGTTAAGTACTGAAATATTGATTATTGTCTGGTTAGGGGATAGAGTTATAATTCAGGCTTCATTTACCACGAGACACCGAGAAGACTAATTTACTTAACCCCGCATTAGCTTTCAGGCAGACTACGTGAATTCATTTTTAGAGGGAACCCTGTGAGTTCATTTCTTTACAAAAAATTAAATAGGTTCCTGACTGGTAAGCAGAGAACACATGTACAAGGAGAAAGACACTCTTTCACAAATCAGCCAGGAGATTCTTATGTTCTAGAAAACCAAGGGGACTAATTGTGCGGAGTGACTACGGCTTCCTGTGTTCCCCACTATGGGGTCACGATGCCTTCTCTGTGCTCTAGGCCCCAGAGGGCTGACCTCCACAGTAGTGACTACAGCATGCCCCTTGAGCTCTAGAGTGCTTCTTACATAGTCTCCTCTGCAGACAACACAAAATAGCTGTGATATAAAGATACTTACACCAGAGAGTTTTTTAAAAAATCAATATATTGCTTTCCTTATATTCAGTGTACTACATGGACTTGGGATAACACAGACACAGCTTTACAACAGTAAGTAACGGAGACAGGTGAGAATAAAGGGAAAGACAGGTAGGTATTGAAGTAATAATAACTCAAACCCGGGAAAACAGTCTGGGGAGACAGTCTCTTTGTTAGTACCCTTGCTGCAAAAGTGTGAGGACCTGGTTTAGTGTTCTGAAATCCATGTTAAAAGCTGGATAGGGTGGCGTGTACCAACTTCAGTTCTGAGGATGCACACAATGTGTGCTCTTGCCGGCTGGCTGGCTGGCCCACCCGGCATAAATGGCAGGATCCAGGTTCAATGAGAGATCCTGTCTCACCTAAGGTGGGAACAATTGAGGAGACAATCAACAGCAACCTCTGGTCTCAACCCACATAGGCTCATGCAGGAGGGCAAGCACACATGTATGAGGGCATGCACCCATGAGCGCATGTGTGTGCACGCACACACACATACCCTTCAAATACAGCCAAGGATAGCATTTTGTCTAGGAGTGCATATTGCTAGGGCCGTGCGGTGTCAGGCGCTAGAGATGGTCAGACAGCTTACATCTGTAAGAGCTACAGAGTCCTCAGTAAAGAGAAAATCAGGACCACAAGCCTTGGTGAATCAGGGATCAAAGCAGTATTTCAGTAGTCACGTCTTCCTCTGTAAACGTCTATTGAGCATCCCTAATTCTCAGTCAATCCGTTTGATGACTGTGGAGGAAAGAAAAGCAAGGCTGGAAAGTGAACCACAGCATCCACACCTAGCAAATGGCAGAGTTCAGAGCTCAGGGTTCCTGGACTTCTGACCGCAAGCTAGACCGCTGTAACCACCTCCTCGCCGGTTCCTGTGAGAGAAGCTAGAGCAGTAAGCCACTCTAAGGTGAGACCTTAGAGGCCTTACTAAAATTCCATGTTAGCACAGCTAAAATACTTCAGCTGATATATGCGAGGAGAGGCAGTCCGTTTGGAGGAACAATGGCATAAACTTGCTAATAAACTAATTTGCATCTTTAGATAGCAGCTTTTCTAATCACCTAGCGATGTGAGCATCGGATCTTCAGTACATGCCCCCCCCCCCCCCCCGCTATCTTTTTCTCTCTACGTCTTTAGTGAGTCTAGCTGATACAGGGCTCGTTATTGAGATTGGCTCACGAATCTCATGTTAAAAGCACAATGTTCGGAAAATGTTTACACACAGTTAAGAAGTCAGCTTCCACTTGCCATAGATCTTCCCTCACCAGGCCAAGGATAAACGTGTTATTTGGGAGCTGTGTTTAAAGGCTGGTAATCAGGAAAATGGTATTTTTTATGAGTTGCATAAATGCTTTGTGGTATTACTGAAATATCTTGATTGCTTTTATGAATGTATTTAATGAGTTCATTTAAAATGTGATGCTATTTACCTTATGGGAAGCAATGACTCTCTCTACCCAGATACTGTGCAAACCCAGGGGAATATTGTTTTTTGCCTGCGGTGTAAGGTGAACCAGAAAGCTCTGCATCCAACTGTTAGTCACTCTGCTGTGCCTACGGGAGCTGTGTGTTGTGCCCACGGGAGATCTGGGCTGGGGACTGTCTGTCCGGGAGTCTCTGGGCTGGAATCAAGATTGATTAAATAACACCAGGGACTTCAGTTGGAATAGATGAGCTGGACAGTCAAGATGGTTACAAGGTCAAGGAACAGCCTGGCAGGAAGTGGGGCTTACATTACGGGCCCGTGGATGATCAATTTCCAAGAGGTAGTGAGTTTCTGAACAGAGGCTTTAATGTGGGATGAGAAAGAAGGAAGGCATGGGAACAGCTCTGATTCTAGAACTTTCCCAGTCAGCGTAGTTCATAGGCAAAGCTCTTGTTTTTAAATCATTTAAAAACATGTTTTATGAGCTTATTTTAATTAAACTTTATAGTGAGCTTCATCACAACAGTCTTGTTTATAATGTATTTTGATCAGATACACATTACCTGTTACCCTCTCTTATCCCCCCATTCCCAATGAGCCTCTTCCTCTTTCCAATAAGTTTACCTCATGTCATGTGTCGTGAGTACGTGTGTGTGTGTGTGTGTGTTGTTCACAGGATCCTGGATGAGGACTTGCTCACAGAGCATGTGTGCCTTACCAGTGAGTACACTACTGAAGAACATATCCATTCTCCTCAATCAACTTTCGGCTGTCTGTAAATCCTCAAGGATGCGAGGACCCCATAAGCTCCTCCCCATTCCATGACAGGGCCCTGACAGGCCCAATTTGTGGAAATCTTGGGTGCATAATTGTGGCTTCCATGAGCTGAAAAGTTTAACAGCTATGACATGCCTGGAAGTCAGTGTTCCACACCCCTACCCTTGCTTCCTCACTGCCTACCTCTGTCCCTTCTGTGATGCTTCCTGAACCTTAAAAAGATATTAATGATATCTCAGTTATGGCAGGATAATCAAGTTGTTCATTCTTTATATTCTGACCATGTATGAGAAACTTATTCTGTGTCTTCCTTCTGGGACTTTAGAGTTCATTCATTATATCATACCTGTATCCAATCAATAGATAGCCATGCTGCGTAACCACAATGGCAAAGATGACACTACACAGGTTTCTGACATGTTTAAACAGTAATAAGCATGTTAGTCCCATCCCATGAGCTCTATGAAAGAGGCATTGCTCATGTTCTAGTTTTACACGTGAAGAAATAAAAGCTTGTTCAAGCTATGCAGCTATTAACTATGTGACATAAAATCTGAATCCAGATACTTGCTGCCATAATTGCCCTCTCATTTATATACTTATTTATATATAATTGGTTGAATTAAAATGTACACATAGCAAAATCCCTCCCCATGAATGTATAGTTCAGTAAATTTTCAGAAGAATGTGCAATTTTGTCACATCCATCATGTTAGAAACCAGAATGCTTTTCTGATCTCCAAAGTCTCTTCATACACTTTTGCCCAGCCAGCCTCTGCTGGCCACATTTATTTCTGTCTTCATTAGTTTGATTTCCCATAACACCACAATAATAAAATAGCACAGTTATAGTCTATGGTCTCTGACTTTGTTCACTTAAAGCGTTTTGCAAGGTTTGTCCATACCTTCCTGTTGCTAAGTGGTATTCTCATTCAATGAACATGCCATGGTGTGTGTATCAACACATCCTTTGATGGATGTTAGGTCATTTTCAGATCTGGGCTACTATGAATAAAACCACAATTGACATTTGTGTAGGCATCTCTGTGGTTTGTCTTTATATACATTAACATTGATAATATATGCATATGAATATATTGCCAGCAAGCATGTCTGTGTACTATGTGTGTGCCTTGTGCCTGCAGAGGCCAGAAGCCGTGTCAGAGCCCTGGACCTGGAATTATACTTAGCTGTGAGCCACCATGTGGGTTCTGGGAATTGAACTGGGATATCTGGAAATCAGAAAGACAAGTGAGTAAACCATTTTTAAAAGAGGGACAATGGGAAAGAACTCCATGTGTCAAGTGCTGCTAATAGTTTGAAGTGAACTGGAGCTAAACTTGGCTTGTAGATTTGTCCAGTGGAGGCCACTGATGGCTTCGAGGCAGGTTTATCCAATGTAGTGCAAACCTCATAAGAACTACAGGAAGCAGGTAACAAAATCACAGAACCAATGAGCAGAGATACCCTTTCACAGAGCTCGAGCAGGGATAGAAGCATAGAAATAAAAGATGATGATAAAATTTAAAAGAATTCAAGGCACAAAATCGAGGGGGAAAGAAATTTGGATCCATCGGTGCCAAGAGAAAAGAAGCCTGGTTCTCTCCCTGAATGCCCAGAGGTGAGACAGGGGGAGGGTGTGTACCCTGTACTGCTGTTTTCCTCGAGTGGAATAATGCTCTGTCGCCTCTCAGAAGGGTCTGGGGGTCTCTGAAGAGCTTGAAGGGTTGGTGGCGCATTTACGTGGGGAATGTGAGAAGTTGATTGAGCGCCGCTAGGAACACCAATAGTTCTCAAGGACCCAATTGTGAATTCACAGCCAGAAATTGGTAGGCTCAGTGGTCTCTGTGGTCCATTCCATACAGCCAGCTCTTTTCCCTAGCAACACTTAAAAGTTTGAATGTGAGAAACAAGAGCTGGGTTTGGGGTGGAAACCGGCACCAAAAGGTAGAAGAAGGAAAGCATGGGAAATTATAGTTTGAGTTTCGTGAAAGCGATTTTTGGAGCTGGCAGGGTGTGCCAGGAAGGCTGGGATGGTAAAGGAGGAAGATGCAGGAGTCATAGACGCTTTGAACCCTCAACAGCGGTATAATAAAAGCAGATAAACAGGAGGCAGAAGAATGCAGGCTGTGAATGGTCAGCTTTCATTTAGCATTCATGGAGGCATGAAGATTGGGCACAGAGTAAAATCAGAATCCCTACACAGTAACTACCATGCATGAGTCCTGGGGGTTGAGCTCTAGAGCCTTATGGAATCTTCCATGGACATCAGGAGCCCAGTGACCCCTAGATCAACAGTCTCTCGAGAACCAAGTTAACTATAAGATTTCCCACTCGCGGTGAGACACCCACACAGATGGCCCAGGAGATAAGTCCAGATAACTCTCGCTCCTCAACTCCTGTAAAAGGCTTCCATCCTCCTCAGCTGCACTACCTGCTCCCAGCGGTTCAATCCCCTCTGAGAGCAGATCAGCACCTGGTCTCTTACAGAGTGCTTGAATCACTTGTGTCTCTGTATCTTCGTGCCCTTGGTTCCCCTGTTCCCATCAATATCATTCCAAAGACTGTGGCGAATGAAATGGTTATAAAGTCCTTTCTGTAGATGAAGAAGTAGCTTGCTGAACGTTGAGTAATAATCAATATGAAACAGGATGCAGCCACCTGCATACTGCCTGGATTCTTCAGCAATGTACATGGTCATTTCATGCAGGAGTGATTTTTCTTTTCTTTCTTTCTTTTTGCCATAATCTAAGGTGTATCTTGGGCTTCAGGATCCCAGAAGACAGTCCTGGGTTAAAACCTGACATCTGGAGCTTTCTTCTGGTACCACTGGGCAAGGTACCTTGCTTAGGCTAAATAAGCATTTTCTCCCAGAAGGTTTAAGTCACTTTATCTTCAGAATATAATGCATGGGAGCTTCTCAGTTCAGGTCTGGTGAATTATGGTTGCCCAGGGTCATGAATTCTCTACCCTCAGCCCTGTTCCTTATTCTGGTACTAAAGGAAAACCATGAGAGGCCTTCAGGTAGAGCCTGAAGAAGTGCCAGAGCGTTGGTGGCTGTAATGAAGAGAAGCAGAGAAACAATGTTGCATTCAGTCCATCAGAGTGCTTCTCTGGGTTACATTTCTCTGTGGAGCTGTGCCAGCCAAGAGGCCCTGAGCAGGGAGCACTGAGGCAGAGACAGACATTTTGAAACCTCTTTGGCAATAGATTCCTGCATATTGTTGGAACAGACTTTTCGAGAATTTGGTGTATCATTTTGGAGTGTGGCGTCCAGGTGATTGTCGTTGTTATTTTTGGATTCTGGAAGTACCTGTGGAGTTCTGGCCCTACTTGACCTGAGCGTTTCTTTCCTTGGCAGCTCACCAGCCGTTTAAGGGCCCCTCTCAAGGAACAATGCACAGTGTATTCTTCTGGGTTTGATGAAGTGATCTTATAAAATCTGAGTGCAGGACCCTCCTTCCCTATCCTGATCACCATCAGGACCCCCCTTCCCTCCTGATCACCAGCAGAACCCCCTTTCCCTTCTAATCACCAGCAGGGACCCCCTTCCCTCCTGATCACCATCAGGACCCCCTTCCCTCCTGATCACCCCTCACTCTCCTCTCCTGATCACCAGGCTCTTTCCTTCTCATCTCTTTCCAAGCCTGTTTTTCTTTCCAACAAAGCCTGGGCTTAAAAACAAAAAGAAAACATAGAGTTAACATTTTGGAAGAAGTTAGTGGGGAACCCTACCATTTATAATCCTCAGTACTTCTCATATAATTATTTTATACTAGTTAGGGGACTTCTCATTCTCTGAAACACTGCAAGTTTCTTAAAACAAAACCGTAGGATAAATCTTGACATTATCTTTTAAAAACTTGGGAGAGTTCTGTGAGCCCAGTTAGCTGGTGATGTGGAATGTAGCAGAACTGAAAACCTGGCTGTAGACTGCTATCTTAATTCCCACAAGCGACTATCTGTTCCCTTTGTCTTGCTTTTAAAATCTGTACATTGTACCTGCCGGGACTAATCTATTAATCTGTGTGAAATGCACCCTAAATCGCAGTTTGGTTAGTAAGCTGTGAGAGGAGCAGGCATTAAGGAACCAAGACCAGGAAAGCAGTGGCATAGAGAACCCCACAGAAGTGAAAGTTCATCGTTAGGGACTCAAATCAAGTTGTCATTTTATATACAACAGCAATGCGAGCCTGGAAGGATTTCTTCAGCGATAACAGAAGTGACGACTCTGGACATTCTGGGAGGCAGGGCACTAAGCTCCATGAAGACTGTAGGAAGCAAGGGTTAGCCATGTACTTCTTCAAGTTGGAGCCCTTGAGGATTTTGGTTTAATAAATTTGACAACAGGAGAGCCATGCTAATTGATTTTGTATTTGCTATCTTAAGGAAAAGATAGTGAGCTCATTCTGTGACCTGTTCCCTCACCCCTCAGGTAATGTTAGTCAAGGGATCAAAACCAAACTCGACAGGGACTCATCAGTATTAATATTTAAGCCAGCACACAAAGGAGTGGGTTTCGGCATGGAGTCCTCTTACACACCTGCCATTGTTAAATGGTCTCCTCCTTCTGTTCCCCTACTGTCCCCTTACCTTTCCCTCCAGGCTCCAGCTGGTTCCCTCCATTGCTCTATTTCAGTCCCTCCAGTTAGTCCCCCTCCCTGCTCCCTTAGCGTCTGTATGTCTGTCCCACTCCCTGCTCCTTTAGCGTCTGTATGTCTGTCACCCTACCTCAGCCTCCCCCTCTTCGAATCTCTTTACAATGAGAAACCTTGGGGCCAAAAGTTAAGTCAAAATTAGAGCTAGTGAGCCTGATTTTGAAGAAGTAAATTGTTGTAGGCTACAAGTTCAATGTGACCTTCAGGCCAACCAAGATAGAAGAGCCCCTCTTGGGGGGCGGGTGATGGGATAGACAGACAACCATGGACTGATGTCTGCCCATTGTCCCTTTTGGTCCACACACAGCACAGCTCTCTTTCCTTTTCCTTGGCTCAGAGAAGAACAGAAAGAAGAGGTCAGGATCAATGTTGCTGCTGTTTAGATCTCTAGCCATAGGAGAAATAGTTTTTAATAGTTTATAAAAGTCTGCGCATATATTTTGTACACTCATTTTATTTTTTAATTTTTTTGTCTTTTTTTTTTTTCAAGACAGGGTTTCACTGTGTAGCCCTGGCTGCCTTGCCTGTAGACCAGGCTGGCCTCAAACTCACAGAAATCCATCTACCTCTGCCTCCCGAGTGCTGGGATTAAAAGCGTGTGCCACCACCCTATATTTTGTCCACTTTTTAATCCTGAATGTCTCTTTTTTTCCCCTGTTGAAAAAGTGAGTGTTCTTTGTTTCCACTGGGTAAAAATCTTACCTGTCGGACATGTAAATTGCAGGGCTTTTCAGTGACTTTCCTCTTTACTTTCTTAGTGTTTGGGTAAGCTACGATTGCTAGATTAATATTGATAAACTTATCAGTGTTTTCCTTTGTGGATGATCCTTTTGTGTGAATGACATTTTAAATAACTTTCTCTTTCTTAAAGTAAGCAGTATGTTATCCCTTCCTGTCCTATCTGCTTTGCTGTGTTTGCATTTATGACTATAACTCAGTAATGGGTTTGGTATAGGGTTTAAAGCCTTCTTTCTCTCATATTTTAAAACAACCCTGAGTCAGCTATTTTACAGAAAGAATCAATAAAAGAGTAAACCTTTCTGATCACTCTGAGGTGCAACTCTAGTAAATGCCCTGTGCCTCGTGGGGTCCCTGGCACTAGGACCTGTTTTCTCTGCGTATTTCTCTGTTCACACTCTCAGAACCACCATGTCTTCATTGAGACTCACAGCATCTTTGTGTCTATGCATGGGTATGCACACACGAGTACAGGCACCCATGGAAGCCAAAATCTCCAGTTCTCCTGGAGCTGGGCTCACAGGAGGAAGTGAGCTGTCCACCATGCATGCTGAGAACTGAACTCAGGTCCTCTGCAAGGGCAGTGTGTGCTCTTAACTGAGCCACCTCTCCAGCCCCTTCTAGTGCTATGATCCTAGGTCTCTGATTCGTACAAGGCTCTGGTCTCTCTCATGCTAATGTCCGGTGTTCTCCATGGTCATCTGCCTCACAATATGACTCAGCAACTGTCGCTCTGAGCCATGAAGAAGAATAACCCCCTTCCATAAATATTATATCGTTAGGCCAAAATAGAAAGAGAGAAAAATGTTTAAAATATATTTTAATTATTTTAAAGAATTTTTAGAAGTATGTGTAGTGTGTGGTGTATGGATATGCACCCACATGTGGGTGTCTGTGGAAGCTGGAGGTTTAGCTTTCCCCTGAAGCTGGAATTAAAGGTTTTGTGAACACCTACCCAACATACCTGGAAGCTGACTTAGGTTCTCTGTGAGAGCAGGATACACTCTCACTGCTGCGTCAGCTCTCCAGCCCACTAGAGCAAATAATCTTTACAAACTATTTGGTAAGAATTATATAGGAAATATTAATGGCCCCGTCAAAAAAAAAAAACCCGCATTCGTAACATTTTAAAGAAATAATGAATGTTTGCATTTGAACTTGAGTTGCCTTGATCTTCCAGAATCCTAACAGTGTGAGAAACATTTACATCATATTGTAAAAGCAGATTGCAATGTCAATTGTTGCACTCAATATTGAAAATTTTGTTCCAAGTGTTTTAGTAGATGCAACACTATATAAAATAGGGACAGTATCAGTTGTGAAACAAAGAGTAGTTATATTAATATCATGAATACATTTATCAATTAAAACTTAGGTTAACTGAAAATATATGGTGCTGTTCAATAGGGTGGCCGGATTCACATAAATAACGCGCGTGTACTTGCACGCTATAATTTTTTAAACTATATAATGAAGACATGGCCAGGGATCTGAAAAGTATGCAAAAGTAGAAGTATCTGAGACATTTATCAATAACTGGTATCTAAGTAACCTTTTAGGGAACTTAAAATAATTCCCAAACAAGCTTAAAGTAATACCATGTTCCAAGGGCAAAGAAAGATAAAGCTTATAGTGTAATTTCTTTAGAATTCAATGTGCATCTTATCTCAAAGATGCTTGAGATTCCTTTTCTCACCTTTGAGTCAAGAATGCTAGTGATTCTAAAAGAGCAAATGCGTAAGACGATGAGTTTCTCACAGGATAAGGCATGATGAATTTGTTTCTGTCGCTTGTTTTTAAACCATAGCTTCAATGTCTCACATACTTAATGCATGTGATTCAATGGGATTCTGTAACATGAACCCCGAAACACGGCCACTCCATATGAGGGCTTTAACATTTGTTCCATTGTTATTTTAACAATAGAAATGGAAACACCTTATTAAGTGATGCTCTATTATTGAGTTTATTTTTAAATTGTTGCCCAAGTTAAAGGTGATTCCATAAACATGAGCAGGACACAAACAAGAGTTTCAGATAGTTCACACAGCAGTTTATGCTATTTTAACACTGAGGCAATAGTCACAAAACAAAGATTTCGCTAAACCCACAGCCAAAGATTTAATAAAACATGCAACACATTTTATTTCTATGAAGATGATGAACATCACTAGCCATCAGGGGAATGCAAATTAAAACACCATTTCCTATCTATTGTTAAAGAGGATGATTTGGCTAGGCAAGCTTGCTCAGTGGGTGAAGGTGCCTGCCCCGGGCCTGGTTTAACCCTGGAACACACACGGTAGAAGGTAGAAGGAGAAAACTGACTTTCATGAGTGGACACCTGACTTTCACACATGCGTGATGGTGTGAGTGTGTGCACACACACACTAAATTTGTAAGTGCAATTTAAAAGATTGAAATGATGGGGACTAGAGAGACGAGCAGGTAGTTAAGAGCATGGATTACTCTTTTAGAAGATCCAGATTTGAGTTCCACCACCTGCATGGTGGCTCACAACCATCTGTAACTCCCGTCTCAGAAAATTTTATGTTCTTTTCTGGCCTCTGTAGGAACTAGCCATACTTGTGGTACATAGACATGCATGCCAAAAAATCATCCATAAACACAAAATACTAAAAATAATTAAAAATTTTTAAATGGTGAAAGGCTGTAAGGATGGTTCTGTAGTTAAGGGAACTTATTATTCTTGAAGAGGACCCAGATTCAGTACCCAGTACCAGTGCTGGCTCACAATCTTCCATAACATGAGCTTCCACCTGCTAAGGCTCTGTTAGAACAAGGCACATACACAGTGTACATATATAAATGTAGGCAAAACATGCATACACATAAACTAAATTCATATTTCAAAATTATATATTATATAATATAATAACATGTTATATAAATATATAACATAAATTTTATATTATATATAGAAAATGTATATATATATATATATATATATCTGATATTGGTGAGGTAATTTTGCTTTGGAGAGGAACCATTGCTCTCTATATGGAGAGTAGTATTCTGGATTTCCAAAATGAGTAAACAGACTGTCTAGGTGATCCCATAACATGACTTTTGTGTCTGTATCCCCAAAATTGGAAACAAATACTGGAGTAGACCTTTGAACACCTGTGCTTAGGGAGAGCTCTAGTCACAGCCGGTAAGAGGTAGAAGCAAGTCAAGTGTTCCTCCATGGATGGGTCAGGAAGTTGTAGTGTGTATACATGTAAACATACTTTTTAGAATTGAAAAGCTCAAATGTATGTGCTATAACACATATAAACCTAGCAGTAGGTTGCACTCAACTGTGCCAAGTGGTCCATACCGCTGAGCCATCCCACTTCCGTGAGTGCTAGGCAAGTAGCCAAATCCAGAGATAGATTAGCAGCTTGTCTGTGATGTTTCATTTTGGTTACTAAATTGATTGGACTGAGAAGTTCCCAAGAGATAGAAAAAGCCCACCTCTGGGTGCGTCTTTGAGAGCCTTGCACCGTAACTAGGATTAACTAGGAGGGAGAACCAACCCTGAATGTAGACAGCACTGTCCCATAGGCTAGACATAGCTCTGCTTCCGGGCTGTGGCTGTTTGAGGGGCTCTCTTTCACGCTGCTCTCCCTGGCTCCATGGATTGGAACCTCTGAAACTTCTGCAATTCTGTTTGCTCTGGTGTTTGACAGAGACAATGGATTTGACTAACGCATGTTGACTGGCAAAGGTCAGGAGAAGGATGACCATGAGTAGCTTAACAGCGGTGTCAGTGTAAGGCCATCAGAAGGTGCTGGGGTGGGCCGTGGATGGTAAACAACAAAGTGAGTCTACCCACTTAGAATAGATTT
Organism: Chionomys nivalis; assembly: GCF_950005125.1. Taxonomy (NCBI): domain Eukaryota; kingdom Metazoa; phylum Chordata; class Mammalia; order Rodentia; family Cricetidae; genus Chionomys; species Chionomys nivalis. The sequence continues at coordinate 7,617,204 of NC_080090.1, forward strand.
TATATCACATATGCCACACAACAATAAAGTAAATGCACACACTTTTCATTGAAAATATTAATATATGAAACAAACTAGGGAAAATATTTTCTGAAGGCATGCCCACTGTTCAATATCCTTAATATATAATGAATAGTAATTTATTTTTTTAATTGAATGTTCAGCAACAGAAGCAAAGAATATGTGCTGATGATATAATGATGGCAAATATCATCAAATGTTCAAATTTACTAGCAAAGAAATGAATATTTAAACACAGGAATCAGATTTTATTCACCCCTTTTGAATTAGTGAAGATTAAACTGTTGTAATGTTTGCTGTTGGTGTTTCTTATAATAAGGGAACATATTATAGCCTTTTAATATTGCCTTATTAAAAAGATTGGATCACACTTTTATGCCTTTAAAATCCCCATAGTCAAGATATGCCAGGTTAAGAACAATTAGAAGATACTGAAGCAAAAGTACGTCTAGGCTTAAAGTAATAGTTAAAAATTAGTTTTAAGGGAAATACTAGTGTTACTAGCCCAATTTTCTTAAAAATAGAGTCAAAAGATGAGAAGAAAATACAACAGCATACTATGGTAATCTTAGTGGTTGATTTTCAATTTTTTTCTTAGTTTGTTATTTAACAAGAGAGAAGTAAAGTAAAATAAAATTGTGCTATATCACATATTGATTTCCTAATTCCACTACTAAACACACACATGCTCTTTATTTACCTTTGTCTTACTTCTCTTCCTGGATTGGTAAGTCATGTTAACAACCTCCCGAGCTTGCAATGACAGTGTAAAAACAAGGAACTGAATGGCCAGAGATGACTATAGTTTAGGGCCTGAGTGTCACAAGCTCGCTAGTCACAAGGATTATATAGCTGCATGTGTAGACTTTGTGTAGATTCTTTTCTTCATTTCAGAGGCAAAAATCATTGGAATGTATTTTGCCAAATTTTATCCTGACAAAAATAAGTTCAGGGTCTCTCTTTCCTTGCTCTCATCTCTGTCCTTCCTCCATCTCAACTATCCAGTTCCCTCAAGATCTCTTTACCCCTCCGCTTCTCCCCTCTTCTTGATAAGAGCAAGGAAAGAGATATCTTAATTGAGGGAGCAATTGAGGGGTTAGCAAGAAACCTGACTCTAGAGAAATTCCCAGGAATCCACAAGGATGATCCCAGCTAAAACCCTAAGCAATAGAGGAGAGGGTGCCCGAACTGGCCTTGCCCTGATGAATATATTAAATATCACCTTCATCCAGCAACTGATGGAAACAGAGGCAGAAACCTACTTTGGAACACTGAATTCAGCTCCCAAGTACAGCTGAAGAGTGGGAGGAATAAGAATATGAGCAAAGTGGTCAAGACCACAAACAGTCTACCTGAGCTAATGGGAGCTCACCAACACCAGCCGGACTAGTAAGGAACAAGCATAGGACCAAACTAGTCCCTCTGAATGTGGTTGACAATTGCAGGGCTGGGGCAGACTGAAGGGTCACTGACAGTGGCACCAGGATTTATCCCTACTGCTTTCAGTGGCAATCACTTTATGTAGGGCCAAATGAATCAACTGTAATTTTAGCTTAAAGTGCCACTACAGGGACTGTAAAATTCTTCCTACCTGGATCAAGACTATCTGACTGAACAGGTTTTGGGGAACCTGTTCTCTTTGGATGGATACCTTGCTCAGCCTATGCATAGTTGGGAGGGCCTTGGACCTTCTCCAAAGCAATGTGCCTTACCCTCTCTGAGAATTGGATGGGGTGGGGTGAGGTTAAGTGGAGGGTAATGGGAGGAGGAGAGGGAGTGGGAACTTGGATTGGGTATATAGTAAATAAAATTTTTAAATAAAAATAAGTAAGTTCAGGGCTAGTGGGAGGGCTAGTGCTTAAGATTTGCTTTTCTTGCAGAAGCCTCAGACTTGACTCCCAGCACCATGTCAGAAGACTTTCAATGCCTGTTACTCTAGCTCTAGGGTATGTGGCGCCCTTTTCTGGACTCTGCATGCCCCATACCCTGACTCCCAACTTAAAAAATAAGGAAGAATAAGTTCAGTATTCACACGGACCATGATGCCATGGAATGCTGAATTTTAAGTCACAATTTCTCACTTAGCCTATTTAGAATCTTTATTCCTCCTCAGATTCCTTGAGTGGTTTCTTTTCCTGCTGCCTTCTAGTGTCCCCCATGCCTGTGCACCCTAAGTTTTTAATTCTGGGAGCTCTCACAGCTATTGAGTCTCATTCTTGCCCTTTTGTAGTGTGTTTCTCCAAAGCTAAAGCAAGGGTGTGAAGTGTATGGTCCGGCATATATTTTTGTGCCTTAATCATGAGCTTCTGTGTAATTTGGGGCCATTCATCTATCCATTCATCAATTTAACACATTAGCTTCAAGTAACACATAGCTACAAACAATGTGATGGTATTTGACAGGGCGTGATCCCAGCAAATACAATTGCCCTTTCTTTGAGTTGTTGATCTAAGATTACTCTCTCCTTTCTAGTGTCTGGTCCTCCAGCAACTAATTCTTTTTCTATGTTGTGAGCCTCTGGTCACGCTACAGTCTCACTACACACTTCAAGTCAGATAGTCTTTAGCCAGGTAGGAAGAATTTTACAGTCCCTGTAGTGGCACTTTAAGCTAAAATTACAGTTGATTCATTTGGCCCTACATAAAGTGATTCCCTTACTACCAATAACTTCAATTTCATCAAGCACTTACTCAAAGTTCTGCCTTGGTGCTTACTTTCATAGCCTCCTGGCTTTTTCCTCTGGTGATCTTTTTAAATGTGTTCTAGTATGGTTATTCTAGCATAAGAACTGGAGGCAGATGAGCGCCACTGGGTCCACAGGGGCTCTTCCTGCAAACCTCAAACTATGCTTTCCATTTCTTCCTGAGATAAAATCCTTTATATTTTCTTAAACAAGGTGCTGAACCAGATTTCTAGAATTCCTTTGGACTTCGTACTAATTGATTAGTCTATAAGCATCTTCAGTATATTAGCACTGGCTACATGATCACCACCTCCATGGGTTTTAAGGAAAATATTCATGCATGAAAATGCCTAATAGTGTAATCTCTGAGACGGCTCCCATTACAGAAAGTCTATCATGTGGATGTTTACACAAACCTCCATTTGCAACTTACTTTTCTTCTTCAACAGTAAATTTAAGACTTCGATAAATTATTCACTACCCAAGTTTCAGTCTCCTCTTATATAAAATAATGATAATGAATCATTGCTTAAAGTTTGTTATTGCTGTTTTTTGAGATAGTGTCTCAATATGTAGCCCTGGCTGGCTGAGGTTCACATTCACAGAGATCCGCCTGCCTCTGCCTCCCAGTGCTGGTATGAAGATGTGAGCCACCATACTTCGCCTGTTGAAATGTTTTGTAAAGATGAATAAAATAATAGTTCAAATATGCTTAGCTGACTACCTTCTCAAATAATTTTCTAAGCATAGCTGATGACTGAGAGAATTTGCTCCTACCCCCCCTGGACAACAATTCCTTTCTCTGTGAACGTCTTGACTTTCCATGATAATCGGATGTGTTCACGTGCACAGGGTGAGGTAGAAACCATACTCCTCTGGTCATTGAGGGTAGGGTTTTGTCTCTAACAGTAATATTGAGGTCGCCATTTCTCACTGGAGAACACACTATAGTTTCTATCTCAGTGAAGTGACTCCTCAGGCCATCTTGTTGAGTTCTAATGATAGCAACAACCCTTGTGTATGCTGAACTCTGTTGCTAAGCTTTGATTGTTCGAGTACTTTATCTCGTCTTGGTTGTCTCTTGGCAGTCTTTGTTTTCTGAACCTAAAATTCACACTCCAGGGTATTTCTTAATCTGAAATTCTTGACAGCATAGCGTTTCATATTTTGATTTTGCTCATTTTGGGAATAACTTAGATGTTTGAGGCAGGGATCCCCAATAAATGTAGAAATTCACTTGTGATTAATAGTTGCTCACGAAGCTGGGTATTTAAATAATACTTTTTGAGCCTGCGTTAGGGCTGTGGCCCAGCATGTGCAGACAGGGAAGGAAAGTGTCCACTTGCCATGCCATGTTGGTGGTCCCACAGCTTCAGATTCTAGGGAGTTTGGGCGTTTGATGTTTTGAATAAGGTGTACTCAGTCTACTGCAGCTATCACAAAAAATTATACAGGGAAGATTTCAGAGAATTATCAGATAAGGGTGACATGGATGTCATATGATCTCCCCAGAGTTGAAATAGCTCTCTGGACATTTTATGCTTGTTTTTTTTTTTTCCCTGTGCAAAATCACCTTTGTCCTTATCATTGTGTATTTCATGCCTCTTTGCTCTAAATGTAAAACACATTAAAAAATTATTCTGTGTAATAGTTACGTCACTCAAGTGGATTGGTTGTCTACAACTGTCTATACTACCATTCCTGTTTAGAGGTTTATCCCCAGAGTGCAGACAGCCCTGAGTGTCTTCATTTGCTGAGGGGCTGCACCAGGCGGAGGGAGGGGCACAGCTCTTTGCTTGGTTTGTAATTATTGCCGATCACCTGCCTGCCTCGTGCTCAGCCTCTCAGGTGGCGCTCTGCCTGCCTGCTGTCCTTCACTAACTGTTGTTCCCCTCCTTTGCAGGCCCACACCCATCTCTTTATCCTGCTCACCAGCCATTAGCTTGCTGGCCGTTCCCTGTCTATCCCTCGCTGCTTCCCAGCTGTTACTTTGCTGCCAGCCTCAGAGGTAGAAAGCCAATCTTGAATTCACCTGCCAGCCTAAGTCTGGGTCCTTGCCCAGGCGGAGGAGAAAGAATGGACAGGAATTAGATGGGCTGCCACATGCTATTGAAAGTATCACATTTTGCCCATGTCCGGGGAAGCCTGAGACACCCGTGCGAAGCATTCATGCCTCAGAGGAACATAAACTTGGATCACCTCGAGTTTGCTTGGGCGAGGAAGTACAGTCACAGACGTTCAAACGTTTCCCACAAGTGACAGAGTTAGAACCACGAGGACCTAGATACTGAGTAAAACAAAACCCAGACCCAAGAACTGCTAACAATACACTTTAAAATAATTTGAAAATGTTCATAAAAATATGAAAATCTGATGATCTACACCAGGGATGTATGTCTGCAGAATATCTGTTTCATAAAATAACTTCGAACTGAGTCTCCGCACTCAGGTAAATCTGTTGTTTATGAAATCCCTCAAAGTTCAAGTTCATATCCACATTGTCTACTTCCAGGAAACTTTCCATGGCTCGGGTCACCCTAAGCCAGTGCTCCTGAACACAGACTGATGCTGGCCTATCTCTCACCTGCGTGCTGACTCCACCTCTACCTCTCCTTCTCTATGTATTTATGGAGTGAATTTTTCTGTCTAGTTCATAGGGTTGTCATGGAGATTAAATAGACATTACAATACTACTGTAGAACAATTGAAAAACTGGGATCACAGAGATGTGAGCAGTTTCATTTCTCTCATACCTTCCAATGTTCCAATTCTGGATGTACAGTTCTAGAAAACATATTAATTATACATTGGGAAAAAAACGCAATGAAGTACACTAGTGAAAATCCACTTGTGGCCCAAAGTCTCTACATAAACTGCTCAGCAAGCTTCGTACCTGGGTAATATTAATCCCATTCTTATGGGACTTAAAGCCAAGAATATGAGTGGTCCCTCCCAAGAAAGTACAGCCAAGAGCTGTTGGTACCACGACAGTCCCAACCCTCTCTGGTTTGCAACCTTAATCACAGACTCATCTTCCCTTTGACATAGTGATGGACAGTGGGAGTCGCACGTCTAAGTTCATCTTACTCATTTGTGTTTGATATCTCCCTAAGTTCTCAGCATGCGGGTTATGACCTCTTTGGGGGAGTCGAATGACCTTCTCACAGGGGTCAAATACCAGATGTCCTGCATATCAGATATTTACATTACGATTCATAGCAGTAACACAATTACAACTATGAAGTTACAACTAAATCATTCTACAGTTCAGGAGGTGGGGGTCACCACAACATAAGGAACTGTATTAAAGGGTCGAAGCTTAGGAAAGTTGAGAACCACTTCTCTAAGACCATCACAAGCTTTTCTAGAACCTGTTAAGGCTGGACCTGAGTTCCTGCAGTCCATCAGGGGGCTCTTCGGATCCTTCAGTGTTGTCTACTCAGTCTCCTGAAAGCCAGTCTTTAAGGGCACACCCCTGTCCTTGGCTGTTCCGGTCATCAGTCAGAGTTCTCGTGTGTCTTATCCCTTTGTATCTGACTTCCTGGCTGTTAGCTTCTGACATTGACAAACTTCTCTAGACACCTAAGACTGTATCACCAAGGCTCTAGTCCTGGTCTTGGGATAAAACCACTCCAACAAATCCACATTCATCATGGCCCTAGGCAAACCCCAGATCTGCTCCACAGAACGAGCTTTCCGCAGGTAGCTGCTTTGTGTTTCTTCGGGTAAAGGTGTGGTTTCTGCCTAAGATTATTGTGAATGCTTACATGGGTTCAAAGAAAGTGGGGCTCCCCCTCTGCTCTAGTAGATGTAGTGTGTTGTCTCAGAGTCACGCGGTTTTGCGATTAACCTTCCTGCCAAGACTTTCGGCTGCTTTCTCTGACTTGGCCAGTTACCCTGTCATGTTCTCAGTGCCTCCTAAGCTCCCAGCATGCCCACACCTATAATCCTCTTCTCACAGCCTCTTGCTGAGAACTCCCTCTTCTTCTATCTCCCTGTCTCTGACTCTCTCTCTGTCGCTCCCCTCACTCCCTCTGCTTTCTTCTTCCTTCCCCCCCTCTCAAGTTTTCCATGGTATAATAAGCATTAACCATAAACAATAACCTTATCAAAGACTTATTCAGAAGACTGTGGTTAGATTGTTCTTGTTATTTTCAAAATAGTTGCCAACCAATTGGGACCACCAGTGCTGTCAAGGTTCTACCCTATGATGAGTCAAATAGCTTCTGTTTTCTTAGTTATGGTCATGCTACTAAAAAAGATTAAATGTATTATAGAGCATGCGCATAGGTTATTCTGGTCTATGGGGTCAATCCTGCCAACTGGCTGAGGGAAATACATGTTTATGGATGTGGGTGAGGTTATCAGTGCCCACCACCATTATACCAAACCTACCTCCTAAATCCAGAGGATGAGATCCCTTTCCCCAGTGTAGTACAACTGTCATTGTCATCTGGAGACCAGGATGATGGGCAGTCTGTCTTAATTTGATCAGAAAGGGGGCTGCTCCCACCTTCAAGTCACACTTCTGGTTTATTTTGTGTATGTAGGATGCACGCTACAGTGTGGGTGTGGCAATCAGAGGACAGCTCGTGGCATCAGCTATTTCCTTCCATCATGTGAGTTCTAGGGGATTAACTCGGGTCCTCAGACTTGTGCCTTCACCCACTGTGCCAGCCTGCTGTACTAGAACTGGCTCTTTAAATGTTGGCCTGTAGATGCAAGCCTTGCCTGCTCAGCTGTCTGTTCTTAGGCTTGCTCTTCCATAGCTGCACACGTGCACAGGCAAGAAAACACTCAACAAGCCATGCACTCGAGACTTACACACTATACACTGCCCACATTACATCTCCCTATAAAGGTATTTAAATTTAAAAAGGAAATGCTGAACACAAATTGTTCCATTTATTAAAAAGTCTGCAGGTAAATTTTTTCCCATAAGGACAACAATGTATTTACAGAGTGTTAGTGTAATTTCAATTTAAGAATCATGCAGATGGAGCTAAAGTGTCTTCCAACACCTTTACAAGAGTGTGCACATGCTTGTGCACACACACTCAGAGAGACAGACAGAGAGACATAAGAGACTTAAGTCAGGAGACCGAAAGGAAAAGAAACAGAAATGTACCCTAATTGGAAGACAGAATATTCTCAACACTCTTCTGGGCTTTCTTTTTCTTTCTCTTTGCTTCTCTTCACTTTCCTTTTTTGTCTTTGTTCTCTTGCTGTCTTTCTTAAACCCTTTCTCAGTTGATTTCCTATCTTAAAGAGAATCCTTCTAATTTCTACTGTCTTGGATTAATTTTGCCTGTGTTGAAACTTACTGTCAATGCAAGCATGGAGCACATCCATCACGTCTGGGACTTTCCTGGCCTTCATCCCCTCACCACTACATCTTTGACATGAAAGCATGGTGCTGATTGGCACAGCTGTTCAGTTTGGGACCGTTAAATGACGTCATTGCAGGAATAATACTTTACTGCTGAATTCTACAGCTGATTCCCCTCTGCCTTGTCTTCATGTCTCTTCTTGATTTGCAGGATTTAGCAATTTGCTCAACTTGTCTAAGAAGTCAATTATTGTAGATTTATTAGTACTTTCTTATGTGTAATCACTTTGCATCTATGCTCTTGGTCTTGTAATTAATATAAGTTATTATACATGATTAAGTTTTAATAATAAACCCATGGTTTACCCCAAATTCAGGGGAATCCACTTAATTTTAGCCATGAGCAAGAGCTGAGCCCTGTGGCACCTGAGAGCCAAGCGCCTCTCAGTCTTATTATAGATCATGAGCTTTTCTTGGATAAAGAGGAATTCCTTTAGAGCTGTTTGATTGAAACGTAAGGTTTACTACTTTGTCAATATAAAAGAATTATGAGCCATCATGGCATTGCCTTTACATCAAGAAAATCAGTTGTGAACTGTCTGCCAATGGTCACTCATGTTACCCATTCCTGCAATGAGTGCTTTCCGAGGGGTGGCTTAGCATCCCCACCTTGAGGAGTCCCTTCACCAATCCTATGAATATGCCCATGGGCCATGCACCTGTTCTGGACAATAGAAGTTCAGTAGGTAAGACTCAGGCGGAGGCTAGGAAAGGACCTGCACATAATATTAGAGGAGATTTTTCTACCTCCATCAGAATGAGCCAAGAGCAGCCTCCAGTAACTGTCCATCTGGCTGGTATCACGCTATCTGTTGGTTTGTTCAGTCATACTGGTCCAGACCAGAATGAGCCAGAAACAGACAGAAGGCCAGAGCATGACTACCCATATCTGTCTGAACTTCCTCGTGCACCTTACTTTTCTCTTTTATCCTTTCTTTTTCATAAGTATTTCTCAGGCACTTGCAGAAAGATAAAGCCGTTGATGTACAATTCACCTGGGAGATGATAGCACAGGACTGATTATACTAAACTGTAAAACTGACAATGAATGTGTCAATACAGTGTCTACCTTTACAAAGGACAAGCTGAACACCTCCCTGGGAGGCAGAACTGCTGATACCCTTCTGTCTGTCTGTCTCTGTGTACACACGCGTGCACACACACACACTCATATATGGTATATGTACATGTAGTTAGGTATGCTTTGCCTGGGCTAGTGTGCTATGTATGGAAGCTACAGACTCATGTAGAGATAGCTCTCCTTAATCACCAGTGTACCTTATTTAATGTTATTGTTTTATTTGTTTCTATATTTACTTGTGTGCATGCACATGCATCTCTCTCTCTCTTTCTTTGTGTGTGGTGTATGTGTGTACAGGTCAGAGGACAACTTCTGGGAGGAGTCTGTTCTTTCCTCCGTTTATGTTCAGTTCTCTCAGGATCAAACCCAGGTCGTCAGGCTTGGGGACAAAACTCCCAGGCGCCCACTGAGTTTGTTTGGGAACAAGCTGATTGTGTGTTCTCATGTAGATCTCTGTAATGTGCTAGTTTACTGCACTGTGTCCTGGGTTATTTCTAAGATTTATTTTACAAAGCTCACAGAAGTTCTTACAAATTAGCTGTCTTATTTGTTCTTAATTTAAAATTTCCCATCTAAATAAAGCAACCAGGAGGCAAAGAATGGAGTATTTTGACCAAAGGTGCAAACAGTCTAATGCAAAAATGTTCTTGTAGGAGAGAAATGTAAGGGAACTAGGAAAAAGATAATTTGTGTTTGTCTCTTGTTGATTTTTAAGGAGAACACCTTAGAAACATTTCCTGGTTCTAAAGATGTCTGTAGCTATAAAGGTTTATAGGAAGTGAAGTTATAATTGACTCTTTGTTTTCCAGACCATCTTACCTTTTATTTTTTAAGATGTGACCCTCAGGTTACAGAGACTGTTGAATTATTAGAATATTCCTAATATTTCAGAGGACAGAGAAGACTGCTTTGAACACACTAAGAATTATGCAGAAATGGTTGCTGACGTGTTCGTACAAATACCCAGCATCAGCTGGCAATTAGGTAACGAAAATTCAGTAGTCCCATTGCTTCTCTGATTAGCTTAGAATCTGTGTTTTACAAGCCCAGTGTTTGGAAATACAAGATGTCTCTGGCCCAAAGAAACCAAGAATATTTGGAATAGGATGTCCTGAGCTGACAGAGATCAACAAATAAGTAGAGAAACTTTCATCAGTTGGCCATTTTTGAAGGGCATCCACCTAAGTTTGGAGCCTCATGCTGGATCCTTCCTCCCAAAGAGAGAGCACTCAGAATCGCCAACACAGTTTCTGCCTTCCAGTGTCAGGTCTTTTTGATTAAAGCATTGCATGGAGTGACGTTCACAAAAGAAAGAAATAGGAGGGGCCTGGCAGGTGCTTACAGGATAAGGTGTGCTTTAAAAATTAAGCATGCATAGTCCAACCTTACTCCCTCCCACTGACTAAGGTACCAGCTGAGAGCTGGGACAGCTCAGTTCCAGAGGGGCCACCAAGCCGCCAGCACTGAGTTACAGGTAACCTTTTGAGCTGTGGGGGGTGTTTTACCTGAGTGCCAAGTCTTCCTAGTGGCCTTCCTCTTGCTGGGGCCTATTTTCTAGAAGTAATGAGGAGGGGGTTACAGCAGGGGTTGCCAGGCAACATGGGACAGAGGTCCTATTGAGAAGCTATTTCTCGCACTGAGAGGACCAGTTGAAATGCAATAAAGAGATGGTAACTCGGCTTATTTATCAATACAATTACTTACACAGTATTAGGAATCCATATTTAACCTCCAAATACAGAGTCATATGTGGAAACATTAACACAAATGCTTGATAAATATTAAGGCACAGGGCAAGCAGATGGTATTGAGTCTCTAATCAGCTTTACTGTGAGCTTAAAGTGGCTGCACAGGCTGGGATGAGGGGAAAGGCACCGAGTGCTTAGCTAGCTCCACTCTGGGCATCTGCAAGTTAGCTCTGGTCACAACATATGGTGTTCGTGGAAAGAGCTCTAGGATGCTTTGCCGCATTAATTAGAGCAGGTAGTGCCAATTCCCTGGGGTCGAGTAACAGCTCAAAGGAGCTAGAAGTCTACAATTCAATTCACTATCATATGTAAATACCTAAACTGATTGTCCTGTACATGAGTGTGATTTTTCCGATCATCTCAAGATCTTTATCAGGAGAATCGGTTTTAGACACCAAGTTACATGGTTCAGAATGAACTTTGAGAAATCACCATTGCTTTCGCAGGGGGTGGGGACTCAAAGCCTTTATGCTTAGGATGAACTCTAGCTTCTCTTGACTTCTTGTGTGTTTGTTCAGCAGACACCAGCTTCGACTCATGTCTCTGCCCTTCCTAAGGAAATCCTTTCTCTGCTCTTCCTATCAAAGAGTGTTTTCAGTAGCCCAGAGATGGAGAATCCCCATATTCAGGTGGCCAGCCTCTAACGTGTTCTGCCGAGCAGAGCAGACCTGATTATTAACTTAGGAATGATTCATCACCGGGTGAAGAATACTTTTTGTAGTCATGCGTTACCTGCCTCTCTCACTGGGTTTCTTGTGTCAGGCCATTGAAACATTGATCTTTGCCTATTTGACCTCAGTGTCATTGGCTGCCTCGCAGGGGCCTTTTCCAAAGGCTGGAGAATGTGGGTGTTCTCAAGAAGGTTTCCACTGTGCCAACCCATGCCATGTGCGGATTCCCAGTCCCAGCACTTTCTGTCACAGTGCAGCGGATGCTGAGAGAGTGTAATTCTGTACCCAGAGGCTGTGTATCCAGGACTGCCCTTACCGCTGTCTCTCCTCCCTATGCTGCTCTCCTAGAAGGCCTCCGGAGCTGCCTCCCAGCAGACCCCATGATCTCCATCCTTATTCTGGAAGCCACTCCACGAACTTTATATTCAGAAGTCACAAGAACTGCCCTTCTTGGCAAGCTCCAGGGCTGGCAGCAGAACTTACCGCAGCTGTGTGGTGAAGGCTGAGCAAGACGGTGTGACGTGAGTAGTTCCAACAGTGTTGTAGGTTTTCAGTTGGTCTAGGACCTTGAAAAACTGGGTTTGAAGATCACTGCAATCTGAGGATTCACCTAGAGAACAAAGTAGCAATAAGTTGGACAACTCCGGGGCCCTACAGATGAAGACCAACTGCTACATTAGATTTTCTTCTTCTGAGTTGGCAATTTGAATATTCTTTTTTTTCTGAAATGTTTTTCTTCTGTTGTGAATGGAGTTGACCATGAAAAAGAAAGTGTTGAAGTGGTCGTGTTGGAGGGTTATATACCAATCATATATACAATTTTATATATAATAGTTTTATATAGTATACAATATAGTTACATATTGACAATATCAATCATATTTGAGTCACTTATTATTCATTTCTCATAAATTATCTGATCTTTTTGGTCTTAGCCCTTGGAATCTAGAGGAAGTTCAGAGTACATTTGTAGGCACAGGTGCCAGCATAGAAATAATTATGTTTGAAGTCTTGCTTGAGTTTTATATATACAAATTATCCCTACTATAATTTTTTTTTACTATGTAGGTAGCTTGCTGTAGGCTTAGGGCTGTTTCAATATCTTTATTTTCTGAGTAACAAATTAGTCAGATATATGAATAGCATTCCCCTCCCGAACAGTTAGGCCTCCGGTCTTCACTGTGCAGTGTTTCCATCTTCAAGTTTGTTAGGAAGAGAGTAAGCATGAGAAGTTCCTCAAAGCTTCCTTGCTGTTGGATCTGCTAAGGATGCCCTCAACACGAGTTGGGAATGAGCTTTCCTACAACCAACTTTAGTCTGTACGATCACAAGCTTTTCCTTCTGTAATCTTTTCTCAAACTGATATTTGACACAAGTCCTTTAATAATGGAAAGACAGACCAGAAACTTAACAAGCAACATTTTCAGCTTAGCTTCATTTAATTCACTTTGAAAATGTTAGTATGTATGTATCCATGGGCATGAGCGTGTAAGTGTAGACAAAGTGCCTGTGAGGACAGAGAGGGTGTTAGGACCCCTGGATCTGTCAATGTAGGTGGGTATGAGCTCCCTGACATGGATGGTAGGAACTGAACCCAAGGCTTCTGTAAGAGCAGCAGGTGCTCGTAGCCTCTGAGTCATCCCCCAGCTCCCACTAATCTTCTATTTTTAACAATAAACTTGTTCTTTGGCATTTTCATCCATGCGTAAAGTGTGTTCTACCTACTATCACCTCATCCTTTATCTCCTAGCACAGTGTTGGGTATCCACCCTTGTGATGTTTGCTTTGTGGGGCTGTGTTGGGCGAGTATCTCAAAACGTAGGAAACAACTCAGAAATTTTGCCATCTCATAAACAAATGTGACTTTGTCAGAGGTGTTTGCATTCCATCTGCCAAGTGAAAGCCCATGCATTTTACTTTTGTGTAAAATTTGGAATGAGTGTAGAGTCACGGTCTTTTTTCCTTGTTTCTACTGCTTCTCCCAGTGGACTTGGTCATTTTACGTTTGGACATTCCAACTATTTGTTATGTCCTCTGCATCCATATTTTAAGACATTTTTCTCAAACTTACAGAGACATCTCCGCACCAAATATTTCCTCTATTGGCATCATTTTGTATAGCTAAGATACAGGGGCATTTGCAGAGGTGGTGGCACGAGGTTTCTAGTTTTGAGGGTCCATTGCTTGTACCAAGGTCATTTTCATTCTCGAAGCTAAAATACCTACGGGAATTGGGGGAATTTGGGGGTGTTTGCACTAGATAAGTAAAACAAACAAAACATGGATTATCCAATTATTGTGTATTCAGAAGCAGAATAAATCCAGTTCCTAAATATTTTACTACCTGCCTTCGCCTCACATTTATTATCTACCAAAGCTAGAGTGTTTACAAGCAAACAAAATAGCAAGGGAGATAATCAATAACATATTAAGAAAAGCATTTTCAGCAAGCTTGGGGAAATAAGTCTGCATTTGGCAAATACAATCCCGTGTAATGATTGAATTCTCACTTGTAGATTTTACACTGAAGACAAATGAACAAAGGAAAACTCTGAGACTGAGGCCCAGAGATGTAGGATGCAGGTAGATTTCCCACCATGTCAGTAAATTACAAATATTCAGCTTCTGAAGGATTAAAACTAGCCTGTAGTAGTATGTATGTATGTGTTTTATTTTTTTTATCTAAAATTGTTTGCTAAAATTAAAAAGATGCTTTGCCCAGGGCAGGCAAAAGGATAGTAAATTAGTGTCAATAGAAGAGAGACCCTTGTTCTCCCCAGTCTTATTCTATTTCCCAACTCAAGACAAAATAGGTAAAAAGGAACTGAGGTTTTTAAATGTCCCTTTTAAGGACCTTTAGCAGCAATTTTTGGGGGCCCAATGTTACCTTTGCCTCTGGGATGCTCCTGACGGGACTGACCACTTTCAGGGGAAGGAGACTGTGGTATTCCACACACCTCCATGTCCTCAGAATACTGATGCCCCAATGGATGGATTCTGGCTCCTGCCAGAATGGCAAAGCAGGTTTAGTGAGCAGGAAAAACTGCTTACACATAGTTGAGCTGAGAAGAAGGTTTCATGGTCTGCCGTGCCCGTGGAGATGCCTTGCCTAAATAAATGGCCATCAGGTTAAAAAAAGAGTCCCAGGCTTTGAAATATATACTCAGGGATCAGGGGAGACATGGCCCTTTAAGGAAAACCAGCCCGAAATGGTGGCATACACCCATCACCTCAGCACTGAGGAGACTGGCATGGAGAGACTGCAAGTTTAAATTCAGTTTGAGCTAGGTAGAAAAACCCATTCTCTGAGGAAAAGTAAGTCTATCTTAGACCTGAGATACTTCCTAAAAGTTGTTCTATGTCATCAAGATACTACTTGATCTTATTCTTGTAAAGAAGACTTCCATCCAAAGCCATCCCACCAGCCCAGGGTCTCAGCTGGACAGATGGCCCTGGAAGGTGCAAGCGGTCATCTTGTACACACTGATTTTGACTTCAGGCCAATGAAAGATGGAGGAAAAGAGGAAGCAGTAGTTGTTCACGCTCTGTTTCATCATAGGAATCAAATAGAGCAATTCTGACTCCAGGGCTAATAACTTAGAGCCTTCCATGAACTCCAGATTCACTTAATATTAAAAGAAGAAAGATTTGCCCTGGTAACTCAATACCCATGTGGGATGTGGGCTGTCCTACCACTTCCTATAAATGGAATAGCCAGGGGACCAATGAGCCAGCAGCCTAAATGTTAGTTTTCCAGTAGGACGCAATGGCTTTACTTTCCATCATGAATCTCTAATGAAGGGTGTTGAGGCTCTGAGGAATATATTGTAAATACGAATTCTAGTTTTTACTGAAATAAAATAACTTCTGCTGGAACAAAGCTTTCTAGGGTTTTACTCAAAGCACACCTTGAGTGAGGGGTCAGGGTTACACTAACAAAATACCCTGTGTCGTTTTGCTTGGATGCTGACCTTTTCTGTCTTTTCTGGTTGCTTCCTTAGGTGTGTGATGGGAAAGACGGTGGATGGGCAGATTGTGTTCAAAGTTACAATATCTGAGAAAGAGACCATGTTTTATTATCGCACAGTAAATGGTTTGCAGCCTCCAATAAAAGTAATGACACCAGGGAGAATTCTTATGAAGAAATGGATTCATCTCAGTGTGCAGGTGAGTGAAATAAAAAATATTTAACATTTGGTTAAACATGGAGATCTGTCATCCTGTCTCTCCTTTAAATGGCACCAACCCAGAACTATATCTAAATTCCGGGTATATGTAAATGACAGCAAAGGAAGACAGGTATTCCAGTGACCTCATGCTGTATCTCCTGGTATAATAGTGACTTCTCCCCTACTGCTGCTGTAAGAAATCTCAGCTCCAGAGCTGAACGGTGATGATGCTGTGGGCACTAATCACGTGTCTAGGGAATTTCTGTTTTATTTGGTCACTAAATTTTGTGTTTAGACGCTAACTCCTTTAGAGTCCAGCACTGATCTTGCTGGTTATGGCAACATTTGAATCCTCACTTGGTTTCTATAGCTGTCTTTCTCAGATAGTGTCTGATAACATGAACAAAATTTGGCTGTGGCATTAAATCGGTGACCTTAGAGCTGGTGGACTTTGCAGTTGAGGCACTCAGGAGGTGTGGTATTATTGCTGTGGTTGTTAAACACAGTTTGGAAGAAACTTAGAGGCCTCAGATGTTGAGATAGGGGTGAGATGTCTGGCGTTTATAGTGTCTACAACAGAGACAGAGCAGCATTTTGTTTCTGTGGGGTTTCGGGTGCCTCGGTGCTGCCAAACACACTTTTACATTTCAAACCAGAGGTAGAGTGTGCTCCATGTCCCAGGAGGTGCTCCCATCTGAGCACTCATCCAGGGATTAGCATAATTCTTTGTCACATTAGAGGACATTTGCAGCTTTGTTGATTTAATAAAAATTATCTTTGATTTCAAATACGCATGCATGCACATACATAAACATACACACAGGTATGTATATATTTATACACACACTATATTATATAAAGATAATCACAGTTGATTAATTGATATTATGGAGGCATTCATCATACCTACTCAGGTTTTTGGGTAAGACATTAGCTTGGTGAATATGGTTGATGAGGCTCAGTATTCCCTTGTGTTTCTGCGCCCCAGGGATAGAGGCAGAGAGTGGATCCCACCTCACATCAGTCCCTGTAGTAACAGCTGGGGTCCATCCTGGCTGTTCTCAGTGTGTAGCTGTTCAGTAGTTAACAGATGGGAAACTCCTTTTCTTGTATCTAGAAGTTGCCCATTCTATAATGATTGTGTGAGCAAATCAGGTTCTAGATTTTAAAATGGGGAAATGGGAACTTCTAGATAAAGGGACTTGGCCAACAATCCCAAAACATTTGTGCTTCTAGCAGATTTTGGTGTCGGTCATGATGAAGATAATCTTTCTGGCTACCTTTGTTTTGCCTCGTCTGTGAAACAGGGTGGGGCTTTGGTAGGTGTGGAAAGCTTTGGAAGCAAGTTCCAACTGCAAAGATGCAGCCGTGTGGAAACTGCCATCCTGGGAGCGGTGCCTTGTAGGACACACGGAAATCAATGTCTCGTTTCCATGCACATCAGGGGGAAAGCTCTGCCAAGCTTAGGTGAATATTTGTTTTTAAATCTTCCTTCTTTAAAGGCTAACATACTGATGGTTTAAGATTTTTATTTATTCTATTTTGTGTGCATGAATGTCTCGCCTACATTTAGTTAAGTGCGCTTTCGTGTGTATAGTGCCCGAGAAGGCCAGAAGGTGGGTATCAGATCCCCTGGAACGAGAGACACAGAGGTTGTGAGTTACCATGTCGGGACTGGGAACAGTACCCCAGCCCCTGAAAGACCATCCAGTTCTCTGAACCACTGGAACAACACTTCCTGTGGTGGCACACACCTTTAATCCCAGCATTCGGGAGGCAGAGGCAGGCGGATCTCTGGGAGTTCGAGGCCAGCCTGGTCTACAAGAGCTAGTTCCAGGACAGGCACCAAAGCTACAGAGAAACCCTGTCTCGAAAAACCAAAAAAAAAAAAAAAAAAAAAAAAAAAATGAGGCCGCTGGTGTTTTATTCTGTTTGTCTACTGTGTGACAACCTATCCTTTCTGATGTATCAGTTTTTGTTGTTTGTTTCTTGTTTCTCTTTCTGATTTAAAAAGTTATCGTTGAGTTTTCTAACCAGGCTCTTGGTTGATGCTAAGCTGTTGCCCCACCTGGCTACAAACAGCAATCCTCCTGCTTCCGTTTTCAAAGTGCTAAGATTACAGGCATGTGCCACTGTGCCTGACTGTTAGGTTTTTAAAATAAAATCGCTCTACTCTAATTAACTCACAAATGAACACATCACGCAATTAGATTAATGAAGCTGATAGCGCTTGCCCATTTCCCAGTGCAGACACCTCAGCGGGGGTCTACGCAGCTGGAATGGTCATATGGAAGCCATCGAGCTTCTCTTAGGGCCTTACTCTTCGCTGTCAATCACGTTTTTATTTACTTATCGACAACGAAAACCTAAAGAGTAATTAGCGTTATAGCCTCTTTCATTACTCATGTGTTTTTTGTTACTATCCATAAACTCTACAAGACTCTGGGTCTCATTGTAGCAGTTCCATGTATGCATATATGATGCCCTCATCATCTTGGTCCCTTCTTAGCCATGGGTTTTGTGTGTGTGGTGTGTGTACATGGGTCGATGCAGGTATCCAAGAAAGCCAGAGGAGGAGATCAAATGTTTGGTTCTATCTCTGTCTCCATGGTATTCCCTGAGACAGGGTCTCTTGCTGAGTCTGCAGTTTGGCTAGGTCAGCAAGCTTGCATTATTGAATCTGATGTCGCCACTCCTGACAGCACAGTGGTCCAGGTGCACAAAGCCATGCCTGACTTTTAATGTAGGCGCCGGGGATTTGAACTCAGAACCTCACACTTGCACAGTGTTCTCTCTCTTATTTATCCACAGAGCCATCTTCCCATGTGCCTTCTCTTTTTTTCCAATACTCCTTCTGACTTCTCATCTTTTGGTTTGTTTGTTTCTATAGTCTACATTTGACAAAAAGAATGTGATGCTTATCTTTCTGTTTACTTTTTTGAAAATGACACAATTATATCGTAATCTCAAAAAATAAAAAAAGATGTTAACAAAGTACAATTTGCAAGAGAATTTAAAAAAGTGAAAAATGCCAGTATAGGTAGAGAGGCTCCTTGCTTATTTCGCAGCTGCCCAGACCCCAAATTATCACACAGAAACTATAACAATTATAATACTGTTTGGCCAATAGCTTAAGTAGATTTTTTTAGCTAGCACTTACATTTTAAATTAACCCATTTTAATTATTTTGTATATTATCATGAGGCTGAGGTTTACCAGGAAGGTTCTGGCATCTGTCCCCTTTGGCAGCTATGTAGTGTCTCTCTGCCTCCACCTACTTTCTCCCAGCATTCAGTTGAGTTTTTCTGCCTAGCTCTATTCTGCCCTGCCACAGGCCCAAGCGGCTTCTTTATTAATTAACCAATAAAAGAAATACATACACAGAAGACTTACCACGTCATACCAGGGTGGCTGTTCATGTAGAAATGGATGCTCACCCCTGCTGCCCTGAGCTTGGTTGTCTTCTCAGGCACCCTAAGAAGCGTAGACTGGGGTACACTGAGGCCCTATCTTGTATGTGTTGTTTTTCAGTGAGTTAGTGTGAACTGTTTAGCATAAGAGATGACTGGAATAGCTCTTTTTCCCTGCTCAGTAGCATAAGAAAACCAAATGTGTCCTCAGATGGAGATTACTCAGACAGACTGTTTCAGCACTCCCCTGCCCAGGACAAGCTGGTGCTGAATTCTCCTGGGTGTCTGGATTCCAGGCTCTATACCAGAAAACCCACCCAAAGGGCAGGACAACAAACTCCACTGGGTAGAAGGCATGCAACTATCCTGGACTTCCCACCACCCACAACTGTTCCTTCTGTGGCCTTGTCACTGCAGGCATTTATGCAACCATGCCTAATCTCCTAACCCTCTTCAGCCGACACCTGAGCTATCAACCATCTCAAATGTCCCTGGGTATGTTCTTCAGTGAACTTGCCACCTTGGGCCACAAGGAAGATGCAGGATGGGAGAGTGTGGTGCTGTTTTCTGTGAGTTTCCAGGAATGAACTTGTGTGAACTTACCACTCAGAGCAGTGCAGGTAGTGAAGCCATTCCAGGGTGGTTTCCCATCACAGCAGCAGGTGTGTTTCCAGAAACACAGGCTTGTCTCAAACACTGGCTCTCCCTCCAGCTGCCAGGTTTTGTGATCCAGACAACCTTTAGATCCTGCATGAAGATTAACGTCCCCAAAACATTTTTAAATGGCTTCAAATGATTAAATCTTTGGACAACAAACACACCAGGAAGTACCAGCCACATGAACAGAAGAGAAATAATATCTTAAGCACACAAATATCCAAAATTGTTTTAGTGAAAGATGCATCAGCGTTTATTTGAAAGCCAGCATTCTGAGATAAGAGCTGTCAGAAAATGGGAATTTTGTAAATTAATATTCATTCAGGAGTCTTACATGGCTTTTTTATTTAAATTTTGCTTTTGGATTTAGTATATTGGCCATTTCCGATTATGTAATAAGGGAATTTATTAAGTCACTATTTTTGGTGTTTTCAAGACAGGGTTTCTCTGTGTATCAGTTTCTCTGTTTAACAGCCGTCCTGGGACCCCCTCTGTAGACTATGCTGACCTCAAACTCACAGAGATCCACTTGCCTCTGCCTCCCAAGTGCTAGAATTAAAGGCTAGTGATACCACTGCCCAGTTAAGCCACACATTTTACATTGAAACTTGAAAAATTAGTTCATGTTTTTATTAAGCAAAATAGGGATAATAAATTTTTAAATGTGTAGTATCCATATTGGGTCAGTATATGTTATACCTACTAAGAGACAGGTTTTTAAATTTTTTGGAATATAAAGAGAAATTTTATTGAGTATTTTGTTGTGGATTGGCAGGCCAAACTACTTGGAAGTATGTACTTAGCTGTCTGCCCCTTGAAAATGAAACTCCTGAGTCCCTTGTAAAAATTGTCTTTGCCTGTAACCACTTCCCACATTTCAAGGAACCTATAGCTTCAAGGAATGGCAGGTAAAGTTTCTCTAGAAACCATGCTGAATTACAGTAAAACATGAGTTGTGACTGACGAAGTGTCAGGATAATGGCGCCTCAAGGATGATCTTAGCCACGGGCCAGTCACATGCTCTATGGCCTTTTGAAGGCTTCTGGGTACACTGACCAACACAGCCACAGAGGAACCCAGGCACAGCAGTACGAAGAAAGTCAGCTTGATGCAATGAGTGGAGAAAGTATTGGTAAATAAGCCTGAACAATCAATAGGAGGAGAGGGAGAATAGAATCCTGGCTATTTGTGAAGTCTGTTTTTGATTTATGTCTTCAGTTTGAAAAAGGAGAACTATTAGGAGCTCTGGAGACAGACAAGCAGTTTAAGGAACAGTTTGTTAGACTAGATAAATGAGGGTCCTGGCCTTGGAGTATCTGTACATAAGCACACTTAATATGGCTGTTTAAATGCCCCTGATGATGGGGGGGCATGGGGCAGAGATGCCATGGAAGCTCCCTCGGGTTAGAATGCTGTCTAGGGATGTTCATGGGACTCCCATTCCAGGGTCTCTCCCCCACTATGCTCCTTTGCTAATTCTTATTGATTACACCTGTAACTTCTTGTGTCTCATCACGTAAGCATGTGAGTGCATTAAACATCATTTCTTCATGCAGAGTCATATTTATTCAGCCGTTTCGATATCACCTAAGTTAGTTGAATGTTTTTGGGTTATTCAGAGCAAAGTGAAAACACAGGATTTATGAAGATTTCTTGGAACAATCAGTTAAAAATCAGAATAGCTGTTGCTAAGTCTGGCTTGTGTATATGATATTAGACATCCTATAGGCTCACATTGCAAACACTGATTGTTGCTGTAGTGCATTGACTGAGGCTGTTCCCATTGTGGGGGTGAGCAAAAGGAGACCCTTAAGGGTTAACACAGCCTGCCTATTTGTAGCATTAAATTTAGCTTCAATTAAAATCCATAAATTACCCCAAGGACTGTAAAGAAGGTTTAGTCATTAAAATAGCATCTTGCTCTTGTAGACGCCCAGAGTTGATAGCCAACACTCACAATGGGCAGTGCACAACAGCATATAACTCCTCTAGCTCAAGTGACCTGGTGCCTTCTATGTCCTCAGAGGGATACCTCACCAACACACAGATGCACAGACAAGCACATAAGTGTTGACAGAGGTTTCTGTCTTGCCCGGTCCCACAGCTGTTCAGTCCCAAAGAAACACAGATGTCTACATTAACCATAAACTAGTTAGCCTAGCTCAGGCTTCTTAATAACTCATTCTTACATCTTAAATTAGCCTATTATTCTTGTCTACGCTAGCCACATGGCTTGGTACCTTTTATTAGCGAGACATTCTCATCTTGTTTCCTTTGTGTCTGGCTTTCTCTGTCAGGACTGCAGACTCATCCTTTCCTCTTCCCAGAATTCTGTTCTCATCACCCCACCACTACTTTCTGCCTGGTCACCCTGGCTATACTTTCTGCCTGGCTACTGACCAATCAGCATTTTATCAAACTACAAATAACAAATTTTTACAAGGTACAAGACCATTGTCCCACAGCACATAAGAAAAATTAAAGAATTTTAATAAACCAATTGCCATAAAACTAAGTCATCATAAAAATTTAAAGTATCATTTTTAAAGTTCTATTACCAACATAAGTAAAATCCCACAGAAGTTGAAAAGACTCAATTGTAACAGAAATATAGTTTTGATATATTTGTAACTATTCTTACATGTTCATGTATGTGTTATATTTTACATATTTATACATTCATAGAAAGCTAATATATTTTGCAGCTGTCTCTCATTCCTATAAGTGGTTTAAATGTATAACAGGATTATTTTTATGTAAAGTACTACTTAATAGTTGTATGTACAAGTCAGGCTGAAGAGACGGCTCAGTGTATAAAGTCTACATTCCAAGATAGACCCCAAAACCCACATGATGAAAGGAGAAATCGGACCCTCATAACTTGTCATCTAAAATCTACACTTGCCCTATGACATATGCGCACACACACACACACACACTTTCAGACAGTAAGAGAAATCATACAAGACCTACTGAACTATGTTCTTCCTTAATCTTGATTATATCCCATTAGCCAGTGCATACTTCAGCTTTTTGATGGCACGGAAGTCATTTAGTTTTGGTAGAAACAATACAGCACATTTTAGGTTTTGATCTTTTCATGAGCTGTAGTCAATATATGATACACATCCTGTTGGAGTGCTGGGTTTCAGTTTCCAGTTAGTCTCACAATCCTAAGGATAACACACCCATACTCTCCAATTTCTTGTGTAGCTCAGCCATCAGGATTGGAAGACTAAAGTATACTAAATGCATTTTCAACTCACACTCTTGCTGTCTTATACTGGATTCTGAACTGCTTACCCTACTGTAACTGGAGTGTCTGCATTTTCAAAAGTCACATGCATGTAATATGATACCTTCAGTCAGACTGGGATAGAGGTGAAAGCATTTCACATACACACCCCATGCAGTGCCGATACCCTTTGTGACATGCATTGAACGTGGAAGATGAAAAGGCCAGGGGCTTGATGCTGCAGGCGGACCATAAAGCATGGTGTGTAATGAGGAAGGGTGGTCAGAAGACGCTGCACATTAAACATCATCGGACACTGTGATTTTTAAATGAGACCCTGTGGATATTCTGGGAAAGGGACAGGAATGCGGAGCATGAGGGAAAAAAAGAGAGAAAAACATGGCATGGGTGGATTACATTTTGCTCAGCACCACTTGACTATATAGAGAGAATGAGCATCCTAAAGATGAGGGTGAAGGCAGGCCACTGAAGCCCACCTGAAGCAGCATTATGTGGGTAAAAGACCAATGGCACATATGCTGAGAACAATTTAGCTACTAAAATTAGAACCTTGGTTGGTGGAAAGAATGTAGAGTTGATGAATTCTAGTGCTCTACTATGTATAGTTGCATAAAATCTACTTTGCCAAAAAAATCCATATTTTTGATACGTAGCATTAGCTGAGCCTCAGTCCACAGTCATAATTCCACCTTTAGAAATCATTAGCATTGACGAGAAACTAGCATTTCCCATGCGTGTACGCCATTATGTGTTCACTGGGCTGAAATGGGGCCTGTGTGTAATTCCTACCCATTTGATGAACTTAGAAGTGTGTAAGAAAACGAAGCAACCAAAATTCAGTGCAGGGAATTTATCAACTTCAAATCAGGTGTGTTGGGAAAGGTATTTAAAGAAAATAGCATATCAATTAATTCTTAGAGACAAATAGGCATTTAGTTGGTGTGGAAGAGGAAAACTAAAAATTCTATCCATGAGGAAGAAGGGAAACTCAAAATGGTGTAAGGTATCTTTGAGGGATACTGAATTGTGTAGAAGTAAGTATGTTGGATCAAGGAAGAATGGCTAAGAAAAACTGGCTTGGAGACTTGCAGTAAAGATTTTTTTCGGTGGAGTGGGGTGTCTCTCGGTATATAGCTCATGGTTTATTTTGTTTTGAATGGGTTCAAATCCTATTTGGAGCTGGAGAGATGACTCAGAGGTTAAGAGCACTGCCTGTTCTTCCAAAGGTCCTAAGTTCAATTCTCAGCAACGACATGGTGGCTCACAACCATCTGTAATGAGATCTGGTGTCCTCTTGAGGAAGATACCTGGTTAGTGACCCTTACCAACTTAGCAATATATGGACAAGGTCAACAGTACTTCTATATAGAGGCTGCTCATGCATGCTTCAGCATTGCCAGGGTTTAAATTTCATTTTTTCCATTTCATTATAATCCTATTTATTTATTAATTTTTATTATACTGTAGTGACATTATTAAAATTTATAAAATACAAAAGATATACTACATACTTTCCCCCAAATTGTCTTATTTAGCTTATTGCATAAAAGGAACCAGTACATAGTATGCTGTAGTGTTTACCTATTTAAGTCTGAATGTCATCAGGACAATATTTCACAGCAAAAGCGTAAGACCAATGAGATAATTTCTACAGGGACACTTCTAATCAAGACATACAGAAAGCCATGAATAAATTAACATTTAAACTTAGAAACTGATATTTGAAGATGAACGTACCTATTTATTTCTGCAAGAAAATGGCCAGTCCTCAATGACAGCTATAAAATATACAATATATATAAAAAAGAAATATATACAAATATCGTGCTCTATGTTGATTCAGTGCTAAAACTGAAATTTGCAATAAAAGAGTGTGTTTCTGTGTCCACTTTTTTTTATTAAACAATGTCTAGTCTTGAAAATGCCACCATGGTGATTCTGTCAAATTTATAATGGTTCACATTCGATGATGGCGCTGCCTAAACCCGTTCACATAATGGAATTGTCATTCACAGCATCTTCGCCTAGAAGCCAAGTATAATAAGACTTGGGTGATTGTCGCTCTTTGTGGGTAGTTGTTTTGTGCCCAAAGGGCTAACAGCTGCTGTTGGTTGAACATCACCAGGCTGAGCTGTGTGCACACTGCCCAGGGCAGAACTGGGCCCAGGGAATGCATCACTTCATAAAGGAATAGGAACTACTGCTGCTCTTAAACATGGACTTGAATAGTTTTATTTCCCCATCTATTGTCTTTGATAGTTCTCTCTTAAATACAACATTCTAAGTTATTCAAGTTTTCTCTATGAGTCTTGATATATAAAAAGTTGTATTGAAGACTAGTTTTTATATCCATGTAAAGAAAAAAATGAGTTTAAAAGATTAGTTTTGTAAAGGTTCTAATAGGTTCACTTACTTTATAATTTACTTATAAATTAATATAAAATACTTATGTTGGGTATAGAATTTTCAGTCTAAAACCAAAAGACGAAATGACTATGAACTGTATGTTTGAAAACTAGAAAAGTAATTATATATGTTTCTTTTTTATAATTTATTTTTCCATTAAAAAATTTACACTTCCTCCCCTCCTCCCATCCCTCTCCCACTTCCCCACTCCCCCTCCTCCCTCCCCCTTCCTCCTTAAGAGAGGGCAGGGAACTCTGCCCTGTGGGAAGTCCAAGGCCCTCCCCCCCTATATCCAGGCCTAGGAAGCTTTGCATCCAAATAGACTAGGGTCCCAAAAAGCCAGTATATGCAGTAGAAACAAGTCCCAGTGCCTTTATCAATGGCTTCTCAGACAGCCCCCATTTTCAGCCACATTCAGAGAGTCCGGTTTGATTGCATGCTCATTCAGTACCTGTAGCACAGACAAGAGCAACAGTGAATAAAGGGGACCTCCTGAAACTGAGAAACTTCTGTAATACAAAGGACACTGTCATTAAGACAAAAAGGCATCCTAGGAATGGGAGAAGATCTTCACCAACCCCGCATCAGACAATGGTCTGATCTCCAAAATATATAAAGAACTCAAGAAACTGGACATGAAAATTCTAATTAACCCAATTAAAAAATGGGGTACTGAACTGAAAAGAGAATTCAGACGAAGTTCAAATGGCCAAAAGACACTTAAGGTCATGCTTACCCTCCTTAACGATCAGGGAAATGCAAATCAAAACAACTTTGAGATACCATCTTACACCTGTCAGAATGGCTAAAATCAAAAACACCAATGATAGCCTATGCTGGAGAGGATGTGGAGTAACGGGAACACTCATCCATTGCTGGTGGGAATGCAAACTTTTGCAACTACTTTGGAAATCAGAGTGGTGGTTTCTCAGGAAATTGATATGTTTTCTTTGTGCTTAGTATCCAGTTACTTTTATCACAGGGACTTGGGTAAGAAAGGGGAAGAAAACATATGACTTGAATGGGGCTTGAGAGCAAAGTGCAGGCTCGTGCGGGGAGGCTCGGAAATGAGGCTGAAGGCCACTTGCTCTTGCTAGTGTCAGTGTGGTGGAGGAGACCAGGAGGTTTTGATTACACATGCATGCTATGTATTTTAAGTTGATTTACGGGGAAAGAAGCCCCTTGATCTGCTTTAGTTATTTAGTATTTTTCCCACAGTAACTTTACAGAAAATGATTGAATTCAGTGTTTGGGTTGAACAGATGACCAAAAACGGGGCGGGGGGGGGGGACCATTGAAGCAATGGATTACAGGTGAGATGAAGTCTGTGGCCTCACACCTGTGCACAAACTCTAACCATTTAACACACCTCCCAGGATGACACGTGGTGCAGCTCAAGATGTGTGGGAGTAAGGCCTTTTATGAATATGAAAGTGATAGTTGTCGTGAGGAAACCTGAAAACTAGAGGCATGGAGGTTGAAGCATAGATCTTGCGTAGACTGTGCTTCTCTGTGTTTGTTGATTGATATTTTAATCATATGTATTTATGGGATGCATCATGATAATTTGCTACATGTATGCAGTGTGTAAAGATTGAATTGGAGTAATTAGCGTCTCTGTCTCTTAATAATTTAATTAACATAATTATATATATTTATGAACTGGAGTGTAATGTTTCAGCGAATGCATACAATATGTGCAGTTCAAATCAGGATGCTAGCATTTATATCTCTTTACTCTGTATTTAGAGACTTGGACCTTTCTGTTTATCCATGCAAGGCTTGATGGGTTACTGTGAGCTCTTTCATAGAGTACTAGAACGTGGGACCCCTATCTATCTACAGTTTGATTTCTTAGCCCTTCTCTCTGCCACCCTTCTGCCATTTCTAAGACTAATGACCATGGCCTCATATTCGGAGCTCAGTGTTTTGTGGTGTGGTACTCTTGCATGACATCTTCTAGTTCCATTCATTTTTTGCAATGATATGATATCATTTTTTATGGATTTAGTAGAGTTTCAATGAACACAAAGTACTACCTTTATAATCAGTCCATATCTTGACAAGAGTCTAGTTTGATTGCATATAACATACTCATACTCAGAAGTGAGATAGCTGGAAATCACAATAATTCTATCTTGTTTTTTTGTTTATTTGTTGTTGTCTTGTTATGTTTCCTTTTGTGTCTCTGTGTGATCTCTATCATGTTCTCCATAATGGCTTTACTAATTTGTATTCCCACCAAAATTTTAAATTTTCTTTTTATTTACATTCTCCTAAGTATTTGCTAGTTGGTTTAAAATGTATCATTAACTAATGTCAATTATAGTAACCCTATCATGCTAACCAGAAAAGCAATTCTTCCTATTTGACTGTATTTTGGTAGATATTATCTACCTTCTTGCTGTCCCTTGTCATACCTGCTCTTCAAGTATCAAGTAACCATTCTCCTCTTATGAACATTTCAGAGATCTGGTGAGATCAGCATGTTTAGCTGGTTTGGTCCATAAGTCTTGTTATCTCCATAGGATGAGATCAATGCTGGTGTTTGCTATTGGCTATGGAAGATTGAGAGTATATGCATTTGTTTCTCTGTTAGCTTATTTCTTCTAGCATCCATTTCCATCCACACTACAGCAAATCACAGTTTAAATGTTTTCTAGTTGAGTAACATACAAGTACCAATGTGTTTGTTGTTTCCAATGTGTTAATCTGTAAACAGGTTGGCTGATTCCCAGTCTTGCCCATTGGGAATAATGAATAAGGATGGGTAATATAAAGTTAAGTCTCCTGGGGTTTCTGTGTAGACAACTATTTTATGTGATATATATGTATCATTCATTGTTTATCTGTATCTTTCTGGTTCCCTTTTAGTAGTGGCTAGAGTTCCTGCAATTATGTGAAAATAGAATGATATCAGTAGACATTTTTGCCATCCTTGTTCCTCATGTTAGAAGAAAGTATTCAGTATTTCATCACTGAATGGGATGCTAGATAGATACTCTTGTAATCATTCTTTATCTGAATGAAGAAAATCTATCTTCTTTTTTCTTACCTTGAAAAAGCATTAATATTAACAAATTTAAATACATCTTGAAGATAAAGTGTTTCTCTTTAATAGACATTAAAAATTCCAAACTTTGTATTCAACTGTTTAAATATAGAAATAACTCCACTCCTGCTACAGAGATGAAGTAACACTGGGAAGTCTACCTAGACAGGAACAACAGAGATGTGGGGTTGATACTATGCATCTATGTCCTATTATGAATGAGTGCTGGGTTTGTTAGAGGCAAACCTTTAGCCTTTCAGTTTGCTTGGCCACAATGATAGATTTTCACATATTAAACCAAAACTGCATACCAGGAACAAACCCTGCTTAATCCTTGCATATTTCATGTGTTGCTGGGTTTGATTTTTTTCTTTCTTAAAGTGAGAATTTAAATCTTAAAAATTTTCCTAATAGCACCAGACTTGATTCTGTGCTACACTCTAGTTGTATAACTTCATTTATTTTTCAGTCATAACCAGTAAATTCCATGCCTGCATTACTTTAGCTGCACCAGGCATCTGTAGTAATATTCTTTCTGTCATTTCTTCTGCTTTACCTGCACTTTAGTTAGAGTCCTCTCTCTCTCTTCTTCTCTTGAAGCCTTCTCTTTCATTCACAATCTGCCCAGAATTGTGTTATCTATTTCCCAATCATCTGAAGAATTTTGAAATTACACTTCTATTACTAACTTTAATTGTGAGTCCATTTTACTCAGAGAACACAGTGAGCAGTTTGTTCTGTAAAATTTGGTAAAGTTCCCCCTACTGACTCGGTTTATCATTCATATTTGCTAAATGTTCCCTTGAAACTCATCTATATTTTCCTATTGGTCTCTATATTATGTTTTCATATACTTTGTTTTTGTTTAGTAATTTCCTTTAAATATCCCTTAAGAATGCTTTGCTGTCTGTCTGACTGCCTCTGCCTCTGCCTCTGTCTCTCTCTTTCTCTCCACATACTCACACACAAATTTCTTATGTTGAGATCTAAGGAGTCTTGCTGGTTTTCTTTCATTCGCTGAGGACCGGGTGTTCCGGTGTCAAGCTATCATAATTTGTGCATTTGTTTCATCTTCATTTGTTGCTGTATCAACTTTTGCTTCATGCACCCAAAACTGCTATTGTTAGGTCTGTGCACATTAAAATCATTATGTCTTTTAGCTCAAGCAATCTTTGAATCATTATATATTATATTAGATAATTGTCATTATGTAATAGCTTTACCTCAAGATATGGGTTTGTTTTCAAGTCTGTGTTGCCTGGTACAGATGTGGCTTCCTCTCTTTGTTTTGAATGTTTGCATAATACCTTTACCCGGGCTCCTAATAACAGCTTCGTGGGATTGCATAGGAACTGGTTTTCACATGCATGACATTTATTTTTCAGTTATACATTTTGATAATTTTCATCTAACTGTTCTTCAAGCAAACTTCTTGTCACATAGTACAGACAGGACCGGGACTTGTGGCCCTCCTGCCACCTGGCTAAAGTTGCTGATACTACACATGTGCACTTCCATGCTTGGGTACATGGTACATGTATTCCAATCCAGACTTCCCATTCACTATTGGGTTCTATAGACTATTTACATCTGAGCTTCTTATTCACCCTTTAGCCTTGTGTCTGCAACCTTTTACATTGTCTGGTATATATTGTGGTTGTTGTTGGTTACTTTGCTTATTTTTCTTTTGCCTGTTTTCCTGTCCGCAAAGCACTGTGTGATACTTGAACAGATTTCACAATCCCTCCTTGAATTTTAAAACAGTGTTTGAGTCTATCTTTTCTAGAGTATTCTGGTGGTTCTCGGTGTTTACATGTATGCAACTCCATCACCACAGTCTACTGACATGGATACTTTTTCCTTGTCCTGAGGGGCAGAAGCCTTTCTTCCACTTTGGTTTTCTTTAATCATCCCGATTTTAAAGCAATTGTCTTGAGTAATTCCTGCACACACTCTCAGCACCACCTTTATAATTTCGCGGCACTTGCTCCTCCCAACCCATCTGGCTTCACAGGCTGAGAAACAGTGTAAGTGTCCTGAGTGTTCCTCTTTCTTCATTTTGTTCCTCTTTTAGAAATTTTGTTGTCGTTATCATTGTTTTAAAAGTCATTCTTGCCAGCTAAGTTGGATAAAACCTAATACCCTTATACCCATTCATCTGATGATCTCTCAATTTTCCTCTTCATTGTTAAAGGACATGTTTATGCTGGGTTTATATTCATTAAATAAATGATTGACAGTTAATTTCCCTCATCAGTCCAAGTTCTGTGTCATAGCTTCTGTCCTGCTTTTGGATTTGACGAGAAGTTTGCTGCCAGGTCAGTGTTCGACTCCTGCTTTCTGTCACTCCTCTGGTAGATTTTCAGGATGGATTTGCCTCCCTCCCACCCCCTTACTTTCTCTGAACCTCAAGTGTAGAGTTTGCATTATAGATGTATCAACTGGGATGGGCATCTATGGTCAATTTCTGTGCCTTGGCCAGTTGTGTGGGAAAAAAAAATCAAGCACAAACACAGAAGGGAAGTATTTCATACTGAGTGATAAAAATGTAGAATAATGTAGAAGGCTGAAAAAGGGGAATTTTAGAGAATTTTAAGATTCTAAACACTTAGATTGAGCAATGCTGGTTTAAAATATGTCTCTAACTTCCATTGGAAAGCACCAAAAGGAAAAGAATTAAGCCCTAAATGGAATAAAGAAAATAGTAACAATGAAGTCAGAAATCAGTGAAACACAGGTTCCTTTAACACTGATAAATCTGATAACCTCTAGTTACCTAATAAAGTTGGGATCTTCTAGCTTGACTTGTATAAAATGGGAGCAAACACAAATTTATATCAATAGGACAACATAAATACTTTTACTTTTTGCTTAAAAGTTTCTCTGATGGAGGCTGTCATGGTCTGTCTCCTTGCCAGAAGAAGTATTTTAGAGTGTTATTTTATCTGCGAATGTTGGGAGCTCAGGGTTAGAGGCTTCTACATGTGCTAAATAAACATTTGTTGTTAAGATGGCATGGGTTGACTTCTGGGTTGCAGACATGAGATTTTACCTTCTTTCTGTACTTGTTTGCTGTGTTATGGTCATGGCCTATGACTGTAGGAAGAGGGAACCTGAAGAAAATGAAGTTGGGCCACAAAGAATTTTATTAAGTACTTGTTTATCATTGAAAATGCTAATCAGCTATAAATTATTCATCAGGTTTAAAGAACATTGGCTAATAAATGCTAGGGAAAATTTCTGAAAAAAATGAATTAGATATGGGGAGCTTAAAGTAAAAGTTATGCTGATTCAATAACCAGGAAGTTGAATCTGGCAAAGCTTGACATAGTCTTATTGACTATAAAAGTCTATAAAACACTGTCACAGTACCTGTCTTAACCTACTGTGAAGTACTTTGGAGAAGCCTGTCCTCAGCATTTTCAGACTCTCTGAGAACTTTCCGCAAACCTGGGCCACTGTGGAAGTTGAGGGGCAGGCTGGAATTGACTCAGGACTGGACAACGCATGGGATATTTGTGAGGGGACTGGAGTAAGGTGACTTTGTATTGATTTCAAGTGTTGTTACTGCCATGGTGGGTGGAGACCCATTCATCTCGAGATTAATTCTCAGCTAGAAGCATGTCTAACTGTGAAAGCAGCATTTCTCTTGCATTGGTATTACTTACATTTCGGTTGCTACAATACCATGATCAAGAGCAAATGACAGCAGAAAGAGCTGATTTTGGCTTAAGGTTCTGCAGGGATTGTCCATGATGGTGGACATGGTTGAATGTTAAGTCATCAGTGAGTGATACTACATGGGAATGATTAGGAGGCATGACCTTGTTGAGGTAGGTGTGGCCTTGTTAGAGGTGTGTCACTGAGGGTGGGATCTGAGGTTTCAGAAGCCCAAACCAGGCACAGAGGCTATCTCTTCCTGCAGTCTATGGATCAAGATGTAGAATTCTCTGTTACTTCTCCAGCGCCTTGTCTGCCTACATGTGTTCATATTCCACCAGGAGGACAATGGTCTAAACCTCTGAACCTGTAAGAAAGCTCCAATTAAATGGTTTTCTTTATAAGAGTTGCTGTGATCATGGTTCCAAGGACTGGAATATTTATATGACCGGCCTGATCATGCTGCATGTTGGCAGACTGTGGACTTTGGGACTTAGGGTCAGGAAAGTAGTGGTATGTATTAAGTGGAACTTAATGGGCCATACTGGTTGGAGTGTGGAAGACAGCGGTGCTGAGAGTGATGTATATTATGACAGCTTGGCTCAAGAGGTTTTGGAGGACAAAAAATATTAGTAAACTCCCTAGATTCTTATAATATTTTGACAAAAGAATATGCCTGCTTTCTGTCCTTGAAATAAAAATATCTGTTGGAGGCTAAGTTGAAGAGTTTTGGATCTTGGGAGTTAGCAGAGGAGATTTCAAGATAGCCTTGTAATGACTGTGTTGTTTGGGTATTAGTGTTCACTCTTATGAAGATTTTAAATGAAAAGGAACAATCTGACAGAGGAAAAATACAAAATGTACAGTTTAAGTATAAAAAGAGCACCAGGAAGGATAATGAAACTGAGTGCTGTGTTCAAGGAGATAAACAGATTAAAGAAAAACCTGGTACTACATGGAATAAAGTGATGATCCCATGGCAAGATCCCACTCAACTAAGCTTCTATTTTTTGAAAAGGAATTAGGGGAAAATCTTAAACAGTAAAAGAAGTCATAGAAAACAGGAAAAGGAAAATGTATTTGAATGAGGTAACCAAGTTTCAGCCACAGAAACAGAAGAGCTTGGCAGTTTCAGGCACGTGGTTCTGGTTTTATAGTAAAGAATACATGAAAGGGATTCTGGAATCTTCCTCTGTGACTCAGGAAAGTCCCTGGAGCCAGGCCTATGTCAGGGGTGTCCCTTCATGGAGGCCCAGAGAAGCCAGGGTATAAAACTGTAAGGGTGAAGCTTGTATTTTGCTGGAGATTCTAAGATGTTGGAGAGAACAGAGTCCTGGGATATCTGTCAAGGAAAGCTACAGACTGCACATGGAACCAGCCCTAGAAAGAAAAGTGTGTTGCAGTCATCAAAGGTAAAAGGATTTGGAGATCTGAAGAGCGCTTTGACATCAGACATGGAGATCCAGAATTTGGAGTTTGTCCTACTGGCCTTTTGTCTTGCTTTGGTCCTACATTTCCTCACTGTGTTGGAAGTATGTGATCTTCTTTTTGATTTTATATGCTCTTACATTTAAGAGATTGCCTTGAGTTTCAGAAGGGACTTTGAGCTTTGGACTTCTAAACAGTGTTGAGCTGTTATAGACTATATGGACTTTTGAAGTTGGGCTGAATGCATTTTTGCATTATGATATGGCTACAAGCTTTTGGGGGTCAGGAAGTGAAATGTGATGGTTTGAATGAGAATGGCCCCATAGGCTCATATGATTGAATGTTTAATCATCAGTGAATGACAGGCAGTACATGGGAAGAACTAGAGATTAGATGTGATCTTGTTGGAGTAACTCTGGCCTTCTGGGGGAAAGTATGACACTTGGGGTGGGCTGTGAGGTTTCAGAAGCCCAAAAGCCCCAGGTAGGCAGCCCAGATCTGCTGCCTGCAGATCCAGACGAAGAACTCTGAGCTCCTTCTCCAACACCATGTCTGCCAGCATGCTGCCATAATCCCTGACATTAAGACAATGGACTGAACCTCTGAAACTGTAAGCAAATCCCAGTGAAATGCTTTCCTTTATAAGAGTTTCTGAACCATGTGTTCAAATACATGAGCCCATGGGGAACATTTCTTATTCAAGCCAAAGCAGCCCCAATGTGTCAGCTTTCCATTGGTTTAGATGACCAGTCTTCAGAAAAATGACACTTCTCTAACATTTAATACTAAAGGCAGAGTTGGAACTTGGGGAGACGGCATGATTTGTGCGCCCCCCCCTTATTTCAATTGATTTTGGAAGGTGTGTCTTTATAACGCGACTTCAGATGTTGAAAGTCATCTTGTAGAACTTAGACTTGCCATTTTCAATATTATATTTGCCATCGATTTCTTCTAAATCTAACTGCATTTGTGACTGTAAGAGTGTAAATTCACTGTGATGCTAAAGTGATTGCTGTCATTGCTTGTGGCCCTGATGACTAGTGCTTTTGTTTTTTTTTTTTAAAAGTACTGCTATGTATATTTTAATACTTACTTTACTGTGTGTAACTAGCCCATGTAATGATTAAATAATAAGCATAGCTTGATAAAAACCAAGGATAAATTATTCAATTAATTATAGCTAATCCAAATTAGCATCTTTAATTATTAGTTCTTGTCAGTATTCCTACAGTTTATTAGACTGCCCTAAATCACTAATGCCACCATAAATGAATGCTGTCTATAGCTTACTCACATTTTAATGTACAACAGAAACTTCCATATATACTTTTTAGCATATTTTTATGACTTTTAAATTTTATTTTTTGAGAATTTTATATATGAGCACTTCACCTCACAATTCTTACCCTTCCTTCTCCTTTTTAATTTTTCCTGTGTCCCCTCTCTTATACCTAAATTTAGAATGTCTTCTTAAATTCTATGGTTATGAGTATGTATTTGTGTATGTATACATCTTTGTACAACCTACAGAGTCCATTCAGTGTTTCTCATGTGTACATGTGTTCCAGCCTGACACCTTGGGGTTGGACAACCTATGTGAAGGCTTCTCCCTGGAAAACAATGATTCTCCCTTTCTCAGGAGTCAATTCCAACCCATAGCTCTTCATTCGGGAGCGGGACCCTGTGGAAAACCCTGTCCGCATTCTCATGTCAACTTGCTATTGTCATTATGCTGATTTTGTTCAGGCCACTGGGTTGTTGAGAGTTCACGTATGCGTTTCTTCCTGTCATGTCTAGAGGGTGCTATCTATTGCTATGCATTCTGGTTCTCTGACTTTTAGAATCCTTCTGCACCCTCTTCAGCAGCTTTTCTTGAGTCTCGTAAGAATTAGGTTGTACATATATTTGCTGGAGTTAGGCATCCCATACTCACTGATTGTATTTTGTAAATTTCTGTAATAGTCTATCTACATCGGTCACAAAATAATATTCTTTGAAGAGGGATGAGAACTGCACATCTCTGAGGTTAAGGATACGTATTTATATTACATCCAGCTTATATTAGTATAGGAAAGGGCAGTATAATCTCCCCTAGCATCTGTGACCTTTATAGTCATGGGTAGTGGTTCAGTGTACCGTACTAAGTGTGAACTCTTTCCCATTGGGCTGATCTTCAGTCCAGTTAGGCAGATATTTGGTACTTACAAGATGAAGGTGCCACTACTGTGCCATAGCAATATCTTGTTGGTCCAATCACTGTGGCTACTGATATTTCAGGTAACATTTCAAATATCATCCAAAATTTCCTGCAGAGATTTACGATTGCTCTAAATAAAAATGTGCCACTTACTTAGCCAAGCTTCAACCAGTGATGGCCAGAATCCTCTCTCTAAACAGGAAGCCTTTGAGTCAGATTTTTCTTAGACAAATTTTGAATGGCTGTTTCTTTAAGTCGTCATATATGCTGCCAATTTCCATGATAAATGTTAGGTATGGTTGTTAGTCTAGTCCCACTGTGTTTTTTTCTGTAATGAAGTGAGATAATGCTGCTGTAGTACCTTGATACTGAAAACATGTCAGGTTGATTGACAAGCCTATACGATTGTGCTAGAGATGAAACAGAATAAATTAAGTGTCCAGGAGTCTTCCTGAGTTTGCATTTTGTTTGGGTTCGGGTTCTTATTGGTACATAGCCCCCTGTTTATCTACTGATGCCAGTTTCCAAGACTCCTGGTATTATTTAGAAGCAAGGGAAGGGCAAACCCTATTACACACAGTATGTTTATTCCTGCAAACATCACGTCCATGCCTACTCTGGCGAGGTTTGCTTTGTAAATCAGGTTCAGTGAATCGCTAGCAAGAGTAGCATTAAAATAGAATGGCTATCACACAACTGTAATGCCCGTGCCAGCATCCCTACTCTGGCCTCTCAGGATTGTTATTTGGAAAATGATGATGATTTGAATGCAAATGCTTAAGTGGTTATAGCTGTTTTGACAACCATGAGGGCTGTCGAGTGGCTAACAGGAGTGGATCTGGGACACACTATAATTGCTAGACAAAAGGAAGACTGTTATCTTAGGTGAGGTGGAGGGGGAGAACATGTGATTTTTTTCATACTATTTGGAACAGCAGGCAAGTTGACATTTGTGCATCAATTATTTCTAGAATTTTCCTTAAAGTGCTCAGACCCTTGTTATCTAATGTGGCTGACTGAAACCACATGAAAAGGGATGTGTGAATCAGGCGACTCTGTTTGAACAGATTACGTTGAGTCAGAACCTATTAATATCAACATTTCTGACATAGACCTAATTCTTTGGGTTTTATTGGGAGGGAGGGTACTGAGAGGGTTTCGAGACACTGTTATCTGTCTACTGCAACCCCTTTGGTGATAAAAACCCACACATATTACCTAATATTCTTAAGTAACCAAAGCATCTTTGGTTGAGAAATGAAAATGCTAGAGGCTACCATTCTTGTTTATTATCTTTTTATACTTTTTGTGGTTAATATATTAGAAGCATATATTTTGGTTATCAATTCATGTAAAAGAAAAGCCTTACATTTCATGTTATAAATTACAAAAGAAGGAAGATGGAGTAAAAAAGAAATGAATAAAACAGAGCCATGTTTTTGTTTAGGATGACCAATAAGACTCTACATATTAGAGAAGCCTTTCCAGCTTCCTGGTAAGATAGAAGATTTGAGACCCCAAGTCTTTGAAACAACAGCCAGGGTAATAAACAATTATATATTGGTACCAAAGACAATAGGTGGAAACGAAAGGGTTAAGTCTGGTGAGATCACTACAGGGAAACAAGCAAGAGGTGTCATGTTATGGTCATTCACACCATGAAGCTCCGCCTGGCATCAGGTGGGAAGTGCCATGGAAGTCCAGCGTCCACCCCACCCCACTGCTGCACAGAGAGTTAGCTGGATGACCAAGGCTGGGTGTGCTTTGGTGGTGAGACTGGGTGGAAGAGCCAGAGCAGAGTCAAGCTGAGCACACGGGACTCTGACTAAGGTCATGGGAACTATAAGGCAGGAATTTTCACCTTCTCTTCCCATGCACACCAGCGTGTCTCCAACAGCCTGAGAGAGGTTAGTATCAGAGGTAGGAACATCTGGATATACGCATGAGCAGAGGGAACAGAGGTAAGTGCAGGCTATGGAGTCAGGAGCTATAGTGGGGTACTTCCACGTTGATGTGGAAAACCTTCCTGTGGCTCCCACTTGGGGTAAGTGGGAGAGGGCAGCATAAGATACCCCCTCTCCCAACCAATACTGTGACAGACAGTAGCTGAGCTATATAGGCACAAGCTGTGGATATAAAAGCCAAGGCATCAATGTGAGATTCCATCCCTCCCTAGAGGTCCCAATCCTCTCAGCAAACAGTGCAGAAGTGGGCCGAAACTGCTTAACTATAGGTGCGTAGTTGCTCAGGAATTTCCATCCAAATGGTTGGTCATGTAAACTTCCACTAGTGCACACCACACGCCAGGTTTTAGAGGCGTAAACTAGAGCTGCAGCTGTATCTGTCCCATTGCACAGTCTGCTTCCAGAAACAGAGGAGGCAAGCAATCCAAACCATCCCATCAGCAAAATAACGCCCACCGATGTGATGCTATCTCATAACCTAGTACACTTAGATTTCACTTGTCTTTTTGTTATTTTAAATCTTGCATAAATTTGTCCTAATGATCTTGCTTTAGTGTCTACGTTGCTTGATTAGGTATTGTGCGGGTGTGTTTGTTTCTGTACCCAGTCATTGTGCACTCTGTGCTGCTTTTCCTAATCACAATCAACATACTTTCCTTTTCACCCCCACCTCGGTTCCTCTCTCTCTCTCTCCTGTCTTTTGTAACTGTAACCCATCAGAGCTTTGGTAATATTTTAATTCTGCATATTCTAACAGTATCACAACCTTGCCCTTCCAACTATTTTTTTTCCATCTCATTTTCTCAATCTAAATCTAAGCCCAGCCAGATTCTCTCGTACTTACAGTCTTAGGAAGTCGCTCCCACCATACTCCCTTCATTTCTTTACCTTTCAGTAGGTATTTGAGTTAGCGGGGCTGCTCTGTTTAACTATTAGAATAGCTGAATACAAGACCTACTGGTAGTCATGGTTTCTTCTGAAGTTAATAAGCTGTTCTTTGAGTAATGTAGGGGATCACACTTGTTAGTGTAAACTTATAATTTGGGGATTTATCACCCGAAAATTATTAAGACCCAGATCTACTTAAATATTAAAATATACTCCAAAACCAAAAGAGAAGCTTAAAATTAATTCAATTAGTAGAATAAACCAAAAATGTGCAAGATCTCATGCAGAAATACAAGAATTAAAAAAGTCCAGACAATAATGATTCCTTCAAAAATAAAATTTCTACAGGACCGAATTCAAGAACATAGGAAAAGCAATTTATCATGATGAAGTTGACTTCATCTCAGGGATGTCAGAATATTTCAATGTATTTAAATTGGCACATGCGAGTTAATACGTCACAGAGATGGACTCAAGAAGAGAAGATACGTGATCATCCCAATTATGCTTTAACAAAATCCACCATTGCTTTCTTGTAAGTAGAAGTAGAACATATCTCAAGATAAAAACTGCTCCATGTGGAAATCCTGTAGCCAATGGCATTCTAAATGAGAGAAACTGAAAACCCATTCATTAAAATCAGGAACAAATCAAGGGTATTCATTGTTACTCAAATAGTACTTCATTGTAGCTGGGCACTGAGAAGGAAATCAAAAACATGCATGGGAAAGGAAGAACACAAATTGTCAGCAGCTTTGGATGATATGATTCTATACATGAAACCCCTAAGATTCTTATCTCAAAATCCTTAAATCAGATGAGTATGTTCAACAAGCTGGCAAGATGCAAAATTAATATGTACAATCCATAGCTCTCCTATAGATCAATAAAAATGAA
The DNA here is from genome assembly GCF_950005125.1 of Chionomys nivalis. Taxonomy (NCBI): domain Eukaryota; kingdom Metazoa; phylum Chordata; class Mammalia; order Rodentia; family Cricetidae; genus Chionomys; species Chionomys nivalis. The sequence goes on from NC_080090.1 coordinate 7,656,781, forward strand.
TAAAAATCAATTCCCTTCAGTATTGCCTTAAAAATGTTAACCTAACTATGAAAATAAGAGACCTCTACAATAAAATTTTTAAATATGGAAGAGATTTTAGTAAGACACTGAAATATGGAAAGACCTCCCATGTTTATGGATCAGCATGCCCAGATCCTTGATAGTCCCATCAAAATCCAAATCTTAAACAGAAATCAAAAACAATCTTAAAATTCCCATGGAAGCACCAAACACACACACACACACGCACACACACACGCACACACACAAATCCTCAGATAGTCAAACCAATCCTGCATGAAAACAAAACAAAACCCCGATATTGAAGATAGTACCTTACTTTACTTAGGTTACAAACCCACAGGAACAGCAATGAAATAAGTAGCGTGGTGCTGCTGTAGCATGGAACAGAATGGAGTAGGAGACTCAGATCAAAACCCACAGCACTGATACTCACCTGAGTTTTAACAAAGGGAAGAAAAGGTGTGTCAGATCAGATAAAGGCATCCTCAGCCAGGTGCAGTGCAACAGGCTTTAAACTCCTCAGAAGGGAGGCAGAAGCAGGCAGATCTGAGTTCAAGGCCAGCCTGGTCTATTCATTTATACAGAATTCCAAGAGAGTCAGAGTTACATAGAGAGATCCTCCTTAAAAAAAAAAAAAAGTATGATGTGAAAAAATGGTGGCGGGAACATTGGGGAAATTGGATATCCATCTACCGAAGAATGAAACCAGACCTTTCATCCTGCATGAAAGTCAACTCCAAGTGGATGAAAGACCTTGATGCCAGACCTGAAAATCTGAAACTCCTAAAGAAAGTATGAATAAAATGCTTTGAGTTACAGGCATAGGCAAAACTTTCTGAAAAGAATCTCAAAGAAGAGCAGTTGTTAGAGAAACGAGTGTGGACATAAAGGATCCCTCTACTAACTAGTCCAGCTGCTATGGAAACCAGTGTGGTAGTTTCTCTAAATAACTAAAAATGGCCCCACAATGAACTCAGCTGTATTATAGCTGGCTATTTATCTTAAGGACTCCAACTTAACACTTTACAGAAATATTTATGTCAGTGTTTATTGTAGCACTGTGCACTTAGGGCACCAACAGAGGAATACATAAGCAAATTTGAGATACATGAATCTGAAATTTTATTCTGTTATGAAAAAGTATGATGTTATGTCATTTGTAAGAGAGTGGATGCAAGTGGAGACAATCAGTAAGTGAATGAAGTCTTAGAAAGATAAATATTTGTGAATCATAGTTTTTTAAAGATAAATAAAATCATATACGTATATAAGACATGAAGTAGAAGCAAAACTAAGGAAACAAAGGGGATTGCTCAAGAGAGGTGGGAAATGTAAGGAGGGGAGGGCGATTTGGTGGTGATTATTCTCAAAGTTATACTTAGATAAAAATATCAGTAAGGGTCAATATACCACATGTAATAAATGTATGACAGTTTAAATATTAATTAAATATTAATGTTTCGAAGGTAAAGAAAATAAAAAAAAGGGAGTTTGGAACAACCCCTGGTTTGAGTGGGCATCAGCTGGAAAGCAGTTGTCTTCTGGGCACTAGGGTTTAGTCCTCAGTACTACACAAAGAAGAAAAATGCCTGTTTCTCAGCATCTGTCCTAGGTAATAAATATACACCTGCATTAGAACACCTCCCTGCATCCCATCAAGTACCTGTCAATTTTGTGCATCAATTATAAAAAGTTTCTGAATTGTTAACAACTTCAGAAAAGTGAATTCTTCAGGAACTGCAGCAGGGAAGAACTTGTGTATCATGGGTGAGGACTTGGGTTTTGTGCACAGCACCAAAATGAGAAATTTTAAAAGTAGAAGAACATTTAAAGGCAAATTAATAGCGCTTTTTGTGATTGAGTGTTGTGGCAGAGCCAGACAATGTTAAATTCCTAATGTGTATTTCGATGTAAGATAGTACATGTATTTAAGTATAGCTAGATCTATAAGCATTTCTGCATGCTTAGATTTCATCAGAAGTTGGGAAACATTTTTCCAAAACAGCTGTGACATTTCTCATTCAGAAAAAGAACAAATGTGAGATGACAAGCTCAGCATCGAGATGACATGCGCAGCCTCTACTCCTGCACATGATGTGGTTGATTTGTTCATTTACAGAGCCATTCTTCTGGAGGTATGCAGTGGGTACCACTGCGATTTTGATGGGCAGTGGGCAGCAGTTTTCTGTTTTAGGGGTTTTTAGTTCCTTTCCATATTCTATTTCTGTCCACACTAAGTTCAGTTCGGAGTTATAGGTAGGTGCTCTGTGCGTTTTATCTCAAGTGTTTAGTCTGCGATGGACAGGGAAGACAAGCGGAAGTCAGCCCACACCATTACTCCTCCAGTTGTCATTGGTGAGGATAGGCAGGATGCCTTGGTAAAGATCTGTTTATGTGGTACAGATGTGATTGCAAGAATGGGCAGAATGCATTGGTAAAGAGCTGTTTACCAGGGCAGATTCACTATTGTTTGAGAATTACTCAAACTGCTTTCTAGTACCTTTACAAATACCACAACTAAAAACAAGCCAGGGAGAAAAGGGTTTGTTTCATCTTAAACTTCAAGGAAACAGTCCATCACTGAGAGAAGCCAGGGCAGGAATGCAAGGCAGGAAAAGAGAAGCAGGAACTGAATCAGAGGTCAAGAAGGATACTCCCACTCAGCTGTGTTTTTAGACACCCCTACATCACATTCAGGGAACTGGGCCCTCCTAAATCAATCCTTAATTAAGGCAATACTTAGACTTGCCTGTTGACAAGTCATATGGAGGCATTTCTTCAGTGAGTTTTCTTCTTTCAAGATAATCCCAGCTTGCATCAAGCTGACAGAAAAGTAGCCAGTGTAGGCTCTTCGGACACAGCAGTAGCAGCTTAATGCAAACTCCTGCGTAGAAGCCATAGTGGGCCAAGATATTTTATGCATGAATCTGGGCATGAAATGAACCCCATGACCACTTCCTAGCGAATGAATCCAGTCTTTTGGCATGATGCTCTTTAGCTTGATAACTGTGAAAGATGGTGGCTATGTGTGGAGGTTGCTGGCTCCAGGGCATTTATCTCTGAGATTCACATAAGAGAAAAGAATGCTCGGGGGAAATTCTTGGTGAAAAAAAGGACATTTTGAAAATTAGTTAAAAAAAAAAAAAGGTTGGAGCCTCAATGTTTTTCAAATGCTTAGAAATATAGTTAAAATAAAACTAGAGAAGAAATACCCAGACTATGCCCTTAAGTAACTTTAATACTAATCAATTCCCCTGCACTTTGTAAACATGTTTATACTGTCCTAAACACAATTCATCCTTAGCACATATGACATTTATGTACACATGCTTTTACTTAAACAGTGCGCCAGAGTTAATTTCCACGCATCCTTGCATTTTGGGGTGAGGGCGTAGTGGTGACTCCCTGAGGGAGCACAAAGTCTGCTGCTAAGGAAGCAGGTGGAATGTGAGTTCAGAAAACGGAAACACTCTGAATCGTCCTCTTTCCTAATGTGGATGTTTATAGATTTGTCCTTAATTGAGCAATTTATCTTACAAACACTTGGAAAACGGTAGTATTTGCATATCGTTACTGATCAAGCTATCTGCCCATTTGTGTCTGTTGGTTTCTCATTGAATCAATCTTGTACACGTCGTCTTCTGAGCTGCTCTGTGAAGAAAGCAGACACCAGACTACTGGGCCAGTATGTAACAGGAACCTTAGGCTAGTCCCGAAAGGCTTGACTTGTCAATCAGTCTACTTTCATTGTTCTTGAAGATTAATAATGGCTTGTTAACAAAACATCCCGGCAGGAGTGAGAGTCAGGTGAGATCACAGCCTCTGACCAACTGATGCCTGGAGGAGGAACTGAATGAGTGAGAATGTTGAGCAGTAGCAAGCAGGGGACCACAGGCAACATGGTACTTGACACAGGCTCCTTAACTGGAAATGTGTACAGACAGAAGAGGGATGGATGAAAAGTTTGCTCAGGGTAGGGTTAAGACCTGGAACGAAAGCCCATGGGCACTGGCAGCCTCTGCTGAAAAGGTAACAGCGCCCAGGGGAAGCCACACTAAGAAACAACTTCAGCTTATTCACCTTAGTTCCCTTGTTGGTAGAGCATACTGCATAGACAAACCCCAGAGATGTCAGAAACGACCTGCGAGGCATTGCTTAAAATTGACCTCTGGATTTCTCCCCACATGCCTGGCTATTATTTATTAAGATGTACTAGGGGCAGGTCTCTAGTGGAAGCAAAAAGGCAAAAGAAGTGGGATTAACTAAAATGCAACAGAAGCCTTAGGTTAACCCAGCCGACTTGACCTGCCAATCAAATCTATTCTCGTTGTTTTTTTTTAAAGAGTGATAATGGTCCGTTAACTGAGCAGGCTGTCAGGTCGAGAGCAACAGGATGAAATCCTGGGCCTTCTGTGACCACCTGACGCTCGCCTGACCCATTTCCTCAGACACTGTGGGGATCAGAATGTTGAGTCTGTGTGGATTCTGGTGATAGTTGCATCTGTATTGAAAACTCGATGTCACCAGGAGCTCTCTTGGTTGTGTCAGACTGTCTACTGGCATGGATGAGCTGCATCTCCTAGAAACTGAATGTCAATAAGACCAAAGCAATTTTGGTTGATTCACAGAAGCAGCTTAAGCATATTCAATCGCACCGATTACATTTGACAGATAGTTACCTTCCCCTGAACTCCGTGGTTAGCAGCTTGGGCATGCTCTTGACAGGGAGCTAGGAGTTGATGCCTAATGTTTATTTCATATTCTGTTTTTTTTTTCCTTCCCTAATACTGCATGTGTGAATCATATTTAAATATATTCTCAGCCAATGTTCTCGTCAGTCCACTCGCTGTCTCAGGACAGAATGGTATAATGATTCGTTTTCACAATTTTAATAAATGTAAAGTGTGCCCTCTGTTTTTAATTTCATTAAATACACCAAACACAGAGGAGTTTTCAGGAAATTTGGGGAGCAGTTGTCACATCGTATAGCAGAAGAAGGCTGAACTGTAAACTTAAATTCTTTCAAATTTGTTATATTATCATAGATACTAGGCAGTAAACTCTCATTTATTGTATATATCACATTCCTTTCTCTTTTTATCAATCATTTAACTTTGCCAGTATTATTTAAATATCTACATCTAGAATTATCCATATCAAGACTATTCTATTATTTAAGATGGTTGTAATTTGAGCCAGATATTCTAAAACATCTTAATTGAAGTATTGAGTGTAACCCCAGTACATTATAAGAGATTGTAAAGCAGCACCCTTTCTAAATATTAACCTGGACCATAATTGAGACTCCTGGGTTTCTGTTGAGAGAGGCATACAGTGATGTGGCAACTCCACTCATTATGATAGTATGTCTCAACTTTTCAGTTTCGTTGAACTCATTTAGCGACTGACTAGAAAAATTCAGGGATGCATAGATCTCATAATCTGAGCCTGATCTCCTCTTCTCTACAAATAATACTGCAAATCCCCAGAATCCCTTCATTTGACCGGCTGAGTGGCAGCAGCATTTGCCTCAGCCTTACCCTGGCTTCAGCGCTATGATTTTAAAGCAAACACATTTTGCTCACAGATTTCAATCTATTCTGGAACCTACGATTTAAGACATCAAACAATTCCAGTGATGTAGTTAGACATTTCACAGAGGAGGAGAACTTAAGCCCTGCATTTCCTGGCATTTCTTGTCTTATTCTTTTAAAACTGACAGTTTTTAAATTTTTGTTTCTCTTTTGCTGACAGCAAATAAAGGCACTGACAGGGAAGAAGCGAGAGGTAAATGCAGTCATTATTATTTTGCCCGCTGATACCTGGGCATCAGGAGGAAAGCTGCCGAGATCCTACAAACTAAATTATTGGCAGTGGTTTAGAAGCACAGGGAAACTGTGCCATGTGAGGGCTGAGGTGGGACAGAGGTCCATTTGGCACATCATTCTTTCTTTCCTAGGCATGGTTAGAGTCTCTAGTGAAGTGAATAGGCTAACTGTGTGTGTTTACTTTCTGTAGCCTTTGCTGTAAATCCTTTCAACATGTAAATTTCTTTTAGAAATTAACAGCTATTATGTAAGTAGAGGAAAGAATGGAAGGTTAAAAAGTTAATGAATATGAGATTAAGAATTTACTTTAATGAAATATGAGATGCAAGATTAAAAGTTAAAATTTGTTTTATTATAATGAGAAAAGTCTTGTGTAGTAAGTTTATCCCTTGCAGAAATGCTTTGTAAGTAATTAAATGGAGAGAACTGTATTCTACTGATAGAAGTATGTCGGACCAACCAGGACCAACAAACGTTTTAATCATAGAAGCACTAATGCATTCTTTTGAAAAATGTTAGAAGCTGGGAGATGGCTCAGTTGGTGAAGTACTTGCTAAATAAATATGGGGACCAGAGTTTGGATCCCCAGGACACATTTAAAAAGCCAGGTATGATGACATATATCTGTAACCCCATTCCTGGGACGATGGAGGCAGAAGCACCTCTGGAGCTCACCGCTCAGCTCATCTTGTGAAACCTCTGAGCTCCAGGTTCACTGAGAGAGCCTGTCTCAGAAAACAAGGTGGAGACTGCTCAAGGAAGAGACACCCAGTATCAAGTTTTAGACTCCACATACATGTGCCTGCATGTATACATACACCTACATGCATAGCTAAACACAACAAACACACAGAAAGAAAGGAAAAGATGCCCATGAGCTATTCTTTCTATATATTGTAGATGAGAGTTGAATTTCAAAATACATGGAGTTTAAAGTATGAGCACCTATTAACTATTTCAGCATTATTTCAAAACAGCTTTGGTACAAATATCACTGATTTTTATATATAGTGGGAATCCTTGGGATTTAACTATGTTTTACACACACACATACACATATACACACATACACATAAATACATGCATACACACAATACTCACACACAGACACAGACACACACACAAACAAGCATGGTTTCATCTAAGATCCTTTTCTTTCTTTATACTAAAAATCCTAGACCTGTGCTTTCTGGTATCTTTTGTTTTATACTGTTCTGACCACTGCTTTTGATGTGTAGGTGATATATACATGCATACACATTATATAATATATGCTATATATAATTTCTTAAGATTAACTCTGATTTGCCTTTTTAATATAATTTCCTTATTCTTGAAAGCATTTAATGAACACCTGTGAGGAGGCCATCGAAAACCTGCCCAGCAACAAAAGGCAAGAGTTATGTCTTATACCTAATGTAAGGGAAGGGAGGGAGAATGGGGAGGAGGGGAACACTCAGGTAGAAATCTCTCTTCAAGTTAAATGTTAAAATAAGGTCCTTTGTGTGTGTCTCTGGTCGCATAGGGCACTAAAGACCCAGTGACACATGTTGGAAGTGTAGCTATAAAATAGATTCTAGTCTTTAAGGATCTATAAAGTGCACTGAGCAGTTAATTGATTTTCTTGTTGTTTGCCAATTGAAGCCTCCATATTGTGAGTATCTACATCATTAATTTGAAAAGCATTCTGGACCACCTGGAGACTACATGTTCTATTAAAAGTATTCTACACCCATAGTTTTCATGCTTACTAATTAGAGAATAATCCACACCTGAAGAAAATTGTCTAACTGCAGTAATGTTGGTCTTCAGTCATCTCCTTTGTAAGGAATCATTTGAAAATAACAACAGAAATCTTGGTGTTGAGGAGCTGAACGTGTCAGGAAAGTTCTTTGCCTTGCACATGTGAGTTCTAAAAAGCCAGATTTGGGCTAATGATGATCTCTTAGAATCCCAGTGCTGGGGACTCGGAGAGAGGTGGACCCCTGGGACTCACTGCTCTTCTAGCCTGGCCAAATCTGTGGAGGCCAAAATAATCCTGCAGTATAAATAGTTCCTAAGGAGTAGTATTCAGACAAAACTGAATACCTCAACTTCAACCCACCTGTACAGTTTCTCTGTGTATTCAAATTTTGGTCAATGTGATGCCGAAATTGTTTGAAAACTTAATCATCTTGAGAAATGTCTAGGAGGTGGGCCTCATGGGAGGGGTGGATACTGGCAGGAGATCTCCTGGAGGGTGTCTTTCATCTCAAGTCCTATACTACCGCTCTGTTTACTTTCTGGCTGCCAGGATGGGAGCTGCTGTGCTGTTCTCTTCATACCATGACAGATTAAAGGCTCCGATTTTGAAGAAAATATATCATTTTTTTCTTGAGTTATTTTGATCAGCTGTTTGGTTATAGCAATGATAAAATTGAATAATACAGATAAATGGAAATTGGTATCAAAGTAGCAGAGTTATCGCTGAGACTGCCTGGCAGGGGGATTCAGACGCGTTGGGAAGAGGTTTATGAGATGAATATTAAAGAGTTAGGAAAAGCTTAGGATGCTGTAGGGGTGCTTCTGGCAAGAGCCCAGAAGGCCAGTAGTCCCATAGAAAAGCTGACTCAAAAGGCCAGGTGCAGGACATGGACTCAAGGCCATTCATGTTACATCCTGGCAAAGAATTGCCTTCCATTGTGTCCACGCTATAAAACTCTGGGCAACTGAGTTTACAGGTGATGGACTAGTTACTTGGGATTTTCCAGGCAGTTCACTTGCTGCTGTGAACACTTACGTCTGGTTGTTTTATCTAAGTTTACAATGAATTGTGAACAAAATTAGAGACAGTGTGCTGGGAATGACCAAGCACTTCCAGAATATACTTCAGACCCACTTCACAGAGGGAATACATGCCTGATATAATAAACCTTGTCAGAAGTCTAGGATATCATAGGTCCTTTGAGGGCATCTACTACTGAGATTTTCCCAAAATGGAGGAGTAGTAAAACTTCTTTTACTATTGCTTGCACCAATAGATAAGGCTATGCTCAGCCTTAAAAGGAAAAGCCTCTGTAGCAGTGGGACTCAGTCAAAGCAGAGACTACCAACTGGTCAAAGGGCTGAGAGCAAGGGGCTCAGTCCTCACTGGAGTATCTATAGCGCTTACTACAAGACCCAGGAACATTGTGGAAGAAGGGGCAGACAGAATGTAAGAGTAGGGGATGGGGAGGACAAATATGGAGTACTCTCTTCCAGGAATGGAATGGTCACTGCAATCATGACACACAGCAGCGGTGCTCACTTGTGGGAGACCCTGCACATGACATCAAGAGGTGAGCGTGGGAGTGAGAATAGTAGTGAATAAAGTGATTGGCAGGAATGGGGAGGGGATAAGAGAAAGTAATCAGCGTCCTCTGTATCTAAATACACAGTTATAACTACAGTCATTAGAGAGGAACCAGTGTACTACAAAATTAGTGTAAGTGGAGACTGTGATTTTTTTCCCAGCCACCCAGATCCAAATAATCATATAGAAACTATACTCATTATAACACTGTTTGGCCAACAGCTTAGGTATGTTTCTAGCTAGCATTTATATCTTAAATTAACCCATTTCTATTATTTTATATTTTACCAAAAGGCTTATGGTTTTTTTTTAACCTCACATCTTGTTTCTTAGGTAGCTACATGGTGTCTTCATGACTCTGCCTTCTTTCTCCCTGTATTCAGTTTAGTTTTTCCACCTAGCTGTATTCTGCCCTGCCATAGGACAAAGTAGCTTTTTTTTTTTTTAAAAAAAATTAACCAATGGTAATAAAATGTATTTATAGCATACAGAGAGGAATCCCACATCAGGTTAGAGTAAGTATGGGAATATTAAATGGAAGATAGTGTAGTGGGAGCTGCGGGCCTCTTCCCACAGCCCGGCTCCCGCATGATTAGCTTTATACCCGAAATAACAACACACGCATTGTGTAGCACCCCAAGGTGTGCTTACCGGGAAGATTCTAGCCTACGTCCATCCTGGGTCAGAGCTTCATCGTGTCTGCTCTGGAGAGGAGAGCATGGCGTCTGTCTCTCAGAGGAGCTGCCCTGCATCTGAGCTCACTTCCTCTTCCTCCCAGCATTCTATTCTGTTTACTCCACCCACCTAAAGGCTGGCCAATCAAATGGGCCAAGACAGTTTCTTTATTAGCCAATGACCTTCCATCATTTCCCCTTTTCTGTTTAAACAACAAAAAAAGGAAGGCTTTAACTTTAACATAGCAAAATTACATATAACAAAACAGTTGTCAAGCAAGAATTACAGTTACAATATTTATATCTATTTTATCTTTCATCATAACAATGGAAAACTATAACTATCTATTCTTCAACTCCATCAAAGACTCCAGAAGAATACAATATTATCTAAGCAAACAAAAAGTAAGCAACTTCTAAACTCTAGAAATGACAGAGACATCTTGCTGCCTGGACAGTCATGCAAAGTTCCTCTGTACCGTTGGGGCATCAATCTTCAGCCTTCAGGCCCATAGTATCCAGCAGACTTTTCCATGAAGCAGGAAATTTCAAAGGCAGTTCAGTCACTATCTGCTGTGTCCTACAGAATGTCTCGCAGACTCTTTCATAAATCAGGAACCCCGAAAGATCATCTCACCTTTAGGCAAGTTCAGCAGTCCTCTCTCTGCAGGTTCTTTGTGTCCAGTTTATGCAATAGTCCAGGCAAGAGCAGTTTCTTGCCCAAATGGCTATCAAACTCCATAAGATGCCTCTTCGATGCCCATCTTCTTCTTGAAGTAGATTGGTGCTGCCAGGAGCAGAGTGTCTCATTGTCATGAAAAACCCTAAGTTATTAAAACATTTAAAATACCATATTCTCTAGCCTTTGAAAGATATGATGAATGCCTATCTGAAATATATGCATGCACATCTAGAAAATCTAACTAACATGACTACAAACTTGACTATTGTTGATAATTATCCATGAACAACCTATAGGCATTACATTTTTAAGTGAACTACACAATCACAATACCTTAATCAATATCAGAAATACATATACATATAATAAAATTGACCTTAAATTAATATCAGTAAACGAAGATTCAATGCAAATTATTCACATCTATATCATTTCCCCCTTTAAATGTAAAAGAACATTTATAAATAATATATGGGAACATGGGCGCAGTTTTTTCTCTCCAAACTGCTTCCTGCTGAATGGGGGCGCTGTTATTCTGGTCTTTTATGGGATAACCTGTCTGCTAGGTTCATCTCAGTTGGCAGTTGAGCGAAGCAATTTTTTAAGGGTGTTCGCAGCAACCTTTCAGGAGTGTGTGGTCCATCATATCATACCATATTGGGATTGAAGGAGCAATCCATAGAGTCTCATCCTCTGTGAAAACAAAAGAAGAATCTCTTTTCCAAAGTATCATATCCTTAGATTCAAATTCTGAAGTCAAGGTATTTTGAAAATATCTATCTTGGATTAGTTCAGCAGCATTTATAAACAAATATCTTTTAGCATCGGTTGCTCTTTCCTCAGCATTCAAACAATTCAAAGAGAGCACAATAGCATACAGTATCAGGATTCTCTGTGTATTTTCCATCTTTGTGCGGCTTTATTTTAACCTCTATTTTGTTTACTTTTACTTTTATATTTTCTGTATATCTTCATCCTAGAATAACTCTTTAGACCAGGCTGTCCTTGAACTCTCAGAGATCCCTCTGTCTCTGCCTCCCAGGCACGCAGGCATTGGGATTAAAGGCCTGTGCTACCACACCTTGAAGTCACAGAGGTCAATCTCCCTCTGCCTCCAAAGTGTTGGGATTAAAGGTGTGTACTACCACACCCAACTACTCTCTTTCTTCCTTATTTTTTTTAAGAACTTTAACATTTAGCCTGCATATATTTTTAAGTACACTGTAAATCATTTAAAGGTTTTCTTTGTCTTTGAATATCTCTTTACTGTATCTCTCTCTTTTTCTGACCACACGAGCCTTTAAATTACTGAGCAATATGGCTAGGATTAAAGCCGTGGCTTTGCCGGCTAGATCCAGCCCATTCCTTAGCTTTCCAGCCTCATGGCGGAGGTACCGGCTGTAGCCATGTTTATCACCTCTGTGGCGTTTCAAGGTCCTTGCCAACAAGCAAACTGCAACAGTTATTAAGCAACACTCAAAAAGCTCCATAGTCAGGACCGCCTGCTTGAAAGAGTAAGAGTTTGCCCTGGCAGGACAGCCCAGTGAGCCGGCATTTTTAAAAGGCGCAGCTTTTTTCCTGCTATGGCTGAAAACAAACAAACATACAGCCAGCTTTTATCAATACCATTTAAGTGTTTCATGGCAGGACCTCTTAATGAGCTGCAGGATTTTGCAGCTGAAGCTGAGTCAGGAAGCCTCTCTTAGATGAGAGCGCTTGCTTGCCTCTAGCAAGCAGAGCAGACCCAAGAAATTGCTGCTAAGAAGAGAAACATGTTTTACTCTATTCTTTCCCAAGCTTTCTCAGGCTTTCTGTAGATTCAGTGCCCCACGTTGGGCGCCATCTGTAGTGGGAGCTGCGGGCCTCTTCCCACAGCCCGGCTCCCACATGGTTAGCTTTATACCCGAAATAACAACACACGCATTGTGTAGCACCCCAAGGTGTGCTTACCGGGAAGATTCTAGCCTACGTCCATCCTGGGTCAGAGCTTCATCGTGTCTGCTCTGGAGAGGAGAGCATGGCGTCTGTCTCTCAGAGGAGCTGCCCTGCATCTGAGCTCACTTCCTCTTCCTCCCGGCATTCTATTCTGTTTACTCCACTCACCTAAAGGCTGGCCAATCAAATGGGCCAAGACAGTTTCTTTATTAGCCAATGACCTTCCTCCATCAAGATAGTGCCAAGCCTCTGCCCTACATGCCATATAGTGTGACAAAAGAATAAAATTGGGATCTGCCACTGACCCCAACTGTCAAACAGATGTACCAGTATCTCATCAAAACCTGTGACAAGATCTTAGGACCCTGAGAGGTTGAGATTGTCTTGAGGGTAGAATGGCCCAGCCTCCCTTGGGCTGACCTCTTATAAGTAGCTTCTGAATCCCTGCCCCATTCAGAGAGCTGAGCAGCTGATGCCATGTACTGCTGGCTTCTCTGTTAGGTATGTCTTGTCTGACCTTGTCCATCATTGTATCACTTCTTTAGAGTATTTGAAAAGTGTTTCATTAGAGATTGCATCCATTTTGTTCTTAATCCTACTGTCTTCCACCTGGCCTACAAGAGACAACCTCTGGAATACCACTTTTGGTTATTCTTACAGAGATTAGGTGAAAATGGCAAGGATGGAAAGTTGATTATCAAGTTGTAAATCAGGGGCTGTATATTTGTCTAGGGACCTTTGTTCCCACTCTGTAAAGCTTGTGGCCCAAACTCTATGCTTCTATCAAGATGACCTGCTGCATCATGGGATCCAAGTCAATGACTCAATGCCCTAATCCTTCCTTTTATAGATTATCATCCACTCAATGACCACACATTTCCATTTTTTTCTAAAGTCATTCAGTCATAATCCGAGCTCTCTTTCTGAAGATATACCCACTCCTAAAACAGCTTTTGGCTGTGGACAGATTTTGAGCCTGGAGGCCCTGTGCTGTCTTGGGATCTCTGGTTTGCAGTGAATTCAATAACCCCTGGTTTTCATTTATTTTCCTTTCTCTTGTTTTTTAACTTTACAGATCCATCCTCAGAGCATTCAGATGGCTGCCTTCTGAATTCTCATGCACAGCCTTCAGAATAATGGATAGCAGTGGCCAGGTACACAGGCTGAGGACAGTATAAATTAGTAATTTCCACATGGCACTCTCCTCTCAGAGCACGAATAGGGTAAATTTCAGAGGTGGCAGTTGTTGACTCTAAGAGTCTGCCTACTCTGTTTGGGGTGCCTATTGACAGACTGCCTTCAGCTTTCAGAAAAGGTGTGACTCCAGCAGAGTCGGACCAAAGAGTGCACTGCAGTGTCTGACCCTTGGGTTCTTGTTAACACAAGGAATTATTTTTTATTGTCTTTCATCTGTTGAACCACATAATTTGTTTTGTGATTCTTACCCCACCTTGTGCAAGTAATTTGAAAGATACTAAGTTTGGTCTTAATATACTAATAAGTATTTTTAAATTGACATAGAAAAATAACAAGACTGTATTTTCTCAATTCATAAATTTCATACAATATGCTATGATCTCCCACACAGCCAGCGAGTTACCACACCTTTAAACATAGCCCATTCCCTGCCCACTTTCTTTCTCCATCTCATCTCTGTAGTCTTGTGCTTGTTGAATAATTGGGATTAGTCCACTGTACACTGATGGAATCCTTATATAAGAGTTATTTTATAGAAATATCATGAAATATTTTGTTATTATTTATTTGTTTATTGTAAGTAGATGCATGTGTATTGTATGCAGTTGCATGTATGTTGGAGTGGGAGATGCTTCAGAAAGTATGCAGAGAGGATGACTTATAGGCATAGGTTCTCTCCTGGCATCACAGTGGTCCCTAGTATGAAATCTAATTCTTGGTTGAGGTTTGAAGGCAAGTGTCTTTCCTTGCTTGAACATCTTGCTGTCTGTGTAGCCCCTGTAACTGCTATTTTAAAAATCAAGATAGTGAAGTAGACTCAACACTTACTGTCCTCTTTATGGGTTTACACAAGTAATTTCTTAAAGTAATTTTAACTCATTTTTGGTGAAACTGCTGTCATTTGCTTCAATGGAGTGTGGGTGGTGATTGACCTTTGAATGTTTGCATAGTTGAGAATAGATTTCAAATGTTCAGCTGCAAATTATGTCTTGTAGTAATGCCATTATTTTATTTCCTTTCTTTTTTGAGCTTTTGATGTACTCTTATTTTCATGAAGAAAATATGAGATCAGCTTTTGAACTACTTTTTTTCTGAGGTGTGTGTGTTTTTATGTGTATGTATGTGGTGTATATGTGCGTGTATGATTCTTAAATGTTTCTTTATTCTTAAAAATTCTAGTGTGAACAGTCCACGCCTTGGTATTAATTATATTTGTTTCATGGGAATATGGTTAATGTTGTAGTTCGCTGAATATTTAGCCTCTCTCTCATCACTAAGTTCTGATTTCTAACTTTCTGAGTTTTCTTTGCTGCTCTCTGTATGCCCATGTAGTCCCTCCCTGGGCTTGAGAAAGGAGAAAAAAGAAGAAGCATTTATGGACAGACCTCAAGAGTGCTGCAATACTTAAGAGAAACTGTAGTCACTTCTTAAAGGTTATCAGATATTTGTTTTTATTCTAGTGAAAAGGCTTTACATTTATAACTAGATTAGACATTGATCAACACTTCTGTGAGGAATGAAAAGAATAAAATTGTACCTCATTTTTAACATGGTTGTTTTATGCCAGTGTGTGTGTGTGTGTGTGTGTGTGTGTGTGTCTGTCTGTCTGTCTGTCTGTGTATTTGTGTCTGTCTGTATGTCAGTGTGTGTGTGTGTGGTGTATACAATGCTCTGATGTTTACATGGAAGTTAGAGGACAATTTGTAGAAGTCTGCTCTGTTCTTCCACCGTGTACTTTCCAAGAATCCAACTCAGATGACCAGTCTTAGTGTCCCACAGCCTTACCCACTGAACCATCCCACCAGTTTCAATATCCTAGACTAGTCTCAGACTCCTTGTGTAACCAATGCTGACCTTGAGCTTAGAAGGATTTATTTATCATTTTATACATATGAACATTTTGCTTACATGTATATTTGTGCACCAAGTCCATGCTATTGGGTGTCAGAAGAGGGCACTGCAGCCCCTGAACCTGGAATTAAGAGTGGTTGTGATCTCTCATGTGGGTGCTGGGAAGTGAAGCCAGGTCCTCTGGAAGAGCAACAAATACTCTTAACCCCTGAATGATCTCCTTAGTCCTGCCCTTAACATTTTGATCCTTTTGTGTGAATGTGCCCAGTGCTGAGATTATAGGTGTGCATCACAACTCCATGATTATGCAGAGCTTTCTGCAGGCCAGGCAAGTACTCTTTCACCCGAGAAACAGCCCCAGCCCTACTTTTTCTTATTAAAGGTAGTTTGTGTATGTAGAAAGCAAATGAAATGAGACTGATAAAGGAAGTCATTACTCAAAGCATAAATGGATAAAACCCTCTCTCTACAGTAACACTGATGGGACATTCAAATTCAGGAGACTGTGGGAGACATTTCTCTTCCAAGTCACCACACTCTGTGTATGTGTGTGTGTGTGTGTGTGTGTGTGTGTATGTGTGTATTCAGGCTGGGGGATTAATAAGGAGAGATGGGAAACCCTAAATAAATAGAAAATAGAAAAATAGTATGCAAAGAAATAAAACAGAAAAGTATGATAAAAAAAAGTTAATAGGTGATAATTTAGGTCTGTGTGGGTATCACAGGGCTCCCTGGGAACATAGTAGTTAAGCCGAGGATTGTATGACAACATAGTCAGTTAAACCCACATCTTTCAATACCCACAGTTCAGGGGGAAAAAGCTCTCCTAAAATTAATGTAAATTCTAGCCCTGGGGTGAATTTGTGGAAGGTAGTAAGCTACTGCATTAGCCTAATTATATTTCTGTGGGCAGGAAGTTAATACTAATTTATTAATATCCATTGTTGGAGGAATTAGGAGGCATGCTTAGCTAGAAGCATCCTGGGGAGACAATAGGTACTATACTGGTCTTTTTTTGTTAGATACTGTAGCCATGGTAATACTCAACCTCACCTTTGAATCCTTTCACCCTCTAATACCTCCCTTCATTCATGATTCATTTTTAAACAATTACCAAAACACTTGTAAGCTCATTACTTTTCCCTTCTAATAAGCAAAATCAACAAATAAATGTTTTTTTTCTGCCAAGAATTTTTATCTGGCCCTTACATATCTGAGGTCTCTCAGGCTTTGTGGACATCCAAAATGTCCCAACATCAGTTATACCAAGTCAGTCTCCACATAGCTTCCAACAGTGCTGGTTACCAGGGAAAGGTAGCTTGTGACAAAGACTTGGAATACATATGGATTATAAATGAATATATATATATATCATGTATTAAATATTATGACATGTATTTTATATATTTTATACTTTTTCAGAGTACCAGTCAAATTTAGGAACCCAATTCCACTATGAATATGAATTCCATAAGACAAGAAAAACATTTATTTTGTCCAAATCAGTGACATGATATAGAGGGTTTTTACCCCATTTGAGAGTAGAAGATAGGATACACTGAATATTTCTACATTTTTAATGTAGGCTGGCCCTTTAAGGAACTAGAGAGATGGTTCGGTGGCTAAGAGTGTTTGCAGTTCTTCTAGAGGATATAGATATAGTTCCAAATACCCAAATAGGGTGGCTCACAACTGCCTGTACTCAGAGATTCATGGGGGTAGAATACTTTCTTCGGGTCTCTCTAAACACCTGCACACACACACACACACACACACACACACACACACACACACACTTAAAAAGTTTTAATGAATAACCATTTAATGACTTCTATTTTCTTTTCTGTATATCATTCAAGTTAAATTGCATGTATTTTCTTCTCCATTACAGAGTGAGACAAGACTCTTTAGACATAAACTGTCTTACCTACTTTAGGACAGAGAAGACCTCTGTAGGCAGAGTTTCACTGTCCCTGCAGCTACAACCCAAATAAGCCCAAGATTCTCATTATTAATTATAAATGCTCAGCTGGTTACTCAGGCTTATTACTTACTAGTTCTCATAACTTAACTAATTTTTCATTAATCTACATAGTGACACATGATTCATGGCTTTACCTATCCTCCAGGATGTCTTGTTTCCTGGGAACGCCACTGACTACACCCTTCTTCTTCCCAGCATTCTCAGTTTGGCTGTCCTATTTATGCTTCCTGCCTGGTTACAGGCCAATCAGCTTTTTATTAACAATGGGATTAGCATATTTTCACAGTGTGCAGGATTATTTCGCAGAATTTTCCCCCTTTTTTTGTCTAAATAAAAAGGAAAGTTTTAAGGTTAGCATAATAACTATATATAACAAAAGCAATTATCAAGTAAGACTTACAGTTATAATATCTAGTCCATTTGTATTTGGCAAATTTAGAGAAATAATCTATTATCTATCTTAGCTTTGTTATTCTAAAGTTTTATACCTAATTGAACTTTTATCATAATTATGGAAAATTTTAAGTAGTCTTTTTAACTTTATCCTGTATTCAACCCTGTCAAAGACCCCAAAAGACTGAAATGTTACCTAATGACAGGGACATCTGACTGCCTGCCTGTACAGTCACCCTAGGTTTCTCTGTAATGTTGAGGCATCCATCTTTAACCTACAGGCCTAATATATTTAACAAACATTTCTGAGAAGCAGGGAATTTTGAAGGACTCTTATACCTTGTCTTGGCAAAGTTTGGCGGTGCCTGTTTTTGCATTTTGTTGGTCCAGTTTGGACAGTATAGTGTCAGTAATTAAGACAAGGGTAGTGGGCAGTTTCTTTGCCCAAATGGCTAGATTTTTGCCATAAAGAAAGCAAACTCCAACAGAAGCATACATACAGTATAACAAAATTAACTTTAAATTTTTATCAATAAACCAAAATCCATACCAATGTAAAATAGTTTGAAATTGATAGTTTATTAGTTTAAAAGTAGATTTCAATAACCTACCCATTTATTCTATCATATATGCCCTGATTTTCATTTTCACAAAGAGATCTTTGAATCTAGTCTCCTTTTTCCAGTTTTTTTCCTGACCATTCCCAATACTTATCTGTAAACAACCTTCCTTAAATGATAACAAACATCTATAATCCATCTTTTGGGGATGTGGGCATCTCTCTAGACTAATTCCTGTTGTTTGGGAGCATTGGCATTTGGGGGGAAAACTTTGAGGAAAACAGAATGATTGTTACCTCTTGACTGGAGTAATCTGTGAGACTGGATCATCTCAGTTAGCCACCTTGAAACTGTTTTGAATGTAGAACTCTGAGGAACCTACAACAAAGATGTTCTGAGATATTGGATCTTCTGGGCCATGTGTTTTCATTGGTGCCTCATCTCCCAGTTCTGAAAATATATAAAATTTAAAGGTAACATATATATATATATATATATATCTGTGTTAATACAAGTATAGGCTATATATTGTACTCAAATCAACCAAAGATGGATGATTTTTTTAAGTGCTTGAGTAGGTAAAATATGTATCATGTGCCTTGTACTTCCTTTAGGCTTGTTTCTTTACATTTGTAGCCAGGATTTTTAGGGGGTCTTTCTCCACCAATCCTAACAATCTTTTACTGTGAACAAATCCACAGCTTTTTATTTTCTGGGAAAATAAAAGCAGAATCCTTTCGCCAAAGTAACATATCTTGTGGTTTCCATTTCAAACAAGGGTCACTTTGAAACCACATTCCCCATTCTAGAATGCCTTTAAGAATTCAACAATTCAGTTGAATCATCAAGTTTCATGATGCATGTAGCTGAAATAGGTTAAAGGGATTTGTCGGCTTCCTTTGACTTGAAATAGCTTCATTTAGTTAATGAGACATAGTCTAAACAAACTTTTCTCATAATACCTTTGGAGCCAACTAATACTAACTTGAGTCAGAATGGGTAGATTGGTACCTATGGAGAAGTACACATGAAAGAAATGGTGGGTACACATAAGAATAGTTGAAGAAAAAAGGAAGCAAAGAAATTGGGAAGATGACTCGGTGGCTGGAGGACTTTCTCAGGATGCACGAAGAACTGAATTCAAACACTCAGAGCTCCAGCTAAGTGAAGCATGGAGGTGTGTGCCTGTAATATCTGGACTCCCATAGGTAGGATGGGAGGCAAAGACAGGACAAGTCTTGGACGCTCAGGGGCCTTGTCTCTAACAAGACGAAAGGCAAGAACAGACACTTCATGTTGTCCACCGACTTCCATATTCACACCATAGCACAAACACACATACACAGAAAGATTAAAAAACAAAATGAAAGATACAGAAAGAGAGGGAAGGGAGGGATGAAGGGGTAGGGAAAATAAGGGAGGGAGTAAAGCAAGGCTGGGCACAAAGGAAGGGAAGGGATGAAGAGAGAAGGGAAACTTAGTAAGGGTCTAGGGGTCTAGTCTAGAAATTTCAGGCTTTGATAGGGTAACATGCTAGTTAAGCCTTTCCCCTCACTTGACAAAAGTAAGTGCTATTTGAGGTGTATCATTTGAGAAAATGCCACTAACTAGTTGCCTGTAGGCAAGTCTGTAGGACATTTTCTTATCTATTGATAAATGTCAGATGGTGTCCACTGTGAATGTGTGTAGTGGGAGCTGCGGGCTGCGTTCCTGCTGCCCCAGCTTCCGGCTGCCTGGCTAGCTTATGCCCCGAAATAACAACACACAAACTGTATTCTTTTAAACACTGGTTGGCCCATTATATCTAGCCTCTTCTCGGCTAACTCTTGCACCCGGACTAGCCCATTTCTAATAATGTGTGTAGCACCCCACGGTGCGCTTACCGGGAAGATTCTAGCCTATGTCCATCCTGGGTCGGAGCTTCATCACGTCTGCCCCAGAGAGGAGAACTATTGAGTCTGAGCTCACTTCCTCTTCCTCCCAGCATTCTGTTCTGTTTACTCCACCCACCTATGTTTTAACCTATGAAGGTCAAGCAGCTTCTTTATTTTTTAACCAATGACCTTCCTCCATCAAATGTGCCAACCTTAGGCTGGTGAATTTGGATATATATAAGAAACAGGCTGAGCAAGCCATGGCAGAAGCAACACAGTAAGCAGCATCCCTCCATGGCCTCTTTTTCTCTTTCTGCTTCTAGGTTCCTGACTTGAGCTCCCTCCTTAATTTCCCTTCAAGATAGACTGTAAGTTGTAAGAAGAAATAAACCCTTTTTTCATGAATTTGCTATTAGTCATGATATTTAGCATAGGAATGGAAAAGGAACTAATTTGGTAGTGTTTGGAAAGTCTTTGCTAAATGAGTATTTGAAGAAATACCTGAAAAAGTAGTTGAATGGCACAAGAATGTCCTAGTTAGAGGTGAGGAGCAGAGGCAGGACAGCTGGCTTGTTAACGCCTTTGTAATTTTGTGTTGTGGTTGCTTGCTCAGAGTGTCAGAGAACCCTTGTTTCTAGATACCCCATATCAGTAAAGGGAGCTGCAATTTCTTGGAGAAATAGCTGACTTTAGAACTAAGGTGGGAAAGTAGGGACATGGAAACAGACACGGATAACCGTTTTATGCGAGAAAGCAAGAACATACATGACGTGTGGACCTAGAATCCAGTGGGGAATGTCAGTATGACACACAATTCAGGACCTCTACTGTGCAAACACCAATTCCCATACATGGATTATGTATTGGAGTCAGGCCTGGTAGTAAGGTCTGTCATGCCAGTTACTTAAGAGGCTGAGACAGGGAGATTGAAAATTTGCAGTCAACTTGAACAACTTAATGCAACCCTGTTATAAAATATAAGGAAGGAGAAGTAAAGACAGAGCTCTGGAGTAAATTACTTGTCCACTGTGTATTTGACCCTGGGTTCAAACTAGAGCACCACCAACATCACACTGCGAGTGTGGGGTTTGAATAAAAAGGACCCCCATAGACTCATATATTTGAATGCTTAGTCATCAGGGGAGGGATTATAAAATTTAGGAGGTGTGGCTTTGGAGTAGGTGTGGTTTTATTGGAGGAAGTGTATGCCTTCCTCCACAGGCTTGTGGATCACAACGTAGCTCTCACAACTGTTCCTGCGCCACACTTGTCACCATGCTCCCCGTTGTCATGGTAGTGGATTGACCTCCTGAAGCTGTAGGCAAGCCCCCAACTAAACGCCTTGCTTTATAAGAGTTGTCATGGTCATGGTGTCTCTTCGCATCAATAGAGTGGTTACTAAGTCAGAGGTAATGTACTATACCTGACTAATAATAGATTTAAAAATTTATGAAGATGAATATAAATTTACACCTTGATGTGTTTGAAGGGGAGACTGATCATATATTCTGTCTATTCACCAGATGCTTATTGTAGCAGGGAGAACTAATTTTGCAGTAGAGAAGCTGAGGAGAGGGTTCGCTAATGCAAAAGTGAGAACCAATTCTGTTAGTATGAAAGCAGCAGAAGCAAGGCTTCTTTCATACTATAGGAAGGCCAGCATGTCATACAGACACACATGAGTATACACACACTCATATGTACACTGTGGGGCTCAAATGGAGAAGCTACCACCTTCCATGATGTGGTAACTGTGAACCTCGTGAATAGGTCAAGGAACTTGTCCCGCTCAAAGAAAGACCAAGACCATAGCAGTTAAGCACAACTTTTATTATGGACTGGGTTTGGTTCCTCTAATGGATGTTTTAGGGAAACTAGAAACCTCCCTAAACAAAACAAACAAACAAAAATAACAAAAACAAGAAAGCAAACTATGAAGGTAATATTTGAGAGATGTGACTGCCAGTGTTCTTATTTTGATGGTTCTATTTTGCTTTTATTGTAACAATACAAACTACAGGATCTAGGAGAGATGGACCATTATGTCATATACTTAATTTCAAATTGATCAGAAAAAATCATATTTTGATAATTTTCCTGTAATTTTGAACAAACATCATATTTTTATAAAGTAATACAAGAGACAGACTGCTAGTTAGTTTGAGTCACCAATTAAGAGACACCAGAGAGGAAGAGTAGAGAACTCATCAGAAGAAAGTGTCTAGTATAAGGAAGGTAAGAAGAGAGATGGGTTGTTAGAGGAGGCTTCCAGAATAGTGTCCCTATATCTATCGTCTTTGGCCCTAAGTACCCTGTTCATGTTTATCACTCTACATTTACTGCCTTTCATGGATGTGTTTTTCAACTCCTGTTTCCGTTGAAGGAGGAGAAGATCCTGAAGCAGGCCCCAGTGGCTTGAATTCCCCTTATGTACATTAATTTAGCAGATCACAATGAGTTTACTAAATATTCAAGCAGAAACAGGACCACTTTCAAATCAGCCACTGGTTAGTAATAGAGTAAGCATAGACTGTTCAAAACAGCCCAATGCCAATGTAACTGCACACACATGTGGAGGTGTTAGCCCCTGTGGGAAGATACCTGTGGTCAGAGTCCTCATTCCCTCTTAGAGCTACAGAGGAAAGATTATCCAAGGCTATTCTTTCCACATGCTGACTGGTCTTAAGTGGCAGATTATAACTTGCTGTTTCAAACCAGCTCTGGGACCAGCTTGAATGGCTTTGTTTATTGTTGCTTTCAATTCTCTGGGACTGATTTTTGTTTTCTTTAGCATGAGAATGGTGACAAGATTACCTTGGGTGACTGTAAAGATACAGGAATGAATGAATACACATGCTATTTTTAGATCAATGCCTGCAATATATACTTCTTTTAAATAAATGGTATCGTCAATGTTACCCGCATTTATAATGCTGACATTTATAAGTGCTTGACAAAGGACTTTAAATGGTATAATATCTGATATATATGCTTTTAATAATCCTAACGATTCAGGCAAATATCCATAAGGAACCAACTTGATCACAACACAGACACTATCTTGTTCTTGAGCCAGTGAGATGCCCTTATCCATAAACTGGAAACTAGCTGATGATGAAAGTTAGAGAAAAAAATCCAATAAAATGAGTTAGAAAAACTCACTTAGGTTTAAAATGGCAAGCAGTTGGGGTGGGATTTCATGTGCTCTCAGAGAAGGGAATGTAACATACGTGAGATATTTAAAAATAACTTTATGGAGTTTTGGGGACAAAGTGTCTTATGCTTAAGAAATACAGGCGGTATTGTGGAATCTTTTATGTAAATCTGTTTTTTTTTTCCCACTTAGAAATAGATGTATCTATTTTAGGGCAATTTCTATTTCAGAAAGCCTCAGACTGGTTTTTCCTCCATCGAGTTGTTTTTAATTCTGGTTCATGCCACGGTGGTTTGCTTTCCGATTGAATTCCTTAACACTCAAAATGGCTTTCAGTGTATTTGTATAATCAATTATCTTTTGAAGGTGAATTTGAATTTGGTTGTGTTGCCAAACACTTCACGTTAGATCTGTTTAAAAGGTGTTATTCTAGGGCTGAGGAAATGGCTCAGTAGCTCTGCTCCTGCAGGAGGACCTGGGTTAAGTTCCCAGCTTCCACAAGGAGGCTCACAATTGTCTGTAACTCTAGTTCCAGGGGCTCTGACTCTCCTGACCTTGAGGGCACTAGGCACACAAGTGATGCACATGCTTGCAGAAAAGCCACATTCATGCTCACATAATAAAATAAAATCTTTTTAAAAGGTGGTTTTGAAAATGCTTCAGATGGTTTGACTTGAAGAGGAGACAAGTTGAGATAAGGAAAGTGGCCCTTTCTGGGATGCTTGCAACATTTTCTAAGTAAATGCCCAAATGCATGCTGTATGCTCACACAAGCCCTCTAAGGCACCTTCCCACAGGAATTCCTTCAAAATACAGTAATGCATTTACTACACTAAAATTTAGTATTTAAGTTCAAAGAAGCTGATGTCATTTATAGAGATCAAAACATCTAATAGATTAAAAGTATTGTTATCACATATAGTCTGCTGAAAGAGTGGTGTGTAGGTAGTATTTCTTGCATATCAGTGTTGTATTCTAGATGAATTTAATGTCTTTTGCCTTTAGTAATTACTCACTAATATGTGAATTTCTTTTTTTGAAAAAAATTTTTGAACATGTATTTGTGTATATATTGTTGTGTCTATATGTTCAGTGTTGTAGAATAGAATGATTAAGTATGTAAAGATGTGTGACATTTGTTTGTGTTGCAGAATAATTGCTTAATTATGTAAAGATGTGTTACTATTTCACCTTGTCTGCCTAAGGTACCTGATTAGTCTAATAAAAAGCTGAACAGCCAAAAACTAGGCAGAGGGAGGGGTAGGAGGGATAGCTCCAAATTAAACATAGCTCTCAGCCAAGCCTATAGGTCATAAAGCTTGTCTCTCACAACCCAAGGGTGGAGTCAGCCACCAGCACAAAGCTGTGCAGCGAGTTTAAGGTTTGACTCAAGACAATGTTACAGGTGCATGGTGAAGCAGGTCCAGACAGAAGAAAACTGTAAATAGTTTTCAGTGTGTTTAAATGTTTAAGGAAGAAAAGAAAATGGGTACAGACAGTCATAGGAAAAATAGATAGTAAAAATAATAAAGTCTTTAAAGAGAAAATAATATAAAGAAAAAAGCCACATAAAAAAAGGAAATGCACAGGTAGTCTGAACACTGTATGGTGTTGTGTTGACTTTGAATTTTTTGAATGCTTATGACAGCTATTGAGAGACATGGGATTATAAAAGGGACTGCTGAATTAAACCAGCCTAGATACTTTAGAGATGTCTTAACTTTAAAATGAAGGTCAGAAAATGTATTGCATAGGGGGAAAGGTTGTGATTTTATTTCTACCAGGGAAAAAAAGGTTGCAGATTCCTTCAAGGTTAAAAGAGATCCTGTTTGATCAGCGGAGACCTCCTGAAAATCTTGGCTACAGACTTAAAAAAATAAACCAAGAAAAACTATAAGACATGTGATATATATTCTGATCCCTCTGCATGAGAACAGTTCTGAGACTGGACAACAAATGTTACAACTAGTTTTCCCAGGACTTGATAATTATCTCAATTTTCACGGGGTCTCCTAGGATCCTGTCACCCCCAGATAGCAGGAAGTAGTCTAGAGAACACAATGCCCACATTCCCAACTGAGGTCCATGACTCTGCAGTATGATTGATTTGCTTTGGTTTTTGTTAATGCTTCCTATCTACTGCAAAGGAAAGTTTCCTTGAGGAAGAGTGAGGATAAAAGGACAATTAGAAGACATCCTTAGAGATTATGCTGGGTGTAGGTTCTCGTCCAAGATCCACGACTTCACTAGCCCTAAGTGGTTGTTAGGTTTCCAGTCCCAGGCATGGTCTCCCTCCTGTTGAGTGAGTACTTAGTCTAGTTAGAGAACTGTGGTTACTGGTAAGGAAGGCGTGCCACTACTACACCCTTAATGAGTATTCTACCATGCTGGTCATTGTTGTGGTTTGTAAACATGATAGTCAGACATTGTTAGTTGTTTCTCTTCTTGGAAAGCTTGCATGGCACATTCTGGCTCCATGAAATTAGGCCCCAGGAAGGAGATACTCATGTCAGATTCCGTTTGGGTCCACTAGGTCCCAGGTCCAACGTGCATGGTTTCTTCAGTAATAGAGACCTACCTTCTACTTACAGGAGGCAGCCAGGGGTAACAGAAATAACCTGTAATGTTTGGGAGTCCTTCGACAACCCTGACCAACTCAAAAGAAGGCTTCTCGTGCCTGCTTTGTTGTTGGGTTCTTTTTGTTGTTGTTGTTGTTAGATAATCTATGACTATTGTTTGGCGCATTGTTAGCCCAGATGGAAAAAAATCATTTAAAGTATCTATTTACATATAAACTTATATGTATTATGAGGTTTTGAGAGATATACCACATAGTTCAGGCTGGTCTTCACCATGTGGCAATCCTGCCTTAGCATCACAAATGCGGGGATTTGAGGCATATACCATTCTGCCTTCTTTTTTTGTCATTTGAAATATACTCCTTACTAAACAGGCATGAGGACCAGAGGAAAGTCCCCTATGACTTACTGATGTTTTCATGTATGCCCTCTTTCACACAAGTGGATGAGTCCAGCCTTTCATGGGGGCACAAAGTTGAACAGCTGTGGTTAAAATAGAATGAGAAATAAGGAATGGAATAAGGGCTTGAGAAAGGTGCATGCTTATTTCTATGTGTTTGTGGACCTCTTATGGGGGTTGGTTTAAAGCCCTCTGTAAATGCTGCTGGATTAGCCAATCTACTCCCCCAGAGCACAACAGTTTACATGTACAGGCTACTCTCATCTGCCCAAGCCAGAGAATGAGAGCTATATGAGGTTCAGTTTGTAGGAGGCTTTCTCTCCACAAATCAGAAATCCCACCAGACGCATTCCCATTCCCCTCCATAACTGCAGGGGAAGCATTGGGATGAGCTATTACATAAAGGCCACTATTGTCTTCACAATGTCTGGGTGATGATGCCCCAGATCAGAATTCTAAAATAGTTTGGGTGATCTTGTAACATAAAACATGGTTCAGAAAACCAAAGATTTAATCTTATTTATAGAAAGATGGTTGACTGGGAGGGGTTGGCAAGGGGAGAGCAGCTTAGGACCATCATGAATCATTTTAAAAGTGCCAGGCAAGTGAAGACATCTTCTGGAATTCACTCTGACTGACACTGAATTCTTCTACTAAGCAAATACGTGATGAGTTGATTAAAAAAAAAAAAAAAAAGGAAAGAGATGAAGGTCCTGGACACTGACAACAGATAGAATACAGAAAATCAAAAGTGCGCTTTCTATCTGACTCAAAATAAAGGTACCCTTAAACTTGTAAAAGACAACATTTTTATTTGAATGATATGACAGGGCTGTCACCGGAGTGCTACCTGCTATAAAGAAAGCACAAGAATTATCACCTTTATTAGAGCAGTGGCACCAGGCTTCAGCCATACATTTCTAACTTCTGTCCCTCTGCAGAGACAATTTTCTTTTCTTAAATAAACTGTCATGCTCCTGTTAATATATTGTTGACTCTCTCAAGCCCCGAGAATACTGCTGATATAAACCATGTATATGTTAGATTGGTAATAGTATCTTTAGTGTAACTGACGAGAACAAATGTGTTTCCCTCATGGCTGTGCTAATGTGATAAAGGAAAATTGGCTGTTCATCAGTTTTTGGGCTGGGTAAAGACAGTAGAGATGGAACCACGTTCTTTTTTTATGCATTAATACCACCGGGAACTTTTCGCGAGTTATATTTCATGTAGCCTGCATGTTGTGCGAAGGCGCTGTAAAACATGAGATAATGCTACAAATAACAAACTGGAAGAGCCTGTATCTTTCATAATGATAACAGTCAAACACCAAATAATAGTAGCAGGCAGAGAAAAATGGGATGCAAGGGAAATAAAAAAAAAAGGTGCGTTCCTACTATTCAGTAGAGAGAAATAGACATGGGTTCATGAGGAACTGGGTATGACTTTAGGTCAATTTCAGCTTTGTTTGAAATGGAGT
Source organism: Chionomys nivalis (assembly GCF_950005125.1). Lineage (NCBI taxonomy): Eukaryota > Metazoa > Chordata > Mammalia > Rodentia > Cricetidae > Chionomys > Chionomys nivalis. The sequence continues at coordinate 7,684,727 of NC_080090.1, forward strand.
CTCGTACAACCTCAGGTCAGTATATTTCAGAGAGACCTCATTAAAATTATATTGGCTAGAAGGAAGAATATCGATGTTGCATAACTTTTTTTTTTTTTTAAGAAATACATATTACCAAGCAGTTGTGGCATTGACCCCTAGGTTCTTGAGTTTGGTTTTTGAGTAGGGGATCCTGGGAAAAGATTCCTATAGCAATAATTCACATAATAGTTTAAAGGCTTTGCTTTACTTCATTTTTTTCAAATCCCTTTCAATAGAGATATGGTTGAAATAGTTTGGGAGGGAAAACTGGTTGGGGAGGTGGAGTTTTAGGGGAGGGAATAAGGTGGCCTTGATCAAAATACATTATCTGCATGTATGAAAATATTTAACACTAAGAAATAAATGGATAATGCATATGTACGCAGCGATTCGCAATCGGTTTTAGACCCGTGCCAGACTCACGACAATGTGAACCCGGTAAAGACATTGTCCCTGTGCCCTGATCTCACATGTGTGTTGGACATGGCATTTTTTACTGCTGAAGTCCTACACCAGACTAGCGTATACGGTTTATCAATGAGCCTACAGTGGTCCTAACACTAACTTCGTTATCTTTCAAACTTTATGCTGGAATAACATTCCCACGGTTACACTTCATTAAAGTGTTAATGTCAACCTTTTAATTACCTAATAGTAAGTGCCCATCTTCTTCCCCCCTCTGTCAGCCTGTCTCTTCTCTCGGTCCTTTCTCTTTCCATGGGAGTTGGTTTAATGGTTTGAATGCCTTTTGCAGTCAGAAGCACTTCAACAGAAAGACTATGTGTAGGTATTATCATTGGTGGCTGAATAGCTGCTTGTTTATTCTGAATTAGTGTGTAACCATCAACGACTGTATATAACCACAGCCTATGAGGTGTTGACTGCAGAATGATGACTGACAGATGGGTGATTAAGATATCACATCATACAATAATTTTATGATTCTGTGCCCCACTAGTCATCAACTTGTGACCAGCAGGTCTTATCTGGCTGATCACTTGACTTTGGGGTTCATGTTCAACTGGGACTCAGGGTATATTGTCAATGACTCCTTCTGCTAGAGCTATGTTAAAGCTGTTGGTGTAGAGGGGACTATTTAGCCACCACACCAAATGCTTTAAGTTACAATATTCTCCAGGTATGTATTGGAAAAGTTGACTCTCCTGGGACATAGATAACTGTTAGATTGTTTGACTGATCAGAATAGAATGTGACTGGCAAATTTTTATGTAATTTTATAATGGGAAAGTGTATTCAAAAATTATCAGCTGGACTCCTGTACCCAAAGAAATGAGTGTTTATGGTAAGCATTTTGCACTAGTAATGTGGGTGATATTCACACACACATATGTATATTTGGGTTCAAATATCATTCTCCCTTTGAATTAATTTATTTTTAAGTATGACCACGATGGCATTAGCATTTAAAAACATATTCCAGGATATTCATGGGGTTTGCATGGTGCTGTCCCATGAATACCCTGAAATATATCATCATAGCATAAAAATTTCGCTATATAGTTTCATATCTGGGCTTGTAACATGCAGAGATGATAGTGTTTTGCTATAAAAATGCTTCCAATATTTCCACTTGTAGGAAGCTAAGGAAGAGTAAAATGATTTAGAAAAAAAAGACAAAAAGGCTACTGGCATGCTGTTTGTACCACATAAAGTTTACGCACTTGAAGATGGTGATAATTCTTACAGGTACATCACATTGAAATCAGCTTCTTTGTGAATGGTTTGGATGAGAACAATATAGCATTTGACACAAGAACTCTGCATGGTTCAATTACAGACTCTGCCTCCAGCACAGTACAAATAGGACAGAGCTTAAATGGTAAGATTTTGTCTTTAGAATTCTATTATTTTTGGCCAATTATAGGTCCTGGCTTTAAATAGTAAACAAGTCTTCATGATATATTTAGATGTATTCAATTCCCAGGGACACTATAATAAATATCCACCAATGCATCATCATTTATGAGAACGGAAATTTAGCCTTTGATGCCAGCTGCCTGGGATCAGAACTTCAGTACTGTGGTTCCTTCTGGGGGACAGCTATTCCATACCTCTCTCCTGGTTGCAGTTGGCACACCTGCCCAGTCTCTTCTTGCCACCACACCGTTCCACTTTGCCTTCAGCTGGTCTCCTCTGTGTGGTTTTCATCTATTTCACTGTAAGTATAGCTGTCATCAGATCTAGATCCGTCGCACTCAGGGTAAGCTCCATATCATGATCCTGAATTCCACCCGCACAGATCTTTCTTCTAGGAAGGCCACAGCTAAAGACTCCACATGAACATATATATTGGGGGAGACTTTAAAATGAAAGTTTTTCTACTCTTATCTCTTTGCAAAACAAGATCCGGATGTATGGTTCAGTCAGAAAGTCACTCACTTGGTACACAGTACAGGGACCTGAGGATCGATACCACAAACCACATTAAAGAAATAATCTATGCTTGGTGTCCCGAGTCTGAATTCCCAACCCAGAATAATAGCTAGGTAAATAAAACTTACTGGCCAACTTGTCTGGCTGACTCAGTGGACTGGATACAGGAGCAATAAGAGACCCTGCCTTAAAAAGTAAGGTGGAGAGTTAGGAGGAAGACACCGATGTCAAACTTCAGCATTTGCCTGCAGCATACATAGTGTAAGTCCATTCACCAGATCTATATTCACATACAACAAAAGAACAACGTATAATATTTATTTTGTTTTTGACTCACTGAATTTTAATAAGGTTGTTGCTAAATGAGAGCCATAACACATTTTCTAGAAACCGAGGCATATGAACAACATTGGCTCTACGCTATTTCTATTTCCCACATTTATTGAAACATATAGATTAAATGATGGCTCACACTATAAAGTGAGAAGAGTAAAAACCCAAATGAAATTTCTCTTGAAATACCCAACACTGTTGCCTTCAAAACACTTGAACTTTAAATTGGAGAATTATGTAACTCAGGCTTATTATTAGAAAATCCAAATGACAGGAAAGTCTGTAACAAACTAGGAAGTTTGTTACACATTTCCATCCCCAGAGACATTAATTGAACTTTTCATACTCTCCTAGATTTTTTTTAATCCACACTGAGGTTTATGGTTACAAATATAATTCTTTCCCCAAAGGGAAATTCTAACACATATGTTTTCACTAAGCCCTCTAAAAATAGATCCATCCCCTCCAAATGTTTAAGACCCATACTTTCTGTCAATATCCTTTTCCATTGCATCAGACTGCTTCATTTATGGGGTCTATGTCGCATGCTGCTTTATAACTGCAACACACTTCTTAAACAAGAAAATATGTAATAAGATTTCATATAATTTCAAATGTTTCCAAATTATCAGAAAGCCATTTGATCGAAAATAATATATTAGTACATATATATCAATATCCAGATTTTCATCTGACATATGTATATACAAATTCATATGCATATATTGTATATGCATGTATATATTTGAATAATTATCTGATTATATAGTTCCTTGATAATCTGTACTCTAGTGCTAATCTCCCTAGAGGCAAACTGAATCTCAGCACTTACTGAGCAGGTAAAGCTGCTTATACCTCATGATTATACCAACTTTAAGATGCTGTTGCTGCTGCTGCTGCCGCTGCTGGTGATGGTGGTATCTTACAATGTCTTTATAAGGCTCAATGAGGCAATGTTATATAAAGTATTAGTATTAGCGATTCCCAAGCATCCTGCATACAGCAGCTGCCTAGTACAAGTTCTTAACTGTCAAATGAGTAAATACAATTCAAAGCACCATTTATAGCATATACTAAATTATTTTAGTAAATAAAGCCATCGTTAATATTACTACAATTATTTTCTCAGATAAATCCTTGGAAGTTGAAGGGCTGGGTTGAAGTATATGGCTGTTTTATATTTTAATGCGCAGCATAAAGGTGGGTCTAATGCATAGCAACAGAAAGTTGTGAATACCTTATTGAAAAGGGTATTGTTGCCTTAAGCACTTGTGTGTGTACATGTACATTTGTGTATGTGTGTGTGTGTTTCATACTCCTAAGGATTCTAAGTTAAAAAACACTGGTGGGTGTTGGTGCAGAATGTGTCAGTCTTTGCTGAGGTTGACTCCTTGACCATTTTCATTTCATTTGTAGACTCCTTATTTATGTTATGTATCCAAACTTATACATATTTACTTGTAAAATTCATTAATATGTCTAAGGATATTACCCTGGATGTTTTCTCTGGTTTTTAGACAGCCTGCCAACTTGTTTTAAGCATGAAACTATCCCTTGAATATTTTTATTCATGTCAAAACATGCATACAAGACAGAATATAAGTATTAGGGGTGTGACTGGATAATGTGTTTGCTTGAGGATTTATTTTTATTATTTAAAACGTGTGTGTTGGGGGGTGAGTATGTGCACTTGAGTGCAGGTGCTCGCAGAGGTCAAAAAAGGGCATCAGCTCGCTAGAAACTGGAGTTAATTAATGGGTGGTTGTGAGAAGTCGAATATGGGAATTGAACTTGAGTCCTCTGGAAGAGCCTAACCACTGTAAATCAATGAATCATCTCTCCAGCCCCTACTTGGTGAATTTTCACAACTGTATGCACCTGTGTAGCTCTCATGTGAAAACATGTATAGAATATTTCCATTGTCTCAAAGATCACTCCTTGGTACGAAGGTTTTTTGCACTGCATGAATGTCTGTACAGAATAGTTCAGGAGAGATTCCTGCCACTATCAATAGCTGTTCTCTGTTCCTGAAGAATTATGCAAATATGTGGTGAGTGCTCTTACTTTCCTGTCACTCAGGGCTGTCTCTGTCAGATGTACCGGATGTGTAGTATCACTGCTAGCTTCAGAAAACACTTCTAAGTAGCTTCTAAATAGTAACGCCGAGTACTGAGACACACGCACACCCCCACCAACTCCATTGCCTAGACACTGCCAAATGGCCTGTGGTACATTTTCTGATGATTAATGACACTGAGAAGTTTTCATGCACCTTGTTTGCCCTGTAAATATGCTTTTCTATGAAGCACATACTCAGGATGATTTGGGGGGCCAATTTTTGATTGGGTACTTTGTCTTTTTCTTATTAATGTGTAGAAATCTTTGCTGTTTTGAATGTGAATCTGACGGATTTATGACTGTCAGGCATTGTCTTCTAAGATACAGTTTATAGTTTCCTTTTCTTCAAGGGTAAACTCTGGCAAGCAGCATCACCCCATTTTGGTAAAATATAATTTACAGATCCTTCTTTCATAGTTGACACGTTTTGTGTTTTATTAGTATACTTGATTCACTTTGAAGTCTTGAAGAATATATTTTCCTATATTTTATTCTGGAAGCTTCATTATTCTACATCTTTAACTCAGGTCTGTGTTCTGCCTGGGATAGATATATGGATGCAATGTAACAGAGTGGTCAAGCCTCCTCTTGTCCCACCTAAACAGTTAAAGTAAAATTCTTTTTAGCCATTTGATCATCTCTACCACTCCACAATAGCGCCTCTGTAATAAGCAAAAATTCTGCATGTGTTAAGATTGATTGGTTTTCTGAATTCTGTCGTCTGTTCTCATAACCCATGTATACTTGGGTCAAAATGCTTAGTCTTAGTTATTATGGTTTAAATTTTTATGACTTTTTGGGTAAGTTTCCCAACGTTCTTTTTCTTTCATGATTGTATTGCCATTCATTTAAACATCAACAGTTGCTTTTCAGTTTTTGCTTAAATTCCACTGGAAACAAACTCACTAAGTGGGGGCTGGAGATATGGTTCATGATTAAGAGTGCTTCCTGCTCTTCTAGAGGATGTGGATTCCTTCTCACACCCATAAGAGATGAGTCACAGCCACCTGTCTGCAGCTTCAGGAGATCCTATAGCCTCCTTTGCCTTCTGCAGGCACCCCCACACATGGGACTTACACCCACACGTGTGGGACTTATACTTAGAAACACATGTGACTTACACCACACACACGTGACTTACACACATACACATGTGACTTACATCCACACACATGTGACTTATACCCACATATGTGTGACTTACACCCTCACATGTATGACTTAGACCCATATACAAGCACACATGAAGAAAAATAAAAGTAAAGTCTTAAATCATCATGTCAGTTCAGAGATACTGGAGATGAAAATACCATCAAGTGCGCTAGCCCATGGCAGTCGTAATTTCTTCATTTCAGCAAAGGTTTGTTTTCCCTACAGAAAACTTTTATTTATTAAACTTGTTTCTGCATGTATATTTGAATTTATTTGCCATTTATATTTTTAAAAGAAAAGCTTTAGGTTTATAGAAAAGCCAAACTGAACGTATAGAGTTCCTGTTTATTCTCTGCCTTCCTTATTTATATGCCGGTTACCAGCTCCACTGCACTATCTTTTCTTTTTAAAATTTTTATCTGCTTTTGTGGTCTGATTCCAAATACTTCAAAAACAATGACTAAATTTCTGAAGTTTTGTTTTTAACAATTAAGAATGAGTCCAAAACAGTTTTATTCCTTTGATAAAAAAATTAGTCTTGTTTAGTTTCTGATTTTTTTATTTATTTACTAAAGATTTCTGCCTCCTCCCCACCACCGCCTCCCATTTCCCTCCCCCTCTCCCAATCAAGTCCCCCTCCCTCATCAGCCCGAAGAGCAGTCAGGGTTCCCTGCCCTTTGGGAAGTCCAAGGACCTCCCACCTCCTTCCAGGTCTAGTAAGGTGAGCATCCAAACTGCCTAGGCTCCCATAAAGCCAGTACGTGCAGTAGGATCAAAATCCAGTGCCATTGTTCTTGACTTCTTAGCAGTCCTCATAATTCGTAATCCTAGAGAAGTTAAATAAGAAGGCGAACCCCCCCAAAAATATATAGTCATCCTCCTGGATATTAACCTTCATCGGGCGATGAAAGAAGACAGAGACAGAGACCCACATTGGAGCACCAGACTGAAATCCCAAGGTCCAAATCAGGAGCAGAAGGAGAGAGAACACGAGCAAGGAACTCAGGACCGCGATGGGTGCACCCACATACTGAGACGATGGGGATGATCTTTCGGGAACTCACCAAGGCCAGCTGGACTGGGTCTAAAAAAGCATGGGATAAAACTGGACTCACTGAACATAGTGGACAGTTAGTTTCTGATTTTTAACTTACTATTTTTAATTCATGATATATGAGACTTTTAGACAAACTATAGGAGATCATATATATATATATATATAGAAGATCATATATATATATACATATTGCTTATTATATATTGAAATAGTGATAAATGGCACCCAGAGTTTGGTGCGGCAGGGCAGGACATAATCCACGCATTAAAGTAGAAAGAGCCCATGTTTGCTGTGAGAGTAGGCTATGCAACTGTGCTGGAGGCTAGCCTGGGCTATGGTGTGGGGCCGAGAACTCTTCCCTAAACTGTCTCTGGCACATCCAGTAGTTTCAATTATTTGCATCTTTGAATACACTTTTTGTTCCATGAAACGATGAGTTGGGTTGATAAAATGGTTATTATAGAGAATAGTAAGTCTCATTAGTGCTGACTGACAGGGTCCATCCACAGGAGCATGAAAAACTACAGGTGGCCTCCCTTCACCCAAAGAAATGTGACCTCCCCATCCCTCAGCAGCATCAACTGCCATTGAGTCCTCAGTTAGGGGTGAGGCGTCATGGAGCTCTCTCTTGTCTGCTGGAAATGTTCCCTCTCATTGATCCTTTAGGAGTCTCCTGTGGGTGACCACATCCTCTGAGATCATGTGTGGAGTAGCCATGCAGTGTCCAGAGGCAGCCTTCACAGCATGCCCCCATCACCTGACTCACGTTCCTGCTGCCTTCTCTTCCAAGATGTTCGTAAGCACTTGGGGAGGAAGTATTAATAACAGTGAGCAGTCATAATGGCTCATTCTTTACATTTTTGAGCAGTTAGGAGTCTCTGCATTACCTTTTACTTTCTGGAAGTTTTTGTAACCACGACTGAAAGCAGCCATAATCTATGATCTAAACAAAAACATTTAGGAAAAACTTTGACAGCAAGATGTGTCAACAAGACATCAATAGATTCTCTACCAAAGAGAGCTATGGCTTCCTTAGCCAGGGATCTGGTAAGAACAGGCATGAGGTCCCTTCTGTGGAACAGGCTCAATTCTAAACAAGAGGGCAGCTTGTTATCCCTATGAAGTTAGGAGAGAGGTGTGAGGTGTGTTGGTGGGGTAGAGGAGAGCTTGAGGGAGCCGCAGGACAGTGGAGGTGCTTAAGTTACATTGTATACATATACAAATAAAAATAATATCGCTTCAGTTTGTAAATAGTCTTAGATCAAGCTAAACAAATGAAAAAGTAAATCCAGGAGTTTGTGTTTTTAGAAACTTGGCTTCAATAATTAGCTTATTGAAAAAAAAGCTCAGTATTCTACACGCACAAAGTTTTAATTACACATTTAAGTCTTATGAGCCTTATTTAGGTATTTAACCCTCAGTAATGTTTCTAAGTCCTTCCTCAGTAAGTGCTCTAAGAGTGTTTGTTAGCACTGTAAATTTGTCTGCTTTGCACTGCGGGGCTAAAATGCCTTGACTCTGTTCTACTCTAGTGCACTAAATGCTGAATTGAAGCTTCAAAAGGCCATTGTAATCTGAAAAATGATATTTATTTTTAGACTCTGTGAAAAGGATTTTTCACCTATGATTATAACACAAGAAATGGAAAATGATTTCTCACAAATATCTATTTTTTATTACATTTTACACTCATATTATGGGTATTTAGAAGCTGCGAGAAGGAAAGGATGCTTTTACTTCCCAGCCTTGCTCTATCAGCCTACAGGTATGGCGGTACCTACTGTATCTCTTCTCTAATTAGAGGTGGCATGTAGGCCGGCTCATTACTCCTGCCTAATGAGCCAGGCTCCCTGCCACCTCTCTAATCAGAAAAGAGATAGGTACAGAATGTTCCTATGGACTTTCTATAAATCACTATATTTCTCTGGCTTGTACCATTTTTAATCAAGAAATTAAGTCACTGTCCACCATAGTTGTGTCCATATTCAAGATGGTTTTGTTTGTTCTGAGGGGGCAGCTGCACAAGAGATCTCCACCAGCTAAAGTAGAGGTGCTGTTGACTGTCACACAGCACCAGGCTGATAGTCTCTGTTTTCTACAGACTGCCTCAGACACAGGCCTGGCCAGTGGGTTCTATAGCCTGTGTGGTGAGGCCTATAGTCCGTGTGGTGAGGCCTATAGCATGTCAAGCGGGGCCTGTAGCATGTCTGGTGGGGCCTATAGACTGTTCAGTGGACTCTACCATGTCCAGTGGGGCCTCTACCATGTCAAGAAGTGACATTTTGGTCCCTGGTCCTGACTGGGAATGATGTGTCACATGCATACTGATTGCCCTAAACGTTCTCTTTTGTCATATTTGTATTTGCCATCAATTGTTTCAGGGATACATTTGGAAAATTAATAGATAAAAGGAAAGCTTTTCATTGAATGTGGCTCTGTGTATATTAATGTGGTAATTTGATTTGATCAGGCTGTCTTTTAAATATGAAAATAGACACTATAGACCATCCATATTGTTTAAGTTACTTTTCTCTTATTGGCATAATGATGTGGGATTCCCCTCTGTATGTGGTGAATATCATTGGTTGATAAAGGAACTGCTTTGGGCCTATAGCAGAGCTGTAGCAGGACAGGGCCAGGTGGGGAAAACTAAACTGAATGCTGGGAGAAAGGAGGCAGAGTCAGAGAGATGCCATGGAGCCACTGGCGGAGTCTGATGGCCTGAAATTTTGCTGGTAGGCCACGACCTCATGGTGATGCACAGATTAATGGAGATGGATTAAATTAAGATGTAAAGAGTTAGCAAATAAGAAGCTAGAGCTAATGGACCAAACAGTGATTTAATTAATGCAGTATTTGTGTGGTTATTTCGGGGCTGAGCATCCGGGAATGAAACAAGTGGCCTCCTCAAACAAATTAATGCCCACGTGACCAACTAAAATCCACATAAAACCTGAGAATTTAAAAAAAAATTCTAGACACTTTCTGTGTGATTATTTCAGGGCTAAGTGCCCTCGTCTAACAAGAGGATAAAATACCATGACCAAGACAACTTGTGGAAGAAAGTTTATTGATGCTTACAGTTCCAGAGAATCTGAGTCAATCACGGCCAGATGAAGGGAGGTGTAGAGGCAGGAGCAGCAATGAGGGCTCCCATCCTGAACTGCAAGCATGAAACAGAGGGAACAAACTCATAGTGGTGCCAGTCTTTAAACTCTCAAGCCCTGCCTTCAGTGACACACTTCCTTCAAACCAGGACATGCCTTGTAAGCCTCCCACACAGCATCACCAATGGGAGACCAAGTATTTAATGCTAAAAATTCCAGGGAAGTTTTTATTTAATTCACACACAGGTCCTTTCCATGGCTATTTTCTTTCCATTACTGATTTTGCTCCATGCTTCAAGCAGGTCTAAACCCTTAGCAAGTCATAACATGTAGTTATGGGGAGTGATTGGTGTTGCTGTCATTGATCATAATTGTTCTTTAAGTATTTGATTCAAAATCACAGAGCCATGAATCACTACTTTTCAGAAATATTTCATAAGTGATTTATTAGTGATTTATCAGATTCTCAGTTTCCTATTGAGATAAGGAACATCTCACTATGTATTTAAGTGGACAATTCTTTTTTGTTTGTTTTTTTCGAGACATGGTTTTTCTATAGCTTTTGAGCTTGTTCTGGAACTAGTTCTTGTAGACCAGGTTGGCCTCAAACTCACAGAGATCCTCCTGCCTCTGCCGCCCAAGTGCTGGGATTACAGGCATGGGCCACCACTGCCCGGCTAAGTGGACAATTCTTTCTCCAGAAGATTATTGGCCATGAAGGTATCATTGATCATTTGTTGAGTATGTATAAAAGCAAATGCCAGGAAAGAAAATACTGATGGCCTCAAACGAACCCCAGTTGCTTTTACATCTGTATCTATTGCCCTGGATGCTTCTGAATGCATCTGAACATTATGGATTTGAGATTAGTGCAGCTTAACTTTTTCATAGTTTTATGATTTTAACCTCAGCTAAGGCAGGAAATCCCCTTTCATTTAGTTATCCTATGTTTATTCTTATTTTGAAAAAGCTTTGAGAATTACATTTAAAAAAATAAAAGGAAAAATATATGAGTTCCTGAGTGAATGAAGACAGGTAAATGGTGTGGAAAAGATAGGAGCATGAGACAGCTTGGCTGATGAACTGCTTGCTGTGCAAAGCCTGAAGACCTGCGTGATAACCAGAATCCAAATAAAAGAGGCCAGCAGTGCAGGGTGCACTTTTAACTCCAGCGTTGGTAAGAGAGGCAGGAAGGCAGGATTGTCATTGACTATTGACCAGCCCTGGGTCAAGGAGATACCACAAACAAACCAACAAAAAGCTCAAGATGGTCAGATATTGAGGAATGACACCAGGGCCATCCCTTGGCAGCCAAATGAATGTACTTCCACGAACAAGCATGCATGTGTTTACACATAGACATATAGGAGGTCCGAGTTAAATTCAAAATTGGTTGCAGTTTATTCCATGCGAGTTGTCTAACTAGACTTTCAGAACAAATAGTTATAAAATAAGAAGATATGAAGTATATGACTTATGGCCATGCTGTATAAGAACTACTGATTAAGATTCAATGGAGACTATGTAATCATGAGCTAGTAGAGTAAGTCAAGGCAAATATTTTATAATCTTGTAATTTGAGACCCACTGGCAAGATTATATATCAACAAACATGAAAGTATTGAGATATCTGACTAATTAACTAGGAATTTAAAATTTATTCAATGTTTATCATTTTGTTGTTTGTCAAAGAATGAAAGGGGAAAAATCGAGATTATACTATTGTGGGAAAGAATTGGGTAACTTGGCAAACTACCAAAAGTCAAACTGTGGATATTACTTAATCAAAAAAAATATCATTTTGTGGGGGCATTAAGAATTTAATTAGACAATGGTTTGAATCTGTTCTCAAAAATGTTCACCGTAGAGTTCATCAAACAGAGTTGGACTAGCTATAGCATTCAAACGGAAGCTGTTTAAACAAATACCGCCTGTCTTATAGTGGAGAAGTGAACAGACACGTGCGGAAAGAAACATATTCTGTGCATCATCATGCCAGGGCTGTGAGTTTTGTCCTTCGGGAGAGGTAGGCGTGTGTGTAATAACCTCTAGCCCACACATCACTGAAGCACAGATATTTAAATATCTAGACAGACATTTGCCAGAGCGTATTCAAATGCTAACAGTGTTCCTCTCTGAGTAGAATTTAAGTGACCAACACTCACATTACTTAATTGGGCTGGTGACAATTATTGTCAGCAAACTCTACTATACATATTAAAAGTGTTTTACAATCCTGCATGAGAATGAGAAATGTAAGCACTTCATGGAGTATGTTCTATGAATGTAACCAGATTTTGGTTCTCAGAGACCTGATTTTCATTCATCGTATAGGACATGGTCTTGGGACTTTTACATATTAACATTTCATGGAAGGCACGTGGTGTTTGGAAAACAGTGCTGCTCCCCTATAACAAATTATGATTTCCCAAGCAATTAATTATGAGGTGTAAGGTCTAGAATCAGACAGACTGGGCTTGACTTCCATCCCTGGCTCTTGAGTACTGAGAAGGAGAGGCTGAGCATTGTCCTGAAGTTAGATAGTTCTTGGCTGCATGGCAAGAGTGAACCAGAAGGGTAAGGGGAAGAGGAAGGAGAGAAGGATGGGCAGTGACTAAAGGGAAGGGGGGGGGGTGCGACGACAGAGAGACAGAGAAGATATACAGCAACATAGTGACTATGGCAGGATGTAACACTAGAAAAGGAATTCTAAAGGATGGCTTTTAAAAAGATAGGTGAGTTCCAGGAAAGCAGAGGAAAAACAACCAAATAGAATTAAGAAAATAGAGTAATGAACACGATCAATGAGATGGACTATGAAAAAAACCACAAGAATCATTGAAGTTTAGTCAGTAAAAAATTAACAAACCTTGAGTAAAAAGCCTTAGGTCAAATTTTGGGCTTGAAGATTGTAAGGCTGATGATCTGGATGCTTGAATGCATTAGGGAGGAAAAGATCTTCAGAGGTGGGGGGGCGGGGTTGAATATGATCAAAATTCTGAAAGAATTGCCAAACCTTAACAGTCTCCAATTCAAACTCTACCATATACAATCCTCATATTTTTTTTCCTTTCAGGCATGTGTGTGTGTGTGCGTGGTGTGTACACGTACATGAACACAAAGTCATGCATATACACCTGTACACATGAGTGTCAAGGTTGGAGGTCATCCTTAGTTGTCATTTCTCAACTGCTGCGGTCCTGTAGTTTTGAGATAGGGACCCAGGACTCGTAGATTGGAAGGTGCTGGCTAACTATCAAACCCAAGAGATCTACCTCTCTCTGCCTCCTCGGCAGATCACTAGGCTTGGGGGTCTTGTTTGTTTGCTTGCTTTTTGCTGTTTTGTTTGGTTGGTCTTTGGTTTTATTTATTTATTTATTTATTTATTTATTTATTTATTTATTTATTTATTTTGAGATAGCATTTCTCTGTGTAGCCCTGGGTGTCCTTGAACTCACTCTGCAGACCAGGCTGGCCTGGACTTCACAGAAATCCACCTGCCTCTGGCTGTTAAATGCTGGGATTAAAGGCATATGCCATCCCGACCCAGTTTGCCATGCCTAGTGTTTTTATGGTCACGGGGATCAAACACAGGTTCCCTTATTTGTCTGACACTTTGTAGACTGAGCCGTCTCCCTAGCTCCTGGATTTGTTTTCAATGAGCTTTCTTCAGGTGCCTCCCTGAACTGGTAGGGACCTAGTTACCGGGACAATGGGAGGATACGCGGGTCTGGCTTGCAGGGAAAAGGAAATATAGGAACTTAGGCTTCCTAAAGCAGTAAGCTTTCATGTGACCTTCCAAGATGGCTTCCCATCACGGCACTATACTTATGCCTCTTATTTTAGGAACACAGAACTCTTTTCACGTAATAGAAGTCTGCGCAGCCCAGAGGTCAGATTGAATCAGACTGCCTTGCTGTTGTCTGTCTGATTTTCCTCACTTTTCCTGACTGCATCTTTGCGTCTCTCCCGTCTCTTGTCCCTGCCAACCCCTCTCACCTGGTGGGATGGCTAAGACTGATGTGTTTTTTCCTTGACACTTTTCTAATAGCAGCGTCTCTGGTATTGTCCAAGTTTCAGTCCATGACTGCAATTTTCCAGTCGCAGCTAAGAAGCAATTTTCTGTCTGGTGCAGTTCTAGCTGTGTAACACCTGGAAGTACTGGCTGCCTCTGCTCTGCCATCTTGGCTCTCCCTGAGCCAGCCACCCCTTCATGTATATGCATCTTGTTTCAGAAATTCTTTCATATCCTGGCATAATAAGTATCAGCTGTTGGGTTTTTTTTCCATGAAGTTAATTTCTGTGCTATGTGTGTGATAGATTGAATTTTAAGTGATTTTATTGGAGCATATTTGTCCCTTTGATTTTTGTTAAATATCCATGAATTTCTTCCTGATTGTAAAGTCACCTTGATCTGCCACTCTGGTTTTATGACTGTGTACTTTCTGTTTCTTTCAGAGGTCAAATTAATCAACTTCTTGTCAAAAAGGAGTACATTTGATTGTGTGTTGATGTCTCAGAGTGTGTTCTTGTTCTGATCTTTCTTCCCAGCCTTCAAACAATAATTATTAGATATTGTTTCCCCAAATGCATTACAGGATCCCATCTCATGACAATTATCTAATGAGAATTTCATTAGATTTTAATTAAAATTATACTGACATATATGAAGGACTTATATTGCTATTATCTTGAATATCTGCTTCTTTCATCATGGTACATGGTTCTATTTGAATTTCTTTTTTTTAAAAGACTTATTTTTATGTTTAATTTTCTGTGTGTGTGAGTGTGTGTGTGTGTGTGCATGTATCTATTTGTGTCTGGTGCCTCTGCACGCGTGTCTGTGTGTGCCTGTGAGGCCTTTGGAAGAAAGAGTTGAATCTCCTGGAGCTGGAGTTATAGGCTGTTAGGAGTCACCCAACATGGATGCTGGGGTCAGACCTGGGCTCCTTGTAGAATTGGCCCATGCTCTTAACCTCTGAGCCACTAACCACTCCCTACCCCCAGTTAGGTATTCTTTGGTGTGCTTTGGTAAGTAGCTGCATAAAAGCTATTCCTACGTTTTGTTTATCCATTCATGCCTTAACACCTTAATATTTTAGTGCTTTTGTAAATAACATCTTTACTGGCATTCTTCTTGTTTTTGTTTATATAAAGATATGGGTTTTTCTATATCATTCTTATCGCCATTACCATTTTATAGCCTTAATTAATTCTAATATTTTGATTCTAAAGTTATTTGGATTTTCTATTTAGAAAACTATAATTTACAAATAATACATTTGCTACATTTTATTTCCCTTTTGACTTTTTATGATTGTAGAATATAGATTTTTTTAATTTAAATATTTTAGAAAAGGTCTCATTGTGTAACCAAGGCTGACCTAGAATTTATTGTGCAAGCCAGGTGGGACATAAAGTCATAGCAATATTCCTGCCTCTACCTCCCCAGTTCCAGGGTCATACTGTGAGCCATCACACCCAGCTGAGGCGTCATATGGCAGTACTGACAAGAGTCAGCTGAGCAGCTATCTTTAGTCTGCTGTTTGTGAAATGGAAAGCCTTCAAATTTCCCCTTAGAATAAAACCATCTTGGTGTCTCCTTAAGGATTTTGTGTTTATTGCTAGTTTCTTAGGCTTTTGCATTTATATATGAAACTTCAAAAGAAAATGATCTAATGTGTTAATGTCTGATATTTTGTTTATGGTTACATTGAGAATTGGTCACATTGAGATTTGGTCTGTAGTTTCTCTGTTTTAGTAGAAACAGTTTATGTATTTAAGAGCATTCCTGGATCTAACTTATGACCTATTTGACCAAGGGAATTACCTTTGTAAGGAATTGTTTCTTCATTTACAGACTGAGAGTAACAACAATGTCTTATGAGAATATAAAAGGAGGATTAAAATTATTGCTGTCATTAATATCAGTACATAGTAAAAATAATAATATTAATAAAATGCTTAACATTAATGAATGATCTAGTATGTATTCTAAGATCATTGATGGGCACCCATTTATTCTGCTATTTCTCCTTTCTCTTTCTTGATACTGGGTAGACATTTCAAGTCCATGGGGCACCTAACTTGCTCAAAATGTCACCTTGTTTCTAAGTAAATCTTTATCAGTCCATGAGAATTTCCCCAGGAAATCTGCCATAGTAATCTAACCTAATGTTGCAACTGTATTTCTCCATGTATGGTTGTTCCTTTGTTGTTGCAACTAAGAAATCCTTGCCTACGTAAAGGCTCAATGATTTCCCTATGATTTGTTCTGTATTGTAGCTTAAAAATTAGCATTATTACCATCATCCAGCAGTACTTATGCATGAGGTGGATGATGGAGGTTAAGGTGCTTTAATATTTGAGATACAAATTAACAGTTCCAGGACTATTCAAAAGATTATTATGTTTCCATTTAATTATCTTTGCTACTTTGTAAAAATGCAGTTCATTTTTGCTTAATTTCCAGGTCTCTCTTACACTATGTAGTTAATATACTTCATTTTCCACACATTGATTTCTCATCTTACCAATTAGATCATTTATTTGTTCTAATATATTTAAATGTAGTTTTAGAATTTTTCTATATACTCAGAGTACTTTTACTTTTCCACTATAGAAACATTTTCCTTACTTAATTACTCAGATTAATACCTCCACAAATGTAGATGGACACAGTAAAAAAATAAACCCCATAAGCTTGTTGTTACCATAAGGAGAGAAGATTTATCCCTTCACCCTTAATTATTATGTGAACTGTTGAAATTTTGGAAGTGATGAATGACCTGAAAATTATTATCTTCTTTTAAAGTGCTTGATTTTGGTTTTAAAGTCTTGAACCAGTGTTGGAGTTCAGCAATGATTCTATGGAATTGATCATGTCACTTATATCCATTGTTGGATCAACTTCATGTGCGACTTTGTTTTCATATATAGAACCAACTTTTCAACCTTAAAATAAGTCCACCTTTTCTCATATTGTGTGATCAGCTTTATCAGATAAATTGCACATTAGAACTTCTCATTTTCATCTCTACAGAACCTGTAATTCCCTTGTGATATCTTTTCTGATTTGGGCAAAATGGCCACACTGGCTTAACAAAATGAATTTGGAGAGTGTTTCTGTTAAATATTTTTGGAATAAATTGTAGTATTCAGTATAATTTTGATGTCGGAGTGTATTCTCCATCACTACATAATTTTCCAAGGGAGGCTTGAGTCTCACGATTTTTTTATGAGAATTTTAACTGTACTCTTGTCTCTTTCTCGCACCTCCTCATATTATCTACCCTTCTTGACTTGGGTTTAGCAGTTGATGTCTTTCTAGGAATCTGTCAATTTATCATGAGTATCTAGTTTCAATCATAGATTTGTTTATAGGATGTACAATTCCACAACTCTAATGTCATTAGTAATATCTTATCTTTCTTTTCTGACTTTCATAATTTGAGTCTTTTTTTTTTGTTCAATATGGAGTTGTCAAACTTAGGATATTTCAAAGACCCCTTGGCAAATATCAGAGCTTTAAAGGCTCCCTGTGAGCGTATTGTTTTCTAGATTATCCATATGGTTCAGAGCTGCCTGGGCACTGCAAGCGTAAGCAGTTGCTACTCACTGATTATGCCACCATCCTCTGAAAAGGGCTTCTCCCACTAGGAGGACAGAGTGTTCATCCAGACCTCAAAGGAGAGATTCTTTAGGCTCCTGTCAGACACTGAATTTTGATGGTTTTTGAGAAGACTTCTGGAAGGCTCCAATCTCATTCTTATCCTTCCTGTGACTCCCTAGCCACTGGCTTTTATGAAATTCTGATTGTAGACTTTTTTGCTCTTGCCTTCAAGACTGTAAGTTTTAGAGAAGAGAATAAATGTAGAAAAGGTCAAATTGTGACAAAAGTTAATATTTTTACAAATATTCATCCATTTAAAAACACAGCCTCCAAATGCCACTCAAAATCCAGTTAATTTCCCAAATTCTGAAAGCACTGACTTGGCAGCCATTGGCAGTACAGTCTAAGCCCTGCTTTGGGGCAGAGAGAATTTCCATGGTTACTCTGTGTTCTAGTCACTGTTCTATTGCTATGAAGAGACTCCACGACCATGGAAACTCTTATCAGAGAAACATGCAATTGGAGCTGTTTATAGGTTCAGAGGTTTAGTCTATTACCATCATGGATGGAAGCATGGCAGAACACAGGCAGACGTGGTGCTGGAGTGGTAGCTGAGAGTTCTATAGATCTGTAGGCAGCAACAGAAGAGAGACTATGGAACTGACTGGAGCTTTTGAAACCTCAAAGCTTACCCTCAAAGTCTACTTCTTTCAGCAATACCTCCTCATCCCTCTCAAGTAGTGCCATTCCCTGATGACAAAACATTCAAATATATTAACCTATGGGGAGGGGAGTATTCTTATTTAAACCACCACACTCCTCCAAGTCTGATGACATCTTGGTGGTTTTTTTAATATTCATATCTTGTGGTTCTACTCCCAGTCAGTGTCTTGCCAGACTGATAAATAGTATTTCCTGTTTTATTTGCTATTATAAATGGAATAAAAATTCCAAATGGCATGGATGCATCTTTAAAACATCAACTTTTATGTTTTGAGCTGCTTTGCTAATTTTCTATACCAGCTTTGGTAGCTCTTGTGTATGTTCCCTGGAATTTTTCAAAATAGAAAATTATGCTATCTAAGAAGTAAAGATAATTTATTGTCTTATTTAAGACTGGTGTTCTGTGCTCATTATTTAAGACCATTGCAAACATCTCCGTGTGCAAACATGCCTGCATAGAGGTGCAGGTGATTCATATCCAGAGGCCCAAGGAGGAATCAAACATTCTGCTCTCCCACTCCACCTTCCTCCCCTTTGAGTATGGTCTCTCACTGAACCTTGAACAAGGTTCATAGGCAGCAAGCCCCTGTCTCTGCCCCTTATAGTGTTGGATTACCGGTGTTTGTAGTCACATATATAGCTTTGTTCTATGGGTCCAGACCCCCCAGCACTGCTCCCACTGAGTCTTCTCCTCAGTCTTGACTCTGCTTTCACCCTGACCTCTGGGATTATATGCTTCAACTTCCGGCTCACAAGACAGATCTTTGTTCTGTCTTTATTCTCTCTCTGAACAGCTCTGAGGTCTTTCTTGTATGAATCATGCCTCTACTCTACCTTCATCAATTTGTGTAATTTGGACCTATCTTTCCCATATGGATATTTTTGGAGAGAGCTCTTTATGGTGTGTTTTCTCCCTACAAATATCTGTTAAAAATTGGCAAGTAGCAAAGGGATTATTAAAGCCTGCTCCTGAGCTGATGTCCTTGAAAGGCGGTGTGACCTCCCCTCTCGCAGCTGTACCTCCTCTGCTTGGGATGGATAATACATGTTCACTTTGTGTCTGTGCAAAACTTTCTCTAATTCTTTAACAAAATGCCCTACTATGAATTCTGAGGCAGTGGAGATGACGGTCCTATCACAGACTCCAAAGTGTAAAACTCAAATGATTTTTAAAGGTTATAAAACCCAGCCCTTTTATTTTATAGATGATAAAATGGATTTCATTGTCCCTCTGCAGCAGAGCTTGCCTTTAACTGTTATTAAGATATAGGAAGTGGATTCTAATTTATCAGCCTTGCTGGGGAAGCCCCCACTGCTAACACCCTCTCTGACTGGCATCTTTTCCCTCTTGGGCGACTACAGTAGCCCCCTCTGGCCTCCCTGCCTCTGAACATGTTCCCTTGAGTTCTAAATCGTGACACTTTTGAATGAACCTGAGACCCTGCCACTCATCTACTCCCAGCCCCCCAGACGCCTCTCATTTCATTCAGAATAAAACCCAGACCCTTAGAATGGGCTCTAAAGCTTTGCACGATTCATAGCTCACCTGTCTCACTCAGCCTTCTGTATGCCTCTCCCACCCTGACTCTGAGCCATGAGGCTGGCTCCTTGTAGTTCTTCCGTCATGCTAAGTGCATGCTTTAGGAAGCGTTCCTTCCTCGGTTGCCCTCCTGGAATATGTTTCTCCTAGATGTCCACACCAATCAACCCCCTCGCCACACACACGCACACACGCACACACACACACATTGGTGCTTCATTCTTAATGAGGTCTCCCTTTGAACACACCACCCCAATAATTAGCCGTGTTCTCATTCCTTCTTTAAATTTTCTATAACAATAGCAGGTATTATGTTTACATATAATACATGTTTGCTACATCTCTGTATCTATTTAACACCAGCTCCATAAAAATCAAGGATGTATTTTTCTTTTTTATTTCTTTTTTATTTTATATTTTTAAAAAAGCTTTTTTTTTCATTTTATATACTGATCCCAGTTCCCACTCCCTCCCCTCCCCTTGTTCCTTCCACTTCCCCGCCCCACCCTCATAGAAGGTGAGGCACATTTCTTTGAAGAAGGACTAAGTCCTTCCCTAGTATATCTAGGCTAAGCAAGACCCCTCTGAAGAGAATGGGTTCCAAATAGCCAGTAGAAGCAGTAGGGATAAATCTTGGTCCCACTGCCAGTGGCCCCAGGTCTGCCCCAGCATTCCAAGGGTCTAGTTTGGTCATATGCTGGTTCCTTCCTGTCCTGCAGGAGTTGAGCTCCCATTAGCTCAGGTAAGCTGTTTCAGTGGCTGTCCCCATCATGGGGACCTCTTTGCTCATGTTCTCACTCCTTCCACTCTTTGGACTTTGAGAGCTCAGCCCAATGCTCCGCTGTGGGTCTTTACCTCTGTTTCCATCAGTTGCTGGATGAAGGTTCTATGATGACATTTAAGATAGTCATCAATCTGACTGCAGGGCAAGGCAAGATGGGACATCCTCTCCATTATTGCTTACGGTCTTAACTGGGATCATCCTTGTGGATTCCTCGGAATTTCTCTAGTGTCAGGTTTCCTGCTAGCCCCATAGTGGCTCTCAATCAACATATCTGTTTCCTTGCTCTCCATCTCTGTCCTTCCCCATCTTGACTATCCTCTTCCCTCAAATTCTTCCCCCCTTCTACCTTCCTCTTTCCCTTCTGCTCTCCCTTCTTTCCCCACACTTATGTTCCCAGTTTTCTCAGGAGATTTTGTCTGTTTTCCCTTCCCAGGGGTACCTATATATGTTGCTCCTTGTTACTTAGCTTCTCTGGGGTCATGAAGGTCGTTATCCTTCGCTTTACAGCTAGTATCCATTTATGAGTGAGTACACACAGGTGTATTCTGACTGGTGTACTGTTGCATCTGTGGCTACACCAAGAGCGACTGGTACACAATAGATTCCAACTAAATATTTGTAGATTGGTAAAAGTAGATGAGAGTAGATGAAGTCAATTTGATATTCAAGACCTGCAGGGAAGACTCTGACCAGATCCAAGTGTCTGTAATTGGGGTTGTATTTCAGTGACAGGGCACCTCCCTAGCAGCAGGATCACAACTCACTTAGAAACAGCTGTTTGTTTTGGCCTGTACTTTCAGAGGGATGAACAAGAGTCCATCATGGCAGGGAGGCATGGCTTCCTGTGGAAGGAACAAGAAGTCAAGAGATCATATGTCAGCTGCAAACAGGGAGCAGAGAGTGAGAACAGGATATGGGATCAAGCTATTAACATCCCAAAGCCCAGCCCCGATGACATACTTCCTCTAGCAAGCTCCACCTGCTAAAGGTTCCATTATGTTCTCAAACAGTATCACTTGGGACCTTATTCTACCCACCACAACCGCTGTTTATTCTAGTCTGGTTGCTTGACAGGAAACATGTTCTCCTGAGCTCCTACCTAAACATTATACACAATATTTTCTACAGATGAAAGATGTTGAGCCACATGGACAACATGTTATATAAGTTCGTGTTAGTTCTCTTTGATAACTTGTATGATTTTGTTAATTTTATGTGGCTGAGTTGACATTGTGGGTTGTTTATACAAGAGAAATTTGTTTTCTTTGAGTTGAGGACCCTAAAGAACAATGCCAAGTTTATACTGGACTCTATTAAATGTGAAAACCAGGAGTGAAGACTTCCTTGTCTCGCGGTTGTGTTTATGGTTTCCTTCATGTGATATTGGCCCTGTGTGTCTGGACCGTTTTCTCACCTTATAAAGGACACCCTTGTCTTTCAACAAGGACTTTCATTAACGATTGCTTTACTTGGTTACATCTGTGAATCTATATACTATATGCGAGTAAGGTGACATTCTCCCGTGTGAGGAGTTAGATTTTGTGGGGACACAGTTCTGCCCAGAACAAAGGCTTTCTTGATGGACAATCGGGCTTGGAATATGAAAACTGTACTGTGGCAGGATCCGCCAACAAACTGCCCACAGGAACACTGGGGACATTTTGTGTGCCTCTAGAAAGGACTTCAGTAAATTTGATCATTATTTCAAATATCTTGTTTTTCTGTGTCCACCATACAGTTCATTGGCCTCAAGAGCACAGTCAGCTCTTCAACTTCTTTCGTTCTCCTGGTTGATCATTTGTCCTTTGATTCACGTTCCTATGATCTACGCACTGTGCCAGTCATCTGTCCTTGGTGAAGGAGCCTCAGCCTACGCTCCCCTTATTTTATGTACCCTGTTTGAAAAACCGTCAATTATAGATACTACCAATCGCTTTACACTTCAAGATATTGGAATGTTCAGTTTTTTTTTTTTTTAAATCACCCATCTTGCATACCTGTGCCGGTAAATAGTGACCATGAAAAGACATCATGAGGAGGCTATAACCTCCAGTCCTCCTTCTGGCCTATTCCCATGGAAACTAGCACACATCTTCATCCCTTTCCCTGAGTTCACTTCAGAACCATCTTGCTCACTCCCTGAATCCTTTTTCTTTTATTTCCTTCATTACTGAATACCATTGACCAATTTGCCAGCTGACAGGATTATGGCTATGAGCTGTGGATACACCAGTGAATAGAAACAAATACTTTATCTTGCTAGGAAAGTTTATTGAATATGTTTTGAATTTCATAGGACAGGTAGAAAAGGAAGCAGGTACCTGTAACAGAATGAAAAGACCACATCAAAGTGTTGCAGGAACTTGTAGCAATATGGTGGCTCAGGATATTTTCCACGGGACATACTTTGAAGTTGAAACAAGATCTGGATAAGGAAGGAATTCTTGAAATAAAGTCAATATCAAGTACAAAGTCATAGGATTGAGCATTAAAGAGTTAAAAAGAATTCAAAATTTCATCTTTGGAACTGTAGTATGGATTATGAAGAATGCCCAAAAGAGAACCATGTGTGGGTGGCAAGGCGTAAAAGGACAGATAGGAGAATCATCCAGCTGCCTTTGTTTTAAGCAGCCTGGGTAACCTCTTTCCTCTCTAGGAAAATTGATACTGTGAGAAGTGGTATTCTTGGCTCACTTTTCCTCCCAAACAAAATCGTGTAAGCACACGGGACTTGGAAACACCTGCATGTATCCCTCCCATCTTTCTTTCTCTAAATCCAGAATGTTGTTCCTCGTGCCATTCTGTGATGGTTCATCTTTCTGTTGCTATGGTAAAGATCGCCAAAAGTGACTTGAAAACATTTATCTCAGTTTATCAACTGAAAATACTGGCCTTCAGGAATAAGTATTCACATATAAAGTAACCTCAACCATTTTCTTGAATATGTATCATTTATATGTAAACACTGACTACAAACTGGGTAGTTTGCTTATTTTTATTTTTGGCAGTCCTGTCGATTGAACCCCGGGCATTGCGCATGCTGAGCAAGTGGGGGCTCTACCTCTAAGCTCTGTATTCAAACAAACAACATCAATGTGTGTGCTCACATATAGATACATATGCTCAGGCATAGACTCTTAGGATTGTTATGCTTTTCTCATAACACCCCTGATCTTGGGATCTTCTCGGAATCTCTCTTGATTTTCTTAGATAGATATAAGAGTTCATTCTAGATGCTAATTCTATTGCTCACAATTTAGTTATTTGTTTGGATGGTTGTTTTGTCTACATACATGTCTATGATCCATGTGCATGCTTGATACCCACAGAAGCCAGAAAAGAGCATCCGATCCCCTGGAAACAGAGTTCCAGATGGTTGTGGGCTGCCATGTGGGTGCTGGGAATTGTACCCAGGGGAAACACAGCTAGTACAATTTATTCTGAGCCATCTCTGTGGCCTCTACTGTTCCTATTTTACTCACCTAACAACTTCTCTCTGGCCAGTGTTCCCCAAAAGTCTTCCAAAAGAAAAGAAAAGAAACATTTTCTTGAAAATTATTGTCATCAAGACATTGTTGAAAAATGACTACTTTGGAAAATGGATTATTGAATAAACAGCATTTTCTAAATTAGCCAGTGGTTAGAATTTAGTCTTTCCACCAACACTCAGTTATTAATTGATGCTATGTATTGGGTCCCATTGCATTCTGGGGTTTTCATGATTCAAACTCCAGTGTGAAGTTTTCCTCTTTAAAAATAAAGAACAAAGATTCAGAGGTAGTACCTGTTTTAGTTGTGTGTGTGTGTGTTTCTGATGTGCCTGTGACTGTGAGTGTACACATGCCAAGGCACAACATGTGGAAGTCACAAGACAGCTTCCGAGTTGGTTTCCTCTTTCCACCTCATAGGGCAGCTCTCTCCCTGTGTGTCTGCGGCTATGCGTGTTCCAGACTAGCTGGTCCCACATAGGAGCACTGGGGTTGCAGCTGCATGCCACCGCATGCAACTTTTAGCATGGTTTCTGAGGACCAAACACGGCAGGCGCTTTGACCTTCTGAGTCGTTGCCCCATCCCCGTTGTTTATATTCCCTTGCCTGGAGTTCAAAATCGTTTGAGCTTTCCTGCCCTCATAAATATTTGGCAAATAAACAAAAGTACTGTGTCTGTGAAGGTTAGTATTTAAGAATTCTCAGAAGTATTCTTAGTAGCTGAGAATATTTTAAGGCTGACTTTGCACTCTGCTGTAAGATGTGGCCGACTCAGTGTCCAGGAGAAACAGAGATTACATCCGCCATTTTTCATCTCTGTAGCAATTGGCAAACATTACCTAGTTTCTATTTGCCCATATTTACTTTGACACAATTTATCCTCATTCACTAATATTCTTTCTGTCAGAAACTCCTTATTAATATGAAGTGACCAAAATTATTCACAAGTAATTTTCTCTAAGAAAATTCATTTTGTTGACACAACATAGATTTTAATGTGTTTGTTCAAAAATTCTTTATAAGATAGTGGCTAAAAACTGACATGTGTGCCTTTCAGAATTACTTTTAGAAATTGTTAGTGTTAGAGAATTGAAACAATAAAATGAATGATTATTTTGATAAACGAAGTTTCAAGGGACAAGGACTTTAGAATGATCGAATATCTGAAGTATTGTCTGTTTTATTTTTAGTTTACAGAATATCAGCTAGACTATGATGACCACTCTCCAAGCATTTACTTATCTGGAGAGTAGAACAAAAAAATCTGTCTGAGGGTTTTCTG
This sequence comes from Chionomys nivalis, assembly GCF_950005125.1. Lineage (NCBI taxonomy): Eukaryota > Metazoa > Chordata > Mammalia > Rodentia > Cricetidae > Chionomys > Chionomys nivalis. The sequence goes on from NC_080090.1 coordinate 7,710,338, forward strand.
CAAGCAAATTGGTTCCCATCTTGTGCCCATGAGTTTCTGGAAGATATGAGCTCTGAAGAATCCCAACCTAGAATCTAATGCAATACTATGGGTGTGATGGCCATTCTTGGCCGTTAGCTTAGCTGTATCTGGACTTTGCTAAAATCCTAATGGCTGGGCATACCTATGAGGGATTTTTCTTAATTAAATCATTTGAGGTAGGAAAATCCACTTCTAATTCGTATCTTTGAGGTGGAAAGATTCACCTTTAATGCAGATGCTTTGAAACAGGAAGATTTCACTCTCAATCTGGGCCACACCTTTTCCTAGAAGCCTATATAAGGATATGGAAGAAGAAAGCTTACTCTTTTTTTTTTTTTTTTTTTTTTGCCTGCTTGCTCTTCCTCTCACTAATAAGTCCATTCCTTCACTGGTTTTTGAGCCTATTTCTTTGGAATGCTGGCATATACTGAAGACTAGTTGAAATATCCAGTCTCATGTCCTGAGCAACTATTAGATTCTTAGACTTCCCATTGGTAGACAGTAATTGTTGGACTAGTTGGACCACAGACTATAGACACACACACACACACACATACACACACACATTATTCATTCTCTAAGTTCTATTAATCTAGAGAACCCTGACAAATACAGATTTTTCTTTGGCAGCAAAACTTGGTAGTATAAGAGTCACCCAGGTAATGCTGGTTGTGAAAGCATGAAGGGTCACGGAGAACAGCTGAGCTTTGACATAGTGTGGCAGGGTTGGAGTTCCTGAAGAGAGCCCTGGAGAGGTTATTGGTGAAAGTGAAGATCAGCTGTGTTAGGCAAGAGACCTTAACATTTTAGAATGCCAATCACCCATGGATGACAGCAGATGTGGAGTGGATTCAGTCTGAGCCGAGGAGACAGCCGTGTGTGCTGTAGAGGGCAGAGCTAGAGAAGTGACCCAAGTGCTTTGAAGGAGCCTAGAGACCACAAGTGGATCCCAGATATTGGACACTGAGTTGTTTACACATTTTGGGTTTCACTTTCCTTTTTGCATATTGTGACTGTGCACAGACTCTACCTTCTTGAAGAAAGTTTTCAATTTAATTTTGATTTTTTGCAGGTATTCACAGTTGAAAATTTTTGAACTTTAAAAAGTAATTTTGGATTTTTAAAGTGAATCAATATTTTAAACAGACTGAATGTTAGCACATTTAAATTTGTAAAGACTGTGGGAAATTTTAAAGCTACTTATGTTTTTAATGTGAGATCTTGGGAATTGATAAGAAAGGAAAAAATGTGGCCTAATAGTGGTGTTTTGTGTGTTAGCTTGACAAGGGATAAGTTGTTCTTGCTTGTTTTTTTTTTTTAATGTCAACTTGACAGAAGCTAGTCACTGGAGAAGAGGGACCCTCAAGTGAGAAAATGACTCAAGATCTTACCGTAGACGAGCCTGTAGCACATTTTCTTAATTAGTGATTGATTATCCACAATGGACAGCCCATCCCATTGTGAGTGATGCCATTGTGGGAAGTTGGTCTAGGGTTCTATAAGAAAGTAGGCTAAGCAAGTCATGGCAGCATCCACACGTGGCCTCTGTGTCAGCTCCTGCCTCCAGGCTCCTACCCAGTTTGAGTTCCTATCCTGACTCCTTCAGAGATGAATGGTGATCTGGAAGCATGAGTTGATAATCCTTTCCCTTCCAGTTGCTTTGCTCATAGTGTTTTATCCCAGCAATAGTAACCCTACCCAAGACAATGGGTTCCTATAAATGAGTTCTTATTTACTTCTGAAGTATTTATTTTGTGTGGTGTGTATGTGTGTATGTGTGTGTTGGTATTTGCATGGGGGTTTGCATGCAGAGGTCAGTGGATAGCCACAGGTGTCCTCTCTTGACTTCTGCCTTGTTTTGAGTCAGTCTTTGGTGTTTGTTTTGGCCATTGTTCAGCATCCCTCAGGCTGGTTGGCTATGGCTTCTAGGAATTCTGTGTTTTCTGTCCCTGAGTATGAGAGCCAGGGTCACAGATGTGCACCACTAACACCATGTCTGACCTCCTCATGAGATCTGGTGATCTGAACTCAGATCCTCAGGCTATTGCTGCAAGAGTTCCTAGCTGCTGAGAAATTTCCCTGGCCCCTATTTACTGTTTTCAAGGGAAATATTTTTTATATATCTTGTCAAGGAAGTCATAGATTAGTGTGTTAAACTTCTGCATGTAAGGACTAGCTCTCGGAGATTTGAGAAACACCTCAATTGAATAATGTACCCTGTGGTAGACCCGTGATCAATTTAGCCCTCCTTGTTTCGCAGTCTTAGGAATCAAAGGATGCCTGGACAAGGACACCATACCGTGGAACAGGGAGGAAATGGGTTGCCCATCGCCCCCTATCTTTCAGGTCTCCTTTGCCTGTGCCTGCTATACTGAAGAGCTATGTCACAGCCATTCTTTGGAATGAAGTCTTTCTTAGCCAGAGAGAAGATTTCATACCACTTATTGACTTTGGAACGCATTCAATAGCTGATGTCAATTGAAAATCATCAGTGAGATTTCAAATAGTTACTTCATGCCCCTGAGTGAAAGACAAAGCCAGCCACCTCCGCAATCACCTCACTGGGGTCGGAAAGAAGAACCCTAGTTAGATATGGGTTATTGATGTTGACTGTCTGGAAGACAGTGATAGGAACGGAGGAAAGTGAATGGCCTGTGCATCTCTGGAGCAGGCATATTCTTCTTAATGGAAAAATTAAATAGCTACGCCCGCCCCTGGCATCCTTGTCTGACTGTTGGCAGGAGGCGTGTGGACTGAAGCCATTGAAACATTTCAGGAAGCCAGACTCTCACAGATGAGTCACAGGAAACCATTGACAAATGGTCTTGGCCTCAGTTCCTTCACCCAAATGAGAAGCCTGTAAAATGATACACGCTTTCTTATGCTCTCCCCGGGATGAACTGGAGATGGCATCTTAAATCTCATTATTTTCAATATATTGCTGTTCACTCATGGTGTAAGTCAGTTGAAAATCTAGATGTATGACTCCTCTCTACATCACAAATAGGCACAGGGATACTAAATTTAAGGAAAATACCTTGATACAGAGCAAGGCCTTACACATGCTGCCTCCTCTTCCTCCTCTGTCCTTTTCTGGTTCTAGGAATTGAACACAGGACCTCACAGACAAGAGGCAAGTGCTTATCACTACCAAGCCTGCAGCCCTTTTGCACTTTTCATTTGGAGACAAAATCTCGGTAGTTTCCCAGGCTATCCTTGAACTCTCTTTGTAGCTCAAACAGGTCTTACATTGGAATTTTTCACGACAGCAATCAGAACAGCTGGAATGACAGGCATGAGGCACTAGGCTTGGCTAGCCATTCTTGTTGTAGATCTTTAAGTCACTGAGATGACGCGGATGGCCAAAGTGTCTGCTGCGTGAACCTGAGGACCAGAGTTCAGTCCCTGGTTCCCTCAGTGGAAGGAGAGGATGCTCCTGAAGGATGTTCACTGGCTCCCACATTCCTTCTCTCTCTCTCTCTCTCTCTCTCTCTCTCTCTCTCTCTCTCTCTCTCTCTCTCTCTCTCTCTCACACACACACACACACACACACTGTAATATTTTTAAGAGTTAAAACAAAAAACCTACCATTTTTGAAGGGCATTTGTCCTTAGTGTCTTTCTTGTTGCCATGACAGAGTGATGTGACAAAGACCACCTAAAGGCTGTGTGTGTGCTCCTAGTTCAGGGTACCATCTATCATGTGGGAAAGTGAAATCAGACAGAGCTGGAAGTCACTGGTGACATCACATTTACAGTGGAGAGGCTGGCAGAGAGGGATGCTTGTTTGCAAGAACTGAAATTATTTTTCTCTATTTCATATAATCTATGATATCTGCAAAGGGCATTGCCCTGACTGCAGTGAAGATGGGTCTTCCCAGATCGATTGTTATAATCTAGATAATCCCTCACAGACCTTCTGGGAGGATACTGTTAATCCAGACAGTCCTTCCCAGGTATGCCTGGAGCCCTGCCTCCCAGGTGATTCCAGATTCTGGAAAGTTGACAGTCAACTTCTCACCATCACAGAACTTTAGAATACTGAGAATATTTATTTGTCCAAAATGAATTTTATTTTACATTCCATTGAAAAATTATTAAAGCTAAATGGTCAGTCTTCCAAACACCAAAAGGGTAGTATGAGCTTTTAGTTGGGAGAGGTTGTGTGTCCTTTCCATCTTCTCTGGACAATTACAGAGAGATTCTGGAGCTCTTTTCTGGAGATCTCCCCCACTCGCAATCCAGTCACACTGCCGCTGCCCAGACAGCTACCCCGGTGCCCACCCCTCAGTCCAGAAGTATTGCATTCCCAGTTTTGCAGAAGATAGTCCCCATCATCAAGTATCATGGTTGAATCCCAAAGCCCATCCTCTCTCCTTCATCAATGATAAAGACATTGCTGCTTCATGGATTTCCCATGTGTCCGCAAACACCATGCAGCTCAATCAAGGAGTGATCATTTCTGTAGATTCGGAAAATGGACAGTACCAGGTAATCAGAGACAGTGGGGTGTGCCCGCTCTAGTGACCTCATGTCTTTGAGGAAATGAAATGTTCTCTCAGAGTCCTAAAGACCCAGAATTGTGTTGGCAGGGATGCCCCTCCCTCCAGAGGAAGATGGGCAGGGAAGAGTCTTCCTTGCCTCTTTCAGCTTCTGGTGATGTCTGTTAATTCACAGACCTGTAACTCCAGGTTCTGAATATTTGCATCGAGCCCCCTTCCATGTTTCTCAGAGTGCATTAATTTCCCCCTCTCCTTTTCTTTAAATAGATGATCTCATTTTAAGATCCTTAGCTTTACTAGATCCATAATGGCAGTTTCCAAGAATGTTATATTCATAAGCACCTGTAGTTACCTCTTGAACGTGTTTAATTGGGTGCACAATTCATCCACTATGTGGCAAAGGGTAGAGTTGTGATGAATGAAATCACAATATCTAAAATTGACATCCAACGTTTAATGTTTAGGGATTGATATTAAAATGAAATTAATGAAATGTTTGAACCTCCCTTTAAGAAGAGCATACATTAACAGAGCAGGTGCTTCTTCATATGTAATTCCTGGGAGTCACTTTCTTTGCTCATATCTTTAGAATAAACATGATGGGTTCACTGTGATGTACAGAATCACTGAGAATGGGAGGAAATATGTAATTACAGAATGTATTGCCTTTATGGTGGCTCTGAAGTTCCTAGGTTGTTCCTTAAATTGTCCATCACAATAATTTGAAAAGTGAGTCTTCATATTCAAATCTGAATTCTCAGTGTTTTGGCTTCTTAACAGTGTGTTTAACTTAACCACCCATAACAATAATAAGGGGCATAATCATCCTCAGGTATTTCGAATCATCATTCACTTCTCCAGCCCACAGCCTGCAGCACTAAGATCGCGAGGAAGGAAGCAGACTGCTCTCCCTGGGAGGACTGGCGGTATTCTGCTAGAAATAACAGTGTTTGGGGAATGAAAGACAACAGACATTTGAAAAATCCTGATTCTGTCAACTGCCTTCAGTTTCCTGAGTATAAACATTTTCAAAACAATTAATTTTAATAAACCAGGTCCTTTGTCCTAACCTGTGGGCCAGGCAGCTGACTGGGCCAGAAGAGATCTCTCTCCATCACTGGTTTTAGGGAGGAGGAGTGACCCAGGCCCCCCAGCTGAGTTTTCAGCTGCTTCCAGTTCTGGTGAAGGATCAAGTACTCCCGTTTACTGTCCCTTCCGCTGTTAAATACGGCGCTCATCTCACGCAGGCAGCCCTCTGCATTTGTGTTCTAGTGAAGCCTCGTCGACCCTCTGTGCTGACCCCACTTACTTATATGTGAAATAAAAGGAATGTATGTTTCCCAAGACTGATGAACTTGGGAATTTCCTGACACTGTATAGAAATAACCCCAACTGTAACTTCTATTTGAATAAAACAATGAATAGCTTTTGAAAATACAAAATTTCTTTCCTTGACAGTGTTACCTCATTTTCCCATGGTAATGTCTCCTTTGGCCTCCTGACACCTGGACCTGGACAGAAGCAGCATCCAGGGTATGATGACTTCAACAATAGTGCACTGCTTCAAGAGTTCATGGAAGCCACTTAGGTGAGGCTGCACTTCCACGGGCAGTACTGTCCAGCCGAGCACACTGCTGACTTGAGACACAGACACTATGCAGTGGACGAGATCACCATCAGTCAGAGGGAGTACTCATCCACAGAGGTATGCATGCAATGTGATTTTCACTGTGAATATTCTTTTAAACCAGTGTCTGTTGAACATATTTAAAAATATATAGATACATAGTAGCTGAGCTTTTGGAGCAGGCCAGATTCTGAGCTTTATATTCTAAAACGACTTCTGCTGCTGCAATTTTACAGGGAGCTTCTCATTTGATGCCTTCCTGTACTTTATATAACCCTGTAATCAATGAATTTTCAGACCACAGTCCTCCCAGAAAGCACAACATTCTAAGATTGAGAATGCATTTAGTGGTTAATCTCCAGACTGTAAGAAAAAACAGTATGATACTCTAAATATGACATTGGCAAAAATGTATTGTACATTTTACTTAGTTTGGTTTAGAATATAATTTTAAAATATTCTCTATATTAAAAATCAGAAACAAAATTTGTTTTGTGACTATAGTACCAGATAGTGTCTAAGAGTGACACTTGGTCTTCTCAAGGTCATAGTTCAAAGTTCCGTAAGGTTACCTGTCTGTCATCAGAAGAGAGAGATATTTTGCCTTTAATTGTTGATAGATTCGCCATTAGAGTTAAAACATGACTCACAATGAAAAAATGAGTTCAAATCTTGGCAGCATACTGTTTGTTATGGTAAAGTATATATTCAGTATACTTAAAATGGATTGTTCAACAAAAATAGTATACCTTGAACATTTAAAGAGATAAAATAAGAAGATCCAAAATATCAACATTGGTTTGTTATGTAATATAATAACAAAAGAAATACCATTAAATCATATTTTTTGTCTTACTCTGAAACAAAGGGCAAACATTGAAATCCACAGTTTCTTCTTAAGTATAGCTTGACTGGTTTCAGTGAATGCCTTCCTGTGGCAAATTCCACACGGTTGCAGGGAGTTGCCGTGCTGTGGGAGATGCGGACTGTGTTCCTGCCGCCCCAGCTCCTGGTCGCCTAGCTAGCTTATGCCCCAAAATAACAACACACAAACTGTATTCTTTTAAACACTGCTTGGCCCATTAGCTCTAGCCCTTACTGGCTAATTCTCATATCCCGATCAACCCATCTCTAATAATCTGTGTAGCATCAGTCTTACCGGGAAAGATTCAGCATGTCTGACCTGGTGGCTTGCTTCATTGTGTCTGCCCCAGAGAGGAGAGAGCTATCGAGTCTGAGCTCACTTCCTCTTCCTCACAGCATTCTGTTTTGTTTACTCCACCCACCTATGTTCTAATCTATGAGGGCCAAGCAGTTTCTTTATTTTTTAACCAATGACCTTCCTCCATCATTTCCCCTTTTTCTGTTTAAATAAAAAAAGGAAGGCTTTAACTTTAACATAGCAAAATTACATATAACAAACAGTTATCAAGTAAAAATTACAATATTTACATCTATTTTATCTTTATCATAACTAAGGAAAATTATAACTATAACTAACTATTCTTCAACTCCATCAAAGACTCCAGAAAGATACACTATTACCTAAGCAAACAAGAAATAAGCAACTTTCAAACTCTAGAAATGACAGAAATATCTCGCTGCCTGGACAATCACCCAAAGTTTCTCTGTACCATTGGGGCATCCATCTTCGGCCTACAGGCCCATAGTTTCCAGCAGACATTTCCATGAAACAGGAAATTTCAAAGGCAGTTCAGTCACTATCTGCTGTGTCCTGCAGAATGTCTCACAGACTCTTTCATGAATCAGGAACCCCAATAGATCATCTCACCTTGAGGCAAGTTCAGCAGTCCTCTCTCTGAGGGTTCTCTGTGTCCAGTTTATGCAATAGTCCAGGCAAGAGCAGTTTCTTGCCCAAATGGCTAACCAGCTCCATAAGGTACCTCTTCGATGCCCATCTTTCTCATGAAGTAGATTGGTGCTGCCAGGAGCAGACATGTTTCATTGTCATGAAAAACCCTAAGTTATTAAAACATTAAATAGCAGATTTCATGGTCTTTGAAAGATATGAAGAATGTCTATCTAAAATATATCTATGTACATCTAGAAAATCTAACATGACTACAAACTTGACTATTATAGATAACTATTCATTAATAACTTATATACATAACATTTTTACATGAGCTACACAGTCACAATACCTTAATCAATATCAGAAATACATATACATATAACAAAATTGACCTTAAATCACTAAATCAAAATCCATATCAATGCAAATTATTCATACCTATATCATATCCCCCTTTAAATGTAAAAGAACATTTATAAACAATATTTGGGAATATGGACGTAGTTATTTCTCTCCAAACTGCTTCCTGCTGAATGGGGGCACTGTTAATCAGATATTTCAGGGTATAACCTGTGTGCTAGGTTCATCTCAGTCGTCAATTGAGTGAAGTAATTTTTTGAAGGTGTTCACAGCAATCTTTTAGGAGGGCGTGGTCTATCATATCATATTGGGATGGAAGCAATCTGCAGGGTGTCATCGTCTGTGAAAATAAAAGAAGAATCTCTTTTCCAAAGTATCATGTCCTTAGATCCAAATTTTAAAGTCAAGGTATTTTCAAAATATCTATGTTGGATTAGTTCAGCAGCATTTATAAACAAGTATCTTTTAGCAGCTGTTGCTCTTTTCTCAGCATTCAAACAATTCAAAGAGAGCATAATAGCATATAGTATCAAAATTCTCTGTGTATTTTCTATCTTTGTGTGGCTTTATTTTAATCTCTATTTCGTTTATTTTTACTTTTATTTTATATTCACTGTATAGCTTTGTCCTGGAATAACTCTGTAGACCAGGCTGTCCTTGAACTCTCAGAGATCCCTCTGTCTCTGCCTCCTAGGCATTGGGATTAAAGGTGTGTACTGCCACACCTTGAAGTCACAGAGGTCAATCTCCCTCTGCCTCCCAAGTGTTGGGATTAAAGGTGTGTACTACCACACCCAACTACTCTCTTTCTTCCTTATTTTACTTTTAAGAACTTTAACTTTTAGCCTGCATATATTTTTAACATACTGTAAATCATTTAAATGTTTTCTTCAACTTTGAATCTTTCTTTAACTGAATATCTCTCTTTTTGTGACCACATGAGTCTTTAATTTATCAAGCAATATTGGTAGGACTAAAGCCATGGATTTGATGGCTGGATCCAGCCCATTCCTTAGCTTTCCAGTCTCATGGCTGAGGTACCGGTGGAGCCATTTTTATTGCCCCAACTCTATGGTGTTTCAAGTTCCCTGCCAGCAAGCAAGCTGCAATACTATATCCACAGACAACACTCAAGTCCTCTCTCTGTAGTTGGCCCTCCTGCCTCAAACAGTCAGAGTTTGCTCTGGCAGGACAGACTAGAATGCCAGCATTTTAAAACAGCACAACTTTTTTCCTGCTATGGCTGAAAACTGAAAAGCATTCATTCAGCTTTTCATCAACACTGTTTAAGTGTTTTGTGGCAGGACCTCTTAAAAGAGCTGCAAGGTTTGCAGCTAAAGCTGAGTCAGGAAGCCTCTCTTAGATGAGAGCGCTTGCTTGCCTCTAGCAAGCAAAGCAGACCCAAGAAATTGCTGCTACCACGTCGGGCGCCATTTTGTAGTGGGAGCTGCGGGCTGTGTTCCTACTGCCCCAGCTCCTGGTCGCCTGGCTAGCTTATGCCCCGAAATAACAACACACAAACTGTATTCTTTTAAACATTGCTTGGCCCATTATATCTAGCCTCTTCTCGGCTAACTCTCGTACCTGGACTAGCCCGTCTTACTTCCCTTTCCAAGGTGTCTTCACAATGACCTTTACAAACCACTGAGGTTGGGCCCACACAATCAGAGAGCCAGGTTTGCCTTTCTCGAGTGTGCAGTGTGTATGCCCACAGGTTCTTGAATGTTCCGACAATGACTGGCTTCTGAGGTGTGTGGCATGCTCACATTCACAGGAGCCAATTCCATGGACATGCCCAGACCTGCGACAGGATCAGGTGTTCTTATGGATGCTTCTGCTCTCCCCAGAGCGTCACTGAAGGGCCTCAGGTGTGTTGCTTCATCCAGGAAATCTAAAAGGAAATGAAAAGGGAGGTGACTAGAAAGTTAGTTTTGGTTCAGCTTCAGAATATGCTTAAATGGGTAAGAACTTAAAATGTTATTGTGGAGAAATGCAGCTATTGATAGAGTTGAAATTTGTGTGTTTAAAACTAATCTCAGAGAAGCTGCATCTGAGATGAAACTCTAAGGATTTCCCCCTTTCTCTCTCTCTGCTGGTTTATCAGTGTTGCATGTTGACTAAAATCGCATTTAAATCATCCTGATAGAGCCGCACTGGCCAGTGAGAGCTTTCATTTCTTCCTCTGAAAAATATTTACTGGACAGATCCTGTAACGCAAGGGTGGGGTACACACCAGCAGTGCCAGCCCGGAGAGAGGAGAGATGGGCTTAGAGTGTTTGTATCACAAGGACAAGGACTTGATTTCATCCTCAGCATTCATGTGAAAACCCGTGTATAGCGTGTACACTTGTCAACCCAGCATTAGGGAGGCAGAGACAGGTACATCTCTGGGGGATCCCTGGCCAGTTAGCTTAGCATATTTAGTGAATTCCAAGCCCAAGAAAACAAAGTGGACGGAGCCTGAGGAACAATACCTCGGGTAGTCTTCTGGCCTCCATATGCCTGTCACATGTGAACATGACCGAACATGAATAGGGACAAACTCCCATAGGCCTGGAGTGTGTGCTTATAAATTTCTGGTTTAGGTCTAGCCAAGAGAGACATTCTCTGGGCCTGTGTGAGTCTCTGAGGCACAGTGATGGAAGAGCCAGAGCAAACTAACCTACAAGGCCATGTTTATGTATACAAGTGATACAGGTGTAGTTGCAATACACTTGATAATATTTGAAATTTAATGCTAATAAATATGACCCAATTGCTATAGAAAAATCATATGCAAATTGTCAGTTTTATTAATGGCATTTACAAGATTGCATTCTTTAAACAATTTGTTAATTTTTTAAGGGATTAGAAACACTATTTGCTTAAGAGGTGCACATGAATGATTGAAACCAAAGGTTGAGTCACTTGTCATGTGTCTGCAGAACGCCACTACCATTTCCCCATTGCTTTTTTAATTTTGTGTATCTGTGGAAGTGTGTGTTCACATTTGTGTGCAGTGTATTTTTGTGATATTTGGGAACATCTTGTCTCTGAATAAATCATCTCTCCGGGTTTTGGCAGGGTGCCTTGCTGTCCTTTGAGAGACTTAATCCAATCTAAATTGCTCTCAACTGCATCGTTAGTGTCTGAAGCCTCCATGGCCAGAAGGCGCTCTACAATGTGCATGTCATCTGCTACCTTGGGGTGTGCTGGAGATGAAAACAGAGGCTTGTGCATGCGAGACACGGGTTGTCTCACTGAGCCACACTCCCAGCCTCTGCTGTTTTGTTGTTGTCATTGTTTATTCTGAGACAAAATCTTTTTTTTTCTTATATATATATTTCTGCTCTTTATTAAGGTGTTTGTACAGCTCATTTAAAAATTAGTGTATAATTAAGAACTATAGGTAAATAGAGAGTCATCTGTAATAGTCAAGTTTGTAGTCATGTTAGTTAGATTTCTAGATATACAGAGATGTATCTCCGATGGATAGGAATTCTTTTTTTTAAATTTTTTTTATTTTTTTTATTTTTATTTTATTTTATTTTATTTTATATTAATTAATTTATTTAATTATTAAAGATTTCTGCCTCTTCCCCGCCACCACCTCCCATTCCTTCCCCCTCCCCCAATCAAGTCTTCCTCCCTCCTCAGCCCAAAGAGCAAGCAGGTTTCTCTGCCCTGTGGGAGGTCCAAGGACCACCCACCTCTGGTGCACGCCTTTAATCCCAGCACTCGGGAGGCAGAAGCAGGCGGATCTCTGTGAGTTCGAGACCAGCCTGGTCTACAAGAGCTAGCTCCAGGACAGGCTCCAAAACCACAGAGAAACCCTGTCTCGAAAAACCAAAAAAAAAAAAAAAAATCTGAGACAAAATCTTTATGCAGTGCTCTGACTGATTACTTGCCCTGCAGCCCAGTTAGGACTTGAACTCATGATTGTCTTGCTTCAACCTCTTGATTACTTGGTATTATGGGCCTGCACCACCAAATCAGGCAACAGAGATTTTTTTTTCTTTTGTTTGTTTGTTTGGTTGGTTTTTCAAGACAGGATTTCTCTTTGTAGCTCTAGCTTTCCTGGAGCTTACTCTGTAGACCAGGCTGGCCTTGAACTCGCAGAGATACACTTGCCTCTACCTCCCAAGCAAATGATTTACAGTATTATTTCCAAAATTAATTGAATTAGATTTTTCATTTTGCTCTTTATTGAGTCATCAACAGAAATGTGCATCTCTCTCTCTCTCTCTCTCTCTCTCTCACACACACACACACACACACACACAAGCACACATGTGCACATGCACACACAGACACACAAGCCTTTGCCAGTTGGTCCTAGATTTATAACTGAACATTTATTCCTACTGACGTCTTCTTCCTGCTGCCATCTTGTAACCCCTGATAGTCACTTCATTGACAGTCAGTGATTTCTTTAAATTCTTTTACTTTTTCTTCCCAGTCCACTAAAAAGCAGTTTAAAAACTTCTCTGGGTGGACTTAGCAGGCTGTATTGAACTGAGTCTAGCTGGTACCCAGAAGCTTTACCCTGGCATGTTCTTCCTCATGACATGGAGACACACACTTTCTGATAATGAGGTATTGCTTAGCTTGCCGAGCCTGATCTTAGAAGATGTGTTCTGTCTCAGCCTCCCTCCTTTTTTTCTCTTCTTCTTTTGATCCTTCTCATTCTATCCTTTCTAATTGTTGATGAGGATGATATCTTATGATTCTTGAGTGATTTCATGCCTCTTCTTAAAAATAGGGGCATTAAGTGAATCAAGATTCATGATTGGTTTTGGAAGCCAAATTGGGGTTGTCATACTTGGACTCAGGTGGTACCTTTGGGTTCAGAGCTAGTGAGTTAATTAACTATAATTTAGACTGAGACTGTATTTCAGTGCTTCTTACTTAGATTGGAAAATGTGAAAAAGTAGACTTGTGTAATTTTTCTTTTATTTTGATAATTCACGACTTTAGTTATAAATAAAAAAATGCTGCATATACAATCTGCTTAGAAAAGTTTGCCAAATGCAGCTGAACGGGAAATGTCAATAAACTATTAAGTTGTTTTCAAATCATCCAACCATAAGTTTTTCACGTTCTGCATTTTAAAAATGTTTTGGTTTAAGCCATTCCCATCCTGTGGGACATGAAGCTCATTTTAAAGGCCTGGAGAAGGTCTAGGAAGAATGTCCTCAGTTTATAGTGTTAGACTAACCACAAAGAGTAGTCCTCAATAAACATGGCTTTTGTGAATTATTGCCATTTGGCAAAACAATGAAACTGTAAGCCTTTAAAGCATGCCAGTTCTTGGCAGTTTCTTTTCTATAAGAAAGTGTGTTTGGCAGAAGTGAAAGGGGATGAATGGGAAAGAAAGAGGAGAAGCATAAATTCAGGAGCTTGCCTTGCATGGACACTGTCCAGGCTTTCTCCAGTTGTTCATAAAGGGACAAATTATGGTCCAAGAGTGGGAGTAGTGTTCATGCAGTTTTGATATTGTTTTCAAAGAAAATTTTATCAATTTTATACTGTTTAATCAAGGAATAGTCACTCCTATATTAGATAACAGCAGCTGAGTGAAGGGGGCAACTTCCCCACTTAAAGAGATTCCTTGATTTAGTTTTGTGACCACACTTTCACCAGGGTGACCTCAAGAATTGAGCCATCCGGTCTCTTGAGCTCTGGAGACCTATGTAAAGCATACTGATAGATTGACAGACTGACATACTACAAGATTTATTTTTCAGAGTACTCCAACTGGCTGTCTGTTGCTTCCAATGGCTAACTTGTATGCTTCAACCTTTCCTAAAAATAGAAATTAAGAATGAAGATCCACTCAACTTAGTACTAAAGACTGTGCTTGTCCTGAAATGAATTAAATCTGGACTTATTTTTTCTCTGTTTTTTCCATTATACTTTGTGATTGCTAGAATGTGGGCCTTGGGGAGGTTCCCTTAAGAATATTTCTGAGGAACTCTGTTACATTTCACATTATATTGCCAATTTAAGTTTTTGACATTAATGTATGATATATACCATAAAAATAATGGCATATTTCATCAATAGAGAGCCCTTTCAGAGGGCTCGTGATGCGTCTTCCCAAGGAAGACCAAAGCAGCGCATGATTAATGTGCTCAGCCCGTTTGGAGATTGATCTGAGGCAAAACGAATTCAAAATACTAGATACTACCCATTAGCGTTCAAGCAGAATTAAGTATTTCAAAGTAGAAGTCAAGATTGCATGGCGCTGAATTTACATTAATCGTCAGGTACCTGGCAGGGAGAATCATGGTTTCCGATGATGACTTTTATTTGGTTAAGAGGCATTATTGCCAATCACATATTTTGGGGATTTTACAAGTCTTTTATTTTGAGTTAACTGTTTATTCACACATAGTTATTGATAAGTAATGCAGAGATTTTGTATGCCTATGTTCATCTGCACCCACAGTAATATCTTCTAAAACAATCATGTTTTAATTTCTTTTATAATACATGATTGGTATACCATAAACCACACTCATTCAGTATCCAGAGTTGGAAGAGTTTGGGCAGCTGTGTAATCACAGCCTATCAGGACAGAGGGTGAATCCCTCTCCCCCACACTACCTTACATCTTCTGACGTCAGAGCTCCACCTCCACCCCCAGTCCCATTTAATGTCCACTGCTGTCAGTATTTACTCTTCTGTTACACAAGCTTTAAAATCTCACCCTACTGATTTTCTCATTCGATAATTTTCTAAGGACTCCTGGCAATATCTTTATCAAACTAGGGAGCTTGCATTTCACTTGGACAGGTCACCAGCTTGATAAGATTCATCTGAGAGTATAGATTGAACTCATAAAGCACAATAGGACCTAGGAATTTTGCAGGTTTGGCATTGTATATTTATATATTCGATGACTTGGTTGCATAGCATTATCTACCTTCTTGCTCTCTTACCTTCGTCTCAGATGCCTTTTTATTTATTAGTGCACTTTGGAGATAAGTTCTCAGGAGGTAGCCTCATGCTTGTTTTAAGCAGAGACAACCTTTGAACTCCCTATGCCCCTGCCTCCACCTCTGAGGAGCTGTACCTGTAAACCTTTGCCACAATGCCTGGTCTTATCTAGTACTCAGATGTTTTAAGGGTGTAAGTGTTGATTGGATCGACTTTTAAGAAAGGTGTTACTAGGTGAACCTTGCATCAGCATGCATTTTCCTTTTCCTTTACCGTCTACAGTTCAAGCCAAGAGTGATGCAATGACCAGGATGTGGGCCAGCACTGGCACTCTGGCTGCTTAGCAATTCCTTCGTCATCCTGGGACATCATTACCTGTGAGGGGTGCCAAGCCCTTTAGAGCAATTTATTAGCGACCGTGAATGATTCTCTTATTTTTTGGCTCTAATTTGTGACCCTTTTATATCATTAATCCTGGATCTTATGAATTAACTATGATCAAACTATCAGTGTGCATTTTTGTTAGTATTGCAAATAGCAGAGCCAGCATGAAGCATTTTATTTAATAAGTTTTCCTACCATTCAATAAGGCAAAGGATGCCAACATCACACTTCCCAGTGCTCATTATGTTAAATGGATAGTTCCTGTTATTTTATGGAATAAAACCCTTCAGCGCACTGACGTCCAAAAGCATGAGTCACAGTGACTAACCTGCACCTCACTGATGCCACCATCATGAGCCTGACACTGCTTCCGCGTCTCCACAGAAGGGGAGATTTTGCTCTAAATGCATTCCATCTTCCATTTTAATATTTTGTCATACCAGTGAGTTAATCCATTTAAGTAGAATTTGAACATTTCATATTTAAAATGCATTTAATGAATCTCAACATGGGAAATTTAATTTTCTCTGATACATAGTGAGTGCTACTTTTATAAAAGTCTAGTAAGTTTTGTTTGGTCAGTATATACATAAAACTGTTAAGCTGAAAGAGATTATGAGTCTGTGAACAAATATAGCTTTGTGGAAGACATGGATATAATAAAATAAAAGTAATAAAATGTAATATTTGAAGGAATAAACATGAAATATTTTCTGAAGTTGGGGATACCATAACTTTTCTGAATACTGAGCAGTCTAAGAAAATATATCCAGAGAGTAAACATAACAAACAGCTCTGACAGCCACCAAAGATGAAGATGCCACATGTGGCCAGAGAGAATGAGACAAATAACAAGACATGGGTTCAGAAGAGGAAAGTGAAATTATGTTCAGCAGTAACCACAGATGAACTCAGGGACTGGAACAGAGCTAGGAAGTGAAGTTTGAAAGCACTCTGAAAACCCACAGCTGCGACTGTAGATGGACACAATTTAAAATCAGGAAGAACAGACAGTGGCCAAAGAAATTTGTGGCAAGATTATCACTAATAGATGGGGCTTTAGATTTAAAAAATGTTATTACAGTCACATAGAGGCCATTTGCATGGATCCCCCCGCTCCTGCTCCATCCAGTACCCTTTCCTGCTTCCCCCTCTCTGACCTAGCTAGCTTTCTATTGCTCTAATGAAGATCATGACAAAAAGCAACTTGTAGAAAAAAGGGGTTATTTGGATTCCACACCCCATGGCACAGTCCATCACTGAAGACAGTTGGAGCTAGAATCCAAGGTGGAACTGAAGCAAAAACTAGGGAAGAATGCTGCTCTCAGGCTGACTCTCTGTGGCTTGTTCAGCTTCTTTATTTTATAAAACCCAGGACCACCATTCCAGGTGGGCAGCACACCTCCAGTGAGCTGGACCTTCCCAAATCAAACAGTAATCAAGACAATGGCACACAGATTTGCCTACAGACTCATCTTAGTCATTTTCTCAGTTGAGGGTCTCTCTTCCCAGATGAGCCTTGCTTGTACCAAGTTGGCAAAACCAAACCAAACAAGAACAAAATAATCAGCATACCTTTCCATCGGTTGATTTGTCCCCCTAGACACTTTCACTTCTAATTTTGTTTACTGTGTGCTTTTGTGTGTGTGTGTGTGTGTGTATAATGTGTGTGTTATCGATAACTCTAGGACCCACACAGGAGAGAAAATATAATACTTATCTGTCTGATACTGATTTAATTTACTCATGTGATTATGATTATGTCCAGTTGTAACTATTTCTTCACCAACCTTGTAAGTTCATTCTTTTTTATGGCTATAAACTTTTGTATATATAAGTGTACAATACACTTCCCTTACACTGCCCTCTGTTGCTAGACACCCAGGCTGCCCCCATCACTCAGCTGTTATACATAGTGCTACATGAAACACTGAGGCGCAAATGTCTTTGTGACTGGTTGAGTTGGAGTCTTTTCTTTTGGTTTTTTGAGACAGGGTTTCTCTGTGGTTTTGGAGCCTGTCCTGGAACTAGCTCTTGTAGACCAGGCTGGTCTCGAACTAACAGAGATCCGCCTGCCTCTGCCTCCCAAGTGCTGGGATTAAAGGCGTGCACCACCACCGCCCAGCCAAGTTGGAGTCTTTTGAGTGAACACCCAGGTGTAGTATAACTGGATCACTGACCTTAATATAAGACACAGACTCCAAAATTAGTAGCAGAGTAGGAAAAACATTTCAAGACATTGGCATAGGGAGTTGCTTTCTAAATAGAACATAGGTTGTTTAGGAATTGATAAAAGCAATTTCATGACAATTAAAAGCCTCTGCACCTCAAGCAACAGAAATTTATCCCAGGCATGTAAGGCTGGGATACTACGAGGCTCGATTATCAGTTAACACAATCAATCACACCAAGAACCTAAGGATGTCTAATGTGATGTTATGAGATCAAAAACACAGCATGTGAATGGCTCCCTTTAGTGATCCTTGTGTTACAAAGGGAAGTTCTAAAAGGGGGGCAATACAGAGATTAGCATGGCCCTTTGATAAGGATGGCACAAGTTTGTAAAGCATTTCACATTTTAAAAAAACAGCAACAAATATTTTCTTTAAAATACACACACACACACGACTGGAGAACTGACTGAGCACATAAGAGCGTTTGCTGCTCTAACATGGGACTCCTACATGGCAGTTCACAACCACCTGTAACTCCACCTCCAATATTTCCAGTACCCTTTTCTGGCCTCCATGGTTACTGCATGCATATAGCACACATACATACATGCAGGCAAAACACTCAAACATAAAATGAAAATATATTACTTTTAGGCAGAGGCAGGCAGATCTCTGTGAATTTGAGGTCAGCCTGGTCTTCAAGAACTAGTTCTAGGACAGGCTCAAAAGCAACAGATAAACCCTGTCTCCCCATAAAAGACAATATATACAGATTTGCAAAGAAGAAATGAAGCTGTACTTGTATACAGTTGACATGATCATCCATGTAGACAATCTATGAAAATGAACAAAATAGCTATGAGAATTATTGATTCATCACATGGATTGCAGGACACAGGGAAGAGATGAGCGGGGTCTATCATATTACTGTCTTCCAGCAACAATAAAGAGGAATCTGAATTAGAAGCAAAACACTAAGTCTGATTATGTAGGTCCATGGTCTATGTGATGGAAACTGCTCATTTCTGATGACAGACATCAAAGACTGAGAGAGAGATGTTTCTGTTTGGTAGACAGATTCATATCATCAGGATGTCAATTTTACTCTATAGAGTAATGAATTTTAATTTAGAATACCAGCAAGTATCTCATATTGATTCTAAAGTTTCCATGGAGAGACTGAAGACCCACAGTAAGCCACATAATGTCAAAGAAGAATAAAATTGGGGCTATAGTAATGAGTCATTATTATAAGGCTACAGGAAGACAATGTGCTATCTGTGTTACAAAATACAGAAACAGAGTAATAGAAGAGACCCAGACCACAAAGGCAGACCCACGGTGCTGTCTACTCCCCTTTGACATATAAGTCATGGTGATAGAGTACAAGGCAGGAAATACTGTCAACAAATGGCATGAGATTAAATGGATATCCCTCTCTAAAATTAAATAAATGTGTGTAACACAGTTAAGTACTCTGCAAACGTTGATGCAAAATGAGTCCTATCCCTCAATATAAAATGTAAAGTTAATCTCAGAAGGTTACCCAGAAGAACATCTGTATGACCTTACGTATGATGATGGCTCTTTAGATAGCTGAGAAAAACAAACATGAATGAAGAAAGGAGATGCGATAAACTGAGCCTCGGGTCAAACCTTCCGATCTACAGAAGAGACGGAGGACTCGTAATAGGGTGAAAATGCTTGTGGAGGAGATTTCTGCATTCCCAGAATCTGCACAGAACACTTAACATTCTAAGTCTTAGAAAGTCATAACCTGACAGAAAACTGGGCAAAAATCCTGAGTTGGTGAACCCCCAGGTCCTTCACTGTGATAGAGCATCCTCTAATCTTACAAACTGACTATCCAGAGACATCTGGAGAAGAGCCAGGCTTGCATAGACTGGGCTGAAACACAACTAAACTCACACACTAGTCACTGGAGGAAGAAAAAGAAAGAGGAGGAAATGGTTAGCTTCAGGAGAAGGTAGAAGGATTTCTAAGTCTAAGATGGTAAAACCATTGATAAAAGAATTAGAAGGCAAAACCCACTCACAATGCTCGTTAAGTGCTATTCCCATCACCTTGCCTTCGTTTACCTTACTCAGCTGAGTAGAACGGACAAGTGCATATGTGGATCAATCACTAAGAGTTTTTTTTGAAAGATTGGAATCAAAGTATAGATAACAAACTCACCCCTCTATTTTGGTATGTAACATACAAGGTTAATAGTATTGTCAATCAGATAGGAGACCAAAATAGATGTCAGCAAGCAATTCAGTTGGGTATGGTTTAAAACAAATTTTAAAATTAAAATTGAGGTAGTTGTTTCTCAAAATCTGTAGTTCTGTAACAAGTCTTTGAAAACATTTACATCCTTATCAATCATTCTTTATAACCCACTGAGTCCAATTAGTGCCTGTTCTTATACATGTGTAAAAGAAACCTATCAATGCCTCTCCACCACCTAAAAAAGTGATTCTCTCTGCTCCAGCAGTCATCCAATGCCTCCAGCTCCTCAGCTATGGGTGGGACATCAGGACCCTCCCCATCTTGTGTTGGAGTTTAACTGTCCAGGTTTTGTGTAGGTTTTGGGCAGGCTACTATATCCACAGTGAATTAAAGCAACAACCATGCCGTGTTCAAAGCCAGCCTTTCTCAATCTTCCCCTCCGTTATCCCAGCTCTTACATTTTATGTGGATTATAAAAGATAAGAGGGGCTGAAGACATGAAGTCGGGGGGATGCTGGAGGATCGAGTGGAGGTGAGGAGTAGGAGGTGAGTAAGACCTAGCTGCGGTGACTGCATAGATCCTTTCAAAGGCTAGCAAAGAGCATCATACCATGATCTCCATTACTTGATTAGGGCTCTCATCCTACAAGTCCTTGAAAAGAAAAACACTGTATCACCCTCGACCACTCATGTGCATGACTTTAAAATGGGGACATTTTCAATTTCTTAGGTATTAGGTGCAAACAATGCAAACATGTCCTCCACACCTCTTCACCCCTTCCCTATTACATGCCCCACCTCTCATAACCCACCACGTGCAATTTGTGTGTAGCACATCCTCATGGATGTGGAGACATCCACTGGAGCATGGACCACCTACCCGAGCCTCAGCCTTAAAGAAAATTGGCTATCTTTCCCCAAGGAGACATCAACTATCAAAAACATTTTAATCTATTGCGATAAGTTTATACTGTGTAGAAAAGCTAGTCATAAAATATAAAAGCCACTTTTGCCTGCCACCCAAAGATAATCCCAGCAAGAAGTACATATAGCTACGTTCAGACTTGATGTTATTTGTAATGTGGGTAAATGTGTAATGTCTCTCTCTTAGTATAGTCTTAAAGTTGGCTAATACAGAAATGAAACCCCCTTTATCTAGAAAATGAGATTATATTTTATGTGCTACTTAATTTTAAAATCTAAACTGTTATGAGTTCATATCTGTATTTGTAAGTATTTACATTATGTTTAAGTTGAGATGTATGCTTGCTTTTGGGCATTGAAAACATTTCATTCTTTCGAGTGTAATAAACACATCCCAAGATGCCAGGTCTTTCCTATGAAGTTGACTCAATTCAACAGAGAGGTTTCTATGTACAGAAACAGGCTCACATGTTGCTCTGATGTGCAAGTAAATTGCTGTCCTCAAGGCGGAGTTGCACTAATTATCTTAACGAATTACTAGGACTATGGTATTTCCAGTGTTCAAAGGCCCAAAGATAACTGTATTTATTTTCATCAGGAAACATAAAGTTACTCATCTCATCCATGCATTAAAGCTGTGTGCCAAAGGAAGCCTAGCTGTTTCCATACCAAGTAGTGACCAAAATGGAAACCTTTCCTTAAGTCTGTAGCAAAATTCCTCTGTAATTGAAAACATCAAGGAAGTCAGAATTGTGGTTTTGGAACATTAATATGACATTTAATTCAGTCTTATCTATCACAAGGCTTCATGATACTGGCCTGTGGGTTGAAAATAAAGACAAAATATCAAATGAGAATATAAAAACATCTAGATCAAAAGCAAAAGGAAGAAAATGTTGTTTCCATGGGCATCACAGGCCTTCTTTCACTGCATCTGCTCCTCCGACTCCGGCAGGCACCTCCCCAAATCCAGCCTGCGGTTAGTTTGTGGAACACACACTGCACATGAGATCAGTGTGACAGGGCCACGTGCCCGCGTCCTTACCGCTCTCCACCAGCTTTTATCAAGAAAGTACAATCTGAAACATCACCTTGGGGTGAAAAACTTCTTTCATTAAGATTTTTTGAACTAAAGCAAAACAAAATATCAGCAAAGAAAAATAAATTTTAATAGAAAACAACCTTGATTGTTTTTATATTTTCATGCAGTAAGATTTTGTCTTTCCTTAAATCTGTACAATGCAACAGAGTTTTACAAGTACAGACAAGAGCATGGTTGTATGGGTGTTGGGCCAAGGCAAGGTAACTCTGGAAGGTTTTTTTTTTTTTTTTCATTAAAATCCCTGGAACCAGAAGTTGAGTTTTCTCTGTTCTTAAGTTTATCCCAGTAGAGTGCATCTCCCCTAGACCTGCAGCCACTCCAGACAGTTGCATCCCAGTGACATCTAGAGTGCATCTCCCCTAGACCTGCAGCCACTCCAGACAGTTGCATCCCAGTGACATCTAGAGGGCATCTCTCCTAGACCTGCAGCCACTAGAAGATATAGTTGCATCCCATTGACATCTGATGGTTCCTAGATGTAGAAGTGTGTAAAGTTTCCGCTGATTTAAATACTCATGAAAAAAAGACACAGAAATAATGCTCCTCCATACTTTACATTTTGCTCTATTCTCTAGACCACATGGTCTGAGTCCATCAGGGCCCGTACCTTGAAGGTTGAGAATCCCCAGGGGTTAATTACAACATTTCACATAGCATTGTTCTGTGTGTTCCGCATGGCCATCCAGACTTGAGGCCAAAGTCGTTGGTGTTTGTTCCTCCCCCTCACCTCAGTTTCTCCTTCCTCGTTTCATCTCCTTCTCTCCCTGTTCTTCCCCTTTCTTCTCCACTTCCTTCTTTCTCTCATTCTTCATCTTTTAAACCCTCTCTCCTCTTCTAATCTTGTCTTTTACCTCCTCCTCAATATCTTCTCCCACACTCCCTCCTCATGTTCTCCAATCTGTAACCTCAGATTCTGCATTAATATCTTTTAGGATTGGTTTTGAGCATTACTGATCCCATTCCATAATTGCTTTTAATCAGTGGTAAAACGTTGACTTCTCTTCCCTTTAGAGATGAAGAAACACAGGATTTACAGGTGTAACATGGATTTAAAAATTAACTTTGTTCAAGAGCTTTGATGGTGCCTCCTATGGATAATTCTCAGTTGCTGATGTCATCATGATGTAGAACATTAGTAGGTCTTGTTCCCTGAGGGTCAATCATGAGCCCATTCTGTCTGTAAACTGTTTTTATTAGTACACAGTGAGAATACATATTTATGGGCTATAGCATGATAGCTTAGCACATGGGCATTGTGTACAATGATTATACAGGAGTTATTGCTATGTATATGTTATCTCATGCCTGTGGAGAGTGGTAAGACCCTTTCAAGTGGCTACTGGACGTTTAGGGCTAATTGCCAACAATAGCTGCACAGTGATGCTCAGGATGTCAGAAGTCTTTGCTGAGTCAAACTGCACTCACTCCTGTATTCATTACCTAGCCAACCTTAAGTCTCACCCTGAACCACCACAGCTTCAGTGACCTCTCTTTTGCTTCATTACCCATGTGGCTTCCACATGTTATCAATAATGTACCACGTTTGTCGCTTAACTTCACTGATCAGTAGCCCCACTATGCGGCTGGAACTGACATGATTCCATCTTGTTATGGCTGAATCCAATTCCACCATGTCCATAAACTATAGTGTCTTTATCCACTTTTACACTGCTGGAAGGAAATGCATTTTAAATGCTTACCTTAGGGTTTAGCATATTGAGGGAACATACCTCCCATTACAGTGGCCTTTTCTGAAGTCAGTAAGCAACAATAACTATACTTTCTGATGTCTAGTCTGAAATTAACTCCAATATTTAGTATGAAATAAGCTTGCTTGGTGTATGGTAATTCAGTAAGGGAAAGTTTAAAGTCTCTCTCTCTCTCTCTCTCTCTCTCTCTCTCTCTCTCATATCTCTCTCCTCTATCATCTTTACTTCCTTTCTTCTTTTTTTTATATTTCTTTCTTGCCAATGTGTCAATGTGCCTGTCTATAATTTCAGTACTTGAAAAGCTGAGTCAGGAGGATCACTGTAAGTTCAAGACCAGCTTGGATTTCATAGTCAGTTCATTGCTAATCTGGCTGCATGACAAGACTCTGTCTCAAAAAATAAGGTGGCCAAAGTCCTGTAACTAGCAGTGGTTAGTTGTACCTTTGTTTTGCTAAACGAGGTTGTTTTCTAGTTGGAAATGTCATTTTGAGAAATCTCATCTGTGCAGACATTAGCCTGCTGCCTAGTGTGCCATAGATTCTTCTAAGAAGAGATCTCTTTGGACATCGGTATCAGAGTTAGATGTGAATTTTCAGCCATCACTTAGCAACCACCTCTCTGCTCTAACTATGCAGACAGTGTGGGCAGTGTACACATTGGTGTCTAGCATCTCCTGGGACAGGGTAGTAAGGGAGCCAAGGCTGAATGCAGAAGGACAGGAATATGACACAGGTGTCACTAGAGAACAGAGGACAGGGACATCACATGGCCATCTCTAGAGAACAGTGGGAGAAGAAAAGAGGCCAGCTACTCAGTTAATGACATAGAAGTGGTTATGATTAAAAAATAATTTCATTACTGTAAGAATATTATAGAACCCTGGAAACTGACAGAAGTACCAGGTGCATTCCTTATTGATAACTACAGCTAAACTCCCTGTATTTGAGCATTGTGGCTTGGTGTTTGTGTAACATTCGTATTTTCTTCTCTGTTTGCTTCCCCCTTCAGTTAACTAGAAAAAACCCACAACCTTTGCTTCATGTTAAAATGTTCAGCATACTGTGAAATAGAAACACAATGAAAAAGAGAATTCTTATTTATTTTTTCTATTTTTAAAAACATAAAGGGAGACATTGTCTTTTGCAAATATTTAGATTTACTGGTCCTCAGTCATCAATGATACTTATTTTTTACTTCCTTACAGACACAGCGGATATGTCCTCAGTCCTTGAACTGCCATCCAAACTATGCACATAGGCTCTGCAGCCCATCCCACTTCCTTCCTCAGGCAGGGGAGTAGCTGTTGGGCCACTTCCTTGTTAGTGACCCGTTTATACAACACTTTACAACCTAGGTGTTCAAGAAACAGAACGAGTATGGCAAGCTACCACAGAGCAGCGAAGGAGAGGGTGGCTTTAGCACGCCAGAGCGTGGATGAGATGTAGGCCATCAGATACTCTTGGAAGAATTGTTGATGAGATTCTTTGCAAAGTGAGATCGGGTTATTTCCCAATTCATTGCAAAGTCGAAAACTATAGGGTGATCAGTTAATACTCATTTTACTGTTTATCAATTCCTTTACTTTCTTTACTGTTGGAGTCCAGAGTAGGGGGATTTTCATATTTCAACATAACTTTAAAAGTCGTAGGAGAATCCTCATCAATGACTTTTTCTGATTTATGAAATAGTTTTAATGGCAAAGTAGTCAGAGGTTTTAATTGACAAGTTTTAATTTTCCATTCACTGACAGTGATGGGTACATGAATTAAAAACAGCACGACTCTGCATTTCTTCTGACGTTTCATCGTTGTAGTGTTGATCGCTGCTCGCCCCTTTACTCTATGACAAGTGATTCCACAGCGGTGGCCTTGTTCATGCATTCAACTGTAACCCCTGTCAGTGCCACAGCCACACCAGAAGCTGCCACCATGATGCTTCTGCGGACCCATTTCCTCTGGAGCACAGCAGAGAAGTCTGTGGTGACTGCCTGCATCACAGGACAGGTAATCTCAAATCCCGAATCACTGGGACCCTGGGTGTCTGTCTCTAGATGCACGGTATTTTAAATTATGATATTGTTATCTTATTTGGGGATGGGCTTGCATGCTGTTAAGTTTGGAAGCAAAAGCTTGTTCATCAAATGTTCTCCATCCAGAAATAGTCCTTCATTGTGTTTGCATGCAGGTGTTTCCCAGAAAGTTCACATCATTGACCGTACTGCTGATTTGCATAGCTTCACCTGACTCATTCTGAATACATCCTTACAGTAAGTTACTTGTGTCACTTATATTCTTGCCTTCCTTGTGTCTGGCTTCACACATGGGCAAGTTACATTTGCTCAGACATTACACAGAAACCAACAATCTTTTAAGATATCATGAATATATGGACCAAGAAGATGGCTCATAGGAAAAAGAGCTCACTGGAGAGCCCCAAAGTCTGAGCTGCATTTTCCAGCCTACACGGTGGAAGGAGAGGAATGACTCCTGCAGGTTGTCCTCTGCCCTCCAGAGGCGCACAGTGGTGCACACATGTCCATCACACACACGCACGTGCACACACACACACGGTAACAAATTGGTTATAAATACAGAAGGTGATTCATAGTCTCTGTAGGTCCTGTAATTAGTGATTTCTAGCAGTTATTAAAATCACTGCTTTCTGAGAAGCAGTATTAACATGGAAGCAAAAGCAGGCAGCATCAGTGTTTGTAAAATATAATACAAATATAATGGGCCCAAATGTGTTATTCTGGAGTATGAGAGAATGAATTACATAATTCTTGGTGACATAAAATAGCCTGAGAAGCTGACCGGGCATGGGTGCTATGGAGGTGAGCGTTTCTGCATTGATAATGCAAGAGCAGGTTCCAGAGCAGACACACAAATTGAGGAGCTGTCAAAGTCAGTATCCTAGAAGCATTATGAATTTATTTAATTTTTAATTAATCATAAGATAATAACCATCAAAATGAAAAAATTAGTTATCTAGTTTTCTGGTATTGGGTCCATTTCCAGCAACATCTGAACAGAGTGTATGGTTTATAATGGGAAATTTGATGGCCTGATGGCTTATTTCAGCCTCTTTCCCTGGTCTTGCACTGCCCACATGGACTCTGGAATTTACTCAGAACATAGGCTCTATTTATAAGAGGGCAAGAGAAAAAGCTGATTAATAAGCTGAAAACCATAGGCACTGTGTTACATACTGGACTTGGCTACACTCTTCT
Source organism: Chionomys nivalis (assembly GCF_950005125.1). NCBI lineage: Eukaryota > Metazoa > Chordata > Mammalia > Rodentia > Cricetidae > Chionomys > Chionomys nivalis. The sequence goes on from NC_080090.1 coordinate 7,737,338, forward strand.
AATACTTAATGCAAAGTTTATCTGGTATTCTGAGACTTGAAGTAAAAAATAACAGAAGCATCAACAATTATTGAGTATATAACTATCCATCATGTAAGAGCATTCTCCAATTTTTTTCATAGTCTACTTCTGAAAAATACATCTTTGTATTTTGTGTGTGTGTCTGTGTGGTGATCATGTGTATATGTATACTGAGCATGTGTATATATGTGGAAGCCAGAAGTTACCATCAACTGTCTTCCTCAATCACTTTCCACCTCGTGTTCCTCTGCCTGGAACTCATTCATTTGGCTGAACTGGCCAGTCACTGAGCCCCAGGGACCCATCTGTCACTGGGTAACTGGTGTGTGCCACTCCATGGGCCTGGCTGGCTTTGTGTGTGCTGGGTATCAGATTCAGGTCCTCCTGCATTCACACCAAGGGCCTTACGAACCACGTGAGCTCATGACTCTGGACAGATGTTTGTAACGCAGCATTCCTACTTCCTTCCACAGACAGAGATGTCATCTGTACGAGGGTCACAATTTCTTACATTTTGCTTTAGAAATAAGTGCCTGGCCATAGGGATGAAATTTTAAGTTTGGGAATGGCTTCTTTTAAAAATGTGTGCTCCCTTCCAAAGCAAAACTTGTCAGAAGTGCGGTATTGCATAGCAGATGGGCGTTTAATGGAGTAGAGCACCGTTTGGAACAGGTTCACCGTTTCATATGCTCCGGATCACTAAATTGGCAGGTAGAGATGAAAGGTGCATTAAAATGGACGTCCCGAAAATTACAAAATTTCCTCAAAGGAATACAGTCTTTAATCTTGAATTATGCAGCCAATTGTAATGAATTATGAGTCCTAATGTACACCCTATCCCAACGCAGGGAGAAACCGTGAGTCCTGCCAGGATTACTTTTACCGGCCCATTGGTGCAGATCCCTCTGCCCTCGGCATCCGCAAGCCCTGCGACCGTAACCGCACAGGGAGTAGAAATGGCAGCCTCCTCTGTGACCCGGCGAATTTCTTCAGTCATGGACGTAATGGATGGCTCTCCTGCCAGAGGTCAGTTTGGGACAGTCCCCCAGGGTCTTCAGTTCTGAGTTAGCATTTAGAGACAGACAAGGTAGACAGGACCTTGAGCAGTGTCCATCAGGAAGGTGAACTCTGGGTACTGTGTAGTGGTCCCTTTGCAGACAAGAAGGACTTATTTTAATTTTGAAAAATGTCAAAAAAGAATTGGAGAGTGGGAATTCTACTCAATCTTCAAAGTAGTGAAGCATTTTAAAAAATTATAAGTAAGACAGTTTAATCCCCAAGTCAGTAGAAGATAGTACTACAAAAGCTAGTTATGTGAAGACCCAAGTAGAAGTCATGATGTTTCTCTGCTTCTGAGTGTCTCATTTCTACCTGCCTCATAGTTTAAAATATAATATTTTGCTTATATTCTTAAAACATGGTTATTATCTATGTCCCTAATTTTAATGTATGACTTACATGAATGCAAATCTTCACTAAGCTGGCTGAAGTCCTACTTTCTAGTCAATAGCTCTGTGTTAAATTGGGTTGTCATTATCTCTAGTCTTCACTTGTCAACCTCATATCAATAAATATGAGGATAAAAGAAAATTTGTCTTACAAAACCAACTCAATGATTGTATTAATTTTAACAAATGCATATTATTTTGAATAGTTGAAAATATAAAGGTAGCTGGGTGATGGTGGCACAAATCTTTAATCCCAGCACGTGGGAGGCAGAGGCAGGTGGATCTCTGTGAGTTCTAAGTTAGCCTGATCGGCAAGAGTTAGTTCCAGGACAGCCACAAAGCTACAGAGAAACTGTGTCTTGACAAACTAAAAAGAAAAAAAAAGAAGAGAAAAAATAAAGGTTATGTCAATAGCCCAGCTGTAGAACATTTTGTGAATTACATTGAAAACATAATTAATTCAAGACAAGCTACAAGATATACTTGTTACATTATTTTCAGCAAACCTTGAACAGGGCTTTTCAAAACAAGTTGACATGGCATTTGCTTGTCATCTTGGAAAGCAGACACAGGGAGACCACCAGTTTGAGTCCAGTCAGCTAGAGCCAGATGGCAACTCTGAAGCCAGCCTGTGCTATATAGCAGGAATGGCTGGACATGCTCATCAGAAACCTTCAAACTAGACCAGAGTGAGCTGCCCCTGCACACCCCTGGAGGGCTGCAAGAAACACGTGGCCCAGAGCAAGAGATGATAAATAGTAAAGAAACAGAAGCCGCCCAGGAGACTTCTCTGTAGAAATTAGTATGTGCACCCGCTAGGGCAAACAGCGCAGAGTTCCTCAGAATACTGCCCAGAGTTTTACCATGTGACCTGTACCAACCTTATTCCCAATAACCAAAATAAAACTAAATACATTCCAACTAATAAATGGATAAATGAAATGGAGCATAGATGAATGAAGAGGATGGAATAGGGACAAAAACAACAGGACACTTTTAAATATTTTATTATGATTTTTAAGTGAACAAAAATAATCTAGTTAAAATGTGTAAAAATAGGGCTGGGCAGTGGTGGCACACACCTTTAATCCTAGCATTTGGGAGGCAGAGGCAGATGGATCTCTTTGAGTTCAAAGCCAGCCTGACCAACAGAGTGAGTTCCAGGACAGCTAGTGCTACACACAGAAACCCTGTCTCGAAAAACCAAAAAAAAAAAAAAAAAGTATAAAAATATATATGGTCTGTAAAATACTAATTTTGATCCTTTGTGTTTCCTTTAAAATTATTTCCCCTCCAATTCTGTTTCGTTTATTATTTTTGTGGTCAGAAAACAAGATAATTTTCCTAAAATCTAGTATGAAACAAAGAAGGTGACATACAGGGACTCATATGTAAACAGAAAGAGTTGCAAGATTTTCCAGATTTGAAACAATCCTGCATCTATCTCTAAACCACACTCACATTTGACATTGTTTTGATTATTTTTTCATTCTTTGACTAGAGAAATCACAGATGACTTTAGGACTATTTTTCCACAATCCAATGTCCAAATAGGAATGCAATTTTTTAAATTTTACTGTCCTTTTCAATGAAATGAAAGAATCTACATTTACAAAGTTATCAGTGACGTGAGAATGAGAAACAATTGCATTCAACTCAAGGACAGTTTTCAAAATCCGTGCAACTGTGATTCTCAATAGCATTTGGGAGCATACATGAACTCTAGGCTGTATTTAAGTCTTATTTTTTCACAGTAACTGAGGAATAACCAAATGGTTGGTGGTGCCCTGCTCTGTGACCTATGTTCTAAAGGGGAATTTTCCCTTTGGCCCTGGTCACTGGAATCTCAATCCAGTCCCATGAGATTGGACAGATTAAACAACCTCATTTCACCATAAGAAATACTGCATTCCTGCCCTATGTGAAAGCAGAGACCTTGGGAATAGCAGGAAGCAAGGTTGAGTCCTTGAACCCTAAAAATTCTTATGCCAAAGTCAAGACCAAGAGAACATGTGAATCAGAACAACACTTAATTGGGAAGTAAGATGAATAATTACTATCTTAGAGGCATTCTTTTGTGGAGCCCATGGATCCCAAGCATAACCATGTGAGTTCAGAACTTTTGTGACCCTTTAAACTATACAGAAGCACATCGCTGTGTTCTCCTTCTTGTTTTCCTTTTTCCTTTCTGATCTTTCTGAAGAAAGATGGTGCTAGTGTTTTTAGCATGCCCAGACGAGACATGTGGGTCAAAGGACTCTGGGAAAGAGGTCCTGTTTTCTTGTCACAGGCTTGGATGTCAACAGAGGAGCCTGTGAAGGAAGTTCCCAGGGTGCTACTCCACCCTCATTTCTTTGTCTGTGAGAAACTGTGTGTAAATGTGTGCATACACATAACATATGTATACAGATCAGAGGACAACTTACAAGAGTTGGTTTCCCCTTTGCACAGTAGACTCCAGGGATGAACTCAGGCCTTAAGTTTTACATGGCAAGTGTTTTCCTAAGTGAGGTATCTCACTGGTTCCCTGCATCCCATCTTAAAAACAAAGTATTTCCTATGCTTTCCACTCTATGAGACTCTGATCAATTGTATCTAATTGGGCTCTATGACCTCAATAGTTGAGAGCCTCCCTTAAGTTTTGTTTTCTTAAATGGAAAGATAAGACAACTAGAGAAGTATAAAAGTTGACTAGAATCTGAAGATATGGATGAAAGTACACAAGCAGACATACTGCTTATCATAGGACTCACTACATCACCAATAGACGGTTACATCAGCACCAGGACAGATACATGCTAGACTGGAGTGAAAGGGGCTGAGGAGTGAGATGGAATGGAAATGCATCCGTGAAACAAAGAGATGTAAGAAATCAGCCCAAAATTTCTTAGTAAACTGGACAGATTTAGCAATACTCCAAAGCGAGAAGAAAATACATTCCTGTTTACACATACGTCAAATCCTGTTTCTTATATCAAATAATATTAATGACCCAAATATATATTTTGAAATAACTGTATATGCAGGAAGCAAATAAAAAACAATAGTGTTCTAAATGGAGAGTTGTGTAAACATTGCTATATGTCCCCCTGTCCATAATGAGGACCTGAAATTGTTTAATACCTGTTTGGATAATTTACAAGGAATTTTCAAATTCGTGATTCATTAGTATCTTTCTTCAGATAGACAACTTACTCTTATAAGTGAAGTTTGTATTACAACTTAGTTATCTAAAGACACCTCTGGAAGTTGGGAACAACTTTTTTCACTCTTACTAAAACACAACAAAAACAATTACTAAATTCTGTTGAGTAAACTAATGTATATTCTGAAAGACTTCTCTCTCTCTGTGTGTGTGTGTGTGAGAGAGAGAGAGAGAGAGAGAGAGAGAGAGAGAGTACATGCATGCATGCATGTGTGTGTATGTGTGCCTGTGTGTCTGGGGAAGGGGGGGATGCCATGTGTGTGCAGGTGTCTAGAGAAGCCTGAAGAGGGCAGTGGATTCCCAAGAGCTGAGAGTTACAGGTGTATGACCTAACTGATGTGAGTACTGGGAACTGAACTGGAACTGGGATCCTCTGGGTTTTTTTTTGTTTTTGTTTTTGTTTTTGTTTTTTTGGTTTTTCGAGGCAGGGTTTCTCTGTGGCTTTGGAGCCTGTCCTGGAACTAGCTCTGTAGACCAGGCTGGTCTCGAACTCACAGAGATCCGCCTGCCTTTGCCTCCCAAGTGCTGGGATTAAAGGCATGTGCCATCATCGCCCGGCTGGGATCCTCTGCAAGAGCACTCAGTGCTCTTAACCACTCATTGTACGGCCTCCCTCCTCCTTAGAAGTACATTTTAAATGAAGTGTTATAAACATGAATAGTCCATTGCTTCATGTTAGAAATAAATGCTACTATAACACCTTAGATTTTATAGAGTAAAACATTATTTCATTAATAACTCGTATTATTTTCCAGCAACCCCAAGCCCAGGTGCTCCAGCTGTGACATCTAGATGGCATTTGCCATATAAGTGCTCTAAGTTAACACAGTGATATAATTTACATGCACTAAAACATCCAAGTAGCAGTTTGAAGTCTGAGTGAAATAAACTTAATTCGGTCGGAGGAAAGAAAGTCTGAGACGATACGGCATGAGATGGGAGTCATAGAGAGGCAGAAAGACCAGAGCCACCCTGCTTCCTCTTAAAGCCTCTCAATGCATCAGCACTACTGGGGCCGGCAGCATGCAGTCCTCCCAGGCTTTCTGCTCTGGACACTGAAGAGGCTGAGCAGATGGTTGTCATCTGCCATAGCTTCTGGTGAACAGACCAGAATCTTACCTCTCGTGCACACCCCTTAGCCATTGTCATGGGGAAGTTGACAAGCCTCAGGCACTGCAGGATGGAAAAGCAAAGGAATGTTAGTTTCACACCAATGCAGAAGCATATCTTCTCTAATGAATATTCTCAGTAGCTGAATGAGATGAAAGATCATGAAATCACAAAACACTTGACTGTAAGCAAGTATTGTGATGCACGATCTTCTCTGACGTTTCCAGTCCATGACATTCATATGTAGCAGAAACAGCTACACATGTATATTTACTTTTGCAGTAGAGTGAGCACCTAGTGAACACCAGACAGCCGATTGCACTAAGACCAGGAACTCAGGGAAAAGTCGTTGTCTCAGTGCTGGGAATACACAGTCACTCCCTAAACTGACTGCTGGCATAGGGCTGTGCCAACTCCTGGCAGGTGGGAAACACTGTGGGCAGGTAAAGAGGTGGTTTTTCTTAGAAACATGAGCAGAATGAAAAGGTATTTCATAAATATTTTCTGTGCGTGTATGTATGTATGTATGTATTTATGTGGATGTGGATGCATGTAGGACAGAGATCAGAGGTCAACCACAGACATCACTTGTCAGGCTCCTACACTCTTTTATATTTTTCAAACAGGGTCTCTCTGTAGTCTGGAACTCCTCAGTTAAACGAGGCAGGATAGCAATCTATCCTAGGTACTCTCCTGTCTCTGTCAGCTCGGGGTTGAAATTCTAAGTGTGCATCACTCCACCTGGCTTCTTTAGGCAGATTCTCCAGATGGAACCTCGTGCTTGCAAAGCTCTTGGTCCCCTGAGCCATCTCTCCAGTCTTCAGAATTATAAGAAAAGTCTAGCTAAAATCAGCATCTTTCTAGTACTTAAATTTAGATGCTTACTCCAGTGTGGCATCCAGTTTAGAAAGCCTGTGTTTCCTTGAAGATCAGCAGTAATGGGGTGCAGAGCTAAAAGGCTCCCAAATCAGCCTGAGTCTGGGAATTAACTAACTTAATGGCAGGAGCTAAATAAGTATCCAGTACTTGAAGTAACAGATGCCAAATGATATTTTTACATGACTCAGTTGCAGAGCTTTGAGAATGAACTCCTGAGCTTCACATTTTAATTGTTCAGCTCTGGGTTATTTAGTTGTGTATAATTAAAGAACCAAAATTGGAAAATGAAATTGCACATTGGATATAGATAACTGTGATTTCTTTTCTATGTTTAAAATGCCATGTACGTTTGAAAAATATTTTCATAATCATATACATAAAATAGCCATTTTAGCCCAAACAGTTTGGATAAATGTTTTCTAATGAGCATCCTAGGAGCGATGATGAATTCCTTGTCGACACTCAGTAGAAACTGTGAGTTCTGGGCTGAGTGTTGTGGCGCAGTGTCCATGACCCCAGCAGCTAGGAGGTGGGGCATTTGAGATCAAGAATTCAATGTCATTCATGGCTACAAAGTAAGTTTGAGGCCAGTCTGGGCTACATGAGATCCTACCATAAATCTGCCCATCCCACATACTCAGAGACAGAGAAAGAAAATAGTCATTATCCCAATACTGTTTGACAATATTTCATAAGTATATTTTTAGTGATACAATGATTAATTTTAAATAATTTACTTCACAAGTACTGTGGGGATAAGACTCTCCCATGCTCTCTGCTTGTCGAGTTATAGATCAAATAAATGAACAAGCTACCCAGAACTATCAAATTTTAACTTTCCACATGAATGACTATGCTTGCTTTTAAATGAACTAAGCTTTTTAGTATTTCCAAGGAAAACTTTGACAAAATGTGCCCGATGAGGCAGTTTTGAAGGCTCCCTGAAGCCTGCCTTCTTGGCTCCCCTTGCTTCTCACTGAGTAACTTTTTGGTTTGCTTTATCTTAGCCCCCCAAACCACCTCTTTTCCTTTCCCCGTTCTCAGATTGGCATGATGAGTTCTGCAGTTCACAGTTCTTTTAAGAATAAGACACCTCTTCCGTGTCCTCCATGGGGGTCCTAATGCTGCCCAGGTCACGTTGCTTTTGGTGGTTTCCTTCGACTCACTTTTCTTTAGGTGTTCTTTCAGATGGCTGGTCACCTGGCTTTAATGTGACTGTTACACATGGATTTAATTTTTGGGGGGTGTCTCTATTAAAGTAACTGAATTTGGGGGGGTTTGAAAACTGTGGTTCAGATACAATTCCTCTTTGTCTTCCAAAAGCTGTGTATCAAACACTTGGTTCTGCTGCAGTGATATTATAATGTGATTGATGGTTCCTCCAAAAAGATGGGATGTGGGAATGGTTATCATTGGGTTTTCTCCTTTTCTGTCTTATGATCTAGGTTTCTGTTGGTTTTAGGAGCTCTGCCTGGCTTCCTGTCTGGCCATGTGTTCTCTATCTTACAGCTTCTTGTGCCTTGCAAGCTCTATCTTCTAGGACCTGTGTGTTTACCTCTATACCGTTTGATCTTTGACTGACTTCCTGTGCAGTCGAAACATCTCTGACTTCCTGTCTGACCATGTGATCACTGAGTTCCTGTAACACGTGAGCACATCTGGTTTTCAGTCTGGTTGTGTGATCTTCCTGGTTTCCTGTCTACCCTTGTGTTCTCTGCCTAGCTTTCTAACTGATCATGTGTTCTTTACCCCATTTTTTATCTGGCCACTCGAGTTTTGACTGACTTCCTGTCTGACTGTGGAAACTCCAGTTCTTGCATACATTGCTTCTACTCTGATACCATCTGCTGAAAGGTTCTTCTTGAGTGCCAAATTTATTCGTGCTCCTGAACAAATGAAAAATCCTTAGGTAAGGAGAATTCTAGGCCATCATGACTTTGCCTTGTATTATCCAGGGCATGCAGCAATAAACCACATTGAACCATCATATTGTTCTCCTAAACAAACTTAGAACTCTAGAGAGAAATACGTAGTTCTCAGCTCTCTTTGCAAGGACTTCCTAACTCTAATCCCATAGCCTTACAAAGCATTAGCAGAAAATACCATGTGAATATTCCATATGAACATAGCTGTAAGTACCTCTACAATAATTATTGACCAGACTCCTGCTGTCTAAACTGCACTAATGCACCATGACTGCCTGGTGTGTGCCTCGGGAATGTAAAGTTATTTCACTATTTAAAACTCAGTTGAAATAATGTATCAATTCAGTCATGCACTCAAATTAATATAATGTAATAAACCACATAAACACAAAGAGAAGTCCCTTGTAATGATCTCAGTAAGTTGTAAAAAGCTTTTAAAAATATTAAAATGGTTTCCATGATGAGAACTTTCTTTAAGATGAAAATAAACATTTCCCAGGCTGAAAGCTGTCTGCTGATGAGCCACAGCAAAGGGCTACTTGATAATAAATACTGAATATTTTCAACCTAGGATCAAAAAAGGGAGAAAGGATATTTGTTCTCATAGCTTCTCTTTAAAATTGTAAAAAAAGGACTAATGTAGAGAAAAAAATTTAATTAAAAAAATAACAAATATTCAAAGAAAATAAAACCCCAATTGGCAAACTGCAAGATGGAGGTGTTTATGAGCTTCTTTGCAGGTTTCCTTCCCCTCCGCATATTTTCATATTTCAATCTCCTTTGTGACATGTCCTCCACAAATCCGCTTGAAATGGCTGCATCACCTAGGTGTGCTCAGTTTCCAGAGGCACTGCAAGCAAGCATAAAACTTCGTGAGTCTCACTGCAATGGCATGAGGGACATTTGGTGGGGCTGGACAGACCTGTTGAATCCACATCGTGTCATTTAGAATCTGTTGAGTAGGCAGCTGGTTGTAAACTGTCATAACATAAACATTGCTCAGGATTGTCATTCCTTGGAAATTCAACTTTGACTTGATGCTATTATAGATTTTTGTATTTTTACCAATAGTACATCATTTCCTTTTCACCCAAGGAACTCTTCTCTCATCAATACCACCGAAGAATCATTACCAGGATTGTAGTGGCAGGGATGGGGAGATGGCTCAGTTGGTAAGAGTTGCCTGCTGGGCAAGAATGACCTAAATTCAACTCTCCAATATCCACCTAAAAGGCCAGACATGATCTCACATAACTGTAACCCCAGCGCTGTGGGAAGTGGGAACAGGAGGCTCCCTGAGAGAAAGGAGGTGGAGTCAGGGAGATGCCATGTAGCCCCGCAAGAGACAGACTCTGAAACTTTAGCCAGTAAGCCACAGCCACATGGCGATACACAGATTGATAGAAATAGGTTAAATTAATATGTAAGAGTTAGCCAATAAGAAACTAGAGCTAATAGGCCAAGCAGTTATTTAATTAATACTGTTTCTGTGTCATTATTTTGGTTTCTGGGTAGCCGGGAAACAAACAAGCAGCCTCCTCCAACACATGTATATGCTCACACACACACATGCGCACAGGGTTAAAATATTCTTAGAAATGGTCAAACCACCACCATCCTTGCTGTTGTAATGCCTCCATTGTAATGGGTCATGAGAAGGAGGCACAGAAAGTAATCAACTGGTACAAAAATAAGTGGGCCTGGGTTTACTTACCAAACTAAGTACTGTGGAAGAAGCCAGACAAGGTACGTGCCTCAGGAATGCGTTTTAAAGAGGAGTATTTCTTATTACATATGTGTAGGCAGACATGTCTTGTTACATGGGTTGTACTTGGCATAAGAAGTGAAGGAGAGAGTTATGTGGTGACCTGAAGCAAGAGGTCCCAGTGAGCCCTGTCTCAATCTCCTAGATGTTGAAATTACAGGCAATAGCCACCACAACCCAAAACCTTTTAAGTTTTGAGCACACATATTTAAACGTGTGCTTTTCAAACAACACTCAAAACTTATATCTCTATTTCCTTGAGAAAAAAAAGCAACCAGAATTATTTTTCAGTCCTTGTAAACTTTTCCTGGAGATATTTATGTTAATTTGTTAATCTCTAAGGGAGTCAGTGCACACAACATACCATGCACACTCTCCTTCCTTCTCCTTGGACACCCGAGGGTGCCCTGTGCTCCTCTCATTTTAGGCACTCTGCAAATCCTGTTACTGTCCAGAGTTTCCCTCTAAGAAAGTGTTACACTGACGGGAAAGTTAAAGATTCAGGATTCTAGTTTGGATGCTTTTGCAATCTAACTTTTGAGCACTTGAGAGATTGTGTGAGACTTGCCATCTCCGTCCCTCGGAGTTCCAAGCATAGGTACCACTGCCAAGCTTCCCTGGGAGCGCTCTCTTCTTTGGGTTCAAAGCCCAAAACTTATGTAAAATATCTGAATAAATGTTTCCCAATAGCATTCCCTCCGTGATACACTAAGTGTTGCTAATAAATTCCTCCTGCACTTTTTCATCTAGTCTTCCTTTAAATTGGGTTGCTGTGTTCTGTTTTCTGCCCTGTTTGAGGAGGAAAGGGTATCAGTTTATAACCCCTTCATGCAACTTCTACTTTCTTTTTTTCTCTTTTTTTATTGATTTTTATTGAGCTTTATATTTTTCTCTGCTCCCCTCCCTGCCTATCCCCTCCCCCTTCATCCATCCCCTAAGGTCCCCATGCTCCCAATGTACTCAGGAGATCTTGTCTTTTTCTACTTCCCATGTAGATTAGATCTATGTAAGTCTCTCTTAGAGTCCTCATTGTTGTCTAAGTTCTTTGTGATTGTGATTTGTAGGCTGGCTTTCTTTGCTTTATGTTTAAAAACCACGTATGAGTGAGTACATGTGATAATTGTCTTTCTGGGTATGGATTATGCAATTTCTACTTTGAACCAAACAAAATTCAATTTATTTTCCCACCCAAAGAAACCAAAATTAGATGAATTATATTAAATACATACAATACCTCAAGAATAAGAATAAAGATAATGCCCCCCAGGTATAAAGACTAAATTCTGTAGTTCTCCAATTCCCACAGATGGCTTCCTTGAAAGAAGGTCTATACCAAGCTATGGGAAAGGAGCTAAGGGGTTCTGGAATTCAACATACTTAGTGTTTCAGAAAGACAAGAAGAACACAGAGGAGTTAGATCAGAGGTTCATAGGGTATGGTCTGTAAGTCTTCATATGAATGTTGATTGTCTTACGTGTGAAAACCCGGGGAAAAGACCATGGGGGTGTTAAGGACGAAGGAGCTAAGCCGTCATAGAAAGCCAGGAAATTACCAGGAATGCAAGAAAATAGAACAGCATCTTCCATCTCTTATTTAAAACAATAATAGGAAAGATAAACAAACAAATAAATACAGTAATCTAAACTGTTCCAGAAGCCACGCACATGTATAGCTGCCAGGAAAATATATTACAATAAACAACCTATCTCTATTCTGAGTGTTTTCAAAGCTACATGGGGAAGTAGAAGCTTAGAAAAAAAGACTTTACATAAGAAAATACTAAAGGGTATGCAATGAAAACCATGATGGTTAGAACTGAGAGTAGACGACATATTGAGAAAAATATTAATAACTTAGCAATAGAAATGAAGCATAGAGGGAAAAGATGACTGAGAAAAGTGAAGCCATTGTGAGCGAGCTATCATGAAACTCTACAAGACTGTGTGAAACTTGATTCCCCGGAGGAGTGGAGTGTGGTGGAACAGACAAAAATATACAAAGAAATAATAGCTAGAAATCCCCAAATTGTACATGAAGCCATAAAGTCACTGAGTCAAGAAGGTAAATAAAGCACACAAATGAGAAATAAAAAAACTATAAATAGGATTATAATCATCAAATTCCTCAGAACTATTGATTGTTTCCTCTAGTGATAAAAACAAAATATTGAACTATCCAAGGAAACATACATATTACATACATACAGAGGAATAGCTGCAGGATGACAGCAGACTTCGGTTAAAATAATTCAAGTGAGAAGAAGGTGGAGAAACACTGAAAATGCAGAAAGACATGGTACAGCTCAATCCCGTAGCCATGGCAGTGTCTTTCTGGGGGGAAGAGGATGTTCAGTTGTATCGAGCATAAAGTTTCAGTCCATTGCAGGCAGAGCTGCAGCATACAAAACATTTTGTAAAAGGGCTTCAGTGGGAGTAAAATACCACATGTTCCATGGATCAACACGTGGAAAGAAGGTGCTCCAAAAATGATAGCTGCTAAAGTGCTTTGCCTGTATGTTAACTCTTTCTAAGGGGCAATGGAAAATTTAAACAAAATCAGCACCACCTTAAAGAGAGTGCAGTATGGGAAAATATATGGCCATGGTAAAAAAAGGGAGAAGGGGAGGGTATAAGGTTCTTAATGCCACGTGTGAAATAAATTTTTCCCTTTTAGGTCGATGGTGTAAATATGTACAAGAGAATACTAAAATCATAAAATAAAACTTACATTTAGTCAGTCATAGTGGACAACAAATGGATTCAATAAATTATCCTGATAAATAATTAGGAAAGGACAGAAGAGGAAGCCCAAGAAGATTAGGTCAATCTGAAGAAGGTCGTGGTGAGCTTGGGGTCATGGCAATAACCATGTCCAAATTCCACATTCTAATATTCCACTTATGAGTGAAAAATTGGAACAACATGTGAAAATGAGATCTTACAAACCTAGCATATGCAGTAGGTAGGAGATATAGTTCAAATAGAGCGAACACACGGCTACATGTCAGCTGTGGAAAGATGACGCTTGCCAGCAAGAGCTGAGGAAAGCTGCCGCACCTTTATTAGTATCAGGAAACAGATTTTACTGCAACCGTTTTATGGAGGGTACTAAAAACAATTCTATATTGCAAAGGGAATTGTTTTCATTTTGATGATAAGCCCTACCGATTCTTAACATTGTGTGCCAAACAAAATAACTATATATAGAAAGCAAACATCAATAGAACTGAATGAAAAAGTAGAAAAAAAGCTCAATTTCATGTGAAATATCAATACCCCTTGTCTTCAATAACCATGAAAAACAAATGGACAGAAAATCAGTAAGTATATAGATTGCAGCAACACTATCTACAAAGTTGACCTCATTGACGTTGACAGAGCCCTCAGTCCAGCAACAGTCAAGGGTTGCAGCGTCGTTTTGAAGGCTATGGAAAACATCTACCAAAATAGACCAGATTCAAGGCCATAAAACATGCCTCAGCAGACTGTAAATTATTTGAATCATATAAAGTGTATTAATTCATCAGTTAAATTAGAAATATTAGAAATAAACAAAATATTCAGAAACATGAATAAATATTTAGAAATTGACCTATTTCTAAATAACCTATAGATCACGAAACAGTCAAAATGGCAATCAGGAGCCAGGGACAGTGGTTCAGACCTACAGTCTCCGCCCTTCGAGGCTAAAGTGGGAGGATCTTGAGTTCAGAACCAACAATTTAACAAGACTCCAGTTCAAAAAAAAATTTAAAAATGGAAACATCATCCAAACTTATCAGACTGTTAGGAGTTATCCATAGCCCCAAAATGCCTTCAAAGAAACAGCCCACGTCTTGTAAAACTGGAAAGAATGTGACTGACGCCATGCTTATGAAAGTTGCTTCCAACCTGAGGCCGAGCATGTGAGTGTGTATTACTTTTCTGTTGTTAATGTGTCTAGAAGTGGTCAAGACCAAACTATGATTCAGGAAAGATTAAAACTGACCTAGATAGTGTTTTAAGCCTTGAAGAGCAGAGAAATGAACATAGCTTGAAATAGAAAGACACATTTTTGTTCTTGTTCCCTGTTGTACCATTTTTTCTCTTTTTCTTTCTTCTTGATCCTAGGAATCTCGGCATTAGTCTGCCACATGGCTGTAGTGATTAAACTATCTTCCTCTCAGTCTGTTTGACAGGGAACTGGAACGTGAACTTAGTTGTGGTCAACAGTGTTAAATATGATAACTTTTGCTGCTTAAGCTACAAAATCTGGGCCTGAAGAGATGGCTCGGTAGTTAAGAATGCCTACTGTTCTTTCAAAGGACCCAAGTTCAGTTCCCAGCCCTTCTATTAGATGACTCCCAGCTTCCAGAGAGACCCAATGACTCCTGCCTCTGTGGACTTCTGTACTTGGATGCACATATAAATACACATGCACACAAAAATACACATAATTAAAAATATAAATCTAAAAAAGACATTCAAATTTTGACTCTATTGGTTGCCTCAGAACTGGACCTAACTGTCTTGGTTGAACTTACTGAGATCTCTCAATTGTCTGTGCAGTTGGATGACTGTAGGGACATAGCCCCACCCATTGGGGGCGTGTTCGCCTCGGGCTAATGTTTACAGATAAATCTGCCGGGCGTGAGCCCAGCAGCCCTTTTTCTTTTGCTCCACTTTTCCAGTACTCCGCGGGAACCTGTGGTCCTGTAAGTCTATTTCCTTATTAAAGCTGTATATATCTATATAATCTGTCTACATTCATTTGCGCCACCACATTTGGTGCCCAACGTGGGGCTCGAACCCACGACCCTGAGATTAAGAGTCTCATGCTCTACCGACTGAGCTAGCTGGGCAACCATGAGCCGGGCTGTGGGAAGAGGCCCACAGCTCCCAACTACAGATGGCGCCCAGGGTGCCGGGGACGCAGCCCTGCCGCTCCTATTACAACAGATGACCTAAGAGGGACTCAGATGTCTGGAGACTGTCAAACAGACTGTTAGCTGGAGTGAAGGAAATAAAGATAATGTAGGTATTTCACTCCTCACATGCCCACTAACTCTCTCCAGGAGCTGCCTCACAAGGCAAGCTCAGAGCCTCAGGTCCAATGTGAGAGCACAGATTCCCAGGTTTACGTATGTGTTCAAGCCCCAGTATAAAACATGTTAAGATGTTGGCTAAAGAGAATCAATAGCTGAACTTAAAAGAAGATTTTCTTGGAGACTGTATCTGTTTGAAAGTGTTAGCTTGAGTCAGGATTGTTCTGTAGAGCTTGGCTGCCTTCCAATTTGCTATGTCACTTATCCTGACTCCTAATTTGTGCCAATTCTAATTTAGTTTTCCAAATGCTGGGATTTCAGGTATGAGCCGCCAGCATGCTTGGCTTAGAAGTATTTTTTAAAGGGGAAGACAGACTCTTGTTTTAATATGTGAATGGGAGCGATTAATCTGAGACAGTAAGTAGGTTTATGGTACCTGCAAATGAAATGCTTGGGGAAAAAAAACCTGTATTTTCAGCTCAGCTTTAAGTAACTGAGTCATGTTGATGCTTTTGTATAATTAGAAAACCCTCTACCATTTTCTTTTCAAACTACCTGTTAAGGTATAACCAATGTGGTAGAATTTTTTGCATGTATTATACGAACTTTTTTAAAATCAATGATGTGAAAATAGTTATCGTTAGAATTTGTGCCAGAGTGGCTCACATGGAGAACACTATTTTTGTTGACAAAATGCTTTGATAAAACTCAAGGCAGAAATTTAGATTTGAGGGGAATATTTTGTGCAAAGGGGATGATAGTCATATGTGAAGATAAAAGCAGACATGATTTGTGGGTACAGCAAGAGAAGAAAGAAAGCCCACAGTAGTGAGCATTTAGTGTATAGATCCCAGGTCTTCAATGCTCCTGACGACCTCAGAGTGGCTTAAACTCTAATTGGTACTGAGGAGACATTTAAATTAAACACTTAACAATGTATACAAGAAATAAAGCTTGGACACAAGAGAAATTGATTTGTCTACCTCTGTCATTCCCTTTTGCACTTTGTCTTTGAATGGATATTCTTGATGCATAGAGTGTGTGTGTAGTTATTTGACAGACACGCAGCATGTGTCCAGGCTTCTGGGGTACTTGCTGCCTGTTTGGAGAGAAGGATCTACACATATGAAGCACGAGCAAGAAGTCAGGCCTGAGTTACTGAGTGATGTCCTTGAAATGGTGGCAATAGGAAACCTTGGCAACCAGGGGACCTTTGTACTTCATGCCTAGGTGTGATACATGCATACCAAGAGATGATGGTTATGTTTTCAGGAAAAGGCATATCCTTCTATTAGTCAACTTCATACCCTCTGGGAGGCTGAGTAAGCAGGCAGCTGTGAAGTACAGCCAGGTATGAGGTAGCATTCTCTAAGTGCCTGACCATACTTCTAAGCTCACCATCTTGGATACTGGAGTCCGTCACCCACAACTCAAACGCTTTACTTTTTACAACTTAGATAGTTGCACATCAGTTTTCTTGTCTTATCTTGAAATGGTGATTCCAATAAGACCTCCGTTCTTAGAGGAGCGAAGATGAGACAACAGTGATGCTTTAGTATTTTTAATCTGAAGCCCTGTCCCGGATATTTGAAACCACGTGCATAATTGGCAATAATATTAGCTATCTATGACATACTTCCTGTGGAATGATACCACAAATAAGTGAGCGAGCATTGAAGTGTTCCTCGAAGAGGAACGGATAAAGATGTCTATCATGGTGAGTCTTCAGGGCTGTGCTGCAAAGGACATCATTAACATTCACACTTAATGGGGCTGTCTCATCATGGGGAGTTTTTTTTTTTTCTTAATTTAAACACCTAAATGCTCAAAACAGATTTGGACCAACTAGCTAGTTAAAGAACAGGGTGAGACTATGAGCAGGAGCTGGGGAGATTAAATTAGCTGCCGGCTCTTTTCTATTTCCAGGACTCGCATGTCTATATTCTGATTTCTTTATATAGTACTTAAATGCCTAATTCCCCATTTCCCCTTTAGTCATATACACCTGACTCCCACGGGCCTATTTCCACCCACAGCCACCCATTATCTCCCTGCCGAAACTCCCCATGTTTTCTGTCATGAGGGGCACAACCTGATTGCCTTCTTGTCTGTTTAACATTTCAAGATTTTTTCACCTTCCCTTACTGTCTTGTATCTAATGAGGAAATTATCTAAAAATAGATATGTTCATCATTCTACAAAATGTTGTATCTCCTGTAGATTGGAGGCCAGTGTGATTGGAAGAGACATGTGCCTGGGAGACAGCGCCTTCAATGCCAGGATGAATTCTTGGACCTGCAGGCATTGGATCCTGATGGCTGCCACCCCTGGAACTGCAATCCCTCTGGGACTGTAGGATGGAGACATTACCTGTCACCAAAATTCAGGCCAGGGCTTGTGCCAAGCACACGTTATTGGTACGTGCCAAGCACAAGTTTATAGTCACATCTCTGTTCCCAGCCAATATTTGATTGCTTGACTGAAGGATAAAACAGGTTCTCTTGCTCAAGGCTGGGGAAAACCAGTTTGGATGAAATTGACTGTCTAAAAATGACTCAATTAATAATTGTATCAAACTGTAGTTTGAAGCTTAGTTTAATCAACCCTTTAGAAGTTTCTTTATTCAGTAGATGTATTAGTTACACGGACTCAACTAATAAGTCATAGAAAAATATAATTTGCCTGCTGCATAGATGTTTCTTTTAGAAAATTAGCACTTTTTCAAAATGTTTTACACTTAATGAGTTCTAAGCAAATCATTTCCCTGCTACTTTTAATAGGCTAAAATAAATGGATTTTTTTCAAAACATTCTGTGCTAAAGGGTACTTTGTGATAAATCTTTCCATTTTTCTATTATATTTCTTTGAACTGTCCCTATGAAATGCAAAGCAAGTCAATATAATTCCACACATCATGTTTATTGCTAGAGTTACTTATAAAGGGTCACATAATTTTAATTTTGTAATTCTGTACCAAGCTGATTGTAATAAACAGAGAGCATTGGTGTTATTTATCATTTTTTTATACAAGACATGCTTTTTTGTTTGTTACTCCCACAGGTATTTTTCAGAAATTAGATTTGATTATAGCAATTTATTACATCCAGCATTTTTGAGGGGAACCACCGCCACATAAGGACAAAATTTATCAAGTGCCCAAAACGCACCACGTACATAATGCACTTTGAAATTTTGATGTATGGGAATATTAGGGAAGTTTTCTGATGAAGTGTGCTCTGTGTTCTAACTGAGCATGCCCTGGTTCCTGCAAGAAGTTTAAAAAAGACCTTGGCCTTTCTATTGTCACCCAAGACTCCAAGTCCTGTGTGGTTATATTGACACTGACCTGAACCTCAGAATAATAAATGTACCTGGGAATGATCTC
This sequence comes from Chionomys nivalis, assembly GCF_950005125.1. Classification (NCBI taxonomy): domain Eukaryota; kingdom Metazoa; phylum Chordata; class Mammalia; order Rodentia; family Cricetidae; genus Chionomys; species Chionomys nivalis. Next base: position 7,756,099 of record NC_080090.1, read on the forward strand.
TGCACCACACACACATGCACACACACAGAAGCACACATATTCATGCACTTGTGTACATTTATATGTATGTATATACTTACATGCAATTCTGAATTATGTATATATTTTGTAATGTAACCCAATCTGTATTGTTTGCTCATATATATAGACAATTCCACAGCTATGGTAGACACACATTTTAATTAATCTTATTAAAAGATGATGGACAGGTCTGATGACATCATATAAGCTGCCCCTGGTTTAAGGAAAGATGATGTTAAGATGTGTAACATCGTTCCCACCTTTATCTATGACAGCGGTACAAACCCTAACTTTCAGAAAGAAACCCTGGCTGACGTATGGAGGGGTGGGTGTGCCTTTCTTTGTTTCTGGGTATGAGCTATGTTCTAAATTCAAGATACAGAAACAAGCTGAACCCAGGTCTTTGTGCATGACAGAGTGGGGGCTTCTCTCTTTTAGTAACACCTTCACAGCTTGAAAAAGAAAAAAATTAATTACCTAAAATTTATCATGATCTGTGCCATTTACTATTGTCATTTGCTCATTTTATTGGATGCTGCAAGTCTGCAGGAAAATATAAATATGTATTTTGTGAAGATTAAATCCTCCCTTTAACAATATTATAAATAATGATTTCTTGAGTAATCTCTGCAAGTGAAATACTTTTAATAAAAACACGAACTTGATGTGAATATATATTTTCCTAATAGGATTAGCAGCCATCCTTGTTGAAGATTACCTCGTTAATAGGAACAAACAAAAAACCCTGAAAACACAAGGGTGTGTTGTATATGTTTCAGAAGGCAAACTGTTTGAGTTAACAAAACTGTTAAATCTTACTAATGATTCTATCACCAGTAAAATACATTACCACCAATAATTTTATTAAAGTAGGTCATTCATCTAGAATAAAAAGGGAGAAGAATGTGAATTAAATGCCAAGTGCGCTAACTCGCCCTCACTTGTTAGCTCCGAGTGTGATGCCCTGTAGGCCTCCGTGAGTATCGTTAGGAATAGATTACCTGTCAGGAATATGTATGGCATATTCAAATAAGCACTGTGCATATTTTTAAAACTGATCTGATATGAATCCATGTAGACCGATTTTAATAGTTCAAAATGAGTCATAATTCTTGTTAACAATACAGTTATTTTTAAAATTTGCAGCAATTGTGGTCCTTTTTTATTTTCCTTATTGAAATTAAATGGTATGCCTTAGGTGAGCCATTCATCATGTTAAAGAACTTGCCTTTTCTTGGAGTTTGAATGAATTTTTGTCCATATACATACATATTATGCATTTTCTTGCAGCTTAGGGCTTCTTTTCTCCTTATCAGTGCCTGAGTATGTATTTGACTCTTACTTTAGGACTAATTTTTTATTACAATTATACAATTATAGTTTGAAATAGATGTCTCAATTGATTCAATGCCGTGTAGTCAGGTAGTTACATTCATGGATATATGAGGTCTGTCTAAACGGAAGGGATTTGCATCTAAACATCACTGTTGATTTTTTTTTTTTTTTAAATTCCTGTTCTTGGCAATGTCCTTGTTGAGACTAACCTAAGTTGTCAGAGGTTTAAGTTTAGGTGACAAAACATTTTTCTCCATTTGTACAACGTATGTCCGTGCCCCTCTAAAAAGACATAACGTAAAGCTCTGAGTTTACTTCGTGCCTGAACAGGTGTGTTTTGAATCACATGATTTGACAAGCAGTGTGCTCGCCTTATGAGCCAAGGCAAGTGTAATTTATATTAATTGAAAATGATAACATGTAGAGTACATTTTATTAAAATAAATAAAAATTGGATACATTGTATTTATGTCAGTTATTTAATGTGCAGCAGCTGAAGTAAGGGAGCATGTCCCTGTGCACAAAGAGAGTTATCAGACCAGTGTTTTATTTTTTCTTCTCCCCCAACTTTTATTTTATTTTATTTTCTCCCCCAACTTTTAAAGACATAGTTGCAAATACAAATTCACTATTTTAATTGGGATACAACATGGAGTTATGGTTTGTGGACAATTTGTGAAAGAATTGTTTGAGACTAACTGGTGTATCTACTCCCTATACGCTTAACATATTTGTAGTGAAAAATAGTAAGATTGATTCCCTTACTAGCGTTTAAGTATACATGTTAACACAGTTCACCATTGTAATTCCAGCCATGGTGATAGAGAACTGAATTCTAGAACCTGTTTATTTTGCCTAGCTGGTATTTTATACTTTGCTTACCCTCCTAGAAAAATCTTCCTAGCTCTCTCCAGGCAATTTTGAGTTTTTGAAAAGTAACTCACATACCATGTGATTTTTATATGTCAAAGTCTATTTTAAGTAAAATAGTTTTGAAATTTGTGAAAGTAGGAAAGAGTTCCCCATGCATGCAACAGAAACAGTGTGTCTATTCTGCATTTTTTGTTGCATTGATTAACAATGATATTATTCATAGCACACTGCTTACAGGCCTCATGTGAGAGCTGACTTAATATTTCGGTAGTGTTTGGCCTCGATAGCTGTCCCAGAATGGTCCTCTTTATGTTTTGGATCTGTGTTAAAGGTTAACCTCTAGCCATCATCCCTGGTACCATCCTAATTCCCTCACCCTTTCGAATGTGTTTTGTTTGCAGGGCTTAGATGCAATCGCTGCTAATTTGGATTTAAATTTCTCCAGAGTATTGATGATGATGGATGTGAGCCCTGCCACTGTAACCTCCATGGCGCAGCGAACCAGCTCTGCGATCCACTTCCTGGGCAGTGTGCGTGCACAAAAAGGATCCAAAGGATTTAAGTGTGACACTTGCAGAGAAAACCTTTGCGGGTTGGCCAGCAGCACTTGTAAGGCCTGTGACTGTAACACGACTGGTTTCCAAGCTGGAAGCATCTGTGAGGCCGAGACAGGACAGTGCATCTGTAAGTCCAACATTGGAGGGAGACAGTGCAATCAGTGTGTGGACGGGAGCATCAGTCTACCACAGAAAGATTCCTTCCTCCTTTGGCCTTGCAACTGTGAGAAGACCGGGACAGTAGATGGCTCTCTGTCGCGGGACAAATCAACGGGACCATGTCCTTGCAAAGCAGTAGTAACAGGACTGTGCTGCCACCAGTGTGAGCCCCACAGGTTCAATGTGACAATGGACGATCTTCAAGGGCCCCAGGTGTGTGAGCACGACCCCTTGGGGACAATACCTGGGAGCATTTGCGACCTCGTCAGTGGCCAGTGCCTATGTCGGCCCCATCTGTGAGGAAGAAGGTGTGAGCAGTGTCAGCCAGGTAGGAGACCAGCTCCTTTTCAGTGCAGTGACTACCGGGGACCCCTTTATTTCTGGATGCAGCTTCTAAAGAGTGTACCTCCAGCATCCTAACAGAGCTTACAACATCCTAACAGAGCTGTTTGACCTGCTTGAGACTGTCTTGTGTGTGCAATTGCTGTTTGTGGGGGAATGGGAACTACTTCCAGATAGAAGCATTTCTTACCTTGACACGGGTGCATTTCTTAAAATTTAAAAGATAAATGATTGAGAAAAAGGGGTATTTTTTTTTTAAAAAAAGAAGGGAATTTGACCTAATTATCCATATAATATCAAATATCTAAATGATGAACCAAATTTCTAAATGAATGTTGGCTGGCAAAATATTATGCAGAAAAGGGATGTATACTCTGATATCATAAGGACACATCCAGAATTATTTTTAAATGTCATTATATAATAAGATAGGTAAATCCTGATCTCACTATATAGAAACCTATCTTTCCAATTGTTTTCTGATGGGAGTTTCTTTGCTTTTTTCTAATTTTAATTGAAGTAATACTTTATAATAAATTGATCACTTTAAGTATGAGTAGTTACAGTACAGCTGAAAGTTATATTGATTTGGGAAAATGACAGGCATTGGCTCTTCTCCAGGGTCTATGGCACTCTCGTCGTGGGTCGTTGGTTAGGTTTACAGTAACAGGCATGAGTTCCCTCCTATTAAGCTAGCCTTGGGTCCAGGGGAACAGCTGTTGGTCATCCCAATGTGCAAGTCCCACCATGTTATCTCCGGGGACACTTGACTGCCCAGCAAAGTGAGATCATGCATTCGAGAGAAAGGGGAAGACATGAGATGGGGAAGAAAGGGACATATGAGAGGAATATAGCTTCTTGTTCTTATGTGACTTTCTTTAAAAAATTGGGCTAGGGGAGAAAAACAAGATTGATAAAGCTGCTTAATTTGTGATCCCATGTACATGAAAGTCATAAAAACAAAATTTTAGGAGCAAAATTAAGATTAGGGGGCCACGTGGAAGGGGACTGACTGGAAAGGGACCCCGGTAGAGGTTCAGATAAACTGATACAATTTAAATTTTGGTTGTGTGAGCAGCTATGTAGTTACCAGTTTATCAAAGCTCATTGAAATACGCAAGTAAATGTAGAAAGTGTCACTTTAAGAAACTATGCTGCAGTAAAACGAAATAAAAAGGAATTCCCCTCCCCCTAAAAGGACTAGAATGTTCTTATTCTCCTTTCTTCTCCCTGCCCCAGGAGGGCCCATACTCCACTCTTCTTCCATGGATTCTATGCCACCACGTGTTCCTGATGTTGCTTCTGATTCTATGCCTAGTTAGGCAGATAGACTTACAAGTCACCTCTCTTTTATAGTTCTGAGGTGGGGGAGTCTAATTTGTTTCATTTTGACAGGATGTCTACCCCTGAGCTAATTCAGCATGGCCAGAGATGTCAGCACTTGAAGTGACCCCCATCTGCCTTCTACAATAGGCAACTCTGGTTTTCATCTACCCATTTCCAGGCAGTGATAGGCGGAATCATTTCTAAGTAAATATATGAATGGTGCCCATTGCTACTTCCTTCTCTTCATGGTCCTTTGGTCGGGACTGCTTTGCATGTCCACAGAAGAGAGATCTCCCAAGAGAGTCTGTGTGCATGTCCACAGAGAGCTAACCATAAGAGAGACTTCCCAAGAGAGTCTGTGTGCATGTCTTTGCTTGTATTAAACAATGAGCCCCTGTTATCAAAACTATGGGAAGACATTGATATAGACACTTAGCAAACAACAAACCTGGCTGCTAGCCCATCTGCTAACCTATTGAGGAAATCCCTCCAGCAAGAATGAACTTGTCCCTTTTTGCCACAGCTCTGATCATTAACAAAATTGAAATCATTGCCCAAAGATGACAATGGCGAGTGGGGCACTGCGGGAATACATGAACAAAATCTTGTCTTAGTTTTTTTTTTTTTTTTTCAGATATTTCATAGTGCTCTTATCTATGGGCTCATGTCTCTCTCACGCGTGCTCCCTAGAACAAGGTCTCATCACAGTGTTCCTCTGGAGATACTGACCTGCAATGAGAAACACTGAGATGGAACTGTGACACCCCTCCAACACTGCAGTCACTTACACTGTAAATCCTTCCTCTACTGAGACTTCTAATCTGAGATGTGGACCTCTCAGACTAACCAAAGACGACTGTATTTGCACCCCAAGGAGAGCTTTCTGTTGTAATAGGAGCGGCGGGGCTGCGTCCCCGGCACCCAGCCGCCCGCATGGCTAGCTTATGCCCCGAAATAATTACACGGAAACTGTATTCTTTTAATCACTGTCTGGCCCATTAGTTTCAGCCTCTTATTGACTAGCTCTTACATATTGATCTAACCCATTTTTAATATTCTGTGTAGTACCATGAGCTGGCTTACCAGGAAAGATCTTAACCTGCGTCTGTGTCTGGTGGGCGAATCATGGCGACTCCTTGACTCGGCTTCTTTCTCCCAGCATTCTCTTTTGTTTACTCCACCCACCTAAGGTTTGGCCTATCAAATGGGCTAAGGCAGTTTTCTTTATTAGTTAACCAATGAAAGCAACAGATAAAATACAAGAACCACCTCCATCAGCTTTCATTGAGTGTAAGTTGCTGGGGAGAGAGGTGGAAAACTAAGTTCCAAACGCATGCACAGTAACCACTTGCTCACAATGATCTGCAGAGCTTCGGGGCTGCCACATTCTCTAGTCTATGTTTGGGAGGCCGTGGTGGTTGTCAAGTAGAGCATGCATATTCCCCACTCTTCCTCAGTGTCACCAGCTGCTCTGTATGTTTAAAAGTGTCAGGATGGAAAACCGGATAGGCATGTCTGTACGGTGCATGTAAAACCCTCTGATGGGAGACGGTGGTGGGAGCCAAGGCTGCCGTGTGGGGCGGAACAGCTGAGTTTGCCATGTTCTCTTAGCTCTTTTTTTCTATTTCCAGTTTTCCCTATTTAAGATTGCAAGTGCCTGATTCCAAGAACAGTCCAAGAAGTTGCTCTTGTTATTACACGGTCTCTCCAACTTGCAAACTCTTGCCCAAGCATTCTTGGTGTGTAAAGCATTGGACTGTCTTTGTACCTGTGTGGGTTGAATTAGTTAGCCCTTGTCACAAAGACACTGAAATTCTAAGAAGTAAAACAGGCACGGAATAAGGCAAATATAACATGCTTTTAGTATGATCATTATGTTTTCATGATGGTAATGATGCCTGCCATCCTGCTCTCCTGTAAAGGGGATGACGGCAACAGCCCCACCCTTATGGGTGGAGTTTTGTGACATCTCTATTTAGGAAAAGAGCAAAAAGAGGTTAGACTCTTTAACATAAGCAACCAATAGCAGTTAAGCCTTAAACAGACAGACCTTCAGGGAGAAGAGAGACCAGGGGCAGGTTTGGGGAAGGCAAAGGTGGAGAGTAATACTCCAATGCCTTCCTTTTTAAATTTAATTTTATGTTTATCAAGATCTCCACAGGCATAAATTTACAAACCAAGTAAAATGTAAAGGCTTGTGATTTAAAAGTCAAGTTGTCCCCAAAGTCCTCTGCTGAGCTCCACCACACACAACTATCCTGTGGCTTTGAATCCTTTTGCAATGTTTTAAAGTTTATTTTTTAATATTGTCCATCTATTGTTTGACCTTGCTATTGTATTTTTAATTATATTTGTGTGTGTGTGTGTGTGCACATGTGCGTGCCTACACTTAGATGGGTGTCTGTAGGCCAGAGGACACTATGGGGGTCGGTCCTCTCCTGTGTCACAGTCCTGGCAATGGGCTCAGGTCATCAGGCTTGGCAGTAAATGTCTTTTCCTCTGAAACTCAACTGGTTTTGAACTTAGAAACTTCCTTTGACCAGTCTATGATTACTGAGTTCCTCATAAGGCTCCTCAGCATTTCTTTTCCTCTGCCCTGATTGTATCGAGAGCTGGCTGCTGTGGAACCCTTAGATCTACTATTAAATTAGCCATATACACATTATACTTCTTTTCCTGAAAAAACTCTTTGCCTTATATCATCTTCTAGAAATTGCTTAGGCATTTTTATGACTCTGGGACAAGACGTTGGCCCATTTTTCCATTCCAAAGGGTGACTGCACACTTTGTGTTCCCCTAGAGATTCCAGTTTGCAAGGGTCCAGGGGCTCAGACTTGCCCTTCTGATGTAGGCAGAATACCCAGTTCTCCCCCACAGCTGGATTCCACTACTCACCTTTGTACCTGCCCTGCGTTGGGCCCTGGTTTTCATGTCTCTGTCTTTACTTGTCTCGCTTTAACTGTATGTTAGAACATATGCTCTGGCAGCTCCTGGAAGAATGCAGAGAGGAGTAATTGTAGTTTGTGTTCCTGGTGTGGTCTTTAGCACTTTAAAACATCCAACTAAAGAGAGATATATGAAATTTTACTAGTACTTCAAATGGTTTTCATAAAAATAGCATTCCATTGACTTGGCTGTCCTGTTATATTTTTGTCTTCCCTATCTTTCTAGAAGTTTCTATCCTTTTTATTTATCTGGTTTTGGAATGCTCAGGCTGGTGTACTCTTTGTTTAATAATTCTGGGTGCTCAATGAGCCACTTTTGTCTGTGTATGAGTATTATTTTGTTCTATAGAAACCTACCCGATAGATTCACTGCAATATCTATACATGGTATTTGACCAGATAAGTCAGATAAGATTTGACCAATGGAGGCAAAGTTGAGACATAAAATTATCTCTCTTTGCTTTAACTTCCACAGCTAACCCTTCATGTTTTCTCCTCAAATGTGAGCGTGGCAGCTTTTGGAGAGATTTTTGAAGCTTTGAAGGCCATACGTTTCTTTTTGGGTTTATGCGCACTTGATCAATATAGTTATTGTGTACTTTCTACTAACGATCTTTATATTTCTCCTCTTAGATATCTGTTATTGACTGCTCTTCCGTTTTAGAGAAAATAATTTCATTTGGAGGATTTTTGGAAAGGAAAGATTGCTCAATCTACCATGTTTAAATGGCAGTGCTGCCCTGCATTTTCTGGGTTGTAATCTTGTCATGTCAAATCATTATAACCAGGCTTGACTCTTCTTTCTCCCAGAGCTCCCGACTCCTCTACCGTGAGCAGTCCTGAGGCCTTGGCCTCGCAGTGTATCTAGATTTTGACCACTTCTTCACCCTCCCTCTTACTCCCCTGTAGTCTAAACCACTATCCAAGCAAACTTCTCAACTCCCCATTCTCTATTGATCCTTCTTCAAGGACATCTGGCTTTCCCATCCAATAGACGGGTAATACTCAAAGCCAGCCAGGTCTCATCAACCCACCCTTCACTAGCTTTCCAGCAAAGGGAAGCACGAAGTTGGTGGGCTTCCATGGCTCCCTGGCCTGCAACTCCAGAGGCTCTCTGACTGCATTGGTGTCTCTCCAGTCACTAGCCTCTCTGTGACTCTGCATTATGGCTCACTGCTTTCGCTCGGGCCTATGGTACAGAACCTCCATAAATGGTGATCCATAAATATTTATTGAATGAGTAATTATGTATAAAAATATCTCAGTTGCCTTTGCTTATTTTTAGCTATGGGAACAGCCAAGTCCTGTGGAAATGTCCTTAGACTTCAAGATGATCATTTTCCTATCTGCAAGGAGGAATGGTAACTCAAACCATGTGCATTTTTGAAACAAAACAAGATGCACTATTCACACATGCACGGCATGAAATGGGGCAAAGTATAAGTGCGGTGATTGTAAGTTTTGCCACCTTCTGACTTCAGAGTTTCCAGTTTGATCTTTGGTTTCGTTTTGTTTTGTTTCTGCCTCTTACAGTGAAACTTGCTTGAAGAACACAACCCTTCTCTGGAGTAGACATGTTATACCACAGCTATCTCTGGGTTCTACTTCCTTCTGGACAGTTGTGAGTCCAAGGTCCCATACCTTAGGGCATGAGTGCACATGGGTTCATGCTAGCAATAGGACACAGAGGGAGAAGCTCAGCTGGGGACACACACACACACACAAGCCTAAGGACCGTGCCTGTTTCTCTTCCGTGACTATAAATATAAATTGGCCCATGCTAGAGGGTGCCACGTAGATTCCTGCCCCACTTTCTTAAAAAGCATCATTGAGGAAGGTTTGGGTAATGAAATCTCATGTATTATTAACCTAACCTTAGTGCGAACGTACAAGGAATGGGCTTAATTCAGCTGAAATTTATAGGCAATTTGTTAACACAGCAATGTGCACTGGAAGGTGCGCTAGAGCCACATTGGTTTTAATACGCCATTCAATAACTTGAGCAGAGGTTAAAAATGCTGCTTAACCTCCATTAAGTATTTTTAAAATGCTTTAATTTAAAATTATTTGTAGTGTGTGTATAAAGATGAACGTACACAGACCCACACTAATAAATACGGCACTAAATATGTTTCCCCTGGCTTTTTATTTTTTATTTTTTTGCTCCAGCTCTGGATGACCTCGTACCGTTCAGCAGCTGTGCTTAATCAGAGGCCAGACCGAGAAAGGCAGGGGATGATGTCAAGCCATCCTGGGCTCGTGACCCTCACTTGTCCTTGAGAACCAGAGGCAGAGAGGGTTTATTGAGGGCGCTGGCAGCTCTGAAATACAATAAAGCCTAATTTATAAAGGAAACGGCTTCTCGTGACATGTTGGGTCCTAATAGAACAATGCTTCATGCTTTCTTCAGTACTTGCTTCTGCCTCTTATTTTATAAGTCACATAGACTATTAGAGAGTAAAACAAAGTATCTTGTTTCATTAGGAAGCATATCCTCCTGGCTAAGTGATGGGCTCATAAACCAGAATCTTATGAAGACCCTGCGAATGGCAATCAGGTGGCTGAGGCTCTAGGCAAACCTGGAGCATCCATGGGCGTTGAGATCCGATCGCACCCAGATCTTAGTGAAAACAGCAAACAAACAACAACAAAACTTTTTGAAGTTAAAGCGTTTTTCCCCAGCAAGAACTTAGTCTCCGGTTAGGCATCGCTCTCAGGACCAATTGCCAGGAAATAGTCTTACCTTGGAGACTCTGTACTGCTTGCTTTGGAATATGTCGGAGGAGGAAAGAGGGGAATGCTTATTTCAGTTTCAGTGTAGGAAGAAAAATCTTATTTCTGGGGAAGCTTCATAATAACAATTTCAATAATGAAAGTATAGAATAATTGTTGGGTACTTACGGAGTACCCAGCTCTGCCTGGGAGCCTTGCTGTGAAGTCCGTGTCATGTGCCTAATATTTCTTTGATGGGGGTTGCATTCGCTCCCCTCCTGGTTAGGCAAAGGGAATAGAATCTAACAATAGAAGAGGCATTTACAAATCCCTGAGAATCTGACTCCAGAACGCATGCCCTCAAACTATGGGGGCATTTAAAAAAAATTGACTTAAATATTCATTAAATAATCACTTGAGGCTGCTTTAAGATACATATAGTTGCAAATATCTGTAACCTTCTCCCATCTTCAACGTCCCCTCAACACGTGGTTCTGGCTTGTTCCTTCAGGTCCTGGGAAATCTCATTTGTTGTGTAAAAATCCAAGTAATAGGCATGAAAAAGAAAAGAACACTGTTGTGGGCTGCCTGGGTGAGGGGATGACAAAGACCAGAGCAGCAGGCTCTAGGAATGGGGTTATCTGCATAAACTAAGTTGGGAGAATTTATAGATGGTCTCTGTGATGCAGGGAGGATGCTTGGAAGTGTGTATCTGATAAATACTGAAATTCAGTAGAATGAAAACAGAATATAAAAATTTGCCTTGGGTTATGGCACTATCTATATAAATACATATGTATGTGAAATCATTATAATCCCCCAGATTTTATTAGTGATTTTAGCATTTGTATTTTTTTTTTATTAATTTTGTATTTGATGCTTAGAAAATGTGCTATGGCTAGACATGATGGTGCACACCTTTAATGCCAGCACTGCAAAGGCAGAGGTAGGCAGTTCTCTGTGAGTTCAGGACTAGCCTGGTCTACATAGTTAGTACCAGGCCAGCTAGGGCTATTAATGAGATGCTGACTTTAAAAGGGGGAAAGGGGACATAAAAAGTAAGTGAACTTCCAAGAGCCTTCCAAGATGCTCACACAGGTAAGAAAGTCGAGCTTGGGTAAAACAGAGGAGT